>NC_067401.1:361223322-362489572 GCF_016432865.1 Antechinus flavipes
ATGCTACCCTTTAGCAAGATAGAGTGCCCTTCCTTATCTCTTTTAATTAGATCAATTTTTGCTTTAGCTTGATCTGAGATCAGGATGGCTACCCCTGCTTTTTTGACTTCACCTGAAGCATAGTAGATTTTGCTCCAATCTTTTACCTTTTACCTGCATGTATCTCCCCGCTTCAGGTGTGTTTCCTGTAAACAACATATTGTAGGATTCTGGCTTTTAATCCATTCTGCTAACCGCTTGCTCTTTATGGGGGAGTTTACCCAGTTCACATTATGGTTAAAATGACCAATTCTGTATTACTTGCCATCTTGTTAACCCCGGTTTATGTTTTTCTCCCTTCTTTCCCCTTTACCCTCCTTCCCAGTATTAAGCTTGTGAGCCCCACTTGCTTCTCACAGCCCTCCCTTTTTAGTATCCCTCCCCCCACCTTAGAGTTCCTCCCCCTATCTTACCCCTTTCCCTCCCAGTTTCCGTATTCCCTTCCGCTTAGCTTATTCCTTCCCTTTTCACTTTTCCCTTCTCACTTTTCAATGAGGTGGGAGAAGTTTCACCATAGATTGAATATGTCTAAGATTTTTCACTTAAAGCCAATTCTGAAGGCAGTAAGATACCCACTATATTCATCCTCCTCCATTCTTTCTGTCAGATATAATAGGTTTCCTATGCCTCTTCATGAGATGTACTACCCCCACTTTACCCTTTTTCTGGTACAATGTCCTTTCCACATCAGTTTCTAGAACAAGGTATACATGTATTCTTTATACATCTTTATAGCCGAAATATAGTTCCCAAGATTAATCTTTACCTTTTTAGATTTCTCTTGAGTTCTATATTTGTAGATCAAACTTTTTGTTAAGTTCTGGCTTTTTCATCAAAAATAGGTGAAATTTGCTTACTTCGTTGAATGTCCATCTTCTTCCCTGGAAAAAGATGCTCATTCTAGCTGGGTAAGTTATTTTTGGTTGGATACCAAGTTCCTTAGCCTTCCGGAATATCATATTCCAGGCCCTTCGATCTTTTAATGTGGATGCTGCCAGATCCTGGGTGATCCTTATTGTGGCTCCTTGATACTTGAAGTGGGTTTTTCTAGCCGCTTGCAATATTTTTTCCTTCGTCTGAGGGTTCTGGCATTTGGCCACTATATTCCTTGGTTTTTTGATTTTAGGATCCCTTTCAGTGGGTGATCGATGAATTCTTTCAATGTTTATTTTTTCCTCTGTTCCTATGACTTCTGGGCAGTTCTCTTTGATAATTTCCTGGAAAATAGTGTCCAGGCTCTTTTTTTCATCATGCTTTTCTGGGACTCCAATGATTCTCAGATTGTCTCTCCTGGATCTGTTTTCCAGGTCTGTTGTCTTCCCCAGAAGGTATTTCACATTCTTTTCCATTGTTTGATTTTTTTGGATTTGCTTGACTGATTCTTCTTGTCTCCTCAAGTCATTCAATTCCAATTGTTCAATTCTGATTTTCAGTGAAGTATTTTCTTCACTCACTTTTTAAAAATCTTTTTCTAATTGTCCCCTTGAGTTCTTTTGTTCTGTGGAATTTTTTTTCCATTTCACCGATTTTGTTTTTTAGAGAGCCATTTTCTGTTTCCAGTTCACCAATCCTATTTTTCAAGGATTTTATTTCTTTATCCAGTCTCTCTTTAACTGAGTGGGATGACTTCTCCATGCTCTTTTGCCAAGCCTCCCTCTCCTTTTCCCAAGCTTCCCTTTCCTTTTGCCAAGCCTCACTCTGCTTTTCCCATTTTTCTTCTAGTTCTCTTGTGAGAGCCTTTTTAATTTCCTCCATGAGATTCATCTGTGCTGAGGAACAGATGATCTCCTCCTTTGGAGATTCACCTGGAGACAGTCTGTTTTTAGTCTCCTCAGGATTTAGAGTCTGCTCTCTATCTGTATAGAAGCTGTCAAGGGTTACAGTCCTCTTCAGTTTCTTGCTCATTCTGTCTAATAATCAAAGATAAACTAGTAAAGAAAAAAAGAAAAAACTGCAGTCTTTCTTTGGGGGAGGGGCTGGGTGGTGTTACCGAGCTTCCTCTACAGACTGGGGGGGGGAGGGGGGGAGCAGCAGTGAGGCACTAGCCTGACTGTGCTGCGCCTGTTCTCTGAAATCCCAGAGCGTGCTGAGTCACTGTGGGGGGGAGGGGAGGGGCGGCCAGGTCCCAAAAGACTCCAGCTGTTTGGGGTTGTATTCTTCACCCCCGGTGTTTTTAGCTTCTCTGCTGGGCTGCTGACTTGCTGCCAGGGCAATGTATCCAGTCCTGTAGCGAAGCTCTCCCTGCAGAGACGGCTGCGATCACTCCCCACCCCCTCTCCAGTCTGCTCCCGTGCTCTCACTGCCGCTGCCTGCCACCTGCACCCGATCTAAACCCATCCCAGCCCTCCAGTAAAAACAGACCTTTCTTGGCGAATCTCAAGGATGGCTTCTCTTGGTAACTATTTGTGAGTTTTTTTTTTCAGTCAAGCATTAATTCAGAGGCTTGTAATGAAATGGATAGTGAGAGAAAATGTGGAGCTACATAGCTATGTGCCTCCTCACCGCCATCTTGGCCGGAAGTCCTTCCTTTGATTTTTTAAAAACAAACAAAACCAAAACTTTGAGATGAAGATTAGAAAGTGAATCTTTAAGCATAGAGAACAATATCATACTCTGAAAAGAGACAAATGCTCAAGCCCGTCACTTTCTCTAGTAAAGCACAGAAAGTCTTGTTTTGGAAGTACCTTTAAGAATTAAAATAAATTATGATCAGGGTATTCCTAATGGTCCTAGTAATGGGTTTATTTAGGAAGTTCTTTCCAGTCTAAAGTTTTGTTTGTAAACAATTGCTAAAAAATAGGAAAGCTATATGAAACATTCATACCATCTATATTATTTAATATTGTAGACTAATTGGAGCCAACCTTGCTATATAATGTTTATGCCTTTATTTTGAAATTATCACTTAATGGTATAGCAAATTTATATTTGGAATATTTGTATGGTTATAGCACATCAGCATAAAAAAGATACTTAACATTAGATGGACCAGGTGTGTCAATTGATATAAATTTTAAAAATATGATTTTATTATTAAAGTACATCAGAAACAGAAATAATTATAAGCAAGTGTCATAATTTTACTTTGAAATAATTTACTCGGCGGAGCCAAGATGGGGGAGCAGGCACACACGACTCTCTTAGCTCCTCTCATTCCCCTCATAACCAACTATTTAATCCAGCTTCAAAAATAGCTCTTCACTGCTTAAATTCATGAAGATGAGAAGCACTACAACTTACCAGCTGAAGTCAATCCAGAAGCTCGCCAGGAAAGGTTTGTCCTGAGGGACCAGGAACAAACTAGCACAGGCAACGAGAGACTAGCATCCTGAGCAGACCAGGGGCGGGGGTGATCTCTGTGGCTAGAGAAATTATAGAGACGACTCTGCTATAAGCTGACTGCTCTGCCTTAACTACAAAGCAGTAAACTGGCAGAGAAATTAAAGCCTAAAACAGAGGGTACTCTAAAAAATGCCAGAACCTACGAGATCTGGCTGTAACCCCTCAAACCTGGAAGTGACTCAGGCAGACTGTAATGCACCCCTGCAGCCATGTCCTGCAGTTCAGGGCTTTTGCAGGGGCAGTTACTAATCTGCACAGCAGTGGGGCACAGCCTGGCAGTCTGTAATTGGCAGAGTGGGGGGCTCAACCTGGGGCAATAAAACCTCCCCTGCTGACTGAGCTTCCCAGGCAGACACTTTCTGTCCCTGTAAATCCATTCACTGCTCTGCTGCTAACACCCACAGCCCCAGGGCGGGATTTGGCTTGGGGAAGTGAAACTCTCACTGCTAAGCATCTAGCCCCAGGGCAGTCGTTATCTCACACAGCAGGGGTTCTTTGCAGGGCACTTTCCCAGCCCAGCCCTGCTGTCCTGAATTACTTTCAGGTGGGGAACTCTTTCCCAGAGCACTCCAGTACCTCACTGCTTTTTGTAGCCAGCTGGCAGGACAGCTACCCATCCATATACCTTTTACTGCTCTGCAGAGGAAGCTGGTAACCTCCTGGCCCTGAAGGCAGATTTTACAGTCTTTAACAAAATGAGTAAAAAAATCAAAAGAACGATTGAAAAAGAACAGCTTTTCAACCCTGAAGAGACTAATAGCAGACAGTCGCCAGACAATTGTTGGTCTCCAATACAAAAGGTTCTCCTAGAAGAGACTATTAAAAACCTTAAACGAGAGATAGAAGAGAAATGGGGAAATGAAAGAGAAGCTATGCAAGAGAGCAACAACTTCCTAAAACGTGAATTGGAAAAGATAAAAAACTCTCAAGAAGTGCAGGGAAAGAGAATTTGCAAATTGGAAAAAGAAAATAACTCACTAAAAAAAAAAATTAGTGAAATGGAAAAAAATTCCATAGAGCAAAACAACTCAATTGGACATATACAAAAAGAAGTAAAAAAAGCTAATGAAGAAAATAACTCACTAAAAATCAGAACTGAACAAATAAAAATGACTGATTCATTGAGACATCAAGAATCAGTCCAGCAAAACCAAAAAAAAAAAATGAAAGATTAGAAAAAAATGTCAAATATTTACTTGGAAAAACAACAGACCTGGAAAATAGATCTAGGAGAGACAACCTGAGGATCATCGGACTACCAGAAAATTATGATGAAAAAAAGAGCCTAGATACTATTTTACAGGAAATCATCAAAGAGAACTGCCCAGAAGTAATAGAACTGGAAGGGAAAATAGGCATTGAAAGAATTCATCGAACACCTTCTGAAAAAGACCCTAAAATAAAGACTCCAAGGAATATTGTGGCCAAACTTCAGAATTTTCAGACTAAAGAAAAAATTTTACAAGCAGCCAGGAAAAAAACCGTTCATATACCGAGAAGCCACAATAAGGGTCACGCAAGATCTGGCTGCCTCAACATTAAAGGATCAAAGGGCCTAGAATCATATATTCCAAAAGGCGAAAGAACTTGGAATGCAGCCAAGAATAAACTACCCAGCTAAGCTGAGTATTTTTTCCCATGGAAGAAGATGGACATTTAATGAAATAGAGGAATTCTATCTGTTTCTAAAGAAAAAACCAGACTTAAACAAAAAATTTTATCACCAACAACAGGAATCAAGAGAAGTAGAAAAAAGAGAAACTAGACAACATCGTAAAGTAAGAGAATACAGTTCAACCCAAGTCCTCCTACAACTACTTCAAAAAAGATGAGAAATTGAAGGATACACTGGAAGACTCAAGTGTTTCATTCAAGTCCTCTATCTTCAGAGTCGATGTTCTTTTCACTTGCCATTGTGCTTCCTATGGTCAGGCACACTGGAACATGCGCTTGACTTCTGTGCCTCCAAATCCTGTATTTGGAGTGACTAAATAAATGTCTCCTCCCCAACCCACTCACACACACACAAAAAAGGCAACTGGAAAACTATAAATTGGAAAACAGATGCTGATCTAGGAGTTTACTCACCAGGAAGTCCCCCGTACTTAAGAAATCATAAATTTAGTTTCAAAAACCTGTCTTACAAAGAAAAGGCTCTGAAGCAATGGACAACTCTAAATGATTATTACTATAATATTCATTCAGACAATATATAGAAGTCAAACCTCTCTCTTAAGACCAGTTTCTGAATATGTATATTTTGTCAGGGAAATTGGGGGAGGAGGAGCTCCTGGTTCACAGAACAGAAGCAAAAGAAAAATAAAGAAAAACAAAGAATTACTTTGGTATTCATTTTAAGAGACTCTTCCTAAATAAGAAGTGATGAAATTCCAGGGAACTCCTTCAAGGAAGTGAGGAAAGGAGAGAAAGTAAGTGTAGTGAAATGGACCTCGCCAGGTGTTCTCAAGCTGAAGACTCTTCCCATGAGTTTCCATCATTACTTGTCTTCTATCTGCTATGTATCTTTCATATACTTAATTATTTATGTTTGTCTCCCCTATTAGAATGTAAGCTCCTTGAGAGAAAGGGCTCCTTGTTTTTGCCTTTATTTGTAGTTAATATAATGCAGGATTTAATACAATGATTAATTGAAAAAATATATATAATAAAAATATAATTAATAAAATATCTTTTAAGAAAAAAAAAGAAAATGCAATAAGTTTTTATGACTTTTATATATATTAAACTTTTATTCCACTAAAATCTCCAAATCTTTTCATATGAACGTCTGTCTAGTCATGTTTCCCCTATCTTATATTCATAAAATTTTTTAACCTAAATTGAAAAAAAAAGAAATAATTTACTCAATTTTATTTGCTTTTTGGATAAAAATACTATTTCAATTGACATAGCTTGTTCCTTTGAGATATCATTAAATTCTTCAATTAACTGGAAATGAAATCCAATAGTTTGAAATAACTTGTGGGAACTGATAAAATCTCCAAATTCAACCAAAAGTTAAGCAAAATTCCCAAGAAGAGAAATAAAAGGTAATCTGACTAAGACATGTGGATGTCTTTACTCCAGGGGAGGGAAAAGAAGAGAATAAGTTTTGACAGGAAGGGTGTTTAGTCAGTCTCCTCCATTTTTACAGTATACTTACTTTCCCAGAAAACACACAGATGTCAGCAGAGAAGAAGCTGATTTAACAGCTGTGTTAAAGCTGTTCTTGAGTAATGGAAAATTCAGATTGACTCAGAATGTTACCTTTCAGAAGAGTCTTTCTATATAGAGGAAACTGGGAAAAGCCTAGCTATGATTCTGTTGTCTGTAATAACTTTCTGTGCATTACTGAATTCTGTCATAAACTCATAACTATGGCCAAACAGGGCTCTCTGGATATTAAATTAATAACAATTAATTAATATTTTCTCTCTTTTCATTTCTATCTCCCTCTTTCTGGTGAAAAAATATGACTGTTATATTTAATATCCTTTTAGAAATTAGGTTCTTACCAGATCCCTAGTATGATAATATGTTTTGCTAACTATTGTAGCTCTAAATCTCATCGTATTTTGGTATCTCTGGTTTTGGCATCCTTTATGAAACAAACGACACTTTCTATTGGATTAGATTAGGGGATGAATATAAGGAATTTTGTTTACTGATGATTTACTTGTACTCTTATCACTATTTTTAAATTTTGTGAGTTCCTGAATGAGTATGTTGACTTCTGCTTCTGAAAAGAAAGAAAATACACAGAAAATACACACCACAATCTTTAATATAAAATAGTTTTAAGCAGTTAACAAGAAGTTCACAAAAATTGGTGAGTGATAAATGATTCTTAACTATTTTAGTTGTTCATTTAGTTAATCTCTGTACTTTCTATTCAAATGATTACCCAAATGCTACCATTTGCCATGCAGTTGACAGAAAGATAGGGTGTGGTATGAAGAGAAAAATTTGGATATATGTCAATTGGTAAATGCTTGAAGAAGTTATGGTCAATTAGTATCCTGGAGTTTTGTCACAACTTAAGAAATGACTGGCATGAAGTATCAAAGAAAGATAGGAAAATTTGTCTGAACTGAGGCAAAATTAACAAGAATAATCTTCATTCCCAAAGATCAAAGCATGAAATAAATATTCTTCTTCTCAACAGAATGATAAGGGTGATATAATTATACAATGTTGCATAAACCATCATTTGTGATTCTTGGTTGGTTTTGCTAACCTGTCCTTTTTTCATTACAAAATAATGTTTAGTGGGATTGAACGTATAAGTAAATAAAATATGATATGAAAATCATCTGTCAAAAATGATAATGAAAGAATGAGAGACAAAGAGAGACAGAGAGAGAAAGAGACACACAGAGAGAAACACAGAGAAAGACAGAGACAGAGATAAAGGTAAAAAGGAAGGAAGGAGTGTATCTGTACTGAAAGTATTTTAACTTCTTAATCTGAACTCCAATGGGCAAACATAAGAAACATTAAATTTTACTTTGTAAATCAGTCTCAGAAGGAAGGAAGAAAGGAAAGATGGAAGGAAAGAAGAAAAGAAAGAAGGAAGTTAGGAAGGAAGGAAAGAAGGAAGTTAGGAAGGAAGGAAAGAAGGAAGTTAGGAAGGAAGGAAGGAAGGAAGTTAGGAAGGAAGGAAGGAAGAAATAGAACTTGATCTAGGATAGAATGTCAGCTCTGGTATTTACTATTGGTATGATTTTGGGAAGATGACTACCTCTCAGATCTTCATGTCCAAGTGAAAAATGTTCTATTCTTTAAGGTTCTTTCAAGGTCAAACTCTGTTATCTTTAAGAAAGAAATTGCCTTGCTTCTTGCTTTAACAGATAAATAATCTTTGTATGAGATTTGTTTTCTTGTGTTGCTCACACTGCCTAAAAAACCCTATGGGCCATGGTTTATGTCATAGTACACTAAAGTATAAGTTATGGAATTGAGGCCACCTACCTACGCAAAGAGAATCTGCTCTAATGGGGTTTTTCACCTGAGTCATCTAAATTACTTGAATTCCCTGCCTTGCTTTGACTATGGAGAAATGGCTTTTAATCCTTTCCAATGATCTCAGAATAAATAAATAAATAAATATTATGAAACTACTACCTTGGATACAATGCTTCTATTAGAATGAAGGGGATGGATTTCATTATTCTTATTTTATAAATAAAAGAATCAAGGCCTGGAAAAGTTAGCACATTTGCCCAATGTAACTTCAAAATGTTAGTGTCAGAACTGGAAATGAAATTTAGATCCTAACACAGTCTACTGTTGAGGCTGCCTACAAAATGTTTTAATATTATTCAGCAAAATATATGAGTATTTAAAAGAGAAATCTGTATTTTACAACTTAGAATAAATGTTAAACAATGAAAAACACTTGTTCAGATTCTAGCCTTAACACTAGAAGGGGAAAATAACTTCTTAATAATCAAGTACATATGTGTGGTTTGGTCCTGAGGGTATCAATTAAAATCACAGGATTCAGAACTGGAAAAGATTTTTGAGGTCATCTAGACTTACCCTCTCTTTTATGGGGAGATAAATTGAGAGAGGGAGAATGTCTTTCTCAAATTCATAGTTAGTTATTACTGGAACTCAACCTACAACCCTCGTTTTTCAAATTTCAAACCTAGGGATTTTTCCACCATATTGCTTTGTCTCTCTTTTTTTAAAATTAAGTTGGAGGTATTCCACAAAAGGATCAGAATGTAGTTAAATATGTAAGCCCTATTGATATATCATTATGAATTAGAGGTTTCCATATTTTCTATTTATTTCATCAATAAATTTCTTATTTCAGTATTATTTTATATATGAAATGTGATATGGGAAGAATTTCTATTTACAACCTGATAATCTGTGAGCTAGAACCACATTTTTTAATCTAATTCAATTATATTTATAATTAAAATTAGAAAACACATATATTAATTTGCTGTAGATAATTCTATTCAGTATGTTAAAATGCTCTGGATATCATGAAATAGATCAAAATATTCTATATTTGTATATATAAACTTGAGCAAATAATAAAATATTTCTAATTGATAATATTCTTTTTTAAATTAAATTTTTTTTATTGAATCTTTTTATTTACAAAACATACGCATGGGTAATTTTTTAACATTGACCCTTACAGAGCCTTCTGTTCTAAATTATCCCCTCTTTCCCCCACACCCAACCCCTCTCCTAGATGGCAAGTAGTCCAATACATGTTAAGTGTGTTAAAATACATGTTACATATATATATATGTATATATATATATACATGTTTATACATGTATAAATGTATACATTTCACAAGAAAAATCGGATCAACAAGGAAAAAAAACTGGGAAAGAAAACAAAATGTGAGCAAACAGCAACACAAAGAGTGAGAATGCTATTTTGTGGTCTATACTCAGCTTCCACAGCCCTTTTTTTGGGTGTAAATGTCTCTCTTCATTACTGAACAATTGGAATTAGTTTGAATGATGTCATTATTGAAGAGAATCATGTCCATCAGAACTGATCATCCTATAGTCTTGTTGTTGCAGTATATAATGATCTCCTGGTTCTGCTCATTTCACTTAGCATCAGTTAATGTAAGTCTTTCCAGGCCTCTCTGAAATCATCCTGCTGGTTGTTCCTTACAGAACAATAATATTCCATAACATTCATATACCATAAGTTATTCAGCCATTCTCCAATTGATGGGCATCCACTCAGTTTCCAGTTTCTTTCCACTATAAAAAGGGCTGCTACAAACATTTTTTTGCATGTGTGGGTCCCTTTCCTTCCTTTAAGATCTCTTTGGGAGATAAGCCCAGTAGAAATACTGCTGGGTCAAAGGGTAGGCACAATTTGATAGCTTTTTGAGCATAGTTCCAGATTGCTCTCCAGAATGGTTAGATGCATTCACAGTTTCACCAACAATGTCTGGTAATCTGGTTGCAAAAATTTTAATTGAAATTTTTTTATATGAAGTTCATTTTTATATGAAGTCCTGAATGCCCTTCCAGGAGAGGCAGTGTGATTACAATGGGGATTAAAAGGAGTGTATCTGTACTTAAAATACATTTGTATTGGTACTTAAAGTACTTCTTAATCTGGAGTCCAATGTATGAATATAGGAGACATTAAATTCTACTTTATACATGCAAGGAAGAACATTGCATGACCTATGAATAAGTTATTCTGGAAACAGTATTATATGAAATTTTATGTCCTGGAAAGAATATTGTATGAAATCATATTTCTATAAACTCTATGTCCTGAATTTTATTAAAATATATATTTTTAATTAGAGAAAATATGATTATTCTGAAATTTGTTAACCATCAAGATGTGAGTATAATTACAGATATAATAATAAGTCAAAATTCTTGGTACAATTTTAAGCTATTTAAACTATAATAGCACTTTTTCAAATAGTTTTTAATAGCACAAAAACTTTTGGAATGTCCTGTAATAATAATACACACATAGAGACACACACAGACACACACAGACACAACCTTTGTTCTATTTAGTTTTATGTCAATTTTCATAATTTTTTTTTAATTTTAAATTTGCTGTGAAATACAGATGGGCAAATTATGTAATCCTTATATAAGAATATCTCTTCAGACAAGAGAGAACCAAGTATCCTTAAAAAACAAACAAACAAAAAAACAAACAAACAAACAAACAAACAAACAAAAAAAAAAAACTCTTCTCTAGCTTGTTACTTTTTCCTGGGTAGGGGGAATTCTTATTTATTTATTTATTTATTTATTTATTTATTTATTTATTTATTTATTTATTTTTAGCATAGACTTTTCCCTTTTGGGAGCCACCAGCATCCCCTTGCAAGCATTTAGTTTCACAAGGTTTCAGCACAGAGAACAGTATTATTTTATAGTAAAGGATGAGAAAGAACATGAATCTGAGCCTACAGGGTTAAAACTTTCATTAGGGATATAATATGTTTTTTTGTTTGTTTGTTTGTTTGTTTGCTTTGTTTATTTTTTTTCCTGAAGTTCTTTTTCAGGCATAGATCTTTGAACATATCTCCACCATTCTGCTATCACTATCATATCTCTCCTCTCTAGGTCAATAGTTTTAGGTTCTTTCATTACTGCTGCTATTTAAATTTGCTTTACCACTCCCTTCTCTTTATTCTATCTTCCAACAGATGGTGCTGGTTATCTCCTCCCTAGCTCTTGAACAGCTGGTCCATAGAATTAAACCCCTCTGGGACCAGAGTCTCTCTGGTCTATTTAAATCTTTGGTTGTTTTATAAGGAGGTCAGACAGCCCCACCCTCCACAGGTGGCTATGGGAAGGCTTATGTGATCATTCAAATGGTTTCTGTTTTCCATTCTGTGCCAGCTCATGGTAAATTCTTATCCATCTATGTTGCTTCTCTCCCAGCATTTGGACAATGTGATTCCTGCATTCCTGAATGAAAAGCTTTTCTCACTCTCTTTTCATTTCTCTTTCTAGTTCCTGCCTTCTTTTGGAGCAAGTGAGTAAGTTCTTTAAATTATCCACCACTCCCTTCCTCAATAATTTCTAAAAGAGGAACAAAGAGGAGTAGAAGTGGTGACTATAGATTACTACAAGCATATTGATGCAAGGAGAGGAGAAATCTCTTATTATATGTGGAATATATCTATCTGCTCAACAGAAGCAGAGACTATATTTTGCTTAGTCAATTTAGCCATGGTACTTAAGCTGTAATATATTTAAACTTGGCTTGTGATTTTATAGTATAGGGAACTCCTGGTAAGGAAATTCCCCTACTGATGCAAATAGGCAACTCCTGTGTATATTATAATTTTAGAAAGTTGGTTATATCATTGTGATGTTGTGACTGCCAGAGACATACAATTCATGAGTATCAGAAACATAACATAAATCTAGATCTTCTTGGCTTTGAGACTGGTTCTATAGCTATGCTATCTCTCTGGTAATAATTGAAGTTATTTTAGATTTTCTAACTCCAGAGAAAATAAATATAAATATAATATAATATAATATAAAATGGTCTTGAGAAATAAAGAACTAATGGCTTGTATAGAAAATCAAATGCCAAACTATGCTTAATTCCTTGGAATGCAGATAGATTAAGTGTGAGAAGAGTGATTTTAAACAAATTAATTTATCCATGATCAATTTCTGCTGAGTAGATTAAGAAAAATCAGAGAATCACTAGAATTGTGCATTGTTCCCTAACTTCAGTTAGGATTTGCTATGAGATAGCAATCCTTTTGCTTCTCCATAACTGATTTCATTCATAACAAATCTTTTATCTCCTCAAATTTTCCACATCTTCCTTCTCTCCTCTCTGAGAATCTCCCTTCATATTGATGGAGTGATTCCAACAAAAAGATTCCTGTCTGTGGTGTTAGGTGGGTCAAAGGGAGAGTCATTGAGGAGAGAAAAAAATTGTTGAATTTAAGGAGAATTTTGTGAGTTTTAATTGCAGGGGCCCTAGTTGAATTTCCATAGCTACTCCCAGAAGCAAGCAGGGAGGAGAATTGATTATTTTGTCCTTAAGTGTGCCTTTATAGCAGTGGGTCCTTGTTGAATTTCTTGTAATGATGAAATTATCATGACTCCATAGTTACTGTATCCAGTCAAAAGGCTGTGTTATAAATGTCAAGCCTAAGATTATTTTTCTTCTATAAAAGAACCTGCTGGTACACAACTTTTTTAAAAAAATTATTTTGTTATTATTATTATTTATTATAGCTTTTTATATACAAAGCATATATTGGGTAATTTTTCAACATTGACCCTTGCAAAAATTTCTGTTTCAACTCCTCCCCTCCCCAGATGGTAGGTAGTCCCATTTATGTTAAATATGTTAAAGTATATGTTAAATACAATATATGTATACATATCTATACAATTATCTTGTTGCACAAGAAAGATTGGATTTAGAAAGAGGATAAAAATCACTTGAGAAGAAAAAACAAAAATGCAAGCAAACAATAACAGAAAGAGTGGAAATGCTATGTTGTCCATACTCATTTCCCAGTGTTCTTTCTCTGGGTGTAGCTGTTTCTGTTCATCACAAATCAATTGGAACTGATTTGGATCTTCTCATTGTTGAAGAGAGCCACATTTATCAGAACTGATCATCATATAGTATTGTTGTTGAAGTTTATAATGATCTCTTGGTCCTGCTCATTTCACTCAGCATCAGTTCATGTAAATCTCCCCAGGCTTTTCTGAAATCATCGTGAAATCCACAATTTATTCAGCCATTTTCTAATTGATGGGCATCCATTTAATTTCCAGTTTTTAGCCACTATGAAAAGCTACAAATATTTTTGCACATACAGATCCCTTTCCCTTTTTAAATATCTCTTTGGAATATAAGCCCAGTAGTAAAACTGCTGGGTCAAAGGGTATGCAGTTTGATAACTTTTTGAGTATAGTTCCAAATTGCTCTCCAGAATGGTTGGATGTATTCACAACTCCACCAACAATGTATCAGTGTCCCAGTTTTCCCACAGCCCCTCCAATATTCATCATTATCTTTTCCTGTCTTTTAGCCAATCTGACAGGTGCGGTACACAACTTCTTTGCTAATTCAAGTGTCACAATGTCTACTTCATTAGGAATTTAGTCTGTATTATGGCTTTGCTAGTTTATTAGGAACTTAGCTCAGTGCCAACAGTGCCAATTTCTGCTTCTTGATATGGAGATGGTCTAAGCCTACAAATTATTTTGAAATACCTCATGACATCAGCCAGAAATCCCAACATATTTTTGGCATCCCAACACCTGCATACCATTGATACTACACTGAGAAAATTTATTTTCAGGTTCATCTCTTACTCTTTTCTACTTTATAGAATACATTTACATCATAACCTGCTCTCTAGTCCTCTTATCCTCTATCTTCCAAAGGTAACTTTCCTATGTGTGCCCTTGATCTCATGCACTTTTGTCCTCTCCCTAAATTTCTTCTTCAGTCATTCTGTTTATTTAATATTTAATATCTCCTATCTACTTGCTCTTTCTAAGGTATCTATAAACATATATCACACCCCATACCCATTCTTCCATGTTTTCTTCTTTCAATTATTTTTTCTTTTCTTTTTCATTATTAAAGCCTTTTATTTTCAAAACATATGCATAGATAATTTTCAATATTCATCCCTGTAAAATCTTGTGTTCTAAATTTTCTTCCATCCCTTCCCCTCACCCTCTCCTCTGGACAGCAAGTTATGTTAAACATGTGCAATTCTTCTATAGGCAGTTCTACAATTATCATGCTGCAAAAGAAAAATCAGATCAAAAAGGAACAAAAAAGTGAGAAAGAAAACAAAGCAAACATCAACAAAAAGAATGAAAATGCTATGTTGTGATCCATATTTAGTCCCCACAGTCCTTTCTATGGGTCCAGATGGCTCTCTTCATCACAATACCATAATTTTTCAACACTGACCCTTGAAAAACCTTGTATTCCAAATTTCCTCCCTTTTCCCCCATCCCTTCCCCAGATGGAAAGTAATCCAATATATGTTAAACATGTGCAATTCTTCTATACAATATTTCTACAATTATCATGCTGCACAAGAAAAATCAGATCAAAACTGAAAGAAAACAAAATTCAAGCAAACAACAACAAAAAAAAGATGAAAATACTATGTTGTGATCCACACTCAGTTCCCACAGTCATCTCTCTGGATGGAGATGGCTGTCTTCATCACAAGACAATTGGAACTGCCTTAATCATCTCATTGTTAAAAAGAGCCACACCCATCAGAATTGATCATCATATAATCTTCTTGTTGCTGTATACAATGGGTCTCCTGGGTCTGCACACTTCACTTAGCATCAGTTCATGCAAGTCTCTCCAGGCATTTGTGAAATCATTCTGCTGCTTGTTTCTTATAGAATAATAATATTCCATAACAGTCATATACTATAATTTATTCAGCCATGCTTCAACTGATGGGCATATGTTCAATTTCCAGTTTCTTGCCACTACAAAAAGGGCTGCCACAAACATTTTGGCACATACAGGTCCCTTTCCCTCCTTTATGATCTTTTTAGAATATAGACCCAGTAGACACTGCCCAAAGGGTAACTACAGTTTAATAGCCCTTTGGACATGGTTCCAAATTCCTCTCCAGAATGGTTGAATCAGTTCACAACTCCACCAACAATGTATCAGTGTCCCGGTTTTCCCACATCCCCTCCAACATTCATCATTATTTTTTCCTATCATTTTAGCCAAACTGAGAGATGTATAGTGGCACCTCAGATTTGTCTTAATTTGCATTTCTCTGAACAATAGTGATTTAGAGAATCTTTTCATATGACTAGAAATAGTTTCAATTTCTTCATCTGAAAATTGTTTATATCCTTTGACTATTTATCAGTTCTTCCAATTACTTTTCAGTATTATGTATTCTCACTTTCTACTGGACAGATTTCTCTGCACAAACTTCTCTCAACAGTTACCATGATAATTTAAATAATAAATTTTGTTAGCTTTTGTTGTAAAATCTCCTGCTTTCCCAATATATACATCCTTCCTACCCCCTCCAAAGGACTATCATATCAAAAAGAATGATATCCTTGAAAAAATAGCTAATTGTGTGGCTTTTTCTTAGCATAAGCACATTCACATTATTCCCCAATATTCCCCACTCTGCTCCTTTACTCTCCTATTCAATCTCTTAACCTTTTCCCTCTGAGTTACTTGTTGGCCCTTGAAGATAATTATAAGTTGAATAACCTGCTTTCCATTGTTGTTGCAGCAGTGCCTTTGGGAAAAATAATTTCTCTCGCTTGTAGTACTGAATATCACTTTGTAAGAATGTAAATGTCCTTCAGAGATCTGTTTTTGAAAACCTGAAAGAGATCTATCTTGCAATTTTTTTTGTTTTGTTTTGAGTGAGACAGTTAATAAATAGAATGACCTAGTGTGAAGAAAATGTAACTTAGGTTACAGTTATTAATTAGTCAATAAAGATTTATTAAACACCTTATATACGCCAGGCACTAAGCTTTCATTACCTTATTTCTTCCTCCAAATTCATGGATCTTCCACATTTTCCTACTCCTTTTGGGAGTAACACCATTTTTCTAGTCAGTCACCTGGGCTTTCACAACTGTCATTCATCCTTGAGTTCCTATTATCTCTTAGGCCACATCCACACATCTAATCAGTTGCCAAATCTTGCTAGATCTACCTTCATATCTCTGTTCTTTTTTCTCTCCTCCCAGAGCCACTGGCCTCATTTATCACTTTCTCATCTCTCTCCTGGACTTTGGCAACAGCTTCCCCATTAATTTAAAACTTGCCAAATGGCTCTCCCCATTTGATTTCATCTCTCAGACAGATGGCAAAGTGATTTTTCCTAAAGTGCAGGTCTTACCATTCATTACTCCAGTTAATAACCTCTTGTGATCCTCTTCACTTTATCCTTAAAAATCTCATTTTTGTGTGTTTTATTATATGGATTATTATTGGTATACTAAGAAATTAATTTAATTTACAAACAAGTGAAATGTATGCTCTAAATTTTGAATTGTATGGATTTTTCATAAAAAAAAGTTTGGAGACTACTGCCTAAAAGATGAAAATTACTTGATTTTGCTCTCTTGTAATTTTTTTTAATAGTTTGGTCTTCAATGTTCTGAGGTTTTAGGTTTATTGTGGGAGACATACAAACTCTTGGTCTAACTCCAATTTCTATCAGATCCAAATTCTATCAGCAATTCTTATCAAATAAGGGGTAATTTTTTTTTCCTAGGAAATTTGTATTTCCCATTTATTATACACTAAGTTATTGAATAAAATTGTTTTCTATTCTTCCATATCAAGTCTGTTACACTGATATAGTTTTCAAATTTTTTCAATATTAAATACTTTCAATAATTATTGTTTTGTAGTATAGTTTGAGATTTAGAGATGTTATATTCCCTTATTGATACTTCTTCATTATCCCCTTGATATTTTGGGTTTTTTAAATTCTTCCAATTATATTCTTAAAATTAATTTTTTTTGAGCTCTGTAGGGCATCTCCTTGTTGTGTGTATTTATACATTCACACATTCATATATATGTATACATACATAAGTATATATACATATATACATATATATTACTAAAACTATACATTTATTTAGGTAATATTGATGATCCCTTAATTATCAAATCTAATATTTTTCCCCAATCCTCATCCTTGATATCCTCTTTTGAATATTGTGGTATTGATCATTGCTTCTTTCTGGATTCCATTTTTCCCACCTCTCTGGGTATCTATGACATAACATTCTCTTGCTACTTATCCTCCCTAACTTAGCATTCCAGCTCAGTATCCTTTCCTGGATCATAATCCATATACTTCTTCATAACTGAGGTTCTATCCACAAGACTCTGTCATTAGCATTCTTGCCTTCTCTTTTTATACTCTTTCACCTGATGTCTTCATTAGCTCAGATGAAATTATCATCTCTACATCTCCACACTCCATCTGTAAAGCTAGCTCAGATTTCAAGTTTGAACTCAATCCCAACATCACCAACTCTGTACTAAGCACTTCATCCTAGATATTCCCCAAATAGCTCAAACTCAACATGTTGAAAACTAGCCTCATTATATCTTTCCTGTCAATCCTACTCTGCTTCTGAATTTTTTTATTTCTGACAAGGTCAATACATTCCTTCTAGTATTCCATTGTATAGTCTTGGTATTATCCCCAACTCTTCATTCTCCATTAACTACATATTAAATGAGTTGTCATTCACAACAACTCTTACATCTCACTCCACTCACTATTCACATTGTCCACATCTTAGTTCATCACTTTTCCTGGACTAGGCTCCTAATTGTATTCTAAGCCATCCTTTAATCTAGTTGTGAAAGTGATTTTCCTTGAGTGAAAATCTGAATGTTTCAGATATATATTTAGTAAATTCTGATGGTTTCCTATTATCTTTAGGATAAACTTGTAACCTCTCTGTTTAACCCTTTAAGCTTTTTATTACCTGACCCTCACCTACCCTTCCAGAGATATCATGATATTCTTCTTTCATCTCTATATGATTTAGTCAAACTGCATCTCAGACATAATAGCCCACCTCCCATCTATGTCTTTGAATTGGTAGCTTCCTATCCCTATAATTTACTTAATTTTCACTTCTACTTGTTAGAATTCTTTACTTCCTTCAAGATTCAGTTCAAGCACATAAAGTATATGACACACATATGTATAACTTTTCTGATTGCTTCATCTACTTCTGATTGCCTCCACGAACTACATTTTTTATCTATTTCACATATATGTGTGTATATATATATATGTGAACACACATCGTATATCTATAGGTAATATATAATATGTAGTTTGTTTGCATGTATATGTGATTTCTTCCATTACAATCTAAGCAGCTTGAAGGCAACAATTGCTTCCTTTTTTTTTAACTTTGTAGCTAAGAATCTAACAATTCTTGTAGAATTTTTCCTTTTGAGTTATTACAGTCATGTTTGAGTCTTTATGACCCCATTTGGAGTTTTCTTGGCAAAGATACTGAAGTTACTTGCCATTTCCTTCTTCAGCTTACTTTACAGATGAGAAAACTGAGCCAAACAGGGTTAAGGAACTTGCCCAGGTCACACAACTCATATGTGTCTGAATCTTTAAACTCAGGAAGAGGGATCTTCTTGATGTCAGTCCCAGTGCTCTCTCCATTGGTACTTAATTGATGCTTGTGACTTGGGTGATTAATCATGTAGTATAAATGCAATAAACATGTGTTGAAGGAATCATCATATTCAATCTCCCTCATTTTTTCAATTTTTTCCAATTAGGAAACTGAGACCTAGAGACAGCGAATGATTTTCTTGAGCCAGGTACTTAGTTAAAAGAAAAGTTAGAATAAGGGCCCAGGCCTTATTCTCAGTTTTCTATTCAAACATGCTACTAGGTCAATGGAGAGACATAAAATAACTAACTGAAGTGAAGTAATGAACTTTGGTTATGAGGATTAATTTGGGAAATGAGTTAGTATAGCTAGTAACTCTTACTATCTTCTCCTGTTCCTGTACACAAAGTCCTTGAAATGTGTGGGCCATTCTCCAAATAATTAATCAGAAATTCAGATGTCTGGTGGGGTCATCAATGTTGCTCATATCTTAGTACGCATATTTATAATATTAAGTTTAAAAAGTCAGTTCTATTCTCTTAGAGATATGGTGATTATTTATTGGCAAGTGTGTGCAAAATGTTTGGAATTCTTTAGAGTTATGTGAAAGACACAATTGTTTCCTGTTCTCTGGTTCTCACCATAGCAGCATTCCTATACTTTTCTGAAAAAAAGTCTAATGGGCTAGCTTTTTATTCCTTTTAATCTTTACCACTAGGATGGTGAAAAAGATGGGCATCTCTTTCATGCAAATTATTGTGCTAGACACCAGGATTAATAGAAAGATAGATATGAACCCTGACATAAAGATTATAATCTAGTATGGAGACATAACTTACATGGAGAAAATATAATAAATGCAGTCTTAGAAGGTGTAGACATATAAGGATACAAAAAGGATAGAAACTAAATCACTTATAAAGGAATATCTTCACTTTCCCATTTATCATATTATGGTTTCTAGGAACTTGAAAGACATAGAGTCAGCCTTGGTAACCTAAAGTTTTAAGTCATAGTGCACATTCAGAATTTTTGCTTTCCTTCAGTACCCTAAAGAGGTACCACTTTATCTGTTAAGTATTTCCCAATCCTCTGGAGATTACTTTTTTTTTATCTTTAATTTTCCTAACACTATATGTAGCAGTAAGGAAGACCCCAATTTACCCAGCAGGCATCCATAAAGTCATCTCAGCTTTAGAATGCTCTTTTGCTTAAAATTAATTTTAAAATCACTTCATGAACCACCAGCAGTGACTTTTCCTAGGCAGCCAGAAGACACCAAAAAATTTTAAAGCAAAGCTATTAATGGAGTAGAAAAAATAATAAGTAGCAATAATTTCCCTTATAAGTCTGTGACATACTCTTCCACAATTATAAATAAGTGAGAACAATAGAAACAATTACATTTGTATACAAATTAAGTTAGAATAGATTGTTAAATTTATCAACACATACATGAACCTTAAAAATATTTTCATCCTTTAAAAATAATTCACAATGACTTTTCCTTTTGTAACAATCATTTGTTTTATATGATTTGACCCTGCATTCACAAGATTTTGACCTATAGTTTTTAATTCTTTATCATTAAACTACATAGTTATCATGAGCATTTGATAAACAGTCCATTTTGTACATCTAGTCTTGATTATAGTCCATAGATATTTAATAATGTTCAAACAGGCAAATAACAAGGTAGTTGAAGCTAATTTATCTCTACCTTTTGGGAAAGTTTGTTAACTTTCCCTGATGTGTGGCAAAGTGGAAGATTGTGTTTCAATATTCCATATTTACTTTAAAATTTCTGTGATTCCTCGACAATTTTTCTCCTCAGGATTTCAATGTATTTATGAAAGCTCATTTCTCAAAAGAGATAACACCTTCAGGTCCGTGAGAGGTAAAGCTCCCCTAGAATTTAGTATCGTTCAGTTCCCTGGTATAGTAAAGCTAGAAAAATTCCAAGTACGCAGAAAGAAAACATATTCGTGTCTATCTGATGACACTTTTACTAAATGGTACTACTGATGAGAAAGGTAGAATAAAATGGATGGGGCATGGGAATGTTCCCAATGTTTGTAATTAGAGTAATATCTTCTAATGGGTAAAAGAGGTGAGTGAAGGAGATATAAAAAAAAGAGAAAGAAGTGTTTCACTATTCATAGTCCACATCATTACTGATTTGAATGTTAGTCCATTAGGCCAATAAAATCACATTTTTCTTATCCACAAGTATTTTCCACAACAGATCAAAATAAGAGTTAATCCAGCTAAAGGGCAGACAAATAGAACACAAGTGAAAATGTATTTCACATTCTTTCATTCTTCCTTTTTTTTTTTTTCAACTGGGTACATAGAAAAGATCAAAAAGTTTTGTGGTCATTTTCTTTGAGAATTCAGAGGTGGGAGTTTTCCATTCTCAAAGATATTTATTTAAGTGCTCCATCATCCAACACAAAAGCCTCTAGTGAACACAGAAACCTTCAATGGGGAGGCACCAAATATCACTTCCTAAGACACTTCTCCATGACCTTTAAAAATACAAGACCCCATGCCAGGATGAATATTTTCTAACTTAGAAACTAGACTATTCTTGAACTTAATGGGCATGTAATTAGAATCTATTCACTCTATTCTAAGTTAAATTTCACACTTTATTTATTTATTTATTTTTCGACTTCAGGCTCCTATGCTTTCCCTAGTGTTTTACTACTATTTCAATTGATTTCAAAGTTAGCACATGTGGCCAAAACAAAGTATAAATCAGGTCTTCTCACATACCACCCATGGCCCACATGGCCTGTCTATAAGCTGGTGCACAGACTACTTGGAATGGCCAAATCCTCAGACAGATGAATGCTAGACTAATAAGAATATTAATACCTGTGGGATTTAGAATGCAAGTAGCCTCTTGTGAAGTCCTGTGATCTTATGTATGCATAACATGGTTTAATTTTTATCTGTATTATTAATATTTTTCTCTATCATTTTCTTATTTAGACCACTAAAAAAACAATAAATCAAATGATGATTTATTGTTTTGGTTGATTATAGAAGTAAATGCTTACATTGACAATATAACAATTGGCTTTTGAAGCAGGTTCATGCTGACTCTAACACACCTTTATTAAGCTATAGAGTAACTGCACTTTTATGCACTATTAAATTCTAAAGAATTAAAACACAGCTGGGTAGTTCAGTAGATGGTGTGCCTTGTTTAAATTCAAGAATCATCTTCTTGAGTTCAAATCTGTCTCAGATATTTACAAACTATGTGACTCTGAGCAAGTCATTTAACTTTGGTTGCCTCAGTTTCTTCATCTATAAAATGAGCTGGAGAAGGAAATGGTAAACCACTCTAGTGTCTTTCCTCAAAAACCCCAAATCAGGTCATAAAAAATGAGACAGACCTAAAATGACCGAACCTTTATTTGGTTAAAAAGTCCAACACAACGCAGCTTCTCAGTCAAACTTTCTTCTAAGTTTTGACTATTAGTGATCTGCACTACAAAAGGACAAATTATTGTCCCTTTTTGTATCTCAAGGAATTCTAGCAAATAGGTATACAATAGAGACTTGCTTTTTTTCACTCTTAAAATCATAGAATTTGAGTTTTGGAAGCAACTTCAGTAGATATCTATTTCACCCCATACCTGAAAAATAGTTTCTCTAGGATACTCTTGAAAAGATCTTTTGCTCTGAATCTCCATTTAGGGGGGAACCTCCAAATGAGCCTACTATACTTAGAAATTTTTCTTTTCCAAAAAATAGATAAGGGGCAACTAGCTGATGGAATGGATAGAGCACTGGCCCTGGAATCAGGAATATCTGAGTTCAAATCTGCCCTCAGATACTTGACACTTACTAGCTATATGACCCTGGGTAAGTCACCTAACCCAGATTGTCTTGGCAAAAAAAGAAGAGAAATAGAAAATCTTTTCTTTATTAAAAAATTAAGCTATGAGTTTTAGAAGTCTAAGAATAAAAATAACAAAACAAAACAAAAAAGGGTCTTTTAAGCATTGTGTCCTCTCCATTTTGAGATTATGGAAAGTTGTAAGATTTATTTGGCATTCCTTGCTCACTTACACAATTACATTTTGGCCAATTTTCAAAAACTTTATTAGATTAAATCCATTATTTGTCACAATTAAATTCTATTTGATATAAGTTATTTTTATTACTTAAAGGAAATAAGAAATTAGAGCAGAAAAGCATCATTCAAATGATTGCTTCTTCAAAAAATTATCAAGCTTATTGTTTAAAAAACAATTGAGGTTCTTGGCATTTTTCTTCTTCCTGATACTCTTAACAACTAGCCACAGTCATTCAGAATCATTTAAAAAATCCATGAACTTAGAATGATCTAAAGTAGCTTTCTCATTTTTAAATCAGATTTACTAAGGGTTTGTCTAGTTTGTTGGTTTTTTTCATAGAACCAACTCGTTTTATTAATTAATTCAATAGTTTTTTTACTTTCAATTTTATTGATCTCTCCTTTTATTTTTTGAATTTCAAGTTTAGTGTTTGATTGGGGGTTTTTAATTTGTTCCTTTTCTAGCATTTTTAGTTGCAAGCCCAATTCATTGACCTTCTCTTTCTCTATTTTATACAAATAGGCCTCTAGAGATATGAGATTTCCCCTTATTACCGCTTTGGCTGCATCCCATACATTTTGGTATGATGTCTCATTATTATCGTTTTCTTGGATGAAGTTATTAATTATGTCTATAATTTGCTGTTTCACCCAATCATTCTTTAGTATGAGATTATTTAGTTTCCAATTATTTTTTGGTCTACTTTCCTGTGGCTTTTTATTGAATGTAATTTTCAATGCATCATGGTCTGAAAAGGATGCATTCACTATTTCTGCCTTACTGCATTTGAGTTTGAGGTTTTTATGTCCTAATATATGGTCAATTTTTGTATAAGTTCCATGAACTGCTGAAAAGAAGGTGTACTCCTTTCTGTCCCCATTACATTTTCTCCAGAGATATATCATATCTAATTTTTCTAGTATTCTATTTACCTCTTTGACTTCTTTCTTATTTATTTTGTGGTTTGACTTATCTAATTCTGAGAGTGCAAGGTTGAGATCTCCCACTATTATAGTTTTACTGTCTATTTCTTCTTGCAGCTCTCTTAATTTCTCTTTTAAGAATTTAGATGCTACACTACTTGGTGCATATATGTTTAATATAGATACTGCTTCATTATTCATTCTACCCTTTAGCAAGATATAGTGCCCTTCCTTATCTCTTTTGATTAGATCAATTTTTGCTTTAGCTTGATCTGAGATCAGGATGGCTACCCCTGCTTTTTTGGCTTTACCTGAAGCATAGTAGGTTTTGCTCCAATCTTTTACCTTTAACCTGCATGTATCACCCCGCTTCAGGTGTGTTTCCTGTAAACAACATATTGTAGGATTCTGGCTTTTAATCCATTCTGCTAACTGCTTCCTTTATAGAGGAGTTTACCCCGTTCACATTTATGGTTAAAATGACCAATTCTGTATTACTTGCCATCTTGTTAACCCTGGTTTATGCTTTTCTCCCTTCTTACACCCTTACCCCCCTTCCCAGTATTAAGCTTGTGAGCACCACTTGCTTCTCACAGCCTTCCCTTTTTTAGTATCCCTCTCTCCCCCCCAACTTACCCCTTTCCCTCCCAGTTACTGTATTCCCTTCCACTTAGTAGCTTTCTCATTTTAAAGATAAGGTTAAAGCTCAGAGAGTACTAGTGACTATTGTAGATGGAGGAGTTGGAATTTAAATTATTTCTCTCACTTCATTGGATTGTAATTCAATAGATTATAAGCACCTTGTGGACAGGGACTGTTTTTTAAAAAATTATTATAGCTTTTTATTTACAAGATATATGCATGGGTAATTTTTCAGCATTGATAATCGCAAAACCTTTTGTTCCAATTTTTCCCCTCCTACGCCCTACTCCCTCCCTCAGATGGCAGGTTGACAATACATATAAAATACGTTAAAGTATAAGTTAAATACAATATACGTATACATGTCCATACAGTTATTTTGCTGTTCAAAAAGAATCGGACTTTGAAATAGTGTACAATTATCTTGTGAAGGAAATCAAAAATGCAGGTGGACAAAAATAAAAGGATTTTATGTAGTGGTTCATAGTCATCTCCCAGAGTTCTTTTGCTGGGTGTAGCTGGTTCAATTCATTACTGTTCTATTGGAACTGATTTGGTTCATCACATTGTTGAAGAGGCCCATGTCCATCATAATTGATCATCATATAGTAATGATGTTGCAGTATATAATGATCTCCTGGTCCTGCTCATTTCACTCAGCATCAGTTCATGCAAATCTCTCCAGGCCTTTCTGAATCATCCTGCTGGTTATTTCTTACAGAAAAAAATAATATTCCATAATATTCACATACTACAATTTATTCAGCCATTCTCCAATTGATGGGCATCCACTTTCCAGTTTCTGGCCACTACAAAGAGGCTGCCACAAACATTCTTGCACATACAGGTCCCTTTCCCTTCTTTAAAATCTCTTTGAAATATATAAGATATAAGACAGTAACATTGTTGGATCAAAAAATAAGCATAGTTTGATAACTTTTTGAGCATAGTTCCAAATAGCTCTCCAGAATGGCTGGATGTATTCACAATTCCACCAACAATGCATCAGTGTCACAGTTTTCCCACGTCCTCTCCAACATTCCGCATTATCTTTCCCTGTCATTCTAGCCAATCTGACAGGTGTGTAGTGGTATCTCAGAGTTGACTTAATTTGCATTTCTCTGATTAATAATGACTTGGAGCACTTTTTCATATGGCTAGAAATAGTTTCAATTTCTTTGAGAATTGTCTGTTTTTTTTTTTTTTTTGGTAGATTTGTAGGAGCTTGGATATAGACCACACATGTATTATCAGTCTTGTTTAATGTGTTGATTAGTTTTTTGACTGTTTTTTTTTCTTCTTTTGGCATTTCTTTCTATGGGTACGGAGGATATTTGCAGAAATGAAGGCACAGAGGCAAGAGGTGGAATGTTGTAGTTGAAGAATTTTAACTAAGCCAGTTTTCTGGAATGTAAAATGTTTGAAGTGGATATACTACTAGTATTGCTGCTGTTCTTGCTCTTCCTCCTCCTCCTCCTCTTCCTCCTCCTATTACAACTACATCTTCATGTTTTTTAATTAGTAAGAAAAAGTGTGGTTAAACTGATAGTTTTATTTATTACTTTGAGATCTTGGGCAAGTTCCTTACTTCTACAACTCAACTTTTTCAATGTAAAATGGCTATATTAATTATTTGTTTTACCTACCTGGTAGAGTTATAGTATCATTTGAAATTATGTGTGCAAAGTACTTTATAAATTATGAGAATCCATATAAATATAAGCTGTTTTATATTTTTATTGTGCATGAGTAAATTTTCCAAAGGGAAATATTAATATATCCGTAAAAAGGAAAAGAATAAGGTGATTATGTTTTATCTTTACTCCTATTGATTTCAGAATTAAGATTATAGCACATCTCTCTCTAGTAGCTCAGCTATAAATGAAAAACTTCAGTTTTAACTAATTGCATCATCTCAGGCAAGTTGTACTTTTTGTATCTCAATTTTTCATTCAATAGAGTTTAAATAAGAAATAGCCATTGCATATTGAAAACCACTATACAACATTACTGTCAAAGTATTTTTTTTCCTGTCTCCTCCAACCTTTCCTCACCTACTCAATCTTATTATCTAGTTGTAATAATTCAAATGAATCTATAGGGTTTAAAAACACTCAAGGTATTCCTTATAGAGGAGATCCAGATATTCAATAAACATTTATTAAGCTTCTACAGTTTTCAAGACCTTGTGCTATGTAAAAAAGAATGATCTCTGAAGACTCTTCCAACTGATATTCTGTGCCTGATTTAAAAAACAAAAGAGAGAGAGATTATTTTAGAGATCAAAAAACTCTTCTTTTATGTATGGCAAGGCTCTTCAAGTCTATCAGTTAAAATACAATGAGTTCCTATGGATTCTTCCAACAGGAGGTGATTTGGTGGCTCTTATATCTAATGAAGTCGAAGCCATATCACCTATAATTGCCTTGAGAGATAAAATTGAGTACTTATACAATAGAAAGAGGGAGTAGAATAGTTTGTTTTTGAAGATAAAAGTTGGTATACTTGTATTGAAAACAAACTGCAGGACAGGCTATTATGGTGACAGTGGGATTCTCTTCTACCTTCTGATTGATCATTCACTCCTTGCAATTTGAATATGGTGATGCCATGCCATCCCTTCTTGTAGGCCACGTATGTAGAGTCTGATAATATGTTATAAGTAAAGATCAATTCCTTTTTTTTTCTTTACTGAGAAAAATTTTATTATAATTAATTCCAAGATAATCACATTTTTATTCTACTATATTATATATATGCACACATATATATGTGTGTATATACACACACACATACTATGATGTTAGTTTCACAATGTTCCATATTCATCTTATGTATTGTACATAA
This sequence comes from Antechinus flavipes, assembly GCF_016432865.1. Classification (NCBI taxonomy): domain Eukaryota; kingdom Metazoa; phylum Chordata; class Mammalia; order Dasyuromorphia; family Dasyuridae; genus Antechinus; species Antechinus flavipes. The sequence continues at coordinate 361,250,869 of NC_067401.1, forward strand.
TTTATATGAAATTTTAAGGTTATTATGTTATGACTGGCATAAATAAGAGCAACTTAAGATCATATATTCTATTTTCTTATAAATAGCATTTTATTGTATTAGGATTTGTTTTAATGGGATTTACTTATATACAACATTATACTTTTTTCCCATAGTTTTGAGGACTTCTATTGCCTCATGCCTATGTCCATTTTGAATTATCTATTAATAATATTTCTAATTTTTAAGTTACCACAGAAGTAAATTCCATTTCCATTCAGGTGGCTTATTATGATGAAAAGAGCACCAGCCTTACAGTTGACTTGGATTTAAATCCTGTCTATGCACTTCATTGGCTACCTACATGCCTATATAATCAGCTCCCATTTCAATGTGATCCCAGAAAACCCAAGTGCCTTGACTGAGGTCATTAGAAATCCATGAATACTCAAAGTACAAAGTATGACTAGTCATTGAGAAATTTTTCTACAATCTTAGCTCAATATCTGAAAAAGTTCTTAATTTAGATGATTATAGGCTTCTGGCTCCTGGATAAAGATAAATTAAACCATACAGAAAATATCTTGTGGTTATTTAAGGGAATTAATCACATGTATGGGGTCTGTGTATTTAAATATCACCAATTCAGGTATTGATGTCCCTAGCAGAGGAAGAATTTCAGTTGGTTCAAAAATGTAGCCAGTAGGAAAAGAAAAACCAAACCTCTAAGAAGGAAGCACTTTTGTGGAAGAGAATTGAACTTTTAGACATTTTCTTCATCTTCTCTCTCTTTGACCATATCATTGGAAAGATTAGACCAGTTGGAAACATTATATGTTACCAGGAGAGAAGAGCTACATTAAAGGCAGACATGAATACTAAAATATTTCTCTTGAGAGATAAACCAGATTCAAAGAGTGTGAACTATTCCTGGTACCAGAGAAGAATGTCACCATTAGACTAAGAAAGAATATCCAGTACATACAGTTCCAAGAATTGTGAATTACCTCTTTGTCATAAAAATATCATACATGTGTATCTATCATTGTATTCTAAGTTTGAGATTACTCTTTCAATAGAATCTGTGAGTAATTGTGGAAGAGGGTCCCCTAGCCTTGGGGGAAAAGTTTTGTACCAAATTTGCTATGCTGTCTTACTAAATGCCTTTGTTAGAAGCTGGTTAAGTCCAATGGCTAAGTATTAATGGGAATCACATTAGTCATGGGTTATGAATTGCATTGTTACCTGTATTGCCTTCCTACTATTATTAAACTTAAAGATGGAGTGGTCTACAAAGAAAGGCCAAGGAGACTATCTTTAATCTATTTTTCCTCCATTTTAAAAAATTTTTGACCCTGGACAAGTCACTTAACCTCAGTGACACTGATTTCAAAACACACATATATTATATGTGTGTGTGTGTATGTGTGTATTATATATATTTTATAAATTACCACATTAGGGCAATGATTTTATATATATCTTTTCTTCTACTCCATTAAGAGGCTATTGCATAGTTGAGTCTTTATTAATTTATTTCTTCATAATAAACATTTATGAATCACCTGCTTTGTGCAAATGATAAGAATAGAAGATGAACCAAAATGTGATCTTGGACAATGATGGTTTGGAGTCCAGAGGAGGGAATGGGATGCATATAATATGGATAACTCCATGCTATATGGGGGTAGAGTGAAATAACACAGTACTTGGCATAGATTAGATGCTTAATAAATGTTTATTAATTAATTGAACTAGGTAAATTCATTCTGGAGAAGAAAAGACAATGGATGGCAGGAAGTGAAGACAAAATTATTTTATTTGGCTACATAGAGAAGAACCACAAGGGATGAAAAAAATAAAAGTACAAAATGAAAAAGCATTTGATGTCAACAAAAAAATTCTAATAATTAGAGCTGTTCCAAACTATAAAAAGCTATCTTCAGATGAGGTGGACAATCCCTTCATGAAGGTCTTCAAACAAAGGTTGAATCACAACTTATATATATTATAATTTGAATATATGTTATATATGGTATATGGCGAATTCTGTTCAGAGATAAATTGGTTCATATGATTACTAGGATCTTGTGCTACTCTAAAGGTCTTGAATGATAGGATTAGTGGTTCATATTTGATTTAATATTGGTGGGAAAATATTGAAAAGTTTTGAAAAAACAAATTATATAGTTAGACTTTTGATTAGGAAGTTAATATGAGATAAAAAGAAACCAGAAACAGAGAGTCCATATTATAGCTGTTGAAGAAGAGTAATAGTTGGTAAAGTTAGATTAGCTTGAATTAGTGATATGTTTGGAATAGATTCAAAACATATTGTAGAATCAGAGTTAACAGGATATGTCAACTGATTGGATCTAGAAAATGAGAAAGAATCAGTGATGCCTCAGTATTTGAACTTGGGTCATTAGAAACAAATAGCAATTGCACAGAGGAATATATTTTGTGGGAAGATATTGGATTTGGTTTCCATTGACCCAAAAGACATTATGGCATTGTTTTCTGGCAGACAGTTGGAAGAATGAGATTGTAGTTTAGGGAAGTACCCAAGAGTCAAGATTTAAATGTTAGTGTTATTTTCATAAAGCTTATACCTAAAGCTACAAGGGTAGATAAGCTGGACAAAGGAGAGGTGTGGAAAGAGAAGAGTATCAAGGACAGAGCTGTTGAGTACAACTTACAGGGGGTGAAAGGAAGAAGAGGAACCAGATAAAGATCCAGAGAAGGAACAATCAGAGAGGTAAGAAGAGAATCAGGATCAGAGACATAACCCACAGAGATAACTCTGAGAGAATAACTCTGTATAATCTACCTGCCCTTTCTGAGAGGATAACTCTGTATAATCTACCTGCCCATACTTCAGTATATCTCTCAACATGACCCTATACCTTACTAGATATATAATCCTCATTCACACACACACACACACACACACACACACACACACACACATAAAGTAGTATAGAATTTGGAGTCAAAAGACTTAGTTCAAATTTTGATGCTGCCACATCTCCCTTGGAGCTTTCTGGTTTCATGATTTTGAGCAAATTCCCTCAACTCATATCATAATTGTTTTAGCCCCAGGCAAAGCTATTATATTTTGAGTAGAAAAAATAAGTGTCATGAAATCCAAGGGAAGAGAAAATACTAGGAAAAAAAGTGGTCAAAAGTTCCACATATGGCAACAGAGTGAGTAGATAAAAGATTCTAAAAGGTTATGTGATATTTTTATAGTGTGCTATCCAAATGAAACAGATATATTTCCTTGATGTTTTTTTTTTCCTTGCTGAGGCAATTGGGGTTAAGTGACTTGCCCAGGGTCATACAGCTCATAAGTGTTAAGTGTCTGAGGCCAAATTTGAATTCAGGTCTTCCTGACTTCAGGGCTGGTTCTCTATCCACTGTGCCATCTAGCTGCCCCTTGAAGACATTATTTTGAAACATTTCTAGAGGTTATTTATATATGGAAGATTTATTCTTTTAACGGATGGAGTACTTGAGGTGGCATATGGATTGCTACCTAGAGCAAAGATATGAGGCATTTAAACATAAAACAAAATGAAGCCTGTTTAGAAGAAACAGAAGGAGTTGGTGCTTTCAAATGCCAGAGCATAGCAAATTACCACATCAGGGCAATAAATTTGATTCTGAAGATTTCTGGTCATTGGGTATTAAAGGGAAATTCATAGTTTTGCATAGTTTTCACTTTCTGACAACAGGAAGTATGTAAATTCAAATGCATCATCATTATCAGTATTATCATTATTACTCCTTGAAACCCTTATTCATTTAATGAACATGTCTATGTTACATGGAATTAATGGGGGAGGGAATGGCCAAATATGGGAATATCAGAAAATTAGAAGGATGTGCAACAAGTATTTTGTGCTCTCTGAATCCACTATAGTAGCTGGAAAAAACTTGCAGACATTCTGTAATGCCAGATATATAGACATAAGAGGAGGAGGAGGGGGAGGAAGAGAAGGAAGAGGAGGAGGAGGAGGAGGTTAGGTCAGCATGCCAACCCATGTGGTATAATTCCTTCTTTCAATCTAAGAAATGAACAAGACAATTTTTTGCTTCACTTACCCTACTTGAAATAAAATGATCAGTTTAATAAAAATGCTAGAGTAAGTATGTCTCATTAAAGTTCTAATATCACAGTGAGGCAAGATCTACTGGAACAAATGCTAGATAGCAAAATCCCAACTGCAAAATTGCTTCAGAATAGATGGTCTTGATCTTTATAGTGGATGAAATGAGTGCATGGGAAGGAACAAAAGCTGTGAGCACCTTTATTAAGCACCAATACTTCATCATAACAAGTTTGGAAAGAAATCTTAACTATTAAACGAAAGAACTTCATATCACTTTTTGTCACTGTTTGCCTCAGCTCCAACATAATAGATGGAAACTTGAGCCAGTGCAGAAAGACTAGATAGCCCTGAAGATTCTTAAGATTACTAGAGAACCCTCGTGGAAAGATGAAAGCTAACATCTGGCTTTTGTGCTGTGGAAGTCAAGGGAGTCACTTTATATAAGTATGCTGAGGAATTGAGATTTTGGAAGGGTTGAAGGAACATTTAAGTAGATATTAAAAGTCATTTAACATAAAGGCAAGACATAGTCATATATCACAGAATGACATGGTTCATAATACCTTCAACTACAATTTGACATAAAACACATGGATTTTGTTCATCCAAGTGGTTACTGAACAGAAACTATAATAGCAGAGGAAACATATTGTTAAAACACATTGTTCTGTTAAGCCAATTCTGTGAGGGAGTTCATGGTATAATAGTGAAAGAAAACCTAACGACTCATGGAAGGTAAGCAAAACATATGTCTATGCCAAATAGTGAGAACCAGCCCCTCTGATATTTAGACAAACCCTTTTGTGAATAATTGCAAAGTCATTTCTTATTAAAAATACATTCATCCATATTTTGTTAGGCAGTATCAAATCTACCAAGGGAATACTAGCTTCACCAATGAATCTTTGTAATGATTATTCTGGAACTAGAGTTGAATATTTATCAATTATTTTGTCTTTACAAAGTTTTTTTTTTTTTAAATAGCAATTATTTTGTGACTTTTAAAATTCTCACAGCAACAGTCTTACATTCTTTATAAAAAAATTGACTAGGTTTTTTTTTTCCTGTCAGCATTTCCCAAATCACGATCTGTAGAATCCTATATGAATATGATTTCCATGAAAGAATTTTAATAGTGCAGGTTTTTCTTCCATAATATGCTAGATATAGCTTGTATACATACATACATATATATATGCATATATATATATAATATTTATTATTTTTGGCCTTTAGGAAATAGGAAATTAGATTTAATTTTCTCTACTTTTGAACTAATATTCTCCAAATTCCATATATCATTGATGCTCTATACCCTGAAACCTCCTGCCAGCATTTGTGAATCTATCAATCTATTTCAAGCCTAAAATGAATTAATGTAGTAAATCAGTTTGGCCAAATCTAGTCATATATTGATAATATCTACTAAAGTTGACATTTCCACTAAATTGCTTTTGTGTGTGTGTGTGTGTGTGTCTGTGTATGTTTATATTGTTCATGTGGTTATATGGATAGCTATGAAGGTTTGTTAAATCACTACTCTTAGGTAGATGATAATATATAGACATCTTTAGAATCTTATCATTCCTCTCCAAGAAAGATTTTGCTTTTTTTTTTTTCAGGTAGAGAACAAGGGACTAAGTCTATCAAGATTCTCTATTCAGAAAGAAGATTGTGGATTATATTTATAGCTATTTTTCTACTCCTAATAATCATTAGTCTAGGCAAAATAATTTTTAGTGTTAAGCTGAGGAAGAAATGATCTTTGCTATATTCAAAGGTTTAACTTCCTTCCCATCAAATCCCAATTATATAAACACCATTACAATAGTGAAGAGCTGAAAGCAAAAAACTCAGAGAAGTTGCGAGTGAGTGAATGGGTGAATGTGTTTCTATACAAGGCAGAAAGAGCGAAAGGGAGGCAGGGAGGGAGAAGGAGAAAAAGGGAGAGATAAAAGAGAAAGAAGGAGAGAGAGAAAGTGAAAGGAAAAAAGAGAGAGAGAAAGTTCATGCACAAAAGAGAGGTAAAGTCAAAAATTTGTGAGAAATTAGAGAAAGGAGAACTTATTTTTCTCTTGGTTGAGGGACAAGAAAAGGGAGAGAGTTAGAGAAATCTCCAAGTAGGAATTTGTATATGAATTGGCCATAAAGGATAGGAAGAGTTTTTTCAAAGGTGTAGTATTGGGAGATCCATTCCAGGAATGGGGGAAACTGTAAGCAAAATCATAAGGAGGAGGGAGAAGAAATTGGAACAGAGGACAGAAAATAGTCTGATTTGGCATTAAATAAGAATGAAAATATAAATTGGAGCTAGGCTATATTGAGCCTTGCATGCCAGGATCAGTAAATTATACTTTATTAGGCAACAAGGAGCTCTCAAAAGTTTGAAGAATGGAATTTTGGGCAGCAATCTGAAGCATGCATTCAAAGTTTTATTTTAGAATGGAGGAGATTAGAAGGAAAAGAGCCAGTAAGAAGGTACAGACTAAATGTATATGAAAAAGAGAAAGAGTGAGGGATAGAGTAATTTCATGGAGTAGATGGAAAACCATTGGTATTGAGGTGGCGTAGTGGATAGAGCACCAGCCCTGAAGTCAATAGGACCTGAGTTCAAATTTGACCTCAGACACCTAACACTTTCTAGCTGTGTGACCCTGGACAAATCATTTTTCCCCAGATGCCTCAGCAACAACCAAAAATCAAACAACAAACAAAGAATCCTCAAAGATGGCATCAAACGTATACATGGAAGGGAAAACTTTAATAATCAAGAAATATGTCATCAAAGAGAGAAATCTACACGATGTGTTAGTCACATTATTAATGTTTTAGCTTGTTTTAGATGCTTACATATGAGTAAATGCATATACATATATGTCTCAGTATATATGGGTATATAAGCATGTAAATCTATGTGTATGTGTATAGACATATGTGTGTGAATGCATATATATATACACATATGTATATATATGTGTGTGTATAAATATATCTGTGCTTAACTGTAAACAACTTGGGGAAAGTGGGGGGATGAAAAGGGAAAAAAGAATAAAGTTCTTTATTGCTTAGCAGACAACAAAAGAATAATCTATAAAGAAACAAAGAAAAGATGGAAACTCATGAATATAATTTCTATTATTATGTATGCTTTCTTGAAATGGAAATTTTATTATTTTATATTTTGAATCCTCCCTGATGTTCTGTTGAACACATGATGATTTTTTTTAAATTTTAATTTTCTATCGTTCTTTTTTCTATTTTTTCTTATTTTTGTATTTAGTTCAATAAAAAATAAAAATATAAATGAAATAATACAACAAAAAGTTAAAAAGTAAAAATAAAGGACAAAAGAAAAAAAATGTGTCATTATTTAAGCTAAAAAAAGTGAAATATTTTCTTTTACTACAGGAAGTTTTCTCTTTATATGGCCACAGATTTAGAACTGAAGACTATCATAGAAGTCTTCTGGTCCAATTCTTTTATTTTAAAGATGAAGCAATTATTGACATAGAAAGAATAAGTAATTTTTCTCAAGTTATCTATCTAGTTAGGTCTAATAGAACTACACATTCCTAGTTTTCTGACTCTAAATCCAGACCTTTTCCACTTCAAGACTGGTTGGCCATATCCTTCTTAAAAAATAAAGGAAAGAAAAATAAGTAAATCTTATTAAGCACCTAGAATGTTCCAGGTATTATACTAAAAGTACTTTACAAATGTTTTTTGTTTGATCTTCATAATAATCCTGTGAGGTAGTTATTATCATTATTCCCATTTTGTTGTACAGTAGTTTTTCAGTCATGTCTAACTCTTCATCATGCCATTTGAGGTTTTCATGACAAAAGTTTGGAGTATTTTGCAATTTCCTTTTTAATTCCCATGTTGCAGTTGAGAAAATTGGGCTAGACAATAGCAAGAAGTTAAGTGACTTGCCTAGGTCATACAGCTAGTAAATGCGAGGCCTGATTAGAATTCATGTCTTTCTGATTCCATTTCCAAAGCTCTATCTAATCCTCAATCTAGTTGTCTTTGTGTGTGTGTGTGTGTGTGTGTGTGTGTGTGTGTGTGTGTGTGTGAGAGAGAGAGAGAGAGAGAGAGAGAGAGAGAGAGAGAGAGAGAGAGAGAGAAAGAGAGAAAGAGAAATGAATGGTTGCCCTTAGAACTCTGATCTTGAGGAAGAACATCTCCATTATTCCCTTCAATGAAAAAAAAAAAAAAAAAGATTTGACAATGATAAGTTTGTGTTCAATCTATTTTACCAAACATTTCCAACTTAGATTTTATAGCTCTGGTGAGTTCTGTTGAAGTAGTTCTATTGTTCAAACTCTGGAAATGGATTTAAATGGCTTTCCATACCTTGCTTCATAACACATGATTGATGTATGTCTCTTACTGAGAAGAAAACTCAGAATAAAGCCACGCCATTTACTGCTCTCTTTCAGACTGAAAGGTAATGGTATAATTAATGGTGTAATAGGAAAAGCCCTGGAGCTAAAAGCCCAACTCTCTTACTATCTGTTTGGTCTTAAGGGAGTCTATTACTACATCTTTCTTAGGTCTCAATTTCTTTAATTTTAACTATAAAATAATGTTATCATACTCCCAGAATTTAAACTAGGATTAACACACCAGAGCAAATGAGTTCTAAGATCTAAATCCTATAACCCTACGGTCTAAATAAAGATTTGCATTTCCTTCATGAAAACACTATCACAAATATCTAGTTTCTCTCCCTTCCCCCATCCCTACCCCAAAGAGAATTCTTTTTAAGAGGAATCTTGGAATTCATGCTGAGCTAGTTCATTCAAAACTTAAAAAGGAAATGGGGACTAGAGGCATGACCAAGTATTTGAGGAAAATTGGTTCTTAAGTCTTGTTGACAAACAAGTTTTATTTCAAGCCTTTACCAGAAGTTCAGAGGCCATTGAAACCCCTAATTTCACAGCTGGCTTAGGTAAAGCCCCAAAGAAGCTAAACTGTATATGGTTTCTAAGCCTTCCTAAAAGCATTAACCACTCTGCCTGTTTATGCCACTGGCTTCTATCCAAAATAGAAACTAGAGATTCCATGGGACTTTGTAAAAACTGTTTAAAATTGCAAGGTGTATCATTCTTGTCCCAAGGCTCTACATTTTAGCTGTTTAGAAATTCTATATGTATCTCTCTATTTCCATTCTCCCAGGTCTCCACAAAGGTGTATCTGACAACAGGTATGTTCTTAAAGTTAGGTGTTCATAAAAAATTTCCCCAATTCTGAAAGGTTTAATTTGAAAGATGCTTTATTTTCATTTTAAACTATTCTTCTGAGGATCAAGTCTGTGAGAAACTTTTAGGCTTTGAATTTCTTTGCCTCTCCCATGTTTTTTCCCAAGTAGGTGATGAATTTATAAACAAAGAATGGGGAGCAGGGGGTGGGGGAAAATTCTTATAAAAGGAAGCTAGCAGGGAATCCTCCTTTAAAGCACTAAACATTTTGAAATGCAACAAAGCACCCTCTAATTTATCTATTTTGCAAGTTAGTACTCTCAAAGGTTTTCTTTAAAACAATTGCTTTCTGACCTTTAATTTAAGAATGGATCATTGATTGCATGATGAGGAGAGTGGAGTTCCCCTGCTGGGTCCAAAGAAAAGAAAAGTCTTATATTTTCCCTACCTGCTGGCTTTTTAGGGTAACCTATTCCTTCGAGAGAAGCTTCAGAAACTCCCTCTGAGATGGCATAATAATGCACTGCTGGAGACTTTTGGGTAGGAGTATGGGTGTTAAGGGTAGAGAAATAAAAGGAAGAAAGCGAAACAAAATAGGAAAGGGCTCTGAACAACCACTAATCTGAACCTACTGTGCTGATGGGTAGCTGCTTAATTTGTTAAGGACATTTCTAAGCTCCTTTCTAAATAAGTGAATGAATAAAAAAAAAAATTAAGCTCTTAGTACATTCCAATTCCCCGTTGAAAAGTGGAGGAGTCCCAAACAATAATTGCTCTACTCCCCGCTCCCTCCAAGTTTACCCTTCTCTGAAATGGATGCAAAAGAGGTGAATGATATAAGATTGGGTAGTGGAAAGTATAAAGTTAGGAGTATTGTATGTTTGAGAGCTATTTCTGTTATTTCTTGGGTGTATGAGGCAAGTTATTGAATTTCTAGATATCTATTTCTCCCCTTTTATAATGGAGAGAGTAACACTAGAGTTCTAATGAGATGTAAATGAGAGAACACATGAAATAAGTGCTTTGCAAACCTGAAAGCCCTATATAAATAGTAGTATTTATTATTATTATATCTTTACTTTTCATATGTTTTTCTTTCTTTTTCCATAATACAACCCCACAGGTAGGTCATTCAATTTAATTTAACCCTGCCAGGTAGATAAAGGATGTATTTACTCCTCCTGTTTTTTAAATTAAATTAAATTTATTTTAAGCTCATTAAACTTTAATTTTAAACTTAAAATTTAATTTTATTTATTCTGAAGTTAAAAAATAAATAAAGCAAGCATTTCCATAACAGTATTTTTTTTTTAAAAAAGCTACAAATCTATTATGTACAATTTGCTATCCCTTTTAAATATTTAATAATCATGTAAGTAGAAAATTGAGGCTCCAAGAAGTATGAGTGTTGCCCAAGGTTTGTGTTGGGGAATTTGGGGGACTAGAAGCTAGTGACCAGGTCTGCAGTATAATTCTGCCACACAGTGTTGTCTAACTGATTAATGCCATCTAATAGAAATTGTTCAAGGTATTTAATCCTACCTTGATTGATAGGAAGTTGGGGGGGCAAATAATCTGCAAGTGAACATTTATTAAGCACTTATTACATCCAAGGCATGATTTAGGTTACTGAGCATATAGACAAAAATAAAAAAAAAATTAAAAAATAAACAGTCCCTATTCTCAAATGCTTTTTCTGCATCTATTGAGATGATCATATGGTTTTTGTTTGTTTGGTTATTGATATAGTCAATTATGCTAATAGTTTTCCTAATATTGAACCAGCCCTGCACTCCTGGTATAAATCCTACTTGGTCATAGTGTATTATCCTGGTGACGATTAACAGTCCCTATTCTCAAGGACATCAATAAAAGCAAGCTAATTTGTAGAAGCAGGGCAACTAGAAAATTATAGTAGACTTAATAGAGGACAGAGCATTTCAGCTGAACCATTAAAGGAAAATAAGGTTTCAGAAAGATAAAGTTGGGTATGGGGTATATTCCAGATGTAGGGGGTGGCTTAGTGAATGCATAGAGCCATGCAACAGATGTTCTGTTCTTTCTGTTCTATTATTACTAACTGTCCACTTAAGGAATTTCTCCATGAACCTGGATGCTAGTAAACCACTCCCTTAGGAAGGAGGACAGAAGCCAAATCTCAGCAATCTGAGAATAGGGGGTTTGTTGGAGTAAGCCTCTGGACCAGAGTTAGGTTTCCATTGTTTGTGAGGCCCAGGCAGTACTGGAATCTGCTATCTTTGGTCTTTCCAGAGAAGGCCAGAAACAGAATTAGAGGGGAGAGTCAGAAAAGGGGATGGGGAACAATTTTGAACAGGAAGGAGAGGCTCTGGCAGAAAACTCTGTTTAGGGAGCAGTTTTGGGGCACTAAAGAACTGAAAACAAAGTAGGTGACCACTGATTGGGGAATGACTGAACAAATGGTGATATATGAATGCAATGGAATATGATTGTGTAATAAGAAGACTAGAACAATGTAAACAGAGAAATCTCTAAAAGGAAGCCAGATTCTGTCCAACTAAAAACTAATAATGGTGCTAGAAAGACATTGAAGAAAGATGTCTCCTTCCTATCAGCACAGTTTTGAGTTCTATCAGGACAGAATAGTACATGTCATAAGAGTACTCAATATATTAATTATTCTTGCTTAACTTTTTAAAAAATAATTAAAAATATAATTCTAGCCAGAGTATATGTTCAGAAATTAGTGTGATTAGTAGTAAAAAACCAAAAGGCATCAATAAAATTTACTTCTATCATCTCAGCTCCCTCCTTTCTGAAGACCACATGCCCCAGGACTACCAGGATAAGTCTGTACATTGGTGTTTCAGTCATTTTTCAGGTGTATCTAACACCTCATGGTGCTATTTGGAGTATTCTTAACATCTTGTGTTTGCACTAGAATAAGTCAGGGTACAAGAAACAATGCGAGGTTTGATGAGATATGAAAAGGTTTAAAAAAAAAGTCATTTTGATAAGTGAGATTGCCAGTTGTGGGAGGGGGAGTGTAAAAAGATTCTTTTACAGTTTGTGAATATCCCACTTGAAATTTTATAGCATACATGAATTGGAGATCCAGGTAACACCATTTCATAATTTTCTTTAGTATCATTCCAAAGCACATGAATAAGAGTGAAGGCAAGTGGAGGGTGAGGGTAACTTATAGTACATCTCCCAGATCTTTTTCAGATAAACTTCTCTCACAATTATTGTATCTTGTACTTGTGAAGTTGATTTGAGCTTAAGTAAACTTTATATTAATCCCTACTGACTCTTACCTTATGTATTTTGCTTCTGTTATCCAATTTTTAGCTATCTCTCTCTGATTTTTATCCCTTGCAAATTTGAAAATCATGCTATGCATATTTACCCAGATAATTGATCCAAATGATAAATACTATTGGATTCAATTCAATAGACAAATATTTATGATTCCATAGGAACAATGATGAAGCCCCTGAGAGGTGATGTTTTCAGGATGAAAAATGAGATAATAGTTTGAAGAAAGGGACAATGGGGGGATTTTTTAAAAACAAGATATAATTGTTACAATGATGGAGAATGAAAAATGTTTTTGTTAAATTAAAACATATATTAATTAGTTATAGTATAATGATGATTATAGTCTTCCTCTTCTTTCTCCTCCTCATCATTATCATCACTTTGGCCACTACCATCTAAAGAAGAAAAGGGGTAGACCCAGACCCTTGGCTAGAGAGCTCCTGTAGAACTGGAATTAACTTTGTGTCTAGCCATCCAACCACAGGTCCTGAAGGGTAGAGGTTGTAAAGAAGAGGATTTGCATTCAATTTAGGGAAAAACTGTACATTTAAGCTGTCCCAAAGCTGAAGGGATGGTTGACTGAAATCATAAGTTCTCTCTCAGTACATCTTCCAGCAAAGACTGGAAGACGATTTGTTAGGCATTTATTTTATTTTTTCTAATTAACAAATTTAAATTTAATTATCTTACATTTTTCTTTATTTTTATATTTGAAAATTTATTTTTTTAATTATTTTTTTAAAATTAAAGCTTTTTATTTTCAAAACATATACATAGGTAATTTTCAACATTTACCTTTGCAAAACTGTGTTCCAATTTTTTTCCTTCCCTTCCCCCCACTTCTTTCCCTAGATAGCAAGGAATCCAGTATGTTAAACATGTCCAATTATTTTATACATATTTCCATAATTATTATGCTGCACAAGAAAAATCATATCAAAAAGGAAAAACTGAGAAAGAAAACAATGCAAGCAAATAAAAAGGTGAAAATACTATGTTGTGATTCACACTCAGTCCCCATACTCTTCTCTATGAGTGCAGAGTGCCTTCTTTATCATAAGACCATTGGAACTGGCCTGAATCACCTCACTGTTGAAAAGAACCATATCTGTGAGAATTGATCATTGTGTAATGTTGCTATTGCTGTGTACAATGCTCTCTTGGTTCTACTCACTTCACTTAGCATCAGTTCATGTCTCCAGGCCTCTCTGAAATCATCCTGCTGATAATTTCTTATAGAACAATAATATTCCATAATAATCATGGATCATAATGTATACAGATATTCTTCAATTGATGGCTGTTTCCAGTTTCTAGCCACTACCAAAGGGCTGCTGCAAACATTTTTGCACGTGTTGGTTCTTTTTCCTTTTTATGATCTCTTTGGGATATAGACCCAGTAGACACACTGCTGGATTAAAGAGTATGCAGTTTGGTAGCCTTTTGGGTATAGTTCCATATTGCTCTCCAGAATGGTTGGATCAGTTCACAATTCTACTAACATTATATTAGTATCCCAGTTTTTCTACATCCCCTCCAATATTCATCATTATCTTTTCCTGTCATCTTAGCCAATCTGCGAGATATGTAGTGGCACCTCAAAGTTGCTTTAATTTGAATTTCTTTGTTCAATAGTGATTTAGAGTATTTGTTATATGACTATAAATACTTTTAATTTCCTCATCTAAACATTGCCTGCTCATATCCTTTGACATCTATTAATTGAAGATGGGGTTGAATTTTTATAAATTTGAATCAAAATTATTTTAGAAATAGAATTCTCTATATCTATCAGAACCCTTGGATGTAATTTTTTCCCCAATTTATTTATTCCTTCTAATCTTGTCTCCATTGGTTTCATTTGTATAAAAATATTTTAACTTAGTATAATCAAAATTATCCATTTTACATTCCATAATGTACTCTAGTTCTTCTTTCATCATAATTTTCTTCCTTCTCCACAGATTTGAGAGGTAAATTATCCTTTGTTTTTCTAATTTGTTTCTAATATCATTCTTTATGTCTAAATTATGAACTCTTTTCAATCTTATCTTAGTATAGTGTGTTAGGTGTGGGTCAGTGTCTAGTTTATGCCACACTAATTTCCAATTTTCAACAAATTTTTGTCAAACAGTGAATTGTAATCCCAGAAGCTGGGGTCTTTGGGTTTATCAAATAGTAGATTACTATAGTCATTGAGTTGTGTGTTCTGTGAACCTAAAATATTCCACTGTTAACTACTCTATTTCTTAGCCAGTACTAAATGGTTTTGATGACTGCTATTTTAAAATATAGTTTTAGTTCTGATAACTAAGTCATCTTAATTTGCATTTGTTTTCATTAATTCCCTTAAAATTCCTGACTTTTTGTTCTTCCAGATGAATTTTGTTATTAAATTTTCTAGCTCTATAAAATAATTTCTTGGGAGTTTCATGAGTATGACACTGAATAAGTAGATTAATTTAGATAGTATTCTTATTTTTATTATATTAGCTCAGCTTACCCATGAGCATATCATATTTTTCCAGTCCATTCCATGTTAATTAGATATGACTTTATTTTTGTGGAAAGTACTTGGTAATTGTGTTTATATAGTTCATAACTTTGCCTTGGAAGGTAGACCCCCAAATATTTTAAATTATCTACCATTATTTTAAATGGAATTTCTCTTTTTATCACTTGATGGGAGACTTTGTTGGTAACATATAGAAATGCTGATAATTTATTAGAATTTGCTTAGTATCCTGGAATTTTGGGGGATTATCCTGGGGATAACTTTCTGTAATCTCTTTGCTAACATTTTATTCAAAATTTTGGCACCAATATTTATTAGGGAAATTGGCCTATAATTTTCTTTGCCTATTTTGACCCTACCTGATTTAGGTAGCAGCATCATAGCTGTGTCATAAAAGGAATTTGCTAAGATCCCTTCTTTCCCTATTTTTTTCAAATAGTTTGTATAGTATTGGAATTAATTGTTATTTAAATGCTTGGTAGAATTCACATGTAAATCATTCTGGTTGTGAAGATTTTTATCTTAGGAAATTTATTAATAGCTTGTTTAATTTCTTTTTCTAAAATTTTAGTAATTTGTTTCCTCCTCTGTTAATCTGGACAATCTGTATTTTTGTAAGTATTCATCTATTTCACTTAGGTTATCTGATTTATTAGCATGTAATTGAGTAAAATAGCTCCTTTTCATTGGTAGAAAGTTCACTCTTTTCATTTTTGACACTAGGATTAGGTTTTTTAGCTTTCAATTGATTTTTGGTCTATTTTTTCCTGGCTCTTTATTACATGCAACTTTTATTGTATCATGATTTGAAAAAGATGCATTTACTATTTCTGCCTTTATGCATTTGATTTTAAGGATTTTGTGCACTAATAAATGATTAGTTTTTGCATAGGTTCCATGTACTGTTGAGGAAAAAAAAGTATATTTCTGTCTCTGTTCAGATTTCTCCAAAGGTCTATCGTATGTAACTTTTAATTCTATTTACCTCTTAGACTTTTTTCTTATTTATTTTGTGATTTAATTTACGTAGTTCAGAGAGATCAAGATTGAGAATCCCCCTCTAGTATAGTTTTACTGTCTAATTCTTCTGTAAGTTGTCTTAACTTCTCTCTTGGAATTTGGATGCTATACCACTTGGTACAGAAATGCAAAATATTGATATTACTTCATTATCTATGGTGCCTTTTAGCAAAATGTAGTTTCCTTTCTTATCTCTTTTAATTAGAACTAGTTTTGCTTTTGCTTGATTTGAGATCAGGATTGCTACCCTGTTCCTTTTCTTTGTTTTCCCTTCTTACTTCAGTTAAAGCATAATAAATTCTCCTCTAATCTTTTACTTTTACTCTGTATGTATCATTGTTTTAAATGCGGTTCTTGTAAAAAAAATGTTTTGTAAGTTTCTGACTTTTAATGCAGTCTGCTACCTGCTTCTGTTTTATGGGAGATTTTATCCCATTCATATTCATAGATAAAATTATTAACTATATTTCCCATCATCTTATTTTCCCCAAGTTATATTTTTATTTTTTCCTTTCCTCTTTCTCTCCTCCCTAGTGTTTTGCTTCTGACCACCACCTCCCTCAAATAGCCCTCAACTTTTACAGCCCCTCCCCTTTCCCCTTCTACTTCTGTTATTTCTTCTACTAGCTTCCTTGTTTCCTCTTCTACTTTCCTCTAGAATGGGACAAGTTTCTCTGTGAGCTAAAACTGATATTTTCCCTTTAACTAAATCCCAAGAGAGTAAGGTCTATATAATGCTTTCCCTCCTCCCTTTTTATCCTCAACTGTAATAAGTCTTTTTTACCTCTTCATGAGATATAATTTATCCCATTTTTATCTCTCCTTTCCTCTTCTTTCACTACCATCCTCTTTCTACCTCATTTCTTTATGATATCATGACAATAAAATCAAATTATACTTATACTCTCTAAGTGTTGGAGATATTGGAGATAAATTTTTCAAGAGTTAAATATATCACCTTCCCATATAAGGATGCAAACTTTTTAATTTTTATAAAAACACTTTTTTCTTTCCTTTTTATCTTTTTTATGCTTTAAGATCAAATTTACTGTTCTGCTTCTTCCCTGTCCATCTTCTTCCCTGAATAATACTGTTTAATTTGGCTGAATAGTCGATTTTTGGCTGTAATACAGTTTTCTTTGCCCCTAAGAATATCTTATTCCATCCCCTTTGATCCTTTAAAGTGGAAACTATGTAATTTTTTAGTCTTGATTGTGCAATCCTGTTGTAATCTTGATTGTGGCTCCATGATATTTGAATTGTTTCTTTCTGACTGCTTGCAATATTTTCTCCTTGATCTGATAATTCTTAAATTTAGCTACAATATTCCTTGGAATTTTTATTTTGAGGGCTCTTTTAGGAGGTGATTGTTGAATTCTTTCAATGGCTATTTTACCCTCTGGTTCTAAAATATAAGGGCAGTTTTACTTAATGATTTCCTGAAAGATGTTATCTAAGATCTTTTTTTTTAACATAATTTTTAGGAAATTCAATAATTCTTAGATTGTCTCTCCTAGATCAATTTTCCAGGTCAGTTGTTTTTACAATGAGGTATTTTATATTTTCTTCTATTTTTCATTTTTTTTTTTTTTTGGTTTTGCTTGATTCTTGATGTCTCATTGAATCAGTCACTTTTATTTGTTCAATTCTAATTTTTTTGTGAATTATTTTCTTCAGTTAGCTTTCTTATCTCCTTTTGCTTTTGGCCAATTGAACTGTTAAGTTGTTTTGTTCATTAGATTATTTTTTTCCATTTCATAAATTGTGTTTTTCAATGAGTTGGTTTCTTTTTTCCATTTCATCAAATCAATTTTGTAAAGAGTGATGTGCTTTTCCCCATTTGTCTGTATTTTTGAAGAAGTTTTCTTCAGATGCTTTCTGTTTTTCCTTTTCCAAACTCCCTTGAAAATTTCTCATTTCCTTTCCTCATTTTTCTTCTAAGTCTCTTTTAAGATCCTTTTTTGAATTCTTCCAAGACAGCCTTGTGAGATGGAGACCACCTTTGGGTCTTTACCCTTTATGCTTTAAGATCAAATTTACCCTTGGGGGATTTATCTGGAGACATTTTTCCTTTAATTCTTCAGGGTTTGAGATCTATTTTTCTCTGTCTCCACAAAAGCTATCTGTGGTTAAAGTTCTTTTTGCTTTTTTGTTCATTTTTAAAAGGTTGATGTCTGTTCTTAAGGCAATGGGGAGATTATCCCAAGCTTCTTTTATAGGTTACAGTAGCATCAAAATGTCCTGGGGCTGGTGCTGCAAACTTCCTTCCTGTGATGGTAGATGTGGCCAAGTTTCATATTATTCTGGGGTTTAGGGACTCACTATTTGCCTTTTGTTATTGTGTTGGATGTCCCACAGCTAGTCTACTGATCTACTGGCTTCTGGATTATGACAGAGTAGACAATGCTGCTGTATTTTGTCTAAGAGTTTCCTGGTAGATTCCCCCCCCCCCCCATTTTATTGGCACCACATCATCTTTTGTCCTTGCACTGTGTCTGTGCTTGGCCACCTCCACTTGCGCCTAATTGAAACATGTCTTTTCTGAATTTCTTCCAAAATATCTTCTGCTAGAAATTTGTTATACTCCAAATAGTTGTGTTCTGTCATTCTAAAACCAGTTGAGAGGCTTGATCTGGTATTGATCTTAGGGAAATGAGGAAGAGATCAGACAAATACCAGTCTACTCTCTCCCATCTTGGTTCCATACTCTTTGGAATTTTATTTTTTTAAATAGAATCTGTGACTTCATTGGTTTCTGGAATTCCTGGTGATAATACTATCTTGGTCAATACATATTTTCTTTGCAATTTTCAGTCTTAAAGAGTTGCCTAAGTCAAAGAGAGGTTGTGACTTCCTCAGTGTTGCATAATCAGTGTTGGGGGAATGATTTAAATCTACATATTTCTTATTGAGATCAGTGCTCTACTCACTCCTCCTTGTATATAAGGTTAGACTACATGACCTTTGAGACTCCTTTCAACTACCAGCTTCTGGGATTTTGTTTGGAGGGCATAGATAAGGGAATGGAAAACAAAAAAACAAAAAAAGAAAGGTAAGACCTAGGTACTTGGATATTATTTGTGAAACTAATTGATCAGACTAACTGATAAGATTTCTATAGCTTTAAGTCTTCACCATTGGTTTGTTATTGTAAATTCTTTGCTCATTTCCTATAGACTTAATATAAGTCCTTTATGAAATAGAAGGGAGGAACTTGTATTTTTTGGTTTCTTTTAATTTTCTTTTTTTTATTAAATTTTAAGTTTTTATTTAATAATTACTTTATATTGACAGAATCCATGCCAGGGTAATTTGTTTTTACAACATGATCCCTTGCACTCGTTTCTGTTCCGATTTTTTTCCCCTCCCTCCCTCCACCCCATCCCCTAGATGGCAAGCAGTCCTTTATATGTTGGATATGTTGCAGTATATCCTAGATACAATATATGTTTGCAGAACTGAACAGTTCTCTTGTTGCATAGGGAGAATTGGATTCAGAAGGTATAAATAACCTAGGAAGAAAAACAAAAATGCAGATAGTTCACATTCGTTTCCCAGTGTTCTTTCTTTGGGTGTAGCTGCTTTTGTCCATCTCTATCTTATAATGCACTTAATATTTTTTCCAATTATTTAAGTCTGACTTTATTTGTGTGGAGACTTTTTTATAATTTTGCTCATATAATTCCTGACTTTCCTTTGGTAGATAGATTCCCAAATATTTTATGGTATCAACAGTTATTCTGAATGGAATTTCTCTTTGTATCTCTTGCTGTTGGGTTTTGTTGGTGGTGTATAAAAATGCTGAGGATTTATGGGGATTTATTTTGTAGCCAGCTACTTAGCTAAAATTATGAATTATTTCCAATAGCTTTTTAGTAGAATCTCTGGGGTTCTCTAGGTATGCCATCATATCATCTGCAAAGAGTGATAGTTTGGTTTCCTCATTGCCTACTCTAATTCCTTTAATATCTTTCTCGACTCTTATTGCCGAGGCTAGTGTTTCTAATACGATATTAAATAATAATGGTGATAGTGGGCAACCTTGCTTCACTCCAGATCTTACTGGGAAAGGTTCCAGTTTTTCCCCATTGCATATGATGCTTACTGATGGTTTTAAATACCTGACTATTTTAAGGAAAAGTGCATTTATTCCTATGCTCTCAAGTGTTTTTATTAGGAATGGATGTTGGATTTTATCAAATGCTTTTTCTGCATCTATTGAGATGATCATATGGTTTTTGTTTGTTTGGTTATTGATATAGTCAATTATGCTAATAGTGTTCCTAACATTGAACCAGCCCTGCATTCCGGGTATAAATCCTACTTGGTCATAGTGTATTATCCTGGGGATGATTTTCTGTAATCTTTTTGCTAATATTTTATTTAAGATTTTAGCATCAATATTCATTAGGGAGATTAGTCTATAATTTTCTTTCTCTGTTTTCAGACTACCTGGTTTAGGTATCAGTACCATGTCTGTGTCATAAAAGGAGTTTGGTAGGACTCCTTCAATCCCTACTTTTCCAAATAGTTTATTTAGCATTGGAGTTAATTGTTCTTTAAATGTTTGGTAGAATTCACATGTAAATCCATCTGGTCCTGGGGATTTTTTTCTTAGGGAGTTGATTGATAGTTTGTTCTATTTCTTTTTCTGAGATGGGACTGTTTAGGATATTTACTTCTTCCTCTGTTAGTTTGGGCAAGCTATATTTTTGGAGGTATTTCTCTATTTCATTTAAGTTGTCGAATTTATTGGCATAAAGTTGGGCAAAGTAGCTCCTAATTATTGCTCTAATTTCCTCTTCGTTAGTGGCGAGTTCTCCCTTTTCATTTTTAAGACTGACAATTTGATTTTCCTCTTTCCTTTTTTTAATCAGATTTACTAAGGGTTTGTCTATTTTGTTGGTTTTTTCATAGAACCAACTCTTAGTTTTATTAATTAATTCAATAGTTTTTTTACTTTCAATTTTATTGATCTGTCCTTTTATTTTTAGAATTTCAAGTTTAGTGTTTGACTGGGGGTTTTTAATTTGTTCCTTTTCTAGCATTTTTAGTTGCAAACTCAATTCATTGACCTTCTCTTTCTCTATTTTATACAAATAGGCCTCTAGAGATATGAGATTTCCCCTTATTACCGCTTTGGTTGCATCCCATACATTTTGGTATGATGTCTCATTATTATCATTTTCTTGGGTGAAGTTATTAATTATGTCTATGATTTGCTGTTTCACCCAATCATTCTTTAGTATGAGATTATTTAGTTTCCAATTTTTTTTGTCTACTTCCCCCTGGTTTTTTGTTGAATGTAATTTTCATTGCATCGTGGTCTGAAAAGGATGCATTTACTATTTCTGCCTTACTGCATTTGAGTTTGAGGTTTTTATGTCCTAATATATGGTCAATTTTTGTATAGGTTCCATGAACTGCTGAAAAGAAGGTGTATTCCTTTCTGTCTCCATTACATTTTCTCCAGAGATCTATCATATCTAACTTTTCTAGTATTCTATTTACCTCTTTGACTTCTTTCTTATTTATTTTATGGTTTGATTTATCTAATTCTGAGAGTACAAGTTTAAGATCTCCCACTATTATAGTTTTACTGCCTATTTCTTCTTGCAGCTCTCTTAATTTCTCTTTTAAGAATTTAGATGCTACATCACTTGGTGCATATGTGTTTAATATAGATACTGCTTCATTATCCATGCTACCTTTTAGCAAGATATAGTGCCCTTCCTTATCTCTTTTAATTAGATCAATTTTTGCTTTAGCTTGATCTGAGATCAGGATGGCTACCCCTGCTTTTTTGACTTCACCTGAAGCATAGTAGATTTTGCTCCAACATTTTACCTTTAACCTGCATGTATCTCCCTGCTTCAGGTGTGTTTCCTGTAAACAACATATTGTAGGATTCTGGCTTTTAATCCATTCTGCTAACCACTTCCTCTTTATGGGGGAGTTTACCCCGTTCACATTTATGGTTAGAATGACCAATTCTGTATTACTTGCCATCTTGTTAACCCCGGTTTATGCTTTTCTCCCTTCTTTCCCCTTTCCCCCCTTCCCAGTATTAAGCTTGTGAGCACCACTTGCTTCTCACAGCTCTCCCTTTTTAGTATCCCTCCCGCCGCCTTAGAGTTCCTCCCCCTATCTTACCCCTTTCCCTCCCAGTTTCCTTATTCCCTTCCGCTTAGCTTATTCCTTCCCTTTTCACTTTTCCCTTCTCACTTTTCAATGAGGTGGGACAAGTTTCACCATAGATTGAATATGTCTTAAGATTTTTCACTTAAAGCTAATTCTGAAGGCAGTAAGATACCCACTATATTCATCCCCCTCCATTCTTTCTCTCAGATATAATAGGTTTCCTATGCCTCTTCATGAGATGTACTACCCCTACTTTACTCTTTTTCTAGTACAATGTTCTTTCCACATCAATTTCTAGAACAAGGTATACATGTATTCTTTATACATCTATGTAATCGAAATATAGTTCCCAAGATTAATCTTTACCTTTTTAGATTTCTCTTGAGTTCTATATTTGTAGATCAAACTTTTTGTTAAGTTCTGGCTTTTTCATCAGAAATAGATGAAATTCGCTTACTTCGTTGAATGTCCATCTTCTTCCCTGGAAAAAGATGGTCATTCTAGCTGGGTAAATTATTTTTGGTTGCATACCAAGTTCCTTAGCCTTTCGGAATATCATATTCCAGGCCCTTCAATCTTTTAATGTGGATGCTGCCACATCCTGGGTGATCCTTATTGTGGCTCCTTGATACTTGAAGTGGGTTTTTCTAGCAGCTTGCAATATTTTTTCCTTCGTCTGAGGGTTCTGGCATTTGGCCACTATATTCCTTGGTGTTTGATTTTAGGATCCCTTTCAGTGGGTGATCGATGAATCCTTTCAATGTTTATTTTTTCCTCTGTTCCTATGACTTCTGGGCAGTTCTCTTTGATAATTTCCTGGAAAATAGTGTCCAGGCTCTTTTTTTCATCATACTTTTCTGGGAGTCCAATGATTCTCAGATTGTCTCCCGGATCTGTTTTCCAGGTCTGTTGTCTTCCCCAGAAGGTATTTCACATTCTTTTCCATTGTTTGATTTTTTTGGATTTGCTTGACTGATTCTTCTTGTCTCCTCGAGTCATTCAATTCCACTTGTTCAATTCTGATTTTCAGTGAAGTATTTTCTTCACTCACTTTTTAAAAATCTTTTTCTAATTGTCCCATTGAGTTCTTTTGTTCTGTGGAATTTTTTTCCATTTCGCCAATTTTGTTTTCCAGTTCACCAATCCTATTTTTCAAGGATTTTACTTCTTTATCCACTCTCTCTTTAACTGACTTCTCCAGGCTCTTTTGCCAAGCCTCCCTCTCCTTTTCCCATTTTTCTTCTAGCTCCCTTGTGAGAGCCTTTTTAATTACTTCTATGAGGTTCATCTGTGCTGAGGAACAGATGATCTCCTCCTTTGGGGATTCACCTGGAGACTGTCTGTTTTTAGTCTCCTCAGGATTTAGAGTCTGCTCTCTATCTATATAGAAGCTGTCAAGGGTTAAAGTCCTCTTCAGTTTCTTGCTCATTCTGTCTAATAATCAAAGACAAACTAGCAAAGAAAAACAGAAAAACCTGGAGTCTTTCTTTTGGGTAGGGGCTGGGTGGTGTTACCGAGCTTCCTCTACAGACTGAGGGTGGCAGCAGTGAGGCACTAGCAGGACTGTGCTGCGTCTGCGCTCTGAGATCCCAGAGCGTGCTGAGTCACTGTGGGGGGAGAAGAGGAGGGCCAGGTCCCGAGAGACTCCAGCTGTTTGGGGTTGTATTCTTAACCCTCGGTGTTTTTAGCTTCTCTGCTGGGCTGCTGACTTGCTGCCGGAGCAAAGTATCTAATCCTGTAGCAAAGCTCTCCCCGCAGAGACGGCTGCGATCACTCCCCACCCCTTCTCCAGTCTGCTCATGTGCTCTCACTGTTGCTGCCCGCCGCCTGCGCCCGATCTAAAACCATCCCAGCCCTCCAGTAAAGATAGACCTTTCTTGGTGAATCTCAAGGATGGCTTCTCTTGGTAACTATTTGTGGGTTTTTTTTTCAGTCAAGCATTAATTCAGAGGCTTGTAATGAAGTGGATAGTGAGAGAAAGTGTGGAGCTACAAGCTGTATGCCTCCTCTCCGCCATCTTAACCAGAAGTCCTTTTAATTTTCTTTTACTTTTCTGTGTGTGTGTGTGTGTGCACGCACAAACACAGGCATGTGATAAAAGAATATAAAAGACAATGGCAAAAACAGGTGGTACCTTAGAACTAAAGTGAGGATGCAAGTAGTTAAAATTTTATGAGTTCACAAGATTTAATGGACCTGGGGCACAACAGTATCAAGTACATTAGGAATATAAGCTTGTCCTAAAACACAGTTAGTTTCATTCTCTTTTCAAAAAGGTAGTTCTTAATATGCTTTTCTGAAAAGACCAAGGGATAGTCCCTAAGTAATCTTTTTTTTAAAACTTTCTCCATAATATTCTCCTGAGCCAGAGCATCTCTTTTCCTTTATATGAACTCATTTTATTCTATCCTCGAGAGCTGAGCTGAAAAAAATTAATATGATTATACATTTCTCTCATGAAAGATATTTTTATTCCCTATCACACTTCCAGATTGTCAGACACAATCAATGAAAATACAATGTGACAGGACATTTTTAAGGTGAGAAAAATAAAATAAAATAAAATAAAATTATTTTGCCCTACTAGATTATATACCCATTTTAAAAGCAAAAACACATTTCATTGTTTGCTATTTTTTGAAATAAGACTTCTGAAATAACAGAGTAGAGAAAAAGTCATTTTGGCTGTGGGAAAAGGATGTATAAAACATAAAGGAAAATAAGTTAATGGGGAAAATTATCTAAATGTCTCTAACCTCAAACATACTTGGTTTGATTTTGAAGCAAATAAATGATTAGGTTGGTTCTTTTCTTATTCCATACTGAAGTTCTCATTTGTAACACTAACAGACATTCTGAGTCAGGGGCTTATAAGACAGCAGGGGACTTGAATGCCTGGGATCTCAAACTGCTTTATGACAGGAAAGTTAGGTACTTGTAAAATAAATACATTAAGTAGCCCAATCTCAACAATTACTTGATTCTTTTACTTCCACTGTAATGATGATTCACAATTGAATTTCTATCTCCCATTGGTGATTCTGAGAAGAGGTAAGATGGTCTGGAAATTCTATACTGTATTCATCAGCCTGGCAAAACACTATAACTGTACTTTCTTGGGTGGTCTACTTTACCAACTTCCCTTTTGTCCTGAACATTGAAAGATTTGTATTTCTAGGTATAAAATAAATAGTGATAGAATGAACCTCAAAAAAGTCTCAGAGGATATATTAAAATACAAACCCAGTAACTTTGTAGTGCTCATCAAAAATATATTCAAATCTCTTTTATAGAATTGAGTTGACTGTTAATTGCAAGAAAATATGATTTTTATTTCTATTTTTCAAGCATATTGCTAAATTGTTACACTGTCAGGCAAATTCATTGCTCATTCTTTTTGAAAGCTGGGAAATTTAATTTTTAGTCCAAAGCATATCAATATAGAAAAATGAATGATAATATTCAAAAGTAATTTGCAAACTAGATAGATCTAGATAGATCTTTTAAAAAGATTGATTAAAATTGATTTTAAAGATTTTAAGTTTTTTTTTCTCATTTTTTTCTAAATTTATATTTTCTACATTTACTTGTAGACAGTGTATTCCTGATTGAAGGATAGGGGTGACATCTATATATCACATAATATTGATGAAAGTCAAAAAAACTAGTTGTTTTGTATTATGCTACATAATTTTTCATCTTTTATGAGATATGATTTAAACTACATTATCTTTATTCATGTCAAATAATGCAATTTTAGAATTGCAGAATTTTTAAATTAAGGGATTTTTCCAGATTGGTGATTAAAATAGGAACAGAACTCAGGTTTGAAGCTTCTTAATAAAGTACTCTTTGTGCTATACTATATATATATATATATATATATTATATATATATATATAATATATATATATATATATATATATATATATATATATATATATATATATAATATTTTGAAAAAGAAAGAACTCAGCTGTTTTTGATCAAATAATATAAAGATTAAGGAAAAGGAACTGAAATAATTCTTTACAAGGTCCTGGCTACCAAGATCAGAGTTAAAATAGCTCTAATTACAATTACTCATTGAGTTCATGTATATGTGTACACAAAGAAATGGAGATTATTTTATAGCAGCCTTTTATTATTGCACTTTATATAATTTAAGCCACCCATATTATAATTTTTATGGCTTTCCTTACTCCCTCCCTTCTTTCCTCCCTCCTTTTCTCTCTCCTCCCTCCCTCTTTCCTTCCCTTTCTCCTTTTCTCCTTCCCTTCCTCTTTTCTTCCCTCCCTCCCTTCCTCCTTTCTTCCCTCCCTTCTTCCTTCCCTTCCTTCCTCTCTTCCTTCTTTCCTCTCTCCCTCCCTCCCTCCTTCCCTCCCTTTTTCCCTCCTTTCCTCCTTCCCTCCCTCCCTCCCTCCCTTCCTTCCTTCCTTCCTTCATTCTTTCCTTCCTTCCTTCCTTCTCTCCTTTCTTTCTTTCCACCTTCATATACTCTGAGAAAAGATTTGTCATTTGGAATTTAAAAAAATAAGAGGAAAAACAAAAAAGGCTAAATGTGTAATTATTGGGAAGGCATGAATAACTAGGGAATTTTGCTGGACCTTGGATCTTACTAATTTCACCATATTCATGCAGAGAAATAGCAACACTTGGGTTTTGAATCATGCTACTAGAAATAAATACAGTGGATCCCATTTTCAATATGCTTATAAATCAGTTATATTACTTTTAGATACTTAAATTTATGGTAATTAGAAGTAAAAACAAGTACAGTTTGTCTACCTGTCCCACCCCTATCACAGAATCAATATACGTACAAAAATCTCATACCCTGACTTACTCAAGTACAGTGAGACATTATGGACTAAGTAATAAGTGGCATGAAGTGTTCATAAAAGGTTTTTTTTTTTTTAACTCTCAATAAAACACATTTTAAATATTTTAGCCATTGGTCAATTGCACTGTTTAAAAATTTTGAGGAATTATTTACCAACATCAACAGTAAAGCTCAACTAAATTCTTCCCCCCCCATTTTAAAATTTTAAAATCTTTAGAAAACCACAACAAAATTCCTAAGGTTTTCACATACTTTTGTGGAAAAAGAAAAATATCTAGCTGTCAAGAATATAAGGTATTGTCTCTGTTGTGGATGAACAGTTTGAGAGCTAGAAGAGTAGAAAAACACTAGTTTAATAAAAATTGGTTCTTGGTTTACGTGGCATTATACCTCCTGTAACACCTTAAACTTCTTAGTTGGACATTTAAATACCTATTTACTCTCTGGACTGTATCATTCATCTCAAACTGCCTTCTCCCTTGAAGTTTTAGATTACCAGGGAAGGGGATCATAATTATTTATAGGGGTTACATAATTATTTCTTTGACCTGTTGTTTAACTCACTTATTCTTTAGGTTTAGATTGTTTAATTTCCAATTATTTCTTAGTCTATCTTTCCTTGGCCCTTTATTGCATGTAATTTTTATTGCATCTCTATCTTATAATGCTTTTCTATTTCTGTTTGGGATTTTTATGCCCTAATACATGATCATATTTTTATGTAGATACCAAATACCACTGGGGAAAAGATCTATGTCTATCCTCATTATTTTTTTTTCTAGATATCATACTTTACTAAAATTCTATTCTCAATTTCTTTCTTGTTTATTTTATTGGTTAGATTTACCTGGTTATAAGAGGGGAAAGTTGAGATCCCCTATTAGTATAGCATTGCTTTCTATTTCCTCCTGTAATTCATTTAACCTTTCAGAATATGTATGCTAAATCACTTGGTACATATATATTTTGTATTTTTATTTCCTTGTCTATGGTACCTTTTAGCAAAATGCAATTTTCCTTCTTATCTCTTTCAGTTAGGTGTGTTTTTACTTTTGCTTTGTCTGAGATAGATTTTTTTTTTTTAACCACAATTGCATCATAATAGATTCTGGTCCAGCTCCTTACCTTTATCCTGTGTATGTCTCTGCTTTAGGTGTGTTTCTTGTAAGAACCATATTGTAGAATTTTGGTTTTTAATTCACTCTAGTATCTTCTTCCTTTTAATAGATTAGTTTATCACATTCAACTACTGTGTATTTTTATTATTATATTATTACTGTGTATTTCCCTCTATCCTTGTCTTCCTCACTATCTTTTCATCCATTGTTACAGGTCTTTGCATTTCTTGTGAGACATTTTATCCTATTTTCCCTCTCCCTTGCTTTTGCTCCCAATGTAATACTCTATCTCTTATTATTATTGTTGTTGTAAAAAAGACACACATGTGCAAGAATTTTTGTGGCAGCCTTTTTTGTACTGGCAAACAGTTGGAAACTAAGTAAATACCCATCAGCTGGAGAATAGATGAATAAGTTATAGTATATGAATGTTATGGAATATTGTTGTTCTATAAGAAATGATCAGCAGGATGATTTCCAAAAGGCTTGGAGAGACTTACATGAAGTGATACTAATTGAAACGAGCAGAACCAGGAGCTCATTGTACATGACAACAGCATTGATGATCAATTCTGATTGTTGTGACTCTCTTCAACAATAAGATGATTCAGGCCAGCTTCAATGGTCTTGTGATGAAGAGAAACATCTGCACCTAAAGAGAGCACTGTGGGAATTGAGTATAGATCACAAAATAGTTTTTTTTCCCACTCTTTTTGTTGTTTGCTTGCATTTTGTTTTCTTTCTCATTTTTTTCCCTTTTTGAGCTAATTTTTCTTGTGTAGCAGGATATTTGTGGAAATATATATAGAACAATTGCACATGTTTAACATATATAGGATTACTTGATCTAGGGGATGAGCTGGGGGGAAGGGAGGGAAAATTTGGAATACAAGGTTTTGCAATGTTGAAAACTAATTGTGCATATGTGTTGAAAAAAATGCGTTCATGATTTAAACATAAAGAGTGATACTATAAGCAAATTAGAAGAACAAAAGATAGTCTACCTTTCAGATCTTTGGAGAAGGAAGGAATTTGTGGACAAAGAAGAAATAAAGTACATTATGGAATACAAAATGGATAATTTTGATTATATTAAGTTCAAATGTTTTTGTATAAACAAAACCAATGTGGACAACATTTGAAAGGAAGCATGAATTTCCTAAAACTGTTTTACATCCAAGGGTTCTGATAAAGGACTCATTTCTGAAATATGTAGAAAACTGACAAATTTATAAGAATACAAACCATTCTTAAATTGATATATGGTCAAAGGTTTATGAATAGATGATTTTCAGATGATGAAATTAAAACTATTTATAGTCACAAGAAAAAATTATTTAAATCACTATTGATCAGAGAATGATCTGAGGTACCACTACACACCTCTCAGATAGACTAAGATGATAAAAACAGATAATAATGAATATTGAAGAGTATGTGGGAAAATTGGGACACTAATACATTATTGGTAGAATTGTGAACTGATCTAATTATTCTGGTGAGCCATTTGGAACTATGCCCAAAGGACTATAAAACTGTGCATACCCTTTACTGAATCTATATCCCAAAGAGATCAAAAAATGGAAAATGATCTACATTTGAAAAATTATTGTAGCAGCCCTTTTTGTAGTGTCAAAGAACTGGAAAACGAATGGATGCCCATCATTTGGAGAATGAATGAATGAGTTATGGTATGTGAATGTTATGGAATATTATTGTCCTATAAAAATGATCAGCAGGATGATTTACAAAAGGCCTGGGGAAACATGAAATGATGCTAAGTGAAGTGAGTAGAACCAAGAGAACATTATACACAGCAACTAAATTACATGATGATCAATTTTGATTGTGGCTCTTTTCAAATGTGATATTCAGGCCAATTCCAATGGTCTGGTGAAGGAGAGAGCCACCTGCACTTAGAGAGATGATTGTGGAATCATAACATAGTATTGTTGTTTGCTTACATTGCTTTCTTTCTCATTTTTTGACTTTTTGATATGATTTTTTTTGTGCAGCATGATAATTCTAGGAAAATGTATAGCAGAATTGCACATTTTAAAGATACATTGGATTCCTTATCATCTGGAGGAGGGGAGGGGAGAGGAAAGGGAGAGAGGAATTGGGCACACAGGGTTTTGCAGGGGTGAATGTTGCAAACTGTCAATGCATATGTTTTGAAAAATAAGCTTTATTAAAAAGAAGAATTGGGTAAATGAAAAAGGAGGTACAAAAGCTCACTGAAGAAAAAAATTCTTTAGAAATTAAAACTGAGAAAATGAAAATTAGTGATTATAAGAAATCCAGAAACAACAAAACAAAAGAAAAAAAAAGAAAAAAAGAGAAAGCAATGTGAAATATTCCATTGAAAAAATAACTAACCTAGAAATAGTTCCAAGAGACATAATTTTTAAATGATTGAATTTTTGGAAAACCATAATAAAAAAAGAGTCCAGACATCATTTTTCAAGAAATTGCAAAGGAAAACTTTGCTGATAATCTAGAATTAGAGAGCAAAATAAAAATTGTCCACTAAAGAATCTCTCTAAGAGATCCCCAAATGAAAACTCCCAAGAATATTATAGCTAAATTCTAGAGATCCCAAGTCAAGAAGAAAGTATTACAAGCAGCCAGAAACAATTCAAATATTGTGACACCATAGTCAGGATAGATTCAGTAGCTTTTACATTAAAAGACTGGAGAATTTAGAATGAAATATTCTGAAGGGTAATGGAGCTAGGATTACAACCAAAAATCACTTCCCCAGCAAAACTGAGTATATTCCTTCAAGGGAAAAATGGATATTCAAAGAAATAGAAAACTTTCACACAACATAAGTCCTTCAGAGTTGTCTTGGAATAACTATTGTATTTGTCAAATTTGTCCAATTCTTCTTCAGAATTCTGGTGAGATAGGAAGGAGATATCCTATCATTTCCTGATGAAAAGACTGTAACTAAATAGAAATTTTGACTTTCAGATACAAGACTTAAGAGAAGTATAAAAAGGTAAACAGAAGAGGAAAATCATAGCAGAGTCAATAAGGTTAAACAGTTATATTCCAACATAGGAAGATGATACTTGTAACTTATAATAACTTTTTCATCATTAAATCAGCTAAAAGGAGTATAGATAGATGAATCGCAAAAGTGTGAGTTTAATATGAAGGAATAATATCTAAAAAGTAAATTAAGGGTTGAGAGAATAATGTACTCGCAGAGAGAGAAACAGAAAGATAGTGTGGAATAAATTATCTTATATAATAGAGGCAAGAAAGACTTTCTACAGTAGAGGGGAAAACAGAGGAGATAGGAAGAATTGAATGAACCTTACTCTCATCAGAATTGGTTCAAAGAGTAAATAATATACATACTCAATTGAGGGAATGGTATGTGATTATAATAGAATACCATTGTGCTATAAGAAATGATGAGTAGGATTTTCACAAACTGAAGCAAAGTGAAGTGTATCATGTACAAAGTAACAGCAATATTGTAAGATGATTAGATGTGAATGGCTTAATTATTCTCAACAGTATAATGTTCCAAGACAGCTCTGAAGGACTTAGGATGAAAAATTCTATCCATTCCCAGACAAAGAACTAATGATGTCTGAATATAGACTAAAGCATATTTTTAAAACTTTCTTCATGTTTTGAGGGTTTTTGTCTATTTATTTTTTACAATATGACTATTATGAAAATGATTACACATGTATAATAATCTATGTTGAATTACTTGCCTTCTTAATGGGGGGAGCAGAGGAGTAAGGAATGGAGAGAATTTGGAACTCAATGTTTTAAAAATGAATGTTAAGAATGGATTTTACACATAACTGAGGAAAAATAAAATACTAAATAAAGTGTCACAATTTGCATGTAAATAAATTATACATGTATCAGCACAATGCCTTACACACAATAGGGGTTTAATGAATGCTTGTTGGATAGTACATTGTTATATACTTTTCAAAGCACTATTAGCTTGTCTAATTCCTCAAACAATTCTGAGGGGACAGCAGAGCCAGTTTTACAATTCCCATTTTACAAATGAGTAAATTGTGGCATTTGAGACTTTCAGGTTTCAAAGAAATCCTGAAAGCTTTGAGTTTAAGCTCTGATCCCATGTAGTAATTTCTTCTACAACATCCCTCATAAATGATCATTTAGCCCCTACTTGGGGTATTTCCAGGAATGAGGAGTTCAGGCATCTCAGAAGCAAAAAATTTACATGACTTAGTCACACACTCCCTTAATAAGAAAACAAGGCTTAATCTCTTGATTCTAGGGAAGATTATGATTAGTCATCCATATCAGCTTCCACCTAGGATCTTGCCTCAAGCTTACATATTTGTTTCCAAGTCTCTCAAGACATCTGTTTGTACCTGCAGTGGGGAAGATAATTTTGAGATGAAGGATTTCAATGATTTCTACTTATACAAATAAGAAATAAAGGGTTATTTGGTGGTTGGTGTGTATGCACATGCCTTATAATACCAGGCTAGTTTCAAAGGCAAGGTTCATATTTCCCTTGAAAATGGACCCCTAATTAGATTAGTATTATGGAGAACTGGAATGAGCCTTCTCTGTATTTTACATGGAATATGAAAAGATGATTTGTAGGGAGCATTCTATGGATAATGGATTTGACTTTGTATATTTCTGGTGACAAGTAGCTAGGTAATGAAGTGGAAAGAGCACTGAGTCTGAAGTTAGAAAGAACAGAGTTTAAATATGGCTTCAGATGTTTAATAGCTATGTGACTCTGGGCACCTACCCCAATTTGTCTCTGTTTCCTCAAGTGTAAAATAAACTCTCAAAAAATGTCAAAATACTCTAGTATCTTAGCCAAGAAAACCCCACATGCAGTCCCAAAAAGTTTGGGCAGAACTGAAATAACTGATAAACAAAATTACAAAATAACAAATTACAAAAATTTCTAGTAACATGTTCTGGCTGATAGACTTCTAATGAAGGGCTGTCTATACCCTAGTCACTTCCAGAAAACCGTATGATCCCTTATCAATGACAACTTTTGGTTCCTTGGTATTCATGTCTAGATGGCAGGAAGCCTGTGCAAAAGAGAAAGATAGTCATTGAGTTAGGGGAAGTCATCTACTCAGAAAAAGGAGTAAGCCCACTATTTTGCTTTTTTTTCCCTTGCTATTTGTTGAGCATATTGCATAATTATATTTGTCATATCCTCCCTCGGAATTCTGATGAGATAGCAAGGGGATATCCCATAATTTCCAAACAGCAGTAGCAAACACTAATATATGATAAGTGCCGGTACTTGATTACTATGTGCAGGTGAGCAGGAGAGTAGATTTCAAATTCATAACTTCCTCTTCTGATTTATATTTCTTTATGTGAGCACAAATGACCAAGCTGCAATGGAGTTTTTGACCTTAGTAATAACCTTATGATAGTTTCTTTTCAGAGAAAATTTTGATCTATTTTAACATAAATATTTTTATTTTTAAGTAAGTTTATATTATATTAGATTATATTTTAATAGTATCCTATTGTTCAAATACATATAAAGATAGTTTTCAAATATTTTTTGTAAGATTTTGTGTTCCAAATTTTTCTTTCTCCCTCCTTTACCTTCTCCATCCCCAAGGCAGTAAGTGATCTAATATAGGTTAAAAATGTGCAATTCTTTAAAACATATTTCCATATTTGTCATGTGCTAGAAGAAGAGACCCAAAGGGAAAACCATGAAAAAGAAGCAAGCAAACAAACAAAATAGGTGAAAATACTATGCTTTGATCCACATTTGGCTTGCCATAGTACTCTCAGATACTCACAGTACTTGTGGATGGCATTGTCCATCCTAAGTCTATTAGTAATCTTATGATGTTGACAACTTGTGACTCCTGAGCCCTGTTTGCCCAAAAAAATGGCATAGTTTCTATAACTATTCAGGAAAATTTGACTATTACCA
The DNA here is from genome assembly GCF_016432865.1 of Antechinus flavipes. NCBI lineage: Eukaryota > Metazoa > Chordata > Mammalia > Dasyuromorphia > Dasyuridae > Antechinus > Antechinus flavipes. Next base: position 361,285,045 of record NC_067401.1, read on the forward strand.
GGAAATTACAATAGCTGAAGGCACTAAGACAATTCAAATCAAGGCATGACATGTCAATATATTTGGATTTATGATCTGTATAGAAGGGATGGGCTTCTAGGAATAATTGAAGTACCATTTTCTATTTCTATTTGGGGGCTCTTATGACTCTTTTCTGAAATGACTAGATGACAAAGCTCAAGCCAGGTCATAACTAGTGAGAAGACTTGGACTTTGGGAGAGTTTCAAGTGAAATACAAATTAAACATGCCTGTAGAATCCGTGTCTTAATTATTTACCTGACAAGTTATATTAGGGTGGATTGGTTAGTATTTCACATTTTAAGTATTTGCCAATAAGTGCTTTTTTGGTATTTTGTGTTTTAAGCATACCTTTTGGGGTGAAGGAAATAAATAGTTGTCTTATAATTAATGTACCTGCTCTATCCAGAACCTTTTGTCAAGAAACTATTAATTCCTTTTGGGGACACCCTACAGATGATCCAAATCTAAAGTATGTTAAAAAGTTTTTCCTAGTGTTCTAGTCTGAAATGAGTGCTTAGTAGACAAGAGAGAGTGATAAAAACCTGATATCCCATTTTAGAGGTAAGGCCTCCTCAGCATAAGCCTGGTTCATATAAGGCAGAAATGGGGCCCTTGGTGAGAAAAGGATATCTCTCTCCATTTTATTGTTTTGCACGAGCAAGAGTTTAAATGAAATAGTTGTGGAAATTTTTTTTTCTTAGTAGCATTAGATTTCAGAATAGTTTTCTGATAAGCAAATTATCTATCTAAGAGCAATGCCTAAGATAATTTCTACAGTTTTCAAGGAGTCTTGCATCAAGAATGCTTTAGTCTTAAAAGGTTATTATAGCTGGGTGCTTTTGTTTGTGTTTTTATATCTTACGAGGGGAGAAGCAGGGCTATAGAGTCAGATTTGGAATCAGGAAAAACTGGGTTCAAATTATATTGCTCATATTTATTAACTAGATTGGACAAGTCACTTATCTCTCAAGGCCTCCAGGCAACTCTCCAGAAAATCACAGCAGGTGCTTATCTGCATTGGCAATGTTTCCTCACTGGGAGCTCCCTAACCAAAGAAATCACGTTCAAGTACATAATTTTTTTGATGGTGAAAAGACAATTATTTAATCTATGTTGTTGTGCTCTCTACCACAATAGATCCCAAATTCTTCACAGCATAACTGTGTGGACATTCCTAATAATTTGCCATATCCCCAAAAATCAATTGCCTGTGTGTTATCCTTTTAATGTTAAACCTCTTCAAACTTAAGAAGCCCAGTGTGCCTGTGCTTGAATACTTTCCATATCCTTTGAGAAGCCAATGTCATCTCTATGTCATGATGATACATAGAGTGCTTTATAAGTCAATAGATATTAATTTAATATATATATATATATATATATATATATATATATATATATACAACAATTCATTTATAGGTGTTCTGCCTTTAACTGTAGTTGCATGCATAACTTTGTAATTTTTATTATTTTAAAATTACTTCTTGCCACATTTCAATTCTCAACTCTCAGTTGTGTGTGGCATTAACTCTTCACTTCTTTCACCATTCTATATTTTCCTTTGTATCTAGTGAAGGCATGTTCATATAGTAGAAACTCTGAACCTCAGTTTCCTTAAGTTTGAAATCAAGGGATTTAGAAGATTTTTAAGGCTCTTTAAAATCCTCCATAAATTTATAAAAAGTATAAAAAGTAACAACTTGTAAGTCACTTTTTTTTCTTATAAGAGATATGATTCATGCCATTTGATTGTACCTTCTACTATATTGTCTTTATTTTAAATCTGAAAAGTAATTTCTTGGAAGTTTGATTGCTCTGGCAAAGAATAAGTAAATTAATTTAGTTAACATAGTCATTTTTACCTCTTTGACTCAGTCTAATCACATCTCAGAGAAAGAAACTTTGGCAAACTAATATGTAAGATTTGTGAGAGTGTAGAATTGAAAAGACTTTGTAATTACAGATTTTAGTGATTGGGAGGTAAATAATGTTCATAATAATAATAGGGAAGATTCAGATAAAAGATGGGTTTTGAGAGGAAAAATAATTAGTATTTGTAATTGTTATTCTGAATCATCGAAAAAGACCAAATCATATGGCTAATTTATAAGGTATTATCTAAACTATTCAAAAGATAGTAGTGAATAATGATTTATATTTTTATATTTATATATAAAATAAACCTTTATATTTATATATTTATTTATATATTTTTGAAAATAGTTAAAGAGTTGAACCTTATCTAGAAAAAAAAATTAGACTAACCTATTCCTTAACAGTTCTTTTAAACTACCACAATTCTGCTTTGTTCATAGAGCATAGCACCTTCTTTGATGCAAGCATGATATAGAGAGCTAGAACTCTGAAAAGGTATACTTGAATCAAGAACAGCAGAGTACTTAAGGCTAAGTACCTACTCAATGTGATATAATGGTTCTATAAACATATACTTAGATGATATGATGATATAATGCCTCTTCTCACTATTGGCATCTGCTGAATGTGGTGTAGTGAGGTAACCATAGGGAAGGATTGTAATGCTGAGGGAGAGAATCAATGTCTTTCTGCTGCAGTGAGCTCAGCAGGGAAGACTTCAGGTTCCAAATTCCAGAATCCATGATCCATCTTTGATGAGCTGTGTGGCAGCTTGCCTGCCTCCTTCACTTCTCTTAAAGACCAAGGACTTTGACTGATCCTGACTCTGATTGATCCTGAGACCCTCCACAGAGCTGGCCCAGACATTACAGCATGCCCAGCTGGATATTCTCATGCCAGTGTTTCCCTTGTCTCACAATCAGGTCTAATATTCTTCAGAGAGACCTTGAGAGTGTCTTTGTATTGCTTCTTTTGAACTATGTATTAAGTGCTCATCCTGTGAGAGTCCTCTGTAAAATAATCTTTCAGGAATATGTATGTTTAATGCACAAACAACAGTGGTTAGTTCATTGAGGTTGCTCTCTCTGAAGTAGAGTTTGAATGTTTGGCAGTTCAGCTTCAGAAAGGACCTTCATATCTGGTACTTTACCATAACAGGGGATCTTCAGAATCTTCCTAAGATAATTCAAATGGAAACAATTCAGTTTCCTAGGATAATGTTAGTATAATTTCCAGGTTTCATAAACATGTAATAATGAGATCAGCAAAATGACTATGACTATGTAGATGTTCAGTTCGGTAGGCAGCCTAAAACCTTTTCTCTCTGGTTTTCTTTGGAGTGTGATGACTGACATTCATCTTGTTTTTTGTCCTCTTTGTCCAAAAATATTTTTGCAAACATCATGCTAAAAAGCATGGGATCAAGCACACAGTTATGCTTTACTCCACTGGTGACTTTATTGGCATTGCCCATTATCCAGAACCCATTGAAATATGCTATCTTGTAAGTGGTATGTAATACTGATGAGCTCTAGGCAACCAAATTTTACCATGCTTTTCTTTAAGGCCATGGTTGATGCTATATACAAAGCCTTGGTTAGAATGACAAACATTGTATACAGACTTCTGTTCTGCTCTTGGCATTTCTCTGAAAGTTGTCACACAACAAACATCAAATTGATCCTTTCTCAGGTCTCTCTGAAGCTACTCTGACTCTCAGGTAGATATATATATTCCACATGAGAGATAATAGTATAAAAGAGGACTCCGGAAAGAATCTTACTGGCACTAGCAAAGAGTTAGAGACTCCCTCATGATTATCACAGGACCATCTTTTTCCTTTTCCTAGACAACATAGACAACTAACAGTAACATAAAAGGCCAAGTGCCATTTCCTAATGGATTAATGGTTAAAGCATATGAGCTTATAGTTTTCATTAAAACATTTACAAACTATTAGCAACTTTATGAAACATTCTTCCAAACCTCAAAGAATAAGAGAAATGCAAATTAAAAACTTTGAGTTTTACCTTATAACAAGTAAATGCACAAAGATGACAAAAGGGAATTTGGTAGGGGTTGTGGAAGAAAAGAAACATTAAATCAATAATGGAGAAATATAAGTCTTGGTCTATTTTAGAAAAGAGTTGGGAGTCAGGTTAGGAAAATTACTAAAACTTTCATACCTTTTGCTCAAATGCCCTACTTCTAGGAAAATATACACAAACAGACAAATATAAATAGGTATACATATGTATAGAGACATAGACAAAGATACAGATAGATAGATAGATAGATAGATACAAATTCATACATATATACCATAAAAATCCATGAGAGAAATAAGGTCTCCATAATACCAGAATAGTTACAACCATTCTTTTTGTAGTTGTAAAGGCATAGAGACAACATGGAAGCCACAAAATAGAAAATTTTGATTTTATCAAATTGAAACATTTTTATACAAACAAAACTAATGCAGACAAGATAAGAAGGGAAACAATAAACTGGGAAAACATTTTTACAGTCAAAGGTTCTGATAAAGGACTCATTTCCAAAATATATAGAGAATTGACTCAAATTTATAAGAAATCAAGCCATTCTCCAATTGATAAATAGTCAAAGGATATGAACAGACAATTCTCAGATGAAGAAATTAAAACTATTTATAGACATATGAAAATAGGCTCCAAATCATTATTAATCAGAGAAATGCAAATTAAGAAAACTCTGAGATATCATTACATACATGTCAGATTGGCTAGAATGACAGGGAAAGATAATGTGGAATGTTGGAGGGGATGTGGGAAAACAGGGACACTGATACATTGTTGGTGGAGTTGTGAACACATCCAGCCATTCTGGAGAGCGATTTGGAACTATGCTCAAAAAGTTATCAAACTGTGCATACCCTTTGATCCAGCAGTGTTTCTCCTGGGCTTATACCCCAAAGAGATACTAAAGAAGGGAAAGGGACCTGTATGTGCTAAAATGTTTGTGGCTGCCCCGTTTGTAGTGGCTAGAAGCTGGAAAATGAATGGATGCCCATCAATTGGAGAATGGTTGAGTAAATTGTGGTATATAAACATTATGGAATATTATTGTTCTGTAAGAAATGACCAGCAGGATGAATACAGAGAGGACTGGAGAGACTTACATGAACTGATACTAAGTGAAATGAGCAGAATCAGGAGATCATTATATACCTCAACAACAATTCTGTATGAGGATGTATTCTGACGGAAGTGGATCTCTTCAATATAAAGCTCTAATTCAGTTTCAATTGATCAAGAATGGACAGAAGCAGCTACACCCAAAGAAAGAACACTGGGAAATGAATATAAATTGCTTGCATTTTTGTTTTTCTTCCCAGGTTATTTACACCTTCTGAATCCAATTCTCCCTGTGCAACAAGAGAACTGTTCAGTTCAGCACACATATATTGTATCTAGGATACACTGTAACCTATTTAATATGTAAAGGACTGCTTGCCATCTAGGGGAGGGGTTGGAGGGAGGGAGGGGAAAAATGGGAACATAAGTGAGTGCAAGGGATAATGTTGTAAAACATTACCCTGACATGGGTTTTGTCAATAAAAAGTTATTTAAAAAAAAAGAATTTATATGTTACAGCAAAATTTGAAGGTTTTTTATCTAATTCACAGGAGTTACTATCTATAACTATGGAAAAAGCATTCACACCAACAAAACATAGATTCTTAAGGTATTAAAGAATGAGAAATCTCAAATATTAGTTTTCTATTTAATATTAATTAGTGCCTTTGCTCATCAATTAAAGAAAAATAAAGAACTAGAACTTTAGAATAACCATACTTTGCTAATTAACTCCCTGAGAGAAATCAAGTAATCAATTTGTTTTTTCTCTAAAAAATCTCCAGTTTAGGATCTGAATTTTCAAGACCATTTTTATGCATAGTTTTAATTTTCCAATCACTCAATCAACAAATATTTTTGCTTTTACTATTATAGTAAATGCTGCTGATACAAAGACAAAAAAAATAATAAACCAATTGCTTTCCTCAAGGAATTTATATTCCATGGAGGAGACTACACATTCATATATAAATGAGCATAAATTGTATAAAAAATTTGAGTAGAAAACTTGAAGGGAGGAGTTTAAAGACACTAAGAATTTTAGGATTGGGAAAATCACATGTACAAGGTCATGCTTGGACTGATCCTTGAAGAAAATTAAGGATACTAATAAACTTGAGCTTTTTAAAAATTTAAAACTAAATATAAAATTAAGAAAATAGAAAAGAATACAGAAAAAAGAAAAACCAAAAACCAAAAACAAATGTCATTAGCCCAGCAGAACATCAGGGAGGAATGAAAATATATAATGATAGATTTTCATTTTAAGAAAGCATATGTAATAATAAAAAAATAATTTCTTTGCTTCCTTATAGGTCATTCTTTTGTCTTCTGCTATGCATTTTTTCTTTATTCTTTTTTCTCCTTTCATAACCCTCTCTCTAAGAGGCTACAGTTAAGTATGGATATAATATATATATGAGTGTTCATTCATACTCATAGGCATATTTATATGTACATGCATACATACATACTCCTACATGCATATATATACATATACACATATGCATTTACACACATGTAGACATGCATCTAAAACAATATTAATGTGGCCAATATATGATGTAGGTTTCTCTGTTGATTTTATCTTAAAGTTTGACTTTGTCTGAAGTCATTTTTTTCTAATACATTTTATTCCTGATCCTTGATATTGTGTTTGTGCATATCTCATTTCCTAACCCTGCTAATTCTTGTATTTTAGCTTTACTCCTTAACTTGTCCTGTTATTACATAGTCTTCTCCTACTTATGGATCCTTCCCTTCTCCCCTATCATTTCCCTCCCTCTTTATCCCTTTCCCATTAATCTACACACCTTGTGTCACTCCCATTAATCTAAACAATGGTTTAGTACTCCACTTTATGCCATACCTTTTCCCCCTTATTTCTTTAGAAATTTTCAATATTTTCAAAATTCTCAGTATTCTTGAGATTCTTCCTGTATCCTTGCCTAGTTGATTCGAGTACATCAAGAAATCTTTCCTCCTGTGCTTTCTTTCTTTTTTCATTTCATTTTATTTTATTTTAATTTTTATTTAATAATTACTTTATATTGACAGAATCCATGCCAGGGTAATTTTTTTTACAACATTATCCCTTGCACTCGTTTCTGTTCCGATTTTTCCCCTCCCTCCCTCCACCCCCTCCCCAGATGGCAAGCAGTCCTACATATGTTGGATATGTTGCAGTATATCCTAGATACAATATATGTTTGCAGAACCGAACAGTTCTCTTGTTGCACAGGGAGAATTGGATTCAGAAGGTATAAATAACCCGGGAAGAAAAACAAAAATGCAGATAGTTCACATTCATTTCCCAGTGTTCTTTCTTTGGGTGTAGCTGCTTTTGTCCATCATTTATCAATTGAAATTCAGGTCTCTTTGTCAAAGAAATCCACTTCCATCAAAATATGTCCTCATACAATATCGTTGTCGAAGTGTATAATGATCTCCTGGTTCTGCTCATTTCACTTAGCATCAGTTCATGTAAGTCTCGCCAGTCCTCTCTGTATTCATCCTGCTGGTCATTTCTTACAGAACAATAATATTCCATAACATTCATATACCACAATTTACCCAGCCATTCTCCAATTGATGGGCATCCATTCATTTTCCAGTTTCTAGCCACTACAAACAGGGCTGCTACAAACATTTTGGCACATACAGGTCCCTTTCCCTTCTTTAGTATTTCTTTGGGATATAAGCCCAATAGAAACACTGCTGGATCAAAGGGTATGCACAATTTGATAATTTTTTGGGCATAATTCCAGATTGCTCTCCAGAATGGTTGGATTCATTCACAACTCCACCAACAATGCATTAGTGTCCCAGTTTTCCCGCATCCCCTCCAACATTCATCATTATTTTTTCCTGTCATCTTAGCCAATCTGACAGGTGTGTAGTGGTATCTCAGAGTTGTCTTAATTTGCATTTCTCTGATCAATAATGATTTGGAACACTCTTTCATATGAGTGGTAATAGTTTCAATTTCATCCTCTGAAAATTGTTTGTTCATATCCTTTGACCATTTATCAATTGGAGAATGGCTTGATTTCTTATAAATTTGAGTCAGTTCTCTATATATTTTGGAAATGAGGCCTTTATCAGAACCTTTAACTGTGAAGATGTTTTCCCAGTTTGTTGCTTCCCTTCTAATCTTGTTTGCATTAGTTTTATTTCTACAAAGGCTTTTTAATTTGATGTAATCAAAATTTTCTATTTTGTGATCAGTAATGGTCTCTAGTTCATCTTTGGTCACAAATTTCTTTCTCCTCCACAAGTCTGAGAGATAAACTATTCTATGTTCCTCTAATTTATTTATAATCTCGTTCTTTATGCCTAGGTCATAGACATGTTGATCTTATCTTGGTATATGGTGTTAAGTGTGGGTCCATGCCTAATTTCTGCCATACTCATTTCCAATTATCCCAGCAGTTTTTATCAAATAATGAATTCTTTTCCCTGAAGTTAGGGGCTTTGGGTTTGTCAAACACTAGATTGCTATAGTTGACTATTCTGTCTTGTGAACCTAGCCTTTTCCACTGATCCACTAATCTATTTCTTAGCCAATACCAAATGGTTTTGGTGACTGCTGCTTTATAATATAATTTTAGATCAGGTACAGCTAGGCCACCTTCATTTGATTTTTTTTTCATTAATTCCCTTGAGATTCTCGACTTTTTATTGTTCCATATGAATTTTGTTGTTATTTTTTCTAGATCAATAAAATATTTTCTTGGAAGTCTGATTGGTATAGCACTAAATAAATAGATTAGTTTAGGGAGTATTGTCATCTTTATTATGTTCGCTCGGCCGATCCAAGAGCACTTAATAGTTTTCCAATTATTTAAGTCTGACTTTATTTGTGTGGAGACTTTTTTATAATTTTGCTCATATAATTCCTGACTTTCCTTTGGTAGATAGATTCCCAAATATTTTATGGTATCAACAGTTATTCTGAATGGAATTTCTCTTTGTATCTCTTGCTGTTGGGTTTGTTGGTGATGTATAAAAATGCTGAGGATTTATGGGGATTTATTTTGTAGCCAGCAACTTTGCTAAAATTATGAATTATTTCCAATAGCTTTTTAGTAGAATCTCTGGGTTTCTCTAGGTATACCATCATATCATCTGCAAAGAGTGATAGTTTGGTTTCCTCATTGCCTACTCTAATTCCTTTAATATCTTTCTCGACTCTTATTGCCAAGGCTAGTGTTTCTAATACGATATTAAATAATAATGGTGATAGTGGGCAACCTTGCTTCACTCCAGATCTTACTGGGAAAGGTTCCAGTTTTTCCCCATTGCATATGATGCTTACTGATGGTTTTAAATATATGCTCCTGACTATTTTAAGGAAAAGTGCATTTATTCCTATGCTCTCAAGTGTTTTTATTAGGAATGGATGTTGGATTTTATCAAATGCTTTTTCTGCATCTATTGAGATGATCATATGGTTTTTGTTTGTTTGGTTATTGATATAGTCAATTATGCTAATAGTTTTCCTAATATTGAACCAGCCCTGCATTCCTGGTATGAATCCTACTTAGTCATAGTGTATTATCCTGGTGACGATTTTCTGTAATCTTTTTGCTAATATTTTATTTAAGATTTTAGCATCAATATTCATTAGGGAGATTGGTCTATAATTTTCTTTCTCTGTTTTCAGCCTACCTGGTTTAGGTATCAGTACCATGTCTGTGTCATAAAAGGAGTTTGGTAGGACTCCTTCAATCCCTATTTTTTCAAATAGTTTATATAGCATTGGAGTTAATTGTTCTTTAAATGTTTGGTAGAATTCACATGTGAATCCATCTGGTCCTGGGGATTTTTTCTTAGGGAGTTGATTGATAGTTTGTTCTATTTCTTTTTCTGAGATGGGACTGTTTAGGATATTTACTTCTTCCTCTGTTAGTTTGGGCAAGCTATATTTTTGGAGGTATTTTTCTATTTCTTTTAAGTTGTAGAATTTATTGGCATAAAGTTGGGCAAAGTAACTCCTAATTATTGCTCTAATTTCCTCTTCGTTAGTGGTGAGTTCTCCATTTTCATTTTTAAGACTAACAATTTGATTTTCCTCTTTCCTTTTTTTAATCAGATTTACTAAGGGTTTGTCTATTTTGTTGGTTTTTTCATAGAACCAACTCTTAGTTTTATAATTAATTCAATAGTTTTTTTACTTTCAATTTTATTGATCTTTCCTTTTATTTTTAGAATTTCAAGTTTAGTGTTTGACTGGGGGTTTTTAATTTGTTCCTTTTCTAGCATTTTTAGTTGCAAACCCAATTCCTTGACCTTCTCTTTCTCTATTTTATACAAATAGGCCTCTAGAGATATGATATTTCCCCTTATTACCACTTTGGCTGCATCCCATACATTTTGGTATGATGTCTCATTATTATCGTTTTCTTGGGTGAAGTTATTAATTATGTCTATGATTTGCTGTTTCACCCAATCATTCTTTAGTATGAGATTATTTAGTCTCCAATTATTTTTTGGTCTACTTCCCCCTGGTTTTTTGTTGAATGTAATTTTCATTGCATCGTGGTCTGAAAAGGATGCATTTACTATTTCTAACTTACTGCATTTGAGTTTGAGGTTTTTATGTCCTAATATATGGTCAATTTTTGTATAGGTTCCATGAACTGCTGAAAAGAAAGTGTAATCCTTTCTGTCTCCATTACATTTTCTCCAGAGATCTATCATATCTAACTTTTCTAGTATTCTATTTACCTCTTTGACTTCTTTCTTATTTATTTTGTGGTTTGATTTATCTAATTCTGAGAGTGCAAGGTTAAGATCTCCCATTATTATAGTTTTACTGTCTATTTCTTCTTGCAGCTCTCTTAGTTTCTCTTTTAAGAATTTAGATGCTACCCCACTTGGTGCATATATGTTTAATATAGATAGTGCTTCATTATCCATGCTACCCTTTAGCAAGATATAGTGCCCTTCCTTATCTCTTTTAATTAGATCAATTTTTGCTTTAGCTTGATCTGAGATCAGGATGGCTACCCCTGCTTTTTTGACTTCACCTGAAGCATAGTAGATTTTGCTCCAACCTTTTACCTTTAACCTGCATGTATCTCCCCGTTTTAGGTGTGTTTCCTGTAAACAACATATTGTAGGATTCTGGCTTTTAATCCATTCTGCTAACCGCTTCCTCTTTATGGGGGAGTTTACCCCATTCACGTTTATGGTTAGAATGACCAATTCTGTATTACTTGCCATCTTGTTAACCCCGGTTTATGCTTTTCTCCCTTCTTTCCCCTTTCCCCCCCTTCCAAGTATTAAGCTTGTGAGCACCACTTGCTTCTCACAGCCCTCCATTTTTAGTATCCCTCCCCCCGCCTTAGAGTTCCTCCCCCTATCTTACCCCTTTCCCTCCCAGTTCCCGTATTCCCTTCCGCTTAGCTTATTCCTTCCCTTTTCACTTTTCCCTTCTCACTTTTCAATGAGGTGGGACAAGTTTCACCATAGATTGAATATGTCTTAAGATTTTTCACTTAAAGCTAATTCTGAACGCAGTAAGATACCCACTATATTCATCCCCCTCCATTCTTTCTCTCAGATATAATAGGTTTCCTATGCCTCTTCATGAGATGTACTACCCCCACTTTACCCTTTTTTGATACAATGTCCTTTCCACATCAATTTCTAGAACAAGGTATACATGTATTCTTTATACATCTATATAGTCAAAATATAGTTCCCAAGATTAATCTTTACCTTTTTAGATTTCTCTTGAGTTCTATATTTGTAGATCAAACTTTTTGTTAAGTTCTGTTTTTTTTCATCAGAAATAGATGAAATTCGCTAACTTCGTTGAATGTCCATCTTCTTCCCTGGAAAAAGATGCTCATTCTCGCTGGGTAAGTTATTTTTGGTTGCATACCAAGTTCCTTAGCCTTTCGGAATATCATATTCCAGGCCCTTCAATCTTTTAATGTGGATGCTGCCACATCCTGGGTGATCCTTATTGTGGCTCCTTGATACTTGAAGTGGGTTTTTCTAGCCGCTTGCTATATTTTTTCCTTCATCTGAGGGTTCTGGCATTTGGCCACTATATTCCTTGGTGTTTTGATTTTAGGATCCTTTTCAGTGGGTGATCGATGAATCCTTTCAATGTTTATTTTTTCCTCTGTTCCTATGGCTTCTGGGCAGTTCTCTTTGATAATTTCCTGGAAAATAGTGTCCAGGCTCTTTTTTTCATCATGTTTTTCTGGAAGTCCAATGATTCTCAGATTGTCTCTCCTGGATCTGTTTTCCAGGTCTGTTGTCTTCCCCAGAAGGTATTTCACATTCTTTTCCATTGTTTGATTTTTTTGGATTTGCTTGACTGATTCTTCTTGTCTCCTCAAGTCATTCAATTCCAATTGTTCAATTCTGATTTTCAGTGAAGTATTTTCTTCACTCACTTTTTAAAAATCTTTTTCTAATTGTCCAATTGAGTTCTTTTGTTCTGTGGAATTTTTTTCCATTTCGCCAATTTTGTTTTTTAGAGAGCTGTTTTCTGTTTCCAGTTCACTAATCCTATTTTTCAAGGATTTTACTTCTTTATCCCCTCTCTCTTTAACTTTCTCCAGGCTCTTTTGCCAAGCCTCCCTCTCCTTTTCCCAAGCCTCACTCTGCTTTCCCCATTTTTCTTCTAGCTCCCTTGTGAGAGCCTTTTTAATCACTTCTATGAGGTTCATCTGTGCTGAGGAACAGATGATCTCCTCCTTTGGGGATTCACCTGGGGACTGTCTGTTTTTAGTCTCCTCAGGATTTAGAGTCTGCTCTCTATCTATATAGAAGCTGTCAAGGGTTAAAGTCCTCTTCAGCTTCTTGCTCATTCTTTCTAATAATCAGAGACAAACTACCAAAGAAAAACAGAAAAAACTGGAGTCTTTCTTTGGGGGAGGGGCTGGTTATGTTATCGAGCTTCCTCTACAGACTGCAGGAGGCAGCAGTGAGGCACTAGCAGGACTGTGTTGCGCGTGCGCTCTGAGATCCCAGAGCGTGCTGAGTCACTGTGGGGGGGAAAGGGGGGAGCGGCCAGGTCCCGAGAGACTCCAGCTGTTTGGGGTTGTATTCTTCAGCCCCGGTGTTTTTAGCTTCCCTGCTGGACTGCTGACTTGCTGCCGGAGCAAAGTATCCAAACCTGTAGCGAAGCTCTCCCCGCAGAGATGGCTGCGATCACTCCCCACCCCCTCTCCAGTCTGCTCCCATGCTCTCACTGCCGCTGCCCTCAGCCTGTGCCCGATCTAAAACCGTCCCAGCCCTCCAGTAAAGACAAACCTTTCTTGGCGAATCTCAAGGATGGCTTCTCTTGGTAACTATTTGTGGGTTTTTTTTCAGTCAAGCATTAATTCAGAGGCTTGTAATGGAATGGATAGTGAGAGAAAGTGTGGAGCTTATGCAGCAGTGTGCCTCCTCTCCGCCATCTTAACCGGAAGTCAGCTCCAGCATATTTAGACATTTTTCTTGTTTGTTTCCTGCAAATTTCTTTTTTTTTTTGATCTAGGGTTTTTTTTAATTTAGCAAAAATGATCCTATGTATTTTCTTTGTAGGATCTCTTTAAAGGAGTGATAGGTCTATTTTTTTATAATTTTACTTTGCCCTCATGTTCTATCACTTGAAGACAATTTTCTTTGATTAGTTCTTGTATTATTGTATCAAGGTTATTTTTTTTGGTCACAATTTTCAGATATTCCAATATTTTTCATATTTTCTCTTCTTGGTCAGTTCTCTAGATGGCTTTTTTTCTTATGTTTCACATTATGTTCTAATTCTTCATTATTTATATTTTATTTTATAATTTTTTTGGTTTCATAGCTTCATTGGCTTCCCCAAGAGCCAAGTCTAATTTTCAAAAATTATTTTCTTCAAGATTATGAATCTTGTTTTCCAATTACTTGATTATCTTTTCATAATATTATTGTTTTTCTTGGCTGGTTCCTATTTATTTATTTATTTTTAGTTTTTCCTCAATTGCTCTCAATTAATTTTTAATGTCTTTTATAATATCTATAAATTTTTTTCTGGTTAGGTAGCAATTTAATATAACTTTTTGGGATAGGAGAAACTTTTTTTAACTTTACAAACTCATAAACTACTAACAATAACAACAAAATGTTATTAAACTTTCATTATATACAGAGCACTCTGATGAAGACTGAAAATACAATATTCAAATAGGTTATGTTCCTTGTCCTATTATAATTTAAATACTATTTAACAAGAACTTAATTAATTGTTAATTAATTAACAATAACAATTAGCAATAGCAATAACAAATTAACAACAAATTGTTAATTTGAAACTAAACTAATATTTAAGATGGGTACAACTGAATGACACAGGGGAGAGACCAACAGTCAGGAAGACTCATCTCCCTGAGTTCATATCTGACATCAGACACCAAACAATTCTATGCCTCTGGGAAAGTCTTTTAATCCTACTTGGTTCAATTTCCATCTGTAATATGATCTGGAGAAGGAAATGGCAAAACATTCTATTATCTTTGAAAAAAAAAACCCCAATGGGATCATGAAGAATTGGACCCACCTAAAGTGACTATAATAACTTATTATTTAAGATGATAGTTTAACAAGTAGTATAGAGAAGTACTTTTAACTTTGGCTTTATCATTCATGTGGATGGGAAAGGGTATTAATCAATAATTGGTGGTTCCCAGAAAATATATAATGCCCTCCTCATTCCAGGATTTACTGCATTTCTGCATCCTCCCCATTTGGAAGAATGTTGGGGTGAATCCAACTGCAGTCTCAGCTGCTACTAATTTCCAGTTTGCCAATAAAGAAAGAAGAAGCCATCTATACCTTTGTGGTGCTTGCAATTGCCTAGAAATTTTATTATACATGTCATTACCAAAAATGTAAGAATTTCCATAATGGAACTAGCAATTTGATTATTTGCATCAAAAAATCATCTTCAATTATATGAAGCATTGAGTATTTAAAAAAATTAATTAAGCTTTGTTATTGGATTAAATCCCAGGTTTATGCATGATACTTGTATCTCCTTTGAGTTTCTTAAATCTTTACATTTAAGGGAAGTTGTCTGGTTTTTAGTTAATACTAAACCCCACTTTCTCCGAGGACCAAACATAAAATTCTCCAAACTCCAAGGATATACAAATTATTCCTGATCTAGTTTATAAAAAGCACTTTTTATCTGTTTACTTTTACTAATGTAGAATGGGAGATAACCAAAGGGTCTTTTATTATACATAAGCAAACTAGACAACAAAATGAAACAAGCTAATTCTGGAAAATAAAATATTCTTAAATGTAAAGTAGACATGGTTTGATCTTATGCCGATCTCATTTCTTTTTTCTATCCCCTTTTTAGATATAATTCTCCACCAGTTTTGAGTTTGGTTTAGCAAAGTAATCAATGTCTAAACTCTTTTAAATTTGGTTTTCCTGATCCTCAAATCTGGATGCATATAATAAGATGGTGTAGAGTGAGTATTTTTCCCCTCATGTCTTTTTAATTAAAATAGGTGATAGAGTAATTTCACATGCCCTTCTTGTATTCCATATGAGAAAGACTACTTTTTTCTGGCCTAATAGTCTTTTTCCTTGCAATATTGGTTTCTTCATTCTTCCAGAAAATTCTGCATTATGAACTAGTAGATTTTCTTTCTCATCTTTCTCTTGTTTTCTTTTTTTTTCCAGTTGAATTGTCTCAAGTAATATTATATTGAGCTGGTAGTCACTGCTCTCTTTATAGTTAAAACCTCTAACCCTCATTCTCTGGATTGATCCTGACCTCCTAAGATATGTGAACCAGAAATAGACATCCCTGATCTCTCTTTGATCTAGTTTTTAACACATGCTGTCTCTAACACTTGATTCTTGAAAAAAATTTTTTCTTGTTCCAACTCCATTTCACCTTTGAATTTCCTCCTAACTTTTGGTTTTGTTAGTTGATATCAACATACCAATATCTCCTAGGATTCCCCTGGTCCTATTCATCTTTCCTCATATGATTCATATCTCTTGCCTAAAGACAAAGTATTTTATAAGTGTTTAGCCTGCAATTAGCAGAATCATAAACAGAAACAGAAATTCTCTCCCTTATATTTACTTGGTGGGGCCTTTCAGTAGAAAGGATATGTTTCTTGTACTTGTTCTACAAATATTTACTGAATCCCTTCTTTATCCATAATATTTAATTGACCAAAATGTGAATGGAGATAAAAAGAAGCATCAAAAGTAGTCTGTGTCCTTTGGAAAATTGTAAGAGCACTTACTACAAACCCAGGAGACCTTAGTGTTTCTCTTGGCTCTACCACAACTAACTATGTGACCATAGTAACTCATTCAATCCCTCTAGATTTGTTTTTTCCAATCTGTAAAATGAGGGGTCAAGAAAGGTCTCTATAATATCTTTTCTAATATGCTATAATTCTTCCTAATTCAGAGAAACAATATTTACATGATAAAAAGTTGAGTAGCAAGAATGTTAAGTAATCATCCAAGAGATTTTGACATCTGTCAAGACATTTGTTTTGATACTTTAAACAGTTTCTATTTTTTTTTAAGTACAACACAATTTTGAAGGTTATTTTGTAAATATATCATGGATGTTACCAAAAAGAACAGTTAAAAAAAAACAAAACTTAGCAACAAAGCTAGATAAATGGTAAACAAACAAATAGAAAATGAAATCAACAAACAAGTAAATTATTCACATATCATTGCAGCAGAGATAATTTAAAATAGTGAAATTAACTTCTAAGCTTTACATAATGCACTATAAAGCCTACAGAAAGCACAGGTAGAATTTGCAATGCCATGTTTGTTCTAGTTTTAGTGAAAAAAGCAATAAAATTTAAAATGTCTAATGTATAATGTTTTGTTCATAATTTCATCATCTAAAAGATCTTTTAAGGAACTGATGTCAACAGTTATTTTTTTAAAAAAAGAACAAAATAACTGTGCTGATGTATTTGAACAAATTGTGTTTTTTCTTATAAAATGTCCCTATAATATATAGGCATTCAAAATCATCATAAAAATTGGGTTGATTCAGACACTTACTGCCTGTGTGAGCTTGAGCAAGTCACTTAACCCTATTTGCTTTAGTTTCTCCACTGTAAAATGAGCTGGAGAAGGAAGTAGCCTACAACTTCAGTATCTTTGCCATGAAAATCCCAGATGGGATTTTGAAGAATTGGACAAGATTGAAACAAATGAACAACAATAACAAGCCTCTTTAGGAATATAAACTATTTCATTTTGCCATTTTACTTCCAATATGAAACCCATAGTAGGTGTTTAACAAGGTATTTAGAATGGCTGTTAATGATTAATTGATCTAGCATAATTTGGTTCTCAAGCCAAATGTTTTTCCCTTCTACTTCTCTGTACGATGATATAATAAATTTTATTTAGTCTTTTCTAATACTTTTCAAATGATTTATATTCTAAACCAGTGTTGCTTTCAGCTACCACATCTCTGTTTGGCAAGAAGATCATGTATTTGTGGCTCCTGGCCTTTTTATTGTGGTGAGTGCTTTATATTTGTTAAACTTCCATAAGAAATGACAATAATATGAGTCAATATCTTCAATTCTATTCATTTGCTAATTTTCAGAATGCTTCCCCTTCTACCTCATCTATATTTTTCTCTTACATGGTTTTGAGTGTGATCTTACTTTAATTAGTAAATGATCTGATTTTAAATATAGTTGATTCTGAGATAACTATTGATATAGATTCTATTTTTTTGTTACTTTTTTGTTATGTGTGACTTTCTTGAATATTTTGATTATTTATTATTATTATTATTAATAGTAAATTGTTAATTAAGAACAATTCAGTTCTTAATATGAACTTTATTTTCCAAACTATTTTTGACATTGTTTTCTCTCTCCACTTCCCTGTGGAAATAACTGTCAAGGTATATGTTAATTTATAGGACTGGGTCAACATCTTCATAGTATTTCTCTATTGTTCCTTTTCTTGCAATGATTGTTGACAGATAAACATTATCATTGGAGAGAATTATAATTCAAGATGAGATAATCAAATATTCCACAAAATTTAGAGAATGATAAAAAGCAATTTCTTTGTTTATTTCTCCGATTAAAAAAAAAAAAAGCCCTGCTAGCCATCCTGTTATTTAGTTGTAACTTCATGGCTTGTTTCATTTTATGAGTGTGTCAATGTGGATGTGATTTTGTTCCTTCATTAGTAAAATAATTCATAAGTTTTTGGACAAAATTAAATTTCATAGCAACATTTAATGTAAATATTTTAGATGTTTTAAGATTCTGATTCATGTACTCTCTCTACCTCCTTTGGTCCACCTGCCACTTCCACTGAAGAGTTGAAAAGCTCATATAGAACTGGAGAATATCTTTAAGTTTTATCTATTCTATGGTTTTCCTATGACTAATAAACATCAACTTCTTTAGCCCATTTCATAGAAAACATATAACTTCACAGAAAACATATACCCATTTCATAGAAAAAATATACCTTCATAGAAAACAGTATAGCTTCTAAGTACTAGAAACAATCTATCACTACGATAGATTTTTATTGCTTAGTAAAACTTGTTGGAATTCGAGCTTCACTGGCATCATCTTTATAAATCCAGGATCACCTCCTTGTCATAAAATGGTTTTGCAATATGACTTTTTTTGAGGCAGGGTTGTAACCAGTGTAAAATAATAAGAGCTTTGTACTGGAGTGTCAACATTTAGAAGTAACAAATATTTGCATATTTTAAAATTTTATTACATTAATATGTTGAGAGTAAATATTCTTCATTGACATAGAAAGAATGAGTCCAACATCTGGCTAAAAGAAATGTTAAATAAAATTGGAAACTAATTTCTGGTATTCACTATTAATATCATTTCTCCATGACCCACTAAAATGACCTGTTACTCCTTTTTCACTCATGTGACTTTATATTAATTTCTTATTGCATTACTTTCACATAATAAACTGAAAAAGTGATTTGAATGAGCACTCTGCTTTTTCTCTGAGATGCAAATTTTGTTAGTTATATTTCTTTGAAAATAATTAGAATTATTAACAATTATAAGTACATTTAAGACCTTTGCCATACAATTCAAGAAAATAATTGATAAAAAGAAAGTTCCTATATGCGCCAAAATATTTATAAGCTTACTTTTTGTGCTGGAAGCAAAGTAGATACCCATTAACTTGGGAATGCCTAAACAAATCATTTACATGAATATAATTGCATACTGCATATTGGATTGGCTGCAAAGAAGAGATGTGATAATTCAGCTTCTACATTATTGCAAAGGAAGTGATTTCATGAATGTAGAACAATGCATAGAATTTCTTTTTGATTAAATGATTGTTTTTTTTTCTATTTTTCATTTTTTCTTTAAAATATTAGTTATATGGGATAACTTTTTGCAACTGGGAGAGAGATTCAGGAGAAAATTTAGTTGCCATATAAAGCAAAAGATAGTATTAAAATTTCACATAAAATAAATAACATTTTATGTGAAAGAGTAATCCTGGACTGAGAAAAAAAAGTGATTTATTGGATCAGGGTACATGGTACTAATGAATATTAATCATATTTTTGATGGGAATATGGATATGGTAGAAATGACTACACTTATTACCCTTTATAAGAAAGTTTAAAAAATATTGATATTTTCCATAATGTTGCTCTGAGAAATAACAATATCAAATGTAAATATTCTTCTCTGTGTGTGGGAAGTGTTTTAATTCCCATCTGATTCAATAAAATGATGTAACTGAGAATATATGGGCCCTCAAGGCAAAGTAATTTTGCTTCTCCATTCAAAATTCTTTAGTGATTTTTATTTGCCCAAGAATAAACTAAAGGCTACTCAAACTTGTGTTTAAATCTTTAATAGAATAAACCCCATGATCATGGTCTACAATTATAGCCATATAGCTTATTTCTATACTAATGTCCTATAGGTTTCATTGCCCTATAGAAGTAATTATGATCTTATGGCTTTCTTAAAGACCAGCATAATTAAGGCATATGCTCTGGAAGGTGCTACAAAGTCATGCTAACTTCTAGTACAGAATTAGTCATGAATCCTATTTCAATCCAGGGGTTTCAAAGTGTCTAAAGAGACTCTTCATCAGGTTGACCCCACTGATGATGATTTTTTTTTTGTCTTTGGCAACTCTTAAATATTTCTATAATGGCATACAAGAGGTGTGGTTACAGGAAAGCAATGTATTTACAGTGATGACAGTGAGGAAGTTACGGCTTCTGACTCTTGAAATTTCTTTTATTGTACCCTTGATATATTTAAAGCACCAATCAGATTGAATTATTCTTTATTCTCTATCAAATACTAAGTGTTTCTATAACCATGTCTTTGTCTTTGTCTGACTTGCCTGCCATTTCTTTTTCGTTCCTCTCGACTTCTCTTTAAGTAGTATTAATCATCTTTTTGGAATATTTTCTTTCCTGATTCAACCAATCTCATTTTTCTCTTCTTTGAATTCCCATAATAATGTGTATATGTCCAAGAGTACTTATTATATTCTGTCTTTTGTTATAGTTGTGTTTTGTAGCCATATAATTTTTTTTTTATTTGACGAAGTGATTCAAGGCCAGGAAACAATTCCTTACTTTGTTGAACACCATGATGCCTAAAACAATCTTTTAAACATAGTAGAAAAGAATGGTGGGATAGAATAGATTAACATAGGGTAGGATAGAGTAGAGAAATGTAGACAAAGGATAAAACAGAACAGAGTATAAAAGAATAAGGCAAAAAAAGAAAAAAAATCTTTCTACACTCAAGTCAAAAAGGAGTTATTAGTACTTAATATATGCAAGTATAGAGAAGAGAACCATTCCTATAAAAAAGAGATTCATCACTTTGGCTTATTCCAAAATTGTTACCATTAAAATAAAAATGCTCCAGAGGGTTAATGAATTAAGATTTATGAATGATTACTGTTTTTATGGGCTCTTTCTGATATGATAGGGAGTTGTGGATAAAACTCTTGCCTCTAAAACCTAAAAATTTAAAGAACCATACCAGAGGTAGCTAAGTAATATATTTGATAGAACACTGGCTCTAGAGTCAGCAAGTTTTGAGTTCATATTTGGCTCAAAACACCTAATAGCTGTGTGACACCATACAAGTCATCTAACACAAAATAAAACAAAACAAACAATAAATCCCCCCACCCAAAAAAAACCCTACTTCAATGCTATTAATAGAAAATAAAATATCAAATTTTATATTGCATACATTGTCTTCATAAAGATCTTTGTATAGTTTTTGAACTTTTCAGAGTCCTCCCCTGAAAAAAGGGATTAAAGGAAATTTTAATAGGAATTTACATGAATGATCAGGACAATAGGCTAGTGCAAAAGTTGATGTTAGGACTGGCCCAGATATTAAATTTTTGTATTTAGGTTCTTGGGTATTAAGAGGGTTCTGAAAAACCTCTGGGAGATAGTATCAAAGAGAGGAAGAGGAGAAAAAAAATGAGTGAACAAAAGTTAAATCACTAACTGCATAGTATGGTTGAGAGTCAGCTTTAATGGAGATAATAAAACAAACAAATAAATAGACATCATGTCCTCTGACATGGAGAAATATAAAAACTTAATTGGGAAGGCAAAATACACACATATGAAAAGATTTAGGAACAGCTATAAAGAAATGTATCAAGTGCCACAAAACATCATGATATAAATTGAATTAACTACAAATTGAATATGTGTCATTGTTGAAAAATATCCTAATTTAAGGACATGTTGCTTGAAATCAAGATGTCAGTCATCTCCCTGGACTTTTCTTTAAAGGGCCCCAAGGAATGGCTTAATGTGATCCATAAATTGAAGCAGCATTTTTCAAAAGAAAGGTCATTGCATCTGATGACCAATTATAGAATGAGCACAATATAAGAAAACTGCTTTTAGGAAGTGAATTTTACTTAATGCACAAGAAAGCAATAGTTTATTCTGCTCTGGTTAGATCAGATCTCTGTTAGTCAAGAGAAATTTATTAACTACCTACTATGTGTTCCATATTGCACTAATTGCTGGGCATGAAGGAGAGACAAAAGACAATGCTTACTCTTAAGAATATAACAATAAAAGTAAGTGAAAAGAAGCAAAAAATGATACAAATATGCTATATACAACAGAAATAAGAAATTAGGAAGTGAGGATTTCCGATTATTGGGATTTATAGAGCATGAAGAGATGGGAGAATGTTTGTCATTGAGCAGAAGGCAAAATTCTTTGGCACTAGAAACAGATATGCATCAGATATAATGTACATTATCATATGGTCAGATGGGATGCTTTGTTTCACTAATCTTGTATTCTCTTTTACTCAACATAATTTGAGAAACACAGATTAGCTAGAGATTTGTCAAGAAGAGGGTAACCAAAATTGTAAAGGGCTTTAATCTGATGCTATATGAGGACATATCAAAGATATATCCTGGGAATATAGTACACAGGGAAGAACAGAATCAAGCATGATAATTGCCCAGAAATACTTGAATACATTATATTTGTTCCTGGAGGGCATAGCCAAGATCAATTCAAGGATGTTATAGAAAAGTAAATTATTCTTGATCTCATGGAAAAAAAAATGTTTATACTCAGAGTTGTACATAACTAGTCTGAGGTTGCTTCAATCAGCAATGGGTTTCACATCATTGGATATTTGGATCAAAGACAAAAGGTCAGAGACAACTTTTGGGTATTTTAGAATAAGGTTCTTTTTGAATGTGATATAAACTAGATGGTCACTGAGATTTTCATCAATTTTGAAATTTTACTGATCTGTGATTGGATCTCACACTTCAATTGTTTTTTAAGCTAATAGTTGGAGCTCTGACAAAGAAAAAAAAGAAAAGAATAGCTAATCATTCAAGCATGATAAAGATGAGGAATTTTCCCCTTCGGGGTGTGAGAAACACAAGTTCAGTGTCACTCCATGAAGTTAAGCTTCATGTCTCTGAGATACTTAAAGGTTAAAACTTAGAGGAAACTATTCAGATTGAATTCTTCCATGCTTTGGAGAATTCATGCCAGGTCAGTGCAGAGCTGCAGACCACATCCGTGAATGTGTAACATATAATGAAATACATGATTACCAGGTCAGTGGCCAACCGCGTCATGCGGGAAATTTATTTGGAAATGTCATCATGTTGGCTAGATGTGTCATAGAATGTTTGTTGGGAAATGATGAGGGAAAACTGGACTCAGCTCCACCATTGGAGCTCACAGCAGGGACCTGAGGGTAATTGAACCACTTTACACAGTAAAATGGCTCATTTGCAAAGTGGCAATGCATAGGTGCCTTGTAGAAATTTACCCTTTCTAAGTTCTTGGAAGGTTATAAGTCACTTGTTAAGTAATTTTGAGTTCAGGTTTTACACACATGTTTTAGACTGGCCATCTGAAAATGACTGCAGCATGTGGAATATGATGAGCCCAACCAAACCCATCCATGATGCATAATTCTTGGATAACTGACTTTGCAATTAATGTGGGGTGTGTGTGTGTGTGTGTGTGTGTGTGCATGTGCATGAGTAATTTTAAAAAAATGCCTGCATTATAACTTTAATATTAATTGTGGATGAATACAAAAACTTAAAGTCATTGTTGAAGCAAAGACATATAACTTATCACTTAATGCTTATGTTATTAAGAGTTGACTTATGCTTTGGATATAATTTCATATTTAAAAACAAAAACAAAAACAAAATTTTGTATCATGATATTCTTAATATTATTTTAGTTTCAAATTGCTTGTTTTATTGCTTGTAGGGTTTGAATATTTTGTATTATTTGATACTCCATTAAAATTAACTAGACAATGTAGAGGAATAATTGATCAATAAATTCCTTTAACAAATAACATTTCAGGGCAATGCTTCCTCCTCACATGTGTCCATATCCTTTGTCCCACTCCCTTACAAAGCCAGTTAAATATACTTTCCATACAAGAAGACCCATTTACTCTCTTATGCTTGAATTTAATCTACTTAAGACCATATGGTTTCTAAGATTAAAGCCAAACTCTGATCTTTTCTTTATTGCTGTTCATTTGCTATTGGCAAAATATAACTTCTTGTTTCTAGGAAGAAAGGGTGACCAAAAAGGCTGAAAAGATTTCTTGGATGTCAAATAGTCCTAATAAAACAATTTTGATGAGCTAAATGTAAATGTGTCAAAAACACATGGATTACATTTTTCTTAAAATACATAGGGGACCACTATTAAGGAGAAAATATTTGGCCTAGGCCTAAACATGGAATGCTTGAGCAGTATTTTGAAACATTTGATGAATTGCAAATAGGTCCAAGTTCAACCTCTTTAGAACATTAGCATCATTTTGAAATTTCATGTCTAATATGATTGAAATAGTAAGCAAAAAATGCTTCTACTTAGACCATAAATATGAAAAAGGCTTGAAAACATTTAGGATCTTAAATCTGTAAGAGGATAAATAACAACAATATTTAGAATAAGTAATTAAATATCTTCCTATTTTTCTTTTTCTAGCCTAGAAATAACTAAAAATGTTATTTCTCTATGATTTTAAAAAATAATACTTATATCTAAAATTTCATAATTATTTTTCAATTAACAGACATCGATTTTCTATCTCTCCTTTTTACATTTCTACTAATAAAAGCCTTTGTAATAATTACAAAGCAAAATTAAGTCCCATATAGAGTATATCCAAAAATATTGGCTTCATTCCGAATCTTTAGTCCAAAACTTTTCTGTGAAGTGTTTTGTAGCACTCATCATTAGTCTTCTATAATCATGACTGTTCATTGCATTGATCAGACGTAATTCTTTTAAAGTTATCCATTTTCCACAAGAGACAGCACTTTAAAAAAAAAAAGATTATTTCAAATCATTAAGAGAAATAAAAAAACAGCTCTGAATCTTACTTCATGCATAGCAAATTGACAAAAATGACAAAATATGGAGAAAGTCAATGTGTGAGGGAAAAAAAAAACAAACAGGCACATGAATACAGTGATGGTAAGGTTGTATTTTCATGCAACCATTAAATGGTTGCTGAAAAGGAATCTGGATTTGTGCTAAGATGGTGGCTAAATGTCTGTATCTTTGGTTCATAGATCCCAATATTAGGCATACATTCAAAGCAAGTTGACTAATAATAATAAGAAAAGTTTTCAAAATCACAAAATATTTACAGCAGTTTTTGTGTGCATGTGTGTGTGTGACAAAGAAGTGAAAGCAAAGCAAAAACCCATCAATTGGAGAATGGTTAAAGAAATTGTAGTACATGAATGTCCTGAAATTTTTTGTGCTAGTAGAAATAATGAATGTGATGAATACAAAGGAACAAAAAGAATTGAGTACAACTAAGAAAACATTTTACCCATCAAAAA
Source organism: Antechinus flavipes (assembly GCF_016432865.1). Taxonomy (NCBI): domain Eukaryota; kingdom Metazoa; phylum Chordata; class Mammalia; order Dasyuromorphia; family Dasyuridae; genus Antechinus; species Antechinus flavipes. Next base: position 361,310,456 of record NC_067401.1, read on the forward strand.
TGTAAATTAAAATAAGACTAGTTGGAAGGATAAAATTTAATGATTGTGAAATTTTAATGAACAAGTTTGGTGCCAAAAAAGAGATGAAAATATTAAATAGGGCATATAATCCTTTGCCAGAGGGAGACTAAGGTTATGAGGTTCTTCTCTCATTAGGTTTAAATAATGCATTGTTTAATTTCCCCCAAAATATTTGTTTTCAAACTTTTTATTTTTTTATTTTTTGTATAATGAATATGTCTCTGAGAAATGGGAAAAGAATATTTTTGGAAATGCGGGTGATAAAGATAGCAACAAATTTAAAAATAATTAGTGCACTAAGAAATTCCAGGACTATAGAAATATACAAAACACTCTCCACACAAATCAAAATAGATGAAAGCAATTGGAGAAACATTAATTGCTCATAAGTAAATAAGCATAATATAATAAAAGTGATAATGCTTCCTAAATTCATTTACTTATTTGGTGTCATACCAATTGTACTGCCAAAATGTTTTATAGAGCTAGAAATAATAATAGCAAGATTTATCTGTCAGAACAAAAGGTTAAGAATGTTAAGGAAATGTATGGGGAAAAAAAAGTGAAGGAAGGTGCCCTAGAAGTAGGAGAATTATATTAGAAAGCTATAATTATCAAAACAGTCTGATACTGGCTAAGAAAAATCAGTGAATAGTAGATCAGTGAGATATATTAGGTTAACAATACACAGTAGCATATGACCATATTAATTAAATGTTTGATAAATGCTAAGATACAAGCTTTGGAGCAAAAACTTAATATTTGACAATAATTTCTGGGAAAACTGGAAACCATTCTATCAGACACAATGCATACACTATTATCTCACACCATATATCAAGATAAGGTCAAAATGGATAAATTATTTAAACATAAACATAATTATAAATTAATTATGGGAGCAGAACAAACATTTGTCAGAGCTACAGATAAGGGAAAACTTTATGAGCAAACAAGAGATGAAGAGGATCATGGTAGGTAAAATTGATAATTTTGATTACATGAAATTAAAAAAAAAGGTCAAAATTAGAAGGAAAGCTGCATTCTGGGGAAATTTTTATAACAGGTTTCTCAGATAAAATTCTCATTTCTCAAACATTTGGGAACAGAGCCAAATTTATAAAAAACAAAACAAAACAAAAACAAAAACAAAAACAAAATATGAGCCATTCACCAATTGATAAATGTTCAAATGATATGAACAGGCAGTTTTCAGGAAAAGAAATAAAACTATCAAAGGTCACAACAACAAAAAAATGTCCTAAACTATGATGACTCTATATTTAAAAACAGCTGGAGTCAGGAATTCAGGGTAAGGGAAAACCTTCAATCTTTATTCTTTGTGGAGGGGAAGGGGGATCGTGATAGCAATGTGAGCAGCTGCGACAAAAAGCCAGCCAGCAGTCTCTCCTCACCTTTCTTCCTTCCCCTCTGCCTCCACTCACCAAAATCATCAATTCCTATACCACACATTAGGACTTGCACAAAGAGTGAGCGGGGGCCATTCTTTCTCCAAGCATATATATTAATAGAGTATGGTCCAATTACTATTTAGCCTCACATGCTTGGGACCTCAATGCATCAACTTGAGCTTCAGCCCTTTACATCTCCTACTTTTTTTTTTTGTTTGTTTTAGAACACAGGTGGTCATGCCATCCCTGACTCCTCAGGGAGGTCAGAGCCCCCAAGGGGAGGTGATCAAACCCTCCCTGATTTCTCAGGAAAGGAGGTCATCATGACTCCCCTGATTTCTCAGGAAGGGAGGTGAAAGCACTAAAAAGGAGATAATTATGCCCTCCCTGACATCTCAGGAAGGGAGATGAAAAGCACCAAAGGGAAGTGAGGGTTGCTAGCGGGTTTCTGGGCTGAAGGGTATTATTATGCACAAACCCATCAGCATGGGAGGTATTATACAAGCACATAGCAATAACGCAGAGGCTATTAGTGATGACTCTCCCCATAGTCAATGCAGGCTCGATGTGGTGCAACAAATATGAATTGTACATGCAAATAGCAGTATAACAAACAATATAAATCAACATGGTGTTGTAAAAGATTGCCAGAAGTCCTAGAAGGAGGGTATGTAAACAACAGTTACACATACACCTTCTTCAGCAGCCAAGAGATAGTCCAAAACCAATCTATTGTCCATTGCTTCACATGTCAGGGAATCCAATGATCCTCCCAAGTTTTTGAAGTCCTGTAACAGTCTTATCATTTCTCAGAAAATCCAATGATCCCTGAAGGCTTTCAAGTCTTATGTCTCAGATTATCCAATGATTCCTGAGGGTTTTGAAGTCCAACAATTTTTGACGTCCATGAGTCAAATGCCATAACTGCCATGCTCTTTCAATGGTGAATATATGTACTTGCACAAAGAATGGGCAGGGGCCATTCTTTCTCCAAGCATGTATATTAATAGAGTATGGTCCAATTACTATTTAGTCTCACGTGCTTGGGACCTCAGTGCATCAACTCGAGTTTCAGCCCATTACATGAAACCACTATTGATTAAGGAAATGCAAATTAAAACAAATCTGAAATACTACTTCACATATATTAAAATGGCTAACTTGAAAGAAAAAAAAAGACATGCTGGAGAGATATGGAAAAATTAGGACATTAATATATTGTTGATGAAGTTGTGAACTGCACCAAATATTCTTTTTTTAAAAAAAAATATTTTATTTTATTTTATAATAACTTTATGTTGACAGAATCCATGCCAGGGTAATTTTTTTTTTACAACATTATCCCTTGCACTCACTTCTGTTCCGATTTTTCCCCTCCCTCCCTCCACCCCCTCCCCTAGATGGCAAGCAGTCCTATATATGTTAGATATGTTGCAGTATATCCTAGATACAATATATGTTTGCAGAACCGAACAGTTCTCTTGTTGCACAGGGAGAATTGGATTCAGAAGGTAAAAACAACTCGGAAAGAAAAACAAAAATGCAAATAGTTCACATTCGTTTCCCAGTGTTCTTTCTTTGGGTATAGCTGCTTCTGTCCATCATTTATCAATTGAAACTGAGTCTTTGTCAAAGAAATCCACTTCCATCAGAATACATCCTCATACAATATCGTTGTCGAAGTGCAAAATGATTTCCTGGTTCTGCTCATTTCACTTAGCATCAGTTCATGTAAGTCTCTCCAAACCTCTCTGTATGCATCCTACTGTGCACCAAGTATTCTTAAAAACAACTAATACTATGCCCAAAGGGCTTTAAATCTTTAACCAAGAAGTGCCACTAATAGGTCTGTGTCCCAAAGAGATCAAAGAAAAGGAAAAAAAAAGGTATAGTACAAAGCTCATTTTAGGGTGGAAAAGAATTGGAAATTGAGATGATGCTTATCAATTGAAGAATGACTAAAAGTTATGTTTGTGAATTATAAAAATAAATACTGTTTTGTAGAAGAAATAATGAACAGAAGTGTTTTAGAAAAGCCTAGGAAATTTTATATGAATTGTTGCAAAGTGAAGTGAGAAGAAACAGAAAATTGTATGCAGTAACAACATTATAATGATAATCAAAGGCAAGACAGCTACTCTGATTCAGATGGTGATCAAAGACTATTCCAAAAGACCAATTATGAAAAATGCTATCCACTTTTAGGAGAAATGATGAATTCTGATATTGAGATATTGAAGTTCACTTTTATATTTTTCTTTATTTTTCATTTGTATATGTGTGTGTGCATGCACATGCATAGTTTTGTAACATAGATAATAATCAAATATATTTTACATGATTTCACAAGTATAAAAATATCATATGTCTTGCCTTCTCAAAGAGTGAGATTTGAAGGCAATGAATTTGAAACTCGGTAATAAAAAAAGAAAGTTTTAAAAAAATTAAGTTAAATAAATAAATTAAATAAATTAATTTAATTCTAAATGCATTTAAAAAATAAAGACAACATGATTATGGGTTTGGAAAATTCCAGATACAACTGAAAATTAGTTGAAACTGAATAATTTTAGCAAATTGCTAAGATATAAAGTGAATTCATATAAATCATGAACATTCCTATGTATGAAAAACAAAACATTGCATGAAGTGAATAAGAGAAAAAAACAACCTCTGAATATGTCTGCCAGAACAAACTTAGGAACCATATAAACAAAATTATAAAATAAAATCAGATAGAAATATTAGGACATATTAGTTGTTCAATATAATAAAAATGAAAAACATTACCTAAACTACTTTTTATATTTAATGCCATTCCAATTAAATTCCCCCAAATTATTAGAATTAGAAAAGTAATAACAATCTTCATTTGCTAGATCAAGGTCAAGAATATCAAAGGAAATAATGTGGAAAAAATGTAAAGGAAAAAGATTTAGCAGTACCAGACCTAAAATTGTTATAAAGCAATTGTTGATTTAAAAAAAAAACACTATTTGGTACTGGAAAAGAAATAGAAAGGTAATTCAATAGAACACAATAGACTTACAATTTATAGTACAAATAAATATAATAATATATTTGATAAATATAAAAACTCAAGTTTTTATTAAAAAAATTCCAGTTGCTCTGGAAACTAGAGAACAATCTAGCAGAAATTTGGTATCAACCAATATCTTATATCATTTACAAAATTAAGGTCAAAATGGATATATGATCCTAGATATAAAGGAAGATAATATAAGAAAATTTTAAGAACGTAGAATATATTACCTAGACATATGGATATGAGAATGATTTATGAATAAATAAGAAGTAGAAAGCACTGTGAGATATAAAATTATTTTAATTATATTAAATTAAAAATGTTTCTGTGCAAATAAAACAAATATATCCAAGAACAAAAGGAAAGAGAAAATTTGGGGAAACTTTATAGACAGTTTCTTAAATAAAAGTCAGATCACAAATATATAAAGAACTTTGTCAAATCTTTAAGAATACAAGTCATTCTCCAATTGATAAATCAGCAAAGGATATGACTAGGCCACTTGTAAATAAACTAATTTAAAATGTACAGTCATATGAAAAAAATATTGTATATTATTAATTAGAGAAATACAAAATAAAACAATCTTATAATATCATTTTATCCCTTTAAGATTGGCTAAAATGCTTAAAGGGGAAAGTGGAAAACATTGGCAAGGATGTGGAAAAATCGGGGCACTAATTCACTGTTGGTGGAACTGTGAATTGATCTAATCATTTTGGATGGCAATCTGGAATGATGCCTGGAGAGTTGCAAACTGCTTATGCCCTTTTACTCAGAGATGCCACTACTGGGTCAATTTCCAAAGATGACTAGGAACAAAATGAAGTAACCTATATTCTAAAATATTTTCAGCAGATCTTTTTGTGGTGGCAAAGAAGTAGAAATTGCAGGGATATATGTCAGTTGAGGAATGGTTGAACAAGGTTTGGCATATAATCATGATGGAATTCCACTATGCTATAAGAAATAATGAACTCAATGATTTTAGAAAAAGGTGGAGAAATTTGCACAAACTAATGAAGAGTGAAAAGTAAAACCAAGAGAATACTGTATAATGTAAAAACAATATTGTTTTATGGACAACTTTGAATGGCTTAATCATTTTGAGTAGTCTAAATATTCAGATTAACTACAAAAGAAATATGTAGGAAGATGCTATCAACATCTAGAGAAAGAACTGATAACTAGAAGTATGTAGATATTTATGCACATATACATATTTGTGTCTAATGGATGCTGTTTCTAGGGTGGAGGGGGGAAGAAAAAAGAAAGTTATATGACATTTATTATATACTTGTATACATATATGGAAAAAGAATAGGAAAATTGTACATAGATGTGTAGATTCATGTGCAATTATCTTTTTATTACTCTATTATGTTAATGAAAGTTTGTTTTATTTCATAAATTAAAAATAAAATAACTTTAAAATGTATTTGATGAAAAATAAAAGTTGTTCTTAGAATTTTTTTTCAATATAAATTCATTGGTTCCTTACCTGTGTATAATTTTCTATCATATGGGAGGACTTTATGGATAATCTATGATTATACACACAAATATGACATAGATAGCAGATCAAAAGCCCTTAATGCATTTAAAATATTATCATAATAATTACTATTAATAATTATCATTAGGATATACTTAGTTATAAAGATCATAGTAAAATATATTTTACTTTCCTAACAGAGACTCATTTGGTATGAGGCAAGCAATGGAAGAATAGCAACTAAAAGCTTTTAAAAGTTGATTGGACTCTGTCCAGAAACCATGTTTCTAAATTATAAATAAATGTGTTCCAAAAGTTAGTATATACAATGGGCATTTTTATTTTAAATTTTATCTCCCTATTGACACAGACTTGGAAAAGCACTCATCCAAAAAGAATCTCCACACCCAATCTAACCCCCACAATGAAATGAATTTTTTTGGTGTGAAAGATGGATGAGAGAGAAATCAAAGATCAATAACATGATGGATATTATAGCATTTCAGCAGAAAATATCTGTGGGGTGTTGTGATATCCATCATAAATTCACTTTGGACATCATCCCAATAAAACTAAGTTTTTTTTTTTTTTCTTAAAGAACAAATCTCTTCACCACAGCCAGTGGTCGAAAGCTACCTTTCATGCTCCTATATTTTGCCAATACTGCCAACAAATAGGGTGCTGAGCTTGGCGCCTGTGCTGTCAGCTGGGGAGGACTGGCACTGTCACAGAAATCTGGATAATCCATCACTGCCATGGTTCAGACCATATGTAACAAATTTGTTCCCAGCTTTATCAAATTTTCAACAGTATATTTTCATTGACTAGCAAAGTGGAAAGTTTGGGATTTGAAGTTAGAAGACCTATGTTTATACCATTGCTCTGAAACTTATTAGCTGTACGTCATTTCCCACTTGTGGAAAGTAACTTCAAGTCACTTCATTTTTAAGAAACTCATTTTCCCTATATGTAAAATAAGGAGAATAATACCTGCATATATTTCTTCATAGGTCCAAGGTCAGGAAAGTTCTTTATAAATCTTTAAGTTCAAAGGAATGTAAACTATTATTATAATTTTAATAGATTACTTATGAGAAAGCCTGCTGTGCTATTAATAAAGAAGATAGCTTTAAGATCTCAACAGAACATATAATATCTTCTTTTCTGTTATTTAAAAACTGGTAAATGTTGCAAATTAAACAAATTATTTAATTGCTTTTAGTTGTTTCTATTATGATGATGGAAGGTATATAGGGAAATTTAATACAGATTTTATTCACTCTGGCCAACTCAAGTCCTCTGTTTATAAACAGAACACTTTGTTCAATTTTAGTTTAGAAGGGCATTTTCTCTCTTTGTCTTGAAAAGAGCATGCCGGAAAGAGGCATTTTTCCAAACAGGCAGAATTCTCTTATTTTCCATGTAGGTTTGTGGAGTAGAATGTTATTAGATGCTAATGGTGTATTGTCTTTTCCACATTTATCCCATTTAACAGTCTTTAGGCAATGTTTTGTTATTTTACTTTTTTTTCAGATTAGAGAAGGGATTACAAGTGATTGTCCAAAACTTGAAAAAACATAAATGCAATAAAGAAAACTTATTTTTGAAAAGTTAAATGAAATTAAAAATTTTGACAAAACTACAATACATTTATCTTCCATCCATCTATCTATTCATCTGTTCATCTTAAAACATATGTGTAACATACCAGTAGTCAATGAGACTAGTCCTTATTGACATGTCCAGAGTATGCAATGCTGATGCAATTCCCCTCATGGAGAAAACTGGAGACCCACTTTTGAGTAAGTTATAATGATATTTAATGGAAGTACTTTCACCTATTATTGATCTGGAGAGATTTGGAACATGTGCAAACATTCTGCAACTTATTCCAGTGAGGAGGAGACTCTGATTGTAAGAAGCAGAGTGTATTTAAATTGTTTTTTTTTCCTGTTTAACTGCCTTCTTTCTGTATACTGTCTCCACTTGAAGATCTTTACTTATGTAATTGACTGATTCAACACAATCCACTTCAATTTTAACATCTGATTATCCAATTGGTTAGGACTTCATTGTAGAAGGCACAAAGCTGTCCTTTGCAGTTTTCACCTTTTCCTTCTAATTATGTCCTCCAAGGCTAAGTAGAGAATGACAAATTCTTTTCACATGATAAACCTTCACATATATGATAAAAACTTTCATACTTTAGCTAAGTGAAACACTGCTTCCTTGTAATACAGACAGGACCACTGTTTCATCTGTTAATAAATGGGACTCCAGGTAGCTATTCAGAATGCTTGAAATAAGTAAGGAGGCATAAGTTTCATTTGCTAAATATGTGGAAAATAAGTAGGCATTCTAGTAGCTTACTATATAACAAAAATCCAATGAATATAAAGCATTAAAACTTCCTCCTCTTCCTTTTCTTTCTTCTCCTCTTGTTCCTACTGTTGCTGCTACACTTTCATAAACCATCTGATTGTTACAACTTGTTTTATGCACATTAACTTTTGACTTTCACAAGAAAACTGTGAAACAAAAAATTCTAATATTATTTTCTTCGTTTACAGATAAAGGAATAGTCTTATAAATAGTGTTTCAGTTAAATTAAGATATTTGTTAATTATAAGACTAGGGGACAGTTAGGTGGTATAGCACCAGCCCTGAAGTCAGGAGAGAACCTGAGTTCAAATCTGGACTCAGACACTTAACAATTCCTTAGCTGTGTGACCCTAAACAAGTCACTTAACCACAATTGCCTTAGCACATACACAAAAAAATTAAAATTATAAGATCTGATATTAGCATTCAATTCTTTTTTCCCCTGAGACAAATGGTATTAAATGACTTGCCCAGGGTCACACAGCTAGGAAGTGTTAAGTGTCTAAGACCAAATTTGAACTCAGATCCTCCTGACTTCAGAGCTGATGCTCTAAGCACTGTACTACCTAGCTGCCCCAATATTCAATTCTTTTGATTGTGTGGTTTTTTACAGTGTTTTTTGCCTCTGCCTTGTTGCCTAATAATTCTTTGGTTTTTTTTTTTTTTTTTTTTACTTTATAAGAAGCTAATTTTATTAATTGATTTGAAATTGGCTAGCATATAGATTCTTTGTTTTTACATTTTTCTCAACATATTTTTATTTATTTCATTGAACATTTTTCAATTATGTGTAAAAAATACCAGTTTATTTAAAAAAGGTTGGGTTCTAAATTCTTTATCTTCCTGCTTCTCCACATCCATCTTAAGAGGCCAAGCAACTTGATATAGGTTATAAATGTGTAGTCATGCAAAACATTTCTGTATTAGCCAAATTGTCAAAGAAAAGAAAAACAAATTCACAAAGAAAAAGAAAATTTTTTTTAAAAGTATGTTTTGATTTGTATTCAGACTATTCATTCTCTCTCTAGCATTTTTCATCATTTGTCCATCAGAAAGGTCTTAGGTCATTTTTTTTTTGATCAGCTAAGTTGATCATGTACAATAGCACTGTGTTTAATGTTCTCCTAATTCTACTTCCCTCACTTTTCATCAGTTCATGTAGGTCTTTCCAAGTTTTTCTGAAACATTCCTGGTCATTGTATCTTAAAACAAAATGGTATTCTATTGCAACCATTTATCAAATTAGTTCATCTTCCAATTGATGGACATGCCCTCAATTTTCCAATTTTTACGCACTACAATAAGAGCTGCTAAATGCATTTTTGCATGTATTTGTCCTTTTCTTTTTTTTAAATCTCTGGGTACACACCAACTAGTGATATTTCTAGATCTAATAGTTTTGTAGCTCTTTGGCATAATTCCAAATTACTCTCCAAAACTGTTGAATCAGTTGCAACTCTACAGTATTGCATTGATGTCTCAATTTTTTCACATCCGCTTCCACATTTCCCATTTCTGTCATATTAGCTATTCTGATGGGTGTGTGGTGGTACCTCAGAGTTGTTTTAATTTGAATATCTCTAATCAATTTTGATATGACTGTGATAGTTTTTATTTCTTTGGGGAAATACCTGTTCATAACTTTTTGCCTTTTATCAAGTAAAGGATAACTTGTATTCTTGTAAATTTGACTCAGTATTCTATTTGAGAAATGAATCCATTATCAGAAAAACTTCCTGTAATATATCTTCCCAATGTTTTTGATTTCCTTTTAATCTTGGCTGCATTGTTTTCTTTGTGCAAAATCTTTTTAATTTTCAGCCTTCAAAATTATTTATTTTACATTTTTGTTATCTCTAGTTTAGTTAAAAATCCTTTCCATTTTCATAGAACTGATAAGTAAATTTTTCCATACTTTCCTAATTTGGTTATTAGCAAATTAACATAACACTCATATATAAATTATACACCTATTTTAACTTTATGTTGATAAACTATATGAGATGCTGGTCTATATCTAGTTTATGCCAAATTGCTTTCTAGTTTTGCTGGTCAGGTGGTGAGTTCTTGTACTTAAAACTTTGATTTTGGGATTTATCAAACACTAGATTACTATTATTATTTACTATTGTGTATTGAACCTAATCTATTCTACTGAGCCATTGCTTTATTTCTTTTTTTTAAACATAGCTTTTTATTTACAAGTTATATGCGTGAGTAATTTTTCAGCATTGACAATTGTACAACCTTTTGTTCCAACTTTTCCCCTCCTTTCCCCCACCCCTTCCCCCACATGGCAGGTTGACCAAAACATGTTAAATATATTAAAGTATAAGTTAAATAGAATATATGTATACATGTCCATACACTTATTTTGCTGTACAAAAAGAATCGGACTTTGAAATAGTGTACAATTAGCCTGTGAAGTAAATCAAAAATGCAGGTGGATAAAAATAGAGGGATTGGGAATTCTATGTAATGGTTCATAGTCATCTCCCAGAGTTCTTTCACTGGAAGTAGCTAATTCAATTCATTACTGCTCTATTGGAACTGATTTGGTTCATCTCATTGTTGAAGAGGGCCATGCTCATCAGAAATGATCATCATGTAATATTGTGGTTGAAATATAGAATGAACTTCTGGTCCTGCTCATTTCACTCAGCATCAGTTCATGTATGTCTCTCCAGGCCTTTCTGAAATCATACTGCTGGTCATTTCTTATAGAACAATAATATTCCATAATATTCATATACAACAACTTATTCAGCCATTCTCCAATTGATGGGCATCCACTCAGTTTCCAGTTTCTGGCCACTACAAAGAGGACTGCCACAAACATTCTTGCACATACAGTTCCCTTTCCCTTCTTTAAAATCTGTTTGGGATATAAGCCCAGTAGTAACACCACTGGATCAAAGGGTATGCAGTTTGATAATTTTTTGAGCATAGTTAGTTCCAAATCATTCTCCAGAATGGCTGGATGTATTCACAATTCCACAACAATGTATCAGTGTCCCAGTTTTCCCACATCCCCTTCAACATTCTGCATTATCTTTCCTTGTAACACTAGCCAATCTGACAGGTGTGTAGTGGTATCTCAGAGTTGCCTTAATTTGCATTTCCCTGATTAATAATGACTTGGAGCATATGGCTAGAAATAGTTTCAATTTCTTTCTCTGAGAATTGTCTGTTCATATCCTTTGAACATTTATCAATTGGAGAATGGCTTGATTTCTTATAAATTAGAACCAATTTTCTATGTATTTTGGAAATGAGTCCTTTATCAGAACCTTTGACTGTAAAAATATCTTCCCAGTTAATTGCTTCCCTGCTAATCTTGTCTGCATTAGTTTTGTTTGTACAAAAACTTTTCAATTTGATATAATCAACATTTTCTGTTTTGTGATCAGTAATGATCTCTAGTTCTTCTTTGGTCATAAATTTCTTCATCTTCCACAGGTCTGAGAGGTAAATGATCCTGTGTTCCTCTAGTTTATTTACAATCTCATTCTTTATATTTAGGTCATGAACACATTTTGACCTTATCTTGGTGTACAATATTAAGTGTGGGTCAATGCCTAGTTTCTGCCATACTAGTTTCCAATTTTCCCAGCAATTTTTGTCAAACAATAAGTTCTTATCCCCAAAGCTGGAGTCTTTGGGTTTGTCAAACACTAGATTATTAAAGTTATTGACTGTTTTATCCTTTGAACCTAACCTAGTCCACTGATCAACTATTCTATTTCTTAGCCAATACCATATACTTTTCATAACCACTGCTTTATAATATACTTTTACATCTGGTACAGCTAGGCCACTTTAATTTGATTTTTTTTTCATTAATTCCCTCGAAATTCTTTACTTTTTGTTTTTCTATATGAACTTTGTTGTTATTTTTTCTAGGTCATTAAAATAGTTTTTTGGGGAGTCTGATTGGTATAGTGCTAAATAAATAGATTAGTTTAGGTAGTATTGTCAGTTGTATTATATTTGCTCGCTGTATCCAACAACATTTAATATTTTTCTAATTGGATAGATCTTACTTTATTTGTGTGGAAAGTGTTTTGTAGTTTTGCTCATGCAGTTTCTAATTTTCCTTTGGCAGATAGATTCCTAAATATTTTATGTTATCGGAGTTACTTTAAATGGAATTTCTCTTTGTAACTCTGTTGGATTTTGTTATTGATATATAAGAATGCTGATGACTTATGTGGGTTTATTTTGTATCCTGAAATCTTGCTAAAGGTCTGGATTATTTCAAATAGCTTTTTGGTAGAATCTCTGAGGTTCTCCAAGTATACCATCATATCATCAGTAAAGAGTACTAATTTGGTTTCTTTATTACATTCTCCAATTGCTTTAATCTCTTTCTCAACTCTTTTTGCCAAAGCTAGCATTTCTAATACAACATTGAAAAGTGATGGTGATAGTGGGCAATCTTGTTTCACTCCTGATTTTATTGGGAATGGTTCCAATTATTCCCATTTTATATGATGCTTACTGATGATTTTAAATAGATGCTACTGATTATTTTAAGGAAAAGTCCAATTATTCCTATACTCTCAAGTGTTTTTAAAAGGAATGGATGTTGGATTTTATCAAATGCTTTTTCTGCATCTGTTGAGATGATCACATAGTTTTTGTTAATTTGGTTACTAATATGGTCAATTATACTAAGAGTTTTCCTAATATTGAATTAGTCCTGCATTCCTGGTATAAATCCTACTTGATCATGATGTATTTTCCTGGGGGTGATTTTCTGGGGAAGATCTAAAAGATTAGTCTTCTTGCTAATATCTTATTTAAGATTTTAGCATCAATATCCATAACGGAGATTGGTCTATGATTTTCTTTCTCCCGTGTCAACCTACCTGGTTGAGGTATCACTAGCATGTCTGTGTCACAAAAGGAATTTGGTAGGACTCCTTCATTCCCTATTTTTTCAAATAGTTTATATAGCATTGGGACTAATTGTTCTTTAGATGTTTGGTAGAATTCACATGTAAATCCATCTGGTCCTGGAGATTTTTTCTTAGAGAGTTGATTAATGACTTGTTCTACTTCTTTTTCTGAAATGGGACTATTTAAGCAATTTATTTCCTACTCTGTTAATCTGGGAAGCCTATATTTCTGGCAGTAGTCATCCATTTCACTTAGATTATCAAATTTATTGACATAAAGTTGGGCAAAGTAACTCCTTATTATTGCTTTAATTTCCTCTTCATTGATGGAAAGTTCTCCCTTTTCATTTTCAAGACTAACAATTTGATTTTCCTCTTTCCTTTTTCTAATCCAAAAGTTTTATCTATTTTATTGGTTTTTTCATAAAACCAACTCTTAGTTTTATTTATTAAATAATAGATTTTTTTTACTTTCAATATTATTAATTTCTCCTTTTAATTTTAGATTTCAAGTTTAGTATTTGGGGCTTTTTAATTTGGACTTTTTCTAGCTTTTTAGTTTCAAGACCAATTCATTGACCTTCTCTTTCTCTATTTTATTCACGTAAGTCTCTAAAGATATAAAATTTCCCCTTGTTACTGCTTTTACTGCATCCCATGAATTTTGGTATGATGTCTCATCATTGCATTATCTGGAGTGAAATTATTAATTGTATCTATAATTTGGTGTTTCACCCAATTATTTTTAAGATGAGATCATTTAATTTCCAATTACTTTTTGGTCTATTTATCCCTAACTTTTTGTTGAATGTATTTTTTTTGCATCATGATCTGAAAAGAAAGCATTTACTATTTCTTCCTTCCTGCATTTAATTTTGAGGTATTTATGTCCTAATATGTGGTCAATTTTTGTATAGGGTCCATGAACTGTTAAGAACAAAGTATATATTCCTTTCTCTCATGTTTCAGTTTTTGCCAAAGATCTATCATACCTAATTTTTCTAATATTCTATTTACTTCTTTAATTTCTTTCTTATTTGTTTTGTTGTTTGATTTATTTAATTCTGAGAGTGCAAAGTTGAGATCTCCCACTATTATAGTTTTGCTGTCTATTTCTTCTTGCAACTCTCCTAACTTTTTCTTTAGGAAGTTAAATACTATACTACTTGGTGCATATATGTTTTGTATTGACATAGCTTCATTTTCTATAGTACCCTTTAGCAAGATATAGTTTCCTTCTTTATCTCTTTTAATAGATCAATTTTTGCTTTTGCTTGATCTGAGATCAGAATGGCTACCCCTGCTTTTTTAAATTCACCTGAAGCATAATAGATTCTGCCCCAGCCTTTTACCTTTACTCTGTATGTATCTCCATGCTTTAAATGTATTTCCTGTAAACAGCATACTGTAGGGTTCTGACTTTTGACCCTGTCTGCTATTCGCCTCCACTTTATGGGAGAGTTCTTTACATTCACATTTATGGTTAAAATTACTAATTCTGTATTTCCTGCCATCTTATTCCAAGATTATCCTTGTTTTTTTCTTGTCCCGTGTTACCCCCTTTTCTAGTATTAAATTTATGGGCACCACTTGTGTCATGCAGTTCTCTCTCTTTAGGATCCCTCCCTATCCCCTTTGAATCCCTTCCCACTTCTTGTACCCTTCCCTTATTACTCTTTTCTTTTTCCCTTTTCCTTTCCCACCTTTTAATTGAGATAAGTTTCTCTGTAAATCAAATATGTCAATTATTTTCTCTTTGAGTCAACTCTGATGAGAGTAAGATTCACACAATATTCCTCTCCCTCTCTAAATTCCCTCAGACACGATTGGTTTCCTTTGTCTCTTTGTGGGATGTTGTTTCCCTATTTTTATCTCCCCTTTTCCCTTTTTCTGACATCATCCCCTTTCCATTTCTACTTCCCTTTATTAATGTTATATCAGTAAAATCAAATTATACATGTATTCTTTATGCATATCCACAACAGAAATACAGTTCTCAAGAGTTCTTTTTACCTTTTTTACTTCTCTTGAGTCCTATGTTTGGAGATCTTTTTTTGTTTGTTTGTTTAGATCTTTTTTCCTTAGAAACAAATGAACACTGGGAAACGAATGTAAACTATCTGCATTTTTGTTTTTCTTCCCGGGTTATTTATACCTTCTGAATCCAATTCTCCCTACACAACAAGAGAACTGTTCGGTTCTGCAAACATATATTGTATCTAGGATATACTGCAACATATCCAACATATAAAGGACTGCTTGCCATCTAGGGGAGGGGGTGGAGGGAGGGAGGGGAAAAAAAATCGGAACAGAAACGAGTGTCAATATAAAGTAATTATTAAATAAAAAATTAAAAAAAAAAAAAAGAAACAAATGGAATTCCATCTTCTTCCATGGAAGAAAAATGCTCAGCTTAGCTGGGTAGTTTATTCTTGGCTGCATTCCAAGTTCTTTTGCCTTTCAGAATATCAGATTCCAGGGCCTTCAATCCTTTAATGTGGAAGCAACCAGATCTTAAGTCATCCTTATTGTGGCATCTTGGTATTTGAATTGTGTTTTTTTTTTCCCCTGGCTGATTGTAATATTTTTTCCCTTAGTTTGATAGTTCTGAAATTTTGCCACAATATTCCTTGGAGTTTTTATTTTAGGGTCTTTTTCAGAAGGTGTTCAATGGGACTTCCGGTTAAGATGGCGGAGAGGAGGCACATAGCTGTGTAGCTCCACGCTTTCTCTCACTATCCATTTCATTACAAGCCTCTGAATTAATGCTTGACTGAAAAAAAAAAAACAAAAACCCACAAATAGTTACCAAGAGAAGCCATCCTTGAGATTCGCCAAGAAAGGTCTGTCTTTACTGGAGGGCTGGGACGGTTTTAGATCGGGCGCAGGTGGCGGGCAGTGGTAGTGAGAGCACGGGAGCAGACTGGAGAGGGGGTGGGGAGTGATCGGAGCCATCTCTGTAGGGAGAGCTTCGCTACAGGACTGGATACTTTGCTCCAGCAGCAAGTCAGCAGCCCAGCAGAGAAGCTAAAAACACCGAGGGTGAAGAATACAACCCCAAACAGCTGGAGTCTCTCAGGACCTGGCCGCCCTCCCCCACAGTGACTCAACACGCTCTGGGATCTCAGAGCGCAGGCGCAGCACAGTCCTGCTAGTGCCTCACTGCTGTCCCCCGCAGTCTGTAGAGGAAGCTCGGTAACACCACCCAGCCTCTCCCCCAAAGAAAGACTCCGGTTTTTTTCTGTTTTTCTTTGCTAGTTTGTCTTTGATATTAGAAAGAATGAGCAAGAAACTGAAGAGGACTTTAACCCTTGACAGCTTCTATACAGATAGAGAGCAGACTCTAAATCCTGAGGAGACTAAAAACAGACTGTCTCCAGGTGAATCCCCAAAGGAGGAGATCATCTGTTCCTCAGCACAGATGAACCCCATAGAAGTAATTAAAAAGGGTCTCACAAGGGAGCTAGAAGAAAAATGGGAAAAGGAGAGCGAGGCTTGGCAAAAGAGCCTGGAGAAGTCAGTTAAAGAGAGAGTGGATAAAGAAGTAAAATCCTTGAAAAATAGGATTGGTGAACTGGAAAACAAAATTGGCGAAATGCAAAAAAATTCCACAGAACAAAAGAACTCAATGGGACAATTAGAAAAAGATTTTTAAAAAGTGAGTGAAGAAAATACTTCACTGAAAATCAGAATTGAACAATTGGAATTGAATGACTCGAGGAGACAAGAAGAATCAGTCAAGCAAATCCAAAAAAATCAAACAATGGAAAAGAATGTGAAATACCTTCTGGGGAAGACAACAGACCTGGAAAACAGATCCAGGAGAGACAATCTGAGAATCATTGGACTCCCAGAAAAGTATGATGAAAAAAAGAGCCTGGACACTATTTTCCAGGAAATTATCAAAGAGAACTGCCCAGAAGTCATAGGAACAGAGGAAAAAATAAACATTGAAAGGATTCATCGATCACCCACTGAAAGGGATCCTAAAATCAAACACCAAGGAATATAGTGGCCAAATGCCAGAACCCTCAGACGAAGGAAAAAATATTGCAAGCTTCTAGAAAAACCCACTTCAAGTGTCAAGGAGCCACAATAAGGATCACCCAGGATGTGGCAGCATCCACATTAAAAGATTGAAGGGCCTGGAATATGATATTCCGAAAGGCTAAGGAACTTGGTATGCAACCAAAAATAATTTACCCAGCTAGAATGACCATCTTTTTCCAGGGAAGAAGATGGACATTCAACGAAGTAAGCGAATTTCATCTATTTCTGATGAAAAAGCCAGAACTTAACAAAAAGTTTGATCTACAAATATAGAACTCAAGAGAAATCTAAAAAGGTAAAGATTAATCTTGGGAACTATATTTCGATTACATAGATGTATAAAGAATACATGTATACCTTGTTCTAGAAATTGATGTGGAAAGGACATTGTACCAGAAAAAGGGTAAAGTGGGGGTAGTACATCTCATGAAGAGGCATAGGAAACCTATTATATCTGAGAGAAAGAATGGAGGGGGATGAATATAGTGGGTATCTTACTGCCTTCAGAATTGGCTTTAAGTGAAAAATCTTAAGACATATTCAATCTATGGTGAAACTTGTCCCACCTCATTGAAGAGTGAGAAGGGAAAAGTGAAAAGGGAAGGAATAAGCTAAGCAGAAGGGAATATGGAAAATGGGAGGGAAAGGAGTAAGATAGGAGGAGGAATTCTAAGTCGGGAGGAGGGATACTAAAAAGGGAAGGCTGTGAGAAGCAAGTGGTGCTCACAAGCTTAATACTGGAAAGGGGGGAAAGGGGAAAGAAGGGAGAAAAGCATAAACCGGGGTTAACAAGATGACAAGTAATACAGAATTGGTCATTCTAACCATAAATGTGAACGGGGTAAACTCCCCCATAAAGAGGAAGTGGTTAGCAGAATGGATTAAAAGCCAGAATCCTACAATATGTTGTTTACAGGAAACAACACCTGAAGCGGGGAGATACGTGCAGGTTAAAGGTAAAAGGTTGGAGCAAAATCTACTATGCTTCAGGTGAAGTCAAAAAAGCAGGGGTAGCCATCCTGATCTCAGATCAAGCTAAAGCAAAAATTGATCTAATTAAAAGAGATAAGGAAGGGCACTCTATCTTGCTAAAGGGTAGCATGGATAATGAAGCAGTATCTATATTAAACATATATGCACCAAGTAATGTAGCATCTAAATTCTTAAAAGAGAAATTAAGAGAGCTGCAAGAAGAAATAGACAGTAAAACTATAATAGTGGGAGATCGTAACCTTACACTCTCAGAATTAGATAAATCAAACCACAAAATAAATAAGAAAGAAGTCAAAGAGGTAAATAGAATACTAGAAAAGTTAGATATGATAGATCTCTGGAGAAAATGTAATGGAGACAGAAAGGAATACACTTTCTTTTCAGCAGTTCATGAAACCTATACAAAAATTGACCATATATTAGGACATAAAAACCTCAAACTCAAATGCAGTAAGGCAGAAATAGTAAATGCATCCTTTTCAGACCATGATGCAATGAAAATTACATTCAACAAAAAATAAGGGGGAAGTAGACCAAAAAATAATTGGAAACTAAATAATCTCATAATAAAGAATGATTGGGTGAAACAGCAAATCATAGACATAATTAATAAGTTCACCCAAGAAAACGATAATAATGAGACATCATACCAAAATGTATGGGATGCAGCCAAAGCGGTAATAAGGGGAAATTTCATATCTCTAGAGGCCTATTTGTATAAAATAGAGAAAGAGAAGGTCAAGGAATTGGGTTTGCAACTAAAAATGCTAGAAAAGGAACAAATTAAAAACCCCCAATCAAACACTAAACTTGAAATTCTAAAAATAAAAGGAGAGATCAATAAAATTGAAAAAAAAATTGAATTGATTAATTAAACTAAGAATTGGTTCTATGAAAAAAACCAACAAAATAGATAAACCCTTAGTAAATCTGATTAAAAAAAGGAAAGAGGAAAATCAAATTGTTAGCCTTAAAAATGAAAAGGGAGAACTTGCCACTAACGAAGAGGAAATTAGAGCAATAATTAGGAGTTACTTTGCCCAACTTTATGCCAATAAATTTGACAACTTAAATGAAATAGAAAAATACCTCCAAAAATATAGCTTGCTCAAACTAACAGAGGAAGAAGTAAATATCCTAAACAGTCCCATCTCAGAAAAAGAAATAGAACAAACTATCAATCAACTCCCTAAGAAAAAATCCCCAGGACCAGATGGATTTACATGTGAATTCTACCAAACATTTAAAGAACAATTAACTCCAATGCTAAATAAACTATTTGAAAAAATAGGGACTGAAGGAGTCCTACCAAACTCCTTTTATGACACAGACATGGTACTGATACCTAAACCAGGTAGGCTGAAAACAGAGAAAGAAAATTATAGACCAATCTCCCTAATGAATATTGATGCTAAAATCTTAAATAAAATATTAGCAAAAAGATTACAGAAAATCATCCCCAGGATAATACACTATGACCAAGTAGGATTTATACCAGGAATGCAGGGCTGGTTCAATATTAGGAAAACTATTAGCATAATTGACTAAATCAATAACCAAACAAACAAAAACCATATGATCATCTCAATAGATGCAGAAAAAGCATTTGATAATATCCAACATCCATTCCTAATAAAAACACTTGAGAGCATAGGAATAAATGGACTTTTCCTTAAAATAGTCAGGAGCATATATTTAAAACCATCAGTAAGCATCATATGCAATGGGGAAAAACTGGAACCTTTCCCAGTAAGATCTGGAGTGAAGCAAGTTTGCCCTTTATCACCATTATTATTTAATATCATATTAGAAACACTAGCCTCGGCAATAAGAGTTGAGAAAGATATTAAAGGAATTAGAGTAGGCAATGAAGAAACCAAACTATCACTCTTTCAGATGATATGATTGTATACCTAGAGAACCCCAGAGATTCTGCTAAAAAGCTATTAGAAATAATTCATAATTTTAGCAAAGTAGCTGGCTACAAAATAAATCCCCATAAATCCTCAGCATTTTTATACATCACCAACAAAACCCAACAGCATGAGATACAAAGAGAAATTCCATTCAGAATAACTGTTGATACCATAAAATATTTGGGAATCTATCTACCAAAGGAAAGTCAGGAATTACATGAGCAAAATTATAAAAAAGTCTCCACGCAAATAAAGTCAGACTTAAATAATTGGAAAAATATTAAGAGCTCTTGGATCGGCTGAGCGAACATAATAAAGATGACAATACTCCCTAAACTAATCTATTTATTTAATGCTATACCAATCAGACTTCCAAGAAAATATTTTAATGATCTAGAAAAAATAACAACAAAATTCATATGGAACAATAAAAAGTCGAGAATCTCAAGGGAATTAATGAAAAAAAAAATCAAATGAAGGTGGCCTAGCTGTACCAGATCTAAAATTATATTATAAAGTAGCAGTTACTAAAACCATCTGGTATTGGCTAAGAAATAGACTAGTTGATCAATGGAATAAGTTAGGTTCAAAGGACAAAACAGCCAATAACTTTAATAATATAGTGTTTGACAAACCCAAAGACGCCAGTTTCTGGGATAAGAATGCATTATTTGACAAAAATTGCTGGGAAAATTGGAAATCAGTATGGCAGAAACTAGGCATAGACCCACACTTAACACCGTACACCCAGATAAGGTCAAAATGGGTTCATGACCTAGGCATAAAGAATGAGATTATAAATAAATTGGAAGAGCATAGGATAGTTTACCTGTCAGACCTGTGGAAGAGGGAGGAATTTATGACCAAAGAAGAACTAGAGATCACTATTGACCACAACATAGAAAATTTTGATTATATCAAAATGAAAAGTTTTTGTACAAACAAAACAAATGCAAACAAGATTAGAAAGGAAACAATAAACTGGGAAAACATTTTTACAATCAAAGGTTCTGATAAAGGCCTCATTTCCAAAATATATAGAGAACTGACCCTAATCTATAAGAAATCAAACTATTCTCCAATTGATAAATGGTCAAAGGATATGAACAGACAATTCTCAGACGAAGAAATTGAAACTATTTATAGACATATGAAAATACACTCCAAATCATTATTAATCAGAGAAATGCAAATTAAGACAACTCTGAGATACCACTACACACCTGTCAGATTGGCTAGAATGACACGGAAAGATAATGGGGAATGTTGGAGGGGATGTGGGAAAACAGGGACACTGATACATTGTTGGTGGAATTGTGAACACATCCAGCCATTCTGGAGAGCAATTTGGAACTATGCTCAAAAAGTTATCAAGCTGTGCATACCCTTTGATCCAGCAGTGTTTCTACTGGGCTTATACCCCAAAGAGATACTAAAGAAAGGAAAGGGACCTGTATGTGCCAAAATGTTTGTGGCAGCCCCGTTTGTAGTGGCTAGAAGCTGGAAAATGAAAGGATGTCCATCAATTGGAGAATGGTTGAGTAAATTGTGGTATATGAACGTTATGGAATATTATTGTTCTGTAAGGAACGACCAGCAGGATGAATACAGAGAGGACTGGCGAGACTTACATAAACTGATGCTGAGTGAAATGAGCAGAACCAGGATATCCTTATATACCTCAACAACGATACTGTTTGAGGATGTATTCTGATGGAAGTGGACCTCTTCGATAAAGAGAGCCTTAATTGATCAAAGATGGACAGAAGCAGTTACACCCAGAGAAAGAACACTGGAAATGAATATAAACTGCTTGCATTTGTGATTTTCCTCCCGGGTTATTTATAGCTTCTGAATTCAATTCTCCCTGTGCAACAAGAAAACTGTTTGGTTCTGCACACATATATTGTATCTAGGATATACTGCAACCCATTGAACATGTAAAGGACTCTTGCAATCTGGGGGGAAGGGGTGGAGGGAGGGAGGGGTAAAATCGGAACAGAAATGAATGCAAGGGATAGTGCTGTAAAAAATTACCCTGGCATGCGTTCTATCAATAAAAAATTATTAAAAAAAAAAAAGACAGTATAGTCAACTATAGCAATCTAGTGTTTGACAAACCCAAAGCCCCTAACTTCTGGGAAAAGAATTCATTATTTGATAAAAAACTGCTGGGATAATTGGAAATTAGTATGGCAGAAAGTAGGTATGGACCCACACTTAACACCATATACCAAGATAAGATCAAAATGGGTCCATGACCTCGGCCTAAAGAACGAGATTATAAATAAATTAGAGGAACATAGAATAGTTTATCTCTCAGACTTGTGGAGGAGAAAGAAATTTGTGACCAAAGATGAACTAGAGACCATTACTGATCACAAAATAGAAAATTTTGATTACATCAAATTAAAAAGCCTTTGTACAAACAAAAGTAATGCAAACAAGATTAGAAGGGAGACAACAACAAACTGGGAAAACATCTTCACAGTTAAAGGTTCTGATAAAGGCCTCATTTCCAAAATATATAGAGAACTGACTCAAATTTATAAGAAATCAAGCCATTCTCCAATTGATTAATGGTCAAAGGATATGAACAGACAATTTTCAGAGGATGAAATTGAAACTATTACCACTCATATGAAAGAGTGTTCCAAATCATTATTGATCAGAGAAATGCAAATTAAGACAACTCTGAGATACCACTACATACCTGTCAGATTGGCTAAGATGATAGGAAAAAACAATGATGAATGTTGGAGGGGATGTGGGAAAACTGGGACACTGATGCATTATTGGTGGAATTGTGAATGAATCCAACCATTCTGGAGAGCAATATGGAGTTATGCCCAAAAAGTTATCAAACTGAGCATACCCTTTGATCCAGCAGTGTTTCTATTGGGCTTATATCCCAAAGAAATACTAAAGAAGGGAAAGGGACCTGTATGTGCCAAAATGTTTGTAGCAGCCCTATTTGTAGTGGCTAGAAACTGGAAAATGAATGGATGCCCATCAATTGGAGAATGGCTGGGTAAATTGTGGTATATGAATGTTATGGAATACTATTGTTCTGTAAGAAATGACCAGCAGGATGAATACAGAGAGGAATGGCAAGACTTACATGAACTGATGCTAAGTGAAATGAGCAGAACCAGGAGATCATTATACACTTCGACAACGATATTGTATGAGGACATATTTTGATGGAAGTGGATTTCTTTGACAAAGAGACCTAACTGAGTTTCAATTGATAAATGATGGACAAAAGCAGCTACACCCAAAGAAAGAACACTGGGAAACGAATGTGAACTATCTGCATTTTTGTTTTTCTTCCCGGGTTATTTATACCTTCTGAATGCAATTCTCCCTGTGCAACAAGAGAACTGTTCGGTTCTGCAAACATATATTGTATCTAGGTTATACTGCAACATATCCAACATATAAAGGACTGCTTGCCATCTAGGGAAGGGGGTGGAGGGAGGGAGGGGAAAAAATCGCAACAGAAACAAGTGCAAGCGATCATGTTGTAAAAACAAATTACCCTGGCATGGATTCTGTCAATATAAAGTAATTATTAAATAAAAATTAAAAAAAGAAAAAAAGAAAAAAAAAAAGGTGTTCAATGAATTCTTTCAATGCCTATTTTACCTTCTGATTCTATTACATTGGGCAATTCTGTTTGATGATTTCCTGTAAAATAACATCTAGGCTCTTTTGTTTCATCATAACATTCAGGAAGTCCAGTGATCCTCAGATTATCTCTCCTAGATCTATTTTCCAGGTTTGTTGTTTTTCCAATTAGATATTTAAAACTTTTTTCTAGTTTTTCATTTTTTTGTTTTGCTTGACTGATTCTTGATGTCTCAATGAATCATTCATTTCTATTTGTTCAGTTCTGGTTTTTAATGAGTTATTTTTTTTCCTAGCTTTTTTTTACTTCTTTTTGTATATGTCCAATTGAGTTTTCAAATGAGTTGTTTTGCTCTAAGGACTTTTGTTCCATTTCACTTTTTTTTTTTCCTGAGTTACTTTCTTTTTCCAGTTCACGAATCCTACTTTCTTGGGAGTTCTTTGTCTTTTCCTATTCACACATCCTACTTTCTTGGGAATTCTTTATCTTTTCCAATTCACAAATCCTGCTTTCCTGGGAGTTCTTTATCTTTTCTAATTCACATTTCAGGAAGTTGTTGCTTTCTTGCATAGCTTTTCTTTCCTTTCCCCATTTTTCTTCTAGTTCTTTTATAAGATTTTTTTATAGTTTCTTCTAGGAGAACCTTTTGTGTTGGGGACCAGGTTACATTCCCCTCTGGGGTATTGTCTGGAGATGGTCTGCTATTAGTCTCCTCGGGGTTGAAAACCTGCTTTCTTTCTGTACAGAAGGTAACAATCATCCTTTTTGATTTTTTTAAACTCATTTTTTAAAAGCTTTTAGGGTCTGCCTTCAGGGCAAGGAGGTTACCAGCTTCCTCTGCAGAGCAGCAATACGTATATGGACAGTAGCTGTCCTGTCTATAAGCTGCAAAGTGTGGCCGAGCTGCAAGGGCTCTGGGAAAAGCTCCATTCTAGAAGGGACTCTAACTCAGGCCTGGGTAGTGCAGGCGAGCTGTGGAAGTGTCCAGGGAGGAGTCCTGCTGTCAGGGTTAGTGACTGCGTTGGGGTTAGAGGCTGAGCAGGGAAACTATCACTGGCCCTTGCAAAAGTCTGCTTTGAGTATTAGCAATTACCCTATTCCTCATGGCACTGGAAGTGTCTCTGCCTGGGGAGCATAGTCAAGCTGGGGAAATTCCACTGCCTCAGGCCTAGCCCCCCACTTTGCATATTAGAGGTTGTCCCAGGCTGTGACCCCTGCCAGGCAGATTTGTGACTGCTCCTGAGAAAGCCCCTAGCTGCAGAATGCTGCTGCAGAGCTCTGTTATCGTCTGTGCTGAATCACATCCGGTCCTGAGTGAGCACAACCAGAGCCTGTTAGGCTATGTTGTCCTTCAGAGTATCCTGTACCTTAGGCTCTAATTTCTCTGCTGGTTCACTACTCTGCAACCAAAGCAAAACAGTCAGATTATGGCAGAGAGCTCTATGTAAACCTTCCAACCAGGGAGGCTGCCCCACTCCCCATTCTATCCCTGCCTACACTGGTCTCTTTCCACCACTCAGGACAAACCTTTTCTGGTGATCTTTCAGATTATCTTTGGCTGGTAAGTTGTTGTACTTACAATCTTCACAAATTTTACTAGTCAAGCACTATTTTTGAGGCTGATTTTAAAAATTGGTAACGAGGTTATGAGAGGAGCTTAGAAAGTTGCACATGCCTTCTCCACCATCTTGGCTCCAACCTCATTGCTTTATTTCTTTGGCAGTTTTTTATTACTTTAATAATTACTTCTTTATAAAACAATTTGATATCTCAGTCTTTTATTTATTTTATTTTATTATTTATTGATATTGGTTTTCCCCATCAAACAGTTTATTGTTTTATTTACTAGATCAATTATTTTATTACTTTCCTTTTTTTTTTAAATTTTATAATAACTTTTTATTGACAGAACCCATGCCAGGGTAATTTTTTTTACAACATTATCCCTAGCACTCACTTCTGTTCTGATTTTTCCACTCCCTCCCAACAATCCCCTCCCCTAGATGGCAAGCAGTCCTATATATGTTAAATATGTTACAGTATATCCTAGATACAATATATGTATGCAAAACCGAACAGTTCTCTTGTTGCACAGGGAGAATTGGATTCAAAAGGTAAAAATAACCCGGGAAGAAAAACAAAAATGCAAATAGTTTACATTCATTTCCCAGTGTTCTTTCTTTGGATATAGCTGCTTCTGTCCATCATTGATCAATTGAAACTGAGTTAGGTCTCTTTGTCAAAGAAATCCACTTCCATCAGAATATATCTTCATACAGTATTGTTGTTGAAGTATATAATGATCTCCTGATTCTGCTCATTTCACTTAGCATCAGTTCATGCAAGTCTCTCCAAGCCTCTCTGTATTCATCCTGCTGGTCATTTCTTACAGAACAATAATATTCCATAACATTCATATACCACAATTTACCCAACCATTCTACAATTGATGGGCATCCATTCATTTTCCAGTTTCTAGCCACTACAAATAGGGCTGCCACAAACATTTTGGCACATACAGGTCCCTTTCCCTTCTTTAGTATTTCTTTGGGATATAAGCCCAATAGAAACACTGCTAGATCAAAGGGTATGCACAATTTGATAACTTTTTGGGCATAATTTCAGATTGCTCTCCAGAATGGTTGGATTCATTCACAACTCCACCAACAATGCATCAGTGTTCCAGTTTTCCCGCAACCCCTCCAACATTCATCATTATTATTTCTTGTCATCTTAGCCAATCTGACAGGTGTGTAGTGGTATCTCAGAGTTGTCATAATTTACATTTCTCTGATCAACAGTGATTTGGAACACTCTTTCATATGAGTTGTAATAGTGTAAATTTCATCATCTGAAAATTGTCTCTTCATATCCTTTGACCATTTATCAATTGGAGAATGACTTGATTTCTTATAAATTAGAGACAATTCTCTATATATTTTGGAAATGCTTTTATCAGAACATTCAACTGTGAAAATGTTTTCCCAGTTTATTGCTTCCTTTCTAATCTTGTTTGCATTAGTTTTGTTTGTGCAAAGGCTTTTTAATTTGATAAAATCAAAATTTTCTATGTGATCAGTAATGGTCTCTAGTTCATCTTTGGTCACAAATTTCTTCCTCCTCCACAAGACTGAGAGATAAACCATCCTATGTTCCTCTAATTTATTTATAATCTCATTCTTTATGCCTAAATCATGGACCCAATTAGATCTTATCTTGGTATATCGTGTTAAGTGTGGGTCCATGCCTAATTTCTGCCAAACTAATTTCCAGTTATCCCAGCAGTTTTTATCAAATAATGAATTCTTATCCCAAAAGTTAGCATCTTTGGGTTTGACAAACACTAGATTGCTATAGTTGACTACTTTGTCTTGTAAACCTAACCTGTTCTACTGATCAACTAATCTATTTCTTAGCCAGTATCAAATGGTTTTTGTGACTACTGCTTTATAATATAGTTTTAGATCAGATACAGCTAGGCCACTTTCATTTGATTTTTTTTTTCATTAATTCCCTTGAAATTCTCGACCTTTTATTGTTCCACATGAATTTTGTTGTTATTTTTCTACATCATTAAAATATTTTCTTGGAAGTCTAATTGGTATAGCACTAAATAAATAGATTAGTTTAGGGAGGATTATCATCTTTATTATATTCACTTGGCCCATCCAAGAGCACTTAATATTTTTCCAATTATTTAAGTCTGACTTTATTTGTGTGGAAAGTTTTTTTTTGTAATTTTGCTCATATAATTCCTGACTTTCCTTTGGTAGATAGATTCCCAGATATTGTATGCTGTTGACAGTTTTTTTGAATGGAATTTCTCTTTGTATCTCTTGATGTTGGATTTTGTTGGTGATGTATAAAAATGCTGAGGATTTATGGGGATTTATTTTGTATCCTGTTACTTTGCTAAAGTTATGAATTATTTCAATTTTATTATTCTTCTTTGATTTTCAGGCTTGCTCATTTGGTGATTAATTGGGGATCTTGAATTTATTCTTTTTTCTAGTTTTTCTAATCTCCATGCCCAATTTAATGATCTACTCTTTATTTAAATAATGTAATCATTTAGACATATGAAGTTTTCCTTCAGTTCTGTTTTGGTTGCATCCCATACATTTTGTCTTATTGTTTTCATTCTCATTGATGAAATTTTTGATTGTTCTTAATTTGTTCTTTAACTCACTCATTCTTTAGAATTAAAATATTTAGTTTTCTTTTCTTTTCTTTTTTTTTTTTTGCTTTTTAAAAATTGTTCAACATTTACTTTTATAGGATTTGTATTTCCATTTCTTTCCCCCAATCCTTTCTCTCCATTCCCCTCCCCAAGATGGCAAATATTTTGATATAAGTTTATACATGCAAAGATTATTTAATTTTCAATTAATTTTAATCTATCTTTTCTTAGTCAGTTTTTGAATAAACTTTTTACTACATTATGATGAGTAATGAATTAATTTAATCATTCTACTTTTCTGCATTTCACTGTGAGATTTTTATTTCCTTATACATGATCAATTTTCAAATAGGTGCCATGTGTCATTAAGAAAAATGTCTGTTCCTTCCTATTCTCATTCAGTTTTGATTATGTTTAACCAATGTCATATATGGCCTACAAACCTGTTTCTGTCTGTCTGATTATCTCTCTCCTTGCTGATTGGGGTAGGGGAAAGGGAGGGACCATGGGAGAAAAAAATTGAACAGAAGGTTATGCAAAGATAAATATTGAATATTATCTTTGTGTGTATTTTGAAAAATAAAATGCTAGATCAATGAATTGGGCCTGCAACTTAAAAAGTTAGAAAAATACCAAATTAAAAATCCCCAATCAATTACTAAACTTGAAATTCTAAAATTAAAAGAAGAAATTAATAATATAGAAAATAAAAAAAAAAACTATTGAATTAATAAATAAAATTAAGAGTTGGTTTTATAAAAAAACAATAAAATTCATAAACCTTTGGTAAATCTGATTAGAAAAAGGAGGGAGGAAAATCAAATTAGTAGTCTTAAAAATGAAAGGGGAGAAGTTTCCACCAATGAAGAAGAAATTAAAAAAAATAACAAGGGGTTACTTTGCCCAACTTTATGCCAATAAATTTGATAATCTAAGCGAAATGGATGACTACCTCCAAAAATATAGGCTTCCCAAATTATCAGAGGAGGAAGTAAATTAATTAAACAGTCCCATTTCAGAAAAAGAAATAGAACAAGCTATTAATCAACTCTCTAAAAAAAAAATCCCTAGGACCAGATGGATTTACATGTGAATTCTACCAAACATTCAAAGAACAATTAGCCCCAATGCTTTATAAACTATTTGAAAAAATTAGGGAATGAAGGAGTCCTACCAAATTCATTTTATGACACAGACATGGTACTGATACCTAAACCAGGTAGGTTGAAAACAGAGAAAGGAAATTATAGACCAATCTCCCTAATGAATATTGATGCTAAAATCTTAAATAAGATATTAGCAAAAAGACTACAGAAAATCATCCCCAGGATAATACACCATGATCAAGTAGGATTTATACCAGGAATGCAGGGCTGGTTCAATATTAGGAAAACTATCAGCATAATTGGACATATTAATAACCAAATTAACAAAAACCATATGATCATCTCTATAGATGCAGAAAAAACATTTGATAAAATCCAACATCCATTCCTATTAAAAACTCTTGAGAGTATAGGAATAAATGGACTTTTCCTTAAAATAATCAGTAGCATCTATTTAAAACCAGCAGTAAGCATCATATGTAACAGGGACAAACTGCAACCATTCCCAATAAGATCAGGAGTAAAACAAGGTTGCCCACTATCGTTGTTACTATTTAATATTGTATTAGAAATGCTAGTTTTGGCAATAAGAGTTGAGAAAGAGATTAAAGGAATAAGAATAGGCAATGAGGAAACCAAATTATCACTCTTTGCTGATGATATGATGGTATACTTAGAGAGCCCCAGAGATTCTACTAAAAAGTTATGAAAAACAATCCACACTTTTAGCAAAGTTGCAGGATACAAAATAAACCCACATAAGTCATCATCAACATTCTTACATATAACTACAAAACCCAACCGTTAGAGTTACAAAGAGAAATTCCATTTAAAGTAACTACGTATTGTATAAAATATTTAGGAATCTATCTGCCAAGGGAAAATCAGAAACTTTATGAGCAAAACTACAATACACTTTCCATACAAATTAAGTCTGATCTAACCAACTGGAAAAATATTAAATGCTCTTGGATTGGGCGAGCAAATATAATAAAAATGAAAACACTACCCAAACTAATCTATTTATTTAATGCTATACCAATCAGACTCCCAAAAAACTATTTTGATGACCTAGAAAAAATAACAACAAAGTTCATATGGAAAAACAAAAGGTCAAGAATTTCAAGGGAATTAATGAAAAAAAATCAAATGAAGGTGGCCTAGCTGTACCAAATCTAAAATTATATTATAAAGCAGCGGTTACTAAAACTATCTGGTATTGGCTAAGAAATAGACTAGTTGATCAAGGGAATAGGTTAGGTTCAAAGGACAAAACAGCTAATGACTTTAATAGTGTTTAAAAATGTTTGACAAACCCAAAGACCCCAGTTTTTGGCATAAGAATGCATTATTTGATAAAAATTGCTGGGAAAATTGGAAATTTGTATGGCAGAAACTAGGCATTGACCCACACTTAACACTGTATACCAAGATAAGGTCAAAATGAGTTCATGAACTAGGCATAAAGAATGAAATTATAAATAAAATTGGAAGTGCATAGGATAGTATACCTCTCAGACCTGTGGAAGAGAAAGGAATGTATGACCAAAGAAGAACGAGATCACTATTGATCACAAAATAGAAAATTTTGATTATATCAAATTGAAAAGTTTTTGTACAAACAAAATTAATGCAGACAAGATTAGAAGGGAAACAATAAACTGGGAAAACATTTTTACTGTCAAAGATTCTGATGAAATCCTCATTTCCAAAATATATAGAGAATTGACTCTAATTCATAAGAAATCAAGCCGTTCCCAATTGATAACCGATCAAAGGATATGAACAGACAATTCTCAGATGAAGAAATTAAAACTATCTATAGCCACATGAAAATATGTTCCAAATCATTATTAATCAGAGAAATGTAAATTAAGACAGCTCTGAGATACCACTGCACACCTGTCAGATTGGCTAGAATGGCAGGGAAAGATGATGCAGAATGTTGGAGGGGATGTGGGAAAACAGGGACACTGATATATTGTTGGTGGAATTGTGAACTCATCCAGCCATTCTGGAGAATTTGGAACTATGCTCAAAAATTTATCAAACTGTGCATATCCTTTGATCCAGCAGTGTTTCTACTGGACTTATACCCCAAAGAGAAACTAAAGAAGGGAAAGGGACATATATGTGCCAAAATGTTTGTGGCAGCCCTGTTTGTAGTGGCTAGAAACTGGAAAATGAATGGATCCCCATCAACTGGAGAATGGTTGAGTAAATTGTGGTATATGGATGTTATGGAATATTATTGTTCTGTAAGAAATTACGAGCAGGATGAATACAGTGAGGATTGGTGAGACTTACATGAACTGATGCTAAGTTAAATGAGCAGAACCAGGAGATCATTATATACCTCAACAATGATTCTCTATGAGGATGTATTCTGATGCAAGTGGATTTCTTCAACAAAGAGAAGATCTAATTCAATTTCAATTGATCAAGGATGGACAGAAGCAGCTACACCCGAAGAAAGGACACTGGGAAATGAATATAAACTGCTTGGATTTTTGTTTTTCTTCCCAGGTTATTTATACCTTCTGAATCCAATTCTCCCTGTGCAAAAAGAGAACTTTTTGGTTCTGCACACACATATTGTATCTAGGATATACTGTAACCTATTTAACATGTATAGGACTGCTTGACATCTGGGGGGGGATGAAGGGAGAGAGGGGAAAAATAGGAACAGAAGAGAGTGCAAGTGATAATGTTGTAAAAAATTACCCTGGCATGGGTTCTGTCATTAAAAAGTTAGTTAAAAAGACAGAGAGAGAGAGAGAGAGAGAGAGAGAGAGAGAGAGAGAGAGAGAGAGAGAGAGAGAGAGAGAGAGAGAGAGTCATCTCATCCTTTTAAATAAAAAAAAAGAAAAAAAAAGAAATATAAAATGCTATTTAAAAAAATAAACTTTCTACTTCTACAAAAATGGAAAATTGGTACTCTGAAGGTCTTAATATGGTGTCTATACTGCCTTTTTTTCAGTTAATTCAGGACAAGCAAGAGACCAGTTTCATGACATTTTTAGACTTCCAGATTTAGATATTGACAGAATCCAGAGCTCTAGAAAGAAATGGAAAGGTAAACTAACCAAATATGTTCAATTCACAAAAGAAAATTTAATTTGTGTTAAATGGACACTTCACATTATAATTCAATAAACATTTTTAAGCACCTACTATGTACATGGCATACAACTACTCATTGGAGATAATTGTCCATTTTGCTGATCAGAAGGGGCAAAACTAAACACAAATGTAAGCCTTTCTTTGAACTTCTCTTTTACAGAGATCACAGAGAATTACTGTCTCCTCAAAAAGCATATAAGGATACAGATATTTTTGCTGTAATACTAAAATACAAATAGAATGTTGGAAAAATGATAGTTGGTTTTTGGTAGTAGAAAGTGACAATTGAGAAATTAAGTACTTTGTGGGCACAGGGAGAAAATTTTTGTCTATGATCAATGCAGATTTATGAAAGATGTACATTTGTATGGCTTTCCTGGGGCTGGGAGAGACAGAGAGACAAAGAGTTGATTTTATTTTTTATCTATAAAGATCTACTTTTAAAAATGTGAGAAGAGACTTTGGAAAATATTAGCTTAAGGGAAACTGAAGAGATACTTCCTGTCATCTTGGAGAGAAGCTGAAGAAAATGCAGAAGTAAGGAGAAGGGGAACTTTTTAAAAGAAGAAAGCTGTTTTCAATTTTTCCTTCTGATGAGAAAAGACTTTGTTTAATATTTTTAAAAGCAATGAATTGAATAACACTGAATTTCTATTCCAGTGAAGATGAATCTATGTACTGATTTTTTAAAAGAAGTTGAGGTCACTTTTGCAGGTATTGGTAACAATCAAAATATATAAATAGTTATTTCTCTGTACATTTATATGTGTATTAATACATACACATATATATGCATATATATATATTTATTATTATTATTATTAATGAGAAACATGCCAAAGATAGTTTGGGACTCTTATTAGAATAGCTACCCATAAAAGTTATAAATAGAACAAAAGACAGTAGCTGCCTCGCTTGGTGAGGCCAATCGGTAAATGTGAGTGTGAATTGAAGAGGGCATAGGGGATAAATGAGTAGAGAAGAAAGGTGGTCCTAAGCTTCAGTATAAAGTGTAAAAAGGACAAGTTATTACTTTTAGGAAGCATTTTTTTTAATTGAAGCTTTTTATTTGCAAAACATGCAAGGAAAATTTTTCGCCATTGATTCTTGTGAAACCTTGTATTCCAATCCCCACCCTTGCTCCCACCCCCTCTCTTAGATGACAAAATAATCAAATATATATTAAACATGGCAAACTATATATAAATCCAATACATGCATACAAATTTATGCAATTATCTTGATGCACAAAAAGAGTTAAATCAAAAAGGAAAAAATGAGAAAGAAAATAAAATCCAAGCAAACAATAACAAAAGAA
Organism: Antechinus flavipes; assembly: GCF_016432865.1. Taxonomy (NCBI): domain Eukaryota; kingdom Metazoa; phylum Chordata; class Mammalia; order Dasyuromorphia; family Dasyuridae; genus Antechinus; species Antechinus flavipes. The sequence goes on from NC_067401.1 coordinate 361,344,030, forward strand.
ATGAAAATGCTATATTTTGATTCACATTCAGTTTCCACAGTCCTCTCTCTAGTTATAGATGATTCTCATTATCAAGAAATTATTGGAATTGGCCTAAATCATCTCATTGTTGAGAAGAATTCATGTTCATCAGAATTTATCATTGTATAATGTTGCTATTTTCATGTACAATGAAATCCTGGTTCTATTCATTTCTCTTAGCATCATCCATGTAAGCCCCCTCCCCCCAAGGCCTCTTTAAAATCATCCTGCTAATAGTTTCTTTTTTTTTTAATTTTTATTTAATAATTACTTTATATTGACAGAATCCATGCCAGGGTAATTTTTTTACAACATTATCCCTTGCACTCATTTCTGTTCCGATTTTTCCCCTCCCTCCCTCCACCCCCTCCCCTAGATGGCAAGCAGTCCTATATATGTTGGATATGTTGCAGTATATCCTAGATACAATATATGTTTGCAGAACCGAACAGTTCTCTTGTTGCACAGGGAGAATTGGATTCAGAAGGTATAAATAACCCGGGAAGAAAAACAAAAATGTAGATAGTTCACATTCGTTTCCCAGTGTTCTTTCTTTGGGTATAGCTGCTTTTGTCCGTCATTTATCAATTGAAACTCAGGTCTCTTTGTTAAAGAAATCCACTTCCATCAAAATATGTCCTCATACAATATCGTTGTCGAAGTGTATAATGATCTCCTAGTTCTGCTCATTTCACTTAGCATCAGTTCATGTAAGTCTCTCCAAGTCTCTCTGTATTCATCCTGCTGGTCATTTCTTACAGAACAATAATATTCCATAACATTCATATACCACAATTTACCCAGCCATTCTCCAATTGATGGGCATCCATTCATTTTCCAGTTTCTAGCCACTACAAATAGGGCTGCTACAAACATTTTGGCACATACAGGTCCCTTTCCCTTCTTTAGTATTTCTTTGGGATATAAGCCCAATAAAAACACTGCTGGATCAAAGGGTATGCACAATTTGATAACTTTTTGGGCATAATTCCAGATTGCTCTCCTGAATGGTTGGATTCGTTCACAACTCCACCAACAATGCATCAGTGTCCCAGTTTTCCCGCATCCCCTCCAACATTCATCATTATTTTTTCCTGTCATCTTAGCCAATCTGACAGGTGTGTAGTGGTATCTCAGAGTTGTCTTAATTTGCATTTCTCTGATCAATAATGATTTGGAACACTCATATGAGTGGTAATAGTTTCAATTTCATCCTCTGAAAATTGTCTGTTCATATCCTTTGACCATTTATCAATTGGAGAATGGCTTGATTTCTTATAAATTTGAGTCAGTTCTCTATATATTTTGGAAATGAGGCCTTTATCAGAACCTTTAACTGTGAAGATGTTTTCCCAGTTTGTGGCTTCCCTTCTAATCTTGTTTGCAGCTAATAGTTTCTTATAAAACAATAATATTCCATTACATGTAATGGAATATAAATTAATATACTATAACTTGTTCAGCCATTCTTCAACTGATGGGCATCCACTGAGTTTCCAGTTTCTTTCCACTACAAAAAAGGTTGCCACAAACATTTTTGCACATGTACAAATAGTGCCATACCAATTTAGCAGGTATTGGTAACAATCAAAATATGTAAATAGTTATTTCTATGTACATTTGTATATGTATTAATACATATGCATGCATATATAATATATATACACACATATATGTATATATTATTATTATTAATAATGAGATTCTCTCCTTTAAGATCTTTTTGATCTATAAGCCCCGTAGAAACCCAGCTGGATCAAAAGAAATGTACAATTTAATAATCATTTGAGCATAGTTCCAAATTGCTCTCCAGAATGACGGGATCTGTTCACAATTCTACCAACAATGTATTAGTGTCTCAGTTTTCCACCATTCCCTTCAACATTCTTCCTTATCTTTTCCTGTTATCTTAGCCAAATTGAGATGTGTGTAGTGGTAACTCTGAGTTGTCTTAATTTGCATTTCTCTGATCATTAGTGATTTAGAGCACTTTTTTAAATGAATAAAATGGTTTCGATTGCTTCATCTGAAAATTGTCTGTTCATATCCTATCAAATCCATTTATCAATTGGAGAATGGTTTGGATTCTTATAAATCTGAGTCAATTCTCTATATATTTTAGAAATAAGCCTTTATCAGAATTCTTAAATGTACAAATATTTTCTGAATTTATCTTTTCACCTCTAACCTTGTCTTCATTAATTTTGTTTGTACAAAACTTTTTAACTTAATATAATCAAAATTATCCATTTGGGATTCAATAATGAGTTCCAGTTCTTCTTTGGTCACAAATTCCTTCCTTCTACATAGATCTGAGAGGTAAGTTAAAATGTTCTTCTAATTTGCTTATAATAGCATTCCTTATATCTAAATCATGAACCCATTTCATGAACCTTATTTTGGTATATGGTGTTAGGTGTGGGTCAATGCCGACTTTCTGTCATACTAGATTCCAATTTTCCCAGTAGTTTTCTGTCAAATAGTTGAGTTCTTGTGCCAAAAACTGGGGTCTTTGGCTTTGTCAAACACTAGATTGCTATATCCATTGATTATTTTTTTCCTGGAATTTATCCTATTCCACTGATCCACTACTCTATTTCTAAGACAGTATCAAATGGTTTTGATAATCACTACTATATAATATAGTTTTAGGTCTGGCACAGCTGCTAGGCTACCTTTATTGGCATTTTTTTTTCATTAATTCCCTGAAATTCTTAACATTTTATTCTTTCAGATGAACTTTGTTATTATTTTTTTTCTAAATTTTTAAAATAATTTCTTGGGATTTTCATTGGTATGGCACTAAATAAGTAGATTAATTTAGGTAATATTGTCATTTTTATTATATTCTCTCTCCCTAACCATGAGCACTTGATATGTTTCCAACTGATTAGATCTGACTTTGTTTGTGTGGAGAGTGTTTTGTAGTTGTGTTCATATAGTTCCTGACTTTACCTTGGCAGATAGATTCCCAAATTATTTATACCAATGACAGTTATTTAAATAGAATTTCTTTTTGTATTTCTTGTTGTTGGATTTTGTTGGTAACATATACAAATGCTGATGATTTATGTGGAGTTATTTTGTATCCTGCAACTTTGCCAAAGTTATGAATTGCTTTTAGTAGTTTTTTTAGTTTATTCTCTAGGGTTTTCTAAAATACCATCATAATATCTGCTAAGAGTGATATTTTGGTTTCCTTTTTACCTACACCAATTCCTTTAATTTCCTTTTCTTCTCTTATTGCCTATATTAACATTTCTACTGCAATATTGAATAGTAATGGTGATAGTGGGCAATCTTGTTTCATCCCTGATCTTAATGGGAATGTTTTTAGTTTGTTCCCTTTACATATGATTCTTGTTGATGATTTTAAATAGATGCTACTGATTATTTTAAGGAAAAGTCCATTTATTCCTATATTCTAGTGTTTTTAATAGGAATGGGTGTTAGATTTTATCAAATGCTTTTTCTGTATCTATTGAAATAATCATATGGTTTTTGTTAGTTTGGTTACTGATATAATCAAATATGCTAACAGTTTTCCTAATATTGAAGCAGTCTTGCATTCCTGGTATAAATGTTACTTGATCATGTTGTATTATCCTGGAGATGATGTCTGTAATCTCTTTGCTAATATTTTATTTAAGATTTTTGCATCAATATTCATTAGGGAAATTGACCTATAATTTTCTTTCTCTGTTTTCACTGTACCTGGTTTAGTTATCAGCACCATATCTGTGGCATAAAAGGAATTTGGTAAAACTCATCCCCTTATTTTTTCAGTTTATATAATATTGGAATTAATTGTTTTTTAAATGTTTAGTAGAATTCACATGTTAATCCATATGGCCTGGAGATTTTTTATTAGGGAGTTGATTAATAGCTTATTCTATTTTTTTTTCTAAAATGGGACTATTTAAAAATTATTTCCTCTTTTTTAACCTGGGCAATGTATATTTTTGTAGGTATTCCTCCATTTACCTTAGATTATCAGATTTATTGACATATAGTTGGGCAAAATAACTCCTAATTATTGTTCTAATTTCTTCTTTATTGGTGGAAAGTTTTCCCTTTTCATTTTTGAGACTAACAATTTATTTTTCTTTTTTCCTTTTTCTAATCAATTAACTAAAGGTCTATCTATTTTGTTGAGGTTTTTTTCATAAAACAACTCGGTTTTATTTATTAATTCAATATTTTTCTTATTTTCTTTTTTATTAAACTCTTCTTTTATTTTTAGAATTTCAAATTTGATATTTAATTGAGGGTTTTTAATTTGTTCTATTTCTAGATTTTTTAGGTGTAAGCCCAATTCATTGATTTTCCCTTTATAAAATTTCCTTTAATAACTGCTTTGGCTGCATCCCACAAATTTTGGTATGTTGTCTCATTATTGTCACTCTCTTGGCTGAAGTTACTTATTGTGTCTATAATTTATTGTTTCACACATTCATTTAGATTATTTAGGTTCCAATTAATTGTTGATTTATTTTTCCCTGGCCTTTTATTGCATGTAATTTTTATTACATCATAATTTGAAAAATGCATTTACTGTTTCTGCCTTTCTGAATTTGATTTTGAGGTTTTTATGCCCTAAATAATGGTCATTTTTTGTACAAGTTCCATGAACTGCTGAGTAGAAAAGTATATTCTTTTCTGTCTCCATTAAATTTTCTCCAAAGATCTATCATATCTAACTTTTCTAAAAGAAAAGTTATTTACCTCTTTAACTTCTTTCCTATTTATTTTGTGGTTTGATTTATCTAGTTTTGAGAGAGCAAAGTTGAGATGCCCCACTAGTATTGTTTTGCTGTCTATTCCTTCTTGTAGCTCTCTTAATTTCTCCTCCAGGAATTTGGATATTATACCACTTGGTATTTATGTTTAGTATTGATATTACTTCATTATCTATGGAATCTTTTAGCAAGATATAGTTTCCTTTTGCATCTCTTTTAATTAGATCTAATTTTCCTTTTACTTAATCTGAGATCAGTATCATTACCCCTGCTATTTTTTTTTTACTTCACCTAAAACATAATCGATTCTCCTCCAGTCTTTTACTTTTATTCTAAATGTATCACTCTGCTTTAAATGTGTTTCTTGTAAACAAAATTTGATAGGCTTTTTGCTTTTAATTCAGTCTGTTCTCTGCTTCTATTTGATGAGAGAGTTCATCCCATTCACATTCACAGTTAAAATAATTGATTCTGTATTTCTGGACATCTTATTTATGCTAAGTTATGCTTTTCTCTTCCCTTTCCCACTTCCTTCCTCCTCAGTATTTTGCTTCTGAACACCACATCCCTCAAACAGCCCTCACCCTTTACAGTTCCTCCCCCTTTCTCATATCTTTCCCCTACTATTTCTGTTTTCCCTTTTATTAGCCTTCCTCTTTCTTTTTCCCTTTCCCTTCCCACTTAGGAAGCATATATCTAAGTATAAAATAAAACATGTAAGTACATAGTTGAATGAAAAGCAAGATAATGAATGTATAGGCAAAGTCAAAGAAGGATTTAGTGAGAAATCACTTCTTGATGAATATGGGTGGGTGAGAGAGGATCATAGAAGATATTAGAAAGGAGGTGGTACCCAAGTGGGTCCTGATGGAAAGGGTTGCAGAAAACACTGGTGAGGAGAATTTTTTTTTAAGTTTTTTGGGGGCAGAACCTGTGCACATCAATAGAGGCAAGATGAAGGTGAGATAAAAATAGAGTAATTTTAGTCCAGATTGATCGAAACTTAGAAAGAATAAAAAGGAATTTTATGAAATAATAATGAATGTTATGAAAAGAAATGATAGTTTAGTGGCTTATTGCAGAGAGCTGTGAATATCAGGCGACATGCTTTATCATTGGATTGTATTCATTGGTGAGTGAAGGCAGATTTTCAACAAAAGTATAAAGTAATCAGACCCATGTACTGGGAAGAACTTTAGCTCTGTGGCCCCGATTAAGTCACTTAAAACTTTTGCCTTGGTAAAAGTTTAGTTTTACAGTAGGAGGTTTACATGCTAGTTCCTCTGCTATCAGTACCAGTTAAGAATGAACAAATAACCCATGGGAATTTTCTCCAAAACCCTTTTTTCTTCCATTATTTTCACTTCTCACACAGTCTATATAAGTGGAATGTGTTGATAAGCATAAAGGCAGTGTTTAACTGCTCATACTCCTATCAGGATGCTTAGGAATAGAGTAACTGTCATTTTTTGAGGATTTTCAATATTAGTAGGGCAGATTACATACTTCATCTCATATGGGAGTCTACTTATAATCCTATCAGTCTACTACTGTTGCTATTATATCACCATTTTACAGATTAGAAAACTGAGGTTCAGAGAAGTAAGGTAGGTTGTGTTAAGCCACACAGCCAATGTGTTTTGTCTGTGGCAGAATTCAAAAAGCAGATCCTCCAAATTCTAAGTCTAGCCCTGTACTGTGGTGTCATACCACATTAACTCGAAGAAAGCTCTGAGAAGTGTCCACATCACTTTTCATGCAGAAACCAGAGAGCCGACTTCCCGTTAAGATGGCGGAGAGGAGGCACACAGCTGCATAAGCTCCACGCTTTCTCTCACTATCCATTTCATTACAAGCCTCTGAATTAATGCTTGACTGAAAAAAACCCCACAAATAGTTACCAAGAGAAGCTATCCTTGAGATTCGCCAAGAAAGGTCTGTCTTTACTGGAGGGCTGGGACGGTTTTAGATCGGGCGCAGGCTGAGGGCAGCAGCAGTGAGAGCACGGGAGCAGAGCAGAGAGGGGGTGGGGAGTGATCGCAGCCGTCTCTGCAGGGAGAGCTTCGCTACAGGTTTGGATACTTTGCTCCGGCAGCAAGTCAGCAGCCCAGCAGAGAAGCTAAAAACACCGGGGCTGAAGAATACAACCCCAAACAGCTGGAGTCTCTCGGGACCTGGCCGCACCCCCTTCCCCCCCCCACAGTGACTCAGCACGCTCTGGGATCTCAGAGCACAGGCGCAGCACAGTCCTGCTAGTGCCTCACTGCTGCCCCCCGCAGTCTGTAGAGGAAGCTCGATAACATACCCAGCCCCTCCCCCAAAGAAAGACTCCAGTTTTTTCTGTTTTTCTTTGGTAGTTTGTCTTTGATTATTAGACAGAATGAGCAAGAAACTGAAGAGGACTTTAACCCTTGACAGCTTCTATACAGATAGAGAGCAGACTCTAAATCCTGAAAAGACTAAAAACAGACAGTCCCCAGGTGAATCCCCAAAGGAGGAGATCATCTGTTCCTCAGCACAGATGAACCTCATAGAAGTGATTTAAAAGGCTCTCACAAGGGAGCTAGAAGCAAAATGGGGAAAGCAGAGTGAGGCTTGGCAAAAGGAGAGGGAAGCTTGGGAAAAGGAGAGGGAGGCTTGGCAAAAGAGCCTGGAGAAAGTTAAAGAGAGAGTGGATAAAGAAGTAAAATCCTTGAAAAATAGGATTGGTGAACTGGAAAACAAAATTGGCGAAATGGAAAAAAAATTCCACAGAACAAAAGAACTCAATTGGACAATTAGAAAAAGATCTTAAAAAAGTGAGTGAAGAAAATACTTCACTGAAAATCAGAATTGAGCAAGTGGAATTGAATGACTCGAGGAGACAAGAAGAATCAGTCAAGCAAATGAAAAAAAATCAAACAATGGAAAAGAATGTGAAATACCTTCTGGGGAAGACAACAGACCTGGAAAACAGATCCAGGAGAGACAATCTGAGAATCATTGGACTTCCAGAAAAACATGATGAAAAAAAGAGCCTGGACACTATTTTCCAGGCAATTATCAAAGAGAATTGCCCAGAAGTCATAGGAACAGAGGAAAAAATAAACATTGAAAGGATTCATCGATCACCCACTGAAAGGGATCCTAAAATCAAAACACCAAGGAATATAGTGGCCAAATGCCAGAACCCTCAGATGAAGGAAAAAATATAGCAAGCGGCTAGAAAAACCCAATTCAAGTATCAAGGAGCCACAATAAGGATCACCCAGGATCTGGCAGCATCCACATTAAAAGACCGAAGGGCCTGGAATATGATATTCCGAAAGGCTAAGGAACTTGGTATGCAACCAAAAATAACTTACCCAGTGAGAATGAGCATCTTTTTCCAGGGAAGAAGATGGACATTCAACAAAGTAAGCGAATTTCATCTATTTCTGATGAAAAAACCAGAACTTAACAAAAAGTTTGATATACAAATATAGAACTCAAGAGAAATCTAAAAAGGTAAAGATTAATCTTGGGAACTATATTTTGACTATATAGATGTATAAAGAATACATGTATACCTTGTTCTAGAAATTGATGTGGAAAGGACATTGTATCAGAAAAAGGGTAAAGTGGGGGTAGTACATCTCATGAAGAGGCATAGGAAACCTATTATATCTGAGAGAAAGAATGGAGGGGGATGAATATAGTGGGTATCTTACTGCCTTCAGAATTGGCTTTAAGTGAAACATCTTAGGACATATTCAATCTATGGTGAAACTTCTCCCACCTCATTGAAAAGTGAGAAGGGAAAAGTGAAAAGGGAAGGAATAAGCTAAGCAGAAGGGAATACGGAAACTGGGAGGGAAAGGGGTAAGATAGGGGAAGGAACTCTAAGGCGGGGGCAGGGACACTAAAAAGGGAAGGGTGTGAGAAGCAAGTGGTGCTCACAAGCTTAATACTGGGAAAGGGGGAAAAGGGGAAAGAAGGGAGAAAAGCATAAACCGGGGTTAACAAGATGACAAGTAATACGGAATTGGTCATTCTAACCATAAATGTGAACGGGGTAAACTCCCCCATAAAGAGGAAGCGGTTAGCAGAATGGATTAAAAGCCAGAATCCTACAATATGTTGTTTACAGGAAACACACCTGAAGCGGGGAGATACATGCAGGTTAAAGGTAAAAGGTTGGAGCAAAATCTACTATGCTTCAGGTGAAGTCAAAAAAGCAGGGGTAGCCATCCTGATCTCAGATCAAGCTAAAGCAAAAATTGATCTAATTAAAAGAGATAAGGAAGGGCACTCTATCTTGCTAAAGGGTAGCATAGATAATGAAGCACTATCTATATTAAACATATATGCACCAAGTGGGGTAGCATCTAAATTCTTAAAAGAGAAACTAAGAGAACTGCAACAAGAAATAGACAGTAAAACTATAATAGTGGGAGATCTTAACGTTGCACCCTCAGAATTAGATAAATCAAACCACAAAATAAATAAGAAAGAAGTCAAAGAAGTAAATAGAATACTAGAAAAGTTAGATATGATAGATCTCTGGAGAAAATGTAATGGAGACAGAAAGGAATACACTTTCTTTTCAGCAGTTCATGGAACCTATACAAAAATTGACCATATATTAGGACATAAAAACCTCAAACTCAAATGCAGTAAGGCAGAAATAGTAAATGCATCCTTTTCAGACCACGATGCAATGAAAATTACATTCAACAAAAAACCAGGGGGAAGTAGACCAAAAAATAATTGGAACCTAAATAATCTCATACTAAAGAATGATTAGGTGAAACAACAAATCATAGACATAATTAATAAGTTCACCCAAGAAAACGATAATAATGAGACATCATACCAAAATGTATGGGATGCAGCCAAAGTGGTAATAAGGGGAAATTTCATATCTCTAGAGGCCTATTTGTATAAAATAGAGAAAGAGAAGGTCAATGAATTGGGTTTGCAACTAAAAATGCTAGAAAAGGAACAAATTAAAAACCCCCAGTCAAACACTAAACTTGAAATTCTAAAAATAAAAGGTGAGATCAATATAATTGAAAGTAAAAAAAAAAACTATTGAATTGATTAATAAAACTAAGAGTTGGTTCTATGAAAAAACCAACAAAATAGACAAACCCTTAGTAAATCTGATTAAAAAAAGGAAAGAGGAAAATCAAATTGTTAGTCTTAAAAATGAAAAGGGAGAACTCGCCACTAACGAAGAGGAAATTAGAGCAATAATTAGGAGTTACTTTGCCCAACTTTATGCCAATAAATTCTACAACTTAAAAGAAATAGAAAAATACCTCCAAAAATATAGCTTGCTCAAACTAACAGAGGAAGAAGTAAATATCCTAAACAGTCCCATCTCAGAAAAAGAAATAGAACAAACTATCAATCAACTCCCTAAGAAAAAATCCCCAGGACCAGATGGATTTACATGTGAATTCTACCAAACATTTAAAGAACAATTAACTCCAATGTTATATAAACTATTTGAAAAAATAGGGATTGAAGGAGTCCTACCAAACTCCTTTTATGACACAGACATGGTACTGATACCTAAACCAGGTAGGCTGAAAACAGAGAAAGAAAATTATAGACCAATCTCCGTAATGAATATTGATGCTAAAATCTTAAATAAAATATTAGCAAAAAGATTACAGAAAATCGTCACCAGGATAATACACTATGACCAAGTAGGATTTATACCAGGAATGCAGGGCTGGTTCAATATTAGGAAAACTATTAGCATAATTGACTATATCAATAACCAAACAAACAAAAACCATATGATCATCTCAATAGATGCAGAAAAAGCATTTGATAAAATTCAACATCCATTCCTAATAAAAACACTTGAGAGCATAGGAATGAATGGACTTTTCCTTAAAATAGTCAGGAGCATATATTTAAAACCATCAGTAAGCATCATATGCAATGGGGAAAAACTGGAACCTTTCCCAGTAAGATCTGGAGTGAAGCAAGGTTGCCCATTATCACCATTATTATTTAATATCGTATTAGAAACACTAGCTTTGGCAATAAGAGTTGAGAAAGATATTAAAGGAATTAGAGTAGGCAATGAGGAAACCAAACTATCACTCTTTGCAGATGATATGATGGTATACCTAGAGAACCCCAGAGATTCTACCAAAAAGCTATTGGAAATAATTCACAATTTTAGCAAAGTAGCTGGCTATAAAATAAATCCCCATAAATTCTCAGCATTTTTATACATCACCAACAAAACCCAACAGCAAGAGATACAAAGAGAAATTCCATTCAGAATAACTGTTGATACCATAAAATATTTGGGAATCTATCTACCAAAGGAAAGTCAGGAATTATATGAGCAAAATTATAAAAAAGTCTCCACACAAATAAAGTCAGACTTAAATAATTGGAAAAATATTAAGTGCTCTCGGATCGGCCGAGGGAACATAATAAAGATGACAATACTCCCTAAACTAATCTATTTATTTAGTGCTATACCAATCAGACTTCCAACAAAATATTTTAATGATCTAGAAAAAATAACAACAAAATTCATGTGGAGCAATAAAAAGTCGAGAATCTCAAGGGAATTAATAAAAAAAAAATCAAATGAAGGTGGCCTAGCTGTACCTGATCTAAAATTATATTATAAAGCAGCAGTCACCAAAACCATTTGGTATTGGCTAAGAAATAGATTAGTGGATCAGTGGAAAAGGCTAGGTTCACAAGACAGAATAGTCAACTATAGCAATCTAGTGTTTGACAAACCCAAAGCCCCTAACTTCTGGGAAAAGAATTCATTATTTGATAAAAACTGCTGGGATAATTGGAAATTAGTATGGCAGAAATTAGGCATGGACCCACACTTAACACCATATACCAAGATAAGATCAAAATCTGTCCATGACCTAGGCATAAAGAATGAGATTATAAATAAATTAGAGGAACATAGGATAGTTTATCTCTCAGATTTGTGGAGGAGAAAAAAATTTGGGACCAAAGATGAACTAGAGACCATTACTGATCACAAAATAGAAAATTTTGATTACATCAAATTAAAAAGCCTTTGTACAAATAAAACTAATGCAAACAAGATTAGAAGGGAAGCAACAAACTGGGAAAACATCTTCACAGTTAAAGGTTCTGATAAAGGCCTCATTTCCAAAATATATAGAGAACTGACTCAAATTTATAAGAAATCAGGCCATTCTCCAATTGATAAATGGTCAAAGGATATGAACAGACAATTTTCAGAGGATGAAATTGAAACTATTGCCACTCATATGAAAGAGTGTTCCAAATCATTATTGATCAGAGAAATGCAAATTAAGACAACTCTGAGATACCACTACACACCTGTCAGATTGGCTAAGATGACAGGAAAAAATAATGATGAATGTTGGAGGGGATGCGGGAAAACTGGGACACTGATGCATTGTTGGTGGAGTTGTGAACGAATCCAACCATTCTGGAGAGCAATCTGGAATTATGCCCAAAAAATTATCAAATTGTGCATACCCTTTGATCCAGCAGTGTTTCTATTGGGCTTATATCCCAAAGAAATACTAAAGAAGGGAAAGGGACCTGTATGTGCCAAAATGTTTGTAGCAGCCCTTTTTGTAGTGGCTAGAAACTGGAAAATGAATGGATGCCCATCAATTGGAGAATGGCTGGGTAAATTGTGATATATGAATGTTATGGAATATTATTGTTCTGTAAGAAATGGCCAGCAGGATGAATACAGAGAGGACTGGCGAGACTTACATGAACTGATGCTAAGTGAAATGAGCAGAACCAGGAGATCATTATACAGTTCGACAACGATATTGTATGAGGACATATTTTGATGGAAGGGGATTTCTTTGACAAAGAGACCTGAGTTTCAATTGATAAATGACGGACAAAAGCAGCTACACCCAAAGAAAGAACACTGGGAAACGAATGTGAACTGTCTGCATTTTTGTTTTTTTCCCGGGTTATTTATACCATCTGAATCCAATTCTCCCTATGCAACAAGAGAACTGTTCGGTTCTGCTAACATATATTGTATCTAGGATATACTGCAACATATCCAACATATAAAGGACTGCTTGCCATCTAGGGGAGGGGGTGGAGGGAGAGAGGGGGAAAAAATCGGAACAGAAACGAGTGTCAATATAAAGTAATTATTAAATAAAAATTAAAAAAAAAAAGAAAAAAAAAACAGAGAGCCAAAAACAGAGTATTCAGGCCCAATGAAAGAGAGCTGGGCATCTATCCAGCAAACAAAGGAGAAAACGCGAGAGAATTTCAGTGTAAACAAAAAACAAAAGACTGGGTTTCATAATCCTTCAGACCCAACAGAACCCAAGAAAAGTAACCTCTTATTTGTAAAAGATTGTTCAAACTACATCTATAGTAAAAGGATTATGAAGCTTCTCTTGAGGAAGTGGGACCATGATCTTGTATTGTCTATGAACAAAACCTCTGGGGAAGGAAATGGGGATCTCTGGAAAGATTTTTCCTGATTCCTTTGTTCAGAACTTAGTTATAAGTCAATGAAGTAATCTATCAACCAATCAACAAGCATTTTATCATTCAACAAGTGTTTGTGAAGCACTATTTTGCAAATACAAGGGATATGAAATACAGATATCTAAAGAAAAGCATACATATTTCCTGCCCAGGGGTTCACATTTTAATGAAGAAGACAATATGCAAGTAACTAGGTACATAAAAAATACATACTGAATGAAGGAAGGAAATTTCAGAGGAGAAGCTAGCCCCAGGAGACCTAGAGATTGGCTACTACAAAACATTATATTAATAAGTGTGAATATATATATGTTTATAGCTTTGACCTAGAACTGAACAGGAAGTGCAGGACAAATTGGATTGCTCTTAGGCAATTTCGAAGGTCTTTCAAAAGATCTGGCATTTTTTTAAAAAACAAATCCATTACAACATACTGTATACATGATAGAAAAAATGGATTTTGATAGTTTTTTTATGCCATATAAACAGACAAAATTGAATCACCTATTGTAAAAGGAAACTGAACATTTTCTAACACATAATTCATTAGTGAAGACAAGAATATATGTAGATAATTATTTCCAAATTGAAAGGCTTTATTGCTCATGATTTTGTACCCACATATTAGTATACATTTTTATACTATGGAATTAAAATAAATCTATCATCAGTTTAGTTTGAATCAAAACATGCTTTGTTACCTAGGATTTGGTAAGGAAATCATTTTTTGAAATGTTTGTTTACAGATTTCTAAAAGTGATTTTAATTTAGCAAAATATACTGAATGCTAATGAAGGACATTTGAGGACCTCTTGAATATTACATTGCAACTGATCATACAGTTTTGATTGTAGAAATCCAATATAAAAATAATCCTCTCCCCAGGGCCATTAAGCTTCATAACTTTTTGGGGGGATAAGGGAAATGGGGGAAAAGTTCATTTCCTTAGATGGTCATTCTTAGCTCTCATGAAGAGTTATGATAGATATTTAAAACTCATCATCCTATGGTCAGGTAGGCATGTCTCAGTTATCAAGCCCTATTGATTTCTGGGGTTTTATTGATAGTAGTGTCCTCCTAATACATTGCCAACTTCTCTAGCTCTCCTAGAGAATATCCAACTTCCTTACATTTATGATCTTCCTCTCTTCGGATGACTTCAAAATCTATCTATTTTGTGTACCATTTTCTCATAGCCCTGATGTCTGCATTCTAAGGTGATGGTTAGCATCACTAACATATACATTTCATGTAATAATAGTGCATTAATGGGAGAGGATTAATGTTGCAAGGGTTAAGTGACTTGATTAGGATCACACAGCTGGATCTTTATGCCACCTAGCAGCTCTATAGGAATAAATTTAAAATCTTGTGTGTGGACATAAAAATCAACCACTGATGTCAAAGTTGGACAATTCATGAATATGGAGCAGTTCAGAAAAAGGTTCAGGGGCTTTAGTGAATTTTAAATTCAATATGAATTAGTACAAAAATGTGGTAGTCACCTCCCATCTTGGAAAAAAAAAAAACTATTTTGCAGAAATAGAGAAGTGATGGGTTCATCATATTCTGACTTCTTCAGGTTTCACCTTGAGCCCTGTGTACAATTCTGAGCATCAGTTTAAGGAAGACATTTATAATCTGGAGAGCATAAAGTGAAGAGCAGGACAGTGAAGGAATCATGAGCTCATGATAAATATGAGGATGCATTGAAGCAATTAGGTATAGTTATCTGGAGACAATAAAATTGAAAGCGAACATGATAGCTCTCATTAGAGAATGGAAGGAATTTCATGTGAAGAAAAAAAGAGTAGACTATGCTATTTGGCTATATGGGACAAAACTGAAAACTATGGGTAGAAATGTCCAAAAAAGAGCACATTTAGGTTTAATATCAGGGAAAATTTAAGAACAACTTGAACTGTTCAGAAGTAAAATGGGCTTTCTTGATGTGAGATGTGCTAGATTTTACTTCTCTTGAGGAATTCAAAGAAACTTTTAGTTATGCTAAAGCAGGGGATTCATTTTGTTTAAAAGTTGCACTAGATTGTTTCTCAGGTATCTTTCAAGTTTAAATTCCATGATTTTGTGATCTACCAAGGTTCTGAGAAAACACATACACACATACCTACATATACACACATTCTGAAGAAATCATAGATCTTTTGAAATATTTCAATGTTAAATAGTAAAATGGCAGTATAACTTTAAATAGAAGTCAGAATCTGGAGTTAGGGATACTTGTATAATTCTTGCCAATGACAACCTAGCTCTGCAGTCATGTGCAAATCATTTATTTTCATGTAAAAGAGATTGTAATTATTTAGAATGAGTTGAATGATTTGAGTTAAATTTCATACAAAAGGAGATAGTCAATAATATTTTGAAGATTTGAGGTAACTTTATGAGTGGCATTGGTCTTAACACAATACATATAAATATATGCATATATAATTTGCTCGTTGATTAATAGTATGTACATTTGATTTTGCTAAGTTTTATATATAAATTTTATATTTATTTAAATATAGTTGAGTAAAGAAGTATTAATAATAAACAAGGTAAAGTGGGAAAGTATTTGTGAGAAAGTAGGGTTTTTCTACTGGGGACTTGAGTTAATAAGTGAATATATATTTATTATTGAGGAATAAATTATCTGGATCATTATAGAAGTTGGGTTTAGTAAATTAAATGCATAACAAATGAGTCAAATGGCAGGCTGAGTTCAGGTGACTTTTCAGTGAGTGTAGCCAGACTCTCTTCATATTGCTATCCACACAAACACACATTAAATAACACTAAGTTGAGCGCTAAAAATACACAAGGACAAATTGTAAATGACTATTCATCCTTGAAGAACTTTCATTTTAAACAGATAATAGTTTTTTGCTATGGAAAGTTAGATTTTATTTTGTTAATTTGGGTTTGTTACTGTTTGGGTAGCTGATCTCTAAGGCTCAGATGACTTTTTATATTTCTTTTTTGAAGATTAGAATCTAAGCTTAATTCTTTTTGTGTGTGTGTATGTTTTTTCATTCTGTTTCATTTAAGAAACATCATACTGATGCAAGCAGAATGTTCAGTTTGGATTATATGTCATTTACTTCTGTAGATGGTATATTCTCAAAACAGCTAACAATTTATTCTCACCTTGACTATTTTCCAGATATTTTGTACCATGTTTGTACATATAGAGTTCTGTCCTCATGTGCTATATTTGGGGCCACAGAGACAAAAGAAATAAAAGAGCCTCAAGATTTAAAGTGAACTGAGAAGGCTAGCTTCAGAATACATTAGACAGTACTCTCAGTGTATGAGCCTTATGCAGAACATTAAACAGGATGGGAGAAAAGGAGAAAAATAACACTACATAAACACCAGTCCAGATCTTAAATTACAGGAATGGAGATGGTTTCCTCTAAGCCAAAAGCAAAGCTGAAGGTGAGCTAAGGGATTTAGGTAACAGAGACAACACCTGCCAAGTCAAAGTCTGTGCAGATCAACATCCAGCTAACCTGAGTCCACAAGTACCAAAACAGAGCAACATTTGTATTTTCTGGCATTAGCACCTGCTACAGAGGTGAAGTATTCCCAATCTCCTTTTACTCATGATGATATTGGCATTTTAGCTGATATTTACTCACATCTCTCCAAGGGCAGTTTTCTGACCCTAGAACTGTTTGCACTATCAAGACAACGATGTGGTGACAAGAGGCTAGTATAATCGAGGTCGAAAGTAACATCAAGACTGAGAATGTTTAACTCTCCTGACCTTCTGAGTGCAAACAGATTACTGTGACAGGTTTGATATGTATGGGCCAGTGGATCAGTCACTGTTTTTCCTCCATTTTCTTGGAAGAAGTTAGGGCACTTGGAGGCAATTGTTGGGTTGGTGCCGTGTTGTACATGGTAAAATAAACACTGGTTTGAAAAAGGTCTATTAGGGATAATTAATCACTTTAACTCAGGTCTTTTTGGAAGCATTGATATACCTCTACCACAGAAAAAAATTTCTAAATACCTAGCCCTGTCACTGTATTTTATTTTCTTTTTAGCAATTTCACAAAGACCGTTTCTTCGGAAAGCTTTTGCTATCTGATGTCTCAACCTCAAGAAATGATTTAAGTGTTTTTCTAAAAATCAAGCCAAGTATTTTTCAATGCAACTGTTTTCATGGAAAACAAAATGAACTTTTTGTAGAATATTTGTATATATCTTGATACTTACAAAGATTTTAAAAGAAAATATTTGTACTGTGGTCTCTGAATCAAACACCCTTAAGTATGCAAATATGACAGGCTGGAATACTTTCAGAAAAAAAAAATTACTCAATGTTAAACATGCAGCTTACTTCGGGAGGCTAGAACTTATCTTGGAGAGGGCACTGACAGGTTCTCTCTATTTGGATGTATGTACATAGGGATTCTTGTAGGCAGGCACAAGGTGGTATGGGATATTGGAAGACTTGGGACTAATAGCCAAAAGAACTTCTTTCAAAATAGGTTCTGCCACTAATTAGCTTAGTGAACTTGTGTAATTTGGTTATCTGCTCTCTCTTGATCTCAGTTTCCTCATCTAAAAAAATAAGGATTTGGATTGCTATAACATTCAATTATTCTAGAGTTGGTTTCTTAAATGGATAAAATAGATATATGCACATACAGAAAAGTATCCCTAATCAAAAGCCTCACTGGCATGGCTAATGTTCACTCCTTAAGGAATCATGCATTTCAAGTACACCACGACTTTCTTTCTTCCACTAAAGTCTTTCTTCAAATTCTTTTATCTTAATATGAAGATAAAATTGAGTTTCCCACAACATGTAATGTCCAGCAGGTCCTCATAATCTGGGAAGGCTTAATAGTAGGGGCCCAGTTACAACTTCTTGTCATTCTAGGGACTACCTTATGCAAGTTTGGAAAGATTCATCGAAGAAGATCGATAATATTTGTTTGTTTGTTTGTTTTTTTGGAAGGAAGAAGAGCTATTCAGTAAGATTATCTAAAAATTTAACCAATGGCCTGTGGTACCCCCCTCCATTCCACCCCACAACTTGGTTTCCTTCCATAGTGATGGAGGAATGCCTTTTTATGATGGCTCCACCTGGAGTTTCTCTGGGAAAATCTCTTATTGCATATGTCTTCTGTTTAGTCATTTCAGTTATTTCTGACTCTTTGTGACCCTATTTGGAGTTTTCTTGGCCATTTTCTTCACCAATTCATTTTACAAATGAGGTGGCTATTATTTGTCCTTCATTCTTGGGAGGAACATGACATCAGGGAATGGTGCCATAATATGCAAGTGAAGGAGGACTGTACAAAGTCATTAGTCTCACTTTCTCCTCAGGAGCATTTGGCTCCAGTAGCAAGATATAACAGAAGAACTGAAGATAGTCCTTCATACAGTGTCTAGACATATGGTACATATACTTAACAAATATCTGCATGTTTTTTAATGACAATGTATATTTGCAGTCTTCTGAATCAATGCTCTGCATTTAGAATGTTTTGCTGGTGTTCCTCTGTACTCACAAGAAATGTCAGCTTTCTAACATTTTACCAGGGGAAGCTGCCAAGAATGGTTTACCTTGTGATAAATATACATTCTTGCAGATGAGAAAACTGAGGCAAACAAGGTTAAGTGACTTGCCCAGGGTCACATAGCTAGGAAGTGTTTAAGGCCAGATTTGAATTCAGATCTTCCTAACTCTAGGCCTAGTGCTCTATCTACTAAAGCAGCCTTATTTCATTTATCTAGCTTTCTTCAAATATGGGTAAAATATTTTTAACTTCTGTGGAGGGATTTGATGGAATAAATGATAATAACAGAAACAACAACTGGCATTTACATAGTACTTTAAAGTTTGCAAAGTGCATTACAAATATCTCACTTAATCCTCATTCTAACCTATTCTCTCTACTTCACAGATGAAGAAATTGAGGCAGGGAGATGTTTAGTTTCCTGAGTGCCACTCAACTAATAATTATCTGAGGCTAGATTTTAACTCAAGTCTTCCTGGCTTCAAATCTGATGTTCTCTTTATTGCACCAACAATTTACTCATTATCATAAACTATATCCCACCAGAAAACCACATCTTGAGGACCTAGAGTATAGGTTTAGGCAAAAGCTGGTAGCACTTTTAAGTTCAATAGTGGGCTTTAAGCAGGCAATATGTGGTGTGGAATGCTTTGGATAAAGAAAAGTCATCTATTTTGCATCATCTCTTTTTATAATTAATCTCAGGTATAAAGTGCATGGTGTGCTAGGATGATATTTTTATTCTTTGAAGCATATGTTTTGATATTACCCTATCTGCTAATGGTTAGCGAGGAAGCAATTCAAAAGGAATATTCACATCTGGGCAGCAATATTTTTCTCGGAAGAATGGTGTCACCAGAGTATATGTGAAGGAAATAAACTAGTAGGTACAGTGGTCCTTACTCCTTCTTTCATGCTTATCTTTGTGAGTAGCTCTGAGACTTTGCATTGTGTTACCTTTTTCAATTAAAATAAACACTCCAACAACTTTTGTTAAGCCATGATTTATACTGTCAGCCAAACTTGTCATTCTCATTTGAATTTTCATTTTTAATTGGGAAATGAAAAAAAAAAGACTAATGGCAGTTGCAAAATGCTCCCGGTTTTAGAATATCGGGGCTGAGGAGGACAAACAGACCAGTAAAATTGAGAGGAAGTATAGGGATTTAAATATTAAAGTAGCACAAGGGGTTAATTATTCTAGGGATGAGATTGGGGAAATAATGTAGATAATAAACAAGAGAACAGTCTAATGGAAAAAAGGCCACGAATTAGACAGGACTACTTTAGCCAGAGTACAAATTGTCTAAAGATATCAATAAAAATATAGTGGAACTACAGATCGATGAAGATAAAAGAATAAAGATTGTGGATATAGAGCTGAATGGCACTTCAGAGATCATGTAGTTTTATTCCTTCATTTTTACAGATGAGGACATTGATGTTCAGAAAGGTAAAATTATTTACTTGAGCTTACATAGACAATAAAGGGAGAGCAGTGTTCTGAGTTTTTAGTTTCTGACTCCAAATATATCAATCCATTTATTTCATTCTTGTATCTGACATTTGAATAAGGCTAACCTCAGAAAAGTCCAGCAGCAGGTCTTAGGGACTAAGTCAATAACCAAATAAGATGGAGGGACAAAAACATGAGACACTATGGATTTAAAGTACAATTTAGGAATCCTGGGGTTGAGAGTTTGGGATCAAACTAAGAGTCTTTAGAAAGACTGGGGCATCTATCAGGGAAAACATCCAACCTTTGAGGAATTTGGAGACTAGGGTATTAGATCAAATTGAGACTAATAAATAGATTGATTCAATGTTGACCTGGTAAGCTATGAACATTTCTTATATTCTCCCTGCCAAGGATTTTAATTGGTCCCAGAGTCTGGCACAGGATTGAACTTACCTTATGGAAACAAGTAGATACGATTGCCTGCATTACTGAGTAGACAGGGCATTGCACACTGAGTAAGTTAAAGAAAGCAAAATGAAGATAAAGGAAAAATTTTCACTTTTTTTAAAGTAGATATTTCAAGTATAAGTACTTGGCCTTGTTGAATAATAATACCCAATATTTATATAATGATTTAAAGTGGGCAAGAAAATTTATAATAATTATGTCATCCTCATAACAATTATAAAATTCATGGGTTATAATCATTCTTATTTTGCTGATAAGGAAACTGAAGAACATGGAAATTTATTGACTTGTACAGAATCACACAGATATTAAGTTTCTGAGGTAAGATTTTAACTAAGGCCTTCCTCACTTCAAGTCTGGAAGTATTTTCAATGTACCACTCAGTCCAAATGATCACGTTTCCTATGATAACATGCATTGATTTTGGCCCCACTAAATGTGCTACATTTATCTTCTCACCCTGGGTTTTGCATTCTTCTAATGAGACTGAAAAAAATCTTTTGTTATTTTGCCATCATCTTGAGTTCCCATCAAATAGATAATGCCATTTTATGTGGTCTGAGCATACCACCAAAACCCCATTACCTATTGAATTTCAATTACAGACATAGCTTAAAGTGCTGTGAGCTGACATTATCATTCATATAAAGTGTGTATATAGAAGCTGAGGAATAAACATTTATTAAATGTTTACTATATATTAGGCACTACATTAAATATTTTACTTATTATCTCATTTGTTCCTCACAAATAGGCAGACAGAGAGTAAGTAACTTGCCCAGAGTCACATGGATAATAAGTGACAAAGACCACATTTGAACTCAGGTTTTCCTGACTCTCGATTCAGTGATCTATATACTGCACCACTAGCTAATAGCTAATATTAAAACAACGGAAAAGAAAAAAGAATGAAAACATTTTGCATATATTTCAAAATCAACTCCAATACACATTATCAAAACAATTTTACTTCTACTTGTCACATTATAATGGAATGGGGCATTCTTTTCTAACCTTTAAGTGTACCCAAATGACTCCAAGCCTTTTTGGACTGTCCTGTGATTGTTTTAAGTGCTTCTTTGAGAGAGAAGGCTGGTTTGAATTTCTATTTGTATTCCAAACACTTAGCACAGTCCTTGGCATATCAGAAATGCTCAATAACTAAACTTTCATTTGTTCAGCTAAATTAGGAAACTACTCTTAGTTATTTGGAAAACTTTGTTTAAATTTCTTTTTTATTCCTTGTCTCATTAGCTTGATATATGCAGAGAAATTCAGTCCCCTATAGGAGGACCATGATTACAACATAAGACAGAAACATACCATCAGTGAGGAGGCTTTATGACTAAAGCAAGACCAGAGTAACCAAGAGTTGTGGTCTGGTGTGCTGACAAAATCAGTTCATAACACTAAGATTAACTTTCCTTATCTATTAAATAAAGATATTAACTATACCATAAGGGTCAAGTCAAGAGAACACTTAGCAAATTACACTTAGCAAACATTATAGCAGTTTATGTTTTTTTATTCATATAGTATTCCAAGAAAAAATAAATCTGGAACTTCAATTAATCATTTGAGGGTGGGGTAACTAGAAAGATAGCCAGGAAAAAGTAGGCCATGAAAGTATAAGACTGTATTTTTAAAAACTGTTTTTCCTTATAATACAGCTCAGATGTTTGCTATGCTTGGTGTCACATGCATATATGTAAATTTAGATTATTTTGAATTAATTTGAACTTTTTAGCAAGTAGCAATTTAAAATATATTTGAAAACAGAAATTGGTGTACACATTTTAGGCTTCTATTTGATATTATACTACTTAGGACGAAATATGATTTTGTTATATTCTTCAATTATTTTCATCTGTTCCTTTCCATGGATCTTGGTTTTAAGATGTATATAAATTAACTACTGGGAATTAGACCAATCTAAAAATGAGTCAGGTTATCTTGAATGATTGAAAACTCCACATCATTAGGGGTGGTTGGACAGAAATAATATTATTACTTTGAACACTGGTATAGAGGGGATTCTTGCTTTGGGAGGAAAGTAGGAAGAGATGAAAGAATAAATAAATAAACCACTTACTAAGTACTTACTATAGCAGTTAGGTAATGCAGTGAATAGAAAGAACTGAGTTCAAATCCAGCCTCAAGAATTTTCTAGCTGTATGATTTTGAACTTGACTCAGTTTCCTCATCTGTAAAATTAGAAGGACAAGGAAAGACCATATTGTTCCAAGTCATTTTGCCAAGAAAATCCCAAACAGGGACCAAATAATAAGAAATGACCAAACAATGGATGAAAAACCAAGTGTTTACACTATGCAAAACACTGTGCTAAAATTCCATAAATACAATTAGAAAAGTAAGTTCCTGCTCAAGGAGCTCAAATTCTAAGGGAAGAAAATACATATGGAAAGTTTTAGATGTAAGTCAAATGCAAAGGTCCTATGTTCTGATGACCCTTAAGTTCCTAATAGAACTTAATCTGTATTTATAAAAATCCCATACTCGTAGACAAGCTACCTTACATGAAAATTGGTTCTAAAATGTGTAAAGAAGATTTCTAATGTAGAGTGACAGACCTTGAGAGAATCCAGCTCCTCATAGCCTTCATTAACACTCATCCTCTATTTCCTTTTTGCTTTTCAGCAGAAAACCAAAGCAGCTTTGGTGAGAATCACCAAATCAGTTGGTCCTGATTTTGGCTTTTGATCTAGTGCCTCAAAAGGACTTTTAAGAGCTTGGATCAACCACGTGAGCAAAGGCATCTGAATATAAACACTAACACCAAGCAGAAAACTTCATATTACACAGTAACTATTCTCTTCAGACACAATATAATTGTTACTAAAATATGTTAGCAGGTAAATACATACAAAGGTATCTTAGACATCTAATGTGAGCGTAGTTATTTTTGGAAAGCATGACATAAAAAATAGATGGCAGTATTGAGATGCACATAGTGACTTGTTCTCAGAATCAGAAAGACCCAGGTTAAAGCTTTATTTCTTGATAAGTCACTTCACCTTTCAGAGCCTCAAGGCAATTATCTAAGATAATAAATTGTAAGGCAGTTGTCAATTTCCTTTGATAGAAGGAATTCTTCATTTGGAGTTTTCTACATCATTGTAATCATAGATCTAGACAAAGGGGTATGTGAAAGTGTGTGTGAGTGTGTGTGAGTGTATGCAGCTTGAAAATCATGTTCTTAAATCAAGCCATTCTCCAACTGAGAACAGACAATTTTCAGATGATGAAATTGAAACTATTTCCACTCATATGAAAGTGTTCCAAATCACTATTGATCAGAGAAATGCAAATTAAGACAATTCAGATACCACTACACACCTGTCAGATTGGCTAAGATGACAGGAAAAAAGAATGATGAATGTTGGAGGGGATGTAGGAAAACTGAGACACTGATGCATTGTTGGTGGAGTTGTGAACGAATCCAACCGTTCTGGAGAGCAATCTGGAATTATGCCCCCAAAGTTATCAAACTGTGCATACCCTTTGATCCAGCAGAGTTACTTCTGGGCTTATATCCCAAAGAAATACTAAAGAAGGGAAAGGGACCTGTATGTGCCAAAATATTTGTGGCAGCCCTGTTTGTAGTGGCTAGAAACTGGAAACTGAATGGATGCCCATCAATTGTAGAATGGTTGGGTGTGGTGATCTTCTTTTAAAATAAGTAGAATAGTTCTCTCTGGGGGAGGGTGTAGGTAGGTTTCTCGAGGGAGGTATTCTTGGAGGCAGTCTTAGTTGCAGTTGAAAGTAATAATCACCCAAAATGCAGCCAGCTGGTAAAAATACAAACGTTTATTTTCTCCTTCCAAAATAGCCCGGTTAGTTGAGGCCTATCTCTCTACTTGGTTCCAAGAGCTCTTGCAGTTTTGTCTTTTGCTTCTACCTCTGCTTTCTTCAGCCTTCAATCCAGCTCCAAGTTGAATCTGCCTTGCCTCTGAGAGAGGGCTTCTGGCTCTCCACCAGAGTGCTCCTCTCCAATCCAGCTGAAGTCTCTTCCGCCACCAACCAGCCAAGTGGAATATATTCTCTAGAATCTCTCTTCACTGGGCTTATATAGGACTCTTCTGAGAGAATGGGATTATGGGTTTTCTCCCATAGTGCTCTTTGGCCCTAAGAGCTTTAAGGGAGGTGTGAATTCACAAAGTTACAAAGTTTACTTTGTGAAACTCCCATACTTGTGAACTCCAATGAGTAAAGGTATGAACACAAGCCTTGTATTAATTAGTTCTACTTAATACCTTGTTTCAGGTTCTGGCCCAAAACATCTTCTTGTAAGATCAGATCAATAATCTATCAACTCTAATGAGTTAGCAGTTTGTAAAGATTCCAATACCAACCCCTTTGTTTTGTTTTAGAACATAGGATGGTCATGACCTCCCTGACTTCTCAAGGAGGTGAGAACCCCCAAAAAAGGTGATCACACCTTCCCTGATACCTCAGAAAGGGAGATGAAAACACCAAAGGAAATAGGAAGTCAAATCAGATTAGCGGGTTTCTGAAGGGGCTCACTTGAAACAGGTATACATAAATCCATCAATATGGACCAGAACTTTGAAACAGATATACATGCTATACATAAATCCATCAATATGGGAGGCATTACACATAATTTACATAAGCACACAGCAATATAACACAGGCTATTAGTAATGTAACAAACAACATGAATCAACATGAAAATTTAAGTACTGCAATAATCTCATCAACAATTTTTCATCTCAAGAAATCCAATGATTCTTGCAATTACATAAAATACATAAGCACATAGCAATATAACACAGGCTAGTAGTAATATAACCAATAACATGAATCATCCTGAAAACACATGTCCATAAGTCCTAGAAATAGTCCATAAGGATTCCATTGTCCATTAGTTCATGTGCCAGGAATCCAAAAGTTCCTGTAAATTCTGAGGTACTGCAATCTTAAATCTCTTTTGTTTTGAAGTTTTTTCTCTTTTTCTATTTCAAGTCAGGAAATCCAGTGTTTGTTGCTGGTTTTTCAGGAACTGAAAGCTGAAGATTTTAAAGTTTTTTTGACAGTCTCATTATCAGCCATCTGATTCCTTCTCCACCTGTGGAAATATAAGCAGATCCTCTTCCCCAAGCAGTTAACCTATCTAATTCCCTTCTATTTACCACTTTTATAATTTCATCATCTGGTAATTACATTGGAGCTGTTTGCACTGGATACTGCCTTGTTGTCTTAAAAGGCCTGTATTCTTCCCAACTGTAATCCTGATTGCTTTTCTGTTGGTTGATGACATCAGAGTCCTGAATTTCTAAAGTCTCTCTGGGTGTAACCTCAGTTGCTGTCATGCCCCACCTGAACTCTGATTGATACTTTAGAGCTGGATCCTGCCTCTCATTTCTCTGGTTCATTCTACATTCAGAAGTCCAGTGAAAGCCTCAATTACATTTTGGACATGGGGTTTGGGTTTTCTCTCACCCTGTCTTCTCACTCTATTTCCATATCTACAATGAGCTCTCAAATGTCCAACTTTTTCACACTGAAAACGTCGACGAGTTTCTCTAGAATTCCTTTGCCAAGAAGGACCCTGTCTTTCCATGTTCATCATAGTTTGGGCATAATAAGCATTTGTGCCCACTGTGGCACAGCATCTTATGATTTCCTCTAAAGGAACATTTTTGTCTAGTCCCCATATAATTCTTTTGCAAATCTCATTGGCATTTTCCTTAGCCAAATGTCTAGTCATTATTTCTGTGGCAACATTATCTCCAATGGTTCTTATTACAGCTGTTTGCAAACGTCCCACAAAATCTGCAAAAAAGGTTCATTGGGACCTTGCTCTATTTTTGTGAAAGCTTTACTTCCATCTTGCTGTCCAGGGAGAGAATTCCAAGCTTTTATTGCAGCCTTAGAAATTTGCTCATACACTGTTATGGGATAATATATCTGTTCTGAACTCTCTCTATACGACCTTCACCAGCTAGTTGGTCAAAAGTGATTTGTCCAATAGTTCCTGTTTGCCTATTGTCTTGGGCTTGAATCCTACATAATTCATGAAACTCCAAAAGCCACAGTAAATTTTGTCCTGGTTCTAGACATGTTTTAGCTATGGATTTCCAGTCATTTGGGGTTAAGATTTCATAAGACAAATTATCTAATAACATCTTCACATAAGATGATGTAGCCCCATAAAGAGTGCAACCATTTTTCAAATGTTTAATTTTTTCCAAATTAAAAGGAGTGTATTTTATCTTTTTTTTGACCTGAAGAGTCAAGTTTTTCAATCACAGGTTATGCAATTATAAAATCAGGTATATTTTCTCCTTCATTTTTTGCTTTAACTAATGCTTTTTCTAATCTTGTCAAATTCTACTTTACAGAATTGTGTTTCTGTCTCTCTCCCTCCCCCTTGTTCCATCCATGAAGGGTTAATTGAGGGGGGAGGGTCATGAGATGTGGAATCACCTAATTCCTCCTACTGTGAAGTATCATACTCAGAATTGTACTTAACTCCATTCTTATCTGATTCTTGCTCCTTTTCACCTGGTATAGTTGACACCTCTCCCTGCTTCTGTTTCTTCTTTTTCCTTATTTTAATACTTATAAAATTTCCTAAAGCTAGTTGTATTAAATTATATGTATTAAGTATGTCTTTGGAAATTGAGTTAGGCCCATTTTTATTATAGAATTGACAAAGATCCTCTCCTACCAATTTCCAATCATTTAGATCTAATTCCTTTTCCAGAGAGAAATAAGGACATATGTGCTTTACAGTTTGTAAAATTTCAGTGATTTGCTGTAAACTTTGGCTTTCCATAATTTTGACAATGCTCTAAACATTTTCCTTGAACAGAAACAGAAGGCTGTTTTCTAAACATCTGTCCCATCTTAGCTGAAATTCTACTTTAACTTTTAACAAAATTTCTTTGTTGCACTCACCCTAATTTCTGGGTTGAAGAGTCTTTTCCACTGGATCACGATCAGAGGCTTTCCCACTGGATCAGGATCTGAATCAGTCCCACATTCAGGGCGCCAAAATGTGGTGTTCTTGTTCTTCTTTAAAATGTATAATATCTTCCGGTTAAGATGGCGGAGAGGAGGCTCACAGTTGCATAAGCTCCGCGCTTTCTCTCACTATCCACTTCATTACAAGCCTCTGAATCAATGCTTGACTGAAAAAAACCCACAAATAGTTACCAAGAGAAGCCATCCTTGAGATCCGCCAAGAAAGGTCTGTCTTTACTGGAGGGCTGGGGCGGTTTTAGATCGGGCGCAGGCTGAGGGCAGCGGCAGTGAGAGCACGGGAGCAGAGCTGAGAGGGGGTGGGGAGTGATCGCAGCCGTCTCTGCGGGGAGAGCTTCGCTACAGGTTTGGAACCTGCAGCAAGTCAACAGCCCAGCAGAGAAGCTAAAAACACCGGGGCTGAAGAATACAACCGCAAACAGCTGGAGTCTCTCAGGACCTGGCTCCCCCCCTTCCCCCCCCCTCAGTGACTCAGCACGCTTTGGGATCTCAGAGCGCAGGCGCAGCACAGTCCTGCTAGTGCCTCACTGCTGCCACCTGCAGTCTGTAGAGGAAGCTCGATAACACACCCAGCCCCCCCCCCCCCCCCCAAAGAAAGACTCCAGTTTTTTCTGTTTTTCTTTGGTAGTTTATCTCTGATTAATAGACAGAATGAGCAAGAAGCTGAAGGGACTTTAACCCTTGACAGCTTCTATACAGATAGAGAGCAGACTCTAAATCCTGAGGAGACTAAAAACAGGCAGTCCCCAGGTGATTCCCCAAAGGAGGAAATCATCTGTTCCTCAGCACAGATGAACCTCATAGAAGTGATTAAAAAGGCTCTCACAAGGGAGCTAGAAGAAAAATGGGGAAAGCAGAGTGAGGCTTGGCAAAAGGAGAGGGAGGCTTGGGAAAAGGAGAGGGAGGCTTGGCAAAAGAGCCTGGAGAAAGTTAAAGAGAGAGTGGATAAAGAAGTAAAATCCTTGAAAAATAGGATTAGTGAACTGGAAACAGAAAACAGCTCTCTAAAAAACAAAATTGGCGAAATGGAAAAAAATTCCACAGAACAAAAGAACTCAATTGGACAATTAGAGAAAGATTTTAAAAAAGTGAGTGAAGAGAATACTTCACTGAAAATCAGAATTGAACAAGTGGAATTGAATGACTCGAGGAGACAAGAAGAATCAGTCAAGCAAATCCAAAAAAATCAAACAATGGAGAAAAATGTGAAATACCTTCTGGGGAAGACAACAGACCTGGAAAACAGATCCAGGAGAGACAATCTGAGAATCATTGGACTCCCAGAAAAACATGATGAAAAAAAGAGCCTGGACACTGTCTTCCAGGAAATTATCAAAGAGAACTGCCCAGAAGTCATAGGAACAGAGGAAAAAATAAACATTGAAAGGATTCATCGATCACCCACTGAAAGGGATCCTAAAATCAAAACACCAAGGAATATAGTGGCCAAATGCCAGAACCCTCAGGTGAAAGAAAAAATATTGCAAGCGGCTAGAAAAACCCAATTCAAGTATCAAGGAGCCACAATAAGGATCACCCAGGATCTGGCAGCATCCACATTAAAAGATCGAAAGGCCTGGAATATGATATTCCGAAAGGCTAAGGAACTTGGTATGCAACCAAAAATAACTTACCCAGCGAGAATGAGCATCTTTTTCCAGGGAAGAAGATGGACATTCAACGAAGTAAGCGAATTTCATCTATTTCTGATGAAAAAACCAGAACTTAACAAAAAGTTTGATCTACAAATATAGAACTCAAGAGAAATCTAAAAAGGTAAAGATTAATCTTGGGAACTATATTTTGACTATATAGATGTATAAAGAATACATGTATACCTTGTTCTAGAAATTGATGTGGAAAGGGCATTGTACCAGAAAAAGGGTAAAGTGGGGGTAGTACATCTCATGAAGAGGCATAGGAAACCTATTATATCTGAGAGAAAGAATGGAGGGGGATGAATATAGTGGGTATCTTACTGCCTTCAGAATTGGCTTTAAGTGAAAAATCTTAAGACATATTCAATCTATGGTGAAACTTCTCCCATCTCATTGAAAAGTGAGAAGGGAAAAGTGGAAAGGGAAGGAATAAGCTAAGCGGAAGGGAATACGGGAACTGGGAGGGAAAGGGGTAAGATAGGGGGAGGAACTCTAAGGCGGGGGGAGGGACACTAAAAAGGGAGGGCTGTGAGAAGCAAGGGGTGCTCACAAGCTTAATACTTGGAAGGGGGGGAAAGGGGAAAGAAGGGAGGAAAGCATAAACCGGGGTTAACAAGATGGCAAGTAATACAGAATTGGTCATTCTAACCATAAACGTGAACGGGGTAAACTCCCCCATAAAGAGGAAGCGGTTAGCAGAATGGATTAAAAGCCAGAATCCTACAATATGTTGTTTACAGGAAACACACCTGAAGCGGGGAGATACATGCAGGTTAAAGGTAAAAGGTTGGAGCAAAATCTACTATGCTTCAGGTGAAGTCAAAAAAGCAGGGGTAGCCATCCTGATCTCAGATCAAGCTAAAGCAAAAATTGACCTAATTAAAAGAGATAAGGAAGGACACTATATCTTGCTAAAGGGTAGCATGGATAATGAAGCACTATCTATATTAAACATATATGCACCAAGTGGGGTAGCATCTAAATTCTTAAAAGAGAAACTAAGAGAGCTGCAAGAAGAAATAGACAGTAAAACTATAATAGTGGGAGATCTTAACCTTGCACTCTCAGAATTAGATAAATCAAACCAGAAAATAAATAAGAAAGAAGTCAAAGAGGTAAACAGAATACTAGAAAAGCTAGATATGATAGATCTCTGGAGAAAATGTAATGGAGACAGAAAGGAATACACTTTCTTTTCAGCAGTTCATGGAACCTATACAAAAATTGACCATATATTAGGACATAAAAACCTCAAACTCAAATGTAGTAAGGCAGAAATAGTAAATGCATCCTTTTCAGACCACGATGCAATGAAAATTACATTCAACAAAAAAGCAGGGGGAAGTAGACCAAAAAATAATTGGAAACTAAATAATCTCATACTAAAGAATGATTGGGTAAAACAGCAAATCATAGACATAATTAATAACTTCACCCAAGAAAACGATAATAATGAGACATCATACCAAAATGTATGGGATGCAGCCAAAGCGGTAATAAGGGGAAATTTCATATCTCTAGAGGCCTATTTGTATAAAATAGAGAAAGAGAAGGTCAATGAATTGGGTTTGCAATTAAAAATGCTAGAAAAGGAACAAATTAAAAACCCCCAGTCAAACACTAAACTTGAAATTCTAAAAGTAAAAGGTGAGATCAATAAAATTGAAAGTAAAAAAACTATTGAATTGATTAATAAAACTAAGAGTTGGTTCTATGAAAAAACCAACAAAATAGACAAACCCTTAGTAAATCTGATCAAAAAAAGGAAAGAGGAAAATCAAATTGTTAGTCTTAAAAATGAAAAGGGAGAACTCACCACTAACGAAGAGGAAATTAGAGCAATAATTAGGAGTTACTTTGCCCAACTTTATGCCAATAAATTCGACAACTTAAATGAAATAGAAAAATACCTCCAAAAATACAGCTTGCCCAAACTAACAGAGGAAGAAGTAAATATCCTAAACAGTCCCATCTCAGAAAAAGAAATAGAACAAACTATCAATCAACTCCCTAAGAAAAAATCCCCAGGACCAGATGGATTTACATGTGAATTCTACCAAACATTTAAAGAACAATTAACTCCAATGTTATATAAACTATTTGAAAAAATAGGGATTGAAGGAGTCCTACCAAACTCCTTTTATGACACAGATATGGTACTGATACCTAAACCAGGTAGGCTGAAAACAGAGAAAGAAAATTATAGACCAATCTCCCTAATGAATATTGATGCTAAAATCTTAAATAAAATATTAGCAAAAAGATTACAGAAAATTGTCACCAGGATAATACACTATGACCAAGTAGGATTTATACCAGGAATGCAGGGCTGGTTCAATATTAGGAAAACTATTAACATAATTGACTATATCAATAACCAAACAAACAAAAACCACATGATCATCTCAATAGATGCAGAAAAAGCATTTGATAAAATCCAACATCCATTCCTAATAAAAACACTTGAGAGCATAGGAATAAATGGACTTTTCCTTAAAATAGTCAGGAGCATATATTTAAAACCATCAGTAAGCATCATATGCAATGGGGAAAAACTGGAACCTTTCCCAGTAAGATCTGGAGTGAAGCAAGGTTGCCCACTATCACCATTATTATTTAATATCGTATTAGAAACACTAGCCTCGGCAATAAGAGTCGAGAAAGATATAAAAGGAATTAGAGTAGGCAATGAGGAAACCAAACTATCACTCTTTGCAGATGATATGATGGTATACCTAGAGAACCCCAGAGATTCTACCAAAAAGCTATTGGAAATAATTCATAATTTTAGCAAAGTAGCTGGCTACAAAATAAATCCCCATAAATCCTCAGCATTTTTATACATCACCAACAAAACCCAACAGCAAGAGATACAAAGAGAAATTCCATTCAGAATAACTGTTGATACCATAAAATATTTGGGAATCTATCTACCAAAGGAAAGTCAGGAATTATATGAGCAAAATTATAAAAAAGTCTCCACACAAATAAAGTCAGACTTAAATAATTGGAAAAATATTAAGTGCTCTTGGATCGGCCGAGCGAACATAATAAAGATGACAATACTCCCTAAACTAATCTATTTATTTAGTGCTATACCAATCAGACTTCCAAGAAAATATTTTATTGATCTAGAAAAAATAACAACAAAATTCATATGGAACAATAAAAAGTCGAGAATCTCAAGGGAATTAATGAAAAAAAAATCAAATGAAGGTGGCCTAGCTGTACCTGATCTAAAATTATATTATAAAGCAGCAGTCACCAAAACCATTTGGTATTGGCTAAGAAATAGATTAGTGGATCAGTGGAAAAGGCTAGGCTCACAAGACAGAATAGTCAACTATAGCAATCTAGTGTTTGACAAACCCAAAGCCCCTAACTTCTGGGAAAAGAATTCATTATTTGATAAAAACTGCTGGGATAATTGGAAATTAGTATGGCAGAAATTAGGCATGGACCCACACTTAACACCATATACCAAGATAAGATCAAAATGGGTCTATGACCTAGGCATAAAGAACGAGACTATAAATAAATTAGAGGAACATAGAATAGTTTATCTCTCAGACTTGTGGAGGAGAAAGAAATTTGTGACCAAAGATGAACTAGAGACCATTACTGATCACAGAATAGAAAATTTCGATTACATCAAATTAAAAAGCCTTTGTACAAATAAAACTAATGCAAACAAGATTAGAAGGGAAGCAACAAACTGGGAAAACATTTTCACAGTTAAAGGTTCTGATAAAGGCCTCATTTCCAAAATATATAGAGAACTGACTCAAATTTATAAGAAATCAAGCCATTCTCCAATTGATAAATGGACAAAGGATATGAACAGACAATTTTCAGAGGATGAGATTGAAACTATTACCACTCATATGAAAGAGTGTTCCAAATCATTATTGATCAGAGAAATGCAAATTAAGACAACTCTGAGATACCACTACACACCTGTCAGATTGGCTAAGATGACAGGAAAAAATAATGATGAATGTTGGAGGGGATGCGGGAAAACTGTGACACTAATGCATTGTTGGTGGAGTTGTGAACGAATCCAACCATTCTGGAGAGCAATCTGGAATTATGCCCAAAAAATTATCAAAATGTGCATATCCTTTGATCCAGCAGTGTTTCTATTGGGCTTATATCCCAAAGAAATACTAAAGAAGGGAAAGGGACCTGTATGTGCCAAAATGTTTGTAGCAGCCCTGTTTGTAGTGGCTAGAAACTGGAAAATGAATGGATGCCCATCAATTGGAGAATGGCTGGGTAAATTGTGGTATATGAATGTTATGGAATATTATTGTTCTGTAAGAAATGACCAGCAGGATGAATACATAGAGGCTTGGAGAGACCTACATGAACTGATGCTAAGTGAAATGAGCAGAACCAGGAGATCATTATACACTTCGACAACGATATTGTATGAGGACATATTTTGATGGAAGTGGATTTCTTTGACAAAGAGACCTGAGTTTCAATTGATAAATGACGGACAAAAGCAGCTACACCCAAAGAAAGAACACTGGGAAACGAATGTGAACTATCTGCATTTTTGTTTTTCTTCCCGGATTATTTATACCTTCTGAATCCAATTCTCCCTACGCAACAAGAGAACTGTTCGGTTCTGCAAACATATATTGTATCTAGGATATACTGCAACATATCCAACATATAAAGGACTGCTTGCCATCTAGGGGAGGGGGTGGAGGGAAGGAGGGGAAAAAAATCGGAACAGAAATGAGTGTAAATATAATGTAATTATTAAATAAAAAAAAATGTATAATATAAGATGAATGGTTCTTTCTGGGGGAGAGGTGCAGGTTTCTCGGGGAAGGTTTTCTTGGAGGCAGTCTTAGTTGCAGTTGAAAGTAATAATCACCCAAAATGCAGCCAGCTGGTAAAAATACAAACGTTTATTTTCTCCTTCCAAAATAGCCCGGTTAGTTGAGGCCTATCTCTCTACTTGGTTCCAAGAGCTCTTGCAGTTTTGTCTTTTGCTTCTACCTCTGCTTTCTTCAGCCTTCAATCCAGCTCCAAGTTGAATCTGCCTTGCCTCTGAGAGAGGGCTTCTGGCTCTCCACCAGAGTGCTCCTCTCCAATCCAGCTGAAGTCTCTTCCGCCACCAACCAGCCAAGTAGAATATATTCTCTAGAATCTCTCTTCACTGGGCTTATATAGGACTCTTCTGAGAGAATGGGATTATGGGTTTTCTCCCATAGTGCTCTCTGGCCCTAAGAGCTTTAAGGGAGGTGTGAATTCACAAAGTTACAAAGTTTACTTTGTGAAACTCCCATACTTGTGAACTCCAATGAGTAAAGGTATGAACACAAGCCTTGTATTAATTAGTTCTACTTAATACCTTGTTTCAGGTTCTGGCCCAAAACATCTTCTTGTAAGATCAGATCAATAATCTATCAACTCTAATGAGTTAGCAGTTTGTAAAGATTCCAACAGTTGGGTAAATTGTGGTATATGAATGTTATGGAATGTTATTGTTCTATAAGAAATGACCAGCAGGATGAATACAGAGAGGCTTGGAGAGACTTATATAAACTGATGCTAAATGAAATGAGCATAACCAGGATATCATTATACACTTCAACAATGGTACTGTGTGAGAGTGTTCTGATGAAGTGGATATCTTTGACAAAGAGAAGATCTAACTCAGTATCAATTAATCAATGATAGATAGAAGCAGATACACCCAGAGAAGGAACACTGGGAAATGAATGTAAACTGTTTGCAATTTTGTTTTTCTTCCCAGGTTATTTCTACCTTTTGAATCTAATTCTTCCTGTGCAACAAGAGAACTGTTCAGTTCTGCACACAGATATTGTATCTAGGATATACTATAACATATTTAACATGTATAGGACTGTTTGCCATCTGGGGGTGGGGATGAAGGGAAGGAGGGGAAAAGTTGGAACAGAAGTGAGTGCAAGGGATAATGTAAAAAATTACCCAGGCATATGTTCTGTCAATAAAAAGTTATAATAAAATAAAAGAAAAAAAAGAAAAAAGAAAGAAAATCATGTTCTTAGTTAAAGAATCCTATCTCTCCCAAATTATAGAATTAAGTTTTCTCCAAGGAAAAGATTATTGGATATTAAATATTCCTATATTATCTAATAAAACATTCATTTAATTTTTTTACCCACAAAAAAAAAACACACACACACACTTTGATGTTTTTTTTTTTTCCCAGAGAATTCGGAAGCTAGCATGAAAGATTATAGCAGGTGAAAACAATTTGATTCTATTTTTGAATTATTAAGAATTTGAGTCATACTACAAATCTAGTTTGTATGCCATTTATGCCTTTTTTCCATTTCATTGAGTACCACCTCCTCTGTTTCATCCCCTAATTGTACCCCTATATCTAAGTTATACTTTAATTTAACACTCCCAGAAATATTGCTTGTGACCTCTGACACACTTGACTTTAATTATCAGTTAGTGAAAAGCTAAATAAAAAAAATCAGCTAAAGCAAAAATTTCAACTGAGATGTCATGCTAAAAAACTATCATTGCCCTATCAACATGGAGGGCACTAACCTCATACTCCACTGAAAATATGGAGCACAATCACAGAGAACACATGTGACTCAAGCAACTTACTATACATTCCTGATGCATTTTTGCTTTTTACAGTGGTTTCATGTGGCTTCTCCTTAAGAGCAATATCTGCTATCATATAGATTGCTAAGCTGAGCCCATTCCTTCCACGGTTTTATTCATAATTACTAAGACTAACTCTTTTAACTCAGATTGTCTCCAGTCCATTGGCATGACTACCTGCATTCTGTTCCA
This sequence comes from Antechinus flavipes, assembly GCF_016432865.1. Lineage (NCBI taxonomy): Eukaryota > Metazoa > Chordata > Mammalia > Dasyuromorphia > Dasyuridae > Antechinus > Antechinus flavipes. The sequence goes on from NC_067401.1 coordinate 361,380,250, forward strand.
TGATGAATACATTATCTCCCATTGAGTGAAATTCCATGGAAATGGTGTCAAAAATAGAGAAATCCCATCTTTCCAAAGAAAAAGAGGGAATGCTTCTCTCTCAAAGACTGGGTTTTTTTTTTTAAATAGATGTCTTTCCCGTTATAGAACTCCCACTCCTCAAAGCTATCTTCTGAATCAGCTCCTACCTTACTTGGAAAAAGGCCACCAAAGGCATGAATGATCCTTTGGGCAGACAGGGGTAAAAGTGTATAGAAACCTCTTAAAATTTTATCTAAGATCTCATTACCTCATTGCCTCTATTATCTGCCCATCCCTTTTTTGGAATTTCATAAACTGGGCTATGAGGACATCCCCCTCCATGTATACATGCACATATATTTTTCTATTTAAAGATAAAAAAAGTTAATGTCATTTAATAGTTGTATGTTGATGAGAATGGTAGTGAGGTAGTGAAAAATAGTAGGGAATATGTCCAAAAAGATAAGACTTTTCTCTATATATTTTTGATTATAGCTGCTTATTATCAAAATATGCATACTTTTAACATTCACCTTTGCAAAATCTTGTGTTCCAAAATTTTTCTTCCCTTCCCCCTATCTCCTTCCCTAGATGTCAAGTAATCCAGTATGTTAAACATATGCAATTTTTCTATACATATTTCCATAATTATCATATACACAAGAAAAATCAAATCAAAAAGGAAAAAAAATGAAAAAAGAAAATAAAATGCAAGAAAACAACAATAAAAAGGTGAAAATACTATGTTGTGATCCACACTCATTCCCCACACTTCTCTCTCTGGGTGCACATTGCTCTCTCCATCACAAGACTGGCCTGAATCACCTCACTGTTGAAAAGAGCCACATCTGTTTGAAATGATCATTGTATAATATTCTCCCAGTATACAATGTTCTCCTGGTTCTACTCACTTCATTTAGCATCAATTTATGTAAGTCTCTCCAGGCTTCTGTGAAATTCTCCTACTGATCATTTTTATAGAACAATAATACTCCCTAACATTCATATGCCATAACTTATTCAGACATTGTTCAACTAATGGACATCCACTCAGTTTTTAGTTCTTTTCCACTACAAAAAGTGCTGCTACAAACTTTTCTGTACATAAAGGTCCTTTTCCCTTTTGCATGATCTCTTTTGGATACAGGCCGAGTAGAAACATTACTGGACCAAAGAGTATGCACAGTTTGATAGCCCATTCAGCATAATCCAAAATCCCTCTCCTGAATAGTTGGATCAGTTCATAACTCCAACAACATTGTATTAGTGTTCCAGTTTTCCCACATCCCTTCTATATTCAAAGCCATAGCCCTGTAGTCAAAGGAATGTTTTTCTTGAGAATTAATTGGTTAGCAATAGCAGAATGTGGCAATTTCCCATGGGGTCAAGGACAGAGTCGGATGTTGCAGATATGTACAGGGGACCCAATTAAGGAAGTTTCCCATATGGAAAAAATGAAGGAAAATGTAATATATAATAAGCCAAGAAAATTCATAAAATGCTGTTGGAGAAATTCATTCCTACATCTCTCAAATATATCAGTCAGACAGAAGCTTAGTTGTCTTTCTCCAGCTGCTTTGAGAGTCGAGTGTTAGCCAGTTTTCTCACACAAGAGAGACCATTGTGGTAAGAGCTTGAAGTACTTTTTTTTTTTTGCTTAAGTCTTATGGCATCCAGCTTCTGGGAATCTGACTAGAGCCATAAATACTGCATTTCAGAAGCATGTTTCAAAAGTTGAGAATTTTTATAAACCTTCGATAGATTTTTTAAAATTACGGTGGCCTTATCATGGGAATGTAATTTTTCCATAATATGCTGTATAAGTTATGGCACAATAATGGTAATGAAAATAGCTCATGTTTACATAGTACTTTGAGGTTTGCAAAGAATTTTGCACCCATTATTTTGTTTAATTACTATAATAGTCTTGTGAGATAGGTGCTAATATTATTCCAGTTTTATAATTGTGGAAAGTTAGAGTTATATAGTTCATAAAAAACCTAACTATTATGTGTCTAAGGTGGAATTTGAATTCAAATGCCTATGACCAATTCTGTTCCATCCACTATATCTGAGCCTTTTTATCATTATGTCTCAGCAATTCAGAATTTAAAAGATCTCTTCTGAAAATATACATTTCCTACACTCTATAGCAATTAAATCTTAATGAAATATGGGACATTTCAGCAGTATGTAATCAAACCCAAAGTGCTTAAATCAATAGTATGCAAGAATCCTTGCTTGGAAGATATTGTATATGAGATTTAATATAATAATAATCATAATGATTGTGGCTCACTTTTATAATCACTTTGAGGTTTGTAAAGAATTTTGAATACATTAATTTATTTAATCATCATAATATCCCATTTTTATAGTTATGGAAAGTGAAGGCCATATGGTTCATTAATGACCTAGCTAGTAAATGTCCGAGGTGAAGATTGTATTCAGGTATTTCTGAACAAATCTGCTCCAATGTTCTGCCCACTATATCTCAGAATCTTGTTATGCCATTCAGAAAGCCTCTTCATTTCCCTAAAATTACCTGCTAATCATATTAACATATATTTCTCTAAAACATTTATCCCAACTGTATAATTTTTGAGTTCTGATTTTCCCAATTTCAGTCCCTATTCTTGCTATTATTCCTATAATATCATGCCTCTAGCTGTGACAAATAACTCTTGAATTTCTAACATGGTGTTAACAGTCTTTGAAACTAAAGTCATACACAAGTAAGAAGGCATGAGTAGGCATATGGTTTGCTTTATTGATTCAAAGAACTAAAGCTGTAACTAGCACTTTTAATACCTGGGGCAAAAGTCACAAAATGCACCTGGTACATGCAGCATAAATGTACTCATAAATCAATTTCAAACATCCTATCAGTTAGGGGGAGGGAATTCACTTGAACATAATGAGCAAGAAGTTATTAGATACTACCCTATGAGCTGGAGTTGAAGATATTAAAATTAAAAAGTTACTGCTTGAAAGGTTGCTAAGGAAAGGTGAATGTGATGGCAGTGAAGGTATGTTGTTGTTGTCCACTCATCTGCCCCCATTTCACACATGGATAGGTGAAGTAAGAAGGGATTAAATGACTTGTCCAATGTCACACTGTTAAGTGGCTAAGGTTGGTTTTGAACGAAGATCTTTCTAAATATAGTTTTGGTGCTCTACTGTATTGTTAGGCCCTAGAGAAGCTGACTTAGGCTGCAGCCATGAGGAAGCAGAATTGTGTCATCTGATTGTTTCTTATTTAAATCAATTATTCTTGCTTACCTCATGGTTAGATCAATTGTTCCTACTCTCCTGGAATATAAATTCTGTCAATGCCCTCTACATTTCATTGATCCAAAACATAGATTCCAAATTCCTACTTGTAGGAATCTCTAGTTATAGCTCTGTGAAATAAATAGCAGACTGATATTGATTTAACCTCTTAAAATTAAATAATACATGCTTCTCTAAGTTTCCTAGATCAACTGAGGAATTATTTATATTAGCACTCTGGAAGAGTTGTTAATAAAAATTATTACTTGGGATGGAAAATGTCATCTGCATCCAGAGAGAGAATTATGGAGACTGAGTGTGTTTGAAAAATATTATCTCACTTTTTTTGTTAGTTCATTTTTATTTTTTTTCTTTCTCATGTTTTTCCCTTTATTACTCTGGATTTTTCTTGCACAGCATGAGAAAAATGGAAATATATATATATTTAAAATTGCACATATTTAAGCTACATCAGATTGTTTGCTGTCTTGGGGTAAGGAAAGGGAAAGAAAGGAGGGATGAAAATTTTGGAATTGCAGAAATGAATGTTGAAAACTAATATTATATATGTTTGAAAAAATAAAATGCTATTAAAATAATAAAATTCAGTATTCAGTGCCCACATAAAACACATGTATTTAGATCTATAGATAAGGGAACATAGAAAAGGCTCATCTGACTAAGTTAAGCAGCTACATTATGTATATTTGTTTGCCAAAACTAATTACTTTATATTTTGTAACCTTCTTATAAGAGCATCTAGGTAGCAGTAGATGATGTCCAAGTCCTGAAGTCAAGAAGAACTGAGTTCAAATGTGGCCTCAGATTTGTACTAACTATGTGACTCTGGGAAAGTCACTTTATCTTGTTTGCCTTAGTTTTCTCATCTGTAAAATATAAAAAGAGGGAAATGAGTTTTCTGTACCAAGAAAATCCAAAAGGAAACAAGTTGAATTGGATACGTTACTATCCACCACCACCACCACCACCTTTTAAATCATGTATTTTAAATGACAGTTGTAACAAGAAGGATATAATTATAACTAGATACTCTTAAGGGAGGTGGGGGAATCATAAGCTTTCCCCTTTCAGCTTCCTTGATTACTATCTGCATGAATCTTTAGGGGAAGCCCATGGTTTTAATAGTAACATGAAGGTGTGTTAATTCATAGTAGCTGTCCTTAATAAATATAAGATGATATTTTCCTCTCATATCATGTACAAAACCCACAAAGGATAGGGAAAATACAGGTGGTTGTAGAGAGAATCCCTAAACTTCACCAGCACATGGCTTCTTTAAAATATTTTGCACAAATAGTGTGGCTGCTTGTTCCAAATATAGGATTTGAGACCCAACTAGATATGGTTAGGAGGTCTAATTTTTTGTCCATAAAATACAGTCTTCATCACAGAAGTTACTAGTCCACACAGGATCAAAAGCAAAAGTATAGACTCATTAGCAGCCTACTTGAATCATCTGAGCTAAATAGCCCAGATTATGGAGCTCTTTCAGTGTATCTTTCTCACACCAATTCCATTGCTGAAGAGAATTGTGCATAGAGTGATTAGAGTATAGTCAATTGTATTAAACATGACCTTTATACAATTTGAAATTAGTATTTTGTATGTAGATTTTACAAATGATTCTTCATTCTGAATATGTGTGTACAATTTTTTTCCAACTAGCTGCTCTCCTTCCACCAAAAACAAATTCCAGCTTTTTGAATTAAATCATGAGGCATCTGAAAAATGTTGATCTACACTGAAGGAACTCTTTTCCATAAATCTTTATTTTTAATATGGAAAAAATAAATCAGATTTAGAGAGGTTAATCACTTTGCCCATGGTCACATATGTTAGTGCTGCAGATGGGAATCAATCCAAAGATTTCTGATTCTGAACTTGCTTATATAACAGTTCCTCCCATAAAATACATAGTTATTAATTGTAGTACATACACTATGCAACTCATGTAGTTGATAACACTTTTATTTTATGGAATAACTAATAAATAAATCATTGCAAATTATATTTCATTAAAAAATCTGGTTCAGCTCCTGAATTTGTTCTGAAGACATGTTTTATGAATCAACCTGTCTATGTTTGAGACCCTCTATTCCTTTGTTCTTTTGCTAAAGTTGTGAAATTTCAATTACAAGCTTGTTTTCAAAAGAATAGCTAGAGCCCCCCCCACCCCAAATGATCTAAGTTAGTCTGTTTCTATGACGCACAGTATTTTCCCACCTAAAACACCCTTCTTCTTCCATCCTACCACCTTCTCCCAATATCTAAGACACTCATTGTATTAAACATGGAGAGTAGCTATCCAGTGATTCACTATGTTTTCATTGTTACTCACCTCTGAAAATGAATTTTTACTGTGTATTTCTTGAAAGAGCCAACTTAATATTATAGCTAAAATGCTTTACTTGGAATCAGACAGGCATGGGTTCAAATACCACCCATGACATTTACTAACTGTGTGAATGTGGGCAAATCACTTAAGCTTTCTGAGTAGTAGGCCCCATCCTATACTTTTGTTTTATTCTTTACATTAAAAAATATTTTATTGATGTCTTTTCCATTGTCTATCAGTACCTATTAACTTACGTCTCCATCACTCCCCAAGTAGAAATTCTCCCTTGAAACAAATAAGCATAGTCAAGCAAAAAAAAAAAATCAACACATTGACCATGTATAAGAATACTTGTCTCAACTTGTACCTTTACCTCTCTGCCAAGAGGTGAGAGTCATGATTTATCATTAGTATTTTAATTCAGTTGTGTTCCAGTAATGAGAAGAGAATTGGACATGAAACAATGTGGATAGTGACTATAATATGTACATTCTCTGCCTTCATAGAAAGAAAAGAAGGAAAGAAGGAAGGTAGGAAGAAAAAGTTCTTGCTATAAAGAAGCTTATTTTATATTTTATTTGATAATTTAAAAAATACATGTTTTAATTTCCAAGTTCTCTCTTTCCTTCCAGTTCCTCCTCTATTCACTGAAAGGAAAGAAATATATTGTGCATTATAACATATGATGTTAAATAGAATGAGGAGATAAAATCCTTGACTTTATTGGTATCATGCTCTAAATTAATTAGCTAAATGATCCATTTCATTATCATTTTAATTTTTGAAGCATATCAATTTGGCAATTGTATAGAGGCATATTTAGTAACTCTTAATATGTTGGATAATATTGATAGTAGCTTCTATCAGTAATATTGATTATTTTTTTGCTACCAAAACTTAGTAATGAACAATGTATAAACTTCAAAAAATTGAGGAAGCCATATGCAATATATATGATGCATAATAGATATAACTACATAAACATATTATTGTTGGCCAGTCACTTCAGTTGTGTAAAATTCTTTGTGATGTCATTTAGGGTTTTCTTGGCACAAGTATTATAATAGTTTGCCATTTCCTTCTTCAGCTCATTTTACAGACAAGGAAACTTGGATAAAAAAATTAAGTAACCTGTCCAGAATGACATAGCTATTAGATATTGGAGACCATATTTTGAATTAAGGAAAATTAGGCTTGCTACTTTATCTACCATGCCAGCAAGGTGATACATATGGTTATACATGGCTTATAGACTGTATATGCATACAACACACACAAGTGTACATATATATTATGTTATATATATATATATATATATATATAATATGTAGCATTATGTATATTATTATCTATTGTAATACATGTTACATATAATGTAAATTATATATAATATTTTATTGTGTATTGTGAAAGAAAGACATGGAAGCATAAAACAGTTCTGTCTTAAATACCTAAATTTTTGAACTAGTCTGTACTCAGCAACTGTAAGTATTCTAATAGAAATATTCTATCTCTCCAATCAACTAGCATATTTGATAATACACTATTCTAATTTTATCTAATATTCAATTTGAAAACATAATTAATTTGTCCTTGATTAAAAAAAAAACTCACTTTTTTTTATGTGTGTAACTCTTCCCCTCACTTCTCCCTCCACCCACTTCAACTGTGAACAAGGAGAAAACCCTGTACAACTGGTTGCTGCTAAGTTCTCACAGTTTGTTCTTAGAGTTTGCCTGCAGGTAAGACCAGGGATAAACAAATGAGAATCTCTAAATACTCTCACTTCTTCAAAATGGACACAGGAAGCCTATTCCATCCCTTCAGATTCTCATCCCCCCCCCCCCCACCTCCATATCTGATTCTAGTTAGGTTATGATAGGCTTAGAGATATATAAAAACTTTTATGCACCTGGTTCTAATTCTGAAAACTGCCTGGAAAAAGCTGACTTACATTACAAAGTTGAAAACTTTAAACCTATGATTATTATAATACTAAGAAAACTATTACTATCATAAGAAAATTCAACTAGTACATTTATCATTGTGACAATAATTATATTATATTCTCTAAATATTATCCAAACTCACCTCTATTCCAAAGATTCTATTTCTTGAACAGTTTTAGAAGAAACCAGAAAAACTTCTATAAAATGATATAGAGTGAAATGAGTAGAAATGTAAAAATAATATAAAAAACAAAATAAGTAAATGATAACAACATTATAAAAAAGAACGATTCTGAAGGAAAAAAAAAATATGGTACTCTGAACAATGCATTGATAAATCACAAGTCCAAAAGAACCAAGATGAACATGACATGACATGAAGATGACAGAAGTCCAAGAGAAGCAATGAACTAGAAATGCAGAAAGAGATGTTTTCAGACATGGTCTAAAGTGATTTTATTTTTACTGAACAGTGGTCTTTTAATTATTTTTTGCTTAATTTTTTGTCTCAGTATTAGGGAAGATAGTTGGAGGAACAGATTAATAAAAAAGAGAAAAGAATATGTATTCTGCTAACACAGTTACTATATCTTGCTAAAGTGTACTATAGATAATGAAGTAATATCAATACTAAACGTAAATGCACCAAGTGGTATGGCAATTAAATTCCTAAGCTGCAAGAAGAAATGAACAGCAAAACTATAATAATACAGGATCTCAACCTTGATTTCTCAGAACTAAATAAATCAAACCACAAAATAAAAAATAAAGAACTTAAGGAAATAAACTTAGAAGTTTAGAAAAGTAAGGTATGATAGATCTTTTGAGAAAATTGAATGGAGACAGAAAGGAGTACACTTTTTTCTTGGCAGTTCATGGAATCTATACAAAAATTGACCATATATTAGGGCACAAAGACCTCAAAATCAATTGTGGAAAGGCAGAAATAGTAAATGCATTTTCTTCAGATCATGATGCAATAAAAATTAAATACAATAAAAGGCCAGGAAAAAATAGACCAAAATTAATTGGAAATTAAATAATCTAATCCTGAAGAATGAATGTGTGAAACAACAAATCATAGACACAGTCAATAATTTCAACCAATACAATGACAATAATGAAACAATATACCAAAATTTGTGGGATGTAGCCAAAGAGGTAATTAGGGGAAATTTTATAACTATATATGCTTAATTGCATAAAATAGTGAAAGAGGTTAATGAATCAAAAAATCTAGAAAAAGAACAAATTAAAACCCCAATTAAATAACAAATTTTAAATTCTAAAAATAAAAGGGGAGATTAATAAAACTGAAAATAAAAAATAAAAAAAAAACTGTTGATTACTAAATAATACTAAGTCTTGTGACTTCTGGCCAAGATGGCGGAGAGGAGGCACACAGCTGCATAAGTTCCTTGTCTTCTCTCAGAATTCATTTCATTAAAAGCCTCTGAATTAATGCTTGACTAAAAAACAAACAAACAAACAAATAAAAAAAAAAACAAATAGTTACCAAGAGAAGACATCCTTGAAATTCACCAGGAAAGGTCTGTTTTTGCTAGAGGGTAGGGAAGTTTTAAATCAGGTGCAGGCTGAGGTCAGGCAGCAGCAATGAGAACACTGCTGGCAGCTCACAGCCGAGCAGACAAGAGTGGGATGGGGTGTGATCTCAGCGTCTCTGTGGGGAGAGCTTTGCTACAGTATTGGATACTTTGCCCTAGCAGCAAGCCAGCAGACAAGCAGAGAAGCTAAAAACACCGGGGGTGAAGAATAAAACCCCAAACAGCTGGAGTCTCTTGAGACCTGGCCACCCCTCCCCAACAGTGTTTCAGCATATTCTCGGCTGAGCCATATCTGTCCTGCTAGTGCCTCGCTGCTGCCCCCCAGTCTGTAGAGGAAGTTCGGTAACCCTCCCCTCAAAAAAGCAGATTCCTCTTTTTTTTCTTTTTTTCTTTGCTAATTTTTCTTCGATTCTTCTCTGACAAAATGAGCAAAAAATTGAAATGGACCTTAACCACTGACAATTCTATACACATACAGAGCAGACTCTAAAAACAGACTGTCTCCAGGTGAATCCCCAAGGAGGAGATGATCTGTTCCTCAGCACAGATAAATCTCATAGAGGAAATTAAAAAGGCTCTCACAAGAGAGCTACAAGAAAAATGGGAAAAGGAGAGGAAGGCTTGGCAAGAGAGTCTGCAGAAGTCATCCCACTCATTTAAAGACAGAGTGGATAAAGAAATCAAATCCTTGAAAAATAGGATTAGTGAACTGGAAACAGAAAACAGCTCTCTAAAAAATAAAATTGACAAAATGGAAAAAAATTCCATAGAACAAAAGAACTCAATTGGACAATTAGAAAAAGATATTTAAAAAGTGAGTGAAGAAAATACTTCATTGAAAATCAGAATCGAACAAATGGAATTGAATGACTTGAGGAGACAACAAGAATCAGTCAAGCAAAACCAAAAAAATCAAACAATGGAGAAAAATGTGAAATAACTTCTTGGGAAAACAACAGACCTGGAAAATAGATCCAGGAGAGACAATCTGAGAATTATCAGACTCCCAGAAAAGTATGATGAAAAAAAAGAGCCTGGACACTATTTTGCAGGAAATTATCAAAGAGAATGGCTGAGAAGTCATAGAAACAAAGGGTAAAATAGACACTGAGAGATCCTAAAATCAAAACATCAAGAAATATAGTGGCCACATGCCAGAACCCTCAGATGAAGGAAAAAATATTGAAAGCCGCTAGAAAAACCCAATTCAAACATAGAGGAGCCACAAAAAGGATTACCCAGGATCTAGCAGCATCCCTATTAAAAGATCAAAGGGCCTGGAATATGATATTCCAAAAGGCTAAGGAACTCGGTATGCAACCAAAAATAACTTACCCAGCCAGAATGAGCATCTTTTTCCAGGGAAGAACATGGACATTCAAAGAAATAAGCAAACTTTACCTATTTTTTATGAAAAAACCAGAACTTAAGAAAAAGTTTTATCTACAAATATAGAACTCAAGAGAAACCTAAAAAGGTAAAAAGAAATCTTGGGAACTATATTTCTACTATAAAGATGTATAAAGAATACATGCATACCTTGTTCTAGAAACTAGAGGTGGAAAGGACATTGTACCAGAAAAAGGGTAAAGTGGGGATATTACATCTCATGAAGAGGCAAAGGTAACCTATTATATCTGAGAGAAAGAATGGAGGGTGATGAATATAGTGGTATCTTACTGCCATCAGAATTGGGTTTAAGAAAAAATTTTAGACATAGTCAATTTATGGTGAAACTTCTCCCACCTCATTGAAAAGTGGGAAGGGAAAAGTGACAAGGGAAGGAATAAGCTAAATGGAAGGGAATATGGAAACTGGGAGGGAAAGCAGTAAGATAGGGGGAGGAACTCTAAGGTGGGGGGGGAGGGATACTAAAAAGGGAGGGCTGTGAGAAGCAAGTGGAGCTCACAAGTTTAATCCTGGAGAGGAGGGTAAGGGGGGAAGAAGGGAGAAAAGCAAAAACAGGGGTTAACAAGATGACAAGTAATATAGAATTGGTAATTTGAACCATAAATGTGAACGGGGTAAACTTCCCCATAAAGAGGAAGCGGTTAGCAGAATGGATTAAAAACCAGAATCCTACAATATGTTGTTTACAGGAAACACACCTGAAGCAGGGAGATACATACAGAGCAAATGGTGAAAGGATGGAGCAGAATCTACTATGCTTCAGGTGAAGTAAAAAAAAGCAGGGGTAGCCATCCTGATCTCAGATCAACCAAAAGCAAAAATTGATGTAATTAAAAGAGATAAGGAAGGGCACTATATCTTGATAGAATAGCATAGACAATGAAGCCTGTCAATATTAAACATATATGTACCAAGTGGTGTAGCATCTAAATTCTTAAAAGAGAAATTAAAGGAGCTGCAAGAAGAAACAGATAGCAAAACTATAATAATGGGAGATCTTAACCTTGCACTCTCAGAATTAGATAAATCAAATCACAAAATAAATAAGAAAGAAGTCAAAGAGGTAAATAGAATACTAGAAAAGTTAGATCTGATAGATCTCTGGAGAAAACAAAATGGAGACAGAAAGGAGTACACTTCCTTTTCAGCAGTTCATGGAACCTATACAAAAACTGACCATATATTAGGACATAAAAACATAAAACTCATATGCAGTAAGGAAGAAATAGTAAATGAATCCTTTTCAGACCACGATGCAATGAAAATTATATTCAACAAAAAGCCAGGGGAAAATAGACCAAAAATAATTGGAGACTAAATAATCTCACACTAAAGAATGATTGGGTGAAACAGCAAATCATAGACATAATTAATAACTTAGACCCAAGAAAATGACAATAATGAGATGTCATACCAAAATGTGTGGGATGTAGCCAAAGCAGTAATAAGGAAAAATTTCATATCTCTAGAGACCTACTTGCAAAAAATAAAGAAAGAGAATGTCAGTGAATTAGAGTTGCAACTAAAAATTCTAGAAAAGGAACAAATTAAAAACCCCCAGTCAAACACTAAACTAGAAATTCTAAAAATAAAAGGAGAGATCAATAAAATTGAAAGCAAAAAAAAAAAAAAAACTATTGAATTAATTAATAAAACTAAGAGTTGGTTCTATGAAAAAACCAACAAAACAGACAAAGCCTTAGTAAATTTGATTAAAAGAAGAAGAGGAAAATCAAATTGTTAGTCTTTTTTTTTTAATTTTTATTTAATAATTACTTTATATTGACAGAATCCATGCAAGGGTAATTTTTTTTTTTTACAACATTATCCTTTGCACTCGTTTCTGTTCCAATTTTTTCCCCTCCCTCCCTCCACCCCCTCCCCTAGATGGCAAGCAGTCCTTTATATATTGGATATGTTGCAGTATATCATAGATACAATATATATTTGCAGAACCAAACAGTTCTCTTGTTGCATAGGGAGAATTGGATTCAGAAGGTATAAATAACCCAGGAAGAAAAACAAAAATGCAGATAGTTCACATTCATTTCCCAGTGTTCTTTCTTTGGGTGTAGCTGCTTTTGTCCATCATTTATCAATTGAAACTCAGGTCTCTTTGTCAAAGAAATCCACTTCCATCAAAATATGTCCTCATAAAATATCGTTGTCGAAGTGAATAATGATCTCCTGGTTCTGCTCATTTCACTTAGCATCAGTTCATGTAAGTTTCGCCAGTCCTCTCTGTATTCATCCTGCTGGTCATTTCTTAAAGAACAATAATATTCCATAACATTCATATACCACAATTTACCCAGCCATTCTCCAATTGATGGGCATCCATTCATTTTCCAGTTTCTAGCCACTACAAACAGGGCTGCTACAAACATTTTGGCACATACAGGTCCCTTTCCCTTCTTTAGTATTTCTTTGGGATATAAGCCCAATAGAAACACTGCTGGATCAAAGGGTATGCACAATTTGATAATTTTTTGGGCATAATTCCAGATTGCTCTCCAGAATGGTTGGATTCGTTCACAACTCCACCAACAATGCATTAGTGTCCCAGTTTTCCTGCATCCCCTCCAACATTCATCATTATTTTTTCCTGTCATCTTAGCCAATGTGACAGGTATGTAGTGGTATCTCAGAGTTGTCTTAATTTGCATTTCTCTGATCAATAATGATTTGGAACACTCTTTCATATGAGTGGTAATAGTTTCAATCTCATCCTCTGAAAATTGTCTGTTCATATCCTTTGACCATTTATCAATTGGAGAATGGCTTGATTTCTTATAAATTTGAGTCAGTTCTCTATATATTTTGGAAATGAAGCCTTTATCAGAACCTTTAACTGTGAAGATGTTTTCCCAGTTTGTTGCTTCCCTTCTAATCTTGTTTGCATTAGTTTTGTTTGTACAAAGGCTTTTTAATTTGATGTAATCAAAATTTTCTATTTTGTGATCAGTAATGGTCTCTAGTTCATTTTTGGTCACAAATTTTTTTCTCCTCCACAAGTCTGAGAGATAAACTATTCTATGTTCCTCTAATTTATTTATAATCTCATTCTTTAGGCCTAGGTCATGGACACATTTTGATCTTATCTTGGTATATGGTGTTAAGTGTGGGTACATGCCTAATTTCTGCCATACTAATTTCCAATTATCCCAGCAGTTTTTATCAAATAATGAATTCTTTTCCCTGAAGTTAGGGGCTTTGGGTTTGTCAAACACTAGATTGCTATAGTTGACTACTCTGTCTTGTGAACCTAACCTTTTCCACTGATCCACTAATCTATTTCTTAGCCAATACCAAATGGTTTTGGTGACTGCTGTTTTATAATATAATTTTAGATCAGGTACAGCTAGGACACCTTCATTTGATTTTTTTTCATTAATTCCCTTGAGATTCTCGACCTTTTATTGTTCCATATGAATTTTGTTGTTATTTTTTCTAGATCATTAAAATATTTTCTTGGAAGTCTGATTGGTATAACACTAAATAAATAGATTAGTTTAGGGAGTATTGTCATCTTTATTACGTTCACTCGGCCAATCCAAGAGCACTTAATATTTTTCCAATTATTTAAGTCTGACTTTATTTGTGTGGAGACGTTTTTATAATTTTGCTCATATAATTCCTGACTTTCCTTTGGTAGATAGATTCCCAAATATTTTATGGTATCAACAGTTATTCTGAATGGAAATTCTCTTTGTATCTCTTGCTGTTGGGTTTTGTTGGTGATGTATAAAAATGCTGAGGATTTATGGGGATTTATTTTGTAGCCAGCTACTTTGCTAAAATTATGAATTATTTCTAATAGCTTTTTAGTAGAATCTCTGGGGTTCTCTAGGTATACCATCATATCATCGGCAAAGAGTGATAGTTTGGTTTCCTCATTGCCTACTCTAATTCCTTTAATATCTTTCTCAACTCTTATTGCCGAGGCTAGTGTTTCTGATACGATATTAAATAATAATGGTGATAGTGGGCAACCTTGCTTCACTCCAGATCTTACTGGGAAAGGTTCCAGTTTTTCCCCATTGCATATGATGCTTACTGATGGTTTTAAATATATGCTCCTGACTATTTTGAGGAAAAGTCCATTTATTCCTATGCTCTCAAGTATTTTTATTAGGAATGGATGTTGGATTTTATCAAATGCTTTTTCTGCATCTATTGAGATGATCATATGGTTTTTGTTTGTTTGGTTATTGATATAGTCAATTATGCTAATAGTTTTCCTAATATTGAACCAGCCCTGCATTCCTGGTATAAATCCTACTTGGTCATAGTGTATTATCCTGGTGACGATTTTCTGTAATCTTTTTGCTAATATTTTATTTAAGATTTTAGCATCAATATTCATTAGGGAGATTGGTCTATAATTTTCTTTCTCTGTTTTCAGCCTACCTGGTTTAGGTATCAGTACCATGTCTGTGTCATAAAAGGAGTTTGGTAGGACTCCTTCAATCCCTATTTTTTCAAATAGTTTATTTATCATTGGAGTTAATTGTTCTTTAAGTGTTTGGTAGAATTCACATGTAAATCCATCTGGTCCTGGGGATTTTTTCTTAGGGAGTTGATTGATAGTTTGTTTTATTTCTTTTTCTGAGATGGGACTGTTTAGGATATTTACTTCTTCCTCTGTTAGTTTGAGCAAGCTATATTTCTGAAAGTATTCTTCCATTTCATTTAAGTTGTCGAATTTATTGGCATAAAGTTGGGCAAAGTAACTCCTAATTATTGCTCTAATTTCCTCTTCGTTAGTGGCGAGTTCTCCCTTTTCATTTTTAAGACTAACAATTTGATTTTCCTCTTTCCTTTTTTAAATCAGATTTACTAAGGGTCTGTCTATTTTGTTGGTTTTTTCATAGAACCAACTCTTAGTTTTAATAATTAATTCAATAGTTTTTTTACTTTCAATTTTATTGATCTCTCCTTTTATTTTTAGAATTTCAAATTTAGTGCTTGACTGGGGGTCTTTAATTTGTTCCTTTTCTAGCATTTTTAGTTGCAAACCCAATTCATTGACCTTCTCTTTCTCTATTTTATACAAATAGGCCTCTAGAGATATGAAATTTCCCCTTATTACCACTTTGGCTGCATCCCATACATTTTGGTATGATGTCTCATTATTATCGTTTTCTTGGGTGAAGTTATTAATTATGTCTATGATTTGCTGTTTCACCCAAGCATTCTTTAGTGTGAGATTATTTAGTTTCCAATTATTTTTTGGTCTGCTTCCCCCTGGTTTTTTGTTGAATGTAATTTTCATTGCATCATGGTCTGAAAAGGATGCCTTTACTATTTCTGCCTTACTGCATTTGAATTTAAGGTTTTTATGTCCTAATATATGGTCAATTTTTGTATAGGTTCCATGAACTGCTGAAAAGAAAGTGTATTCCTTTCTGTCTCCATTACATTTTCTCCAGAGATCTATCATATCTAACTTTTCTAGTATTCTATTTACCTCTTTGACTTCTTTCTTATTTATTTTGTGGTTTGATTTATCTAATTCTGAGAGTGCAAGGTTAAGATCTCCCACTATTATAGTTTTACTGTCTATTTCTTCTTTCAGCTCTCTTAATTTCTCTTTTAAGAATTTAGATGCTACACCACTTGGTGCATATATGTTTAATATAGATAGTGCTTCATTATCCATGCTACCCTTTAGCAAGATAGAGTGCCCTTCCTTATCTCTTTTAATTAAATCAATTTTTGCTTTAGCTTGATCTGAGATCAGGATGGCTACCCCTGCTTTTTTGACTTCACCTGAAACATAGTAGATTTTGCTCCAACCTTTTACCTTTAACCTGCATGTATCTCCCTGCTTTAGGTGTGTTTCCTGTAAACAACATATTGTAGGATTCTGGCTTTTAATCCATTCTGCTAACCACTTCCTCTTTATGGGGGAGTTTACCCAGTTCACATTTATGGTTAGAATGACCAATTCTGTATTACTTGCCATCTTGTTAACCCCGGTTTATGCTTTTCTCCCTTCTTTCCCCTTTCCCCCCCTTCCCAGTATCAAGCTTGTGAGCACCACTTGCTTCTCACAGCTCTCCCTTTTTAGTATCCCTACCCCCGCCTTAGAGTTCCTCCCCCTATCTTACCCCTTTCCCTCCCAGTTTCCGTATTCCCTTCCTCTTAGCTTATTCCTTCCCTTTTCACTTTTCCCTTCTCACTTTTCAATGAGGTGGGAGAAGTTTCACCATAGATTGAATATGTCTTAAGATTTTTCACTTAAAGCCAATTCTGAAGGCAGTAAGATACCCACAATATTCATCCCCCTCCATTTTTTCTCTCAGATATAGTAGGTTTCCTATGCCTCTTCATGAGATGTACTACCCCCACTTTACCCTTTTTCTGGTACAATGTCCTTTCCACATCAATTTCTAGAACAAGGTATACATGTATTCTTTATACATCTATATAGTCGAAATATAGTTCCCAAGATTAATCTTTACCTTTTTAGATTTCTCTTGAGTTCTATATTTGTAGATCAAACTTTTTGTTAAGTTCTGGCTTTTTCATCAGAAATAGATGAAATTCGCTTACTTCGTTGAATGTCCATCTTCTTCCCTGGAAAAAAGATGCTCATTCGCGCTGGGTAAGTTATTTTTGGTTGCATACCAAGTTCCTTAGCCTTTCGGAATATCATATTCCAGGCCCTTCAATCTTTTAATGTGGATGCTGCCAGATCCTGGGTGATCCTTACTGTGGCTCCTTGATACTTGAAGTGGGTTTTTCCAGCTGCTTGCAATATTTTTTCCTTCATCTGAGGGTTCTGGCATTTGGCCACTATATTCCTTGGTGTTTTGATGTTAGGATCCCTTTCAGTGGGTGATCAATGAATCCTTTCAATATTTATTTTTTCCTCTGTTCCTATGACTTCTGGGCAGTTGTCTTTGATAATTTCCTGGAAAATAGTGTCCAGGCTCTTTTTTTCATCATGTTTTTCTCGAAGTCCAATGATTCTCAGATTGTCTCTCCTGGATCTGTTTTCCAGGTCTGTTGTCTTCCCCAGAAGGTATTTCACATTCTTTTCCATTGTTTGATTTTTTGGATTTGCTTGACTGATTCTTCTTGTCTCCTCGAGTCATTCAATTCCAATTGTTCAATTCTGATTTTCAGTGAAGTATTTTCTTCACTCACTTTTTAAAAATCTTTTTCTAATTGTCCCATTGAGTTCTTTTGTTCTGTGGAATTTTTTTCCATTTCGCCAATTTTGTTTTCCAGTTCACCAATCCTATTTTTCAAGGATTTTACTTCTTTATCCACTCTCTCTTTAACTGACTTCTCCAGGCTCTTTTTCCAAGCCTCCCTCTCCTTTTCCCAAGCTTCCCTCTCCTTTTGCCAAACCTCACTCTGCTTTTCCCATTTTTCTTCTAACTCCTTTGTAGGAGCCTTTTTAATTACTTCTATGAGGTTCATCTGTGCTGAGGAACAGATGATCTCCTCCTTTGGGGATTCACCTGGGGACTGTCTGTTTTTAGTCTCCTCAGGATTTAGAGTCTGCTCTCTATCTGTATAGAAGCTGTCAAGGGTTAAAGTCCTCTTCAGTTTCTTGCTCATTCTGTCTAATAATCAAAGACAAACTAGCAAAGAAAAACAGAAAAAACTGGAGTCTTTCTTTGGGGGAGGGGCTGGGTGTGTTACCGAGCTTCCTCTCCAGACTGCGGGGGGCAGCAGTGAGGCACTAGCAGGACTGTGCTGTGCCTGCGCTCTGAGATCCCAGAGCGTGCTGAGTCACTGTGGGGGAGAGAGGAAGGGGCGGCCAGGTCCCAAGTGACTCCAGCTGTTTGGGGTTGTGTTCTTCACCCCCGGTGTTTTTAGCTTCTCTGCTGGGCTGCTGACTTGCTGCCGGAGCAAAGTATCCAGTCCTGTAGTGAAGCTCTCCCCGCAGAGACGGCTGCGATCACTCCCCACCCCCTCTCCAGTCTGCTCCCGTGCTCTCACTGCCGCTGCCCGCAGCCTGCATCCGATCTAAAACCATCCCAGCCCTCCAGTAAAGACAGACCTTTCTTGGCGAATTTCAAGGATGGCTTCTCTTGGTAACTATTTGTGGGTTTTTTTTTCAGTCAAGCATTAATTCAGAGGCTTGTAATGAAATGGATAGTGAGAGAAAGAGTGGAGCTTACACAGCTGTGTGCCTCCTCTCCACCATCTTAACCGGAAGTCCAAATTGTTAGTCTTAAAAATGAAAAGGGAGAACTCGCCACTAATGAAAAGGAAATTAGAGCAATAATTAGGAGTTACTTTGCCCAACTTTATACCAATAAATTCGACAACTTAAATGAAATGAAAGAATACCTTCAAAAATATAGCTTGCCCAGATTAACAGAGGAAGAAGTAAATATCCTAAACAGTCCTATCTTAGAAAAAGAAATAGAACAAGCTATTAACCAATGCTCTAAGAAAAAATCCCCAGGACCAGATGCATTTACATGTGAATTCTACCAAACATTTAAAGAACAATTAACACCAATGCTATATAAACTATTTGAAAAAATAGGGATTGAAGGAGTCCTATGAAACTCCTTTTACGACACAGACATGGTACTGATACCTAAACCAGGTAGGTTGAAAACAGAGAAAGAAAATTATAGACCAATCTCCCTAATGAATATTGATGCTAAAATCTTAAATAAAATATTAGCAAAAAGATTACAAAAAATCATCCCCAGGATAATACACTATGACCAAGTAGGATTTATACCAGGAATGCAGGGCTGGTTGGATATTAGGAAAACTATTAGCATAATTGACTACATCAATAACCAAACTAACAAAAACCTTATGATCATCTCAATAGATGCAGGAAAAGCATTTGATAAAATTCAACATCCATTCCTCATAAAAACACTTGAGAGTATAGGAATTTCCTTAAAATAGTCAGGAGCCTATATTTAAAACCATCACAAAGCATCATATGCAATGGGGAAAACCTGGAACCTTTCCCAGTATGATCTGGAGTGAAGCAAGCTTGCCCACTCTCACCATTATTATTCAATATTGTATTAGAAACGCTAGCCTTGGCAATAAGAGTAGAGAAAGAGATTAAAGCAATTAGAGTAGTCAATGAGGAAACTAAATTATCACTCTTTGCAGATGATATGATGGTATACCTAGAGAACCCCAGAGATTCTACTAAAAAGCTATTAGAAATAATTCATAACTTTAGCAAAGTTGCAGGATAAAAAATAAATCCCCATAAAGCCTCCGCATTTTTATACATCACCAATAAAATCCAACAGCAAGAGATACAAAGAGAAATTCCATTCAAATTCCATTCAAAATAACTGTTGACAGCATAAAATATTTGGGAATCTATCTACCAAAAGAAAGTCAGGAATTACATGAGCAAAATTACAAAAATATATTCCACACAAATAAAGTCAGACTTAAATAATTTGAAAAATATTAAGTGCTCTTGGATAGGCTGAGCGAATACTCGCTAAAGTAATCAATTTATTTAGTTCTATACCAATTAGACTTCCAAGAAAATATTTTAATGATCGAGAAAAAATAACAACAAAATTCATATGGAAGAACAAAAGATCGAGAATTTCAAGGGAATTAATGAAAAAAAAATCAAATGAAGGTGGCCAAGCTGGACCTGATCTAAAACTATATTATAAAGCAGCAGTCACCAAAACCATTTAGTATTGGCTAAGAAATAGATTAGTTGATCATTGGAATAGGTTAGGTTCACAAGAAAAAAATAGTCAACTATAACAATCTAGTGTTTGACAAATCCAAAGATCCTAATTTTGGGGATAAGAATTCATTATTTGACAAAAACTGATGGGATAACTGGAAATTAATATGGCAGAAATTAGGCATGGACCCACACTTAACACCGTATACCAAGATAAGATCAAAATGGATCCATGATCTAGGCATAAAGAATGAGATTATAAATAAATTAGAGGAGCATAAGATAGTTTACCTCTCAGACTTGTGGAGGAGGAAGAAATTTGTGACCAAAGATGAACTAGAAACCATTATTGATCACAAAACAGAAAATTTACATTACATCAAATTAAAAATTCTTTGTACAAACAAAACAAATGCAAACAAGATTAGAAGGGAAGCAACAAACTGGGAAAATATCTTCCCAGTTAAAGGTTCTGATAAAGGTCTCATTTCCAAAATATATAGAGAATTGGCTCTAATTTATAAGAAATCAAGCCATTCTCCAATTGATAAATTCTCCAAAGGATATGAACAGACAGTTTTCAGATGAGGAAATTGAAACTATTTCCACTCATATGAAAGAGTGTTCCAAACCACTATTGATCAGAGAAATGCAAATTAAGACAACTCTGAGATACCACTACACACCTGCCAGATTGGCTAAGATGACAGGAAAAAATAATGATGAATGTTGGTGGGGATGTGGGAAAACTGGGATACTTATGCATTGTTGGTGGAGTTTTGAATGAGTCTAACCATTCTGGAGAGCAATCTGGATTTTTGCCCAAAAAGTTATCAAACTGTGCATACCCTTTGATGCAGCAGTGCTACTCCTGGGCTTATATCCCAAAGAGACACTAAAGGGAAAGGGACCTGTATGTGCCAAAATGTTTGTGGCAGCCCTCTTTGTAGTGGCTAGAAACTGGAAAATGAATGGATGCCCATCAATTAGAGAATGGTTGGGTAAATTGTGGCATATACCACAATGTTATGGAATATTATTATTCTATAAGAAATGACCAGCAAGATGAATATAGAGAGGCTTGGAGAGACTTACATGAACTGATGCTAAATGAAATGAGCAGAATCAGGAGATCATTATATACCACAATAACTATTCTGTATGAGGATGTATTCTCATGGAAGTGGATTTCCTCGACAAAGAGATCTAACTCAGTTTCAGTTGATCAAGGATGGACAGAAGCAGCTACATCCAAAGAAAAAACACTGGTAAATGAATACAAACCATTTTCATTTTTGTTTTTCTACCTTCTGTATGTAGGATATACTGTGGCATATTTAACATGTATAGGAGTGCTTGCCATCTGGGGGAGAGAATAGAGAGGGGAGAGGGGTGGAGGGAGGGAGGGGAAAAATCAGAACAGAAGTGAGTACAAGGGATAATGTTGTAAAAAATTGCCCTGGCATGGGTTCTATCAATTAAAAGTTATTTTAAAAAATAAATAAAAATAAAACTAAGTCTTGGTTTTGTGAAAAAGTCAAAAAATAGATTAAACTTTATTAATTTGATTAGAAAAAGGAAAGAAGAAAATCAAACTGTTAGTTTCAAAAATGAAAAGAATTTCCACCAATGAAAAGAAAATTCGAGCAATTATTTGTCAATAAATTTCATAACATAAGTGAAATTGAGGAATATTTACAAAAATACAGATTGCCCAGGTTAACAGAAGAGAAAACAGATTATTTAAATAATCCCATTTTAGAAAAAGAAATAGAACAAGCTATTAATCAACTCTTTAAGAAAAAATCTCCAGGGCTAGATGGATTTACATGTGAATTCTATTAGTCATTTAAAATAAATTCTCATATTATGCAACTTATTTGAAAAAAATAGGGAAAAATGAGTCTTATCAAATTTCTTTTATGATGCAGATATGGTGCTGATACCTAAACCAGGTAAACAAAAAAAGAAAATTATAGACCAATTTCCCTAATGAATATTGATTGAAAAATCTTAAATAAAATATTGACAAAGGGATTCCAGAAAGTCACCCCCAGGATAATACAGCATGAGGATTTATACCAAGAATGCAGGGCTGGTTCAATATTAGGAAAACTATTAGCATAATTGATTACATCAATAACCAAATTAATAAAAACCACATGATTATCTCAATAGATGCAGAAAAAGCATTTGATAAAATCTAACACCCATTCCTATTAAAAATACTGGAGCGTATAGGAATAAATGGACTTTTCATTAAAATGATCAGTAGCATCTATTTAAATCCCTCAGCAAGCATCATATGTAATGGGAACAAACTGGAACGATTCCCAATAAAATTAGGGATAAAACAAGGTTGCCACTATCACTATTACTATTCAATATTGTATTAGAAATGTCAGCTTTGGAAATAAGAGAAGAAAAAGAAATTAAAAGAATTAAAGTAGGTAACGAAGAAACCAAATTATCACTCTTTTCAGATGATATGATGGTATTCTAAAAAACCCTAGACAATCAACTAAAAAACTACTAGAAACAATTCACAATTTTCACAAAGTTGCATGATACAAAATAAATCCACATAAAACATCAGCATTTTTACATATTACCAACAAAGTCCAGCTAGTAAGAACCACAGGAAGAAATTCCATCTAAAATAACTATCAATAGTATAAAATTTTTGGGATAGATATCTGCCAAGGGAAAGTCAGGAACTATATGAATACAACTACAAAACACTTACCATAAAAAAGTGAGATCAAATCAATTGGAAAATTATCAAGTGTTCATGGGTAGTCTGAGCGAATATAATAAAAATGACCATACTATCTAAATTAATCTACTTATTTAATGCCATAGTAATCAAACTTTCAAGAAATTATCTTTCAGATTTAGAAAAAAAACTAATAAAATTCATCTGGAAGAAAAAGGTCAAGAATTTCAAGGAAATTAATGAAAAAAAAATGCCTATGTAGGTCCCCTAGCTGTGTCAGGCATAAAACTACATTGTAAAGCAGCAGTCATCAAAAGCTTTTTATTGTTGGCTAAGAAATAGAGTAGTTGATCATTGGAATAGGTTAGGTTCACAAGACAAAATAGTCAACTATAGCAATCTAGTGTCTGACAAAGCCAAAGACCCCAACTTTTGGGATAAGAACTCAGTATTTGACAAAAACTGCTAGGAAAATTGCAACTAGTATGGCAGAAACTAGGCATCAACCCACACTTAATACCATATAGCAAGATGAGGTTGAAATGTGTTCATGAGTTATGCATAAAGAATGATATTATAAGCAAATTAGAAGAATATAGGATAGTTGACCTCTCAGATCTGTGGAGAAGGAATTTTTGACCAAAGAAAAACTGGAACTTCATTATTGAACACCAAATAGATAATTTTGATTATATTAAATTAAATAGCTTTTGTACAAACAAAACTAATGCAGACAAGATTAGAAGGGAAGCAATAAGTTGGTAAAATTTTACATTCAAGCATCCTGATAAAGCCTAATTTCTAAAATATACAGAGAATTGACTCAAATTTAAAAGAATTCAAGCCATTCTCTAATTGGTAAATGCTCAAAAGACAGATAATTTTCAGATGAAGGAATTGAAACCATTTCTAGTCATATGAAAAGGTACTCTAAGTCACTATTGAGCAAAGAATGAAAATTAATACTACTTTGAGGTGTCATTACACACCTCTCAAATTGGCTAAGATGACAGAAAAGTATAATGGCAAATATTGGAGGGGATCTGGGAAAATTGAGATACTAATACCTAGTTGGTGGAATTGTGAACAGATGTAACCATTCTGGAAAGCAATTTGGAACTCTCCTCAAAAGATTATTAAACTATGCATTTTTTTTTGATCCAGCTGTGTTTCTACTAGGCTTATAGACCAAGGGAATATTAAAGGAGGGAAAGGGACCCACATGTGCAAAAATGTTTTTGGCAACACTTTTTGTAGTGGCAAAAAACTGGAAACTGAGTGGATGCCCATGAATTGGAGAATGATTGAATAAGTTATGGTATATGAATGTAATGGAATATTATTGTTCTATACGAAACTATTAGCAGGATGATTTCAGAGATCTGGAGAGACTCACATGAACTAATGCTAAGTGAAATGAGCAAAACCAGAAGATCATTGTACATGGCAACAGCAAGTTTCTAAGATGACCAATTTTGATGGGCATGGCCCTTCTTAACAATGAGATGATTCAGGACAGTTCTAATGATCTTATGATGATGAGAACCATCTACACTCAGAGAGAGATCTGTGGAAACTAAGTGTGGATCACAACATAGCATTTTTACTTCTTTTGCTGTTGTTTGCTTGAATTTTATTTTCTTTTTAATTTCTTTTCCTTTTCGATCTGATTTTTCTTGTACAGCAAGATAAGTGTATAAATATGTATGCCTATGTTGGATTTACATATTTTACCATATTTAACAGATATTAGATTATTTGCCATATAGGGGAGGGGTTGTGGAAATGGGGGGAAATTGTTAACACAAAGTTTTGCAAGTGTCAATAGTGAAAAATTATCCTTCCTTTTTTTTTAATAAAAGGGTTCAATAAAAAATATATTATTGGATGGTAGTAATGTTATGAATCAAGAGATTCTGGCAGTGAACTATGGTACCAAAGATAAATAGTGAAAAATACTTTATCATATTACCAATATACACACATACATACATATATGTATATGTAAAAGCAAGATTTTATATATAGGTATATATGCATATGTATAATCATATATATAAACACATATATACATGAATATATATATATATATATATATATATATATATATATATATATATATATATATATATATATATATATATATATATATGGTATCTGGTTCTTGTAAGCCTAATTCTGGGGCTCCTAGATATAAAGAGGATGTAACTCTCTTCCTGGATTTTGGAGCCTTACATCAAGAAGATGCATTCTTCAACAAAACTTTTTTATATATTTCCTCTCCATTATTCATTCTTCAGAATTATGCCATCTCTTTCACCATATGTTTCTCGCACTTCACTTATTGGGTCTCTATTATTCAGAATCCCAGGATCATATGTTTAGAGATGCAACAAGGACCTCTTTTTTTTACAGATGAGGAAATTTTGGCTTAGAGAATTAAGGGGTTTGACCCAGGTGACAAAAATTTTTAGTGATTGAATCATGATTGAAACTTAAGTCTTTTAATTGTCAGATTTATCACTGTGCCCAATCATCTCTCTTTTATCAGAATTATTCATGTGTTTATAATTTGGGTATTTTCCACCAATTAAATTAAATTTTTGCATGTAGAGTCAGTAGTTCATTCAGTTTTGTGTTCTCAGCACCTAGCCCATAGCCTTATGTACTGGTAAGAAGCATTTAAGTATATTTTGAATTGAATCACTAAATTAAAAATAACAGCAACAACAAAAGCAAACAAAAAGCAAAACTCTTTTGATTGTAACTAATGGGTTGTTTATGAATAAAAATGTAAGGGTTCCTTTAGTATGGAAAGAATTCAAAGAATAATTTGGGTTCTTTATGAAAATTAGAACTGATAGAACCCAATGAAAAACAATGTCAATAAAAAGTAGAGAAGCAAAACAAGCCATATCATCAATTGTTTAATGGGGGAAAGGGAGAGGAGGGGAAGTGCCAAAATGAGGATTCAAAACATGAGCATCAAAAAGTCTAAGTTTTGAGAATGTTTTAGAATTCCATCATTGTCTTATTTTTCCCAAGTAAAATGTTTGTCATTTCCTATCAAATGAAAACCAAATGAATATAATAAGGTGCTTTGAGACATGCACATTTTGGGTTGGACAACTTCAGCAATTTATATAGCATTGCTCAGATTGGGTTACTCATAGTACTGAATAATTATTCTGACTCATTTTACCCTAACTCTGAGGTAGAATTCTGGGGAAATTTTCTAATTCAAAGCTAGGTTAAGCTTATTTCAAAGTACCCTTTCCCAAAATGGATTGAGGGTTCCTTCTAGATTAGTTTTTTTATGTAGACAATGATAAATGTTAGATTTTGGGTTGATTTGGAAAATTGTGGAAAATTTGTAATAATTTGTATTTGTGATAATGCATATTCAGTGTTTTCTTTGAAGAAATACTTGAACCAATATCATTGGTATATTTAGGTTATATACATTTTCAGAATTTTATCAACTCTCCTCTAATTTTGTGAGATAGCACTTTCTTTGGAAAGAACATTGAAATTGGAGTCATGAGACCTAAGTTTGAATGCTGGCCTCAGTTTCTTCATCTGAAAAATAAAAATAGTACACTATTTTCTTCATATGATTTCTTTCCTTGGACAAAAAGGACTTTGTAAATCATAAGGTCCAAAAGATATCCTACTGATGTAGTATACTTTTTACACATAATCTTACTAAATATTTTGGTGATATTTTTCAGTTTTCTAAGATGATATTAATATCCTGTTGGCAATAACACCTTGCATAAACATCAGTCTTCCTCACTGGTTCAATTTCATATGGGGTGGTGGCTAATCTGAGTTATGGGATATTTTTCAAGAAATGTAGCTTTATTATTTTCTTGAGTATATACTGTAACATGAGTTAGCCAAAATATTTTTCCAACTAGATGTCAAGCTGACCAGTTTTAGCTAATAGTTAAGAAATCCTGTAAACAGAATTTTAAAAAAAATTGATGGTTGCTCCAAGGAGCACATCCTTAGTATATAGCAATCTAAATAACATTTTCAGAAATTTTGGGTTCATTTCTCACTCTTTTAAGTTTGAAGCTTTTCTCAGATATTCTAATACATTAATATAAGGCCTTCTTGGTCACTTGTTGTACAAGTGACTGATTAATTACATAATTAAATTATAACACATCTCATTTTGGAACACAGTCATATCAGTCCTACCATGTTAGGAAGTTGATCTTGCCACTGAACCCAGATGGCTCTGGAGGGAAAAGTGAGGCAAATAACTTGCACAGCCCTCTTTCCCTTAAATTGAATTCATTTGCATGTCATGGCATCAAGTCCCTGATGTCATGGTCCTCTTCAAGAACAAAGGACAAACAACTATCTCGTGTGAGTAAAGCTGGTCTACAAACTAAAATTGGTCAGTTGGGAGACTTCTTCCTCCCTTTCTCCTTCCTTCTCTCCTTCCTTTCCTCCCGCCCTCCTTCCTGTCCCTCTTTACTTCCCCCCTCTCTCCTTTCATTCCTTCTTCCTTCTTTTCCTCCCTTTCTCCCTTCTTCCCTTCCTTCCTCATTCCTTCCCTCCCTCACTCCTTCCCTCTCTCTCTCTCTCCCTTTTTCCCTTCCTCCCTTCCTCTTCCCTTTCATCTTTTTATTCCCTCTCCTTCCCCATCTTTACCTATAGATGGTCTTAAAAACATTTTTTTTCTTTGCTTTTGCATCTCTGAACTATTTACTGGGTAGATCTTTTTCTTATGGACCAGGCTTTAAACCAAAACCAATCTGGTTTTAATTGGCCATCAATAGGTCCTAGGCCAAGTTGAACTCAGATTGAATAAATAAGTCATTTCTGCTTTGTCCAGAAACCCTCTCAGCTTCCTCCCTCCCTTCCTTTCTCCCTTCCTTCCTTTCTCCTTCTCTTCCTCCTTCCCTTTCTTCTTCCCTCCCTCCCTCCCTGGCTTCCTTCCTCCCACTTTCCCTCTCTTCCTCCCTTCCTTCCTTCCTTCTTTCCTCTCTCCCTCCCTCTCTCTCTTCCTCCCTCCTTTTTTTCTTTTCTCCCTCCCTCCCTTCCTTCCTTCTTTCCTTCCTTCATCTATTCATTCATTCATTCATGTGTTTGTTTGTTTAATTCTTTTGGATTAGGTGAAAGGAAATTCTTTGCTTCAATTGCTACCTATCCTTAATCACTGAGTGGGTGTGGCTTCAGTCAAATGGAGATCTTTATAAGACCTTAGAATGAAATGGGCAAAGTCTTTTATTTCATCCAGGGTTATCTCTGCTCTTCTTTTTGATCTCTTTCTTTCCACTAGACCAAATGACTCTGGAGGGGAAAGAGAGATAGGTGGCTTTTCAGAGTCCTGCCTCATTTAAATCTAATTCACTTGCATGTCATGGCACCACTTCCCTAATGTCATGATCCTCTTTGAGAACAAAGGAGAAACAACAACAAAAGCAGGAGGGATCATAACATCATAGATACTATGCTAGAAGAGACCTTAGCTATCAGTGAGTCTAAGTTATTTTACAGATAAAGAAATTAAGGCCCAGAGAGGTTAATCAACTTACCCAGGGTCATACATTTGCCTGACTCCAAGTTCAGAAATGTAACCATCACACTGCAAATGACTGGCATACTGACAGCACAAAATAGGGAAATTTTCAGGGTCAAATTTACATGAGAAAAGCTAACATCTCCAAGATGCCTTCTTTCCACAGATTGAAATGATTTCTTCATTTTGGAGAACTCTTTTGTCACTTCAAATCCAGCCCCTGGAGTTGGTCATTCTTTGAACTCTATCTTGATTCATCCAGGAAGGGACATCTGGTTTAACTTCTCTTGGACTTTATACTTTTACTCAAAAGAATTATTCTCCTTGGACATATTTACTGGACTTTGCATTATCAATACTAGCAATGTGAATTTATTCTCAAAGGGTTTTTTTTTTTCCAATTCTACTTTGCTCCATTTGTGATGAATGATGCATCAAATACAATTTGGACATAGACAATATGAAAACTTGCTTTTTTGAATGCTTACAGGTCACAATGGTTTTCTCTCCCTTGCTCTCTCTTTAATGGCTAGGTGAGAGAAAGATAAACAATTGTTAGTTAAAATGTCAAATAAATTTTAATTAGGTCAAATAAAGTTAGTATCATAGGTTTAAAGATGGAAGATATTTTTTCATATAATCCCCTCATTTGTAAAATGAGGAAATAGACTTGGAAAGAAGAATTCACTTTCATCAAATCAAATTGTTTTCTGGAATGTCTTCATAAATCTAGGAAAATCTCTTGTTGCAATAAAGCTTAGCACTTCAGAGATCTCTTTAGGAATTATAAGTTTCCTTCTAAATATCAAGGCCTTGCTTTAAGATCTCCTAAATTGCTCCCCTTTTCTACCTGTCCAAATTCTACCCCCTTTCCAATGTCCAACACAACTTTCATATTTTATTTAAAGCTGTCTATGATACCAGAAACCTGTTTATTGTCTACTAAAACCATCTCTCCCCACTTTGTTTCCAAAGCAAGGCCTCAGTATTAACTTATTTTATATTTCAATTATTTTCCCACTATTTTCATTTCCTTTGCAGTCCTGTCTCACTCACTGTCCAAATTTAGCATATATAAAGTTAAGTTCTCATTTTCTCCTCCAAAAATTGACACATGCGCTTTATTTGGTTTAGTATGATTCTAAGAATAGGGACATACTTTATCTTTCTTTGAAGCTACTGTTACCTCTGTGTCTAACATTGTCCCTTATCTGTAAAAGAACACATGTATTTTTATCAATTTTATAGAAGAAAATATTTTGCAAAAGCAGCTATCACACCATTACCTTGATGAATAAAAGAAATATTTTATGATATCCTGAAATGATGTTTTCCTTGGTGATTTTTACAACAGTAGAATAAATGCAAACTTTCAAACCAAGGTTATGTTTTCAGAACTTCAAATAGAGCATGATGCATGGCCATTAATGAATATATATCCTATCTGCTAATACTGGGACAAAATCTACTTTTGAAATATATCCTACAAATACAAATGTCTATATATCTCTGTATCTATCTACCCATATGTATACTTATACATATATGCATATATATATACATGTATATAAATCAGGATCTGGCAGAGTAGAGGCTGCAAAATATCACTCTTTCTTTTTCTGTAAGTTTTTGTCTTTGAATAGATAAATGACAAATTTTGATTAATGTCATTAGTCAGTCCAATGAAAATAAGACATTGTTGGGTCAGTGTTAAAAGGGACACTTAATTCCACAGGAATGTCATGCACGTACATGATGTAAGTAATATGGCAAATGCAATCTAATGCTAAGGGGAATTTATACTGCCAAGACTTTTGTATGAATTATAGCCAAACATCCAATTTGTGTCCCAACTGATTATTTGGAAATTTGCAAAGATATTTCATGAAGTTATGTGAATTATAGCTATTATATTGCAATTCGTTAAGGTTATTATAAAATTATTTTGGTTATATAGATTTTACTTGTAATGAGCCTTTGTGCAGTCAGTAATGACTTGCTTGTGTAGATGCCAGAACAAAATAGAGAGCTTCCAATATATCAAACAGCCAAATGATTTAATATTCAAAAGAAATGTAAATAAGGGACACACATTAATGTAGATGCAGTGGATCTTCGCAAGCTTAAGAGGAAAATAACAGAAACAAGAAAGGACATAAAAATAAAGATATGTATCATATTCTTAGCATCAAAAGGAAGACCCATAAATTTTATAATGCAATAGAATTATAAAATTTCTGAATTGAAAGGGTCCTCAGAGGCTCAACCCATACCTACAATATGAATAATATCTAAAAAAGCACTGAAAGGATTATAATTTATTTCACTTATAGTCCCTCAGAGATAGGGACTTTATGATTTACCAATGTAGCCCATTCCAATAGCTCTAACATTCTTTTTTTTTAATTAATTAATTAATTAATTTTTAATAATTACAACTTTTTATTGACAGAACCCATGCCTTGGTAATTTTTTACAACATTATCCCTTGCACTCACTTCTGTTCTGCCTTTTCCCCTCCCTTTCTCTACCTCCTCCCCCAAATGGCAAGCAGTCTTATACATGTTAAATGTGTTGCAATATATCCTAGATACAATATACGTGTGCAGAATCGAACAGTTCTCTTGTTGCACAGGAAGAATTGGATTCAGAAGGTAAAAATAACCCAGGAAGAAAAACAAAAATGCAAACAGTTTACATTTGTTTCCCAGTGTTCTTTCTTTGGGTGTAGCTGCTTCTGTCCATCATTGATCAATTGAAACTGAGTTAGATCTTCTCTTTGTTGAAGAGATCCACTTCCATCAGAATATATCCTCATACAATATTGTTGTTGAAATATATAATGATCTCCTGGTTCTACTCATTTCACTTAGCATCAGTTCATGTAAATCTCTCCAGGCCTCTCTGTATTCATCCTGCTGGTCATTTCTTACAGAAAAATAATATTCCATAACATTCATATATCACAATTTATTCAGTCCCTTTCCCTTCTTTAATATCTGTTTGGGGTATAATCCCAGTAGTAGCACTGCTGGATGAAAGGGTATGCAGGTTGATAACTTTGGGGGCATAATTTCAGATTGCTCTCCAGAATGATTGGATTCATTCACAACTCCACCAACAATACACCAGTGTCCCAATTTTCCCGCATCCCATCCAACATTCATCATTATTTTTTCCTGTCATTTTAGCCAATCTGATAGGTGTGTAGTGATAACTCAGAGTTGTCTTAATTTGCATTTCTCTAATCAATAGTGATTTGGAATACTCTTTCATATGAGTGGAAATAGTTTCAATTTCCTCATCTGAAAATTGTCTGTTCATATCCTTTGACCATTTATCAATTGCAGAATGGCTTGCTTTCTTATAAATTAGAGTCAATTCTCTATTTATTTTGGAAACAAGTCCTTTATTAGAACATTTGACTGTAAAAATGTTTTCCCAGTTTGTTTCTTCCCTTCTAATCTTATTTGCATTAGTGTTGTTTGTACAAAGGCTTTTTAATTTGATATAATCAAAATTTTCTATTTTGTGATCAATAATGATCTCTAGGGGACTTCCGGCCAAAATGGCAAAGAGGAGGCACACAGCTGTGTACTCTTCTCTCAGAATTCATTTCATTACAAGCCTCTGAAATGATGCTTGACTAAAAAAACAAACAAACCCACAAATAGTTACCAAGAGAAAACATCCTTGAAATTCACCAGGAAAGGTCTGTTTTGGCTTGAGGACAGGGGTGGTTTCAGATCAGCCACAGGCTGAGGGCAGGCAGCTGAAGTGAGAGCACAGCAGGCAGCTCACAGCTGAGCAGACCAGAGAGGGGTGGGGTGTGATCTCAGCGTCTCTGTGGGGATAGCTTTGCTACAGTATTGGATACTTTGCCATAGCAGTAAGCCAGCAAACAAGCAGAGAAGCTAAAAACAAAGGGGGTAAAGAATAAAACCCTAAACAGCTGGAATCTCTCGGACTTGGCCACCCCTTCCCCACAGTGTCCCACAGTGTCTCAGTACAACACTCTCAGTCTCAGAATGCAGACTATTGCCAATAGCATTTCTAATACAATATTGAATAATAATGGTGAATAAAGGAATTTGCTTCACCCCTGATCTTACTGGGAAAGATTCCAGTTTTTTCCCATTGCATATGATGCTTATTGATGGTTTTAAATATATGCTCCTGACTAACAAAAAGTCCATTTATTCCTATCCTCTCAAGTGTTTTCATTAGGAATGGAAGTTGAATTTTATCAAATGCTTTTTCTGCATCTATTGAGATGATCATATGATTTTTGTTAACTTGGTTATTGATATAGTCAATTATGCTAATAGTTTTCCTAATATTGAACCAGCCCTGCATTCCTGGTATAAATCCTACTTGGTCATAGTGTATTATCCTGGGGATGATTTTCTGTAATCTTTTTGCTAATATTTTATTTAAGATTTTAGCATCAATATTCATTAGGGAGATTGGTCTATAATTTTCTTTCTCTGTTTTCAACCTACCTGGTTTAGGTATCAGTACCATGTTTGTGTCATAAAAGGAATTTGGTAGGACTCCTTCATTCCCTATTTTTTCAAATAGCTTATGTGACATTGGGGATAATTGTTCTTTAAATATTTGGTAGAATTCACATGTAAATCTGTCTGGTCCTAGGGATTTTTTAGGGAGTTGATTAATAGCTTGTTCTATTTCTTTTTTTCTGAAATGGGACTATTTAAGCAATTTACTTCCTCCTCTGTTAATCTGGGAAGCCTATATTTTTGGAGGTAGTCATCCATTTCACTTAGGTTATCAAATTTATTGTCATAAAGTTGGTCACAGTAACTCATGATTGCTCTAATTTCTTCTTCACTGGTGGAAAGTTCCCCCTTTTCATTTTTAAGACTAACAATCTGATTTTCCTCTTTCCTTTTTCTAATCAAATTTACCAAAGGTTTATCTATTTTATTGTTTTTTTTTTCATAAAACCAACTCGTAGTTTTATTTATTAATTCAATAGTTTTTTTTTTACTTTCAATATTATTAATTTCTCCTTTTAATTTTAGAATTTCAAGTTTAGTATTTGATCAGGGGTTTTTAATTTGGTCTTTAGTTTCTTTAGTTGCAAGCCCAATTCATTGATCTTCTTTTTCTCTATTTTATTCAAGTAAGTCTCTAAAGCTATAAAATTTCCTCTTATTACTGCTTTGGCTGCATCCCACAAATTTTGGTATGATGTCTCATCATTGTCATTATCTTGAGTGAAATTATTAATTGTGTCTATAATTTGCTGTTTCACCCAATCATTCTTTAAAATGAGATTATTTAGTTTCCAATTACTTCTTGGTCTATTTACCCCTAACTTTTTGTTGAATGTAGTTTTTATTTCATCATGATCTGAAAAGAAAGCATTTACTATTTGTGCCTTCCTGCATTTAATTTTGAGGTCTTTATGTCCTAATATATGGTCAATTTTTGTGTAGATTCCATGAACTTCTGAGAAGAAATTATACTCCTTTCTGTCACCATTCAGTTTTCTCCAAAGATCTATCATATCTAATTTTTTTCTAATATTATATTTACCTCTTTAATTTCTTTCTTATTTGTTTTGTTGTTTGATTTATCTAATTCTGCGAGTGCAAGGTTGAGTTCTCTCACTATTCTAGTTTTGCTGTCTATTTCTTCTTGAAACTCTCTTAACTTCTCCTTTAGGAAGTTAGATGCTATACCACTTGGTTTAGTATTGACATAGCTTCATTTTCTATAGTACCCTTTAGCAAGATATAGTTTCCTTCCTTATCTCTTTTGATTAGATCAATTTTTGCTTTTGCTTGATCTGAGATCAGAATGGCTACCCCTGCTTTTTTTTTTACTTCACTTGAAGCATAATAGATTCTGCTCCAACCTTTTACTTTTACTCTGTATGCATCTCACTGCTTTAAATGTGTTTCCTGTAAATAACATATTGTAGGGTTCTGGCTTTTGATACAGTCTGCTATCTGTCTCCGTTTTATGGGAGAGTTCATCCCATTCACATTTACTCTTAAAATTACTAATTCTGTATTTCCTGCCATCCTAATATCCCTAGATTATGCTTTTCTTTTTCTTGCCCCACTTCTCCCCCTCCCTAGTATTCAATTTATGGGTACCACTTGCATCACACAGCTCTCCCTCTTTAGGATCTCTCCCTCCTCCCTTTGAATCCATTCTCCTTTCTTTTACCCTTTCCTTATTACTCTTTTTCCTTTTCCCTTTTCCTCTACCACTTTTTAATGGGGTGAGAAAAATTCTCTGTAAAACAAATATGTCAATTATTTCCTCTTTGAGTCAGCTCTGATGAGAATAAGATTCATATAATGTTCTTCTCCCTCTTTAAGTTCCCTCAGCTATGATAGATTTTCTTTGCCTCATTGTGAGATGTAGTTTCCCTCTTTTTATCTCTCTTTTTTTCCCTTTTTCTGACACTATCTATCCCCTTTCCATTTCTACTTCCCTTTTTTTTTGTTCTATCATAACATAATGATGTTATCAAATTATACATGTGGTTTTTATGTATATCCAAAACAGAAATACAGTTCTCAAGAGTTCCTTTTACCTTTTTCTACTTCTCTTGAGTCCTATTTTTGGAGATCAAATTTTTTGTTTAAATCTGGTTTTTTTCCTTAGAAACAAATTTAATTCCTCTGTTTCATTAAATGTCCATCTTCTTCCATGGAAAAAAATGTTCAGCTTAGCTGGCTAGTTTATTCTTGGCTGCATTCCAAGTTCTTTTTGCCTTTTGGAATATCATATTCCAGGCCCTTCGATCCTTTAATGTTGAGGCAACCAGATCTTGAGTGACCCTTATTGTGGCACCTCAGTATTTGAATTGTTTTGTTCCTGGCTGCTTGTAATATTTCTTGTTGAGTCTGAAAATTCTGAAATTTGGCCACAATATTCCTTGGAGTTTTTATTTTAGGGTCTTTTTCAGAAGGTGTTAGATGAATTCTTTCAGGCCCTATTTTGCCTTCCGGTTCTATTACTTCTGGACAGTTCTCCTTGGTGATTTCCTGTAAAATAGTATCTAGGCTCTTTTTTTCATCAAAATTTTTGGGTAGTCCAATGACCCTCAGGTTATCTCTCCTAGATCTATTTTCCAAGTCAATATTTGACTTTTTTCCCCCAATCTTTCATTTTTTTTTGGTTTTACTTGACTGATTTTTGATGTCTCAATGAATCAGTCATTTCTATTTGTTCAGTTCTGATTTTTAGTGAGTTATTTTCTTCAATAGCTTTTTTTTTTTACTTCTTTTTGTATATGTCCAATTGAGTTTTTAAATGAGTTGTATTGGTCTATGGAATTTTTTTCCATTTCACTATTTTTTTTAAGTAAGTTATTTTCTTTATCCAATTCACAAATTCTGTTTCCCTGCACTTCTTCGGAGTTTTTTACCTTTTCCAATTTACATTTTAGGAAGTTGTTGCTCTCTTGCATAGCTTCTCTTTCCTTTCCCCATTTTTCTTCTAGCTTTTTTAAAACAGTTTTTAATAGTCTCTTCTAGGAGAGCTTTTTGTATTGGGGACCAACAGTTGTCTGGGGACTACTACTACTAGTCTCCTTGGCGTTGAAAAGCTGCTCTCTTTCTGTATAGAAACTACCAATCATCTTTTTAATATTTTTTACTCATTTTTTAAAGCATGTAGGGTCTGCCTTCAGGGCCAGTAGGTTACCAGCTTCCTCTGCAGAGCAGTGATAGGTGTATGGACGGTAGCTGTCCTACCAATGGACTACAAAGAGCAGCGAGGTACTGGAGTGCTCTGGGAAAGAATTTCCCACCTGGAAGTAATTCAGGCCTGCAGGGCTGAGCTGGGAAAGTCCCCTGCAAAGAACCCCCATTGTGTGGGATAACGACTGCCCTGGGGCTAGACACTGAGCAGTGAAAGTTTCACTACCCCAAGCCAAATCCTGCCCTGGGGCTGTGGGTATTAGCCTCTGAGCAGTGAATATCCCTGCAGGGACTGAAAGTATCTCTGCCCTGGGAAGCACAGTTGTGCTGGAGAAGTTTTATTGCCCCAGGCCGAGTCCCCCACTGTGCAGATTAGAGGCTGCCCCAGGCTGTGCCCCCTTGCCGAGCAGATTTATAACTGCCCCCGCAAAAGCCCTGAACTGCAGGATGTGGCTGCAGAGCTGCGTCTGCCTGAGTCACTTCTGGGTTTGGGTGGTTACAGCTAGATCTTGTTAGGTTCTGGGGTTTTTTAGAGGACCCTCTGTTTCAGGCTTTAATTTCTCTTCCAGTTTATTGCTTTAATGTAAAGGCAGAGCAGTCAGCCTATAGCAGAGTCGTCTCTATAACTTCTCTAGCACAGAGATCACCCCCGCTCAGGTCTGCTCAGAACTAGTGTCTCACTGCCTGTGTTAGTCTGTTCCTGGCCCCTCAGGACAAACCTTTCCTGGCGAGCTTCCAGAGTGACTTCAGCTGGTAAATTGTAGTGCTTCTAATCTTCATGAATTTTAGCAGTCAAGTGCTATTTTTGAGGCTGAATTTAATAATTGGTTGTGACGGGATAAGAAGAACTTAGAAAGCCATATGTGCCTTCTCTGCTATCTTGGCTCCACCTCTTTTTTTTTTTTTTTCCACTCTGACATTCTTAATAACTATAATTATTTAGGAGTTTTTCCTTTCATGGATCCAGTTCATAATTCTCTATAGCTCCCATTTATTGCTCCTAGTTGTCCTTTCTGAAGCCAAAAAAATTATGTTGTCACATATACATGATACTCACATACTTAATACATATATACATTTTCATTCAGATAAGTATACACTTAAATTGATCCAATTAATAAGTGATTGTTCCTAATACTACTCAAGATTGAATTTATTACATATTTCATGCCCAAACCTAAATTACCTTTCCTTGTCAAGAAAAGCATAAGTGTTACTATTAAAATAAAAGGGGGTAGAAGGAAGGGGGCTATTTTGTACTTGAGACTGAAAGTTGTTGTAGGTTTTCCATTACAGGTCCATTAAGGTTGTGCTATTGTTAGACTCAGAAAGAGTTCATTCAGTTCCTTATGTTACTCATGTGTGACCTCTTAGGACACTCTCTGATGCATGCACTCTCTGATCCATTAACATTTCTAATTGAGCAAGTGTCCTTAATTTGGAATCCATAAGCTAAAGGATCTTTGAAAAGATTTTAGAGCAATCCATAAATTTTGTTGAAAAAATACACATCTTTACTTTCACCAGATGTGAAACATATAACCTTTAGTTTAATTCAACACTTTAATTATTTTTAATTATTTCAAAAACATTCTTCTGAGAGGTCCTAGAGGTTTTGCCAGAATGCCAAAGGGGAGAGAGAGAGAGAGAGAGAGAGAGAGAGAGAGAGAGAGAGAGAGAGAGAGAGAGAGAGAAGAGAGAGAGAGAGAATATCCTAACTCCCAGAACATTTAAGAGAGTAAATTGATAATGCAAAGAAGAGGGACACTGCTGTATTGGTAGGTATGTGAGTAAATCATCATTATTTTTCTCCTGCCCTGCCTTCTCCAGTGCTGCCAGCTACCAACACCTTGGAATTGAGAAAAACTTCAAAGTATTTCACATAACCCAAATATTAGTTGCTAGAGGCATGAAAGAACTGGAAAAAACAAATTGTTTGCCCTAAACCACTAGGAGCCTGAAGGACTTCCCATTTGAGAAGGGTGATGAGTGAAGTAAAAAAAAAATCTTTATAATTTTCTGAAGGTGCTATTTGTGGATTGAACAGACTTGCCCATGGGCAAAATTCATATTACAACTAAGAATTGATTGATTGGTTTCCAGGCATTTTGAATTGGCAGTATAAGATAAAACTAGGAAGATAGTCCAGAAGATGACTGCTTTTGGAGAAGAGAATGGCAACTTCTTAGAGAAGTGGATAATGGTTGCTTCAGAGATAAAGTAACAAAATATGGAGGTACACTTAGCTACTGGAAAATGGATGTATGGGAAGCATTTAATAAATGATAGAACCCTGAGCATGAATTGAGTTAAGAGTATTCTACTTCTTGTCATCATGAGAATCTAAGGTAGATCAAACCATATTCATATAGGGGAAGAGATAACATATCTACTACTTGGTTTTCCTTTGTTGTTTATTTTGGTATTCTGTCTAAATTAAATTTTGAGGGGTTATTTTTCATGGATTTCCACCAAATTTGTTGTTAGGGTAGGCAGTAGACTGAATCTCAAGATATATTTGTGTAATTATGATTACCCTAGGAATTTCAAAGTTCCAGGGAACATTTTTTGAAATAAAAGACCTGCTAGTGAATCTTTTGGAGAAAAATGACATATATACTTGGTGGTGAGACAGTATTTTATGTACATATAGTAGCACTGAAGAAGATGATAGTAAAAGTAAATGGAGTGAATATAAGAGAGACATGAATAGGACCTGAGAAATACAATTCCTCTACTGTGTCCTTGATTATTAACCCTAATTCTAGGGTTTTGGAATTGTGAAATGTCCTAGGTTTTCACATGTCTGTGCCAATTAATGGTTATGATTCATGCTGACCTAGAATCAACAGATAGTATGCACCAAAACTGGGAAAATAAGCAATGATAAGAGCTATGAGCCAATTTAGCTCTAGCATTTAGCTCCTACCACCTGATAGGAAGTTCCTGGGGAATATTTATCCTAT
Source organism: Antechinus flavipes (assembly GCF_016432865.1). Taxonomy (NCBI): domain Eukaryota; kingdom Metazoa; phylum Chordata; class Mammalia; order Dasyuromorphia; family Dasyuridae; genus Antechinus; species Antechinus flavipes. The sequence continues at coordinate 361,419,388 of NC_067401.1, forward strand.
CTCTTGCCTACAGTGAATTCAAAGAATTTAGTTAAGCTCTAAATAGGGTGAAGCAATTGTGAATCTCATGTTAATGAACCTATGCCCATAACAATTTGATGTAAGAATGGAAAATGGTATGATATAGTCAATAAATCAATCACTGGACTCCATATAAAGTGACTAATAAAATACCCTAGTTCTAATATCTTTATCAGGTTCATATGTCTCTATTAATCATTAATCAATTAATGGATTCCCTGGCATGCCCTATGCTTATTCTATAAAGTAGCAAGCCAGTTCATGACCCAAATTCAAGTGTCTGGCAGCATAAAATTGCAGTTCTAACTGAGCTCCTAAGAGGATAGCAGTTTTGAAGAGGAGGAAAAAAGCATCTGCCTTTTCCTTTCCAATTTGACTACAGGAGGATTTTGTGAACTTCAGAAACTTGGAAGAAACCAAATTTCTTGCAGAAACCATAGAATAAAATTCTAGTCAAAGTACTGGCAGCTCCTAAGAACAAAATTCTGAAGGCACAAAGAGAAATAATCTAATAAGGAGGATGGGAATTATGTGACAAGGCCAGCCATTTTTATTGGTCAAGGGTGGAGTGGGGTAGGATGTGTTTGATGTTCTGAATTCATGATTTAGATTTTTTTAATGCAAAAGATAGACCCAAGAGAAGGTAATAGGATGACTATAAAGAGTATGAATGATATCATAAAAGGATACAGAATTATAAGATTGTTAAAATTTAGAACGAAATGAAATAGACAAGGAAAGCTAAAGAAAATAATGAGATCTTTTAGTTATATTTGGGAAAAGAGGATCAAAGAAAGGCTGGGTTGAATGAAATGATGATAATTAACAAAAAGAGAAGGCAGAATTCTGAATTGATTATGTTTTGTCTGTCAAGAAAAATGACCTTTCACATTGAAAAGATAAAACAAAAATTACTTATAAAGAGCTTATAACCAATATAGAAAAAGGATAAGAAAAATAATACCTTGATTCCTTTGATGAATTCAAGTCACCCATGGAGCCTAAAATACAGATGAATATGGCAGGTATCCAATTTTTTTAAAAAGGAAGAAAATAAAGGAACTTGTATAGGAGATCAATTAGTTTTATTTTGATTCCTAGGGGAAAAAATTAAAACATGTGACTAAAGATGCAGAAAGAAAATACATGGAAAATCAAGTCGCAATCACAAAGAATCAATTTGGCTTCATCAAAAACAAATGGCCAAAAACTGTGTTTCCTTCTTTAACAGAATATAATGTGACAATATATACTATGGGACTATATGATGAGTGTTCCCAAAGTATGACTAGACTATGTAAACATATACATGAACTATGATTTTTCATTTTAGGAGGATTCCTGATTTGAAAATTTCAAGATTGCAATCTATATATGATTTGATCTTAAATGTTACAGAATTGCTTACAATAAATTGAAATGAAGGGATTTATTAGATATGAATCAACTATTGTCCATGATGAAATTTATCCTAAATTCATCTATTTCCAAACTCTACACACTCTACACACTTTCCATTATGCCAAACTACCTATATTTTGTCTGTATTATTTTGAAAACTCTAATTAGACACAAATCTTTGCTTCAGCCTCCATCAAAGCACTGATTAATTATGGAATAAACAGAAGTCATAAATCAAATATTAAATTAAGACAAAATGTTCCTGGTCAATAAATTGTCACCAGAATAATTTATGATTTTTATCCTCCCCCCTAACACACACACACACACCTCTCCACAATATCTTCCAAGCTGCTGGAGAAATAATCATCTTGTTGTTATAACTCATGAGACTGATAATCTAAATTAATGTGAGATCTCTGAGGCTCACAGAGGCCAGTTTTACTTCTATTTTACCTCTGGATTTCTAACCCCTATCACACAGATTCAGGTACCTCCTTTTTCATCCTTCTGGAGAATGCATAGATTCCAAATATAATTCCTGTCTTAGACTTTATCTTTGTAACTTCTTTTGTTTATACCTGCTTCACTCTACTCTAAAAGAGCAGCAATCAGTCTCTGGTTTCAGTATAATTAATTTCTTTTTCTCTTCGCCTCCATCATATTCCTGTTGATTTTCCACAATTAGATGTTTTCCTTGATTTTTGCTTCTTCTTGTTTTTGAAATACATGCCACTATAACAAGGGTCTCCACTTTGTCCACACAGTTTCTATTTTTCCTACTCTTCTTCTTTTTCTTTTCTATCAACATAATCCATTCATCTTGGTAGAAGTTCAAGGTTTCTGATATCCCTCTGGATTCTGAATCCAGACTTGATGATATTTCTCAAACCTCACACTCCCTGACTTCTCTTTTAAGAGAAGTTTTGGTTTTGGTTTTGTTGATCATCTTATTTTCCTTGATAGTCTCTTCTCTGTAAATTTTCATGATACTGCTCTCTTCTATTTCTGTTCTTGCCTACTACTTCTAGCTTTCCTTTATTGAATCTTCATTCAGCTCATGCTTGTTGCCCATGGGTGTTCCCAAAACTCCATCCTAGGATTGCTTCTCTTCATTAATAATCTCATCAGCTCCCAGACATTCAACTATCATCTCTAGGTACATGATGCTCTGTTTTATTTGTCCAGCCTTAACCTTTCTCTCTGACCTCCAGACTCACATCTCCAAATCCCTTTTGGATATTTACAATTGGATGTCATATAGACACCTCTAACACAACATATACTAAACTGAATTCATTGTCTTACCTTTAGACACTGCCACCATTCTCCTATCTACCTATTTTCACTCTCTCATCCCTCATAGTCAATTTGCTGACAAATCCTATAGATTTTACCTTTGTAACAGATCCTTCTCTCCTCTGCCACAATTTTGGTGCAGTCAGTCTGTCATTGCTTCATATCTATTAAAATAACTTATTCATTTGTCTTCTTGCCTCCTGTTTATCCCCACTTCAGTCCATCATCCACCCAGGTTACAAATTGATCTTTTAAAGTACAACTCTTTTAAAGGACAGATCTGACTATGTCATCACCACTGCTCCATCTATGAAGCTCCCAATCATTCTCTATTACTTCTAGGATCAAATATAAAGTTTTCAATTTGATACTCAAAGCCCTGTAAAACTGGAATACTCTTACATTTCTAGTCTTCATTCACATTACTTACCTTCTTCTATTCTGTGATCAAGCAACTCCATCTCTTTTGCCATTCCATGTACAATACATTGCATATTCAGACTCAGGGAATTTCTATTGGTTCTCTCCACTTCCTATATATTTCTTGCTCTTTATTACAATCTTCTGGATTACTTGAATTCTTCAAAGTCTCTGCTAAAGTCCTACCTTTTATAAGAAACCTTTCTTGATCCTCTCTATTCCCAGACCCTTCCCTTTAATATATATCTTGATTCTAAGTATTTTGAATTACAAAAACATAATTGTACATAGTTGTTTGTATATTACCTCTCCATTAGACTGTAAGCAGGAACTATCTTTTGCCTTTATTTGTAACCCCAAGACTTAGCACAGTAATTTACACATAGTGGGTACCTAATAAATAAAAATAACTGACTGTAGCTGACAAGTAGACTTCCTACTTTTCTCTATTACTGACACAATGCAAATATTTTCTATTATGGGAAACATCCCACTCAAATTATATCAGTCAAGATATAATCTTAGGGATTTCAATTGCTGGTTTATTAGTCTTCACTTTCTCCCTTCTGTTCCCTTTGTTTTTCTACACTTCTCTTCATCTCTGTTTCCCTTTCTCTATTTCCCTTAATTTTCTCTACTTTCTGACTCTGAGAGTCTCTCTAAGGAAGTTCTTTATAAAGTCACTTAAGGTCAAATTAAGATTAAAATTAAACATTACAGGAGCACTCTCTCTGTGTTGTTTCCTTTCTCTGTGTCTCTTTCTCTTTCCAGAACAATACAATTTCTTTCTCTCTCTTCTTTACCCCCTTCTCTCTGTCTCCTTCTCTTTCTCCCTCCCTCTCTCCCTCTCCTTTTCTCTCTCTCTGAATATCTACATATACACATGCATTAATGTATGTATATGTATGTACTCTAAGCACATATGTACTCTAAACATGCAGTTATGGACTAACAGGAAACAGAGTTTGATTTTTTTTTTTTTTGAAATGGGGATAGAGTTGCTGCTAACAACAATTTGTACTTTGCATCTCTGGTTCTTTCCACTTCTATATCTGAATGAGGTAGTTAGACTACATATGGAATGTAAATATGATTAATTAATAGTGTAAATTTTTCTGTTACCCTTGTTCTGAACAAATGATCAAAATAAGAAATAACCTCCAATAAGTCTGTATCAGTAATAATTCTATATATAGTCACTACAAAATACCTACATATCCCACAGCAAAACCATGGGCATGTTTTTAATGAACTTACTTTATATTATGTCATCCTGCAATGAGAAAAGTGCGAATGTTAAATGAAAATGACAGTTTAATAACAACCTATTTAGGCTTTTAGAGGATCGGGTCTTTTTTCCACAAATGGATTTACCAGATAACTGGTTTACTCTGACCATTATTTTAACTTTGTTCATTTAAAACATTTTTTCATGAAAATTCTTTTAAACTATATTCTAATAACAATTGATTACATTTATGTGTCACATTAAGGCTCTGAAATCGGAGAATCTGGCTTTGATTCCAGTTTTTCCATTCACTTTGTGACCTACTCAAGTCATATCTTCTTTCTGGAGTCACTAATTACCTCATCTACAAAGTGAGTTCTTTAGGCAAGAGATCATTTGTAAAGCAACTTTTAATTATAAAAGTAATGCCCTAAATTTATACTATATCAACTTATAGCTTACAAAATATTTTGTGTACATCATTTCATTTGTACTTGTAAGATTGGGAAGATGTTAGTTATTACTCCCATTTTACTGATGAATACATTGAGGCTCTTAGAATTTCAGTAATTTGTCTTTCATTGCTCTTTGCATCTGAGGCCATTTCAGTTCTCCTGATTCTAAAACTCTAGACATTCCGAAGTGACCATTGTCCTACCAAGAGAATAACAAATGTTATTTGACCCTGATAATTCAGGGTCATTATAGAGAATGGATTGAATTGCCTAGTGAAATCCTGCACATGCTCTTGAGATTTTTTTTTTGTCTTCTCCTTTAATAAAAGGCAGTCTGCTATCACTTTTCATAGCTACCAGTGTACCTACCTCTAATAACTCCATCAGATGCATATTAATCACAGGTAAGTTTCTGGGACATGTTTAGTCATGATGTGTGATATGATGATATTTAGTGACTGGCAATCACTTTCGTTTAGTGAATGGAAGACTTAGAGGATATCTGAGAGGCCTGTGCTAGATCAGAAGTTATTTGTTTGGAGCTGGAATGAGAAAAGAGATGAAGGTTAAAGTACTACCTCTGGCATAGTAAAAACATTGCAAGCAGGGAAGAAAGGGATGTATTTTGAGGAAGAGATATAAAATTAAATTCACACTTGGTCTTCAATAAATTTACATCTATGGTCTTCCAGGAAGTAAATGAAGTGAGAGGATTAACTCTTCACATCAGAAGTTGACAATGCAAAACTTGGATGAGAAAAACCCAAACTTAAGGAGCTATATAAATATTCAAAACAATAAAATAACTCAATCATCTGATAAAATATAGAACATTGTATACATGGATGTGCGTTTAGGGCAGTGAGAAGGCAGGTGTATGATTTTGGTGCCCATTTATTATTCTGACCATTTTTTTCTTAAATATTTTGCTACTTTGCCCTAATTAAGTATTTTTGCTGTTTTCTTCATTTAATATTGGATTCCTTTGTGAAAAAATGAGTTATTGGAGACTGGAGATATGATTTGTGTAATTATAATTAACAAAAAAAATCTCTATGAATTAGAAAGAACATGGCATAATGCATACCAGCATCCCTAAATCATACAACCATGTCACTACAGTATAGAGAAAGATAATGCAAATTTAATGCAAATGAAATGGAATTCTAGAACTCTTTAAATCTGAGGACTCAGGAGTGATTGCATCCTTTATTATAATTTTGCCTAATGACAATCATGCTGATGACACTACAGACGTGTGGAGCAATAGTTAAGTCATACATAGTAAGTCAAACAAAAATAGTATCTCTGCTGCTTCTCCAAACAAAGACTGAAAGAAATAGTTTGTAGACACATAAATTCATGATTATGATATTGCATTATGGAGTTGATCTCCAAATAACAGCCCCCAACTTGCATTTGTACAGTGCTATGTAGACATTCTCTAAACCATATGTGTAACATCTCTAGGGAGGCCCAGAAGCCAACTCTCTCATTTTATAGCTTACTATGTGATTAAGTGACTTGTACACAGACACAGAGATAGTAGCAGAGCCAGAATTTGAAATCAGGTCCAAATCCAGACCTTTTCCCACTATACCATGATGTCCATTTGGCATAATCTGCACAGTAACTATCTTTTATCTACTTACTGCTACTCTATTATGGACTAAAAATGAGGAACTAACTGAAGTTAAATATTTTGTTTGCTTGTTTAGTATAGTGATTTCATTGGCATAAGAAACTTAAAGAAAAGGCATTTTTTACTTATGTAGATGCACAACTTTTCTATAATTTGTAACTTGGAACTGTGTTTTAAAAGTGCATAAAATGTTTATATTATCTGTCTCAAAGACCCTGGTGATATGTCTTAAAGAGGTCAAAACAAGAAAGGTCCCATATGTACCCTAATATAATTTTATTGTGAGAAAGAATTATGAACAAGGTAGAAAGCCATAAGTAGATCCTATAGAGTAATATTAGGGAATCTATGGATTGTGTTGAAGCTGTCATACAGGGTTGCTAGAATTGATGGTTAAATTTTGGTGTAAGTATTTATACTTTAGGAGTCAGCCAGCTACAAATCAGAGCTTCACTTACTTTCATTGTTGTCCAGACTTAAGAAAGTGATAAAATTGTAAATAATAGAGATTAAACTTAAATTTGTGGACAGATGCAAGAGAAGTAAGCAAAGACTGAAAAACAATGTATACAAAGACTACAACAATGTAAGTGAAAAGAACAATAAACAAGGAAACCAAATGCTATAACAATAACAATCATGCTATTCCTTAAGAAGAAATGAGACAAATGCTCCTACCATTTTCTCCAGAGAGCTTGTGCACTCTCTCTCTCTCTGTATGTGTGTATATATATATATTTTTTTCAACTTTGTTTGATATATTGGTTAGTTTTGCTAAATCACTTTCTCCCCTTTTTTCTTTATATTTTTTAAGGGATGCTTCATTGGGTAAGGAAGGATGTACATGCAAATATACACACACAAATTATATATATACACATACAATATGTGTATGAATATATGCACATATACAAACTTCTACATATATCTATATGTATTAAAATTAAAGGCATAAAAGCAGAAAACATTAATAATTTTTTTTGAAGAGTAAGACTATGACAGTCTGTGAAGATACTTTACTGCAAAAAAACTTCTTTTCTTTTTAAAACAATATTTAATTACTTACAAGTCATTTTAAATGAGTTTGGGGTTTTAGTTTGTACCCCGGAGACCTAAGGTTTGGGTAATTTGACATACAGATAAGTAGGAATTGAAATGTGATGCTTTATTCAAGCTATTCTTGGACATTTCTTAGCTTTTGACACTGTAACAACATTTAGATTATTTAAACTTTGTTTTCTGCAAAAGTTTTATTCTGTGAAATTTGTGAATGAACCAAAACTATTTAACTAAAAACATATATGTAGACTTATCTGGTAGTTTTCAAGATGCCCTATTTTACTTTTGTCTAAATTTTATGTATTAAGTTTCTGAAAGTAGGAGTTCATATATACTTCCAGATACCTTATATATTCTTAGATTCCACAATACATTTCTTGTCTGATTCACTTCTGACCTTTTTGGCCAATCCTATAAGTATCCTTTTGAGGATCCTCCTTCGATATATCTCTTCCTGAATATGTCGGTCCCTTAGTGTTCAGTTCAATAGCAGAGAAGTATCAAATACCACTTAATCAGAAGGAAAAACTGTTCTCAGGAGGAAAAAAATAAATCAGAGTTAAAAACAGACCACCTCTTAAAAATGTTAAGTCTGCCAATATGGTGAAAGAAAAAAACGTACATAGTAACAAAATCTAAAGCATTGCATGCTGGGGTTTGAAAGAGTTTGAAAGAGTTGAAAGAGTTTACTCCTTTAAGAGGAGTAAATGAAATATATGACTAGTTCTGGATGAGATTCATGTCAGAATGGAGACCAAGAAAAGTAAATTTAGCATCATCATAGGCTGAAAAGGAAAATAGCCATGCATCCTAAAAGCCATCTGTGAATGGCAATTGCCATTTAATATAGGTTGCAGCAAATAATACATCAAAATATGGTTACAAATGACCCAACTATGTTTAAAATCACACATTGGTGCTTGAAGTGACTGTTTTTCAGCTGTGCAAAGACATGAACAGAAATGAAATGTATAAGCTTAAAGCTAGCCAGGTGAAGATCATGTTTGCATCCCTGCAGATGTGTGGGCTGAAGGTCAAGACAAGGATTACAAGGCAGTCGGAGCATGCAGGGCAGAAATCCAGCCAATCAGCACCATCAAGGTTTGCTTCTGCAAACAAATCACTTCTGTACAGAACATAGACTTGGAAGTTCACAAACATGATTTTTCAGGTACCTTGTGGAGAGACTTAAGGCCAGCCTCAAAACAATAATCACACTTTGTAGTTATTCAATATTTTGCAGATATTCACTTAAGAATTTCATTCATTTCATGCATGTTCCAAAAAAAAAAAAAAAGAGCCAGAAATTTTGGAAACTTGCCCGATACGACCCTAAGTGATTTCCTATTTTCCATTTTCTCATCTTTCATCACTTTCTCTTAGTCCATACTTCCCTCATCTTGCCACTCCTAAACCTTTTTGTCCAATCTTGTAAAAAATTGCATGGGTTTAGATGTATAAAATTCTAGGTTAATCAAAAAAGTTAGTTTTCTCCCTGACCCTGCCACTGATTCCTTATTAATCCTTATGAAATGTCCCTGTCTTTCACTTTTCTAATAGCATTTCAAAGGAATATTTCTTTAAACAAACAAAAGACCCATGCATTTGAAAAGGTAACAAATTAATTGTCCTTTTTTCTCTAACAAGTAAGAAAATTCAATTCCTTGTCAGTTTTCTCCTTTTTTAAAAAGTATAATTGGTTTTTTTCTCAGATCTTCCAAGTTACTAATCGTCTGTTTGGCTAACAGGAATGTTACTCTGCTTGAGACATTTGATCCCTATGAAGGGTCCCCAAATCTTAACGATCTCTAAGAAGCCAAGACTAACCGTGGATGAATCAGCAAATGCCTACAAAACTAACCTTTGACTTCAAGCAAGGCATGTTCATTAGAAGTGTCCAGATGTCAGACAATAGAGGTTAAAATACAAAACAATGTAATTACATGACAGAATAAATAACCTCATCTCATTCCTTATACCAGGGATTCATCCAAGACAAACATAGATCACTGTGGGGGTGGATGTGTTTGCATCCCAATGGAGTTTCAGAAAATGAGAAAGATAAAAATATACAAAGTATCATGAGGTACCAAGAGAAAAAGTCTAGAACAAAAAAACTAAAGGAGAAATTTTAATTGTCAGCATTATCCCATCATCCTCATTGTCATCATCACCATCATCAAGAAGAACAAACATTTGTTGAATTTCTACTATATGCATGATGCTATGTTGTTTTGGAAATATAAAATGGAAGAGATGTGATTCCCTTCCTTCAAGGTATCCAAAATCTAGTTGAGGTGATTTGGTATACACCTAAAGAGATTAAAAAACATACACATTATTAAATATTAAGGAAATGGTCCATAAGAAAATAATCAAGTATAGTAGATGGAGCACTGAAATTTTTTTCAGGAACATCTGGGTTCAAATCATGTCTCTGATACTTATTAGCTATGTGAAACTGAGCAAATCACTTACTATATCTGGGCTTCTATTTCATAGATAATACAATTGTAAATTCAGAGCTGGAAGGATCCTCAGAGTTGATTCTGTCCAACTCCCTTCATTTGATAAATGAAAAAAAGAAGCAATAAGTACTAAGGAATTCAACCCAAAATCCCCCAAGTCTAAATCCAGTATTCTGTCCATAATCTCATACTAGCTAAAATATTTGGGCTTCAGTCTATATAACCTTCATTATCCCACTTCTAAATCTGTGATCCTATTAAATAAATTTGGAGTTCAGAGAAAAGAGCTGTCAGTTATATATTCAGGAATGACTTTATATAGTAAACGGAGAGTAGTAGAGAAGTAGAGAAGAATAGGAAAGAGACATGGCCAGTTCCATAGGAAGTAGGTCAATTTTTTCTGTATGAAAGATTATTTTAAAGGAGCATGGCAGGTAAGTTCACATTGTTGGACATAAATCATCTTTAATAATTACTATAGGTATAGAGAGATTTTCAAATCAAAGATTAAAATCAGAGGATAGGAAATGAAACTTAGCAAAATCACCAAAGATAGCAAATTCACTCAGCCTTTCACAAAAATAAGTTTTTTTCTGTAATTTTAGTAAGATGAAAGTGAATTAGTAAAACTCAGTTGAGGATCCTTTCCATTGATTAATGCTTTTTAGATTAGATTGGAGAAACCTCTTTTTCTCAAAGGAATGGAATGATGACATTTAATTTGGCTCTACTAAAAGTAAAAGACCCTTTAAAGTGACCAAAAAAAAAACCTAAATGGGGGAAAAAACTTAACAAAAGTCTCTGTCCTCTTCTTATAACCCAGTGGCACCAATTATCACTATACTGAAGCTACAGAGAAAATGCATTAGTAAAGTATCAATGTTTTCTTCTAGTCTTTTCTTTATTTGTTTTTTGTGTGTTTGGAGAATACTATTGTGATAAATTCCTGACTGAACTTGCTTCTCAGAAATCTCAGAAATCATTGTAAGTAATAAGGTGTATGGTTAAGTAATAGCCCCTCTTTATCTTCTTCAAGTGTTACAATATTAAAAGTGCTTTTTAAGCTTTCAGACACTCAAAATGTGTGGGGAATCCAGTATAATAAAAAAAAATAATATTTCTTCAATATGTTGTTACTTTTTACAAAATGTGTTTTGGCTTCAGTATTTTTAAAATTGGATAATGACTAATTCCAAAATTGTACATTTACTCTGCAATCTAGTGACATTGACCTCTATGATGTTTATCACTCAAGAATTTTCATCACTCAAATTTGGGTATTTTTCATTAGCTCTTTCCCAATCTTGGAACCCTCTCCCTCCTCATTTCCACTTCCTGACTTCCTGGACATCCTTCAAGCTTCAGTTAAAGTCTGATCTTATATGAGAAATATTTCCAGATTAACTCATTTTTTTTCCTGTTTATAACTTGTTTGTACATAGTTGCTTGCATTTGGTATACCTCATTAGTATATAAATTTCTGGCGAGGTGGGACTGATTTTTACCTTTATATCCCCAGAGCTTAGCACTGTATCCAGTACATATTAGGCACTTAATAAATGCTTATTTGTTTGATTTTAATGTGAAATCTGACTGTTCCTCAACTTCAAGAGTTTCTTTTTCATAATTCAATTCTTTGGCCATGCAAAGGCATCCATTATGTAGTAATTTTTTGTTTATCATATAGAGGGAATGAATAATGCTTTTTAGGAGAAAAAAAAATCAAGCAGGATATCATGTGACACTCCTTCAAGGAGATGTGCTCAGATTTCTGGAGTGTCAGGGGGCTTCAAGTTGAATACATTCCATAACCTATTTAAATCAATCATGTCAGAAGGTCTTAAAATAGTGAAAGACAAACACATCAAGTTTCAGGCTCTTTGAAGAGCTACCCTAAAATCTGCCATCTTATCCAATGCTTTCCTATGCCACCTGAATTTTATCTTAAAGGAAGAATTTATTTGCATTAACATACATTTTTTTTTCAAGCAAGGAATAACTAGAGGGGAAGGATTTTGAGAAGGTTATACTTCTCTTCTCCTTTGATGTGTCAATTCAAGAGAAGGTAGGTGATAAGAGTTCTATAAAAAAAATCTTGGTCATGAAATTCTATTATTATGATCAATTAAAAAAAATAACTTGGAAGGATCTTTTTGTTCACATGGCAGAAACTTATGAAAAGAATGCTGGAAAACTAGTTGCCATGTATTCTGCTTTTACCTGAATATCACTTATTCTTGTGTAATTTTGGGCAAATCACTGAAATACCTTGAGATTTAGCTTTCTTGTTTGCTAAAACTCTTTTTTACTCTATTGTTCTGGCATTGGAAGGAGCCACAGGCCTCATATTTTATGTTTGGCCCATAGATAATTCCCACAAATTCTACGAATAGCGGAGAGGATCAACTTAAATGGGAAGTTAGCTTATATTATGCTAACATTTGAAAAAGAAATCAATATATATGTATAATATATAACATATTATTTTATATATATTATAGGGAAAAATAAAGCAATCTCTTTTCATGCCAAGTGCCATCCACATATTAATATCGTAATAATTACCAGAAAATGCTCATCTGGATTTTGCTTGGTTACTTTGAAGAGTAAGTAGTCTTGCTCCTGACTGAAGCTTAAATGTCACAATTTAAGTTTAGGTATGAGTTTAGCTAGTAGGTGAGGACTAGTAAAGCAAATGAATATCTTATTTCCTTGGAGGAGGAAAACAAATGACTCCAAAATAGAATGAATTACTCCTAAAACTAAAGGAAGGAGAGAGGAAAGTAGGAAGGAAAAGAAAAAGACAAAAAAAAGGAAAAGGGAGAAATAAAGACACTAGCTAATGCATTAGCACTAGATATATAAGGCAAATATCTCTCAAGCGCTAGTTAAATTAAAATGATGTATCACAGGGTGATATTATATAGAACATTTTCCATTTTAATTCCAAGAATACATTTATTTTTGGTTAAGTTGAAAAGCAAAGGACTTGTTTCCCCATGCTCCACCTTGAGTAGGAAAATGCATTTATGGTATAATTTTAATCTATTGGGCTTATTCAGCTCTTTTATTTATTTATCCATCCATCCATTCATTCATTCAATTTTTTTGGTTTATCTAATTATAGGAAACATATAGTTATATCTCCCATTTGAGCCAAAACTCCACAAAACAGCATTGTACACTATTAATGTAGCATCCATAAAACTTTAGATTTAAATACTTTATTCCTTTTTTTCAAAGAAATAGCAGCGAATTGAACCCTTAATAAACAAAAGGGCATATGAAAAGTGATGCCCATTAGTCAACTGACCCAAAGAGTTTAAAAAAAATGGAGAAATATGTCAAAGTTTAGACTAAAGGACATAGAGTAAACTTAAAATGTAAACTTTTTTTCCCCTTCTGTAAAGCTGATTTTTAAAACTTATTTATTTATCTAAAACTTTGGGGTTTTCTTTAAAGCTATTTCTCAAGCTTCTTCCCTTTCACAGGTTTTCTGGAAGTTAAAATGTTTCTTTTTAGTGTAGCCTTTTTGCTAATTTGAACATCTCAAAACAGGAAAAATGAATGAAACAATCTGAAATAAAATTCTAAATTTCCCTGTAAATTAGTTTGGCACAAAATGTTTGTGGCAGCTCTGTTTGTAGTGGCTAGAAACTGGAAAATGAATGGATGGCCATAAATTGGGGAATGGTTGAGTAAATTGTGGTATATGAATGTTATGGAATATTATTGTTCTGTAAGAAATGACAAGCAGGGTGAATACAGAGAGGATTGGCGAGACATACATGAACTGATGCTAAATGAAATGAGCAGAACCAGGAGATAATTATATACCTCAACAATGATACTTTATGAGGATGTATTCTGATGCAAGTGGATTTCTTCAACAAAGAGATCTAACTCAGTTTCAATTGGTCAAGGATGGACAGAAGCAGCTATACCCAAAGAAAGAACACTGGGAAATGAATGTAAACTGTTTGCATTTTTGTTTTTCTTCCCAGATTATTTTTACCTTCTGAATGCAATTCTTCCTGTGCAACAAGAGAACTGTTTGGTTCTGCACACATATATTGTATCTAGGATACACTGTGACATATTTAACTTGTGTAGGACTGCTTGCCATCTGGGGGAGGGGGTGAAGGGAGGGAGAGGAAAAGTCGGAACATAAGTGAGTGCAAGGGATAATGTTGCAAAAAAAAAAAATTACCCAGGCATGGGCTTTGTCAATAAAAAGTTATAATAAAAATAAATAAATAAATAAATTAGTTTAGCACAAAAATGAATTCAAGATCTGATTTATTCAATAGCATGCTGAGCTTCCCTTTTCCTTTATAAGGGTGTTGTAAATTAATCATAATAATAATTATTTCTAACAATATTTGTTAATAATACTAATTTCCCCTTCATCTGTGGACTTCAACCCCACAAAATATAAATCCATTGATTTGTCAGTAAATATTTGCATATATGCTACTGTTATACTAGTACTATTCTAAGTATTAAGTATAAGAAAATACAGCATATAAGGTATGTAGTACAGAATAAAGGACAACTGAATAGTACAGTTAATAGTATTCTGGGCCCAAAGTCAGAAAGAGTCATCTTTTTGAGATTAAATCTGGTTTCAGACGCTTAGTAGCTGTGAGACTCTTGGCAAATTACTTAATGCCACTTACCTTACTTTCCTCATCTGTAAAATGAGCTGGAGAAAGAAATAGTAAACCATTTGAGTATTTTTGCCAGGAAAATTCCAAATGGGGTCATGAAATATTGGACACAAATGAAACAACTGAATAACAACACAGAAAACTAGTCAGGAGAGATAAAATCTCAAGATACAGATGAGAGGCTAAATTGGGAATGATGGGAATTTAGTTCGATATTATTTAGCTCAACTCAGTTTGTAAAGTTCTTAATTTAGAGTCTACAAATTTGTTTTTTAAATATTTTGATAATTATATATCAATATAACTGGTTTCCTTTTAATATATTATTTATTTTATACATTTAAAAGTATTATTCCTCAGGTATCATGAACTGCCATTTTTGTCATGGGTCTATGATAAAAATTTAATCATTCCCGGTTTAATGCCCCTATTATTCAGAGTCTCCATATTTTACTCCCAGATCAATTTGCATTCTTTCAATAGTAGCATTATTTAGATCATTTTTACTCTTCAATATTTCACTTTTGCTTTTCCCTTCCAGAACAAAATGAAATTTATTCCTCTTTAGATCCTATTTAGATGGATCCTAAATAGTCAGTTATTTATTTGCATTGCTTCTCATATTGCCAGTTTAAATCATTTTCTGACATTTCTGAATTCCATCTACAGAATTTTCCTGGATTATTTTTTCCTCTTTCCTTAGTCCATGGGCCACAATCTGCTTTTCCCAAGTTTCTCCAATAGTCTCAGCTTTTTAATTTCTCCCCAGCCACACACAAAGACTCAACTTTTTATTTATTTATTTCTTCATTCATTTGGTTGGTTATTTGTTACCACACAGGAATTCCATTCTTTTTTTTTTCTTTGTTTTTGCTAGATAATTGGAGTTAAGTGACTTGCCCAGGATCACACAGCTAGTAAGTGAGTTTTAAAGCCACATTTGAACTCAGTTCCTCTTGACTTCACGACCAGTACTCTATTCGTTACATTATTTAGCTGACTTTTTGTTTTTTTAAGTAGCATTTTATTTTTCCAAAACTCATGAAAAGATATTTGTCATACACCTTTGCCAAACCTTATGCTCCAATTTTTTTCTTCTTCTCTCTCCTCAAATTACCAAGCAATTCTATGCAGCCTAAATGTGAAAATCTTTCAAACATCTTCAGATTTATATTGCTTCACAAGAAAGATCTTATCAAAAGGGAGAAAAATACAAGAAAGCAAAAAAAAAAAAAAGGCAAACATCGACAACAACAATAACAACAACAACAACAAAGGAAAAAAATACTATACCCTGGTTTACAATCAGGCTCCACAGGTTTTTCTCTGGATGCAGATGGCACCTTCCATCACAAATATATTGGAACTATCTCAAATTCACCTCTCCACTGAAAAGAACCAAAGACTTCCATTCTTGAAGAAAGAGTCTTCTCCATTGACAAGAGTCAAAGTCATATGTCTAGTTTTTCTCTTGTAGACTTTGTTTCTTGAACAAATATAAACATAGAACATTAACTTCATTATTATGGGAAGTGAGGAACCACATCTTGAAAGCTATTGCTTAATTTATTGTCAAAAGAGTACAATTCTAAAAAGTATAAAATAGTATCATTAATATTCAAGAGTTTGTTTTGCAAAGAATGCACTGTCACCATTAACATTGTACTAATATATTATTTCTATACAAATGGAAATCATCAAAGGTTAGGTAGGCAAAGGGAATGCTTAGGCTTTTAATTTGCTATTTTCAAAATATTTTAAAATCACATATATTTATGTTACAGTGTATCTGATTTTCCCAATTTCTTCTCTGGAAACTGTTTCAGAAGAATAAACTTAGGACCACACAAGGTTTTTGATAAATATTAATGACTGGCTGAACAAAATCCCATATTTTTAGCTTTGATTTAGTTACGCTAATATTAATGACTGGGTTGGTATATTAGATAGAATACTGGTACCAGAATCAGGAAGATTAGTCCTTCCTGAAATAAAACATGACTGAAAAATGACTGAACAAAACTCTGATACTTTATACTGTTTTGTATATATTGTTTCATTATATCTGGATAGAGATCATATTTTCTTTTTTTTTTTTAATAATTTTTTATTGATAGAACGCATGCCAGGGTAATTTTTACAGCATTATCCCTTGCATTCATGTCTGTTCTGATTTTACCCCTCCCTCCCTCCACCCCTTCCCCGAGATAGCAAGAGTCCTTTACATGTTGAATGGGTTGCAATATATGTGTGCAGAACCAAACAGTTTTCTTGTTGCACAGGGAGAATTGGATTCAGAAGGTATAAATAACCCGGGAGGAAAAACATAAATGCAAGCAGTTTATATTCATTTCCAGTGTTCTTTCTCTGGGTGTAGCTGCTTCTGTCCATCTTTGATCAATTAAGGCTCTCTTTATCGAAGAGGTCCACTTCCATTAGAATACATCCTCAAACAGTATCATTGTTGAGGTATATAATGATCTCCTGGTTCTGCTCATTTCACTCAGCATCAGTTCATGTAAGTCTCGCCAGTCCTCTCTGTATTCATCCTGCTGGTCGTTCCTTACAAAACAATAATATTCCATAACGTTCATATACCACAATTTACTCAACCATTCTCCAATTGATGGACATCCTTTCATTTTCCAGCTTCTAGCCACTACAAACAGGGCTGCCACAAACATTTTGGCACATACAGGTCCCTTTCCTTTCTTTAGTATCTCTTTGGGGTATAAGCCCAGTAGAAACACTGCTGGATCAAAGGGTATGCACAGCTTGATAACTTTTTGAGCATAGTTCCAAATTGCTCTCCAGAATGGCTGGATGTGTTCACAATTCCACCAACAATGTATCAGTGTCTCTGTTTTCCCACATCCCCTCCAACATTCCCCATTATCTTTCCCTGTCATTCTAGCCAATCTGACAGGTGTGTAGTGGTATCTCAGAGTTGTCTCAATTTGCATTTCTATGATTAATAATGATTTGGAGCATATTTTCATATGTCTATAAATAGTTTCAATTTCTTCGTCTGAGAATTGTCTGTTCATATCCTTTGACCATTTATCAATTGGAGAATGGTTTGATTTCTTATAGATTAGGGTCAGTTCTCTATATATTTTGGAAATTAGGCCTTTATCAGAACCTTTGATTGTAAAAATGTTTTCCCAGTTTATTTTTTCCCTTCTAATCTTGTTTGCATTTGTTTTGTTTGTACAAAATCTTATCAGTTTGATATAATCAAAATTTTCTATGTTGTGGTCAATAGTGATCTCTAGTTCTTCTTTAGTCATAAATTCCTCCCTCTTCCACAGGTCTGACAGGTAAACTATCCTATGCTCTTCCAATTTATTTATCATCTCATTCTTTATGCCTAGATCATGAACCCATTTTGACCTTATCTTGGTGTACGGTGTTAAGTGTGGGTCAATGCCTAGTTTCTGCCATACTGATTTCCAATTTTCCCAGCAATTTTTGTCAAATAATGCATTCTTATCCCAGAAACTGGTGTCTTTGGGTTTGTCAAACACTATATTATGAAAGTTATTGGCTGTTTTGTCCTTTGAACCTAAACTATTCCATTGATCAACTAGTCTATTTCTTAGCCAATACCAGATGGTTTTAGTAACTGCTGCTTTATAATATAATTTTAGATCTGGTACAGCTAGGCCACCTTCATTTGATTTTTTTTTCATATATTCCCTTGAAATTCTTGACCTTTTGTTTTTCCATATGAATTTTGTTGTTATTTTTTCTAATTCATCAAAGTAGTTTTTTGGGAGTCTGATTGGTATAGCGCTAAATAAGTAGATTAATTTAGATAGTATTGTCATCTTTATTATATTTGCTCACCCAATCCAAGAGCATTTAATATTTTTCCAGTTGGTTAGATCAGACTTAATTTGTGTGGAAAGTGTTTTGTAGTTTTGCTCATAAAGTTTCTGATTTTCCTTTGGCAGATAGATTCCTAAATATTTTATACAATCAGTAGTTACTTTAAATGGAATTTCTTTTTATATCTCTAACTGTTGGGTTTTGTTAGTGATATATAAGAATGCTGATGACTTATGTGGGTTTATTTTATATCCTGCAACTTTGCTGAAGATGTAGATTGTTTCTAATAACTTTTTGGTAGAATCTCTGGGGTTTTCTAAGTATACCATCATATCATCAGCAAAGAGTGATAATTTGGTTTCCTCGTTGCCTATTCTTATTCCTTTAATCTCTTTCTCAACTCTTATTGCCAAAGCTAGCATTTCTAATACAATATTAAATAGTAACAGTGAGAGTGGGCAACCTTGTTTTACTCCTGATCTTATCGGGAATGGTTGCAGTTTGTCCCCGTTACATATAATGCTTACTGCTGGTTTTAAATAGATGCTACTGATTATTTTAAGGAAAAGTCCATTTATTCCTATACTCTCAAGAGTTTTTAATAGGAATGGATGTTGGATTTTATCAAATGCTTTTTCTGCATCTATTGAGATGATCATATAGTTTTTGTTAATTTGATTATTAATATGGCCAATTATATTGATAGTTTTCCTAATATTGAACCAGCCCTGCATTCCTGGTATAAATCCTACTTGATCATGATGTATTATCCTGGGGATGATTTTCTGTAGTCTTTTTGCTAATATCTTATTTAAGATTTTAGTATCAATATTCATTAGGGAGATTGGTCTATAATTTCTTTCTCTGTTTTCAATCAACCTGGTTTAGGTATCAGTACCATGTCTGTGTCATAAAAGGAGTTTGGTAGGACTCCTTCATTCCCTATGTTTTCAAATAGTTTATAAAGCATTGGGGCTAATTGTTCTTTGAATGTTTGGTAGAATTCACATGTAAATCCATCGGGTCCCGGGGATTTTTTTTTAGGGAGTTGATTAATAGCTTGTTCTATTTCTTTTTCTGAAATGGGACTATTTAATCAATTTACTTCCTCCTCTGATAATCCGGGAAGCCTATATTTTTGGAAGTAGTCATCCATTTCACTTAGGTTATCAAATTTATTGGCATAAAGTTGGGCAAAGTAACCCCTTATTATTTCTTTAATTTCCTCTTCATCAGTGCTAAGTTCTCCTTTTTCATTTTTAAGACTGCCAATTTGATTTCCCTCTCTCCTTTTTCTAATCAGATTTATCAAAGGTTTATCAATTTTATTGTTTTTTTCATAAAACCAACTCTTAGTTTTATTTATTAGTTCAATAGTTATTTTACTTTCTATATTATTAATTTCTCCTTTTAATTTTAGAATTTCAAGTTTAGTAACTGATTGGGGGTTTTTAATTTGGTCTTTTTCTAACTTTTTAAGTTCCAGGCCCAATTCATTGATCTTCTCTTTTTCTATTTTATTCAAGTAAGCCTCTAAGGATATAAAATTTCCCCTAATTACTGCTTTGGCTGCATCCCATAAATTTTGATATGATGTCTCATTGTTGTCATTATCTTGAGTGAAATTATTGTGTCTATAATTTGCTGTTTCACCCAATCATTCTTTAAGATGAGATTATTTAGTTTCCAATTACTTTTTGGTCTATTTACACCTAACTTTTTGTTAAATGTAGTTTTTATTGCATTGTGATCGGAAAAATAAGCATTTACTATTTCTGCCTTCCTGCATTTAATTTTGAGGTCTTTATGTCCTAATATATGGTCAATTTTTGTGTAGGTTCCATGAACTGCTGAGAAGAAAGTATACTTCTTTCTGTCACCATTCAGTTTTCTCCAGAGATCTATCATACCTAATTTTTCTAATATTCTATTTACCTCTTTAATTTCTTTCTTATTTGTTTTGTGATTTGATTTATCTAAATCTGAGAGTGCAAAATTGAGATCTCCCACTATTATAGTTTTGCTGTCTATTTCTTCTCGCAACTCTCTTAGCTTCTCTTTAAGGAAGTTAGATGCAATACCACTTGGTGCATATATGTTTAATACTGATATTACTTCATTCTCTATAGTACCCTTAAGCAAGATATAGTTTCCTTCCTTATCTCTTTTAATTAGATCAATCTTTGCTTTTGCTTGATCTGAGATAAGGATGGCTACCCCTGCTTTTTTGACTTCATCTGAAGCACAATAGATTCTGCTCCAGCCTTTTACCTTTAGTCTATATGTATCTCCCTGTTTTAAATGTGTTTCCTGTAAACAACAGATTGTAGGGTTCTGACTTTTGATCCAGTCTGCTATCCGCCTCCTCTTTATGGGAGAGTTCATCCCATTCACATTTGCGGTTAAAATAACCAATTCTGCATTTCCTGCCATCCTAATATCCCCAGATTATACTTTTCTTTTTCTTGCCCTCCTTCCCTTCTTCCCTATTGGTCCCACTAAAGTTGCACAGCTCTCCCTCTTTAGTATCCCTCCCTCCTCCCTTGGAATCCCTTCCCCTTTCTTGTACCCTTCCCTTATTACTCTTTTTCCTTCTCCCTTTTCCTCTCCCACTTTTTAATGAAGTGGGAGAAGAATCTGTGTAAAACAAATATGTCAATTGTTTCCTCTTTGAGCCAACTCTGGTGAGAGTAGGATTCACACAATGTTCCTCCCCCTCTCTAAGTTCCCTCATATATGATAGGTTTCCTCTGCCTCATTGTCGCATGTAGTTTCCCTCTTTCTATCTCCCTTCTTCCCTTTTTCTGGCACTATCCCCTTTCCATTACTACTTCCCTTTTTTATGTTATATCGGTAAAATCAAATTATACATATGATTTTTATGTATATTCACAACAGAAATACAGTTCTCAAGAGTTCCTTTTACCTTTTTCTACTTCTCTTGATTCCTGTTGTTGAAGATCAAATTTTTTGTTTAAGTCTGGTTTTTTCCTTAAAAACAGATGGAATTCCTCTATTTCATTAAATATCCATCTTCTTCCGTGGAAAAAAATACTCAGCTTAGCTGGATAGTTTATTCTTGGCTGCATTCCAAGTTCTTTTGCCTTTCAGAATCTCTGATTCCAGGCCCTTCGATCCTTTAATGTTGAGACAGCCAGATCTTGCGTGACCCTTATTGTGGCATCTCGGTATTTGAACTGTTTTTTCCTGGCTGCTTGTAAAATTTTTTCTTTAGTCTGGAAATTCTGAAGTTTGGCCACAATATTCCTTGGAGTCTTTATTTTAGGGTCTTTTTCAGAAGGTGTTCGATGAATTCTTTCAACGCCTATTTTCCCTTCTGGTTCTATTACTTCTGGGCAGTTCTCTTTGATGATTTCCTGTAAAATAGTATCTAGGCTCTTTTTTTCATCGTAATTTTCAGGTAGTCCGATGATCCTCAGGTTATCTCTCCTAGATCTATTTTCCAGATCTGTTGTTTTTCCCAGTAAATATTTGACATTTTTTTCCAATCTTTCATTTTTTTGGTTTTGCTTGACTGATTCTTGATGTCTCAATGAATCAGTCATTTCTATTTGTTCAGTTCTAATTTTTAGTGAGTTATTTTCTTCATTAGCTTTTTTTACTTCTTTTTGTATATGTCCAATTGAGTTGTTTTGCTCTATGGAATTTTTTTCCATTTCACTAATTTTTTTTTTTTTTTTTTTAGTGAGTTATTTTCTTTTTCCAATTCGCAAACTCTGTTTTTTACCTTTTCCAATTCACATTTCAGGAAGTTGTTTTCTTTTTCCACTTTATCAAATTTTTCTTTTAATGAGTTATGTGCCTTTTCTGTACTCTTTTGCATAGCTTCTCTTTCCTTTCCCCATTTTTCTTCTAGCTCTCTTTTAAGGTTTTGAATAGTCTCTTCTAGGAGAGCCTTTTGTATTGGAGACCAACAATCATCTGGAGACTGTCTGCTATTTGTCTCTTCAGGGTTGAAAAGCTGTTCTCTTTCTGAATAGAAACTATCAATCGTTCTTTTGATTTTTTTACTCATTTTGTTAAAGCCTGTAAGGTCTGCCTTCAGAGCCAGGAGGTTACCAGCTTCCTCTTCAGAGCAGTGAAAGCTATATGGACAGGGTAGCTGTCTTGTTGACCTACAAAAAGCAGTGAGGTACTGGAGTGCTCTGGGAAAGAGTTCCCCACCAGAAAGTAACTCAGGCCTGCAGGGCCGGGCTGGGAAAGTGCCTTTCAAAGAACCTCAGCTGTGTGAGATAATGACTGCCCTGGGCCTAGACACTTAGCAGTGAGAGTTTCACTTCCCAAGCCAAACCCTGCCCTGGGGCTGTGGGTGTTAGCAGCTGAGCAGTGAATGGATTTGCAGGGACAGGAAGTGTCTGCCTGGGGAAGTGCAGTCAGCTGGGGAAGTTCTATTGCCCCAGGCCGAGCCCCCCACACTGCCGATTATAGCTGCCCAGGCTGTGCCCCACTGTTGTGCAGATTAGTAACTGCTCCCGCAAAAGCCCCGAACTGCCGGATGTGGCCACAGGGCTGCGGTAAAGTCTGCCTGAGTCACTTCCGGGGTTGAGGGGTTACAGCCAGATCTTGTTAGGTTCTGGCATTTTTTAGAGGACCCTTTGTTTTAGGCTTTAACTTCTCTGCCAGTTTACTGCTTTGTAATCAAGGTAGAGCAGTTAGCCTATAGCAGAGTGGTCCCTCTAACTTCTCTAGCCACAGAGATCACCCCCGCCCCTGGTCTGCTCAGGACGCCAGCCTCTCGCTGCCTGTGCTAGTCTGTTCCTGGCCCTTCAGGAGAAACCTTTCCTGGCGAGCTTCTGGATCGGCTGGTAAGTTGTAGTGCTTCTTATCTTCATGAATTTAAGCAGTGAAGAGTTATTTTTGAGGCTGGATTAAATATTTGGTTATGAGGGTAGTGAGAAGAGCTTAGAGAGTCGTGTGTGCCTGCTCCGCCATCTTGGCTCCGCCCCCAAGATCATATTTTCTATGATTATTTCCATTTTATGCATGAAGAAACATATAGTCAGAGATGTTAACTAAGTTTTTTAGGGTCAAATATCTAGAAAATATATAATTGTAGTGCATACTCTGACCTCATTCCTCTAAAGTGAGTTCAATTGCATTTGTCCCTTCAGAAATTTTAGGACTATTCTTGAGAGATTTATTTAATGCTGTCAGGACAAGCCTTAACAAGTTTGATGTCTTTGCCCAAAACATTTAGCCACCAGTGACTAGTGTTCTAGTTCTAGCTAACTAATTAATATAAATTAACTCTATGAAAGAATGGAGCCTTCATTTCAAAGATATAACAAGAACATGAATACCAACATTTACTCTCAGCACATAGGGACCACACTCAAGTCCCCATATACCACCTCAGTCCCACCTCAAACTTACCATGGTTTGTTCATAGCATTGTTCACACTAAATTCATATCCAAATTCAGCATGGACATATGATGAATCCATGTCACACCTATCTTAATTTTCCACCTCACTGGATTGATACTAGACTAGCTAGCTAGGTTTGTAAATCTGGAATAGAGTCTGAGATACCTACTTCCAATATTATGTTCTCCAAAAAGCAAGAAGGACAAATGTAAAGAAGAAAGCGGAAGTCTATTCTATGACCACATTTCAGCCTCAGATGGGGAGAATCCAAGCTGTTTCTTCTTATAGAAATGTATCTCTTATCTTAGCTACAATGAAGCCAGATAGGAAGATATCTGACTAAGAAGGACAGGCTCTAGAACCTACCTTCTTAAACTGTAGGTCATAACCCATATGGGGACCCAGAAATAAATGTGGAGATTATGAAAATATGATTGATTTTTTAGTAAATGTTTGATTTATATAGCTATTTTATATACTTGTATTCCAGGATTATGTAAAAACTTCTTGGTTAAAAAGGGGTAATAAGGAGAAAAAGTTTAAGAAGCCCTGCTAAAGAAGACTAATGCTTTTTGAAAGTACTTTGGTCCTAGTTCCATAATTAGTCAAAGAGGCCTCTTCATTATATGTTTAATAGATTAAAACCAGTTACAGGATGTTTGCACCTGGTCCAAAGTACACATGAGGACTTCATCAGGTGAGTATCCTACACATACTCAGAAAAGTTGAACTCATTGACAAGCCATCCTTTACATGAGGAATGATTTGAGTCTAAATTTTCTTGACCTCAAGATAAGAATAATTTTCACTATATCCATCATGAGGTTATTGTAAGACAATCCAATCAATTAAATAACATTTTTTAAAATGTGTGCAGAATTTTGTCTTATATCATGGAAGGATACACAGTTTAGATATTGCCCTTATATAATATAGTATGGAAGTAACAACTAGTGAAAATACTATGAAATTATAGAATACAATGACTACTACATGTATGTCCAATAAATTCAATTTAATTAAACAAAATGTATTACATGAATTAAAAAAGCTTTACTTAATAGCTCTGTGACAATTTCTTTCCATTTCAGTTTTCCTTGAAATTTAATAAAAGGAAAGTTTTAGTTTCATTGACCAGAAATGGCAGAAAAGACTTAGAAAAGAAAAGAGGAAGAGCAAGAGAAGATGAAAATAAGATAAAGGAGTTATTTATATTCATGAAATAAAAATTATGAAATAAACATTATATATTATCCTGAAATAGATTTATCATCTCATAGATGTATGTATTTCATCCAGTGATATTTATTGTAACTTATTATTAAATCTACCGAAAGATATTTCTTATATATCTACTATGTGATGTCATGTTAGGTGCTAGAAATGCAAAACTTAAAACAAAGTAGCCACCGTCCTCAAGGAGTTTTTATTCAACAGGGGAATACAATAGCTATACCTGTATATCACATGTACCTTTTATTTTTGTCCTCCCCTAAATACATTCTACAAGGGTCAATGCACTAACAATTGCTGTTTTTCAGTCATATTAGTTATGTTTGAATTTTTATGACCTCATTTGTGATTTTTAGCAAAAAAAATAATGGAGTGGTTTGCCATATCCTTCTCCAACTCATTTTATAGATGAAGAATCTGAGACAAACAGGATTCCGTGATTTGTCCAGGATGACAGAGCTAGTAGGTGTCATACTGAATTTGAACTCAATAAGATGAGTTTTACTGATTCCAAGGTTATCACTTATTTACCCCATGTGGTAGTCTTTCCTCTAAAAAGTCCTTCAGTTTCATTGTGTCCTATGCAGACACCTTTATTCTTATGTTTTTCTATTCCTAGATTCTATCTGTAGAATTTCCCTGAACTAATTTCACTTTTTTTCTGGGTGTTTGACCCACGGACCAGTGACCTTGTACGAAAGCAAAAGATAGCAATGCTGACCTTTTTTTCCCACTGTAATCTCTGCCAACTATTTTAAACAACTTTTCCTCATTAATCCTTCCTTATAGTCTATTGAAATTCACCATACACTTTCAGGTAACCTTAAGCTGTAATTAAAATGAAAAAAAAAGACTTTAAACCCCATATCCTACACAGTATCTCTGGATGGATTTTTTTTTTCAGATAGATGCTTGGTACCAAATATTGAAAATTTTCTCCAAGACAAGCTAATCTGCTCACCTCTTCCTGTTCAACTTTGCCTCTAGATCATAGTCTATTTTCCATATCACTCACTAACTCACACACACACAAAACCAGATTTATTAGTTATCTGTATGTAATTAATATATATAGTATGTAACATAGAATATTGTATATACAAATTAGCTATATATAATTAATATAAAGTAAATGTTTTTAGAACAATTCTTTTAAATATGGTTCATAGTCTAATATCTTGCACATAGTAAGAAATATTTTACTTCAATTATATTTTTCAAAATATATTTGCTATGCCTGAATCCTTTCCTGAATATTAATCTATATATTGACAAATGTTTTAAAATTTTCTATTTATGGAAAAATATGTCTTGTGATGCCATAATCAAACTTTTACAGCATTCAAGATCCATGTGAAAATATCATTCACAATTGCATAAATTTTAGGCTTCTGCAGTGTCAGTTTGTTACTGACATCACAGGGTTGGAATGTGTCTGCTGCAGCTCTAGAGTAAGGAATTATAATTTAGATTTTGAAACCAGACGAGGTGTGAGAAACTACTATACTTCTAATAGGACCAGAGACTGTTTTGTAAAATATACTATTTATATTAAGATATTTTATGATCATTTAAAGTCAAACTCAAGTGTGAATTTACCTAACATGAGAAACTACAGCTGTGAAAAGATTTCTCTCTCCATTTTAATTTTAATTCCACACTGGGGCCTTAACTACATTGAGTTATTTGTGTGAATTTTTTTATATCCATCTTTTTTTTTTCACTTAAAAATATCCATTCATGCGTCTTTATACATGGAGACAATGAAAGTAAGAATTAATTGCAGGACAATAACATATTCTTTCTTATAAACTGGGCTGACACTGCTCCAATTTGACTTATATTTTTAAATGTCCTGGACTTCAAATCAGGAGATATGAATCAGAAACTGGTGACAATTCTTACTAATAATGTGACTTTAGGAATATTATTTCACATTTCTGGCTCTCAGCTTTCCTTTGTGGGAGGGTTACAATCAATAAGACCATTAGAATAAATGTCTTTTTCTTAACATTATTTATCATCATCTTCAGATCAAAATCCAATGGACATTTTCAGAATTTATCTCAGGTAATATAGCTCTGGCTATCATTATAAAATCATTATGAAAAATAAAGAGAAAATTAAGGAGAAAGAGAAAGAAAAGAAGCAGGAGGATGAGGAGAAAAAAGTAGGAGGAAAAGGAGGAAGAGGAGGAAGAAGAAGAGGAGAGCAATAAATAGACTTTTTATTTGGAGTGCCAGAATAATAATTTCAATTAAAAATTCAAAAAGCATCAAATGTTTACTCTATGATGGACACTAGGGATATAAAGAAAAAAATAAAACAATTTACCTCCTCCCCCCCCCCAAGAATTTTTAAGTCCAATAAATGGAGAGAACACTTGCATCTGTATGACCTTGGGAAAATTCTTCATCCCATGTCCTCCTTTATATAAATTAGAAGGTTAGGTTAAATAATATTTAGGCTCCTAAATAAATAACCTAAGTTACATAAATAAGCAAATATAAAATGATTTATTCATTAACTATTGTTCACAGTACACCATTATGTATCCAGACTTTTTGTTATGAAAAAAAAAATTAAACAAGGGCAAAAATGTTTACTCCAAGAACTTATTCAGTTTTGGAAGCAACATTAAAATATGTAAAAGTAGAAACAATTGAGTTGGGGGAAAAGGGTGAATTTTTACTATATAAGAAGAAGCTCAGGAAAAGGAAAAGGTCATTTTGGTTGAGATAACTAGAGAAGTATGAGTCAAAAGGAGCAGGATCTTGTAGAATGGGTAGGTGAATTATGCTTCTTCTAGTGCAAAAGAACAACTCCACACTCTTTAAATATAACTCCAGATTTTATTTTTAATACTCAAATCACAAGTGAGACACAGAAACAAAATGAACATAAAGATACATGTGCAAATGAGTTTTTTTTTTTAGGCCCCATAAATTCTATATGTTTCTGGGCTTGGAGACAGAAAGCAGCACAAATGTCATTTTTTGGAAAACAACTCTGCTCAGTTTCCTCATAATTCCAACCTTTATGATGACCACCCTTTTATACTCAGGAGATCAAATGGAGTTAGAGCCCTTTTTCAAATAATACATAAATCTAGGATAACCAGAATGAACTCCAATCTAGCTTCAAATATTTAATATCTGTGTGATCTTGGGGAAGTTTCTTAAATCTTTGTGTCTCAGTTTCCTCACCTGTAAAATAAATAAAATAATAGCACACCTCACAGCATTGATATAAAGGTCAAATGACATATTACCTTTAAAGTGCTTAACATGGTCTCTGGAACATGGTTGTATGGATGAACACAGGGACTGATTGAACTCCATTGATATTAGAGATTATTCTTGATGAGGTGAGCCCCAAAACTCTTTCTCTTTCTCTCTCTCTGACTTTGGGAATGAGCTATGAGGAAAAGCATTTGAAGCTCTCTTTCAACCCTGCCTCTGTAAGATATGGCCCCAAAGAATCAGATAAAGTGATTTATCTAGGTGGGGCTGGTTGAGTCAGAAGTGGAGTTCCAACAACTCCCTACCTATGTGCCAAATCCCAAGGGGTTTAAGGGAGCCAGACCTCTTCATTTGGTTCCCTGAATCCTAAACCCACCGCTAGCCTCATTGTTTAACTCCCTGACCACCAGAAGCTCTAAACTCATTTTGGTTCCCTGAATCTAATTTCATCATTTGGTTCCCTCCAAATCTAGATCTCATAATTTGGTTCCCTGACTACCCTAAATATAGACCTCATCATTTTGAGGAATTTATCAGTCATTTTGGCCATTACTGCTCCATTTTATTCTCTCCTTTTAAAGACTGTAGTCTAGGTAGGTTACATTATTCCAAACATTGTCTGATAATTTGCATAGTCATACTTCTTGAAGAAGCTACCTCTACTTGTTGGCTCTACTTCCTTCCATTCAACTAACTTCTTGTCACCTGGTATTCTAGCTTTTCACCACTCAAGGGAAACTATTATCCCCTAGGTTACCAACTGTGTATAAATAGATAAACTCATAGCCCTTTCTCAGTCTTCATCATTCTTGACTCTATAGTATTTTGCCTACCAACTACATTCTTTTCATATACTTTCTTTTCTTATATGCCTTCACTTTCCCAGTGACATAGGTAACTATTTTTTTTGTGACATAGGTAACTCCTTGTGGTAGTCAGCATTCTATGCTGGGTCATCTTAGTTTCTAAAATAGGCTATTCTTCCTGGACAATAAGTTTTCTCTTCCTTTCCTCTATCCCTCTTAATATTCTAATATTATTATATAATTCCTATATTCCTGTTACTACTCTCCCACTTTTAGGGGTTCAATTAACCTTCCTAAGCAGATGACTCCCATATATACATACCTAGTCCTTATCCCTCTCTTGAGTACAAGATTTCTGTTTTAATCTTCCAGAAGCAACTCAAAATCAACACATTCGGAACATTTTCTTCTCCCTAAACTTATACATTCTCCTAATATCTCTATTTCTGCCAGGAACATTGCATTTGTTCCAGTTATTGCTGCTCACTATTTGAGATTTCAAGAGGTAGACATGGGGGGAGGACAGTTTGAGCAAAATGTCTACGTCATTGAAATGAAAATCTTATATCATGAATGAGGAAGAGCAAAAAGGTTGCTTTTGTTGGAATAAAGTAAAATCTTCCCTAATGCATCCTGTTTTCTTTTCTTTTATTCATCAAGTCAGGAAAAAATCTTAACTTTTGGATTTATCTTTTTTTTTTTTTTCACTTCTTATATACTCTTGTGGACACTGAGATTCTGGTGTGTCATTTGTTTCTTCTTTTCCTCTATGTATATAAGAAACAGATCATCATTTATCCCCTTTGAATTATTCCAATAATTTTATCTTTGTCATGTCTCCTTATCTTTATCTTGTCTTCTTTCTAGATATATCAAAATTTATACTCAGGTGTCATATTTTCATAAATCCTCAATTCTACTAAACATGTAATTTTTGTTCTAAATAAAAGGTAAGTTAGTGTTTACTGTAAATTTTTTATTTTGTCTTTTAGAATATAGAATTGTAAGATTACCTTTCCTCCTTTCCTCCTTCAAGATTACCTTTTCCTTCTTCTAAGTAGTCTTAGCCCTGAGGTACAAGCCATTCTTTTTTTTTTTAAGGTTCTATTCCAATTTTAGAGTTATTTTCCTTTCCTGGATTTCACTCATAGGTTTTTCTTAAGCCACATAATTTCTCCTTTATATTCAAAAAAATTTTCAGTTTTCTCATATTTCCAACTTTAGTGGCCAGTATAGGGGATTCCTCCCCTTTCAGTATTCTTTACTATCCCATCTTCTAGTCCATTTTGTCCTCCATAGTCTGGATGCTGCTGATGCTACATTGCCACAGATTCACTTGATTTTTGCTAGTGCCACACTCTTTTCTCTGGATTTTTGTCTCCATTTTCTGCTGCCCTAATGTGGGTGCTGGTCTAAGGTTCCCTTAAGGTTTAAGCCTATAATACCCATGAATTTACTATATAAGGAAAAGAGGACATTCTTGGAGTGACATGATTTCTTTCAGGTTTAGATATGGGAAATTCAGGCATATTTTGAATAGTTTCACTGGCCCTAGTTGTGTGTGTGTGTGTGTGTGTGTGTGTGTGTGTGTGTGTGTGTTTTTGATCATGTGCAAGGTTTGGGTCAAAAATAAATTAATGTAAGGGGCAGTTAAGTGGTACAGTGGATAGAGTTGCAGCCCTCAAGTCAGGAGGACCTGAGTTCAAATGTTACTTCAGACCTTTAACACTTCTTAGCTGCATGACCTGGGCAAGTCACTTTACCCCAATTGCCTCAGCAAAAATTAAAAAAAAAAATAATGTGGAAAATTTATTTTTACACTCCAAAAAAAAATATGACTGTCTTGATGGAAACCAGATAGCTGTCTTTTTGAAAAAGGAATAAAACAGTGGAGTCTCCAGAAAACTTCAGCCACTTTTTATGAAGCCACTTCTCCAATTCTCTCCATTTAGTACTAAATTCATTAGCCAGATGTGCCTCTCAGAATCATTATTTTTTTTGCTTCCGTATGTTATTCATAAGCACTGGGAACAACCTGGTCCTTTTGGTAGGTTGCTGAGTCATTGGTTTACCCACCACATCAATAGTAATTTCTAGCACCAAATTTATCTTCCAATTTTGTAAAACTTATTGTATTAATCCTACAAAAATAGAAAGATTCACTCCAATAAAGGAAACCTAGATCAAAGCAAGATCATAAGGAAATAGTAAGAAACAACCATAGTCCCATTTGGTTCCTCCTCTTTTTACAATTATTGCAAGATGTCTCAAACTATTATGCAGCTGGATTCTATTTCCTGAGTTACTAATTGACCCATCCTCTACACCTATCAAACTTATGGCGAGTGTCTCCAAAGTTTCCAGTAAAATAATGAAAAAGGCAAAGATAAAGTAACAATATCTGACATTGATGTAGCCTTACTCAACAAAGCCTTTTCTAAACATTGTAGGACTCTTGTTTTTTAAATAAAGTTGTCAGGCATGGAGTCAGGAAAGGTTTAGGTTTAAACTATATCTCAGAAGTGTGCCAATGGCTAAGACACTCAACCTCTCTGAAATTCTGTTTGCTCATCTGTATAATGGAAATAATAATATTTGTAATACTTGCCTCACTGGGTTGTTTGGAAAACAAATGAAAGAAATTATCAAGCACCTTATAAGTTTTAAAATGCTAAATCAATGTCAGATATAATCATACTCAATCCTCATGTAATTTAGCTACTAGATTATGAGTTGTGAAAATCCCAGGGTGTACATATTTCAATTTTGTAATATATTTTCCTAAGTTGAGTGGAGTATCTTATTGCTTAAGCACAACATTAACCTTTTAGGCTTTGGATTTCATTGTGAATATTTAATTCTTCTACTCTTTTGTAATCCTCTTCTGCTGTTTATATGCTTTTACTAGCCAAACATGTAATACAAAATTCTAGCAGTACATTTCAAGAACAATTCCAAATATGACATTCAGAGCACTTTCTTGACACATACCAATTGTATTAATGCACTGGCGGGAAAAGAAAGTTGAATTAAATGTAATCAAGACTATAACTATACTAGCATACTTATGGAAAAATTCAAGATACATGGCTGCCCACTATGTATGCAAGCTCATGAATATGTGCTTCTTTTACATCTTTCCCAAGAGTTCTAGAAACTAGAGATATTTTAGGTTTGGCAATAGTGAATCTTGGCAGTGTGAAACCAACAATTCATTGTCTCATAGGTCTCATAAGAAAACACAACAGCTATAATAAGTAAAGCCTCTTTAAACCAGTTGAGAAACTTTTAAAATTAAAATTCCAATTCCAATTTATAGTCATTATTTCAGGAAATTTCCTACAAATCTTTTTCAGAGGAGAAAATGTTCCCTTTGCCATATCAGTAGGATTTTGAAGTGAATTTGTTCTAGAAGAGTACTGATAAATGTTCAAATGAAAATCACAGTCAATTAGCTATGAATGCTATAGAATACTGTTGTTCTGTAAGAAATGACCAGCAGGATGATTTCACAGAGGCTTGGAGAGACTTACATGAACTGATGCTAAATGAAATAAGCAAATCAGGAGATCATTATACACAGATACAAGAAGACTATATGATGATCAATTTTGATGGACATGGGTTTTTTTCAAACAATGAGATGATTCAAACCAGTTTCACTTGTTTAGTGATGACAAAAGCCATCTACACCCAGAGAGAGGTCTGTGGGAACTGAGTGTGGAACACATCATAGCATTCTCACTCTGTTGTTATTTGCTTGCACTATGTTTTCTTTCTCAGTTTTTCTTTTTCTTCCTTTTTGATCTGATTTTTCTTGTGCAACAAAATAACTGTAAAGATATATATGTATACATATATTGGATCTAACATGCATTTCAACATATTTAACATGTATTGGACTACCTACCAGTAAGAGGAAGGGGCTTGGGGAAGAAGGGGAAAATTTGGAACAAAAGGTTTTGCAAGAGTCAATGTTGGAAAAATTACCCATGCATATGCTTTGTAAATAAAAAGCTTTAACAAAAAATAAAAATAAAAAGTTTGCCTCCCAAAAAAAAACCACATTTCCACATTAGACATGCTGTAAAATAAGAATTAGAACAAAAACACGAGAAAGAAAAAAACAAAAATAAAGTGAAAATATTATTCTTTGACCTGCTTTCTGACTTCATAGTTCTTTCTCTGGTTGTAGATTACATTTTCCATTATGACTTTTGGAATTATCTTATATCATTTTATTACCAAGAGGTAAGTCTATCAATATTTATCATTGAAATGTTGCTGTTACTGTATATAATTTTCTCCTGATTCTACTTACTTCACTCAGCATCAGTTCATGTAAATCTTTTTCATCATTTTTACAGAACAATAATATTCCATTACATACATATATCACAATTTATTTGGCCATTCTTCACTTGATAGACATCTCCTTGATTTCTAATTCTTGTCTATCATAAAGAGAGTTGCTATAATCATTTTTGTACATGTGAGTCTTTTCTTCTTTTTTATAATCTCTCTGGGTTATGGATCTTGTAGAGACATTGCTGGATCAAAGAATATAAACACTTTTATAGCTCTGTGGGCATAGTTACAAATTGCTCTCCAGAATAGAATGCTCAATTCACAACCCTACCAACAATGCACTAAAGTTCCAATTTTCTTTCATTCTTTCCAACATTTATGATTTTCCTTTCCTGTTCTGTTCTGATGTTTCCTTTTCTGTTAGCCAATCTGATAGGTGTGAAGGGCTACTTTAGAGTTGATTTAACTTGCATTTCTCTACTAAATAGTGATTTAGAGCATTTTTAATATGACTTTGCTAACTTTGATTTCTTTATCTGAAAAATGCATGTTCATATCCTTTGACCATTTATCATTTGGGAAATATAGTGTACTTTTATAAATTTGACTCTTCTCTATATTTTAGAAATGATGTGATCTTTAAAAAAACCACATTTTTTTTCATTTTCAAGTGCCTTCAGAGAGAGCAAAGATCATAATTCCCCCATAGTAGATGTGAATAATTATGGTGGGAGTTGTGTTCTGCTTTTTTGTGTTATCATTTTTGGTTCCAAGTTCAAGTGGTGGAATCTTCATTGGACATAGTTGAAGCTATTACATTAGTTATGACAACATTGTTTTAAGGGAAAAAAAAGCATGAAAACTTTTGGGAATCCTGTATTATGGCAGCTTGACATAAAAGGGGCCTTGGGAAAATCATGTAGAATAACTCTAATTTTATGAATGAGAAAACTGGAACCCAATTTAGGAATGTAATTTCTCCCAAGTCACATGCTTTTTATAAATAGCTTTTTATATACAAGTTATATGTATGGGTAATTTTACAGCATTGACAATTGCTAAACCTTTTGTTCCAATTTTTCCCCTCCTTCCCCCCACCCTCTTCCCTAGATGGCAGGATGACCAATACATGTTAAATATATTAAAGTATAAATTAGATACACAATAAGTATATGTGACCAAACAGTTATTTTGCTGCACAAAAAGAATTGGACTCTGAAATATTGTACAATTAGCCTGTGAAGGAAATCAAAAATGCAGGCAGACAAAAATAGAGGGATTGGGAATTCTATGTAGTGGTTCTTAGTCATCTCTCAGAGTTATTTTGCTGGGCTTAGCTGGTTCAGTTCATTACTGCTCATTGGAACTGATTTAGTTCATCTCATTGCTGAGGATGGCCAGGTGCATTAGAATTGGTCATCATATAGTACTGATGTTGATATATATATATATATCATGATCTCCTGGTCCTGCTTGTTTCACTCAGCATCAGTTCGTGTAAGTCTCTCCAGGCCTTCCTGAAATCATCCTGTTGGTCATTTCTTACTGAACAATAATATTCCATAATATTCATATACCACAATTTATTTAGCCATTCTACAACTGATGGGCATCCACTCAGTTTCTAGTTTCTGGCCACTACAAAGAGGGCTGCCACAAACATTCATGCACATACAAATCCCTTTCCCTTCTTTACGATCTCTTTGGGATATAAGCCCAGTAGTAACACTGCTGGATCAAAGAGTATACACAGTTTGATAACTTTTTGAACATAGTTCCAAATTGCTCTCCAGGATGGTTGGATGTATTCACAGTTCCACCAACAATGTATTAGTGTCCCTGTTTTCCCACATCCCCTCCAACATTCCATATTATCTTTCCCTGTCATTCTAGGCAGTCTGACAGGTGTGTAGTGGTATCTCAGAGTTGTCTTAATTTGCATTTCTCTGATTAATAGTGATTTGGAGCATCTTTTCATATGGCTATAAATAATTTCAATTTCTTCATCTGAGAATTGTCTGTTTATATCCTTTGACCATTTATCAATGAGAATGGCTTGATTTCTTATAAATTAGAGTCAATTCTCTATATATTTTGGAAATGAGTCCTTTGTCAGAACCTTTGACTGTAAAAATATTTTCCCAATTTATTGCTTCCCTTCTAATCTTGTCTGCATTAGTTTTGTTTGTACAAAAACTTTTCAGTTTGATATAATCAAAAATTTCTATTTTGTGATCAGTAATGATCTCTAGTTCTTCTTTGGTCATAAATTCCTTGCTCTTCCACAGGTCTGAGAGGTAAACTATCCTGTGTTCCTCTAATTTATTTATAATCTCATTCTTTATGATTAGGTCATGAACCCATTTTGATCTTATCTTGGTGTACAGTGTTAAGTGTGGATCTAAGCCCAGTTTCTGCCATACTAGTTTCCAATTTTACCAGAAATTTTTGTCAAACAGTAAGTTCTTATCCCAAAAGCTCTTTGGGTTTGTCAAACACTAGGTTGCTATAGTTATTGACTGTTTTGTCCTTTGAACCTAACCTATTCCACTGATCAGCTAATCTATTCCTTCGCTTTTGGTAACTGCTGCTCTACAATATAATTTTAGATCTGGTACAGCTAAGCCACCTTCATTTTTTTTTTTTCATTAATTTCCTTGAAATTCTTGACTTTTTGTTTTTCCATATGAAGTATGTTGTTATTTTTTCTAAGTCATTAAAATAGTTTTTTGGGAGTCTGATTGGCTTAGTGCTAAATAAATAGATTAGTTTAGGTAGTATTGTCATCTTTATTATATTTGCTTGCCCTATCCAAGAGCATTTAATATTTTTCCAATTGGTTAGATCAGACTTAATTTGTGTGAAAAGTGTTTTGTAGTTTTGCTTATAAAGTTTCTGATTTTCTCTTGGCAGATAGATTCCTAAGTATTTTATACTATCAGTGGTTACTTTAAATGGAATTTTTCTTTGTAACTCTGACTGTTGGATTTTGTTAGTGATATATAAGAATGCTGATGATTTATGTATGTTTATTTTGTATCCTGCAACTTTGCTAAAGTTGTGGATTATTTCTAATAACTTTTTAGTAGAATCTCTGGGGTTCTCTAACTATACCATTATATCATCAGCAAAGAGTGATAATTTGGTTTCTTCATTGCCTACTCTAATTCCTTTAATCTCTTTCTCAACTCTTATTGCCAAAGCTAGCATTTCTAATACAATATTGAATAGTAATGGTGATAGCGGGCAACCTTGTTTCACTCCTGATCTTATTGGGAATGGTTGCAGTTTTTCCCCATTACATATGATGCTTACTGATGGTTTTAAAAAATGCTGCTGATTATTTTAAGGAAAAGTCCATTTATTCCTATACTCTCAAGTGTTTTTAATAGGAATCGATATTGGATTTTATTAAATGCTTTTTCTGCATCTATTGAGATAATCATATGGTTTTTGATAATTTGGTTATTAACATGGCCAATTATACTGATAGTTTTCCTAATATTGAACCAGCCCTGCATTCCTGGTATAAATCTTACTTGATCATAGTGTATTATCCTGGGGATGATTTTCTGTACTCTTTTTGCTAATATCTTATTTAAGATTTTAGCATCACTATTCATTAGGGAGATTAGTCTATAATTTTCTTTCTCTGTTTTCAACCTACCTAGTTTAGGTATCAGTATTATGTCTGTGTCATAAAATGAATTTGGTAGGACTCCTTCATTCCCTATTTTATTAAATAATTTATCTAGCATTGGAGCCAATTGTTCTTTAAATGTTTGGTAGAATTCACATGTAAATCCATCTGGTCCTGGGGATGCTTTCTTAGGGAGCTGATTAATAGCTTGTTCTATTTCTTTTTCTGAAATGCGAAGCAATTTACTTCCTCCTCTGCTAGTCTGGGAAGTCTATATTTTTGGAGGTAGTCATCCATTTCACTTAGGTTATCAAATTTATTGGCATAAAGTTGGTCAAAGTAACTCATTATTTCTCTAATTTCCTCTTCATTGGTGGAAAGTTCTCTCTTTTCATCTTTAAGACTACTAATTTGATTTTCCTCCCTCCTTTTTCTAATCAGACTTACCAAAGGCTTATCTATTTTGTTGGTTTTTTCATAGAACCAACTCTTGGTTTTATTAATTAGTTCAATAGTTTTTTTTTTTACTTTCAATATTATTAATTTATCCTTTTAATTTTAGAATTTCAAATTTAGTATTTGATTGGGGGTTTTTAATTTGGTCTTTTCCTACTTTTTTTTAGTTGCAAATCCAATCCATTGATCTTCTCTTTCTCTATTTTATTCAAGTAAGCCTCTAAGG
Source organism: Antechinus flavipes (assembly GCF_016432865.1). Classification (NCBI taxonomy): domain Eukaryota; kingdom Metazoa; phylum Chordata; class Mammalia; order Dasyuromorphia; family Dasyuridae; genus Antechinus; species Antechinus flavipes. Next base: position 361,457,180 of record NC_067401.1, read on the forward strand.
ATATAAAATTTCCTCTTATTATCACTTTGGCTGCATCCCACAAATTTTGGTATGATGTCTCACTGTTGTCATTATCTTGAGTGAAATTATTAATTGTGTCTATAATTTTCTGTTTCACCCAATCATTCTTTAAGATGAGATTTCTTAGTTTCCAATTATTTTTTGGTCTATTTACCCCTAACTTTTTGTTGAATGTAGTTTTTATTTCATCATGATCTGAAAAGAAAGTATTTACTATTTCTTCCTTCTTGCATTTACGTTTGAGGTCTTTATGTCCTAATATATGGTCACTTTTTGAATAAGTCCCATGAACTGCTGAAAAGAAAGTATATTCCTTTCTGTCTCCATTCACTTTTCTCCAAAGATCTATCATACCTAATTTTTCTAATATTATATTTACCTCTGTAATTTCTTTCTTATTTGTTTTGTTGTTTGCTTTATCTAATTCTGAGAGTGTAAGGTTTGAGATCTCTCACTATTATAGTTTTGCTATCTATTTCTTCCTGCAAATCTCTTAAGTTCTCCTTTAAGAAGTTAGATACTATACCACTTGGTGCATATATGTTTAGTATTGATATAGCTTCATTGTTTATAGTACCCTTTAGCAAGATATAGTTTCCTTCCTTCTTTCTTTTGATTAGATCAATTTTTGCATTTGCTTGATCTGAGATAAGGATGGCTACCCCTGCTTTTTTGACTTCACCTGAAGCATAATAGATTCTGCTCCAGCCTTTTACCTTTACTCTATATATATCTCCCTGCTTTAAATGTGTATCATCTAAACAACATATTGTAGAGTTCTGACTTTTGATCCAGTCTGCTATCCACCTCCTCTTTATAGGAAAGTTCATCACATTCACATTTATGGTTAAAATGACTAATTCTGTATTTCCTGCCATCCTAATATCCCCAGATTATGCTTTTCTTTTTCTTGTCCCACTTCTCTCCTTCCCTAGTATTAAATTTATGTGCCCCACCTGTATCATGATGTTCACCCTCTTTGGGATCCCTCCCTTCCTGCCTTAAATCTCTTCCCCTTTCTGGTACCTTTCCCTCATTTTCTTTTCTCTTTACCTCTCCCACTTTTTAATGAAGTGAGAAAAGATTCTTTGTAAAATAAGTATGTCAATTATTTTCTCTTTGAGCCAACTCTGATGAGAGTAAGATTCACACAATGTTCCTCCCCCTCTCTGAGTTCCCTCAGATATGATAAGTTTCCTTTGCCTCTTCGTGGGATGTAGTTTCCCTTTTTTAATCTCCCCTTTCCCCCTTTTCTGACGTTATCTCTTTTCCATTTCTACTTTCCTTTTTTATGTTTTATCAGTAAAATCAAATTATACATGTAGTCTTTTTGTATATCCACAACAGAAATACAATTCTCAAGAGTTCCTTTTACCTTTTCTGCATCTCTCGAGTCCTATGGTTGGAGATCCATTTTTTTTTTTGTTTAGTTCTGGTTTTTCCCTTAGAAACAAATGGAATTCATTTGTTTCATTAAATATCCATCTTCTTCCCTGGAAGAAAATGCTCAGCTTAGCTGGGTAATTTATTCTTGGCTGCATTCCAAATTCTTTTGCCTTTTGGAATATCAGATTCCAGGCCCTTCGATCCTTTAATGTGGAGGCAGCCAAATCTTAGGTGATCATTATTGTGGCACCTCAGTATTTAGATTGTTTTTTTCTGGCTGCTTGTAAATTTTTTTACTTAATTTCATAGTTCTAAAATTTGGCCACAACATTCCTTGGAGTTTTTATTTTAGGGTCTTTTTCAGAAGGTGTTTGATGAATTCTTTCAATGTCTATTTTATCTTCTGATTCTATTACCTCTGGACAGTTCTCTTGAATGATTTCTTTTTTTTAAATTTTTATTTAATAATTACTTTATATTGACAGAATCCATGCTAGGGTAATTTTTCTACAACATTATCCCTTGCACTCGTTTCTGTTCTGATTTTTCCCCTCCCTCCCTCCACCCCCTCCCCTAGATGGCAAGCAGTCCTATATATGTTAGCTATGTTGCAGCATATCCTAGATACAATATATGTTTGCAGAACCGAACAGTTCTCTTGTTGCACAGGGAGAATTGGATTCAGAAGGTATAAATAACCCAGAAAGAAAAACAAAAATGCAGATAGTTCACATTCGTTTCCCAGTGTTCTTTCTTTGAGTGTAGCTGCTTCTGACCGTCATTTATCAATTGAAACTCAGTTAGGTCTCTTTGTCAAAGAAATCCACTTCCATCAAAATATGTCCTCATACAATATTGTTGTCGAAGTGTATAATGATCTCCTGGTTCTGCTCATTTCACTTAGCATCAGTTCATGTAAGTCTTGCCAGTCCTCTCTGTATTCATCCTGCTGGTCATTTCTTACAGAACAATAATATTCCATAACATTCATATACCACAATTTATTCAACCATTCTCCAATTGATGGGCATCCATTCATTTTCCAGTTTCTAGCCACTACAAACAGGGCTGCCACAAACATTTTGGCACATACAGGTCCCTTTCCCTTCTTTACTATCTCTTTGGGGTATAAGCCCAGTGGAAACACTGTTGGATCAAAGGGTATACACAGTTTGATAACTTTTTGACCATAGTTCCAAAACCAATCTTCTTTTCTAAAAGTTTTTCCTTTTGCCCCATTTATCTTTTGGTGCTTTTGATTTCCTCCCTTTTACAGTGTCGATTGTCTGTCACTGACCATAAAGAATCATAATGTTCTCTGCTCTCCATTGACAATTCCAGATATTCTTTCCACTGCCACCTTTCAGTGTACTCTACTCTTTTGAGCTTATCAGTGGTGGAAACAGGATGGCAGATGAGAAGTTGATTGAGCTCTCCCAGTTTCCCTCAGAAACAATGTTTAAGCAAATGTCTAAATGAATTCTGTAGTGAGGAGAACATACAAAAAGACAAAATGAAACAATTTTCCAGCTTAAGATAACATAGAAGGGCTTCAGCACATCTCTGTCTCACTTGAGTAAAAGGAGAGTGAAATATAGCAAGCCAGTGTCTAAGCAAGACAGATGAGGCTCTTAGCCACAGAACAGAACAGCAATCAAGAACCTTTTCCCAGACTCTGCTGATCAGTGGTATAGCAGGCCAGCTGTGAGGTCTCAAGACTCAATGCAAAAAAGTAAATTGATAGCTCTGGAACCTTGACATGAAAGATAATAAGGTAAATTAGATCATATGAATAGTTATGAAAGTAGAGTAAAATTATAATTGTTACTAATATTATAGCAGAGGGAAAGAAAAGAGCAGTGAGCATAGAGTTACATATTTTAACCTATAGTCAAGTGGGAGGAGGAGAAAGAAAAGGCAAGAGGAGAGTAATAAAAAGGAGGGCAGAAGTAGGAGAAAAAAGGGGGAGTAGGAAAAGGGAATGAAAGAAGGGCATACAGACTGCGGGAAGTGGTGGTCAGAGTCAAAATACTAGTTAGGAGGGACAGAGTAAAAGGAGAGAGACAAGCATAAATAAGGACAGGGATGATAGGATAGAGGGAAATACACAGTACGCAATTATAACTCAATGTGAATTGGATAAGCTTTCCCATAAAATGGAAATGAATAGCATCATGGATTAAAAAAACAAAATCCTACAATATGTTGTTTACAAAAAAACACACTTGAAGCAGAGAGATGCACACAGAGTAAAAGTAAAAGGATGGAGCAGAATATATTATACTTCCGCTGAAGTAAAAAAAAAAAAATGGGTAGCAGTAATTCTGATTTCAGACAAGAAAAAGTAAAAACATACCTAATTAAAAGAGATAAGAAAGCAACTCATGCTAAAAGTTATCATAGATAATGAAGTAATGCCAATAATAATCTTGTATACACCACATATTAAAACATCCATATTTGTAGAGGAGCAATTAAATGAGTTATAAGAAGAAATAACACTATACTAGTAGGGGATTTTAAATCTCTCTCAAAACTCTCAAAACAATATAATCCAAAATAAACAAGAAAGAAGTTAAAGAGGTGAATAAAATTTTTGAAAAGTTAGATATGATAGACTTCTGGAAAAAAACTGACTGGGGCTAGAAAGGCAAATACCTTTTCTTTCAGTGGTACATGGCATCTACATAAAAATTGATCATGTATTAGGAGATGAAAACTTCATGCTCAAATGAAGAAAGGCAGAAACATTAAATGTACAGTTTTCAGATCATGATACAAAAAAAAATCAAATGTAACAAAGAGCCATGGAAAGACAGACTAAAAATTAACGGGAAACTAAATCATCTAATCCTAAAGAATGAATGGGTAAAACAATAAATCATAGAAACAAGGAATAATTACATCAAAGAGAATGATAGTAAGGGGTGGAGGCAAGAGGGTAGATAGGTCTTTCTCTGATTTCTTTCTGGCTTTCTTCAGAATGAACACCAGATCAATCTTGTGAATGGGTTTTGGAGTGAGAAAGAAGCCACAAATATTTGGAGCATACAAAATTTACAGCAGAAGATATTTTGGAAGAAATTAAAGAAAAGTCTGTCTCAAGCAGATAGTGAGAACACAGACCAGCACAGGAGCAGCAGTGCAAACAGTGCTCCAGGGGAATCTTGTGGGAGGCTCTTTAGCCAAAATATAGCAGTATTGCCTACTTTCTTTTGGTTCAGAAACCAGTGGATCAGCACACTAGCTATGAGACCTTCAATGCAAATTGGAGAAGGCAAATAGTGACCCCCGAAGCCCAGCATAACAAGCGGGACTTGGCCACACCTGCATGGGAAGGAAACCAGAAGCTCCAGCCCCAGCTTAACCTGAAGCTGGTGTCACCCATAGAGGAATCCAGGAATGACTTCCCCTTCAACAGATTTCAACATTTAAAAATGAGCAAAAAAGCAAAAAGAGCTCTTACCATATACACTTATTATGGATGCAGGGAAGAACAGATCTCAAACCTTGAGGGAATAAAGACAAAACAATTACTGATGAAGCCTCAAAGGGTAACATGAGTTGGTCTCCAACTCAAAAGGCTTCTTTGGAAGAATTCAAAAAGAATCTTAAAAGTGAGTTAGAAGAAGAATAGGAAAAGGAAATGAGAGATTTTTGGGAGAATTTTGGGAAAAAACAGACATTATCTGAAGAAAACCACTCCTTAAAAAGTAGAATTGGTGAAATGGAAAAAGAAAACAACTAGAAAAATAGAATTGGAGAACAGCAAAAAGAGAACAATTCCCTAAAAACAGAATTGGTGAAATAGGGAAAAAATCTAATAATGAAAATAATTCATTTAAATAATAGCTACAACTATATATGGGAAAATAATATGCTTAACTCTTGAGAACTGTATCTTTGTTGGGAATATACATAGAGGGTGTAGGTATAATTGACTTTATTATGATGATATAAAAAAGAAACTAGGGGTGGAAAAGGGATTATACTGGATAAAGAGGAAAGTGCAGATAAAATGGTTCAAATTACATCACATGAAGAGGCAAAAAAAGATCTATTACACTTGAGAAAAAGAAGGGAGGGGGATTAGAACTGTTTAAACCTTAATCTAATTGGATTTATTTAAAGAGAGAACATCAGAAATATTTAGTTTAAAATAAAAACTTGTCGCATCCCATAGGGAAGTAGGAGGGGAAGGGGAAAGTAAAGTGTGAAACTAGGGGAAAATAGAAGTGGAAGGCAATGGGAATAAGAAAGGGGAAGGGGCTATAAAAGGGAAAGATTGAGGGTGGGGGTCAAAAGCAAAACACTGGTGAGAATGAAAAGGTAGAAAGGAAAGAAAAAAGTATAATTTGGGGAAAATAAAATGGCAGAGGCAACTCTGAGATACCACTGCACCCTTGTCAGATTGGCTAAGATGACAGGAAAAGATAATTAATATTGGAAGGGATGTGGGAAAACTGGGACAATGATACATTGTTAGTGGAGTTGTGAATGGATCCAACCATTCTGGAGAGCAGTTTGGAACTATGGTCAAAAAGTTATGAAATTGGTCATGCCCTTTGATCCAGAAGTGTTTCTACTGGGCTTATATCCCAAAGAGATCTTAAATGAAGACCCACATGTGCAAAAATGTTTGTGACAGACTTTTTTATAGCAGCAAGAAACTGGAAACTGAATGCATGCCCATCAATTGGAGAACGGCTGAATAAATTATGGTATATAAATGCTATGGAATATTATTTCTCTGTAAGAAACAACCAGCAGGATGATTTCAGAGAGATCTGGAGAAACCTACATGAACTAATGCTAAGTGAAATGAGCAGACCAGGAGATGATTATACGTCTATCAAGAAGACTATACGTCTATCAACTGTGGTGGTTGTGGCTCTCTTCAATATTGAGATGATTCAAAACACTTCCATTTGTGCAGTGATGAACAGAGCCTTCAAACCTGTTCCACTTGTGCAGTGATGAACAGAGCCATCTACACCCAGAGAGGGAACCATGAGAATGGAGTATGGAACACAACATAGCATTTTCATTCTCTCTGTTGTTATTTGCTTGCATTTTGTTTTCTTTCTCAATTTTTTTCTTCCTTCTTGATTTGAGATTTCTCAATCTCATATTTGAGACATTTATTTGTTCTAACATGTATTTCAACATATTTAACATGTATTAGACTACCTGCCATCTAAAGGAGAGGGTGGGGGAAAGGAGGGGAAAATTTGGAACAAAAGGTTATGCAAGAGTCAGTGTTGGGAAAATTACCCATGCATATGCTTTGTAAATAAAAGTCAGACTTAAATAATTGGAAAAATGTTAAGTGCTCTTGGATAGGCTGAGCGAATATAATAAAGATGACAATACTATCTAGACTAATCTATTTATTTAGTGCTATAATAATCAGACTTCCAAGAAAATATTTTAATGATCTAGAAAAAATAACAACAAAATTCATATGGAATAACAAAAGATTGAGAATCTCAAGGGAATTAATGAAAAAAAAAATCAAATGAAGGTCACCTACCTGTACCTGATCTAAAACTATATTATAAAGCAGCAGTCACCAAAACCATTTGGTATTGGCTAAGAAATAGATTAGTTGATCATTGGAATAGGTTAGGTTCACAAGACAAGATAGTCAACTATAGCAATCTAGTCTTTGACAAATTGAAAGATCCTAACTTTTTGGATAAGAATTCATCATTTGACAAAAACTGCTGGGGTAACTGGAAATTAGTATGGCAGAAATTATGCATGGACCCACACTTAACGCCGTATACCAAGATAAGATCAAAATGGGTCCATGATTTAGGCATAAAGAAAGAGATTATAAATAAATTAGAAGAACATGGGATACTTTATCTCTCAGACTTGTGGAGGAGAAAGAAATTTGTGACCAAAGATGAACTAGAGACCATTACTGATCACAAAATAGAAAATTTTGATTACATCAAATTAAAAAGCCTTGGTACAAACAAAACTATTGCAAACAAGATTAAAAGGGAAGCAACAAACTGGGAAAACATCTTCACAGTTTAAGGTTCTGATAAAGGCCTCATTTCCAAAATATATAGAGAATTGACTCAAATTTATAAGAAATCAAGCCATTCTCAAATTGCTAAATGGTCAAAGGATATGAACAGACAATTTGCAGATGATGAAATTGAAACTATTACCACTCATATGAAAGAGTGTTCAAAATCACTATTGATCAGAAAAATACAAATTAAGACAACTCTGAGATACCACTACATACCTGTCAGATTGGCTAAGATGACAGGAAAATATAATGATGAATGTTGGAGGGGATGCGGGAAAACTGGGACACTGATGCATTGTTGGTGGAGTTGTGAACGAATCCAACCATTCTGGAGAGCAGTCTGGAATTATGCCCAAAAGTTATCAAACTGTGCATACCCTTTGATCCAGCAGTGTTACTTCTGGGCTTATATTCCAAAGAAATACTAAAGAAGGGAAAGGGACCTGCATGTGCCAAAATGTTTGTGGCAGCCCTGTTTGTAGTGGCTAGAAACTGGAAAATGAATGGATGCCCATCAATTGGAGAATGGCTGGGTAAATTGTGGTATATGAATGTTATGGAATATTATTGTTCTGTAAGAAATGACCAGCAGGATGAATATAGAGAGGCTAGGAGAGACTTGCATGAACTGATGCTAAATGAAATGAGCAGAAGCAGGAGATCATTATATACTTCAATAAAGATACTGTATGAACATGTATTCTGATGGAACTGGATTTCTTTGACAAAGAGACCTAACTCAGTTTCAATTGATCAATGATGGACAGAAGCAGCTACACCCAAAGAAAGAACACTGGGAAATGAATGTAAACTATTTGTATTTTTGTTTTTCTTCCCAGGTTATTTTTCCCTTCTGAATCCAATTCTCCAACAAGAGAACTGTACGGTTCTGCAAACATATATTGTATCTAGGATATACTGTAACATATTTAACATATATAAGATTAACATATTGCCATCTGGGGGAGGGGGTGGAGGGAGGGAGAGGGAAAATCGGAACAGAAGCGAGTGCAAAGGATAATGTTGTAAAAAAATTTACCCTGTCATGGGTTCTGTCAATAAAAAGTTATTATAAAAAAATAAATTTCATGGTTTCCATTACTATCTTCAATGATCTGTGAATCCTATTTTATGAAATCTGACAGTGCTTCCATTTCTTCTCCCTTTACTTGATAGGAAGTGGTAGGTGGTAGTTTCAGTTGCTAGGATCTTCATTTTTAATATTAGACTTCAAGCCTCTTTCACCCTTATCAAGAGGCATCTTGATTCTTCCTCACATTCTATCATCAGAGCTCTAACATATGCATATTTGAGATTATTAATATTTTTCAAAACAAACTTAATTTGTTCTGCTTGGCATTTGCATAGTGTACCTTGCATATAAATTAAATAAAGTGACAATTTACATACTTTTTACACTCGTTTTCCAGTTGTTCCACATTGGTTCTAACCAATACTTCCTGGTTTATATTGGTTCTAACCAATACTTCCTGGTTTATATATAAGTTCAATAGGAGACAAGCTACTCCCATTTCATTTAATATTTGCCACATTTCATTGTCATCCATAGTCAAAGGCCTTTGTATAGTCAGTGAAGCAAGAGTAATTTTTTTTCTGTAATTCATTTGCTTTCTCCATTATTTTGATTACTTTGACAATTTGGTCTCTAGTTCTCCTGCCTCTTCAAAAACCAAACTGTTCTTCTGGTAATTCTCAGTTTACATATTATTGAAGTTTAGTTTGTAGACTCTTAAGCATAATCTTGCTGGTTTTTGAAATAAGTACAATTATTCAATAAGTTGATCATTTCTCAGGATTGCCTTTCTTTGGGTTTGGGACGTAAATTTATCTTTTCTGATCCAATGGCCACTGGCTGAGTTTTCCAAATTTGCTGGCATATTTGATGCAGCATCATTTTTATTCCTCATAGTACTAAAGATCTAGAATGCTACAGTATTTTAAAAGTTAGCTTCTGACATGGGGGCATGATGGAGAAAGGCAGAGATGTTCAAAAAAGCAGTATAACCGATGAGAAATGAGATTTTTAAAAGTAAGCTCCCTTCTTATACCACTACACACCTATCAGATTGGCTAGAATGACAGGGAAAGATAATGTGGAATGTTGGAGGGGATGTGGGAAAACAGGGACACTGATACATTGTTGGTGGAATTGTGAACACATCCAGCCATTCTGGAGAGCAATTTGGAATTATGCTCAAAAAGTTATCAAACTGTGCATACCCTTTGATCCAGCAGTGTTTCTACTGGGCTTATACCCCAAAGAGATACTAAAGAAAGGAAAGGGACCTCTATGTGCCAAAATGTTTGTGGCAGCCCTGTTTTTAGTGGCTAGAAGCTGGAAAATGAAAGGATGCCCATCAATTGGAGAATGGTTGGGTAAATTGTGGTATATGAATGTTATGGAATATTATTGTTCTGTAAGGAATGACCAGCAGGATGAATACAGAGAGGACTGGCGAGACTTACATGAACTGATGCTAAGTGAAATGAGCAGAACCAGGAGATCATTATATACCTCAACAACGATACTGTTTGAGGATATATTCTGATGGAAGTGGATTTCTTCAAGAAAGAGAGTTAATTCAGATCAAAGATGGACAGAAGCAGCTACACCCAAAGAAAGAACACTGGGAAATGAATATAAACTGCTTGCATTTTTGTTTTTCTTCCCAGCTTATTTCTACCTTCTGAATTCAATTCTCCCTGTGCAACAAGAAAACTGTTCAGTTCTGCACACATATATTGTATCTAGGATATACTGTAACCTATTCAACATGTAAAGGACTGCTTGCCATCTAGGGGAGGGGGTGGAGGAAGGGAGGGGAAAAATCGAAACAGAAGTGAATGCACGGGATAATGCTGTAAAAAAAAATTACCCTGGCATGGGTTCTATCAATAAAAAGTTATTAAAAATAAATAAACAAATAAATAAATAAAAGTAAGCTCCCTTCTTAAATAGAAGTTTTGTAATACATTGTTCCACTCGCCAACCAGAGGGACAGAATGTAATGATGAAGTAGAGACTCAAGGCAGATAAAGTCTTGAAAGTGATAAGATTTCTGATAATGAGCTTTTTAGGACATGTGGAAAAGTTATAAATATTTCAATGTTTAACCTAGAACCTAGCATATAGTAGGGACTTAGCAAAAGGTTATTGGTAATGATGATAGTGATAATAATGGTGAATGATGATATAGGGCATTAGATGAAAAAATGAAGATTGCTTTATTGCTAGATATTGTTATCATTGCTATTATATAAGTATTTTTGTATAATAATGAATGTGCATGTGTCTATGTATACCTATATATCATATATGTATATATATATGTGTGTGTGTGTTTTACATATAGATATAGTTTAAAATATATCTTATTCTTTGTAGGCACTTAACAAATACTTGTTTGATTATGCTGTTTTCCCCTTCCAGCTTACTTTTTTCTATCTCAGTTCATATATGTCTTTCCCTATTTCTCTTAATTTTTCAAATTTTTTTTGTGAAGCTACATGTATTTATTTGAATTTGTATAATTATTTCCCAATAATGGAACACCTAGATCCATTGCTATTATTAATAGATTTTATGGCCACTTCTTCCCACTGACATTCTGTCACAAATATTGATATATTCACAATGAATCAAAATGAATGTTTTAAGAATTATAGTTCATCTTTTGAGGTCACTGGAAAACCCATCATGGAAGACAAAACCAAGGCTTGGAAGCAGCAATAAAGACATGTTATTCTATTGTTGTTATTGAACAGAACCAAATAATTGTGCCCAAAGGCAATACTTTTAGTCCCTAAAGCATGAAGAAATCCAAAGGAATGGAAATTGTCTATCTAAAACATGAAAAGAGACACAGAATTTTTTATGCACTCACAGCTGAAGAGATAGGCATGTCAAACACCTGCTCTTCAGCTGTGGTTTGCCCCTTAGGCTGAACTGTGACACTTAAGGTGTTTTAAAAATATTGTCCAGACTAATCCATCATAAAACAGATGCCCAGATGTTTATAGTTGCCCTTTGGTAAAAATGATTTTTTTTTTCTTCAGGGTTTACAAATGTATATGTGAAGACCTTTTCCTTTTTTCCTCAAGCACTAGGTATTTGTTTATTACATACTGGATTTACTATACTTAGTGGAGTTTGCCCATAAGCAGGTTCCTCCTCATGAGATTTGCAGCTCAAATTTACAGAATGAAAAAGATTGGGCATATTGTAATCTGCATTTTCATACCCTCTAATAATCCACCAGGTAATCTGACCTAGGTCCCTCCCTTTCTCCTTCTTTCCTTCCTTCTTCCAATTTTAATTATAGCATCAATATTAGAGATGTGTGTCAATTTCAAAAAAGCATTTGGAAACAAGCTATTGATCCATTTCATTACTACATAGCAAGTGCCATATTGACTTAATTAAACACTTGAAATAATAGCCAATGATAGCTAACACAAACATAGTGCTTTTATTTATTTATTATATGCCAGGCACTGTACAAAGTATTTTACAATTAATATTTCATTTGAACCTCATAATATCCCTGGGAGGTAATTATGTAATAACGTGATCACTATTTTACAGGTGAGGAAACTGAGGCAAATAACTATGAAGTGACTTTGCCATTTTCTTCTCTAACAAACAGGGTTGAATAACTTAACCATTGGATATGTAACTAATATCTAAAATCAGTTTTGAATTTAGATCTTACTGACTTTGATCTGCCATTCATTATTCAGTATGCCACACAGCTTCCCCCTTAATAAATACTTCCTGACTGATTATTCCTTATTCTTCTCTCCACATCTCTTTTTCTTTCTTCTGACTCAAAGGATACTTCCATGAAGTCTCCCCTTCCCAAGTAAATAATGTTTTTATTCTCTTTTGTTTTTCACTTATTTCAATTATATCCAAATCTTTGTGAGCTCATTTGGAGTTTTCTTGACCAAAATACTAGAATGGTATTGTATTTCCTTCTCCAGTTCATTTTACAAGTGAGGAAGCTAATCCAAATAGGAATAATAGCCTAGTCTAGCGTCACACAGGTAGCAAGTATTTGAGGACAGATTTGAATTCAGGAAGGTGAGTTTTCCTGACTTCAGGTCTGACACTAAATTTTATGAACTGCCTAGATGTTCCTTTTTCATGTTATCTATATTTATATACTATCCCCCAATAAGGTATTATGTATGTGCACATATACACACAGACACATAAACACCAAATATATCTCAGATAGACTAATATTGTTATATATCTGTAAATGTTTCATATATATATATATATATATATATATATATGTACTATATATGATACATATGTATGTGTGTGAGTATGTACATAAGAATACACATATATGGACAACTGAGGAAAATGTTTGCTATCATAAAATCCATATATTATATAATGTTCTTTTGAAATTTACTGTAGTGGCTGTTACAACAGAAGATGGGAGAAGCAGGACAAATTAGATGTAGGATAATTTTAGATGCTTCTAAAGCATCAGAGTTTTATGAAATGCTTATGCAAAGATTTCATTGTACAATGAATTCATTTGCTTTTATTCCTAAACCTTCAGTATTCTAGAAACAGTATCTATATATCAAGTAGTAAAAAGAAGTCTACAATCCATTCTTTACATTGCAGAGGGTCACAGATAGTGGGAAAACCTGGGTCAGGTATTAGACCCTTTAGTCTAATAAGGAACCCTGCTGATATGTCCATCCCCCCAGGGGTGTTTTGGCCTTCCTGAGAAGCCAGGACACATGGCAACTTGTATTGTAATTAAAGCAGAATTATACCAAAGTGGCAAGGAAATACCTGCACACAGTAGCAAGTTGTTTATATGGTTCCATATGCACAGTATCCTATAGTTAGTGCATGTGCAGTGTGCTATAGTTATGCAAGCGTATTAGAATATATAAGGCTGAGAAATTTTTGAATAAATGGACTCCTGTTTGACCATCCCTGTGAGTTTCACCCTTTCATTCCTCACCCATTATCAGAATTCGAGCTGATACCACAATCCTCTAGTGAGCAGATCCAGACATTACACTAAAGCCTTCATTCCTTTTAGAAGAAGTATTCTATAAATATTGAATCTTCAATGGATTTTTCTTTGGAATACACAAATACAGACACACATTTTTGATAGAAGCAGCATCACACAATAGATAGAGGGTTGATCTTAGAAACAGAAAGACGAGCTTTAGCCTCTACTGATCTCTGAACCTTTTTTTTCCTGCCCTTATTGTTTCTTCCATTCATTTTAACATTAATCTCATGTGATTGGATTTGAATCCTGCCCCAGTTACATACTAGCTGCTACTTTAGGCAAGCCACAATTCATAATATTTTGAGATCTATATTGATAAGTAGTATTACTTCACTCAGAGTTCCCTATGCCAAAAATAGTATCCCACACTATGTAAACACATAAAATATACCTAGTTATATATGTATAGGCATATATATAATATATGTTTTAAAATTACTTTATTCTGTATAAAATTATTATTTGTTATAAGAAATTTAAAAGGACAGCAGTTCAGAAACAATGGAAATGCATGGTAGGAGGAATGAAATATGATAAGAGAATCATAGATGTGGATGTAGAAGGGAACAAAGTCCATTTTGTTTAAATCCATTTTTATAGATGATCAAGTAGAGGCCATTAGGAAGTCAGCAACTTTTCTAAGATCACATAAAGCAGTAAAGAAAAATAATTGAAACACGCATCCACATAGTACTGGTTGAATCTAGATAGTGAGAAAGTAGACAGAGGCAAGAAAGAGCAGAAGATTGGACTGGTCATGGGGACACGTGTTGGAAACATGGGAAGACAGGTATTTCTAGGACCAGAGTCAGGGATCAGCAAGTGAGATAGAAGGATATGATATTAAGGTACTTTGGACTTGCTACCAGGAAAGAGAATATAATGGACTTGAAGATCAAACACTAAAGAAAAGATATGGTGTTAATCTAGAGCTACCTGCCTTTGAAATGAAATGCTTAGAGGCAGAGCAGCCTCAGGTAAATTGACTGAATGGTAGGAAAGCATAACATAATTTTACTGCTATTAAATAAACACATATATATGTCTACATAGGTGAGGATGTCTTTTGTACATATGTATATCTGATCCAATAAAACCAATCCAGTAAACTTTTTTTTTTTTTTTTTTTTTTTTTTTTTGCCGAAAGGGATATTTATTTAGAAGAGGTTACAGACAAAATGAAGAGGTAAAATAGAAACCAGGAGTGGTAAATATGAAATAAATTTGGGAGAGCACTAGGGTTACCAAGGAAAGGAGTTAGGTAGAATCCATTAAAGGAATACATCATGAGGCCTGTATATACTATTGACTGTTAAATGAAATCCATAGAGAAGAAGCAGACTAGTTTGAATTAGCTACAGGAAGGAAAAAGACATCATCATAGGGGAGACACTATGAAGAGGGGGAGAGAGAATACATCATAGTGGGTTTAGTCCTAAAAAGGACTTAGCCCAATACAATTTTTTAAAATACCTATTGTGTTCCAAGAACTGTGCTAATTGGCTGTACATTTTTTTTAAAAAGAGACACAGTCCCTACCCTCAAGAAATTTACAGTTTAAAGGCATAGATAACACACAGAAGAAAACTGGAAAAGGAACAGAGGTTGGGGATCAGTCAGGGCAGAAAATGCAAAGTAGAGAGAGAGAGTGTATGTGTGTGTGTGTATACATACACAAAAGAAAGGGACAGTATACACATATATGATATATGTGTGGATAGATAGATATAAATATAGATAAATAAATAGACTTTGAGGGGCATTTTTAGTGTACAGGACCTCTGTCATACACTGCCAGAAAGAGTTGATATGTTAACCTTCATGATTATACTATTTGGGTTTATCAGTAATTCAAAATGCTACAATTTGGCATTTATCAGCAGTCATTATGCACAGAAGCAGAAAAACACATGTGGCAGTAAAGTCTTCCTTTGGCCTAAGTTGAAACAATTATGTGATTCCACTTCAGTTTTGTCTCTTAAAATTCTGTTTCCTCCAAAATTCTACAAAGTGTCATTTTCTATTATGAATCCTTGCCAGATATACACATCTTCTGGATCTTTGATCCCTTTAAGCCTTAAAGAAAAAAAATGCAATGTTTGTACTTGACAAATATTATCTCATTTTATCCTCAATAATCCTGAAACATAATTGCTATTATTAAACCTCATTTTACACTAGAGAGGCCCTATTGCTTTTCTATTCTAATTTCAAGAAACTGAGCATTCTGCAAGATAAAGTTGAAAACATATCTCTTCATCCCTGCTTGTCTCTGGAGTCCTTCCCTCCATCCCACTGATTGAAGAGTGTGGAAGGTGGACATTGGGGAAATTTTCCCAGACTCTCTACTATTTAAGAATGGGCTCAAGGGAATTCTCATCATTTCCTATCCAGGATGAATGATTTCATCTGTGGAGTTATGTCTCCAACTTTATCTTTAGCTTGTTTCCTCACTTTGTGTTATTTTTCCTAGATTTTTTCCTTCCTTCATAGTACACTGGAGTTATGGGAGAAGCACATTTCTCACTGGCTTATAGACCCTGAGGAATTATTTTTAGAAAGTTTAAGAAAGGGATGATAAGACAGAATGGTTTTGAAATGAAAATTCTGCTGAGTTTACTAGCCAGTATAAGGAGGAATGTTAAGGAAAGTTGGGGATCTCATGTATATGTAGGGGAGGATTGGGGGAGAGTGGAACTCTTCTAGTCAGAGTTGAATGCCATTCACTATAGCAAAATTTGAAACCAAGTGAATGACAATTGAGGGAACCTGCCAATAAGTTTCAAAGCTTACAGCAGGGCAACAGGTTAATGTATTGCTGAAGGATTAGTTATTCATTAATTATTTGTTTGACAGGTGTTAAGGGAAGAGTTCAGAACATCCACCTCTTTATGATTCATTTCATCTCTCTTTCACTCATCAACCTCTTTTCACACTAAATTTCCCAAGTATTTCAGATTTCATAACCCTTTGGACAATAGTCAGGAAATTACTGAGGTCTATGAGGTCTTTGCAGAAATCATGACATTTTCCCCTTGTTTCACTGAATGACAGATGAACTTTCAAAGTTGAAAATTTGTCAAAGCACATGCCCTTTTCCTATACTATGATCTCACTATACTACTATAAAATATGTTAAAGGGAAATATAATAATGTCAATTAACTAATGTTTTACTATATTAAGTTAAAATAAATATTTAAAATCAATTTTGCTATTTCATTACAAGTGATCATAATACAGAGAAGCTTGGAGAGACCTACATGGACTGATGCTAAGTGAGATGAGCAGAACCAGGAGATCATTATACACTTCGACAACGATATTGTATGAGGATGTATTCTGATGGAAGTGGATTTCTCTGACAAAGAGACTTAACTGAGTTTCATTGGAGAAATGATGGACAGAAACAGCTACACCCAAAGAAGGAATACTGGGAAATGAATGTGAACTATTTGCATTTTTGATTTTCTTCCCGAGTTATTTTTACCTTCTGAATCCAATTCTCCCTGTGCAACAAGAGAACTGTTCGGTTCTGCAAATATGTATTGTGTCTAGGATATACTGCAACATATTTAACATATATAGGACTGCTTGCCATCCTGGGGGGGGGGGAGGAGGGAGGGAGGGGAAAAAACGAAACATAAGTGATCGCAAGGGATAATGTCGTGTAAAAATTATCCTGGCATGGATTGTGTCAATACAAAGTTATTATTAAATAAAATAAAATTTAAAAAAAAAAGTGATCATAGTTTTGAAGTTTGTAAAATACTCTATGTAGATTATCTCATTTAAATTTTAAAACTACCCTGTGTCATCTAGAGTACTATTTTATTTACAGATGAGTGACCAGAAACTCTGACATATTAAAGTGGATATTAATGCTTTGCTATGTTTTTCATTGTATAGAGTAGTAGACCTGAAGTCAGGGAAATGATTTCAAATTCACCTTCAGATACTTTCCAGCTTTGTGAACCCAGGCAAGTCATTTAACCCTCTTTGCCTCCTGTTTCTCATGTGTGAAATGAGCTGGAGAAAGAAACAAGTCCTCCAGTATTTTTGCCAAGAAAGGTCCAAATGGGGTTACAAAGTATCAGATGCTACTGAAAAATATCAACTGCCACCACTATCATCTTTGTCATTTCAAACTCTACTCTTTCATAGTTTTTCAGACTTTAGCAAACTTTTGTATTAGTATGCTATTTTAACATTAAAGAAACTAATGCTGGGTTTACAGAGGGGATATGTTTGATATTGTTACTATTCTCATTTCCATGGATAAGTCTGTGTACTACATTAAACCCAATTTACATAGAACCCATGGTTTGTGCCAGGTTTAATGCTAGGTGGTCTCTAATGGGGTGAAAGAAGAGAATTTCTTTTATCATTCTTTTCAGTACTTGAGTGATGATTACAATTGTTTAAGAGAAAATTACCAGGGAAAATTGGCTTTAGGCTTGTTTTTTTGGTACAGAGGATCAGGTGAGGCAATCCTTTGTATATATGAATATACAATCCAATAAATCCAATCCAGTAAACATTGATTAATAACTTACTATGTGCTAGGCACTGTGCTAAGCACTGGGAATTCAATTAATAAAAAGATAGTTTATGCCCTTGAGAAACTTAAAGGGGGAACAACACACAAAAGCAGCCTGGAAGAGGGGGTAAGGAGAATAGCAGGCTGAGAAGCATCTCTCTCAAACAGTGAGTAAAAAGGTACTTGGGATATATTATAAATCAGGTATGGGACAGGTATTTATTTCTGACATACACAGAAAATATTTTAATACAAAATTCACTCTGAATTGCACATTAATATGGTGACTGAAGATAGGATTGAAAAAAAATTATGACTACTATTAAATTTCTGTGGGGCTGATACCTGTCTCATGACTTACATATGAAAGTGTTTACAGGTTTACCAATCAGGTCTTTTCCATTTCATACTGGCTCAATATTGTTTAAACAACTTTGGCATATATCTGTTAGCTAGGATTGAATCAATTCTCCTTCTAACATTATGTCAACCATAGATTGTCTTTTGTGATTAAGAAACATTCCAGTTCTACTCATGGAACTTCTGGATCTCCAAAGCTAGACACGTGCAGTTCAATACTAATATTCCATCATCTACTCAGGAAAATATACACAGAGAGTAAAATGCTAACAGGAAAATGCCCAGGCATTCATACAGTTGAATCAATGCTCCAAGAGAAAGCCATGGTGGCTTTATGTTTTGTGGGGAAAGAGCATTATTTATTACTGCTCCTCATCCCTTCATGGGATTCTAAAGAGAACATATTGTTTGCCACATGGGAAATGGAAGTGAGAGACTGAGCCTTGAAGATGTCTTCTTTTATATTATGCAGTATCCTGACTCCAATATCTCAACTTCTCCTATCCCATCCCCTAACTCTCTATGACAGAGGGAGGGAGGACCAGGAATCAACTCCTAGTTTGTGACATACTAAAATGAGTCCTTTCCTTATTAGGTAATCACATGGCTCAGATCAGTCAATGGTTGTATCCTTTTTGGCATGTTCAAATGCTGAAACACATGTATTCAGCTGGAGGAAAGCAGACAGGCAGGTAAATATTTACAGACACATAAACATATAAACACAGACATACAAAAGAATGTTTATATGTGCAGTATCTATGGTAATACAAAGGAAATATGTAAATGTGTTTCTTTACTCCAGTAGTGCTTCTACTGGGCTTATATCCCAAAGAGATCTTAAAGGAGAAAAAGGGACCCAAATGTACAAAAATGTTTGTGACAGCTCTTTTTATATTGGCAAGAAACTGGAAAGTGAGTGATGCCCATCATTTGGAGAATGGCTGAATAAGTTATGGTATATGAATGATATAGAATATTATTGTTCTACAAAAAACCATCAGTATGATGATTTCAGAAAGGTCTGGAAATACATGAAACTTATGCTAAGTAAAATGAGCAGAACCAGGAGATCACTGTACACAGCAACAAGATTATACAATAATCAATTCTGATGGATATGATTCTTTTCAACAATGAGATGATTCAGACCAGCTTCAATGATGGGAACTGAGTGTGGATCACAACATAGCACTTTCACTCTTTTTGTTGTTTGCTTGCATTTTATTTTCTTTCTCATTTTTTTTCAGTTTTTATTTTTCTTGTGCAGCAAATAGTTGTATAAATATTTATGCATATATTGATGATTAAACATATAATTTTGCCATGTTTAACAGATATTGGATTACTTGCTACTTAGGGCAAGGGGTACAGAGAAGGGGGTGAAATTGGAAAACAAAGTTTTGCAAAGATTAGTATTGAAAAATGATTCATGCATATTTTTTTGAAAATTAAAAAGCTTTAATAAAAGTATGTAAATGTGTGCATATATATATACAGACACACACACAAACTGTGTATTTGAAAGTGACAATATGGTATATACTTCAAAAGAAATATATCCTGAAAATTTCTTTGTTAACTCAATAAATATAGGATCAAAACTATGGGAAAAGTAAGATGAGGACATGGTAGGGGTATTAAATTGGATTAATCCAAAAATATTTTAAAAATATTTATGAAGTATTTAATATGTGCAAGGGATTATGTTGGATAGTGAGGAAACAATAGACAAATGAAAATTGTTCCTGCCTTCAAAGAACTTATTCTCTAGATATTTACAAACATTGGCACAGTTAAGTAATAACAATATAGGGGAGAAAGACTATTAAAACTAGGGGAATAAAGAGAAACATCTTGTAAGAGGTAAAAGTTTAGTTAAAACTTGAAAGAAGCAAAGAATGCTAGGGAACATATGTGAGAAGAAGATTCATTTCACGGTGGGGCAACTTATAGAAAGAGATATAAAATAGATTGTTTATATGAGAAAACATCTATTTAGCAGCAGTCCATCTGCCAATGTTATTGGGCAGTTATTTCAAAGACATATGTGAAACAGACATTTCTAAAAACTTTTGAGACAATAGGACATGGAAATATAAACTTTTTATAAGGGGGGGTACCCAAGACAAAACATGAAAAAAGTGTTGAAAGCTCCATTGAAAGCAGAACCATCAAATTTGACCAGGCTCCTTTGGTCCCTGAGTCTTTACTAAATTTCTGAACAAAAAAAGAAAATTTTACTCAAGTCAAATTATTAATCAATATACTTATTAAAGCATTGAAAATACTTCATTATTTTAGAAATAATTATTCAAGAAATAAATGATTATAAACTGATTATTACAGATAATAAGCTCTTTAAGGACAAGGGGTGAATACATTTCCATCATTGTCGCCTTAGTACTTAGGACATTTAATAAATATTTGTTAAAGGAAAGTTGAATGATTCATGGCCCATATTTTCCCACCCTCAATTCTGAGCCAAATAAACTCATAATCTCTAGTAAAACATTGATTGCCATGTTACATTCTCCTTAGAATGGAAATGCTGGGAAGAATCAATCAATAATAGGAAGAGACTATAAAGGAGAGAGAATATTTCAAGTGTGAGAAATCCAGAATGGAGTAAAGTATAACAGTGAAGAGATTTCTGTGATCTGAAGAGTAAACAAAATCCAGAGAGTCAGGCGTGCAGCCCAAGTTGACTCAGAGACTGATAAAAATGGGACCCTCTTATTATTTTACTTAGTATGATTTAATAATACATTATATTCATTATGATTATAAAATAATGAGTTTTTTAAAGAAAATAAAACCTAAAGTCTTGCTTCATCTTATATGGCCCAGAAACTCAGGTCAGACCTAGACAGATACCAAGTTTAGTCAAAAAGGATGTTCATCTTGGAAAGTCAAGGAGTAGAGATCAGACTGAGTTTTTTGAACTTATCAGCAAGATAATACACAATGACCAAGGATGATTTATAGTAGGAATGCAGGGCTCGTTTGGTATCAGGAAAACTACTATGATAATCAAGCATATCAGTAACAAAACTGCAGAAATCATATTATAATCTCAATAGATGCAGGAAAAGCTTTTGACAAAATAGCAGCCATTCCTATTAAAATCACTAAAAAGCATAAGGATAAAGTGAGTTTTCTTTAAAATAATAAGCGGCATCTATCTAAACCCACAGCAAGTATTATTTGCAATGGAGAGAAGCTGGACACATTCCCAATAAGATCAGAAGTGAAACAAGGATGCCCATTCTCCCTACTGTTATTCAGCATTGTACTAGAAATGTTGGCTTTAGTAATAAGAAAAGAAAAAATAAATAAAGGAATTAGGCAATAAGGAAATAAAACTATCACTCTTTGCAAATGATATGATGACATACTTGGGGAATACTAGAAAATCATCAAAAAAACTATTGGAAACAACTCACAACTTTAGCAAAGTTACAGGATATAAAATAAACCCATATTGACTTTTGTTTTCGTTTTTGTTTTATGCTTTCCCTAGCAGCTAAGGAGGGATTGTTCTCAGCCTAGTATGAGCTGAAAAGGGAGGAAAAAAGTGGGAGTGAAGTTAAAATCTACTTTTCTCTCCCAGGACAATCTGTTCTTAGACCATGAAATTCAGAGTGTAAATCTAAAGCCTAGTTGATGGCCTTGTGTTATCCTGATCATTATCACTGGTATGATAAGGAAAACTGTGGGGACAGTTTTTTTCTGAAGAAAGGAAATGAAAAGAATAACTTTAAGTGAGGTGATAAATCTCCATCATGATATATTGTCAGGGGTTCTTCTTCTGGAACTTCTAGACTAGAGGAAGACTTCAATTTTTTGCTTGATCGATCACAGTTCACCTGTTTTATTACAGAGCTGAAATGCCTCCCCAATTCGTTTGTTGCTGAGCAAGGTCTGTTATGAATTCAGACTTGGCTCATAAAAGCACCATAATAAAAAGCCAGCTTTGATGTCCAATCCCAGCACATAAAATCTTCAAATATGCTGTTACCAAGGTGAGTGAGGGAATGGTTTGGGTTAACATCTAAACAGTTACAAATGTCAGAGGCTTGGAGGGATTGAAACCCAATTGGAAATTCCACTGTAGCCAGGTGTCTGGTTTAAATTTAAAGAAATGAAAATATTCAATATGCTTTATGGAGCTGTTCTATGTGAAATTACATCTGTACACATTTGAAGCCCTTCACACTTCTTTTTGAAACTAGTGGCTCACAAGTAATCTCTATGTTGCACAGAGAAGTCCTTTCTCAATGGCAATGCTGTATTTTTCCCAATACCAGGTTCTGCCAGGGGAAAATGAAATCCCAGCTACAGGATACCTAATGTGGTTGTGAACATATGAGTTTAGTTACATCCCTTCAAAGGCCATGTAACAAAATCCCTCCAAAAGAATGTACCAGTAGCTGCTGTGTGGTACACCTAAATAAATGGCCACCATCCTTGAATAGACATACCTAAAAGATTGTCCATGTGTGTCATACTTTATCCACTCAGAGATGTTGGCCTTTACATAAATAATAGATATGGAAGTGTAAACAGTACTAGCACCACTCCCTCATGAATTATACTAGCCTGTCAATCCACAAGCATTTGTTAAGCACCTACTAGACTCCAAGCAGTTGTTAGGAGCTACAAAGGAAAGAAAAACAAAAACAGTTCACATTCGAATAAGGCAAGTAGTCTGAAAGGGGAAGAAACCAGCAATCTGGGAGATTAAAAAAAGTATTCTCCAGAAGGCGAATCTTGAGCTAAGATGAGAAAAAAGCCAAGGAAATCAAGACACAAGGGTTGGGAGCCAGAATATTCCAATTAGTGGAAGAATCATATAAAGATTTGAAATGGAAGACAGCTTGTCATGAAGCAGTTTGATGACATATTGAATAGAACCTTGGACCTAGAGTTAGAAAAATTTGAAATCACTTTGGACTCAAACCCTTATTAGCAGTGTGACCCTGCTCTAATAAATTAACTTCTGTTTACTTTAGTTTCATCAGCTGTAAAATGAGGATGGTAAAATAAGAGCACTACCTCCCAAGACTGATATGAGGATTAAATATTTGTAAAGCATTTAGCATAATAAATATGTGTATGTGTGTATGCATAAAAATATACTAGACATTTAACAACAAGCTTTCCTTCCCTCACTCTCTCCCTTCCTCCCTCCTTTCTTTCCTCCCTCTCTCTCTCCCTCCCTTCTTTCCTTCTTCCCTCTTTCTCTCTTTCCCTCCCTCCCTCCCTCCCTCCCTCCCTCCCTTTCTTCCTTCCTTTCTTCCTTTTTATTTAACAAATTACAAGTAGGCATGTGTGGTTATATTATAAAGTATATAGAAGGTAATAAAATATAAGAGAGCTGAAAAGCTAGAAAGGAGTCAGTTGTAAAGAATTTTAAATGTCAAAAGGAGAATATCACATTTGATCCTGAAGATAACAAGGAATCAGTGGACTCTTCTAAATAGAGGAATGGTATGGTCTTATGTTTTAAAAACATAATTATTGTAATGAAAAGAAGAAAAGAAGGGAACAAGTCTTCTATGTGCCAGATCCTGTGCTCAGTACTTAACAAATGTTATCATATTTCTTCCTCACAATAACCCTGGGATGTGGTATTATTAAAGCCAATCTTTTCTCCTTTATATAAACTTGATGGATCTTTCCCCTCACACTTTTTTCTCTACCCTTTTAATTTAAGCAAAAGGAGCACATGCTAATCATGCCAACAAAACAAGTTGAATAATATGTAATACTATGGGAAAAGATAAATGGAGAATAGATATTTAAATGACTGCTTGCAAGAAGAATAGAAAAACTTCAGATGTGAAACAGAGTGGTAATGAATTTATTTCTCCCAGGAATTGTGCTTTAGAAAAGCAATATCTGCAAGAATGTCCAAAGCAGGGCAGCCTAGATCTTGAGAATTCTTCAAAGACATTTTATATTAGTGTCATTTATAGAAATTAGGGTTATTGACTTTAGAAAAGACTTAGTAATATTATTTTCCTGGCCACTTCTATCCAGCTATCTTCAAATTGAAAAATAGTCAGGTAGAAGATGAATTAAACTTAAGAGGGAAGACCTAGGACTAATTAGTAAATATTACAAAGTGACAGATTGTTGACTCAGTCTTGAGAAGAAATTGCTAATAACTAGATTGTGTGAAGTGAGATGGTATAAGCAATCTAGATAAGTATTAAGTTTCCTGTTATTGAAAATTAACAAGCAGGGATTGGCTATTTCTAAGGACTTTTTCTGAGATGATTCATCTTTCAAGACTAGATGGTATTTCTATGTGTATTTCTATAGTTTGATTATCTCTAAGTCAGTCCTTAAAAATGTGGGTATAACAATAAAATAGAAGCTATTGAGTATGACTAGAGGAGAATTCAGAATTAATGTGTTATAGTGAGAAAAATTCAAATAAAATTAACAGATATAAGAATAGAACAAGGAGCAGGGAAGAGGACCTCCTGTAAAATCTTGCCTTTACCACTTACTGCTTCAGTGACTACAGAAATTTACCAACAATTATCTACAAAGACATGATCCCATTATTAAAATTATATACCAAAATTTAGCAATTTTTTTCTGAACTCACATAATATCGCCTTCCAGCACAGAAACCCCCTCTATATTCTTGAGAGTCCCCAAATAATCGGCAAAGGACTGAATTGTTATTATGCTCAGAACTGCTCAGAACTAACTGGTCATTACATTGAACTATACAAATCTAAGAATATATTCTTTTTTATTATATGGATATTAAAACTAGTTGGACCATCATTGATTCTGGGGGTAGAGCCAAGGCGGTGGAGTGAAGCCAAGAAGCTGCTCAAGCTTTCCCAATTTTCCTCAAAAACCACATGAAACCAATCCTCTGAACAGAGTCTAATGGAATGAAACCACTCTCCAGCTCAAGAATGATTGGGAGGACTTGAAGAAATATCATTCTCACTGGGCTGAAAAGGGTGTTCAGCCCAGCTCAGATGGTATCCAGGAAACAGTGAGAGGATCCTAATCATAGCAGATCAGTTACTGAGACTTTCAGTCCTGACAATCCTAGCAGGATAGACCACTGGGGTATCCTCCAGTCCTGGTGCAGAAGGCAAATTGTTAAGCTGGGAAACTAGGTAGTTTCTTAGAGACAGCTGGTAAGGAAGGGCTACCCCCTCTTCTGAGCAAGACATCAAATGCAAGGAATCCCTTTGTTCAAAGTCAAGGATCAAAGTGGCACAAGAAGCATGAGACAGTGGTCCCTGTACCCAAAGAATAGAGATTGACCTTAAAAGTCACAAAATGGAGAGGGAAGAAGAAATAAAATGAGCCAGAAATAGAAAAAAAAAAAAAACCTTCACCATACATAGTCAATAATTAACTCAAACAAGATCAAAATGCACATATGGGAAATTTATAAGGATCATATGAATTGGTCTTAAGCAAAAAGAGGTTTATTGGAAGTACTCATGAAAATATTTTAAAAGACAAATAAGAGAGACAGAAAAAAAAATAGAAAAAAGGAGAGGTATATCAGAGATAATCAACAGCTTGGAAAAGGAAAACAACAATTTAAAAAATACAAATGGTCAAAGAAAAAAAAAAAACCAACTGAAGAAATCAATTCCTGAATACCTTGAAAAGTAAAATTAATCAATTGGAAAAAGAGATACAAAAGCTAACTGAAGAAAATAATACATTAAATACTAGATTAATTTATTACTAATTAATACTAAATTCCAGGCAAATGAAAGCTAATGACTCTATGAGACATCAAAAATCAGTTAAACAAACTAAAAAGAAAAAAAGAAAAGAAAGAAAAAAAGAAAGAAAGAAAGAAAGAAAGAAAGAAAGAAAGAAAGAAAGAAAGAAAGAAAAAGAAAAAAAAAAGAAAAGAAAATGGTGGATGAGGAAAACAAATCCAGGAAAGAAAATTTAAAAATTATTGATTTACCTGAAGACCATGACCAAAAAAAAGCCTGGAAAGTATTCTTCAAGAGATTATCCAGGAAAATTGTCCTCATATACTAGAACAAGAGGGCAATATAGTCATTAAAAGAATAAATTGGTCACCTCCATAAAGACATCCCATATGGAAAACTCCAAGAAACATTGTTGCAAAACTCCACAATTACAATCTGTGATGACGTATTTAAAATCAGCTGGAGTCAGGAATTCAGGTTAAGGGAAAAATCTTCAATCGTTATTCTTTTTGAGATGAAGGGGGATTGCGATAGCAATATGGGTAGCTGTAACAGGAAGCCATCCAGCAGAGGTGAAGAGGGATTACCAGTGAAGGGAGGATGGGAGATGAAGGGGGGGTCACAATAGCAATGTGAGCAGCTGTGTCAAGATGCCAGCCAGCAGCCTCTCTTTCCCCTTCCCTTTCCACTCCCCTGCCTCCACCCATCAAAATTGTCATTTCCTATACAACACATCAGGACTTACACAAAGAGTGGCTGGGGGCCATTCTTTTTCCAAGCATATATATTAATAGAGTATGGTCCAATTACTATTTAGCCTCATGTGCTTGGGACCTCAGTGCATCAACTCAAGCCTCAGCCCATTACAACAATCTCAAGAAAAAAATCCAACAAACTGTCAGGAAAACAAAAACAAAAACAATACAAGTATCAAGGAGCAACAGTCAGGGTTACTGAGGATATGGAACCTTCTACAATAAAGGATTAGAGGACCTGAAATACCATTTTCCAGAAGGAAGAGGACCTAGGATTACAACAAAGAATCAACTATCCAAAGAGGCTGAGCATCATCTTTCAGGGAAGATGGGTATTCAATGAAATAAAATTTAATTTTAAATTCAAAATTCAATAAAATAAGGGACTTTCAATCTTTTTTTTTTAATTATAGCTTTTTATTTACAAGATATATGCATGGGTAATTTTTAGGCATTGACAACTGTAAAACCTTTTGTTCCAATTTTTCCCCTCCTTCCCCTCATCCCCAAGCCCAGATGGCAGGTTTACCAATATATGTTAAATATGTTAAAGTATAAGTTAAATACAATATATGTATACATGTCCATACATTTATTTTGCTGTACAAAAAGAATTGGTCTTTGAAATAGTGTACAATTAACCTGTGAAGGAAATAAAAAATGCAGGTGGACAAAAATATAGAGATTGGGAAATTGTATGTAGTGGTTCATAGTCATCTCCCAGAGTTCTTTCACTGGGTGTTGCTGGTTCAATTCATTACTGCTCTATTGGAACTGATTTGGTTCATCTCATTGTTGAAGAGGGCTATGTCCATCAGAATTGATCATCATATGGTACTGTAGTTGAAGTATATAATGATCTCCGGGTCCTGCTCATATCACTCAGCATCAATTCATGGAAATCTCTCCAGGCCTTTCTGAAATCATTCTGCTGGCCATTTCTAACAGAACAATAACATTCCATAATATTCATATACCACAATTTATTCAGCCACTCTCCTATTGATGGGTATCCACTCAGTTTCCAGTTTCTGGCCACTACAAAGAGGGCTGCCACAAACATTCTGGCACATACATATCCCTTTCCCTTCTTTAAGATCTCTTTGGGATATAAGCCCAGTAGCAAAACTGATAGATCAAAGTTTTGCTCATGTAGGTTCTGATTTCCCCTTGGCAGATAAATTCCTAAATATTTTAGACTATTGGTAGTTACTTTAAAAGGAATTTCTCTTTGTAATTCTAACTGTTGGATTTTGTGAGTGATATAAAAGAATGCTGATGATTTATATGGGTTTATTTTGTATCCTGCAATTTTGCTAAAGGTGTGGAGTATGTCTAATAGCTTTTTAGTAGAATCTCGAGGGTTCTCCACGTATACCATCATATCATCAGCAAAGAATGATAATTTGGTTTCCTCATTGCCTGTTCTTATTCCTTTAATCTCTTTCTCAACTCTTGTTGCTGAAGCTAGAATTTCTAATACAATGTGGAATAGTAATGGTGATAATGGCCAACCTTGTTTCAATCCTGATCTTATTGGGAATGGTTCCAGTTATCCCCATTACATATGATGCTTACTGATGGTTTTAAATAGATGCTACTGATTATTTTAAGGAAAAGTCGTTTTATTCCTATACTCTCAAGTGTTTTTAATAGGAATGGATGTTGGATTTTAGCAAATGCTTTTTCTGCATCTTTTGAGATGATCATATGGTTTTTATTAATTTGGTTATTAATATGGTCAATTATACTAATAGTTTTCCTAATATTGAACCAGCCCTGCATTCCTGGTATAAATCCTACTTGATCAAAGTGTATTATCCTAGGGATGATTTTCTGTAGTCTTTTTGCTAATATCTTATTTAAGATTTTAACATCACTATTCATTAGGGAGATTGGTCTATCATTTTCTTTCTCTGTTTTCAACCTACCTTGTTTAGTTATCACTAGCATGTCTGTGTCATAAAAGGAATTTGGTAGGACTCCTTCATTCCCTATTTTTTCAAATAATTTATGTAGCATCAGAGCTCATTGTTCTTTAAATGTTTGGTAGAATTCACATGTAAATTCATCTGGTCCTGGGGATTTTTTCTTAGGGAGTTGATTAATAGCTTGTTCTATTTCTTTTTCTGAAATGGGACTATTTAAGCAATTTATTTCTACTCTGTTAATCTGGGAAGCCTATGTTTTTGGAGGTAGTCATCAATTTCACTTAGGTTATCAAATTTATTGGCATAAAATTGGGCAATGTAACTCCTAATTATTGCTCTAATTTCCTCTTCATTGGTGGAAAGTTCTCCCTTTTCATTTTTAAGACTAACAATTTTATTTTCCTCTTCCCTTTTTCTAATCAGATTTACCAAAGGTTTATCTATTTTATTGTTTTTTTCATAAAACCAACTATTAGTTTTATTTAATAATTCAGTAGACTTTTTTTACTTTCAATTTTATCAATTTCTCCTTTTAATTTTAGAATTTCAAGTTTAGTATTTGATTGGGGGGGTTTAATTTGGTCTTTGATCTGAAAAGAAAGCATTTACTACTTTTGCCTAACTACATTTAATTTTGAGGTCTTTATGTCCTAATATATGGTATAGGTTCCATGAACTGATGAGAAGAAAGTATACTTCTTTCTGTCACCATTCAGTTTTCTCCAAAGATCTATCATACCTAATTTTTCTAATATTCTATTTACCTCTTTAATTTTTTTTTCTTATTTGTTTTGTGGTTTGATTTATCTAATTCTGAGAGTGCAAGGTTGAGATCTCCCATTATTATAGTTTTGCTGTCTATTTTTTCTTGCAACTCTCTTACCTTCTCCTTTAGGAAGTTAGATGCTATACCACTTGGTGCATATATGTTTACTACTGATATTGCTTCATTGTCTGTGCTACCCTTTAGCAAGATATAGTTTCTTTCCTTACCTCTTTTAATTAGATCAATTTTTGCTTTTGCTTGATCTGAGTTACAGATGGCTTCTCCTGCTTTTTTGACTTCACCTGAAACATAATAGATTCTGCTCCAGCCCTTGACCTTTACTCTGTATGTATCTCCCTGTTTTATGTGTTTATTGTAAACAACATATTGTAGGGTTCTGAATTTTAATCCCGTCTGCGATCTACCTCTGCTTTATGCTGTTCACATTTATGGTTAAAATTCCCAATTCTGTATTTCCTTCCATCTTATTATCCACAGATTCTGATTTTCTTTTTCTTGCCTACCCCCCTTAACCCCTTTCCCAGTATTAAACTAGTGGGCACCACTTGCATCACACAGCTCTTCCTCTTTAGGATTCCTCCCTTCCCCCTTTGAATTTCTTCCCCGTTTTTGTACCCTTCCCTAAGTACTCTTTTCCTTTTCCCTTTTCCTCTCTCACTTTTTAATGAGATGAGAAAAGTTTCCTCTATAAACCAATTATGTCAATTATTTTCTCTTTGAGCAACTCTGATGAGAGTAAGATTCACACAATGTGCCTCCCACTCTCTAAATTCCCTCAGATATGATAGGTTTCCCTTGCTTCTTTGTGGGATGTAGTTTCCCTCTTTTTATTCCCCCTTTCCTCTTTTTCTGACTCTATCCCCTTTCCATTTCTATTTCCCTTTTTTATGTTATATCAGTAAAAATCAAATTATACCGGTAGTCTTTATGTATATCCACAACAGAAATGCAATTCTCAAGAGTTCCTTTTACCTTTTGCTTCTCTTGAATCCTATAGTTGGAGATCAATTTTTTTTTGTTTAGATCTGTTTTTTTTTTCCTTAGAAACGAATTCCATTTTTATTAAATGTCCATCTTCTTCACTGGAAGAAAATGCTCAGCTTAGCTGGATAGTTTTTTTTTCTTGGCTGCATTCCAAGTTCCTTTGCTTTTCAGAATATCAGATTCCAGGCCCTTTGATCTTTTAATGTGGAATCAGCTAGATCCTGAGTGATCCTTATTGTGGCTCCTTGCTATTTAATTGTTTTTTTTTTTCTGGCTGTTGGTAATATTTTTTCCTTAGTCTGATAGTTCTGAAATTTTGCCACAATATTCCTTGTATCTTTTTCAGAAGGTGTTTCATGAATACTTTCAAAGCCTATTTTACTTTCTGATTCTATTAAATCTCTGCATTTCTCTTTGATGATTTCCTGTAAAATAGTATCTAGGCTCTTTTTTCATCATAATTTTCAGGCAGTTCAGTAATCCTCAGATTATCTCTCCTAGATCTGTTTTCCAAATCTGCTGTTTTTCTAAGTAGATATTTAAGATTTTTTTTCTAATTTTTCATTTTTTTTGGTTTTGCTTGACTGATTCTTGATGTCTCAATGAATCATTCATTTCTATTTGTTCAGTTCTGGGTTTTAATGAGTTATTTTCTTCATTATCTTTTTTTTAACTTCTTTTTGTATATGTCCAATTGAGTTTTTAAATGAGTTGTTTTGCTCTATGGAATTTTTTTCCATTTAACTATTTTTTTTTTTTACTGAGTTAGTTTCTTTTTCCAATTGACAAATGCTACTTTCTTGGGAGTTCTTTATCTTTTCCAATTCACAACTTCTACTTTTTGGGAATTCTTTATCTTTTCCAAGTCACATTTCAGAAAGTTGTTACTCTCTTGCATAGCTTCTCTTTCCTTTCCCCACTTTTTATTCTAGTTCTCTTTTAAGATTTTTTATAGTTTCTTCTAGGAGAGCCTTCTGCAATGGGAACTAGGTTACATCTCTCTTTGGAGTATTGTCTGGAGACTGCTATTAGTCTCCTCAGGGTTTGAAAACCTGCTCTCTTTCTGTATAAAAGCTATCGATGGTCCTTTTGATTTTTTTACTCATTTTTTAAAGCCTTTAGGGCCTGCCTTCAGGGCAAGAAGGTTACCAGCTTCCTCTGCAGAGCAGGGATAGGTATATGGACAGTTGCTGTCCTGTAAGTGGGCTACAAAGAGTGGCTGAGCTGTGGAAGTGCTCTGGAAAAAGCTCCACATCAGAAGTGACTCAGGTCTGGGTTACACGAGCAGAGCTGCACAAGAACCCTGAGAACAGCCCTACTGTGCAGATTAGTGACTGCCCTGGGCCTAGAGCTTGAGTAGCAAAAGTGTCATTACCTTAAGCAAAAGCCTGCTGTGGGTACAAGCAGTTGTCCTGCCCTGCACATCACTGAAGTGTCTGCTCAGGGGAGCACCATTGAGCTGCAGAACTTCTATTGCCCCAGGCCAACCCTCCCACTATGAAGATTAGAAGCTGCCCCAGGCTGCACCCCCCTGACATGCAGATTTGTGACTGCCCCCAAGCAATCCCCATGCTACAGAATGTGTCTGCACAGCTGTGCTGTGTTCTGTGTTGATTCAGTAATTTCCGGGTTTGGGTGGGTATAGTCAGATCCTGTAAGGTTTTGCATTTTTTAGAGTACCCTCTACCTTTGGATTTAATTTCTCTGCTGGTCTGCTGCTTTGCAACCAAAGCAGAGCAGCTGGCCTATGGTAGAGTCCACTCTGTAAATTTTCCAACCAGGGAGACACGCCTCCCCCCACCCCGCAGCCTGCTCAATATGCTAGCCTCTGGTTGTATCCTTGCTTGTGCTGGTTTGCTCCCACTGCTCAGGACAAACCTTTTCTGGTGATCTTCCAGATTATCTTTGGCTGGTAAGTTGTTGCACTTCCAATCTTCATGAATTTTCCCAGTCAAGCACTATTTCTGAGGCTGAGTTTAATAATTAGTAGTGAGGGTATGAGAGAGCTCAGAAAGTCATGTGTGCCTTCTCCGCCATCTTGGCTCCCCTTTTAATCATTTGTAATGGAGAAAAAAAATAAAATCTGATCTTCAAACACAGGACTCAAGAGAAGCATAGAAAAGTAAACTTGGGGGAAACATT
Organism: Antechinus flavipes; assembly: GCF_016432865.1. NCBI lineage: Eukaryota > Metazoa > Chordata > Mammalia > Dasyuromorphia > Dasyuridae > Antechinus > Antechinus flavipes. Next base: position 361,489,932 of record NC_067401.1, read on the forward strand.
ATTTAAAGGTTGACTTGTTTACATCCCTAGATAGGAAAATGATGCTTTTAACTCTTGAGAACTATATCCTTTAGTGGGACAGTTAGAGGGGATATACATGGAAAGAGAATGTGGATATGAATTTACACCAATGTGATGATATCAAAGAAAAAGACATTAAGAGATAGAAAAATGATTGTACTGGGGTAAAAGGAAAGGGAAGGTAAAATAGGATAAATTAAATCACTTGAAGAGACACAAATGACTTATTACAATGGAAAGAAATAAGGAAGGGGAATGAGCATTATGTAACTTTTATTCTTATCAGTTTCGGATCAAAAAGGGAAAAGCATATTCACTCAGTTGAGTTTAGAAATTTATATTATCTTATAAGAAAGTAGAAGGAGAAAGAAGAAAAGAAAAGAGAAGGGCTGGATAGAAGGGAAGGTAGATACACTAGTAAAAGGAATAAAAAAAGGAAGGGCCTTTAGAAGTAAGGGCAGGTTGAAGGTGAGATGGGTTAGAGACATAACACAAATGTGGAGAGACAGGGTGGAAAGAGATAAGAAAAGCAAATATATATATATATATACAAGAAAATAGGATGGAGGAAAATACAGATCTGATCATCATAATGGTGAATGTGAAGAGGATGAACTCTCCTATAAAATCAGGGTTGGGGGGGAATAGAAGAGTGTGTTAAAAACAAAACAGAATCCTACAATATGTTGTTTACAAGAAATACATTTGAAACAGAAAGATACATCCAGAGTAAGGTTAAAAGGCTGGAGGCAAATTTATTATACTTTGAACAAAACAATAAAATCAGGTGTAGCACTTCTGATCTGAGATCAACAAAAGCAAAAATAGATCTAAATCAAGAGATTTGTTATTTAATTGTTTTTTTTTAACTTGTACCTTTTCTATTTTTTTAGTTGCATGTCAAACTCATTGATCTCCTTTTTTTCTATTTTATTCATGTAGCTATTTAGAAATTTATAACTTTTTCTAAAAGCTGCTTTGGCTGCATCCCATAGGTTTGGTATGTTGTCTCATAATGGTCAGTCTTTGGGAAGAAATTATAGATTGTTTCTGATTTGTTGTTTGATGCAGTCATTCTTTAGACCTGGATTATTTAATTTCAAATTAGTTTTTAGTCTATCTTTCTCTGGTCCTTTATGAGCTCTCCTTTACCCTCAAAATATTTTAACAAAATTCAGCCTCTGAATTAGGGCTTGACTGTCAGAACACATGAATATTGGGAGTACAACACATTACCAACCAAAGATAATCTTGAAATTCAGCAGGAAAAGTTTGTTTTGCTCATGCATAGGGATGGAATGGGGCTAGGCCAGGCATACACTCAAGAAGATAGCCAGTGAGAGCAGGGAAAACAGCTCACTCTGAGCAGACTGGAGGGGAGAAGTGTGTGGTCTCAGCTGGTGAGTGCTATCACACTGCCCCTTCACTGCCACTTTCTGTTGTCTGTAGAGGCAGCTTAGAAATACCCCACTCCTCCCCTCCCCCCAATAAATAGACTAAAGTGTTTTTTTTTCTTTTTTTTTAATGAACAAAAAGGCAAAGTGAGCTCTAACTAAAGATAGCTTCTATACTGAAAGAGAGCAGATTTCAAGCCCTGAGAAGACTAAAAATAGTGTGTCTCTAGATGAAAATCCAAAGGGGGAAATGATCTGATCCCCACCATACAAGGCTCTCATAGAAGAAATTTAAAAACATCTTAAAAGAGAGCTAGAAGAAAAATGGGGAAAGGAAAGGAAATCTTTGCAAGAGGGTCTGGATAAGGCATGAAACTCATTCAAAGATAGAGTGGGGAAAAAAAAAAAAACTCCCTGAAAAACAGAATTTGGGAACTGGAAAAAATAAACAACTCCCAGGAAAACAGAATTAGTGAATTGGGAAAAGGTAAACAATTCCAAGGAAAACAAAATTTATGAACTGGAAAAAGAAAATAATTCCTTAAAAAATTGGCGAAATGGAAAAAAAAATTCATAGAACAAAACAACTCATTTAAAAACTCAATAGGACAAATAAAAAAGAAATAAAAAAGTAAATAAAGAAAATAATTCATTAAAATCAGACTTTTAAATATGGAAATTAATTAATTGAGGAGACACCAAGAATCAGTCAAGCAAAACTAAAAAAGGAAAAAAAAGAAAGAAAAAATAGGAAAAAAAAAGTAAAATACCTACTTGGGAAAACAACAAACCTGGAAAAATAGATCTAGGAGACATAATTTAAGGATTATTGGACTCCCTGAAAATCATGATGAAAAAAAAGACCTAGACACTATTTTTCAGGAAAACATCAAAGAGAACTGCCCAGATGTCATGGAATCAGAAGAGAAATAGTCATTGAAAGAATTCAGAAATCACCTACTGAAAGAGATCCCCAAATTAAAACTCCAAGGTATATTGTGGATAAATTCCAGAACTACCAGACCAACGAAAAAATACTACAAGCAGCCAGAAAAAAAAAATCAAATTCCTGAGGAGATACAATAAGGATAACTCAGGATCTAATAGTATCCACATTAAAGGATCAAAGGGCCTGGAACCTGATATTCCAAAAGGCAAAAGAATTTGGAATGCAGTCAAGAATAACTTACCTAGCTAAACTGAGCATTTTCTTCCAGGGAAGAAGATGGACATTCAAAGACATATGTGAATTCCATTTATTTCTGATGAAAAAACAAACAAACAAACAAACAAACAAACAAAACAGAGCTAAATAAAAAAGTTTGACCTCCAAATATAGGACTCAAGAGAAGCCTTAAAAGGTAAAAAAGAACTCTTGAGAACTGTATTTCTGTTATATATGTAAAGAGTACACGTATAATTTGGTTTTACTGTTATAATATAAAAAAGGAACTAGAGATAGAAAAGAAATTGTATCAGAAAAAAGGGAAAGTGGAGGTAAAAAGAGAGAAACTACATCTCATGAAGAGGCAAAGGAAAATTATTACATCTAAGGAAAGGAAGGGGGGATGAACAAAGTGTGAATCTTACTCTCATCAGAATTGGCTCAAAGAGAAAATATTAGAAATATATGGTTTACATAAAAATGGGAGGGAAAAAACAAAAAGAGAAGGAGTAGGCTAAATAGAAAGGAATACAGAAATAGTAAGGGAAAGATTTAAGAAAAGGGTAGGGACTTTAAGGGGCAGGGAGGCATTCTAAAGAGGGAGAGCTGAATGAGGCAAGGGGTTCTCATAAGTTTAATAGTGGGGAGTGGAGTAAGAGGAAAAGGAAAGAGAAAAGCATAATTTGAGAATAATAAGATGGCAGGAATTACAGAATTAGTAGTTTTAACCATAAATATGAATGGGGTAAACTCCCCCATAAAGCAGAGACAGACAGCAGACTGGATTAAAAGCCTGAATCCTATAATATGTTATTTACAGGAAACACACTTGAAGCAGATTGATACATACAGAGTAAAAGGCTGAAGCAGAATCTACTATGCTTCAGGTGAAGTAAAAAAAAGTAGGAGTAGCCATCTTTATCTCAGGTCAAGCAAAAGCAAAAAAAATATCTAATTAAAAGACATAAAGGAAGGGCACTATATCTTATCTTGCTATATATATCTATGTATAGCATACATACCTAGATAGCACTATCTATGAAGTAATATCAATATTAAACACATATACACCAAGTGGTATAGCATATAAATTCCTAAAGGAGGAGTCAAAAAAGCTGCAAGAAGAAATAGACAGCAAAACTATAGTATTGGGAGATCTCAATCTTGCACTCTCAGAACCAGATAAATTAAACCACAAAATAAATAAGAAAGAAGTTAAAGAGGTAAATAGAATACTAGAAAAGTTAGGTATGATAGAACTTTGGAGAAAACTAAATGGAGACAGAAAGGAGTACACTTTCTTCTCAGCAGTTCATGGAACCTATACAAAAATTGACCATATATTAGGACATAAAGACCTTAAATTCAAATGCAGAAAGGCAGAAATAGTAAATGCATTATTTTCAGATCATGATGCAATAGCCAGGGGAAAATAGACCAAAAAGTCATTGGAAACCAGATAATCTCATTCTAAAGAATGATTGGGTGAAAAAGCAAATCATATATGCATTAATTTCACTTAGGAGGATGACAATAATAACACACACACCAAAATGTTTGGGATACAGCCAAAGCAGTAATAAGGGGAATTTTATATTTTAGAGGCTTTCTTGCATAAAATAGAGAAAGAAGAAATCAATGAATGAGACTTCCAAGTAAAAAAAACTAGAAAAAGAGCAAATTAAAACCCTTCAATCAAACATTAAACTTGAAATTCTAAAAATAAAAGGAGAGATTAATAAAGTTGAAAGTAAAAAAAAAACTATTGAATTAATAAATAAAAATGAGTTGGTTCTATGAAGAAAACAATAAAATAGAAAATCCCTTGGTAAATTTGATTAGAAAAAGTAAAGAGGAAAATCAAATTGTTCTTCTTAAAAATGAAAATTGAGACCTTTCCACTAATGAAGAGGAAATTAGAGCAATAATTAGGAGTTACATTGCCCAATTTTATGCCAATAAATTTGATAAAAGAAATGCATGAATACCTTCAAAAATATAGTTTTCCAGATTAACAGAGTTAGAAGTAAATTGCTTAAATAGTCTTATTTTAGAAAAAGAAATAGAACAAGCTATTAATCAACTCCCTAAGAAAAAATCCCCAGGACCAGATGGATTTACAGTATATTCTACCAAATATTTAAAGAACAATTAAATCCAATGCTATATAAACTATTTGAAAAAATAGGGAATGAAGGAATCCTATCAAATCCCTTTTATGACACTGACATGGTACTGATACCTAAACTAAGTAAGTTGAAAACAGAGAAAGAAAATTACAGACCAATCTCCATAATGAACATCTATGTAAAAATCTTAAATAAAATATTAACAAAAAGATTGCAGAAAATCATCTCCAGGATAATACCAAGTAGCATTTATATCAGGAATGCAGGACTGGTTCAATATTAGGAAAACTATTAGCATAATTGACTATATCAGTGACCGAATTAACAAAAACCATATGATCATCCCAATAGATGCAGAAAAGGCATTTGATAAAATCCAACACTCATTCATATTAAAAACATTTGAGAGTATAGGAATAACTGGACTTTTCCTTTAAATAATCAGTAGCATCTATTTAAAACCATCAACAAGAATCATATGTAATGGTGATAAACTGAAACCATTCACAATAAAATCAGGAGTGAAACAAGGTTGCCCATTACTATTCAATATTGTAATAGAAATGCTAGCTTCAGCAATAAGAGATTAAAAAAAAAAGATTAAAGGAATTAGAGTAAGTACCAAAATATCACTCTTTGCAAATGATATGATGCTACACATAGAGAACCCCAGGGATTCTACTAAAAAGCTATTAGAAATAATCCACAATTTTAGCAAAGTTTCAGGATACAAAATAAATCCACATAAATCATCTGCATTTTTATACATCACTAACAAAATCCAACAGCAAGAGATACAAAGAGAAATTCCATTTAAAATAACTGTCAATAGTATAAAATATTTGGGAATTTATCTTCCAAGAGAAAGTCAGGAACTATATGAGCAAAACTACAAAATACTTTCCACACAAATAAAGTCAGATGTAAACAACTGCAAAAATATTAAGAGCTCCTGGATAGGCTAAGTGAATATAATAAAGATGACAATACTACTTAAACTGATCTATTTATTTAATGCTATACCAATCAGACTCTCAAGAAACTATTTTAATGACCTAGAAAAAATAATAACAAAATTCATCTGGAAGATGAAATAGGTCAAAAATTTCAAGGAACTAATAGAAAAAAAAATTAAATGAAGGTGGCCTAGTTGTACCTGATCTAAAACTATATTACAAAGCAGTGGTCAGTAAAACCATTTAGTATTGGCTAAGACATAGACTAGTTGATCAGTGGAATAGATTAGGTTCACAGAACAAAATAATCAATAACTATAACTATAACTATCTGGTGTTTGACAAACCCAAAGACCCCAGCTTTTGGGACAAGAATTCATTATTTGACAAAAATTGCTGGGAAAATTGAAAATTAGTATGGCAAAAATGAGGCATTGACCCACACTTAACACTGTATACCAAGATAAGATCAAAATGGGTTCATAATCTAAGCATAAAGAATGAGATTATAAATAAATTTGAAAGCACAGGATAGTTTACCTCTCCGACCTGTGGAGGAGGAAGGAATTTGTGACCAAAGAATTAGAGGTCATTATTGATCACAAAATAGAAAATTTTGATTATATTAAGTTAAAAAGCTTTTGAATAAACAAAAACAATGCAGATAGGATTCAAAGGGAAGCAATAAACTAGGAAAACATTTTTATAAGTAAAGGTTCTGATAAAAGCCTCATTTCCAAAATATATAGATAATTGGCTAATTTATAAAAGTTCAAGCCATTCTCCAATTGATAAATGGTCAAAGGATATAAACAGACAATTTTCCAATGAAGACATTGAAATTGTTTCTAGTCATATAACAAGGTGTTCCAAATCATTATTGATCAGAGAAATGCAAATTGAGACAGCTCTGAGATATCACTATACACCTCTCAGATTGGCTAAGATGACAGGAAAAGATAATGATGAATATTGGTGGGAATGTGGGAAAACTTGGACACTGATGCATTGTTGGTGGAGTTGTGAATGGATCCACCAATAGATTCTGGAGAGCAATTTGGAACTATACTCAAAAAGTTATCAAATTATGCATATCCTTTGATCAAGCAGTGGATCAATATCCAATCCAATATCAATATCCAAAGAGATATTGAAGAAGAGAAAGGGACCTGTATGAGCAAAAAATGTTTATAGCAGCTCTTTTTGTAGTGTCTATAAAGTGGAAATAGAATGGATTCCTACCAATTGGAGAATGACTGAATAAATTGTGGTATATGAATGTTATGGAATATTATTGTTCTATGAGAAATGACCAACAGGATGAATACAGAGAGGCTTGGAGAAACTTAACATGAACTGATGGTGAGTGAAATGAGCAGGACCAGGAGATCATTATGTACTTCAACAATACTATGGGATGATCAATTCTGATGGACATGGCTCTCTTCAACAATTAGAGTATTCAAATCAGTTCCAATTGATAAGTAATGAACAGAACCAGCTACACCCAGGAAAAAGAACACTGGGAAATGAGTATGGATGACAACATAGCATTTCCACTTTTTTTGTTTTTGTTTGCTTGCATTTTTGATTTTTTCTTCTCAGGTTATTTTTATCTCCTTTCTAAATCCAATTTTTCTTGTGCAGCAAGATAACTATATAAATATGTATACCTACACTGTATTTAACATATGATTTAACATATTTAACATGTATGGGATTACCTGCCATCTAGGAGAGGGTATGGAGGGAAGGGAGGGAAAAGTTGAAACACATGTTTTTGCAAGATCCATGTTGAAAATGCATATGTTTTGTTTATAAAAATCTATAAAAAAGAATATAATTTCTATTTAGTTGTGGTCTAAAAAGGAAGCATTTATTATTGCTGCCTTTCTGCATTTAATTTTGAAGTTTTTTATGCTCTAATATATGGTCATTTTTAGGGTAGGTGCCATGTTCTGCTGAGAACAAGACATGTTCCTTTCTGTCCCTATTCAATTTTTTCCACAGGTCTATCATATCTTGGTTTTCTGGGATCCTATTAAACCCCCTAGTTTTTTCTTGTTTATTTTATGGTTAGATTTGAATGATTCTGAAAGAGGAATGTTAGAGTACCCCACTAATATAGTATTTCTATTTCTTCCTACAACTGACTTAAAATTGTTTCTATGCATTTGTATGCTGTACCACATGGTACATATACATTTAATATCATTATTACTGCATTGTTTATGATATTCTCTAACAAGGTTTAGTTTCCTTTCTCATCTCTTTTCATTAGATCTATTTTTACTTTTGCTTTATCTGGGACGAGAATTGCTATACCTGCTTTTTTTTTTTTTTTTTTTTTTTTTTTTTTACTTAAGCTGAAGCATAATACATTCTGTTCCAGCCTTTTACCTTTGCTCTATATGTGTCTCTTTGTGTCAAATGTGTTTCTTGTAAAGAATATATTGTATCTGGAACTATGCCCAAAAGTTATCAAACTCTGCATACCCTTTGATCCCAAAGACTTATATCCCAAAGAAATAATAAAGGAGGTAAAGGGACCTCTACGTGCCAAAATGTTTGTGGCAGCCCTGTTTATAGTGGCTAGAAACTGGAAATTGAATGGATGCCCATCAATTGGAGAATGGTTGGGTAAATTGTGGTATATGAATGTTATGGAATATTCTTGTTCTGTAAGAAATGACCAGCAGGATGAATACAGAGAGGCTTGGAGAGACTTACATGAACTGATGCTAAGTGAAATGAGCAGAACCAGGAGATCATTATATACTTCAACAACGATACTGTATGAAGATGTATTCTGATGGAAGTGGATTTCTTTGACAAAGAGACCTAATTCAGTTTCAATTGATCAATGATGGACAGAAGCAGCTACACCCAAAGAAAGAACACTGGGAAATTAATGTAAACTATTTGCATTTTTGTTTTTCTTCCCAGGTTATTTTTACCTTCTGAATCCAATTCTCCCTGTGCAACATGAAACTGTTTGGTTCTGCATACATATATTGTATCTAGGATATACTGCAACACATTTAACATATATAGGACTGCTTGCCATCTAGGGGAGGGGGTGAAGGGAGGAAGGGGAGAAATCGAAACAGAAGTGTGTGCAAGGGATAATGTTGTAAAAAATTACCCTGGCATGGATTATGTCAATAAAAAGTTATTATAAAATAAAATAAAAATAAACAAAACAAAACAAAAAAAAGACATAAAAAATTAAATTTTAAAAAAAGAATATATTGTAGGATTCAGTTTTTAAATCCACTCTGTTCTTTGCTTCTATTTTATGGTAAAGTTCATCAGATTCATATTCATCATCATGATTACCAGCTCTGTATATTCTTCCATCCTATTTTCCCTTGTATATACTTTTGTTCTGTATTTCTACTTTATCTTTTGAGGTGTTTTTTTGACCATTCCTCCATTGCCTTATCTTCTATCACCCCTCCCCCTTCTCTTGCTTTTTTCCCCTTGTTTATGCCCTTCTTTCTACCCACCCCTTCCCTTTCCTTTCTTCCTTCTAGTCCTACTTTTTTATAAGTTCAGATAAATTTCTATACCCCACTGAATGATTAAGATTTTCCATCTTAGAGCTAAATCTGATGAAATCATGTTTCAGACAATGCTCATCCTTCTTTCTTCGTCCACTCAATTGTAATAGATACTTTGTGCCTCTTCATATGAACTAATTTGTTCCATTCTATCTTCCCTTTCCTCTTCTTCCAGTACAACTCTTTATTCATTACTTATATCTTATTTCTTTTTTCTTATTTCTTTTATATCATCACTTCAGATTTCATTCAAAATCACACCCTCTGTCCATGTGACGTTCTCCTCTGTGTACAGTTCTCAAGAGTTAGTGTTATAATTTTCCATAAATGGGAACAGTTTAAAACATAAATAATATATATTTCCTCCTCTTTATCTTTCTATGCTTCTCTTGAGTCCTATTTTTGAAGATTACATTCTCTGTTTAGTTCTGTGTTTTTTTTAAAATAGAAATGATTGAAAGTCACTTAATTCAATGAAGATCCATCTCTTTTTTTTTTTAATTTTATTTTATTTAATAATAACTTTGTATTGACAGAATCCATGCCAGGATAATTTTTACATGACATTATCCCTTGCAATCACTTATGTTTCGTTTTTTCCCCTCCCTCCCTCCTCCCCCCCCCAGGATGGCAAGCAGTCCTATATATGTTAAATATGTTGCAGTATATCCTAGATACAATACATATTTGCAGAACCGAACAGTTCTCTTGTTGCACAGGGAGAATTGGATTCAGAAGGTAAAAATAACTCGGGAAGAAAATCAAAAATGCAAATAGTTCATATTCCTTTCCCAGTATTCCTTCTTTGGGTGTAGCTGTTTCTGTCCATCATTTCTCCAATGAAACTCAGTTAAGTCTCTTTGTCAGAGAAATCCACTTCCATCAGAATACATCCTCATACAATATCGTTGTCGAAGTGTATAATGATCTCCTGGTTCTGCTCATCTCACTTAGCATCAGTCCATGTAGGTCTCTCCAAGCCTCTCTGTATTCATCCTGCTGGTCATTCCTTACAGAGCAATAATATTCCATAACGTTCATATACCACAATTTACCCAGCCATTCTCCAATTGATGGGCATCCATTCATTTTCCAGTTTCTAGCCACTACAAACAGGGCTGCTACAAACATTTTGGCACATACAGGTCCCCTTCCCTTTTTTAGTATCTCTTTGGGGTATAAGCCCAATAGAAACACTGCTGGATCAAAGGGTATGCACAGTTTGATAACTTTTTGGGCATAATTCCAGATCGCTCTCCAGAATGGCTGGATTCGTTCACAACTCCACCAACAATGCATCAGTGTCCCCGTTTTCCCGCATCCCCTCCAACATTCATCATTATTTTTTCCTGTCATCTTAGCCAATCTGACAGGTGTGTAGTGATATCTCAGAGTTGTCTTAATTTGCATTTCTCTGATCAATAGTGATTTGGAACACTCTTTCATGTGAGTGGTAATAGTTTCAATTTCTTCATCTGAAAATTGTCTGTTCATATCCTTTGACCATTTATCAATTGGAGAATGGCTTGATTTTTTATAAATTTGAGTCAGTTCTCTATATATTTTGGAAATGAGGCCTTTATCAGAACCTTTAATTGTAAAGATGTTTTCCCAGTTTGTTACTTCCCTACTAATCTTGTTTGCATTCGTTCTGTTTGTACAAAGGCTTTTTAATTTGATATAATCAAAATTTTCTATTTTGTGATTGGTAATGGTCTCTAGTTCATCTTTGGTCACAAATTTCTTTCTCCTCCACAAGTCTGAGAGATAAACTATCCTATGTTCCTCTAATTTATTTATAATCTCGTTCTTTATGCCTAGGTCATGGACCCATTTTGATCTTATCTTGGTATGTGGTGTTAAGTGTGGGTCCTTGCCTAATTTCTGCCATACTAATTTCCAGTTATCCCAGCAGTTTTTATCAAATAATGAAATCTTATCCCAAAATTTAGAATCTTTGGGTTTGTCAAACACTAGATTGCTATAGTTGACTATTCTGTCTTGTGAACCTAACCTTTTCCACTGATCAACTAATCTATTTCTAAGCCAATACCAGATGGTTTTGGTGACTGCTGCTTTATAATATAATTTTAGATCAGGTACAGCTAGACCACCTTCATTTGATTTTTTTTTTCATTAATTCTCTTGAGATTCTCGACTTTTTATTGTTCCATATGAATTTTGTTGTTATTTTTTCTAAATCATTAAAATATTTTCTTGGAAGTCTGATTGGTATAGCACTAAATAAATAGATTAGTTTAGGGAGTATTGTCATCTTTATTATATTTGCTCGGCCTATCCAAGAGCACTTAATATTTTTCCAATTATTTAAGTCTGACTTTATTTGTGTGAAAACTTTTTTTGTAATTTTGCTCATATAATTCCTGACTTTCCTTTGGTAGGTAGATTCCCAAATAGTTTATGCTATCAACAGTTATTTTGAATGGAATTTCTCTTTGTATCTCTTGCTCTTGGATTTTGTTGGTGGTGTATAAGAATGCTGAGGATTTATGGGGATTTATTTTGTATCCTGCTACTTTGCTAAAATTATGAATTATTTCTAATAGCTTTTTAGTAGAATCTCTGGGGTTTTCTAGGTATACCATCATATCATCTGCAAAGAGTGATAGTTTGGTTTCCTCATTGCCTACTCTAATTCCTTTAATCTCTTTCTCGACTCTTATTGCAGAGGCCAGTGTTTCTAATATAATATTGAATAATAATGGTGATAGTGGGCAACCTTGCTTCACTCCAGATCTTACCGGGAAAGGTTCCAGTTTTTCCCCATTGCATATGATGCTTACTGAAGGTTTAAAATATATGCTCCTAACTATTTTAAGGAAAAGTCCTTTTATTCCTATGCTCTCAAGTGTTTTTATTAGGAATGGCTGTTGGATTTTATCAAATGCTTTTTCTGCATCTATTGATATGATCATATGGTTTTTGTTTGGTTGGTTGTTGATATAGTCAATTATGTTAATAGTTTTCCTAATATTGAACCAGCCCTGCATTCCTGGTATAAATCCTACTTGGTCATAGTGTATTATCCTGGGGATGATTTTCTGTAATCTTTTTGCTAATATTTTATTTAAGATTTTAGCATCAATATTCATTAGGGAGATTGGTCTATAATTTTCTTTCTCTGTTTTCAGCCTACCTGGTTTAGGTATCAGTACCATATCTGTGTCATAAAAGGAGTTTGGTAGGAAATGAAGATCCATCTCTTCCCATTAAAGGCAATGTTCAGTCTTGCTGGGTGGTTAATTCTGGGCAATAATCTCAGGTTCTTTGCCTTCCAAAATATGGTATTCTTGACCCTCTGATATTTTATTGTAGAAGCTCCCAGATCCTGGGTAATCCTGACTGTTGCTTCTTGATATTTGAATTGCTTTTGTTTGGGAGTTTGCAGTATTTTTCATGGAGACTGTAGTTCTGGAATTTTGCAACAACTTTCTTTGGGGTTTTTCTTGAGGAATTGCTTTCTGAAAGTGATCAAATGAATTCTTTCAATAGCCATTTCCTTCTCTGTTTCCTTTCTTTTTTCCCCCTTATATATTAAATCCTGCCCCTTTATTTCTAGACTATCAGGGCAGTTTTTCCTTGATGATCTCTGGAAAAATGCCATGCAGGCTCTTTTTTTTTTTGTTCCTGGCATTCAAATAGACACATCATATTTAAATTGTCCCTTCTGGATCTATTTTCCTGGTTGGTTATTTTTCCAGTGAGATATTTTACATTTTTGTTATGGGCTGTGACTTGACTTGACGCACTGAGGTCCCAAGCACGTGAGGCTAAAGAGTAATTGGACCATACTCTATTAATATATATGCTTGGAGAAAGAATGGCCCCCGCCCATTCTTTGTGCAAGTCCTAATATGTTGTATAGGAAATGATGATTTTGGTGGGTGGAGGCAGGGGGGTGGAGAAAGAAGTGGAAGGAGAGGCTACTGGCTGGCATCTTGTCACAGATGCTCACATTGCTATCATGACCCCCCTTCACCTCCGATCCCTCTTTCACCTGAAATCCCCCTTCACCTCTGTTGGCTGGCTTCACCTCAGAAAGAATAAAGACTGAAGATTTTTCCTTTAACCTGAATTCCTGACTCTGGATAATTTTAAATAAACAGTCATCACACATTTTCTTCCATTTTTCATCCTTTTTAGTTAGTTTGATTTTTTCTTGACAGAACCCATACCAGGGTAATTTTTTTACAAAATTATCCCTTGCACTCACTTCTGTTCCGATTTTTCCCCTCCCTTCCTCACCCCCTCCCCTAGATGGCAAGCAGTCCTATATATGGTAAATATGTTGCAGAATATCCTAGATATAATATATGTATGCAGAACCGAACAGTTCTCTTGTTGCACAGGGAGAATTGGATTCAGAAGGTAAAAATAACCCAGGAAGAAAAACAAAGATGTCGATAGTTCACATTCGTTTCCCAGTGTTCTTTCTTTGGGTGTAGCTGCTTCTGTCCATCATTTATCAATTGAAACTCAGGTCTCTTTGTCAAAGAAGTCCACTTCCATCAGAATACATCTTCATACAGTATCGTTGTTGAAGTATATAATGATCTCCTGTTTCTGCTCATTTCACTTAACATCAGTTCATGTAAGTCTCTCCAAGCCTCTCTGTATTCATCCCACTGGTCATTTCTTACAGAACAAGAATATTCCATAACATTCATATACCACAATTTACTCAGCCATTCTCCAATTGATGGGCATCCACTCAATTTCCAGTTTCTATCCAATTCTCCCTGTGCAGCGGGAGAACTGTTCGGTTCTGCAAATATGTATTGTATCTAGGATATACTGCAACATATTTAACATATATAGGACTGCTTGCCATCTTGGGGGGAGTGGAGGGAGGGAGGGGAAAAAACGAAACATAAGCGACTGCAAGGGATAATGTTGTATAAAAATTATCCTGGCATGGATTCTGTCAATACAAAGTTATTATTAAATAAAATAAAATTTAAAAAAAAATGATAATAAACACACACACAAAAAATTTCCAGTTTCTAGCCACTACAAACAGGGCTGCCACAAACATTTTGGCATATACAAGTCCCTTTCCCTTCTTTAGTATCTCTTTGGGATATAAGCCTAGAAGTAACACTGCTGGATCAAAGGGTATGCACAGTTTGATACCTTTTTGGGCATAATTCCAAATTGCTCTCCAGAATGGTTGGATTCATTCACAAATTCACCAATAATGCTTCAGTGTCCCAGTATTCCTGCATCCTCTCAAACATTCATCATTATTTTTTCCTGTCATTTTAGCCAATCTGACAGGTATGTAATGGTATCTCACAGTTGTCTTAATTTGCATTTCTCTGATCAATAGTGATTTGGAACATTCTTTCATATGAGTGGTAATAGTTTTGATTTCATCATCTGAAAATTGTCTGTTCTTATCCTTTGACCATTTCGTTTGATTGATTCTTGATGTCTCATAGAGATATGAGCTTTCATTTGCTCCATTCTAGTTGATAATGTGTGTTTTTCTTCTGTTATCTTTTATATCTAATTTTACAATTGAATATTTATTTCTAAGGGAGTTGTTTTCTTCAGTGGATTTTTTTTTTTTTTTTTGCATTTGGCCAATTGTATTTTTTTTTTTTTTTTAGGAATTACCTTCCTTTTCCAAACTGTTAATTCTCTTTTGCATACTTCTCATTTCTTTGCTCACTTTTTCTTATAACTCTTTATTTGCCTTTTGAATCCTTTTATGAACACTTCCAAAAAGCCTCTTTTGGCTTAAGACCAATTCATATCACTATTTGATAATTTCCTCTGTGGACGTTTTGTCTTTGTCTGTGTTGCTCCTTTGGTCTTCCCTGTCACCATTGTAGCTTTCTATGGTTAAAGGTCATTTCTATTACTTGCTCATTTTCTTTTTTTTAATTTTGGTAATTCCTCTTTTTTTAGTTTTATGATTGAACTCTGCTCCTGGGATAAAGAAGGTGCTGTACCAACCTTCCTGTGCATCTCTGAGCCTTGTATTTGAGCACAGGAGTCCCTTGTGTTTGTGTGTATGTGGGGATAGCTTTACCTGTTCTTGCCAAGAAACAGCCTGGTTTCCCGGAATTTGTCTCAGTTAGGAAAATAGACTACCCCACTGTTTTGGTCATTTACTGAGCCAAGACTAAGGGTCTCTGTTGATGATTTGCCATGATTAAGACCCCCTCATTGGCTTTCCCAGACTCTGTTTGAGCTCAGCTGAACATCCTTTTCACCTCAGTGAGACTGATCTTTCTTGAAGTTTTTCCAATCTATTTGTTAAAAGGCTTGCTTTCATGTACCTTTCAAGGGAAACTGGGAGAGCTTGAGCAGCATCCTAGCTTCATTCTAAAGTATATAAAAATGATGTCAAATTTATAAGAATACATGTCAATTATCAATTAATAAATGGCCAAACTATATGAACAAAAATTTTCAGATGAAAAGATTAAAGTCATCTATAATCATATGAAAAAGTGCTCTAAATCATCACTGATTAGAGAAATTCAAATTAAAATAGCTCTGATGGTACCACCTCCCTAAGGCTAAGATGATAAAAAAATACAATGATAAATGTTGAAAGGAATATGGAAAAACTGAGATATTAGTCCATTGTTGGTAGAGTTGTGAATGGACCCAACCATTCTGGAGAGCAATTTGGACCTATATTCAAAGAACTATAAAACCCTGTATACCCTTTGATCCAGCAGTGCCACTTACTTTGATTGTCTCCCAGAGTAATCATAAAACAGGAAAAAGGACCAACATGTGTAAAAATGTTTGTAGATACTCGTCAATTGGGGAATGGCTAAATAATTTATGATATACAAAAGTAATGCAATATTGCTGTTCTATAAAAAATGGTAAATAAGCTGATTTTAGAAAGGCCTGGAAAGATTTACATAAATGACACTGAGCAAAAAAACAGAACTTGAAAAATATTGTACATAATTAAGAACAAGATTTTATGATGATGAACTATGATAGATTTGATTCTTCTCAGTGTTTCAGTAATAGAAGGTAATAAACTTTTTATGCAAAATGCCATACACATCCAGAGAAAGAACTGTAGAGACTGAATATAAGCCAATATACGCTATATTCACTTCTTTTTCTTTTGTTTTTTTTCCTCTCATCATTTTTCCCTTTTGTTCTGATTTTTCTGTCTCAGCATAATTCATAAGGAAATATGTAAAAATAATGAGTGTTCATATATAACCAAAAGAAAGTTGCTTTTTTTCACCTGTAACTGGGGAAAGTAAAAAAAAAAAATTAAAAAAAAAAAACCTATGATCTTCAAACTAGATAAAATGAAAAACTTCCAAAATATAAAGATCCAGAAGAAGAAATGAAAGCCATTGCTTATCAATTTGTCTCAAATAAAAATACTTACAGTAAATCTCCTGAAGAGGAAGATACTTCTTAATATATTTATTCAGTTACAAAAATGTTACTGTGTCAACCTGAGCAATAGTATACTGAACATTCAAAATGATAGAATAATAAGAGGGGAAATGACACTTCCTCACAAAATTTCAATTTGAACTCCATTCAAACAGATGAGTACAAGACAACAATTATAATAATAGCTTTTTAATAGTGCTTTAAAGGACTTTACATAAAATACATATGAATCTCATAGCAATTTTGTCAATTCGTTTTGATTGTCTTATTATTTACATTTTATGGAGAGAAAAGTTGAGGATGAGATGAAATGATTTGTGTATGTTCTTACAGAAAATATTAAAAATGACAGGAGATAATTAAGATTTGCTGACAAGTTTATTTTTCTTTCTGCCATTTAATCAGCATTGTCATTGAAGTTATAAACAACATCCAATTCTAAAGTCCATTTTGTATTTTTATCTTTTGCATGAATCATTATGGCTTCACCTGCTATGCAATTTTCTAGAAATGAGTGTCTTATGAAATGTCTTACCTTGGAAAACAGTATAATCTAGTTCTGGGAGTGTTCAAAAAACAAAATAAAAAATAGCCTTTTTCAGTTTATTGTGTTTTGCAAGATCTTACAATTCAGTGGCATAGTATTTAAGCAGCCAGTATCACTTTCATGCCATATTGAGACATCGAAGCAGGGTTTTTGTGTATGAGAGTCACAAGTAGTGGTATTTATTCTCAAATATCTAGAATCATGAAGTTGAAAGGGCATTAAGAAGTCACCTAGTATACTCCATACCCCCAACCTATTAAAACAGGTCTCCTTTTCTACAGAATATCTTACACTTTACCATTCAGTTATGGAATATTATTGTTGTATAAGAAACAATTAACAAGATAATTTTAGAAAGGCCAGGAGAGACTTATATGAATTGATGCTAAATGAAGTGAGTAAAAACAAGAGAACATTATACACAGCAACAACAATATTATGGCATGATTAATTCTGATGATGTGGCTCTTTTTAGCAATGAGGTCATTCAGACTAATTCCAATAGACTTATGATGGAGCAAGCTATCTACATCCAGAGAGAAGGTTTGGGGGACTGAATGTGGATCACAACATAATATTTTCACATTTTTTTTGTTTATTTACATTTTTCTTTCTCATTTTTCCCTTTTTGATCTGATTTTTCTTGTTCAGCATAATTATGGAAATATCTTTTAGACAAAGAAATATGTCTAAAAATATTTAGACATATTTCTAAAAGAAATGCACATGTTTAACATACATTAGATTACTTGCTGTCTAACAAATGGGGTAGGTAAAAGGGAGGGAGAAAAAATTTGGAATATAAGGTTTTGTAAGGTTGAATGTTGAAAATTATCTATCTATATTTTTTGTGAAAATAAAAAAGCTAAAACAAAATCATTCAGTCACTGCTTGAAGAAGTTGTAGTGAAGGAAAATTCACCATTCAACTTTTTGAGCATTCTAATTCTTAAAAAAGTTTTTCTTTATGTTTTTTATAACTTCTACTCTTTCATTTTACTTGGGCCGAAGCCAAGAAAAGTATAATCATTCTTCCAAGTATTTCAAATATTTGAAATATTCAAATATTCCAAATATTTGAAGATAATTACTAAATCTTCTTCAGGTTAAATATTCCCAGTTTCTTGAGTAAATGTTCCTGCAGAATAGTTTTCACTATCTCTACCATTTTTGTCATCCTCCCAGGGTTCCTCAAACTATGGCCCGCGGGCAAGATGCAGCAGCTAAGGACGATCATTCCCTTCACCCAGGACTATGAAGTTTCTTTATTTAAAGGCCCACAAAACAAAGTTTTTGTTTTTATCATAGTCCAGACCTCCAACAATCTGAGGGACAGTGAACTGGCCCCCTACTTAAAAAGTTTGAGGACCCCTGCGAGAGTTAGAGATGATGTTCAGTAATAACATTACAACCCTTCTCTTCTCTCCCTCTCTCCCCTTCTTCCTTTCTTCCTCTCTCCCCCTCTCCTTCCCTCCCTTACTCCTTCCTTCCCTTACCTCTCTCTCTCTATTCCCCCCCCCTCCACCCCTGACTAAATAGTCCTTGGCTTATGAAATTTCAATGGTTCCCCATACACTTTAGGTCAACATACAAATGATTGTGCCTTTAAAAACACTTTGCCATCTGGCTGTAGTCTATTTTTTTTTTCCAAACTCAATAGGTGTTATTCCCTTTTTTACATTCTAGGATCCAGCTGAACTGTCTTGATGATTGTTCTTAATATATGATGGACCATTTTCTATCTTGGGACCATTGTGCAGTCTATGTCCCTGAAATGCTCTCCCTCCTCACTTACTTTTACAATACCTTGAACTAGATATATTTAAGGTTCAATTTATGGATTATTCTTTTTCAAGAGTTCTGTTCAAGAGTTCAAGAGCACTGGTTATCCATGTTTCCCCAACCACTGTGTATAGCTATATTTATCTATCTCTGTAGAGATATACCTTTGCTTATATCTGCCTATAGCCTATATTTATTTAAAATTAGGCATGCTTTTTCCATATAATATCATGTAAGCTTCTTGGAACAAGAAATTTTGATTTGTATTCTTATTATCTACCAAAGTGACATAAAGTAGGTGATTAATAGATGCTTATTGTTTATTTCATTGATAAAATATGGCATATATAAACTATATATAATACTCTAGATGTGGTTTATGCAGAGTAGAGTTAATAACTCTATGATTTTAGGAATACAACCTAAGGTTGTATTTTGGATTACTATATTATACTGAATCATACTGAGTTTATCATCTTCAATTCTTAGACTCTTTTCACATGTACTTTCAAGCTCACACATATTCCCTATTTTAAGCATGATCCTTAGAGTCCAAATAGATGACTTCATAAACTTCTCTGTTAGAGTTCAAATGTTGGAGTTTGTTCTCAGAGGACAGCCGGTTTAGAGGCTTAGAGCCCTTCGGATGTCTCCAAATCCAAAGGTTCTGTCCTTCAGCCTCTGCCTCTGCCTTCTTCTGCCTCCAACAGAGATGGAAGATCTCTCTTATCTCCTTCTGGGGGGCCCAGGCACCAATTTGCCGCGGAGAGAGGGCTTCTGGCGTAGCTCCACTGAAGTCCGTCAAAAGTGTTCTCTGCAGCAGAGTCGTTTCTCTTGAGTCTAGCGCGATCAGCCAGCCAAGAGGAAAAAATGTATTCTGCCATAGATCCTTCATCGCTGGCTTTTTAATCTGCCTCTTCTGAGAGAATGGGATTATGGGTTTTCTCCCATAGTGCTCTCTGGCCCAATGACTTTAAGGGAGGTGTGAACTCTCTTGAAGTTAGAAAGTGTACTTTGTGAAGCTAGCATACTTGTGGAGTCCAATGAGTAAAGGTGGGAACACAAGCCTTGTCTTGATTAGTTCTACTTAGTACCTTGTTTCAGGTTCTGGCCAAAACAACTTTTTGTAAGATTAGATCAACTCTAATTACTTAGCAGTTAGTAAGGATTCCAACATCTCCCCCTTTCTTTTGTTTTAAAACATAGGGGGTTTCTGAGGGGGTACACATAATCCATCAATATGGGCCAGAACTTTGTAACAGATATACATGGTATACATAAATCCATCAATATGGGAGGCATTATACATAATTTACATGAGCACATAGCAATATAACACAGGCTAGTAGTAATGTAACAAATAACAAGAATCAATCTGAAAATTTACACATGTCCATAAGTCCTAGAAACAGTCCAATAGGATTCCATTGTCCATTAGTTCATGTGCCAGGAATCTAATAATTCTTGTGAGCACAATCAGCAACAGAACCACCCGATATTTCTTGGGTCTTCTGCTTTGTTTCAAGGGTCTGCTCCATCTTTCTGCGATGGACAAGGCGAATGCGGCTCGTAGGCACCCATCTGATTCCTTCTCCACCTGTAGAGATGCAAGCAAATCCTCTCCCCCAAGCAGTTAGCCTATCTGGTCCCTTCCATTCACCACTTTCTGGGTCTCTCCACATCACCTGGCGATTATCTAAAGATAGTGGAGCTGCTCGCACTGGACACTGCTCTTCTGGTGGGTTATAAAACCTGTCTGCTGGAGCCAGTGCATCTTTGTCAAAGATTAAAAAATTAATGGTATAGAGAACTAAATTTAGAAGTTCTCTAGGGTTACCCGTGGCTCCCCCTTTCTTTTGTTTTTGGAGGAGTGTCTTAATGTCTCTGTTTCTTCTTTCTACTATTGCTTGACCTTGAGGATTGAAGGGTATGCCAGTAGTGTGTAGAATCTTATACTGTGCACAAAAGTGTTCAAAATGTTTGGAGGTATATGCCGGTCCATTATCTGTTTTTATTTCTTGTGGCACACCCATAATTGCGAATGCTTGAATGAGGAATTCAGTGACCACTCGGGCTGTCTCTTTTGCTGCTGGTATGGCAAAAGTGAATCCTGAAAAGGTGTCTACCACAACGTGGATAAAAGACAGACGACCAAAAGATTTATAATGAGTCACATCCATTTGCCAGATTTCATTGGGTCTCAAACCACGAGGGTTCTTCCCTGGAGGCAGTGTAGGAGCATGGAAGGGAAGGCAAGCTGTGCAGCTTTTCACTATGCTCCTAGCTTCTTCTCTTGTAATCCCAAACTGTAAACGCAAAGCTCGAGCAGCCTGATGGTATTTAGAATGGGATTCCTGGGCCTCCTGAAATAAAGGCGTACTGGCCAACATAGTTAAAAGGCTATCTGCCTTTGAATTTCCATCAAAAATAGGACCTGGAAGTCCACTATGTGAATGGACATGCAGGATATAAATCTTTCCTGGATGCTTTCTCACTTGCTCTTGAAGTTCCTTAAAGAGCTGATATATATTAGAAGCTGCAAATTTTATTTGGGCTGTGGCAATTCTTTGTACCACACCTACTGAATAGGCTGAATCAGATATTATATTTATGTCGCCTGGGTAATAAGTGAGAGCTAGCATGATCGCATATAATTCGTTCTGCTGAGTGGACTGAAAAGGAGTTCTGACTACTCTTTTTACGGTTAGATCATGAGAGTATACAGCACAAATATTTTGTTTGGCTGCGTCTGTAAAAATGGTTGGTCCTTCAAGAGGAACCTTAGAAACCTTCTCCTCAAAAATCCATTGCCAATTATGCAGTAGTCTGGTTATCTTTAATGGAGATCCATGTGCAAAATTTGGAGCCATGGCCAATAAAATCTGCCACTCTGGGATGGTTTCACAGCATACATTAATTTGTGCATTTGTGTAGAAGGTATATATCTTGTCAGGTCTTGTCCCAGATAATTGTACTGCTCGCTTAATGGCCTTTAATAAAATTCTAGCCACAAGCACTGGGTAAGGCGTAAGGCTTTGTTCTGGTTGTGCTGGGAGGTTCACCCACTCTATCACATTGTCTCCTTGATGAAGGACTGCTGTGGGTGCTTCTTTCGTAGCAAAAACCGATATTTCCAAGGGTTTTTGAGTTACTCTCTCAACTACATTGGATAAAGCCAATTCAACTTCTCTCAAGGTCTCTTGAGCTTCTTTTGTAAGCCGGCGTGGTGAATTTAAAGCAGTGTCTCCCCTTAAAATGTCATATAGGGGTTGCAATTGATTGGTAGTTAAACCTAATACTGGACGCATCCATTGGATATCTCCTATTAATTTTTGGAAATCATTTAAGGTGTTCAACCTCTCTGTTCTTAAAGACAGTTTTTGTAGTGTAAGTACCTTAGGATATATTTCATATCCTAAATATTGAAAAGGAGCATGTCTTTGAATTTTTTCTGTAGCAATATGAAGTTTGTAGTATCTTAGTGTTTCTATGGTTTTTTGTAGACATGCTTCTAGAATTTGTTCCTCCGATGCACATCCCAATATATCATCCATATAGTGTAATAGCATAACTTTTGGAAATGCTTTTCTTATTGGAGCAAGAGCAGCAGCAACATACATTTGACACATAGTGGGGCTGTTCTTCATACCCTGTGGCAAAACCGTCCATTCATATCTTTTATAAGGCTCAGCTAAATTGACACTGGGCACCGAAAAGGCAAATCTCTTCATATCCTCCTTATCCAGAGGAATGGAATAGAAACAATCCTTGATGTCTATAAGCCAAAGAGGCCATTCTCTAGGAAGCTGAGTAGGAGATGGAAGTCCAGGCTGAAGAGTTCCCATAGTTTCCATCTGTTCGTTCACTTTTCTTAAATCAGTGAGCATCCTCCATTTTCCTGATTTCTTTTTTACAACGAACACTGGGGAATTCCAAGGACTTAGAGAAGGTTGTAAATGCCCTTGTTCAAGCTGCTCCTGTACTATATCTAATAAGGCCTGAATTTTATCGCTACTTAAGGGCCACTGTTCTATCCACACTGGTGTATCAGTTTTCCATTGGATAGGAATAGGTGAAAGTGTTGGCAGGCCTTCAACAGCAGCCCTGCTTAAAAAACCGAAGTACTCATTTTTAACCCCAATTGTTGTAAAACGTCTCTTCCCCACAGATTGATGGGGATTTTTTCAACTATAAAAGGAGTAAAAACTCCTGTTTTGCCTTCAAAAGTCCATCTCATAGGGGCAGCACTAACTTCAGCTGCTATTGATCCTCCTACTCCAGACATATAGGTATCTGCTTTAATCTTTGGCCAGTGACTGGGCCAACTGGCACCTCTAATAACTGTACGATCCGCACCTGTGTCTACCAATCCTTCCAATGGTAGGCCATTTATATAGATAGTGAGCATAGGTCGGTCAGCCGTTACTGCTGCTGTCCAGTATATTTCTGGTTTTTGTGGTCTGGAGTCAGAACCTGGGTGACTATCACGAGGCTGCTTATTAGGATTCTGTATGAGTAACCCTGATGCTACTACGTCTCCTGGGTGATAAGTCACACATTGACTACCTGTATTAGTGACTGGGATATTATCTACACATTCCCCAGTTTCCCACATCAGTGTGTGGATGGACACTGTTTTGTACATACAAGAAGGTGAAATGGTCAAGCCTACTGTGCCTGGAGGTAAGGGATCCATAGGCTGGAGAGGAACAGATTTCACCTCTCCAGGGGGTATCTCAGTTGTCCCAGCTGCATACAGCTCTATTCTCCCCAATTGTAATTCCCTTCTGCCATCAGGTTGCTTCCTGGCTGGTTGACTGTGTAATCCCCTTCTCCCATCATATGGCTTTCTGGTTGATTGGTCATGTCTGGGTACTGGACTTCTAGGCACTCTCTGGGTACACCATTGGCTGCCATCATGCCCCAAGTGTTTTTTGCCTTGGGCCCTGGGGCTGGGCCCCTCATCCGTTTCCCTGAATCTGTCTGCATTCTGAGGCCCAATGGAAGCCTCTGTTGCATTTTGGACATGGGGTTTGGGGTCTTGTTCTCCCACCTTGTCTTCCCATTCTATCTCTATACCAACATTGAGCTTTCAGATGTCCTACTTTTCCACACTGAAAGCATCTACGAGTCTCTCTGGAAGTCCCTTGCCAAGAGGGATTCTGTCTTCTCATGTTTGGATTTTGGGAAGTCTGCATCATAGCCTGGCTATAAAAGGCACCTGTGTCTACTGTGGCACAGCGTCTTATGAGTTCCTCTAAAGGAGCATCCTTGCGCAGTCCTAGTATAATTCTTCTGCAAACCTCATTAGCATTTTCCTTAGCAAGTTGCCTTATCAAGATGTCTGTTATTGCATTTTCTCCATTTGTTCTTATGATAGCTGTCTGCAAGCATCCCACAAAGTCAGCGAAGGGTTCATTTGGCCCTTGTGTTATTTTTGTGAAGGCCCCCCCTTTGTCGTCTTTATTGTGAAGAGAAGCCCACGCTTTGATAGCATTATCAGCAATTTGCTGATATGCTGCTACAGAATAACCAATTTGTGCTGCGACATCTGCATAAGGACCTGTACCTGTTAGTAGGTCACAGGTGATTGCAGTATGAACTCCACTTTGAATATTTTGTTGGGCTTGTATCCTACAGAGCTCACTATATTCAGAAAGCCACAAGTAGTTCTGTCCAGGTTCTAGGCATATTTTTGCTATCGATTTCCAGTCATTAGGGGTCAAGATTTCAAAAGACAAATTTTGCAATAGCATCTTAACATAAGCTGATGTAGCCCCATAAAGAGTGCAAGCTTTTTTCAGGTCTTTGAGGATTTCTATATCAAAAGGTGAGTATCTTCTACTTTCTTGACCTGAAGAATTAAACTGTTGAATTACAGGAAAAATGTGGTGTTGAAATTCTGCTACATTTTTCCCTTCTTCTCTGGCCTTAATTAGTCCCTTTTGCAATCTACTCAAAGGAGCAGCTGGATGCTGGGGGGGAGGTGCTGGATGCCGGGGAGGAGGTGCTGGATGCCGGGGAGGAGGTGCTGGATACTGGGGGGGAGGTGCTGGATGCTGGGGGGGAGGTGCTGTTGCTGTCACTGCCCCCCCCACTACCCCTCCTCCCTCCATCCAGGAGGGTGGAGTTGATGAAGGAAAGTCAATTACCTGCTCCTCAGGTGGGGCTGAGGCTGCCTCAGATTCACCCCACCCTTGAGCCTCACTTAAGTCTCCCTGCCCTGTGGGGATATGGCCATTAATCTGTTCTTTGTCTTCCTCCTTTATCTCAGGCTTCCCCTTTTGGCTATTCCTAGAGTTTTTTCCTTTTTTCCTAGAACAAGTACGGTATTTTAAGGCCATCTGTATCGTATTATATAAAAAGAATACTTCAATGGAAACTGAACGAGGACCGTTTTCATTGTAATATGCGGAGAGCTGTTGACCAATCAATGCCCAGTGTTTTAGAGAGATTTTCTCTTCCTCTAAGAGCCAAGGGGAGGTGCGTTTTAATGTAGCCAGAAGTCTAGCTGCTTGTCCCCAAGTTACAAGTAGCCCTTGATCTTCTATCAGCTTAAGCAGGCTTTCTATAGCACCACTCCTGGGTGGGTCTGGGGTTGGGGGGGTTGGGGTGGGGGATGGAGAATCTTTACCTAGGATCTGTCCCATTTCAGCCAAAAAAGGTTGTACTCACTCAGTTCCTGGTCACTGGAGACTTCTTGTGAAAGTAGGGTCCTTGGTTCCCACGCTTGGGCGCCAAATGTTAGAGTTCAAATGTTGGAGTTTGTTCTCAGAGGACAGCCGGTTTAGAGGCTTAGAGCCCTTCGGATGTCTCCAAATCCAAAGGTTCTGTCCTTCAGCCTCTGCCTCTGCCTTCTTCTGCCTCCAACAGAGATGGAAGATCTCTCTTATCTCCTTCTGGGGGGCCCAGGCACCAATTTGCCGCGGAGAGAGGGCTTCTGGCGTAGCTCCACTGAAGTCCGTCAAAAGTGTTCTCTGCAGCAGAGTCGTTTCTCTTGAGTCTAGCACGATCAGCCAGCCAAGAGGAAAAAAATGTATTCTGCCATAGATCCTTCATCGCTGGCTTTTTAATCTGCCTCTTCTGAGAGAATGGGATTATGGGTTTTCTCCCATAGTGCTCTCTGGCCCAATGACTTTAAGGGAGGTGTGAACTCTCTTGAAGTTAGAAAGTGTACTTTGTGAAGCTAGCATACTTGTGGAGTCCAATGAGTAAAGGTGGGAACACAAGCCTTGTCTTGATTAGTTCTACTTAGTACCTTGTTTCAGGTTCTGGCCAAAACAACTTTTTGTAAGATTAGATCAACTCTAATTACTTAGCAGTTAGTAAGGATTCCAACACTTCTCTGTTCATTTTCCTTATATATAATTTTGATTGGAGGCAATATCAGTCATTAGAAAGATTACTGAACTTGCAGTAATGAATTTGAATTTATAAGACCTGAGTTTGAATTCTGGCTCAGTCATTTTTGTGATTTTGTGATTTTATCAGTGGATAAAATAACATTTCCCAAATACAGATGTAGCCCATTTACCAGAAATGATGTAAATGAAATAAGATGCATATCTAGTCTTCAAAAATATTTCTAAATTTCTGTGTCTCATTATTGATTTCTAATACCTATGATTCTAAGACCCAATGTATGATTCTCTGACTGGGCACTAAATTCAATATTATATGATAAGGGACAGCTTTGTTCTGATTTGATAAAAATTTCTTGATCTAGAATCTCACTCTCTGTATTTCAACAGGAAATCACTCAGTAGATAAAATAACATTTCCCAAATACAGATGTAGCCCATTTACCAGAAATGATGTAAATGAAATAAGATGCATATCTAGTCTTCAAAAATATTTTTCTAAAATAAAATAATATTTTTTTCAAAGAGATGCATTCCATTTACCAAAACAATATACATGAAATGGAATGCAGATCTAGTTTTTTCTAAAAGATATTTTTCTAGAATATAAAAATTACTATTTTTCAATATCTTTAACTGAAAGAGTTTTGTTTCAGGAGAATAATTATAGTAGTAAATGTACTGCACAGTTTAAACCAGGATAATTTTACACATTTCCCTCTCAATCTCTAGCCACCATGCATATAGAACAAAATCACTGTTCACAAGGATAAGAAGCAGAACAAATAGGAAAATACTTAGAAAGATGGTTGGGAATATTAATAAGAAAAATTAACAGAATGGCTCTAATCATCTTTGTCAGTTAACAAGTTTGACTTTAATAAGAATATTTTAACTTAAACCAGTTTAGGAGTTATGTACAAGATTGAAGAACATTTGAAAATCTATAGCAATAGTCAAAGAAAGAGTCAAATGTTTCCAAAGTGAACTCTCATGAATTAAATTAAAGGGTGATAATAACTACGTTTTAGTGAAGGCACTAAATTTTGTCTGAGCTTCCTTTTAAAAAAAAATTCATCCAATAAGAAAAAAGAATAGTAATCTGGTGATAGAAACATGATTGAGACTGATATCTCTTCTATATGTCAACTTGTTCTTAGAGTTTTTCTTCCCTTTAAGAAATCTGAACAGGAAACTGGAATCATAGTTTCTCTCTTGAAGCTGGAAGCATAGAAGAGCAGGTTCTTTTCTCTTTAACCTCTAAGCAACTTTTCTGCTCAAATTGATGCAGACCATAGAGTAATCAGTCTCCACAAATGAGAAGAGCTTTATGTAAATGGTTTTTAAACCACCTATTACATCTCTAAATTTTATTTTAATCAGTATAATTCTATAAGAAATACATAAATATTAGTTATAGGTAACTCCTCAAAGTTTTCTCAGTTTCTTAGACTGATACCAGCTAAAAGAGTGAACAAAAAAGCATTAAGTAAAGTTCCTTTTACTGGGGACAGGATAATGGAGAAAGAGATGGAGTACTGAAAATTTTACCTATATGTCAGTTTTGCTTGAATTAAATTTCCAACTAGCAGCAGCCACAATAACCTCAGGGTCTTGAATGTCTGGCAAAGTTGGCAATAGTAACAAGCCTCAGCCACTTCATTGCCAAGCTGTCTTCAGGCTAACATGGCAAAAGCTTCTTCTCCGACACTCATATACCAAATAGTGGTTTTTTTTGCTTGTTTATTATTAATATCTTAGTATCTCTGGATTCAAAAGGAAAATATCTAAAATGTGATCCCAATGTGTTATATTATGGAAAATTTATTAATCAGAGTTTCATAAGCTCTACCTTTACTAGGTCTGGAATGGGAAAAAAATCTTTATTGTATTTTGGCTTCCCCTCTTTTGATTCTATTCTATACATTCATGATCAAACAACCTTATACAGTGCAAGCTTGAGAGTCAAAGGCAAAAGAAAGTGACTCCACTTAGAAAGCCACAGTAGTATGCTGCACTGCATACTGTTGCTAAACTAGACATTTCTTAAAATTGAATCCTAAATGAATATACACAATGGAGCAACTGGAAAATCATGGTATTAAATGCATCTATAGCCACTTTAATTATAGCTTCACTATAGCATTTTACAGCTTCCAAATCACCTAGGCTTATAGTCACTATAGCCATAGTAGTAGCAATACTACTACTACTACTACTACTACTAGCAGCAGCAGCAGCAAAATTAGCAAATTGCATTTAAAGTTTGAAAAATTGTTAGAAGCATTATCTTACTATGATTCCTTATTTTTTCAGATGGTTTTTAAACCAATACAAAAAGGTTTTGAATGATTTGTCTAGAATCCTCCAAATAAAAATTATCTGAGGTAAGATTTGACCTCAGATTATCTTGATTCCCTGCTACTCTGGCCACCCTATATTATAGATGGTATCAATATAACATGCATATGGATAAATTGTGTCTATGCTTTTAGTATGGGAGGTAGTGGAAGAATTCCTTCTACCAATATATATTGGCATCTTCTCTTCAACTTGTATCTTAGACATATAGCACCATGCTTAACACAATATAATACCCATCACACAAAAGGAAACAAGTAAATACCTATTCTCTCATTTCATTATTCTTTTGCCAATATGTCACAGAATCATTGTGTGTCAGACTTGCATCTAACTCTTTTCAACAACAAGATCAGCTCTCTATCCACTAAACCATTATCTTTGTGTGTGCGTCTCTCTCTCTTCCTTTTCTTCCCTCTCTCTCTCCCTCTCTCTCTCTCTCTTTCTCTTCTTTTCTCTTCTTCCCTCTGTTACCCCTTTTTCTTTCTCTGTGTATGTATACATATATGTCACAAAGATATAATGTATATATGTATGTGTATAATATATTGTGTTATATATGTGTATATATATATACATACATACATACATACACACACATACATGCAACATATATGCATCTTACCCATCTATTCTTTGGTGTTTAAGTACGTGATTTCATTGAAATAGTGAATTTTCTAAGAGGCAACTTCTTTTTACTTAAGCTCAACAACTGCTTGGCATTTTACAGCTTCAGAATCACCTAGGCATATAAAGTTTTATCCACAATGAGTTGGAATCCCTCCAAATTAGTGAATTATTTTAAAGCATGTGAGTTATCCTTCTCTGTACCTATAGAAGTTAAGTGCCCCTCTATCCTTGTATGTCCTTGAATTTATAACTTCATTTTATTAACTGTTCAATAGGCTGAGATAACTCATTATTTCTCCAAATCAAATATGAATTAATGGAAGAAAAGCAGAAGGTCTACTCCTATCACTAACACTTGCTATTTGAGTCATTGAAGAAAGATTATTTTTACAGTTATTCTTAGTCAGGAAAGGGTTAAGAATCCAGGAATGTGAAAGTACCATAGGGATGAAATATTTTTGCTCATTCTTCATGACAGCTTTGCCTATTATTTATGGGAATTGGGAAGTGGTGGCACTCTATAAGGTCACCTGTAAAACATCTGGCATCTTCTGCAAAAAAAAAAAAAAATCATCAAAGGAGTTATAATTTATCTACCTATTTTCAGAATAGGTCAGAAAACATTTGGATGTAAATATGCTAGGCAGATTTATGAAATTTTATGGGTGGAAAAAAGGGAATGAAGAACAATAGTCCATTTTCTCATTGAGCATCATCAAAAGTAGTAAGAAAGACTTGGTGAGTTACAATTTTTTCTTCTCAGAGACCCATGATCATCAGATTTGAATTCCATAATAATCGTAGTTTTCTCCTTGTTACTTCCTATTAATTATAACACATTAAAGTTAGGTTCAGTCAACATTCTCTGGATCCCAAGAAGAAAACATAACAAAAGAGTACACTCACCCTTAAAAACCTGCCAACAGAAATTAGTTGTAATATATGATTTATAGCCCTGTGGGATTTGCATTCTTGATAGTGAAAATAATACTCAGTACTGCTGTTTCTGTAGTATATTAAAATGTCAGGAAGAGAATGAAATCAGTCTCCAAAAAAGAAGAAAGGAAACCTCCTCATCAAAATGCTAATGCAGATCCTCATCTTTGACATTCATTTCTGTCAAGAAATTGAATGAGTGACACTAATTTCAGGACAAGAAATAATTCTAAATAAAACATAGACTATCAAATACATGATTTTTTTTTCAAATATGATTGACTAGTACACAGCTCAGAGTTCAACAAGAGTGGTTCACCTACAGCACTCTAAAGTCTGATGGGAATAATGGTAGGGACTTTTTATTAAGTTGAAAACAAAATCTTCTAAAGATCTTAATGATAATTCCTACTGATAGGATGAAATAGCAAATAATTTCCCATAACAACTGATCATCAAGAATATTGAGTAATAGGTTAGTCATAGGAGCATTTCCAAGTTGCTCTCCTATGACATGTTGGAATCTCATGATGCTAAAAACATCTTTCTTTTTAAATTTTTTATTATAATTTTTTATTGACAGAACATATGCATGGGTAATTTTTTTTTACAACATTATCCCTTGTACTCACTTCTGTTCAGACTTTTCCTTTCCTTCCCTCTACCCACTCCCCTAGATGGCAGGCAGTCTTATACATGTTAAATATGTTATAGTATATCCTAGATACAAAATGTGTGTGCATTTCCCAGTGTTCCTTCTCTGGGTGTATGGGCTTCTATCCTTCATTGATCAATTGGAACTGAGTTAGAAGATATACACTTCCATCAGAATACACCCTCATACAGTACCGTTATTAAAGTATATAATGATCTTCTGGTTCTGCTCATTTAATTTAGCATCAGTTCATGTAAGTATCTCCAAGCCTCTCTGTATTCATCCTGCTGATCATTTCTTTTATTTTTCCTTTTTTTAAAAATTTAATAATAACTTTATATTGACAGAATCCATGCCAGGGTAATTTTTTTTTTACAACATTATCCCTTGCACTCATTTCTGTTCCGATTTTTCTCCTCCCTCCCTCCACCCCCTCCCCTAAATGGCAAGCAGTCCTATATATGTTAGATATGTTGCAGTATATCCTAGATACAATATATGTTTGTAGAACCGAACAGTTCTCTTGTTGCACAGGGAGAATTGGATTCAGAAGGTAAAAATAACCCAGAAAGAAAAACAAAGATGTCGATAGTTCACATTCGTTTCCCAGTGTTCTTTCTTTGGGTGTAGCTGCTTCTGTCCATCATTTATCAATTGAAACTCAGGTCTCTTTGTCAAAGAAGTCCACTTCCATCAGAATACATCCTCACACAATATCGTTGTCGAAGTGTATAATGATCTCCTGGTTCTGCTCATTTCACTTAGCATCAGTTCATGTAAGTCTCTCCAAGTCTCTCTGTATTCATCCTGCTGGTCATTTCTTACAGAACAATAATATTCCATAACATTCATATACCACAATTTACCCAGCCATTCTCCAATTGATGGGCATCCATTCAATTTCCAGTTTCTAGCCACTACAAACAGGGCTGCCACAAACATTTTGGCACATACAGGTCCCTTTCCCTTCTTTAGTATTTCTTTGGGATATAAGCCCAAGAGAAACACTGCTGGATCAAAGGGTATGCACAATTTGATAACTTTTTGGGCATAATTCCAGATTGCTCTCCAGAATGGTTGGATTCATTCACAACTCCACCAACAATGCATCAGTGTCCCAGTTTTCCAGCATCCCTTCCAACATTCTTCATAATTTTTCCTGTCATCTTAACCAATCTGACAGGTGTGTAGTGGTATCTCAGAGTTGTCTTAATTTGCATTTCTCTGATCAATAATGATTTGGAACACTCTTTCATATGAGTGGTAATAGTTTCAATTTCATCATCTGAAAATTGTCTGTTCATATCTTTTGACCATTTATCAATTGGAGAATGGCTTGATTTCTTATAAATTAGAGTCAGTTCTCTATATATTTTGGAAATGAGGCCTTTATCAGAACCTTTAACTGTGAAGATGTTTTCCCAGTTTGTTGTTTCCCTTCTAATCTTGTTTGCATTAGTTTTGTTTGTACAAAGGCTTTTTAATTTGATATAATCAAAATTTTCTATTTTGTGATCAGTAATGGTCTCTAGTTCATCTTTGGTCACAAATTTCTTTCTCCTCCACAAGTCTGAGAAATAAACTATCCTATGTTCCTCTAATTTATTTATAATCTCATTCTTTATGCCGAGGTCATGGACCCATTTTGATCTTATCTTGGTATATGGTGTTAAGTGTGGGTCCATGCCTAATTTCTGCCATACTAATTTCCAGTTATCCCAGCAGTTTTTATCAAATAATGAATTCTTATCCCAAAAGTTAGGATCTTTGGGTTTGTCAAACACTAGATTGCTATAATTGACTATTTTGTCTTGTGAACCTAACCTTTTCCACTGATCAACTAATCTATTTCTTAGCCAATACCAAATGGTTTTGGTGACTGCTGCTTTGTAATATAATTTTAGATCAGGTAAACCTAGGCTGCCTTCATTTGATTTTTTTTTCATTAATTCCCTTGAAATACTTGACCTTTTGTTCTTCCATATGAATTTTGATGTTATTTTTTCTAAGTCATTAAAATAGTTTCTTGGAAATCTGATGGATATAGCACTAAATAAATTGATTAATTTAGGTAGTGTTGTCATCTTCATTATATTTGTTTGGCCTATCCAAGAGCAGTTAATATTTAAATCTGACTTTATGTGGAAAGTGCTTTGTAATTTCACTCATATAATTCTTGATTTTCCTTTGGTAGATAGATTCCCAAATATGTTATGCTGTTGACAGTTATTTTGAATGGAATTTCTCTTTGTATCTCTTGCTGTTGTATTACATTGGTGATGTATAAAAATGCTGAGGATTTATGGGGATTTATTTTGTATCCTGCAACTTTGCTAAAATCGTGAATTATTTCTAATAGCTTTTTAGTAGAATCTCTGGGGTTCTCTAAGTATACCATCATATCATGTGCAAAGAGTGATAATTTGGTTTCCTCATTACCTACTCTAATTCCTTAAATTTCTTTCTCAACTCTTATTGCCGAGGCTAGCATTTCAAATACAATATTGAATAATAATGGTGATACTGGGCAACCTTGTTTGACTCCTGATCTTACTGCGAATGGTTCCAGTTTATGCCTAATACATATGATGCTTACTGAAGGTTTTAAATATATGCTCTTGACTATTTTAAGGAAAAATCCATTTATTCCTATCCTGTCAAGTGTTTTTATTAGGAATGGATGTTGGATTTTATCAAATGCTTTTTCTGCATCTATTGAGATGATCATATGGTTTTTGTTTGTTTGGTTATTGATATAGTCAATTATGCTAATAGTTTTTTCTAATATTGAACCAGTCCTGCATCCCTGGAATAAATCCTATTTGGTCATAGTGTATTATCCAGAATGATTTTCTGTAATCTTTTTGCTAATATTTTATTTACGATTTTAGCACCAATATTCATTAGGAAGATTGGTCTATAATTTTCTTTCTCTGTTTTCAGTCTACCTGGTTTAGGTACCATGTCTGTGTCATGAAAGGAGTTTGGTAGGACTCCTTCAGTCCCTATTTTTTCAAATAGTTTATATAGCATTGGATTTAATTGTTTTTTAAATGTTTAGTAGAATTCACATGTAAATTCATCTGGTCTTGGCGATTTTTTCTTTGGGAGTTGATTAATAGCTTGTTCTATTTATTTTTCCAAGATGGGACTGTTTAACCAATTTAGTTCTTACTCTATTAATCTGGGCAAGTTATATTTTTGAAGATAATCTTCTATTTCATTTAAGTTATCAAATTTATTGGCATAAAGTTGGGTAAAGGAACTCCTAATTCTTGCTCTAATTTCTGCTTCATTAGTGGCAACTTCTCCCTTTTCATGTTTAAGACTAACAATTTGATTTTTCCTTTTCCTTTTTTAATCAGGTTTACTAAGGATTTATGTATTTTGTTGGTTTTTCATAGATACCACTCTTAATTTTATTAATTTGTTCAATAGTTTTTTTTTACTTTAAATTTTATTGCACTCTCCTTTTCTTTTTAGAATTTCAAATTTAGTGTTTGACTGGGAGTTTTTAATTTCTTCCTTTTCTGTTGTGATCTTTTTCTTCTCAAAACGCAGCCAGGTGATGAAAGTTCAGATCTTTTATTATCCCAATATAGCCCGGTTAGCTTAGAGGCCTATCTCTCTGCTTGGTTCCAAGAGCTCTCTCCAAATGTCTTTAAATCCAAAGGTCTGGTCCTTCAGCCTCTGCCTCTGCTTTCTTCAGCCTCCAGCCAGCTCTAGTCTTCATGTCATTCCGGTGAAATCTCGACTTGTAGCGTCTTCCTCTCTAGAGCTCCTCGACTGGCCCATTGAAGCTCTATTTATGCTCCCAAAGAGCTTCAAGGGAGGTGTGAACTCATTGAACTCCAATGAGTAAAGGTGTGAACACAAGCCTTGTATTGATTAGTTCTACTTAGTACCTAGTTTCAGGTTCTGGCCAAAACATCTTCTTGTAAGATTAGATCAACTCTAACTACTTAGCAGTTAGTAAGGATTCCAACACTTTTCTAGCATTTTTAGTTGCAAGCCCAATTCATTGATCTTCTCTTTCTCTATTTTATGTAAATAGACCTCTAGAGATATAAAATTTCCCCTTATTACCACTTTGGCTGTATCCCACACATTTTGTTGTGACATCTTGTTATTGTCATTTTCTTGGCTGAAGTTATTATACATATCTATGACTTGCTGTTTCATCCAATCATTCTTTAGTATGAGATTATTTACTTTCCAATTAATTTTTGGTCTATTTTCTCATG
Source organism: Antechinus flavipes (assembly GCF_016432865.1). Lineage (NCBI taxonomy): Eukaryota > Metazoa > Chordata > Mammalia > Dasyuromorphia > Dasyuridae > Antechinus > Antechinus flavipes. Next base: position 361,525,085 of record NC_067401.1, read on the forward strand.
GCTGTTTATTGAATGTAATTTTCATTGCCTCATGATCTGAAAAAGATGCATTTACTACTTCTGCCTTTCTGCATTTGAATTTGAGGTTTTTATGTCCTAATATATGGTCACTTTTTCTGTAGGTTCCATGAACTGAAGAGAAGAAAGTGTCCTCCTCTCTGTCTCCGAAGATCTATCATACCTAACTTTTCTAGTATTCTATTTCCCTCTTTGACTTCTTTCTTATTTATTTTGTGGTTTGATTTATCTAATTCTGAGAGTGAAAGGTTGAGATCCCCCACTATTATAGTTTTGCTGTCTATTTCTTCTTGCAGTTCTCTTAATTTCTCTTTTAAGAAATTAGATGCTATACCACTTGGTGCATATATTTTTAATATTGATATTACTTCATTATCCATGCTACCCTTTAGCAAGGTATAGTGCCCTTCCTTATCTCTTTTAATTAGATCAATTTTTGCTTTAGCTTGATCTGAGATCAGGAAAGCAGACCCTGCTTTTTTGACTTCACCTGAAGCATAGTAGATTTTGCTCCAACCTTTTACCTTTAACCTGCATGTATCTCCCTGCTTCAGGTGTGTTTCCTGTAAACAGCATATTGTAGGATTCTGGCTTTTAATCCATTCTGCTAACCACTTCCTCTTTATGGGGGAGTTTACCCTGATATTTATGGTTAAAATGACCAATTCTGTATTACTTGCCATCTTGTTAACCCCGGTTTATGCTTTTCTCCCTTCTTTCCCCCTTACCCCACCTTCCCAGTATTAAGCTTGTGAGCACCACTTGCTTCTCACAGCCCTCCCTTTTTAGTATCTCTCATCCTGCCTTAGAGTTCCTCCCCCTATCTTACCCCTTTCCCTCCCAGTTTCCATATTCCCTTCCACTTAGCTTATTCCTTCCCTTTTCACTTTTCCCTTCTCACTTTTCAATGAGGTGGGAGACATTTTACCATAAATTGAATATGTCTAAAATTTTTCTCTTAAAGCCAATTCTGAAGGCAGTAAGATACCCACTATATTCATCCCCCTCTGTTGGAATCCTTACTAACTGCTAACTAATTAGAGTTGATCTAATCTTACAAGAAGATGTTTTGGGCAGAACCTGAAACAAGGTACTAAGTAGAACTAATTAATACAAGGCTTGTGTTCACACCTTTACTCATTGGAGTTCAATGCGTTCACACCTCCCTTGAAACTCTTTGGGCCAGAGAGCACTATGGGAGAAAACCCACAATCCCTCTCTTGAAGGAGCATAAATAGAGCTTGAATGGGCCAGTCAAGGAAGTTCTTCAGAGTGAAGAAGCTACAAGTCGAGATTTCACCAGAATGACATGAAGAGTGGAGCTGGCTGGAGGCTGAACAAAGCAGAGGCAGAGGCTGAAGGACCAGACCTTTGGATTTGGCGACATTCGGAGAGAGCTCTTGGAACCAAGCAGAGAGATAGGCCTCTAAGCTAACCGGGCTATATTGGAGATAATAAAAGATCTGAACTTTTATCACCTGGCTACGTTTTGAGAAGAAAAAGCTCACCACACCCCTCCATTCTTTCTCTCAGATATAATAGGTTTCCTTTGCCTCTTCATGAGATGTAGTACCCCCACTTTACCCTTTTTCTGGTACAATGACCTTTCCACATCTAGTTTCTAGAACAAGGTATACATGTATTCTTTATACATCTTTATAGCAGAAATATAGTTCCCAAGATTAATCTTTACCTTTTTAGATTTCTCTTGAGTTCTATATTTGTAGATCAAACTTTTTGTTAAGTTCTGGCTTTTTCATCAAAAATAGGTGAAATTTGCTTACTTCGTTGAATGTCCATCTTCTTCCCTGGAAAAAAGATGCTCATTCTAGCTGGGTAAGTTATTTTTGGTTGCATACCAAGTTCCTTAGCCTTTCGGAATATCATATTCCAGGCTCTTTGATCCTTTAATGTGGATGCTGCCAGATCCTGGGTGATCCTTATTGTGCCTCCTCGATACTTGAATTGGGTTTTTCTAGCCGTTTGCAGTATTTTTTCCTTCATCTGAGGGTTTTGGCATTTGGCCACTATATTTCTTGGTGTTTTGATTTTAGCATTCCTTTGAGTAGGTGATCAATGAATTCTTTCAATGTCTATTTTACCCTCTATTTCTATGACTTCTGGGCAGTTCTCTTTGATAATTTCCTGGAAAATAGTGTCCAGGCTCTTTTTTTCATCATGCTTTTTTGGGAGTCCAATGATTCTCAAATTGTCTCTCCTGGATCTGTTTTCCAGATCTGTTGTTTTCCCCAGAAGGTATTTCAGATTCTTTTCCACTGTTTGATTTTTTTGGATTTGCTTGACTGGTTCTTCTTGTCTCCTCGAGTCATTCAATTCCATTTGTTCAATTCTGATTTTCAATGAAGTATTTTCTTCACTCACTTTTTAAAAATCTTTTTAAAATTATCCTATTGAGTTCTTTTGTTCTATGGATTTTTTTCCCATTTCACCAATTTTGTTTTTTAGAGAGCTCTTTTCTGTTTCCAGTTCACTAATCCTATTTTTCAAGGATTTTATTTCTTTATCCACTCTCTCTTTAAATGAGTGGGTTGACTTCTCCAGACTCTCTTGCCAAGCCTCCCTCTCCTTTTCCCATTTTTCTTCTAGCTCCCTTGTGAGCCTTTTAAATTTCTTCTATGAGATTCAACTGTGCTGAGGAACAGATGATCTCCTCCTTTGGGGATTCACCTGGAGACAGTCTTTTTTTAGTCTCCTCAGGGTTTAGAGTCTGCTCTCTATCCGTATAGAAGCTGTCAAGGGTTACGGTCCTTTTCAATTTTTTGCTCATTTTGTCAGAGAAGAATCAAAGACAAACTAGCAAAAAGGAAAAAAAACCCTAATTTCTTTCTTTTTTGGGGGGAGGGGCTGGTTGGTGTTACCAAGCTTCCTCTACAGACTGTTGGGGCAGCCGCGAGGAACTAGCAGGACTGTGTTGCGCCTGCACTCTGAGACTCTGAGAGCATGCTGAGACACTGTGAGGAAGGGGTGGCCAGGTCCTGAGAGATTCCAGCTGTTTAGGGTTGTATTCTTCATCCCCGGTGTTTTTAGCTTCTCTACTGGGCTACTAACTTGCTGCCAGGGCAAAGTATCCAATCCTGTAGCAAAGCTCCCCCCGCAGAGATGGCTGAGATCACACCCCACCCCCTCTCCGTTCTGCTCAGCTATGAGCTGCCTGCCAGGCTCTCACTGCCGCTGCCTGCCCTCAGCCTGTGCCCGATCTAAAACCGTCCTTGCCCTCAAGCAAAAACAGACCTTTCTTGGCGAATTTCAAGGATGTCTTCTCTTTGTAACTATTTGTGGGTTTTTTTTCAGTCAAGCATTAATTCAGAGGCTTGTAATGAAATGGATTCTGAGAGAAAAATGTGGAGCTTACACAGCTGTGTGCCTCCTCTCTGCCATCTTGGCCAGAAGTCCTTGGTCATTTTGTCTAAGAAGAGTCAAAGAAAACAAACCAAAAAAAAAAAAAAAAACCCAAAACAGATGCAGTCTCCTTTTTTTTTTGGGGGGGGGGGCTGGATGGTATTACTAAGCTTCCTCTACAGATTGAAGGGGGCAGCAGAGAGGTACTAGCAGGACAGCAATGGCTCTACTGCATCTGAACTCTGAGACTAATTTAAAGAAACAAAATAGAAAAATAAAGCAATACAAAACCTAATGAAATAAAACAGAAGGGACTATTGTCATGTGCCAGGCAGAACATCAGGAAGGATTCAAAAAAATGTAAGAACAAATACCAGTTCAAGAAAGTACATACATACACACACACACATATAGATATAGATATAGATATAGATATAGATATAGATGTATTACTAGAAGAAATTATATTCATGAGTGTCCATCTTTTCTTTAGTTCCTTATAAATTGTTCATTTGTTTTCTACTATGCATATTTTTTACTTTACTCATCTCCCCCCTTTTATCCCTCCCATCCCCAAGCAGGTTATAGTTAAGAAAGGATGTATTTATATATACATATGTAGATATGTACATACACATACATACATACATACATAATCCCAAACATAGACACACAGATATCTTTCCTAATCTCTGCTGACTCTTTGTTTTAATTCTGCTGCTAACTTGCTTTGCTATTACATCATCTCCCCCTACTTATGGATCCCTCCCTTGTTTTCTTCCCTCACCATTGGCTTCCCTGTCCACCAATCCTTCCCCTTCTTTCTTTATAGATTTTGGAGGATGCCATACTGTATTTCATGTTGCCTATTTAACCCATTCCCTGTGTGAGTATGTGTTCATAACTATGAGTCTTCCTCCCTCCTCTAATGCCTGTGTATATTCTTCCTCTGCACCCAATATTAATTCTGTCCCAATCTTTCTTTTGAGCTGTTATGTTGTTGATGTTAATCTTAAATATATGCTATAAATTTCCCATGTAAAGAAAACATAAATAATTTGTCCATGTTGAATTCCTTGAAACTGATATTTGATATTGACTGTTATATATTAAATTTTCCATTAAGTTCAATTTGGTTGATAGAAAGTTCCATTTTTTTCTGATTCAAAATGATAGATAATTTTGCTAGATATGATATTTTTGACTGCATGATTAGTTCTTTTGATTGTTTGTATATATGATTCCAGGATGTGTAGTCTTTTATTGTGGCTGCTGATAAGTCCTGTACAATTTTAATTATATCTCTAGCATATTTAAATTGGTTTTTCTTGTTTCTTGCAAAATTTTCTCTTTCATCTAGAGGTTTTGAAACTTGGCAATAATGTTCCTATGTGTTTTTCATAAAGGATCTCAGTGAACTGATGATGGGTGGATTTTTTCTATTTCTACTAACCCCTTATGTTCTACCATTCAAGGACAATTTTCTTAGATTATTATGTCTATGTCTTTTTTTTTTTTTTTTTTTGGTTATAGCTTTCAGATAGCCCAATTATTCTTCTATTTTCTTTTCTTCATCTATTCTCCAAATCTGTTATTTTTCTTATGTTTCGCATTTTGTTTGTGCTTTCATTTTTTACAATCTGTTTTGTTATTTATTGGTCTCTCATAGCTTCACTGACTTCCCCTTACCCAATTCTGATTTTCAAAGAATTATTTTCATCTTTGAGACTCTGTATTTACTTTTCTAGTTGGTTAACTTTTTGTTAACTTTTTCCTGGATGTTATTTTTTTTTTTATTTTACTTTTTCCTCAATGTCTCTTATTTAGTTTTAAAATTCTTTTTTGAGCTATTCCATAAATTCTCTTTTGGCAGGGAGCCATTTCACATTACAATTTGAGGTTAGATTTTTTTTTTTACTTCAGTTTCCTTTTCTGATGCTGATACCCTGTCTTTCTGTTCCTGTAGTATGTTTCTATGGTGAGGGTCTTCTTTGCTAGTTCATTTTTTTTAACATAAAAGGTATTAGTGCATGCACTTCTAATGGGGGGAGGGAAGAGTTAGGGGAGATGGTGTTTCTGGCTTCACTTCAGCTCTTCCCTCTGACTAGGAACTCTAACCAAGAGCCCCACCCTCAAGCAAGTGCCCACATCCAGTATCTCTAATCCACTCTTTCTTCATTTACCATGTGCTGGTTAATTCTCATACAAGGCGACATCAGGCAGTATAGGTGGGTCTGGCATCCCTAATTAGCCCAGGTGCCCTCAGTCTTCCTGGACTCAGATCCAGATTCCACAAACAATCCAGAGGTAAAAGTTTCTATGGTTTCTGCTGAGGCTACAGCACACCCATCTTGCCCCAGGGCTCCCCACTTTCAGCTAAACTAGTCCACAGGTGTTTGCACTTCACAAGGGTTAATCCTAGCCCAGGGTCTTTTTTTTTTTTCAGATCTTCTTGGGATATTTCAGGAGAACTCTGTTCTACCTGAAGTCCCTTTGATTTTTTGAAAAGTCTATGTTAGTTCTGAGATGTAAATCTGTCCTATTTGTGGGGGAAATTGGGAGGGCTTGAAAATTTATAACCTACTCTAAGGGCAAATGTTGTTATCTCTTTATAATTTAGAATCTCACATGGATTATAAAAGTGGTAATGAAGTAATTTGTAATGTTTTTTGTTCCATTAATTCCTTTCAACTGGAATATCAAAATGTGTTGTGAACCTCAAGGATAATTCAATATACTACTCACAATATTATTTTATATTTATTTATACTTACAAAAACACAGTAACTTTTGTCCAAAAAAAGTTTAATCAAATTTTCATACTATATATTTGTAATTATAAAATGTAAAATGTTTTTCTATATATATTTAAAAATTCCAATATAAAATTATAGAGTTCTAATTATAAAATAATTGCCAATAAGTAGGATCTTAGAAAAGCATTAAAAGATTTAAGTCATCAAGAACTCAAATGTTTGCTATTATTTGTAAAATATGTTAAATGTATTAATTTGACAATATTTTGAATATAAATAGCATTTATGAGAATAATTTACAACTTGGAACAAATTGAAAACATTATAATAATCATATATGAACTTAATTTTGGTCAGACATCTATTAGAATGAAAGTTTAAAATATTTGGCTCACCACTATAAAAATGAAGTTTTAAATTTGGTTCCAAATTTAGATTTATTTTTATTTTTTTTTTTAATTTTAAAAGGATAAAACAAAACTGCTTGCTCAAACAGATATGTTGTGGAAACTGCCAGGAGAATTTTAAACATTCTCCTGATGAGTGATAGAGTTATTTTAAAGTCCCTTAATCAATCATCAACAACAAAAAATAGAGTTATAATTTAAAATATTTAGTTTTCTCCAGGCTAATGTTAAATATTATATTAAATGATAAATAAATTTAAAGTTCAATCAGATATATAGTATTTAAAAGTATTTTATATTATATTTTTTAAATTTTCAGTAACTTATTTCATATCATTAATTAGCCATTCAACACTGTATCAATGAGAAGATAGACAGTGGGCCACTGTTAAAAAAGAAAAAAAAGTTACATGTAAATAAAGTTATTTTCTTCTTAAAATGGTTATTTTACAAACATATAGATGCTTTAAACACTAAATATTACAAATAATACATCCTAGCCATATGTTCCTACTAGCTTTATAGTATTCAGACAATTCTCCAAGACTATTCATGACACATGACACAAATAAAATCACACTTCTAAACAATAACAAGACAATAGCAACAACAGTGTTCATACAAAGAACCTATGAATAGAATAGAAATTAATTGTACTGATAAATGGGAAAATAGATATAAATCAATATATAAAACATGTAAATTTCAATTATTTTTAAAGCAATGCCTGTAATTAACTGTCTGATTTTAGTTAATTAAAATAATTCTAAACATTAGTAATTTTCATGAACTAATTTCAAGCCAGCCTGCTCTGAGCACTTTTCTGTTCTCCTTTATTTAATATTGGATCATCTCACATTGTGTGGTCTTTGAAATAATGTATCCTGGAGTACATTTCAACTGACAGAGATAAAGAGAAAAGAGTTATTAGATAAGTATACTTGATATTTTTCAAAGAAGAGATTCTGGGAGTATTAAAGGGCAATAACTACCGTAATCAGAAAACATTTCATTTTGCATCAGGACACCTGAGTTTTAAATATTAATTCTGCTGTATACAAACTGTTTGACTTGAACAAGTGATCTGATCTCACAGAACTTCAGTATTTAATTGAAGTAATCCATTTCCATGGGCCAAAGTTCATCCCTTTTTGTGATTCCATTGCTTCCATGAAATGACAAGATGAAATTGACATAAACCCAGAGGGTAGGAAAGGCCCATATAAAACTTGGCAAATATAACCTGTGCACCTAAGAAGAATTATTTTAATATTACCTCATTTGTGTCAAAGATGATTAAAGAGCTAAAATATTATGGTCCTTTAAACTTTTTTCTTAACTAAATTTGATACAAGTAGATACAAAATGAATGTGGATGATGAAATAGAAATTATTCTGAGCCAAGAAATAGTGATTTATGTTCTCTCAGCTTGTGAAACTAACAATATCCTATAAAGCCCAAACCTACAATTTTACAGTCACTTAATGGCCCACAATTTCCCAAGTGTCTTTTTGGAAGAAAGAGTTCTTGGAATTATAGTCATGGAAGTCACTTGCATATTTATTTTTGTATTAATTCCACAGCTTTTTGGTGTTTTGTTTTGATTTTTTTTAATAAAATGGTAAGAGCGAGTTAGCAAAATTCCCCTTGGGCTAGGAGTATGGTAGTAAAAGAGAAAACAGAATGTTGATCTTATTTGAAATTAAGGAAATATAATGAAATGTCAAAGAGACCTCATATTCTATTAAATCAGAATCATATACCAAATAATAGAGACTTACTTGACTATAAAACTAACAAAATATTGACAATATGGAGGTTACCAAGTGCTAAAAATCCAAAAGTTGCCACAAGAATGCTCATCACATGAATTATTCTGGTTTCATAGCAGGCATCTGGTAACCTTCTTGTCATACTGAAAGTAATATTGGCCAATAACAGAAAAAAGAGGCTGCCAATGTTCCATCATTTTTGGCTTTTTTGTATATTAAAAAAAAAAGTTCTATTGATGCTCTTCTCTTTATTCTCTTATTATTTCCTAATCATTTACTACACATTTTTAAATAGAAAATAAATAACTTGAGCACCATATTAACTTTATCTAATAATATTTTAATTTAGATAGGCCTCAAGAACTTCTAGTTCACAAAACAATTGAGATTAGATTTGAAAGGATCTCAAAAACTGTCTAGTTTAGTTTTCTAAAATTTTTCCTATTCCCAAATAGGTTAAGTGACTTATCTAACTTGTTACACGCAATAAAAGTAGGATCTAGTTTTTAAAGGCATGTATTCTTACTTTAAAGTCAGTGTTCTTTTAACTATGCCAATGTCAGGGTACTACTCTGAATTTCAGGACTATTATAAGAATAGTTTGCTAGTATCAACAACTGTTACCAATATAGTTCTTTAAGATTTTCAAAGCATCTTTTTCACAATGAATCTTTGGGGATTTAGGGAGTATTTTTCTCCTTTATTTTTAAAGAAGAAAAAAACTGAGGTTCAAAGAACTGGGATTTGAACTCAAAAACATTTCACCTCCAATTTTGGTGCCTTTTCCACTTTGCTACAATAAAAAAATTGTGATGACTATTTGAGAGAATAGTTCTGAGATTCCAAGCTTAAAATTTGTCAGGTATATGGAATTTTAACCTTTCTTGTTCTAAGCATATCTATATTTTAACAATTGTAAATATGTGTAAAGGAAGAATAGCCAAAGAGAAACTTCACAGCTCTTTGATCTACATTGTGTCTCCACTTTAGGTGACAGAATTTTGGTTGGTTCTTAGTAATAAATCATTTCATCTAGATCTTCAAACAGACAACCTCTAATAAAAAAAATAAGCTATATTTAAGACTTAAATATTGATGTCAAATGTGGTATACCTTTAGAATATATGCTGAAAGAGGAAGGAAAATAGGGTATAATGTGTTGACTTGAACATACAAGATGGATTTGTCCAGTCATATATGTGGAATAGACATGGTCTTTTGAAAGGTTATTTTAAGGGACAGCTAGGCGGTGCAGGGTATAGAGCACTAGCTACAAATCTGGCCTCACTTTCTACCGTGTTTCCCCGATAATAAGACACTTATTACTTTTTTGGACAGAAAAACCCCAGAGGGCTTATTTTCAGGGAAGGGCTTATTTTAATGAACATAAACAGCAATTTTAATAAACAGGTAAATGTGAACAAAAAAAAAAAGTACTTTTATTCAATAATGATCATGTCATCTTCTTCAACAAAATCGTCATAAGAGTCCATACCCTGAATTCCATCCTGGATATCTTGTGCCTCTATTTCCTTCAGAAGAAGTGGACCCAATCTTTCATGTCCAGCAATATAGCTCTCTTTAAATGAACACGTCTTGTCCAGGTAACCTGCTCGTAGTGCCTTGGCGACACAGCTGTCAGTAATTTTATCCCATGACTTCTTCACCCAAGTCACGACTTTTTGCAGACAGGGCTTCACAAAGTTTCCATGCTGATTTCTTTCCATTCTATTTTCAATGTAGTCATTGACTTCCATGCGCAAATGGTCCTTGAATGACTTATTTGTTGCAATATCAAGGGTGTGTATATAGGCAGTCATTCCTGCAGGAATCATTACTTGATCTATTCTTCTCTCTGCAAGGAAGTTCTTCATTTCTTTAGCCGTGAGTGCTGGCTGAATCCCAGATTATCAGACCTCTTTGGTTACCTCGCATAACAAGTGGCAGCATTAAATCAACCCACTTTCTTATACTGGCTTGTGTACACCAGGCTTTTTCGGTTTCAAGAACGTAAAAGCCTGATACACATTCAATCTTGTCTTTCTTGTCCTTACTGATGATTAGAAGTGTGGCTTTCTTTCCATCCAAACAAATTGCCAAAACACAGGTGACCCGTGCACTTTCATACCCAGTGGTGGGAATGTAGATTGACGTTGCACCCCTGTGATGAATTGTTGTTTGAGATCCTTGTCCCATAAACACTGCAGTTTCATCCATAGCAATAATATTGCAGGTTTGGTACTTGGAAATGTCGATCCTATCAGTAAAGGATTTGAATGAAAGTGCACGTTTAATAACTTCAGCATCTTCCAGCTTAAACAGTGTTATTGATCTTCTTAGGGACAGTTCATACCATTGAAGGAAACCGTCCAACCAGTGTTGTGATGCTTTGAATCCTTCTGAGATCATTTCAAACTCTGGTGCCATTGAAAGGGCAAATGCTTGAATATCAGCCCTCGCACAACCAAGGCCTTTGCTCTCCTGTCAGCAATTCATTCACCAATGAGGATCTCCAAGTCAGGATATAAGGGTTGCCAACCTGATCCAGACCTGCGCTTTTTCCCTTTTCCCTCATCCACCTGTTGATTGAGGTTATTATAATCTGCTCTCCATTTTCTGACCATTTGAAGATCCAAATTTTTTTTTTACAGAAAACTGCAAGATTCTTGCCATGTGACTCCTCTACAATTGCTTTCTTGTACTCAACAGTATAGCTCTTCCTTTTTGTACTCATGTCTGGGGGTCAAAACAGACAGAATAATAAAATTATGACTATCAGTCCTTCTTTTCACTCCATCATGCCCCTCGATAATGTTTTAACCCCATCATGCTCCCTGAGTGCTCCTTCTATCTTCCATGATGCCCCCTGAGTTCTTCTTTTATCCTCCATCATGCCCCTTTTATCCTCCATCATGCCCCCTCACTCCCGCTTACATACCAGGTTTTTATGTTGTCCTGCCTTAGCTCTCCTCCATGACACTGCTCTCAATGGAGCTAGCAAGCAAATCACTGGGGAAGAACAGGATGAATCGCTCACTGCTGCAGCTCTGATTGGATACAGCTCGTGTGCGTTTCACCCGGGGGGGAGGGGTGTACGGTGCATACAGAGGGTACCATAATGTAGTGTGTAGCGCAGGGGATCACCTTCACTACAGTAGCAATCTCAATAGGGCTTATTTTCAGGGGAGGGCTTATTTTAGAGGAATATTACACAGTAAGGGGAGGGCTTATTTTGGGGATAGGTCTTATTATTGGGGAAATACAGTAGCTGTGTGATCCTGGGCAAGTCACTTAACCCCAATTGCCTCAGCAAAACAAATTTCCAAAGGTTATTTTAAGATTTAATTTAATAATTAAAAACAAACAAACAAACAAACTCCCTGTGAATCTGAATAGGAAAAGATTGCCATATTGTGAAATAGAGTTTAGAATCCCCATTTTCCTATTCAATTTATATTTACATATAAAAATAATATTACTTTGCAAATCATTGAAGTGATAACAAACTAAAGAATGACCTCTTCTTCCATTCATAAGCCTGTATGTCACTATTGTATATATAAATCATGAATGGCATTGGTGAAAACACATCTCTCTCTTTTATGATCTATTCAATAATCATCAGAATACCACTGAACAAGATTATTGTTGGTTTCATTTATCAAGGAATCTTTAATGATTTTAACAGGTACAAGAGACTCATTACTGGAAGGGAGACTGAAGTTGAGTTTTGCTTGATATGCTTGTGTAATCAGCAAGCAATGAACAGGGTAGGGATTATGTTTGTTGGAAAATTAAATGAGTTCTGGGACTTTAAAAATGTGATTAGCCATAGAGATTAATTTGCAAGAGTATGTCTGTTTTCTTCCCAGATTAGGTATATAAGCAGGTCATTATCACAAAATTTCATAAAGATGGGAGTATGGGTATATAAGCTACTAGTTATTGGTATTCTATTGATTTCTCACAACAAATGAAAAACAGAATCCTTATATATGGGGAGGTCTTTCATATGTTTCTATTTCCATATGATAGTGTGCTGAATGAAGCAAGTTCCAGAAAAGTATGTGGCCTCTTCAATGAGATTAATGATAACCCTAAAGGGACTGACCTAACAATCAAAATAGAAAAAAGAACTAAATGAAACAAAAAAATAACTATTCTCAGACCATCGTTGCATGTCTAATTCTTTTAGGCTCTATTGCAGTTAGAAAGAATCTTTGAGAGCATCAAGTCCTTACCCTCAATTTGCACAAAGGATTAAAATGATTTGCATAAAATCTTACAGGGAATATGTGGCAGACTTGGAAATAAACTCTTGGTCTTTTAACTCCAAACCAAAAATTTCTTTTGATTTTATTAAATCCTTCTGTGTTGGTTTACTGATGGTAGAACATCGTTGCATATATTTAGAAGAGGCATTAGACATTAATAATTAATTTGGCCCAAAACTGAGTAGGAATAAGGGACTATTTTGTATCTAGGAAACTGTGTAGTTCTTTTGTTAATCTCAAGCTACACCTTGACATAAAGACCTCCCTTTTCAACACATTTTCCCAACAATGATACATAGTTGAGAGTCTCATAAAACCACAATCTCCAGGGAATGAAAATTGTAAGTAATTTATAGCAATTTATAGCATAATTGAAAGATTGATCATTAGATCACAAAATCTTTAGTAAACTGCAAATAATTACCTACATCATGATTTAAATGATATTTCTGATGATAATTCATATTTAAAAATATGATATAATGAAACTAAAGGAAATGGGGAAAGTCTGAATGCTAGTTCTAAAATAAACGTGTAGAGGAAATACTTCAGCACAGTGGATAAATCCTTTGGGATTTATCTTTGGAAGAATAAAGACAAGTACCATACTTGAGAGGAAGGCATAGATGAATTGTAAGGACTAATGAAGGAATGATCACCCTTCTCACCTTGACCTCTTAGAATTGTTCAAGTTTTATGTCAAATCTTATCTTCCTAAGAAGGTCTTATTCTGTCTCCTCAAGCTACTTGTATCTACTCCTCTTGGATTGTCTTTCATTTCCTCTATACATATCTTGCATCTATTTTATTGTCATATTGTCTTTCCCATTAGAATGGAAGCTCCTTGTGGACAAGGGCTATTTTAGCCTTTCTTTGTGCATTCCCAAAATATCATAGTGCTTACTAAATACTTATTGAAAACAGAAAGAAAAGAAACCAAAATATATTGGGATCACAAACCTACTCAAGCACTAATATATTGAGATTTACAAATCTCAACATTGCTACAAAGAGGTTATCAAGGTAAACAGCATCCAATTTCTAACATCTATAGTCAGTCATCATTCTGCCATTCTAAGGAGAATCTGTGTCCAATTGATACTTTTAAGCTTAGTAAGGTTATTTTAAAATTCTGAATATATTTGTTCTCTAAATAATTCAAATCAATAAAATGTCAAAACATGAAATACCACATAGACAACCAACATAAATGACTTTGAAAGTATTTCTTGTTCCATTTATCTTCTTCAAATGTTACAACTGTTCCAATATGGAAAGAGGATAAGAATGGAACTGACAACCAGAGCTAGACTATAGCTATGAAATTCAGTATTTTTAGCCCAAAAAGGTTTTACTTGGGGAATGAAATTAATCCAACAGTTCTATGCTTCCTCTATTTAAAAGAGACCCATTTGTTTCAGTTGGGCTTTAGAGAAAAATGACTCTGATGGTACCATCTGAGCAGAGTTTTTTGTCCAGTAGGCCTCACCTGAAATCCTTTTCCAGTCATGAATCTGAATTTATCTGTATTTTGACTCCCTGTTTCTGGCCTTCTGATCAAACATTGCTCCAAGTCTCATTGTAGACTTGATGAAACTTGTTGACATTGGTTCTACTACTTTACTTTCCAGGTACATAGAAAAAAACTTCTCCCATGTGTTTGAAAACTATTTAAATTTTTTTATAACTTTTTATTGATAGAACCCATGCCAGGGTAATTTTTTACAACATTATCCCTTGCACTCACTTCTATTCTGATTTTTCCCCTCCCTCCCTCCACTCTCTCCCCAAGATGGCAAGCAGTCCTTTACATGTTGAATAGGTTACATTATATCCTAGATACAATATATGTGTGCAGAACTGAACAGTTTTCTTATTGCACAGGGAGAATTGGATTCAGAAGGTATAAATAACCTGGGAGGAAAAACAAAAATGCGAGCAGTTTATATTCATTTCCCAGTGTTCTTTCTTTGGGTGTAGCTGCTTCTGTACATCCTTGATCAATGGAAACTGAATTAGCTCTCTTTATTGAAGAGATACACTTTCATCAGAATATATCCTCAAATAGTAATCGTTGTTGAGGTATATAATGATCTCCTAGTTCTGCTCATTTCACTTAGCATCAGTTCATATAAGTCTCACCAGTCCTCTCTGTATTCATCCTGCTGGTCATTCCTTACAGAACAATAATATTACATAATGTTCATATACCACAATTTACTCAACCATTCTCCAATTGATGGGCATCCATTCATTTTCCAGCTTTTAGCCACTACAAACAGGGCTTCCACAAACATTCTGGCACATACAGGTCCCTTTCCCTTCCTTAGTATCTCTTTGGGGTATAAGCCCAGTAGAAACACTGCTGGATCAAAGGGTATACACAGTTTGATAACTTTTTGAGCATAGTTCCAAATTGCTCTCCAGAATGGCTGGATGTGTTCACAATTCCACCAACAATGTATCAGTGTCCTTGTTTTCCCACATCCCCTCCAACATTCACAATTATCTTTCCCTGTCACTCTAGCCAATCTGACAGGTGTGTAATGGTATCTCAAAGTTGTCTTAATTTGCATTTCTCTGATTAATAATGATCTGAAGCATATTTTCATATGTCTGTAAATAGTTTCAATTTATTCATCTAAGAATTGTCTGTTCATATCCTTTGACCATTTATCAACTGGAGAATGGTTTGATTTCTTATAAATTAGAGTCAATTCTCTATATATTTTGGAAAAGAGGCCTTTATCAGAACCTTTGATTGTAAAAATGTGAAAACTATTTAAATATTTGAAAAGACATATTTATTCTTCCTTGCTCTGTGTTAAACTTTCTTGAGCAATATTGTATAGTGGATAAAGAATAGGCCTTAAAATCAGCAAGACTTGAATTGAAATCTTTCCTCTGCATTGTCTATGTGATCTTAATTAATCCTTCAGTCTCTCAGTTCCCAAGATAGCTCTCTAAGATTAGAAGTTATAAATAGTTGCCCATGTGTAGTAGTAGAGGGAATTTCCTCCCCAAGAATTCCTCATTGGTGAATTTACTAATGTAGTCACCTGCCTGGCCATCTTCTTTCTCCTCTTTCTCCCCAAAGCAAAAGTGAAACAAAACAACATAAACACATAATTACTCCTTTGTTGTTTTTGTTGTTCAGTCATGTAATGTCTGGGCTAGCTCTCTGGAGGGCCTCAAGATCTGTAAAGGGCTGAGGCTTGAGTTGATGCACTGAGGTCCCAAGCACATGAGGCTAAATAGTAATTGGACCATACTCTATTAATATATAAGCTTGGAGAAAGAATGGCCCCTGCCCACTCTTTGTGTAAGTCCTGATGTGTTGTATAGGAAATGACGATTCTGGTGGGTGGAGGCAGGGGAGTGAAAAAGGAAGGGGAGGAGAACTCAGGCCCCACTTTCTCTGCTAGCTGGCTTCCTGTCGCAGCTGCCCATATTGCTATCGCAATCCTTCTTGCCCATATTGCTATCACAATCTTTTTTCACCTCTTCACTTCAATAAAGACTGAAGATTTTTCCCTTAACCTGAGTTCCTGACTCCGGCTGATTTTAAATACGCGGTCATTACAATTGGTGCCCAAACAGGGACATTAGATTGTTGTAGG
The DNA here is from genome assembly GCF_016432865.1 of Antechinus flavipes. Classification (NCBI taxonomy): domain Eukaryota; kingdom Metazoa; phylum Chordata; class Mammalia; order Dasyuromorphia; family Dasyuridae; genus Antechinus; species Antechinus flavipes. The sequence goes on from NC_067401.1 coordinate 361,541,293, forward strand.
ACTTTAAATCCCTCAGGAATCATTGGATTCTTTGAGATTTAAGACTTGAAAGCCCTCAGGAATCATTGGATTTTCTGAGAAATGATAAGACTGTCACAGGACTTCAAAATCTGCTGGAATCATTGGATTCCCTAAATCATAAAAAGACTTTTGCTGGACTTCAAAAACTTGGGGGGATCATTGGATTCCCTGACATGTGAAGCAATGGACAATAGATTGGTTTTGGACTATCTCTTGGCTGCTGAAGAAGGTGTATGTGTGACTGCTGTTTACATACTCTCCTTCTAGGACTTCTGGCAATCTTTTACAACACAATGTTGATTTATATTGTTTGTTATCCCATTAATTGTGTGAATAATTCATGTTTGTTACACCACATCAAGCCTGCACTGACTGTGGGGAGAGTCATCACTAATAGCCTCTGCGTTGTTGCTATGTGCTTGTGTAATACTTCCAATGCTGATGGGTTTGTGCATAATAAGACCCTTGAGCCCAGAAACCTGCTAGCAACCCCCACTTCCCTTTGGTGCTTTTCATCTCCCTTCCTGAGATATCAGGGAGGGCATGATTATCTCCTTTTTAGTGCTTTCACCTCCCTTCCTGAGAAGTCAGGGGGGTCGTGATCACCTCCTTTTCGGTGCTTTCACCTCCTTTCCTGAGAAGTCAGGAAGGATGTGATCACCTCCCCTTGGGGGCTCAGACCTCCCTGAGGAGTCAGGGATGGCATGATCACCTGTGTTCTAAAACAAAAGAAAGAGGGAGATGTAATGGGCTGAGGCTTGAATTGATGCACTGAGGTCCCAAGCACATGAGGCTAAATAGTAATTGGACCATACTCTATTAATATATAAGCTTGGAGAAAGAATGGCCCCCACCAACTCTTTATGTAAGTCCTGATGTGTTGTATAGGAAATGATGATTCTGGTGGGTGGAGGCAGGGGAGTGAAAAAGGAAGGGGAGGAGAGCTCACTTTCTCTGCTAGCTGGCTTCCTGTTGCAACTGCCCATATTGCTATCGCAATCCTTCTTGCCCATATTGCTATCGCAATCTTTTTTCACCTCTTCACTTCAATAAAGACTGAAGATTTTTCCCTTAACCTGAGTTCCTGACTCCGGCTGATTTTAAATATGCGGTCATTACAAAGATCAGTCAAAGTTAGGATCAATAAAAGTCCTTGGTCTTTAGGAGGAGAATTAAAGGAGGCAGGCAAGCTGCCACGTGGCTTGTCAAAGATGGATCCTGTTCTAAAGCCTGAAGTCTTCCTTTCTGAGCATGCTGCTGCAGAGAGACTCACTCTCCCTCAGCCCTCCACTCCTTCCCTATGATTACTTCACCACAACACATTCAGTAGTTGCCTATCTTGATTAGAGCCATCACAACACCATATCATTTAAATATATGTTTATAGAATCATTATCTCACATTGAGTAGGTACTTCGCCTTAAACACTCTGCTGTCTTAGATTCGAGTACACCTTTTCAGAGTTCCAGCCCTCCACACAGGCATGTCTAGCTTTTTGTAACCATATTTGAGATTTTCTTGGTAAAAATACAGGAGTGATTTGCCATTTTTTTCTCCAGGTCATTTTACAGATGAAAAATGGAGACAAACAGGGTTAAATGGCCTTGCCCAATGTCACCATATCTTAGGTCAAATTTGATCTCACAAAGATGAGTCTTCTTGACTTCAGGGTCAGTAGCCATAGTATCCATAGTGTCCTCTGTGCCAACTGGCTATTGATGTAATTTACAGATTTCTCAACACCTTGATAACTTTATTCTTATCTGTTTATGCTCTATGTTTTTATTCCATGTCCCCTCACCATATTGGGACATCTTTAATTGAATGCCACAGTCCATATATATTCTGAACAATGTGAAGTACAGGAGAATTCCTACTTCCTGTGATCAGAACACCATATCTATAATCATACAGTTTAAGAATGTGTTAATATTTTTAGCAGCCAAATCACACACGCTAAACTTGTGACTAGCTAACATTTTCATGTCTTGATTTCATTATGAAAGATCAAAAGATGGTATTTTGTTTATTATTTCATCCTTTTCTGTTCCAAGTTCATTGTCAAGGATGGTGTTAGAAAGCATTAGTAATATATATTAGTCCAGTTTCCTTGAATGCCAACTCCTGAAACAATACCAGCCTTAGTCATCCTTAGCCTTTCCATCAGGTTAATTCATATTGAACTAAAAGAAACATGGGCATAGTTACTTTAATATACATAAAAATTATTACATTCCCTCCAAATAGTACAGATTGAAGTGTGTTCATATTAAATAATGGAAAAGATACTCAGCCAATCTGGTTGGGGGTTTACTCTAAGTCTCACAGAGAGAGTCATGTAGTTTTTATGGGAAAAGTACTTTACCTCTTTTTGTCTCTCTATTATTTACACAGAGTAACCAATTGTGTAACAACCTGGGAGAGAAAGGCTATATCATTGTGAGATTGTTCTTCAAGGATCACAGATTTCACTTTTTGAACTATCACTTCTAAAATCAACAGACTGAGGAAAGTGGACCTCTAAATGCCTCATACTAGAACTTCTACTAAGTGGTAGCTCTTTCTTTACTTTCAGAAACAACAATATGGGTCTTTCTAAAAATTCAATTTTAAGATTTTTATTATTTACAAGTGAGCTTATTTGTATAGAAGTGAATGAACAAGAACATTGGCAAGAACTTTCTAACCAACATCATATTTTAGAATTTCCCCAAAGGCTTACATGTGATTTTACTTGGATCCAATATGGAGGGTAATGATATTACCCTTTTTCATTTGGTAAATTGTGAATAAATAGTGCTCCAAAAAGAAATAATCTATTTTTGTCCAACCAAAGATTTATTTATTCATATCTAAGCAAATAAGCTCCTTTGTAAATCACAAAAATCTTTTTTAAAATTTTCAAAAATCATTACTGCTTTTTCTTTAAGTTAGTTATAAATCCAAATATTTACCTGAGTGAATTTAGAAAGTTTGGGTTGTGATTTTTAATATCCTTTCTCCAATTCAATTGGGTTTTGAACAGAAAGCTGTTTTTTTTTTCATTTCTGACATTTTAATTGATAGTCATTTATTCTAGGTCTTGTCTATGTAAAGAATTTTTTGATTAGCAGCATATTGTTTAATTGGGATTAAATTTGCCCATTCTAAAAAATGGCATGAGTGATTGTTTTGTTTAGTAATTGTGTATTCTGTGATTCTTGCTCAGGCAAAACTCCTATTGAAGTTAAAACACCTTATAATATTTTCTGTAATTGGTTGAGAGTTTGCTATGAGGTTCTTGAATAGTTACTATAATAATATATACTTAATATACCCCAAGTAAAGGCATTTGTTATTTCTGGCCTGTTAGATATATTTAGAGAATGTAAATTGGGCAGATTGATAATGTTTGTATTACTCTGATTATTGCATGTCACAATTTGTGTCTTTCTGCCTTGAACAAAGCATTCTTTTGTTATTAAAAATTCTAACAAAAATAAAGGTTTAGGAAAGCTCTTTTGGATTCCATCTTTCAAATGACTCTGAAGTCTCTCCAAAGTATCTGCCAATCCTGGAGACTGTTGATCTGTGTTTAGTGCCACATCACAAAAAAGTCATAATTAAGGTAAGCACGGCAGACCTTGGCTATGGAATTCTTGGACACAAACTTTGATGATTGAGGATAAAAATCAGTCTCAAGGGGGATGAAGTGCTAAAGGCATCACAGAACAAAGGAAAAGGCAATTTTGTGGGGTATTTTAAAACTTACATTCAGATGCCGTGGTGTCATATTTAAGGCTTCAATCTACTTGTCCTTTTTTGTCTCATTTACCTGATAGTTTTAGGCAGCTTTTTAAAAGTTAATTTCTTATTACATTTTCCCTGTCTTTTCATCTTTGTTTATGTTACTCTGGGCATATATAGGTGCTATTCATCCACTTGTGGCTGTGACCACACAGTAACCACACTCCAATAAAATGTCTCAGAAGATACATTAAACCAAGTTGAGGGTGACTGACCACAACATGTTCATTAAGTTAGAGGAGGATTTCTACTCCAAGCATGTGAAGACTTTCCCCAATGGGCTGAGTAGATGAGAAAACGTTGCTCCATTGACCAAGAAGGCAGGAGAAGCAGGTGTTGTGGAGTTCTTAGAACTTGCTCAGATGTCAAAGATCATCCACTGCATTTTGGATAATTTCCAATTGAATTGACTTTTATACTATCACTGGACTTCAATGCCTCTGGCAGAGAGACTGAAACTGCCAACTTTGTGCAATCCTATTTCACTTAAATCTATTTCATACACCAGACAAGACATCACCCTGTTATGTCAATGGTCCTCTTAAAAAATGATGGACAAACAAGAACAATATAATAGTCCTTCCACCTGGAAAAAAATAGTTAGCTTTCATTTTTTCTTGTTACTGACCTTTACTTAGCTCACAATTTTTAATCCATGGTACTAAAGAAAATCTATCTCCTCCTTATCCTTTTCTTCTCTCATCTATAATATGATCAAGATAACTGTGTGTTCACAAGTCTTCTAGTATTTGAGTATGAATGAAAATTCTATAAAATAAAAGCTCTTTACCTAGGACCTGCAACTGTTAAGGAGTCCATGGATGGATTTTAGGGGATTTATGAATAAAAATGAAGAATACTTTTCATGATAATTCAATATAATCACTTTCATGTGTATTCTATATATTTTATTGTATGTATTTAAAATCAACATAAATAAAAAAAAAGGGTTTAAAGACTTCAACATACTCCCAAAATTATTCATGACAAAAAGTAATTACCCTTATTACAGGAGAAAGTATAAAATATTTTCAGTCAGAAGACCCAAACACTTAGAGCTACAGCTTTGTTGGTTTAGCAATAAATAAGAGTTTTATTAACATCCTATAATTTCCATTCAAAGATACAAATACCTAACATTTTAATTGGATTTATTTTTGTCTAGACCTATGATTTCCTTGAAGTAGAAAACTACTGGTAATGACATTCCCTTCTCCCACTCCACTCTGGTAGCTGATTTGAGACTTTTGTCTTTAGAGAGGTACGTGGGGCATTGAGAAAATAAATGATTTATCAAGGGTCATGTGACCAGTAGTTTCAGAAGTGGAAATTGAGTCTAGCTCTCCCTGATCTTCCAAGACTGCCTTTTTATGCAGTGTATCATTGTGTTTCTACATTTTAGTATATTTTAGTACCTCATATTTGATCAGACAATATAATATAATTAAAATGATGCTGGATATGAAATCATAGGACATAAATTTGAACTGAGAATTACAATTTGCCAGTTGAGGTCTTGATTGGGTAAGTCACTTCACCACTCTGGACCTCAGTTTAATTACCTGCAAAGTGAGGGGATAGGGCATATGATCTTAAAAAGTTTCACAGAAAACTTAATTCAATGATTAAAAGTGTTCAAAATTTATGAGAATAAAAACATCTTTACATAAATTGTGTGTGTGCTTCTTCATAATCTCTCTGAAATTCCAGTGAAGCTTAGTTTCCTTTTCATTTCATCAAGATACAGGCTTTAGGCTAAGCTGTCTTGTAATGAAAATAGATTCCAAATTCATAATTTGCTATGACTGTGCGTTGATGTGGGCTTTTTATTGCTGGGGCAAAGTAAGAGCAGACTGAGCTCCAGTTAACAAAGGAATATAATCATTTTGCTCCTTCATCTATGCTTGGAAGCCATGCCAATCACAGAGGTATGACCACAATAAGCCTGGTTCTTTAAGTCATGTATGCAAATCTGTCTTGTTGCATTACAGTTACCAAGTGACTCTCTAATGTATGTTTGTAGTGCATGGTGGCTCCCTTCATTAGCCAGGATTTCCATTCCATCATGGTGGCAGAAAAGGGCAAATGTTTCACACACACACACACACACACACACACACACACTCCCACACACAACTTCTTCAGGAGAGTTGAATAATTCTTAAAGGAATAATATCCATTACCACCAATCACTACACTTGTTCTGTTTAGCTACTGGCAAATGTCCTGCACAGACAACTGTTTTCTATCCTTTCTAATGGAAAGAAGCAGGAGCATGGATAATCCAAAAATCATTTATATTTGGCTCTGGCATGCTTTCTTTTTTTTTTTTTTTTTGATTTATATTTGAATATGTGAGACAAAATTCTCTAAAGAAACTGAAGCCATGTTGTGAAAGACTGATTTAAGGACTGAAATGTTTTCCAAATTCCCCATTTGTATCCCCCGCCCAAGTCCATCAAGTTCCTCAACCTATCTGCAGGGACATATAGTAGCACCTATCAAATTGTAACAAATGCTGACTGAGCACTGGATCTGTCATCACATCATAGCCTTTTATGAGTAGTAAATCATCAAATATAATTAACAGTGCTATAGGTTATAAGGGCAGTTAGGTGGTACAGTGGTTGGAACATCGGATTTGAGATCAATATGGTCTGAATTTAAGTCCAATTTCAGACACTTTATAGCTATATGACTTTGGGCAAGTCATTTAGTCCTATCTGCCTTAAGTTCTCTATCTGTGAAATGGTCTGAAAAAAGAAATAACAGACCACTCCAGTATCTTTGCCAAAAAAAAGAACAAAACAAAACAAAACAAAAACAAACAAACAAACAACAACAACAACAACAACAACAACAACAACAAAAACTCCAAAGAGTCATGAAGAATTGGACTGGAAAAGTTGGATGTGACCAAAGCAACTGAACAGTTATAAGGTTATCAAGTAATTTAAGCCTAAAACATATTTTGAATATTTTTAGAAAGGATTGAACACCATAGTTAGAAAGGAAAATTGATAAGATCATCACTGACATTTCTAAGATAGAGATCTAACTATATCATTTTCCTCAAAAGAATTAGTAACTTCTCATTGCCTCTAGAATAAAATTCAGACATATAACCTGGTATATAAAGTTCTCCACAATCCATTTTTAGAAGGCAACTAGGTGGTACTGCAAGCAGAATGTTAGGCCTAGAATCAGGAAGATCTGAGTTCAAATATAACCTCAGATTCTTACTAGGTATGAGACCCTGGGCAAGTCACTTAACTCTATTTGCTTCAATCTCCTCATCCATAAAATGAGCTAGAGAAAGAAATGGCAAACTACTTCAGTATACTTGCCAAGAAAATCCCAAATGGGTTCATGCAAAATTGAACACAACTCGAAAAACTCAGCAATCTCTCTTACACCTATTCTACTCATTTCACAAAAAACAACCACCAAAAAAAAATCATAAAATTTCAGAGTTGAGAAATGACCTTAGAAAGACGATCTGATCTAACTCATATCTGGAAAAATTCCTTACTACAGCTTACCTGACCGATGGCCATCTGATCTCTATTTGAAAGCCTCAAATGATGGAAGATACTCCTGATGGCACATATTCCAGTTTCAGGAGCTCTGCTTGTTTGGAAATTTGTAGGCGATTGGGACTAAATTAGCCTCTTTGAAACTTTCTGCCCTTGCTGCTACTTCTAATTTCTGGAGCCAAACAAACATAAATTTGTGGGGCAATCCTTCAAATATTTGATGATAGTTATTACTTCTTTTACTAATTTTTTTCTCTTTACTAGGCTCAATATCTTCATTTTCTTCAACCAAACATTATGTGCCTAGAAGCTTTTTACATTTCTCTTAAACTCCCTAATTTTTTAAAACACTTTTGTTGTACTTCATAGCCAACCTCAATTGACATCTGAAAAAAGAGGGGAGGTGGGGGATGGAGCCAAGATGGTGGATAGCAGACACAACTTTCTGTGACCCCACTTCTCTCAAACCAACAGCAAAAAAGCCTCTAAACTTGGAGTCAAAGAACCCACAAATAGTTGGAGTACAATACATTCCCAGAAGAAGATACCTTGGAAGAACTTCAGAACAGGTTTGTGTCAAATGGGCAGAGAGACAGTCTGCCAAGCCCAGACATTAGCACAGGGAGATTGGGGGCAAGGAGCTTGGGTGGTGAGTTGGAGCATTGCAGCTTCCATGCACCTGGGAATATTCTGTGAGCCTCTTAGGCTTATTTGCAAACAAGTGGTTTGGCAAATTTGCTACAAAAGGCAAATTGTAAATTCCTGAGCCATGGAAGAAATGGGGACCTCACTGTGATCAGACAGCACTAGAAATCAATTAGCAGAACTTCCCCAGGGCAAATTAAAGCAGGTGTTGCTCCTTTGCATTGAATAGATCTCAAGCCTTAAAAAAAAATTAATAAAAAAAAAAAAAAAAAGAACTTTCACCATAGATAGTTTTTATGGACAGAAAGACAAACAGACCTCAAATCCTGAGATTCCTAAATTTTTAATTTAATTTAATTTTTAAATTAGCTGTCTTTGCTCTATTTTCCAGGTCAGTTGTCTTTCCAATGAGATATTTCACATTGTTTTCTAGTTTTCATTATTCTGATTTTGTTTTATTGTTTCTTGATTTCTTATAAAGTCATTAGCTTCCATTTGTACATTTGGTTATTAAAATAAAATTTTAATTTTTAAGGAATTATTTTCCTTAGTAACCTTTATGCCTATTTTGCCATTTAATAAATTTTGCTATGTAAGGTATTTTCCACTTTTGTATTCCCTTTCCCATCCCAATTTTTCCTCTACCTCTCTTACATGGTTTTCAAAATTCTTTTTGAGCTCTTCCAGGGTTTGAGACTAATTCTTATTTTTCTCAGAGACTTTGGCTATAGGAATTTTGACTTTGTTATCTTCTTCTGAATATGAGGTTTTGATCTTCCTTAGGACCATAGTAACTTTCTATGGCCATAATCTTTTTCTGTTCTTTGCTCCCAAAGACTTGCTCCTTGTTTGCTGGTTTCCCAAAGTGCTTGTACTCTAGTCCAGCACACCATTTCGGCCAGTCTTCTAAGGTATATTTTGTGTCTGAGTATTAAAAAATTTGGAAACTATTAGTGCTACCACTTATTCAGAAGCTTTCCAGAACTTCTTCTGGTTTGGTAGGGCCAGGTCTGTGCTAGCATGCATGGTCTCCACCAAGACTGTGTTGCACTTTTACCCTGATGAGACACCTTTCCTGGTCACATTCTAAGTTGTCTTTAGCTGGATAATTGTTTTACTCCTTCTTTTTGTGCATTCAGATGCTTTAAAATTTATTCATATTATTTAAATTAGGGAGGCATTGGGTGAGAACACAGATGAGTCCTCTTTACTCCACAATCTTGTTTCTGACCATATGGGCCACAGTTTCAAATTATTTTCTCACCTGCCTGGAATAATTCACAGACCTATTGACTATAGTTTTCAGAATACTTTATGAACATTTTCCCATTTTATCCTCAAAGAAATCCTGAGAGTTAATATTCAAAAGCCAATTATTCATCATAGCTCCACTCTCCTATAGATTAGGGAAATAAAATTACTTCCCCAATATCACACAGGCAGTTAGCATCACAGATGGAGTTGGAATCTAAGATCTTTGTCTTCTGATCCTGTGTTCTTTGCATTAAATGTTAAAAGTAGAATTCAAATTCTGGTTTCACATCTATAGCCTTTTCTGCTATCTTCCACCACCACAGTGCATCTTAAGAACAGTAATTTCAATGGAAATGTTCCAGGGCAATCCTAAAGTTGTATTAAGTGCCTATACTATCAGGAATTATCCCTGGTATTTTTGTTCAGGTTAGAGAGGGAGGGACAGAAAAGATGAACAAATAAATTTTTCTTCAAAATGTTTTACTTTTCCCAGTAAATTCTTATTTGACAAAGTCATACTTTTTTGTGGCACCAAAATTCATTTCTGACTCTGATCCAGGTTCTTTAGAAAAGACCACAGTTTTTCTGTCTCAGAAGTAACTTTTACCAACTATTTACATCTCAGCAGTGTAAATGAAAAGAAGCACACTGTTCCTGGCCTTTCACTGAACCTGTGCATAAGGCAAAGATTTTACTAATTTCCATTAGAAGCTAAAAGCTGGTTTTCCACTTGTCTTTGTGATCCTTTAGATTTTTCTTGAAAGACTGAAGGAAAAATTTGTAACTCTACAAATTCCATGGCAGGTTTATAATTGAGAGGTTTTGATCTTAGAGGATACCCCAAATCCCCTGAAGGGATAAGTTTGATTCAGGGAAAAGAAAGTTTTCTATGATATTCTTTAGTACGCTCATGTTGCAATAAAATAAAAAATTGGCATGTCATCTCAATTGATCTTTACAACACCTCAGTTAGGTATATGTTATTATCCCAATTTAAGGATAAACAAAAAGAAATGGATTATAGATTCTACTCTAAGTCACTTAGGTAATGTGTCTAAAGAAAAATTTGAACTTGGGTATTTTTAACTTCAAGTCCCATGCTCTCTTCATTGAGTCACCTTACTGCCTAAAGTGAGGGGTTTTAATCATATGTACTCTGAGGTACTTTTCATTTTTAGACTGATGATCCTATGATGATTTACTTTCATACTGAGAATTCTCTTCTTATCGTTTGCCTCCACTCAGCGTCAAGGTAGCTGTCTAAAAAACAGGCTGCCAAGAGATTGAATCATTTTTCTTGTCTTAGGAAAAGCAGAGACAGGTACAACTTAATAACGTTTGTATCTCTAAGCAAAGGGAGAAGGAAGGTGAGGAAAAGTAGCAGTCATAAACCAATAGGGCTGTCTTTAGACAGAGTATAGCAGAGATATTTTAAATCTCTTTCATATAGAGTAGTCTATTCATTTACACTTCACTTAAAAGTTCTAATTAAGTCTTAATTTAACTAAAAACATCTGTCAGCCCATATTGCTATGTATTCCTTCACATAACATAATTTACTCCCACTAATTAACAAATTATGTACCAAAATTAATTAACTTTTTTGATTCTAGGTTCTCCTAACTCACATTATTTTCAATATTTATAAGAAACTTGAGTTGGTATAAAAGGATATTTATTCATTATTCCAAATTCCATTGTCCCAAAATGGAAATATTTCTGTGAGCATATTATTTTGAGAAGATGCCATGATCACAATTAGGGGGATTATCTAGTTAAGGAATTCTTTGGCTGGGATATTCTCCATTGTTTTCTTTCATTGTGGTTTTGAAAAAAAAAAACTGTTCTCTGATTGATGGAGAGTTTGCTTGATATAATTGGATTGGGCTCCATATTCTTAAAATTTGCATGTTAAGGAGACAAAATGAACTAATGCATTTTCCCTCTTCCTTTTTTGTTGAAGCTTAGTGAAGTTTTTGTGTGCTCTTGTTAAAAAGACAAATTATTGCCCTTTTTCTGTTCCTATTTTAATTTTATGAAGAGAAACAAAATAATCTGTTTCTTAATCTGTTTAAGACAGAGAAAGCCTACTACATAATATATTGCTGAGTATTTTAAATGTAGTCCAAGGATGTTTTTTGGAGCTGGCAATTTTGCTTTTCCATTTTTAAAAAAAAAGTTAACTTAAAAACCTCAAAAAAGAACCTTACCATATACACAGTAGAACAGAAAAGATGATTATATATGAAATTGAATCATACCAATTTCTTTTTTTTTAAGTAAATAAATAATTATGCGTGACTTTCAAAATTGACCTATTTGTCTGCACTTCCTTCTGAATTACCTCTTCTCTCATCTGTGCATTTTTGGCTATTTTTTCACTAAATATTTTATAATTGCATATAAAATGTTTTAACAGCCATTAAAATGAATTCCCCTCTTGTCCCTTCATCCTTTTTGAAAAGGAAACTATTTGATATCTATTCTAGATATGAAATCAAGTGAAACATATTTTTGTATCTTCTATGTTGCAAAATAAAACACAGGGCAAAAAAAAAAAAAGAAAGAAAAGAAAAGAAAAATACATCATCTTTCAGAGTTTATCATTCTCTCTTCTCTCTCTCTCTCTCTCTCTCTCTCTCTCTCTCTCTCTCTCTTTCTCTTTCATGGTGAATAACATTTTTCATAGTAGGTCTTGAATCATTATCTTGATCAGAGTAACTGAATGTTTCACAGCTGATTATCATTATCGTATCAATGTCACTATGGATAGCATACTACTGGTTTTGCTCACTTTACTCTACATCAGTTCATGTCAGTCCTTGCAAGTTTTTTTGAAATCATCTTGCTCATAATTTCCTATAAAAATATTATTTCATATTATTATATAACACAACTTGTTCAGCCATTCCTTAACTGATGGACATCCCCTCAATTTCCAAATGTTAGCCACCACAAAAAAGAGCTGTTAAGAATACATTTTTTTCCATTCAAAAAAAAATTTCTTTGGGAGACAGACCTATAGCTCTTTGAATATAGTTTCAATTTCAGAATGATTGGATCAATTCACAACTTCACATTGCATTAGAGTAAAAATGTTCATATCCCTTCCAATATTTTTTTCTATCGAATTAGCCAATCTAATAAGTATGAGGTAACAACTCAGGTTATTTTAATTTTTATTTATCTAATCAGTAGTGATATAGAACATTTTTCATGACTACTGATAGCTTTGATTTCTTCATTTTAGCATTTCTTTTTCATATTCTTTGACCATTTACAATTAGAATGACGTATTATGAATTTGACTCAGTTTTCTATATATTTAAGAAATGTGGTGTTCATCAGAGATGCTATAAATTTCTTTAAGTTTTCTGATTTTCTTCTAATTCTGGTTGCATTATTGCTGTCGTTTTGTATCAAAATGACCAATTTTACATTTTGCAATGTTTTCTATCTCCTGTTTGGTCCTTAATTATTTCCTTATCCATAGATATTATATTTCTTACTAGCTCATTTTTTTATGGTGTCACCTTTTATTTCTATATTATTTACCTATTTTAATCTTATCTTAGTATATGATGCAAAATGTTAGTCTATTCTTAGTTTTTCTTAGTTTTTGCTATACTATTTCCCAGTTTTTCCAGGATTTTTTTTGTCAGTTAATGAGTTTTATCTTCAAAACTTGTATCTTTAGGATTAGCAAACACTATATTACTATGGTTATTTACTACTGTGTATTAAATAATTTACTCATTCCACTGATACATCACACTATTTCTTGGCCACTAGCAAATCATTTTAATGATATTATATAATTTGAGATTTGATATAGCTAGATCACCTTCCTTCATCTTTTAAAATTAATTCAATTAAAATTCTTGAACTTTTATTCTTCCTGATAAATTTTTTCATTGTATTTCTAGCTCTATAAAATTAGTTTTTGGTAGTTTGACAGTAAAACTGTCATTTTTTATATCAGCTCAGATTACCTATGGGCAATTGATATTGTCCCAATTGATTAATATGATTTAATTTGTGTAAAAACAAGTTTTGAAGGAGTATTCTGGGAAGATGACAGAGTAGGTTGACAAATTTCAAGCTCTCTAGCTTTACCCACAAATAGAACAAATTTGAGCCTCGGGTTGAATATAGACTTGTGAAAAATCAAGAAGATTTGGAGGTTTTGCAATTGTCGATGCTGAAAAATTACCGTGCATATATCTTGTAAATAAAAAGCTATATAATAAAGAAAAGAAGATCTGAAGGAAAAACTTTGGGTTAAGGATTAATCTTTCTGCCATGCAGATATTTCTGGGCTAGTTCCTACATTACCCTTCAGGCTAAGTGGGGATGGCTGTGGCTCAGCAGGAGCCACAGAAGCTTTCATCTCTGGATCTGTTTGTCAAGTTGAGTTTTGAGTCCAGGGAGACTGATTGGGAGCACTGATCCCAGTTGTGCCGCAGAGATGCAGCCCTGGGAGAGAGAGAACCAGCACCTAGTGAATGAAGAAGCAATGGGGCAGAGATGCTGCTGGCTGTGGTCACATGCAGGAGAATTGAATTCTTGGCTGGGGTTTCTGGTCAGAGTTGAGAGCTGAAGGGAAAATTGAGGCACCATCTCCTACCCCACAATTAGAGATGCTTATACTAATACTTCTTATTAAAAATGAATTGGCAAAGAAGAAAGAACTGCACCATTGAAACATATTATGAGAACAGGGAAGACTAGGGTTCACTTTCAGAGGCAACACTTTAGTAAAAAAAAAAGTTTCTACTTCAAAGAGTGATGTGAAATGGCTTCTTACCCAAAGAGAAATTATTGAATAATTCATTTATTAATTAAAATGTGTTACAGAATTTTAAAAATCAAATGAGAGACATTGAGGAAAAAAAAAAACTTTAGAAAATCCAAGAAAAACAAGAAGCTTATGGGAAAAGAAAAGTTAACCAACTAGAAAAAGAAGTACAGAATACCAAAGAAGAAATTAATTCTTTGAAAATTGGAATTGGGCAAGAGGAAGCCATAATAATTGAAGCTATGATAAACCAGGAAATAACAAAACAGTTTATAAAGAATGAGAAAATACGTCAGAATGTGAAACATAACAAAAATGACAGATCTGAAGAAGAGCTAAAGAAGGGAAAGCATAAGAATAATTGAGCTACCAGAAAGTTGTGGCCAAAAAGAGAACATTGACAAAATAATGCAGGAAGTAATCCAAGAAAATTGTCCTAGAGTTATAAAATATGAGGATAAAGTAGAAATAGAAAAAAAAATTGATGAATTATTACCTCAAAGGGATTCTCCATGGGAAAAAAGAAAACAAAGAAATATTATCACCAAATTTTGAAAACCCCAGATGAATGAGAAAATTTTGCAAGGAAGAAAAAAAAAGAATTCAAATATGCTGGAACTATAATTAGAATTGTACACGACTTATCAGCAGCTACAGTAAAAGATTGTTGGTCCTGGAATTTTATGTACCAATAATCAAAAGAACTGGACCTGTGGCCAAAAATATCATATTCAGAAAAATTATCTATAATTTTGAATCAGAAAAATTGGACCTTTATTGATCTTGCAGATTTGCAGAATTTTCTTTCAACCAAACCAAAATATAACAAAAAATTTAACATGTAAGAGTTAATATGAAAGATCAGTTTTCGGGAAGTTAACATTGGACAAACTATTTAAACATGGACAAATTGTGAATGCTTTTTTTGTACATAGGGAAATGTATATTTTATGTTTAAGATTCACATAGGGTAGTTCAAAAGAAAGATTGACAGAGTCAAGATAAAAATAGTAATCAGATTATATAAATGAGGTGCAGAGGAAAAATAGATATGATAGGGGAGGGCTCATAGTTCTGAAAATGTACTCATATGGGGAATGGATTTAATAGATTTCAACAGTACATATATACCATGAAGAGTATAACTCCCTCCAATATCTATAAAGAAATAAGGGAGAAGGATGAGTGTATAAGGAAGTGAAGGATGAGAGAAGAAGATAAGGGAAGGCTCATTGGGTGGGGGGAGGTTAAGTAATAGAAAGGCAAATTATGGAGCAAAATTTAATTAAAGAGGCAGCAGAGATAAGAAGGACATGTTTGTGTATGTGGGGTTTGTGTAGGTGTAAATGCATGTATATATGTATATATCTACATATGAATACATAAATGTATCTTCTTAACTATAGCTTTTTTGAGAGTGGTGAGGGGATAAAAAGGGGAAAAAGAATAAAGTAAATAAGGTGTACAGCAGAGCATCAAAGAATCATATACAAGGAAGTAAAGAAAAATGAATATTTATGAATAATTTCTTTATTTATATGTGTATATATGTGTGTATATATACGTGTGTGTGTGTGTATAACTGCGTGTGTGTGTACGTATATATGTAATTTTCTTGATCTGATTATTTGTTATTATATATTTTGAATCCTCTCTGATGTTCTGCTAGGCATATGACAATGCTCTCTTTTGTTTTTGCTTTATTTTGTTTTATATTTCTTTTCAGTTTTTTTCTTTTTTTTTCCTAATATTTTTTTCAAATAAAATAAAAGTTTAAAAACAGTTTTGTAATTGTGTTCATATAGTTCCTAGGATTATCTTGACAGGTAAACCCCCAAGCATTTTATGTCATCTCAGCTTATTTTAAATGGACTTTCTCTATCTCTCGCTGTTGGGCTTTGTTGGTAATACATATAAAAATGCTGATGACTTGTGTGAGTTCATTTTATATCCTGCTATTTTAGTGAAGTCTTTAATTGTTTCTGTAAAGGGCTGAAACTCTAAATTGATGTACTGAGGTTGGACAATCGAGCACTTAAAGCTAACTACTGATTGGACAATACTCTATTAGCATATGCTTGGAAAATGGCCCTTCCCATTATTCTGTGCTGGTTCAATCTTTATGGTGTATATAAAGAATTGTGGGAAGAATTAGAGCGTGGAGTAAGATAAGGCAGGGTCACTTTCGTGGTAGAGGAAGAGAAAGAAGGTCCTGCATCCATCCTGTTCACTTCTACCCCTAAAGACCAAGAATAAAGACCAAGAACTTTTGCTTATCATGACTCTAGCTGACTCTAAGGTATCCAGGGTACTACCTCAGTCTTCACAGTTTCAACTACCCTTTTAATTGATTATCTTAGCTTCTTAAACATATTTTTTGAGAGTAATAGTTTTGTTTCCTTATTGCCTAGTACAATTTTTTCCATTTCTTTTTCTTGTCTTCTTGCAATAGCTAGCATTTCTAGTAAAATATTGAATAATAGTGATAATAGTCAGCATTCTTACTTCATCTTTGAGCTCACTGAAAAGGCTTCTTTCTTATCCTCATTAGAAACAATGCTTACTGATGGTATTAGATGGATACTACTTTTCATTTAAAAAAATTTTCATTTCATCCCTTTGCTTTTAAGTATTTTTAATAGGGATGGATGTTGTATTTTGGCAAAAAGTCTTTTCTGCAGATATTGAGATAATCATATGATTTCTGTTACTTTTAGTATTAATATACCTAATTGTATTGACAATTTTATAATACAGAACCAGCCCTTCATCCCTGATATAAATCACATTTAGACATCCTTTTAATATATGCTTATCATCTCTTTGGTAATATTTTATTTAAATTTTTTGCATCAATATTCATTAGGGAAATTAGTCAATCCTTTTCTTTTTCTGTTTTAGCTCTTCCTGGTTTATATATTAACATGATATTTGTATCACAAAAGTAATTTATATCATAAAATGATTATTTCATCTATTTTCCCCCAAAATAGTTTATATAGTATTGGGATTAATTGTTCTTTAAATGTCTGGTAGAATTTACTTGTGAACTCATGCAGCTCTGATAATAGTTTTTAAGGAGTTCATTAACAGCTCATCTAACTTTTTTTTCTAAAATTGGGTTATTTAAATATTCTGATCTGGGCTGATCTAAGTATTTTATATTTTTGTAAATATTATTCAAATTCATTTAGATTACATGTTTTATTATCATAGTCATGGACCAAATAGGTTGTGGTGATTTTCTTCTTTTAAAATATAATAATAGTTCTTCTCTGGGAGAAGGCAGGTTTCTCAGGGGAGGTTTTCTGGAGGCAGCCTTAGTATCAGTTCAGATCAATAATTACCCCAAATGCAGCCAAGTGATAAAAGTTCAGATCTTTTATTGTCTCCAATATAACCCAGTTAGTTTAGAGGTTTATCTCTCTCCTTGGTTCTAAGAGCTCTTGCAACTTTGTCCTTTGCTTCTGCCTCTGCTTTCTTCAGCCTCCAGAGCCAGCACAAAGATGAATCTGTCTCTCTTGCCTTCCAAAGTAATTCTCTCCTGGCTCTAGCTCAACTCCGACTCATGGCTTCTTCTGACTTGACGTTCCCCTCTCTGTGTAATTTGGCTGTGTAAACTAGGTCTCTGCTTTCTTCTGATATAACAGAGAGAGGGATTATGGGTTTTCTCCCATCGTGCTCTCTTGCCCTAAGAGCTTCAAGGGAGGTGTGAATTCACAAAGTTACAAAGTTTACTTTGTGAATCTCCCATACTTGTGAATTCCAATGAGTAAAGGTGTAAACACAAGCATTGTATTAATTAGTTCTACTTAGTACCTTGTTTTAAGTTCTGGCCCAAAACATCAACTCTAATGAGTTAGCAGTTTGTAAAGATTCCAAGAATAAGTTCTAATTATTACTTTAATTTTCTCCATTGCCGATAAAGTCTTCTCTTTCATTTGGCAATTACCAATACTAGCAATTTGTTTTTTTCTCTTTTTAATCAAAGTAAACAATGGTTTATTTACTTTACTTTTTTCATAAAAGCAAATTTATTTTTATTATCTTATTAATTTAGTTTTGTGATAATAATAATTAGTTCTATAATTTCCTTACTTTCTATTTTATTACTCTAAACTTTTCTTTCCAGAATTTCTGTTTTGGTGTTTAATTGGGAACTTTAAAATTGTTCTTTTTCCCAGGTTTTTTTTGTCCTTGTTGTTGTTGCTTCATGCCCACGTCACTGATTTATTGTTTCTCAGTTTTATATAAGTATCCACATATATAAAATTTTCCCTAATAATACTATGGCTGCATTCCATAAATTTTGATATATTGTCTCATTGTTGGCATCCCTTTTTTTCCAATGACGCACATAAGAATTGATAGTATTTCCCCCAATTATATGTCAAGACAATTTTTATTGTTGCTTTTTTCAATATTTTGATATCCAAATTTTTCTCTCTGTTTCCATCCCTTTCCCTCTTTCTAAAATGCTATGCAGGTGCAGCTAAGTGGTATAGATAGAGTACCAGCCCTGAAGTCAGGAGAACCTTAGTTCAAATCTGGTCTCAGACATTTTTTTTATAATGGCTTTTTATTTACAAGTTATATGCATGGGTAATTTTACAGCATTGACAATTGCCAAATCTTTTGTTCCAATTTTTCTCTTCCTTCCCCTCATCTCTTCCCCCAGATAGCAGGTCGACCAAAAATAGAGGGATTGGGAATTCTATGTAGTGGTTCATAGTCATCTCCCAGAGTTCTTTAGCTGGCTACAGCTGGTTCAATTCATTACTTCTCTATTGGAACTGATATGGTTCATCTCATTGTTGAAGAGGTCCACATTCATCAGAATTGATCATTATATGCTACTGTTGTTGAAATATATAATGATCCCCTGGTTCTCTTCATTTCACTCAGCATCAGTTCATGTAAGTCTCTCCTGGCCTTTCTGAAATCATCCTGTTGGTCATTTCTTACAGAATAATAATATTCCATAATATTCATACACAAGAATTTATTCAGCCATTCTCCAATTGATGGGCATCCACTCAGTTTCCAGTTTCTGGCCACTACAAAGAGGGCTGCCACAAACAGTCTTGCACATGCAGGTTTCTTTACCTTCTTTAAAATCTCTTTGGGATATAAGCCCAGTAGTAACACTGCTGGATATGCACAGTTTGATAACTTTTTGATCATAGTTCCAAATCGCTGTCCAGAATGGCTGGATGTATTCACAATTTCATCAATAATGTATCAGTGTCCCTGTTTTCCCACATCCCCTCCAACATTGTGCATTATCTTTCTCTGTCATTCTAGCCAATCTGACAGATATGTAGTGATATCTCAGAGTTGTCTTAATTTGCATTTCTCTGATTAATAATGACTTGGTGCATCTTTTCATATGGCTAGAGATAGTTTCAATTTCTTTGTCTGAGAATTGTTCATAACCTTTGACCATTTATCAATTGGAGAATGGCTTGATTTCTTATAAATTAGAGTCAATTCTCTATATATTTTGGAAATGATGGCCTCGGACACTTAATACTTCCTATCTGTGTGACCCAGGGAAAGTCACTTAGACTCAATAGGCTCAACAAAATAAATAAATAAATAAATAGTAGACAATTCGATATAGTTTTTACATGTGCTATCATGTTAAACACATTTTCATATTAATTATAGTTATAAAAGAAGAAACATCAAAAGAAAAAATACAAAAAAATAAATTAAGTGAAAATCATGTTCTTAGCTGCAATCAAAATTCATCAGTTTTTATCTGAAAACATAACATTTTCCTTCATGAGCCCTTTGTACCTTTGTTTTGTTAAAAAAAAAAAAAAAAAAAAAAAAAAGACCTGAGTCATTCATAGTTGATCCTCACATGATGTTTCACTTTGCATCGATTCATACAAGTCTTTCTAGGATTTTCTGAAATCTTCTTGTAAACCCCTTCTTATTGCACAATAATATTCCCTTACATTCAGATACCATAGCTTGTCCAGCCTTTCCCCATCTGATGGGCATCCCTTCAATTTGCCAATATGAAAAGTGCATATATATATATATATATATATATATAATATATATATATATATATATATATATATATATTTGTAGTGTAGGTCCTTTCTCATTTTTAATCATCTCTTTTGTATGTAGACATAGTAATTTTATTGCTGTATCAAAGAGTATGCACAGTTTGTTTACCTTTATCACATAGTTCCAAATTGCTCTCCAGAAAGTTTAAATCAGTTCACAACTTGATCAACAATGTATTAGTTGTTTTCCAATTTTCCAACATTCTCTTCTATTAAGTCCAAGTTAGTTCCCTGGAGGCCTCAGCATCAGCCAGTCAGGATAATTAAAAGTCCTTGGTCTTTAGGGGGAAAAGTGAAAGAAGAAGGCAAACTGCCAGGAGTTTTGCCAAAGATCTCTTCTCTATTTTGGAGTCCAGAATCTCTACTTTTCTCCTTCTTGTCCTGCTGCCAAGCAACTCTGGTCTGTTTCACCCCACCCTCTAATCCTTGCCTATGATTATCTTAATACCAAACATTGAACTAGCATCAAGTGTGAGAAGAGCCAGTTATCCAAACATATGCCAACAGAGTCATTGTCTCATATTGAATAGGTTATTAGCATCAAGTGCTTGTTTGCCTGATTCAAGTATATCTTTTCATAGTTTCGGCCTTATACACTCTTCAAGATTTATTTATTTTTGTCACATTAGCCTATCTAATAGGTACAATGTTTTCATAATTCTGCTTATTTTACTTTGCATTAGTTCATATCTTTCTAGATTTTTGCTCTGAAATCTGTCTATTCATCATACTTATTGCAAAATAGAATTAAATTATATTCGCATAGTACAGCTTGTCCAGCTATTCTTCAGCTGATGAAAATTCTCTCAACTTCCAGTGTTTTGCCAACTCAAAATAGGCCACTGTAAATATTTTTGCACATATAAGTCATTTTCCTTTTTTAATGATCTTTTTGGGTTGCAGACCTAGTAGTGATAAAATAAAATAGTATTCTACTACATTCACATATTATAACTTATTCAGCTATTCCCCAATTAATTTGTTATTATCATTTCCTGTCTGACAGGTGTGAAGCAGTACCTCAGAATTCTTTTAATTTGCATTTCTCTAACTCAATAGTGATTTAGAGCATTTTTCATATAACTATAAATGGCTTTAAGTTTTTCACCTGAAAATTGTCTCTTTTTTATACTTTCACCATTTATCAATTCAGGAATGCCTTATATTCTTATAAATTTCACTAAATTATATATTTTAGAAATGAGACCTTTAAAAAACTGTTTCCAGCTTTTTCTCCCTTCTAATCTTAGATGCATTGGGTTTTTGTGCATTTTTATTAATTTAATGTATTCAAAATTATCCATTTTGTAATGTTCTATATTTCTTTTTTGATCATAAATCTCTCCCTTCTCCAAAGATCTGACACATCAACTATACCTTGCTCTTCACATTTGCTTATACTATCACCCTTTATGTCTAAATTATTATTCATTTTGCCCTTATGTTAATATAGAATATGAGATGTTGGTTTTTGCCTAGTTTTTTCATTACTGCAAATTTTTTTCCCTGCAAATTTTGTCAAATAGTGAGTTCTTATCCTAGAAGTTGGAGTTTTTGGGTTTATCAAACTGTCGATTACTAAAGTCATTGACTATTGTGTTTTGTCTACCTAACCTAATCCAGTACTCTATTTCCTTGCAAGTATCAAAAGGTTTTTATGATTGCCTTTATATAATACATTTTTAGATTTAATATGGCAAGACCACCATAATTTATTTTTTTTCATTCATTCCCCTGATATCCTTGATCTTTTGTTCTTCCAAATGAATTATGACATTATTTTTTTCTAGCCAATTTTTTGGCAATTGTATTTGTACACCACTGAATTAATAAATACACTAATTTAATAGAATTGTCATTTTTGTTATATTAGTTTAGCCCTCTCATGCACAGTTGTTTTTTTTTTCCTAATTATTTTAGATCTGACTCTATTTATATGAAAAGTTTTTTTTATTTGTGTTCATATATTTCCTGGGTTTGTCTTGGCAAGTGAATTCCCAAATATTTTGTATTGTCTGCAGTTTTTTAAATTGGATTTCTTTGGGCTTTATTGGTCACATAAAGAAATGCTAATGATTTATGTGGGTTAATTTTATATTCTGTAACTTTGCTAAAGTTGACAATTTCCTTCAGTTAGCATTTGTACCTCCTTTTTGATTTAATTAATTCTATCTTTAAAGATGTGATTTCTTCAATTTTTGTTCTTCCTTTTCCAAGCTGTTGACTCTCTCTTGCATACCTCTCATTTTTCCTCAAGTTTTCTTCTACGTCTCTTGTTTGACTTGTAAAATCTTTTGTGAGCTCTTCCTTTAAGGCTCTTTGAGATTGTGAACAATTTTAATCTTCCTTTGAGGTTTCACATGTAGGCATTTTGTTCTCTTTTTAATTGGCTTATTGATCTTCCCTGTCACTATAGTATTTTTCTATGATCAAGATTCTTTTGTTATTTCTTGCTTTTTTCTTTCCCTCCTCCCACCCTGCTTTTCTTACTGCCATCTTTCTTCCTTCCTTTCCTTCCTCAGTTGTTGATCTTTGCTTTGGCTAAGACCCTTCTGCTGGCTTTTCTGGACACCATCTATGCTGGGTTTGGTCCCCTTTCACTGAAGTGAGACTGACCTCTCCTGAAATCCTTTCAAATTATCTTGAGCAAGAAAATTGTTTCATTTCATCTCTGTAATCTTTGTCATTTCAGAATCTGTTCAGAAGCTTGTTTTCATCTTCTTTTCAAAGGAAACTGAGGAGTGTTCAAGCAACTTCCTGGCATCTCTCCACCATCTTCCTATTGACTCTTTTTATTATTCTCTTGTATTACTCTCATTTCTTCCCCCAATTTTTGTTCTCTTTTATGTGATTATAAAGCTTCTTTTTGATTTCTTCCATATGTTCTTTCTGGTTTTGTGACCACTTCTCTCTTTTTTTTTTAATAGAGGAGGGGATGTTGCCCACTATTATGGGCCAGAACTCTGAACTTGAAACAAGGTACTAACTAAGTGGAATTGATGATACAATGGTTATCTAGTTTGGCATGGTGCTTAATAGTTCTCTAGTTCAGTACATGTACTTAGTACTTAATATAGTTCCACAATATTCACACCTATGATAAGAGAGCATATAAGCTTGGATAAACTCAGCCAGAGAGAAAGGCAGAGAAGACAACACACTAGAAGCTCTCAGAGTAAAGGAGACAGAAATTCATTTCACCTGCAGATAGGTTCCTGGTGGCTCCTGCACTCGCCTCACTGAGACCAAGCCTGTCTGAAAAACTCTTCAGAAAGCTGCCCAGCCCCAGGAAGGAGATAATAAAGAATCTGGATTTTAACCCCTGGCTACATTTGTGGTGATTACTGAACTAAAAAGAAGGTTGCAACCAGAAGCCTCCAAGAAACCTGAACCAGAGAACATTACAGCCCACAAGTGTTTTCTTTAGCTGCCAGAACATCTGGGAAAATTGCATGTCCTATTCTGAATTTATATCTTGGTCTTCCCTGTCACTGCAATAACTTTCTATGGTTTGATTCCTTTTTTATTTGGGGGAGGGTTGCTCATATTTTTTGGGGGTGGAAATGGGATTGTTTCTTTTTTTTTTAATTTGAGCTTTGATCCTAAGGTGCAGAGAATACTATCTCAATCTTCTATGCCACTGGTTGCATGCTCTAGATGTTTACCTGATGCTACCTTTTGAGGCCCAAGAGTTGTCCATGTGTCAAGTACTGGTCTTGTTTTCTTATAAACATTTTAGCATTCTGTTTTTAATCCATTCTATTTGCTTCCATTTTTGTGTGGATTCAAACCATGAATATTACATTTATGATAATAATTATTATTTCCTTCCATTCTATTTTCCAGTTTCTTCTTCTCTCTCTAAACTTTTATCCTGTTCCTCCTCACAAATGTTTTTCTTCTGATCATTGCATCCACTCTTCCTTTTATCAGCATCCCATTCTCTTATCACCAACACTTCCTGCTTTTCTATAGGTTAAAACAGATTTTTATATCTCCCTGAGTGGGTTTTTTCCTCTGATCAATGCTGATGAAAGTGATGGTCAAATGTTGCTTTCCGTTGCATTCTCATCTCCCCCTCCATTATAATTGGTCTTTTTCAATTTTTTATCTCTTTTTCTTCCCTTTCTCCTTCTCCCCCCAGGGAAATCTACATTGCCACCTATCAATATCATTATTATTTGTATATTGTTCCATCATAGTCAACTGACATCCATAACATCTGTATATTTATACTTTTATAAAATGCTCTAATAGTGATAAAATTCTTGACTTAAAATAAGCATCTTCCATGAAGAAATATAAAGCTAAGATTATTTATTTGTCTTTTCTTCTTTTTATGTTTCGCTTTAGTCTTATATTTGAAAACTAAATTTTTGTTTAGCTCTGGTCTTTTCATTAGGAAAGATTGAAAGTCCTCTATTTCATTAAATATTCATTTTCCCATGAACTTTCACTGGGTAAATGATTCAGAGTCATATTCTTAGCTTATTTGCCTTCTGGAATATCTTATTACAAATCTTCCAATCTATTAATGTAAGAGCTGCTAAATCCCATATAATCCTGACTCTGGCTCCTCAATATTTAGTTGTTGCTTTCTGGCTTCTTGAAATACTTTCCCTTGACCTAGGAGCTTTGGAATTTCACTATAATATTCCTGGAGGTTTTCATTTTGGAATCTCTTTTAGTCAATGATTGAAGGATTCTTTCTTTTGTAGTTAAACTCTCTGGTACTAGTATATTGGGCATTTTCCTGAATAATTCCTTGAAAAGTGTATTTTTTTTACTTGGGTTTTTTGTGAAACACAATAGTAGTTAAAATTGTCTTTTCTCCATCTATTTTCTATGTCAGTTTTTTTTTTCCCAATGAATTATTTCAAATTTTCCTTTTTTCATTCTTTTAACTATTTTATTATTCCTTGATGTCTCATGACATCATTAATTTTTAATGTCTCTTTCTAATTATTTTCTTCAATGAGCTTTTGCACCTCCATTTTCTGACCAATTTTACTTTGTAAAGATTTTTTTCTTCAGTAAATTTTGGTATATCTTTTTCCATTTGGCTATTTTTCCTTTTTTAAGGAATTGTTTTCTTTTGTGAATTTGTATATATCTTTTTTTTCATTTTGTATGTGTGTGTGTGTGTCTTTTAACCAAGCTGTTAGCTATTAATGCTTTATTCCCTTAAAATACTCTCACTTCTTTTCTCATTTTTCTATTTCTTATTTGATTTTTAAAATTCTTTTAGAGCTCTTTCTAGAGTTCTGAGGGAAGAGATGGCTGAGACTAATTCACATTTTTCTTTAAGTCTGATCTTATAACCATCTACAAGTATAGTTTTAAAAAAAGATTTTTTTTTAAATAACAAAAATTACTGAGGAAAATAGTACCTTAAAAAAAACTAGCCACATGGAAAAAGAAGTGAAAAAATCACTTGTAGAAATAAATCTTTAAAATGTATAATTGGATAATCCCAAGCTAATGACTCCTTGAAACATCAAGAAACAATCAATCAAAAATGATGAAATAATTTATATTTTCTTTTATTTTCTATTTTCTTAGTAATTTTCGTGCTTTTTTTTTACTAAGGTGTTTTTTGAAATTATAATTGTCTTCTTTTACTCTCACTTCTTTACTTATTTTTTCTCTGCAAATCTTATTTGATTCTAGCAATCTATTTTTTAGCTCTTCCAAGCATTCTTAGGCTTGTGTTCAATATACATTTTTCTTTGAAACTATACTTGTAGCTGTTTTGACATCGTCTTCTGAGTTTTTCTTGATCTTCCCTATCATCAAAGTGATAAGGTACATTTTTTTTGTTTGCTGATTTTCTCATACTATTATTTGACTTTGAATTTATGTTAAAATTTATCTTTCTTCCTGGGGTGGAATTGTTTCAAGGTTCAGACTTTTTAGAAGAGCTATTTTCGGATCTAGTTCAAAGGCTTTGGAAGTTTTTAGTACTTCCAAAGTAGTATGACCTGGGAAGAGGTGTGCTCATTTTTCTCTTAGTTTGCACTCTGCTCCTAATGTAGAAAGAGTCCTGATCCCATGGAATTGTAACTGACACTGTTCCTCAGAATCCCTGCTCCTTGGAACCAAAAGTATTCCAGTAACTGAGGTCTCTTGCTCTTTCTTAATTAAAAGTGCTCCCCTTGATCCTTGAATTATGAGTCAAAAGGGAGTATAAATAATGGAATTGCCAAAAGTGTCTGTTCCTGTACCAATTGTTAGCACAGTTGTTCCCTCTAGTACAGGTTTTTCTGACCTAGAACTCTTACCTTGTCTGGCTCAAGAGCTTCCAAAATTACTGGTACCTCTATCCCTACCACCTCTTCTCACCATTGATGTTTCAATCACATATGCTTTGAGTTAGCATCCACCCCATAGCACAGATTTCTCTTTCTGAACTCCAGTTATCTTAGACTGCAAAAATATGGGTGTCACTTTAAGGACTTTGAGGCTATTGAAAAAATACATTTAAATTTGGACATGCCAGAAAATAATGTGATATGAACTAAGTATGAGAAAAAGGAAAAAAAGATCCAGCTGTCACACAGAGTGAACATCCTAAAGATGGCCATTACTGCATATGAGCAAATTAGGTACCAGTGAACAGATAATAAAAGTTGATCTTTGCTCTCAGAGACAGCTCTGTTTGAAAGATTGATTGACATAATAATACAGAAGTTATGGGGCAGTGTACTTGTCTTTTTTCTCTTTCTCTTGCTTAAAAGGATTCCAAAAATTTGGCCATGCAAATATACAAGTACTGAGAATTGAAAGTCTTTATTATTGTTTTTGGTATTCAAACTTTACTCAAATAAGAAATGCAAAGCATGAATAACAAGTATCTATTTATTTTTTTTCCCTATGCAGGACCATTCCAACAATTGAGTAGGATTGTTAAACAACCACTGAAAAAAAAAACAGAAAGTAGCAGTTTCTGAATTTGTCTTGCCAGGTATCGGTCTACATCAGCCTGAGGATTGTAGGAAAACAGTCCCTTTGGCATATTAGACAGTTTTAGAAATATTTGATTTCCCTATCATTGTTTATACATAAGTAAGATATTTTAAAACTTAGAAGTTCATGAATGTCTTCTGTTTTCTTTAGCTGCCAGAACATCTGGGAAAATTACATGTGGAAAACCAGGGTCTTATTTTTCATAGATGGAGGGTTGAAATAAAAGTTATTTTTATTGATTGATGTGAATATTTCAGAAATTACACAAGGTTGGATGTCAGTACCTAATTTAAACATGGTGTTTTCATCAGCCAATCAATAAGCATTTATTAAACTTTAAGTTTTAGCCTTGATATTTTCCTTCTAAGACTTTCGGATTTCATTGGAAAGAAAAGATTAACAAAGATAAACATATAAAGTAATAGTAAACAATGAAAAAACAAAAATACAGAGTTGAGAATATTAAAACACAGAAAGGTAAAGTGACTGCTAAATTTTGTGGAACAAACTACAGATCAGGTCGAGATATAGCATCGATCACACACTGAGCTGGATTCAGGAGATATTTGGGGTGCTAGAGCCAAAGAATAAAACATATCTCCTGCCCCTTCCTTTTTCCTTCCCTTCCTTCTTCCTTCCTTCCTTCTTTCTTTCCTTCCTTCCTTCTTTCTTTCCTTCCTTCCTTCCTTCCTTCTTTCCTTCCTTCCTTCCTTCCTTCCTTCCTTCCTTCCTTCCTTCCTTCCTTCCTTCCTTCCTTCCTTCCTTCCTTCCTTTCTGCCTTTCTTCCTTCTTTCTTCCTTCCTTCTTTCCTTCCTTCTTTCCTTCCTTCCTTCCTTCCTTCCTTCCTTCCTTCCTTCCTTCCTTCCTTCCTTCCTTCCTTCCTTCCTTCCTTCCCCCCCCCACCACTACTATGTGGTTGTCTTTCAAATTGATATGTCAATATCCTCCAAGTTTTGGCCATGTTTCTATGGATATCTTCTGGGTATATTCACCTTGATGTCTTGCTGACTCATTAAATTATTCCAGTCAAAATTTTAATTAATCAATTCCTCTTGTAAACTTGTCTTTCCTACTCCCATCCAACCTCTTTTTTTGTCTGTTGATGACATCACTATTCTTCCTATCAATCAACAAGCATTTCTTAGATATCTACTGTGTACCAGACCCTGATAATACAAATTTGAAGAATGAAACATTTCTTCCTTACATTGGACTTATATTACATTGTAGAAGGTGAAAAGGACATATATAAAAGTGTAGTGAAATGTAGGGAATTAATATGTACATATATACATACACATGCATACATATACACAAAGTCATTCAATGTATGGGTACCATGAAAGGGAAAGAATCATCTTGAAAGCTCAAGTCACATTGTACCTCTTCATGTTGCATATTCAGTAGGTCACTAATTTCTATCATTTCTGACTGAAAATTTTCTATCTAATTTGTCTCCTTTTCATGAACATTACAACTGGGCTCCCTACATCTGTTCCTCTTCTCTAATCTTTCACATCTACCCACTCCCATATCTTCTTATTTAGGCTTACGTATATCCCTCTACTGATGGAAAACTTACAGGGATTCTCAACTACTACTTTTACTGCAACATACTATATCTTCCATCCAAACAAACTCAAAATGTCCCCAACTGTCATTTATTCATTCACACAGGCCAGCCTTCATGCCTGAAATGTATACTGTCTCCATAGTTAGCAGATGAAATCCAGGGGCGCCATCAGCTCCATGAGATATTCTAAGATATTTCTAACTCAGAGTTTTTTTTTTTTTTCCCCCAGAGAACTTTGGATGTCTCCTCTTTCTCAACAAACCACATATTACTTTAGACTTCCCTATTTCTATTCCATTTTCCCTTTAGTAAGTTTCCTAAGTTCAAAGATCATGATACTATTCATCTCTGTTTCATAAAGAATAAACATTTGTTGATTTTATTTATATGTGTGTTTAGAGATACACATATAGAATGCATATATAAGAATTAATAATATAATATATAATTTCTCCACTGGAATCAATATAATTCAGTTCAACAAATACTTATTCTATATAAGGAATTATTTCATGTCTTGGTAATAGATACAAATGTCCTTAAGGAACTTATTATTTTTAGAAAACCAAAATGTTGGAGCAAAAATTGCTCAATTCAATAAACATATATTAAGCAATTAAGGAATGAAAGATGTTGAATAAAAAACTGCAGATTCTTTTTTAAAAATCAGAGGAAAAATGTAAACATAACCACAGTAATATAAAGGAAAGCAAAAGACAATAAGGAAGAAAAAGAACAAATATTTATATAGTGTCCGCTATATGCAGGCCCTAGACTAGACATTTTATAAATAATATTTAATTTGTTCCTCACAATTCTGCAAGGTAGGTGCTGTTATTATCTCCATTTTACAGCTGAGGAAACTGAGGCAAATTGTAGTTAAATGAATTGCCCAGAGGAGTCTCACAATTAAGTCCAGATTTGAACTTAGATCTTCCTAATTCTAGATCCAGTACTCTATCTACTACACCAACTGGCTGCGTCTGCTAAAATTATATATCAAATAAACATGAACCATTGCTTTAGAAGACTTTAGATTATTAAGTGTTCCTCTCACATAATTGGCATGCAGTGCATCAATCAGAGGTAATAAGTATGACAGACATTTTCATACATGATTAATGTGTTGATTTGATTTGCAAAATTAAATTTATTTGACAGAATAAAAACCTTGAATTAGGGAAGGGATGATTTAGTGATAATAGAATGCAAAGAAAAAAATATCAAAAATTTATTAATATAAAAGAAAACAAAATTTAAAAGGAAATGCAAATGAAATATTATATCTATAGACCATAGCTGTTATATTTTCTTAAAATAAAAACACAGATAATATGTTCAAAAAGTTCACATTTTATACAATTCTTTTTTTCTCCTTAGTTTATTAAAATGTTTGCTCTTTAACGATTATGATGTTCATAATTATACTAACTTTAAAAGAGCATTTTTTGCTATACTTCTATTAGTTCTATTTCCTAAGGTGACTAAAGAAAAATGAAAAGATCCTATATATTCTAAAATATTTATGGCAGCTTTCTTTGTGATGGCAAGGAACTGGAATTTGTGATGATGGTCATCAATTAAAAATGGCTGAAAAAACTGTGGTTTATAATTGTGAAGGAATACCACTATGCTATGAGAAATGATGAGTTTGATAATTTAGCAAAACATAGTCTTGCAAGAAATAGTGAAAAGTGAAATGAGCATAACCAAAACATGTATGATAACAGCAAAAATGTTTTAGCATTTATTTTTACTATTTTGAAACCCAAATTAACTACAAAGGACATATAAAAGAAGACACTATCTGATCCAAAGAAAGAACAGATAAATGGAAATATGTATGAAATGATTTTACACATATGTATATAGACATATGTATACATACACACATGCATACACCTATTTGTGTCTAATGGTAGCCATCTCTAGGACAAGAGAGGGAGGAAAGAAAAGAAAAGCAGAAAAATAAATTTAGATGATAAATATATTACATATTTAGAAGAAATAGCAATTTGTACACAATAGATTTTCAGTTTTATGTGTATCTTTTCTATGATATTATGTTATAGAAATGCTTGTTACATTCCATAAATTAAAATGAAAATAAGTTTTAAAAAAGTTTGGGCCTCAAAGACTTTACATTCTACTTGAGGAGCACAGCTTGTACAAAGCTAAATAAACAGAAAATATGGACAAGGTATTAAAAAAAGAATAATTGTGGAAGAAGGGAAGCTTAATTATGTCAAGTTCTTGAGGGACAAGAATCAGTTCAGCTTGGCAGGAAAGTTGAGTGTATGAAAAACAGTGATGTGAAATATATTTGGTAAATTAGGTTAGAGAAAATTAATTTGCTACAATTAATAAATAATATAATGATAACCCAATTTGTTCTCACTTGAAAAAGTTTTAAAATTACAATAAATATTACTACCAACTGTTATGTTTTAGAACAGAAGCATTCCTTCTACATTTACAAACAAAATGGATGGGTACCATTAGATGTCAGGAACAATATATTCATAAGCATGTCCATTGGCCTTGAAGTGATTTTTTTTTCTTTCTTTTTTTTTTTATTAAATTTTTTATTTAATAATTACATTATATTGACACTCGTTTCTGTTCAGATTTTTTTTTCCCCTCCCTCCCTCCACCCCCTCCCCTAGATGGCAAGCAGTCCTTTATATGTTGGATATGTTGCAGTATATCCTAGATACAATATATGTTTGCAGAACCGAACAGTTCTCTTGTTGCGTAGGGAGAATTGGATTCAGAAGGTATAAATAATCCGGGAAGAAAAACAAAAATGCAGATAGTTTACATTCGTTTCCCAGTGTTCTTTCTTTGGGTGTAGCTGCTTTTGTCCGTCATTTATCAATTGAAACTCAGGTCTCTTTGTCAAAGAAATCCACTCTTGAAGTGATTTTTGTTGTGCTGCAGAGATACCTGATAAATAGGATGGTGTAGACAATAAAGAACTTGCTTTGGGACAAGGAAGATTTGGTCCACATTTTACTTTGGACAAATAGTTTTTATTTAAGAAAAAATAACAGACTTTCAATTAATGGGAGACTATAATATTCTAAGTTGCAGAAGAGTTACTGATCTGCAATGATTAGAGAGAACTTTATCACCATTAATTGCCAATACCAATGAAATCTTGGACCCATTTTGGAATGAAAATAGAGGTTTGCACAGCTATCCCTCATAGTTATCAGTGAGGGATAAAACATTCTCAAAGATTTTGCAACTCTGTGGAAATAGGTCACCTCTTCTGGGAGTAATGTTCTCTGCCCTGCACCCATCCCATTAGTCTCCCAACCAAACTTCTTACATAAGAACATTTGTTATCTCTCAAAAAATGTTCATCTTCAGTTTATTATCCAAAAAGGCTATATTGCCAAATACTCTATACTGGACTTGGAAGAAGATAAGAAGAAAAGAACTTGAAGCATATTTAAAGACTTGAAAAGGCATCTTCTCCCTTTTTTTTTTCCTTCTATCAACATACTGAAGGAATGAAAGGAGATATTATATATTAGGCCTAGAGACTCTTTGGATTCAAGTTTTTTGTTTTTTTTTCCCAAAATGATATCACATGATACTTGGTACTTAGAGCATATAGGGTGCTATTCTCCATGTAGTAGCTGCACCTGCTGGTGAGATAGGTAAAAGATTTCTATTACATACTAGGCCCAAAGGGCTTTGGGGATCATAAAACATGTGTTGCTTTAAGAGGTGTTTCGAATCAATGGGATTATCAAAGTTTCACTATAAACTCTGTGGAAAATACCTTCAGCATGAGGTCAGTTCTCTATCTCCCTGCCAATAAAGGATTGTTTCCTGGCCAGGTGTTCTGTCCTCTGCCCAGACCAGTGGAAAATGATTGAGGTGATGAAATTCCCACTACCTCTACAGAAAGATGGTAGAAATAATAAGCCAACCTCATCCTTAAAAAATTCCTCCTGTTTCTTAGTTTACACATTCAATTTTCAGGTTAATTTTTTATTTATGCCAAACTTACTCAAACTCATTTGTATTTCTAATGGTACCAAGTACAATGTGGGAATTTAAAAAAAAATGAACTATATCCTTTGGTCACCTTTGAAGTTCTGGGAGCTGGTGAAATGAGGAACTTGGAGAGCATGGTGATTGAAAAAGGAAACTAAATAAGTGGAGTGGAGAAGACTGTGAGTCTGGCATTAAACTGGGGGAAGGGAGCAGAGATAGTGACTTGGAGGACCATAGGCAAAAGCAGTGAAGATATGTAACAGATTGTTGCAACTTAAAAGAAGTGGTTGTTGAAAGAAATCATGTAGCCTTGCTGACTGGACACATTAAGAATTGGTACTAACTAACCTCAGTTGTATTGTCTATAAAACGACACTCCCACTGTTTGCCCTATTTGATTACTTCTTTTTTAAGGTAGAATTTTCATTTTTATTATATTCCCTCAGACTACCCATGAGGACTGAAATTTTTCCAGTTGTTCACATCAGACTTTTTGTGGGATAAGTGTTTGATAATTGGGTTCATAGACACCCAAATATTTTATTTTGCTATGGTTATTTTATATTTCACTTTTTTGGTTTTTCATTATTTGGTTTTCCTTTATTTTATCTTGATTTCTCATAAAGTCTTTAGCTTCCATTTGCTCAATTCTATTTTTAAAGAATTATTTTCCTCAGTTAGTTTTTGTACCTCCTTTCCCAATTAGCTAATTTTGTTTTTTTAAGGCATTTCTCTCCTCATTAGCTTTTTGCATTTCCTTTTGTACCACTTTCGATTCTTTTTCTAATTTTTTCCTCCATCTCTCTCTTACTTGATTAGCAAAATTGCCTTTTGTTTTCAGAGATCCTTTGAAGATTTTCCACAAGCATTCTTTTCTGCCCTGGAGCTTTTAGGTGTGGGGACCTCACTGTAGCTGTAACATGGAGTGCACTGAATCAACAGAATTCTGTTTTGCAGGGCCTGGGATCGGTCCAACTCCACACTGGACTTCCATCCTGTTGCCAGAGACCCTTGCCACTGACCCTCCAAGTCATCTCTGGTGGTCCCCAACTGAGAGATCATGATTTCTAAATCGTGTTGGGAAAGAAAAATCAAAGCAAAAGGGAAACACCATGGGAGAGATTGAAAACAGAAAAAAAGAATAGAACATAGTATGTGTTGCTTTACATTCAATCTTCATAGTTCTTTTTCTGGATGGAGATGGCATTTTTTATCCTAATTCTATTGGAATCGCCTTGGACTACTGAAGCAGTAAGAAGAACCAAATCTTTCATATTTGATCCTTGCACAATTTTGCTATTATTGTGTACAATGTATTCATGGTTCTGCTTGTTTTGCTCAGCATCACTTTTTGTACATCTTTCCAGGCTTTTCTAAAATTAGCTTGTTGACCATTTTTACAGAACAATAATATTCATTACTTTCATATACCATAACTTATTTAGCCATTTCTCCACTGATGGATATCTACTCATTTTCAATTCTTCTTCACCATTAAAAGAGACACTACAAACATTTTATTACATATGGGTCATTTTGCCCCCAATATGATTTCCTTGGAATACAGATCCAGTAGTGGCACTGCTGGGTCAAAGATAGGCATGTATGCACACTTTTATAGACCTTTGTGTATTGTCCAAATCACTCTGCCGAATGGTTGGATCATTTCACAACTCCACCAACAATTTTCTCTTCACATCTAATACCCCACTATCTTCTGATACAATCTCTTTTGAGCACCTCACCTTAGACTTCCCTGAAAAAAGTGAGACTATTCTCAAGAGTTCCCTTCTTTCTCCTTGTGTTACATTCCTCTTACATGATCTCAAATATCTATTTCTTCACTTACATTTCTGATAATGTGGCATCCCTTCTACAGTTTCCCTCATATTACTGTCTTCAGTCTTCTCCCATATAATATACCTATACCTCCCAAAATTCCATTTTCCTTATCTTCTAATTTCTTCTCTGATAACTAGAAACATTTTCAAGTTTCTCCTATCCTAAAATAACAATAGTAACAACAAAACCATTCATCACTTTGCCTGCATCTCTCCTTTTCTCAGCTAAATTTTTTGGGAAAAAAACCTATCTCATTCAATGCTTCCACTTGTTTCCTCTCAGTTTCTTCAAAACCTTCTGTTTCTGACTCTGTCATGGATTCTTAGGAGTCTATTGCATCTCATTAATTTTCTGTGGACTTAAGTGAAATCTGCCCCATATGTCATATAAACATAATACATTGAGAGTCTGTGCAAGAGTTAGAGATCTTATTACCTACATTTGTGAGAACTGAGTAACCATTAGTAAACAGGGAAATTTGTCTTGCACTAAGTTCAGGTAGGAGCAACAGGTTAAAGGTAGATGAGTCTCCTAGAGTCAACCTCCTTAAATCAAACTCAGAATCCTGAGTAGCTCTATACGATTGTCTTCATCCTAAAAGATCTTATCAGCCCTGGATCTCACACCTCATCAACATCCTCTGCCTCTAAAACTCCTTAGACTTAAAGACAGAGGGAAACCCCACTAAAGGGGGTTCCTTTGGCCAGTCGTTTCTTTATTTTCCACCTGTAGCTGTATTCTATTGGACTTTTCCATCATATTCCAGTTCTGAATAACTTCCTCTCTCTCCCCACCCTCTAGCTTCCCCATGCATGTGTGTTCCCCATTAAATTATAAACTTCTTGAAATCTAAAACTATTTTCCTTTTTTCTTTTCTCTTTTTCTCTCCCTGTCTCCCTCCCTCCCTTTCTCCCTTTCTCATTCTTTTTTCCCTTTCTTTCTCTCTCTTTCCTTTTCTTTCTCTTTGTCTTTCTTTCGCTCTCTCTCTCTCTTTCTTTCTTTTCCTTAATTTTTCCTTCCTTCCTTCCTTCTTTCCTTCCTTCTTTCTTTCTTTCCTTCTTTTCATTCTTTTTTCTTTCTTTCATTTTTTCTTTTGTTCTTCCTTTTATTTCTTTTTTCTTTCTTCTCTTTCTTTTTTATTCTCAGTGCTTATCATAGTGTCTGGTAAATGAGTACTTAAATATTTTAATGATTGACTGATTGATAAGTATGAATGTTATTTACATTCTCCATTCCCAATTTCAAATCTTGGTGATGAGACATGCATTATTAGCAAATTTTTTTTTTACTTTCTTTTCTGTAGTTTTGGGTCCATAAAGGATCAAACAATGGACTGAGACTTCAGTCTAAGGTGAAGATTGAGATTTACCTCAGCTTCTATTACTGTGGTTGCTACAGCTGCTGTGACCATGTTTTTATTCATCTAATTAAAGTTTTAATAGTTTATCTTTAGTATGAACTTGTGTTCTCTGTGAAAAATAATAACCTAGATTTATGAGAGGGAGTTGCCTATGAGTTGGGGGTGATGAAAACCACTGATTGTTGTTTTCATTGAATTGTTTTCCAGTCATGTCTTCATGACCTTATTTGGGATTTTCTTGGCAGAGATGCTGGGGTGGTTTTCTCTTTCCTTTTCCAACTCATTTTACAGATGAAGAAACCAAGGCAAACAGGATTAGATGACTGACCCAAGATCACACAGCTAGTAAGTGTCTAAGACCAGATACGAAGTCAGGAAGAAGAGTCTTCATGATTCCATGGTTGGCCATCTAGCTAATTGTTAAGAGAGCAAAATAGAAACAAGAAAAGTGGGGAGCTGGCTATTTGAGTTCTACCAGATAGGATATACTTTGTCACCAATTTCATCTCCTGCTGCATAGTAGGCATAAAATACAAGCCAATGAAATGAGTTGGTGGTGCAACTTAACCAAGCAGAAAATTATAGAGTTGCTATAAAGAAATTTGTCAGTCATTATTTATTTAGTGTCACTGCATATAGACATTTGTTCCAGGAATTAAATATCATCATGTTGGACCAAAAGGGTTAATATACCTTCCTAAGCACCTAATCTAGCCTTTTACCAGGAATTGACTTAGATAACAAGATTAGGCATACATTATATTACACAAGAATAATAAATGAGAAGATAATAATGGAAATATCGGTGTCTAATACAGACCTAAGAGGTATACCTTGGAAGGAGATTCACATCAAGTTCAATGATGAAAGAAGTAATATAATCATGCAAAAGTGGAAACATGTGATAAATTGGGATTCATAGGATACTTTTTGTTAGAATACTGGTTTTATTCCTTATTATTTGTACAATCTTGGCCATGTCACTTAATTTGTTAAGGCCTCAGTTTTTTCATCTGTAAAATAAGAAGTTGGTCTAGCTGATCTTTAAACTCTCTTCCACACCTAATAATTTTCTTCTTCCAACTTCAACAAACCAGTGGTAATCCAAATCCGATCTGATTTATGGGTAATTTAATAAATACCTATCACTAGACCTACAAGGACAAAGCACTTGGCTAGATTGTACATACAAAAACAAAAAGAAAATAACTCTAAAGGTGCTTAGATTGTATTACTAGGCATAAAGGCTTATGGATAACTATGTATTTCATAGTATCCTAAATTTATAGTATCATAAAGTTGAGAAGGTATTTCAGAGACTATCTAGTACTTTTTTTAGGTGGGAAGAGATTAAGATCTAGAGTTCAAGTGGTTTTCTCTAAGCCATATTACCAGTGAGTGATGGAATTAGGACAAAAGTCCAGATCTTCTGATTTAGAGTCAAGGGCACTTTCTACTCTGTGCCATCCCTGCAACAGTGAATCATAATTCATCTGTCTCATGATAGGGAGAGGGAGATAGCCAAACCACTCTGTGATGAATAATCCATATGGTTTACAATGACAAAGATTATTCTGCCCATTCCTCTACAAGGAGAAAGCATCCAGTTGCAGGTGCTTGAATAATCATGCAACTAGATTTCCCCTATGAGCACTGACTTAAAATTAATTTCAGCTGCCCTGACATTGTTGTCTCTCTGCATGTCTCTGTGGGTTCAAAACATGTGGATACAATTTTTCAAAAAAAAGATCCTTAATCTTAGTTCATGAGGCACATTCCACACATTTCAATCATTTTTGTTTTTTTTTTTCCTTTGAATATCTTCCAACACATCATTGTCCTATGCACTTTTAAAGAGATATTTAACTGACAATACCAGTTCTATTAGACAGAAAACAATTTCATGAATAAATCAGGAGACAGATAAAATCTGCAGTAATTGAAGTGGTTGTAGCATCAAACTGATCCTTTGTTCTCTTTACACAAATAAATAAAAAAGAACTAGTTTTAGGCAATAGCAAAAATTGGACTTTAAATCAGTTGTATGCATTCCTTAATTTTTAATAATTATGCTTATAATATAATACAATAATAAAACACTTATGATAAGCATTTCAGTTACAGGATAAACATGGAATTGTATTTATAGAATTTCACTGAAAATCATTGCTAATAATATATATTTCTGGCACTAATGATAAGCATAGAGCTATGAGGAATTTGTGTATCCTGAGCTAAGGAGATTCCTTGCTCTTTCTTCTCTAGTCCTCCAAAGCTTTTTTCTCCTTCCTCTCCACCCCTGCCTAACATCCCATATTGCTATATTATACAATGAGAAAAAACAACAATGTTTTGAAAAATGTACTCAATTCATTCTGTTTGACTCCAGAGGGTGAACCTCAGAACAAAATGGAAGCTGCCAAGAGATAAATTTAGGGCACCTCACATTTGCAGTTTTTTCAACATCTCACTACTCAATGTGTACATGAAAATTTTAGCTAACCACTTTTACTTTTGGTTGTAGAAAGTCATATTGCGCTACTAGAAGATGGGCTACCTGGCCTTTTATTACTCCACTTATCCTCAGATCTATCTTCTCAAAATAAAAATAAGCTTATTTTAGGGGCAGAAAACTGATTACCTCTTCAATAAAATAAAGGTCTTCATTTCTCAGAGAATAATCACTGTAACATGATGTCAATAGCACCTTTGTTGGAGGAGGCATCAAGCTTCTAATATGTCATTGACCTACCTTTTCCCTTACCATGAAAAAAAGGTTATTATTCTGTCAAATTTAAGATTCATGCTCTCATTCTAAGAGAGAATACTACCAATATAAGTGTCCTTAACAAAATAATAGCCTGGAAATCATGACTGTAGATCTGAGTTTGTGTTTAGAGGATTATTTCTTTTTTGCAAATAGACACAATAGCTAAAAATCATAGAAAAATAAAATTTTATAACCTCTTTGCATATGTTATTTTAGATTTGTCTTTAAGTCTTTTACTTTCCTGGAAAGCACAAAATCAATGATATTTCTGAGTTCTCAATCTATAGATGACTAGAAATATCTACCCTCACTCATTGTCATGAGATTGACTTAGCACACTGAAGACTGAGTTAGTCTGCCAACCTCTGGCATTGAGATTGCAATTTGAGTCCCAGACTTAACAAGAATGTTTGGATTTGATATAAAAGAGACTTGGTCATGGTACATTTCCAGTTCTTGATTGTGCCAAGCAGGAGGGTCACATTTTTTTGGTGCCAAGAAACAGTGGTTGCCACTCCACCCTGCGGGAAGGAAAAATGGGTTGCCCACTTTAGGCCCACACGCATCGATTACACATTCATCTTATAAGGGTGCAAAGGGAGATACTAAGAAAAGTAGAGATGAGGGTGGGAAAAGGAGAGAAAGGGGAGGAGGCATAAAGGGGAAGGAGGTAATGAGCATCTTGAAAACCTTCTGTTAAATCCACTAGAATGACTAAAAGAAAAAATGATGTTAGTGCCTACAGCTAAAAATCAATTTGATTGATTCATCTAAGTTTCCCTCCTTACCACCACCTCATCTCTACATCTCTGCTAAGTCTGCTTAAATTTTAATAACTTGCAGATGATCCATTTAAGTCAATAGCTTAGATGCTTCCTGGTTGAAGGCAACAAAATACACTTTTTATTTCATCTCTGCCTTATAAAATTCCTAGGTTCCTTTAAAGCTAAGTTTAAATATTACGATCTATGTAAGACTTTTCATGAACCTTTGCAGTTGATAGGCTTTTCTTCATGAAAATACCTTGTATTGATTTTTGCATATTTTGTTTTAATTTTTATATTTCATACTTTCCCTAACCCCTTCCTTCCAAGAAAATGATAGATTCCTTGGGGATAGAGGTTGTTTTATTTCTCACTTTGTATTTTCAGAGTTGAACAAACTGCCTAGAATACAATAGATGCATAATAAATTATTAGATCAAGGAGCTAAGGATATGGAAGATTAAAATTTTCTC
Source organism: Antechinus flavipes (assembly GCF_016432865.1). NCBI lineage: Eukaryota > Metazoa > Chordata > Mammalia > Dasyuromorphia > Dasyuridae > Antechinus > Antechinus flavipes. The sequence continues at coordinate 361,581,178 of NC_067401.1, forward strand.
TAATGCACAGGTTTATAATAGACCTCAATTCCACACTTCAGTAACCACTCTTCTAAGAGCCACAAATAACCAAATTACAATTGGAAGAAATCTGCTCAGACATCAGTAATGGAATTGGTAGTATGCTGTGTCAACAGAACTGGGGAATAGAGGGAATGTGGATATGGGGCTGTGTGGCACTTCATTAAGTTGGTCAAAAAGAGCCTAGCATCCAGATTGGGCCAATTCTTCCTACCCTCATCTCCATCCCCATTCCCATAAGTCACTTGGGGCAGAAACCTACATTGGTGAACCATCAATTGTCCAGTGGGAGAGGAGACTGGAATGCTTTGGGACCCAACCCCTAGGGAAACCTCTATTAGAGAAGAGATAGTTAGAAAGAAAGAAAGAAAGAAAGAAAGAAAGAAAGAAAGAAAGAAAGAAAGAAAGAAAGAAAGAAAGGAAATTGAGGAAGAGAAGACTAAAATTATCAAGTATTTCTGATGAAAGAAAACAAAATCTTTCAAATAAGTAGATACAACCAGGAAGACATTAACAACAGAAAGAAATGGGGACTCCAGATCTAGACAAAGAATTCAGGTATGTATAAATACTTGATCAAGAAGTGATCACAAGGATCACAAGGAAAGTGATTCAACATCTGATGAGACCGAGGATCCCAAGAATTTTGAAGAGTTCATGGAACTTCAATATACTATACCCAAATTGTTTTAAAACAAGATTATTGGTTGACCACTAATGCAGTTTATTTCTTCCAACAATGCAGATTATAAAACTTTCCTGTGAGGCTCTAATCCATGTACTGCCACATGTTTGCCAGAAGGAGAACACCAAAGGTCCTAGGAGGACTTCTTTTTTAAATTGGAAGGATGTCAATAATTTTCACAGACTTTGAACTGGTTCTTTCTCAATCTCAACATAATATCAGCTGTTTTCCCCCACTGTATATTTCTTTGATGTTATTTTTTATTCCATTTCTTCTTTGTAAGTCCTTGTCAGTAATGTGTTGCAATCTATCCTCACTCACTATAATAAAGCTAATTTATAAGTTAAATAATAGTTTATGTCATATTTATTGCTTTTTATGTTAACACAACTTATCATATTTATTGCAAATCATTCTGCTTTTTCTAAAAAGGGAGTAGAAAGAACCCTGGTCCCTCTCCAACTATATTCCTTCATTCTTCTGTTACTCCCTCCTTTATTGCTCTTTGGGCTCTATTTCTAATTCTCTGAATTTCTTTATTATTCTTCAGCAGATTTCTCATTCTTAAAGATAATTTTCCATGATTAACTAGCAATGTCCTAACCTTAAAAGATCTCCCTGACCCCTTCCTCTGATAGATATTTTCTTCCTCAAACCTCTATTTTAAGGAAGAACTCAGTCAGGCCAAGCATGTCATTCATTCATTCATTCATTCATCTCTGGCTCTCCAGATCTTTTTTCTTCACTAGATCAAAAAATAGCCTTCTCACATTGAAAGATCCCTGTGCCCTAGAATTATTTTTTATCCTGCCAGATGCCTTTGTTATTACTACCAAGAAATCTTTTCATGCTAAAACATCCCTCCATCCTCTCTTCCTTTACTCTGATAGATCAGAACCTCCTAGAAACTCCATTTTAAGAAAAAACTCAAGCCTTCCGTGCCTATTTCTCATTTTCCAGATTCTATTCCTTTGTTTCTAGAATTCTTTCTTCACCATAAATTAAGATGAGTACCTTCTTCCCTAAAATCCTTGCTTGTCAGCTTCTTTTTTTGCCCATTAGAACATAAATGTTCTAAGAGCTGAGAATGTTTTTTTTTTTTTTTTTATGTAGAGGGTGGAACTTTGGAGAAGTATATTTGAAAAAAGGTGTTAACATCAATAATGGAATTTATGAGATAATTTTCTCTAGTTCACATATAAACTTAGTACTTAATATGGTGATGTAATGGTTCTCTAAGTTCACACATAACCAGTATGCTATAATGATGTAATTACAATAAGAATATAAGGACTAAGAAGGACTGGAAGAGACATACTATCTTTGACCATCCTCGTGGTGGCTCTCCTGCCTCCTGCACTAAAATCAAGGGGGAGACTGATTGAGACTAGCAGATTGTCAGACTGCTGGGGGAGACTGTATCAGACTGAGATTGGGTCAGACTATGATAGACACAGACTGTGTAAGAGACAATAAAGATTTTGGACTCTATTCTTGTCCATTCTCGTGGTGTCTATCCTGCTGAGACCAAAGCCCTTCTGGAAGACCTCCAGAAAGCTAGTCCGAACATTACATTTTTGGTTTTTATCAAAATGTTTGACATATAAACATTTAAACGCCTGTTGATTGACTTGTCTCTACACTCTACTACCCTTGTTTCTAAGTGATTAAATATTCCACAGCTGTTGGAGTCAATAGTGGTAAAGATATATGTTAAATCCAATATATGCATACATATTTATACAATTATCTTACCTCACAAAAAAATCAAAAAGTAAAATGAATGAGAAAAAATATATAATGCAAGCAAACAACAGCAAAAAGAGTAAAAATGCTATGTTGTGTTCCACACTCAGTTCCCATAGTCCTTTCTCTGGAGTTAGATGGCTCTCTTATCACCAGATCATAGGAACTGGCCTGAGTCATCTCATTATTGAAAAGAGTCATGTCCATCAGAATTGATCATCATATAATCTTGTTGTACAATGATCTCCTGGTTCTACTCATTTCAATTAAGATCAGTTCATGTAAGTCTCTGCAGGTTTATCTAAAATCATCCTGTCGATTACTTTCTATTAGAACACTAATATTCCATAGCATTCACATACCATAATTTATTCAGCCATTCTCCAACTATTGAACATCCATTCAGTTTCCAGTTTCTTGCCATTACAGAAAGGGCTGCCACAAACTTTTTGCACATGTGGCTCCCTTTCACTCCTTTAAGATCTCTTTGGAATATAAACCCAGTAGAAACACTGCTGGATCAAAGGGTATGTACATTTTGATAGCCTTTTGGGCACAGTTCCAAATTGGTCTCCAGAATGGATGGATCAATGAACAACTCTACCAACACTGTGTTAGTGTCCCAGTTTTCCCATATCTCCTCCAACATTCATCATTATCTTTTAGGATATGATTCTTGAACTGAAATTTAAATGAAGCTAGAGATTCTACAAAGAATTCGAGTAATTCTGTTTTGGTTAACTCTGAAATCTCTGCAACTCAAAATTCATGATTCTTTGATTGCCAGTTGCCTACTGAGTAGCTCCTACCTAGATATCTAATTGGAATCTCAAACATAACATGATGAAAATAGAAGCTATTATTTCACCCCAATCAATCAATTCCTATTTAAAGACTTTTTTTTCTGTTGAGGGCACTATCATCATCCTAGTCACTTAGATTCACAACTTCAGAATCATCTTTAAACTTTACCTTTCCTTTATATTCTATACTCAATTAATTTCTTATTCTTTGCTATTTTATTTATATATCTCTATCATCTGCCTCTTCCCTTCAATTTGAGGGGAAGATTCAGAGGATTTGAATCCCAATTTAAGTTTTATCAGTATTTGTAGAGGGCCAGAACTCTGGAAAAGTATACTTGAAACAAGGATACTTATAGCAGGGTGTTTACTCACTGTGATTGATGAGATAATAGTTCTCTAGTTCACATATACTTAGTACTTAGTATGATGTAATGGTTCTCTACTTCACACATACTTAGTGTGCTGTAATGATGTAATCATACTGAGATATTTAAGGGCTGAGAGGACTTGAAATAAGCAGACTCAAGTGGGGATGTGAATGAGAGTGCTGGAGTTCCATTCCAAACTCCAAACTCCAAACTCCAGACTCCAGACTCCAGACTCCAGATTCCAGACTCCAGACTCCAGACTCCAGATCCCAGACCCATATTCCATCTTTAGACCATCTTCATGGTGGCTCTCCTGCCTTCATCACTTTTCCACCTAAGACTAAGGCCCATCCAGAGACCCTCAAGAAAGCTAGTCTGGACATTACAAGTATTTGCCTGATCAATCAACAAATATACATATACATACATACATATATATATGTATGTATGTATATTCCCATCATGTATTAAACTGTTAGGATGTGAGGATATAATCATAGTTATTTATATTTATTTTTTATATTTTATTTATAGTGTTTTTCCTGCCCAACCAATCAACAAAGCTCCCCAAATAATCTTCTGAAGTCACAACCCTTAATGATCTTATCCCCTTGCTTAACCATCTCCAGTAGCTTCCTATTGTCTTTAATGATGTAAAATACAATTTCCTTAACCTTGGTTTTCCATAATTTTAAAACAATGTTTTTCCCCATATTTATTTCAAGTTATCCCTCTTTACACAACCTTAATATTCCAGTCAAACTGACCCACAAATTGTTCCTGGATCTTCATATTCCCATTTCTAGTCTCTGCTCTTTTGAAAAGTTGCCTCCTTTAGAAAGAATTCATTTACTCCTCTTTTTCTTAACTCTATTTTCTATATGAAATATTTTTCTGAAATAATAAGTAAAATTAAATAGCATTTTAAATTCTGTAAGCTCTGTTAGTGTTTTTTTTTTATTTTTTTTTTAGTTCTTTAAACATAGCTTATTACCTGTTACAGTACCTAGCATATAGAAGGTATTATTACTATTTCTTTACTTGTTATTACCTCCAAATTTATCTTCTTAGTGAATGGGATAAACTGAGTGAAAACCCTTCATATGAATGTAGCCCCTACCTAAGCCATAATAGTTTGAAGCTTTGCAGTAACAAATTGTGCTACTTTATCTTAGGCAAACATACATTTCCTTTCCCTTTTCCTTTTCACCACATTAGCATTAAGTTCCTAATATGGTAAAGAGTATGTCACTGACTAGTAACATTAACTTCCTTCTTCTTAATCTATGGGTAGATTTTTAGTTAGTCTCTGAGGAGATTATTAGTCTCTTGGTAGATTTCCATATTTAGATTGTGATCCTGGACTCCCCAGCCAATGGGAGAAAAGGTCAGAAGGCATGAGTTGGGGGGAATTTGGGGGAGGAGAAATTCCATTAGGGCTATATAATCCACTGTCTGTGGTATATAGTCATTTCTATACTAAGGATAGCTTGATTTTGGGGAGTTGCCCTTTCTCTTAAGATCATTAATAAATCCTTTTTGCTTTTCTATCTTGGAGAGTTTTTTATTTCAATTTGGGTAGGAGTTGTTGCTATCCTACACATTAACAAATCTCACTGTCTGTATATTGGTTTTCTTAAAGTGAGATAAAGATATAACCATTGAAGACTTTTTACTTTATGCATTAATTTCATTGTCCTACTGAAAACATAATTAGAAATTATAGCATATCATCTACCCCCCAAAAAGAAAAGAAAGTATCATTTTGAGATTACTTTCAACCTTTCTTTCCCCACCTCCCACAATGAGAAATAAAATCTTCTCAGGTTACTTCACAAGAAATAAAATAAATACAGCATAATCACAGAATTCAGAAGACACTTAGAACACATATAGTACAAGCCACTACAAATGAACATCTACCACTGAAGGAAAACACATTGTACCAATCAAATACTCCAGGGGAATTTTCCTTTCATACTCTGGGTGTTCTAAGTATTTGCATCTCAATCTCTATACTGCAGCATACAATTAGAGCACCAGAGTACAAATCTACTTTAGCCTTGCATGATCTTTGACGCAAGCAATCTTATTGAAAATAACCTCTTATGTTAAAAGTTTTCAGCCTGGGAATCCAAAAAAGGGGGGGGGATTATTTTAAGATTACAGAATACTGATTTCTATACAGCTGCTCCAAAATAGCAAAGTGCCTATTGTGAAGTAATTAACTTTTGTAGGCATTCTATTAGATTCTCAGGCCTTCAGAGTAAATCCTCTAACTGAAAAAATAATGTACTTAGCAAGTATATGCTGCTATATCCCATCCCATCCTCAGTAATTTTGCACAAGGACAGAGACAGCATCAGTTTTTAGCCTTTTTTGTTTCCAGAGATTACATGTACCAAGCATTACAGAAGATACGATGGTTGTTATATGGTCTTGGTTCTCAAAAACTTAGGAAGTCACAGTGTATATATCTTGAACAACAAACAATGGCATGATTGTAACCTGTGTGTCAGAGACCTTCACTTATACCAGGAGACATGTCATAGAGTAAGAAATTTCTCAACACTCTGACTTTACACCCTATCTAGAAAATCTATGAAACTTATTGTAAGATGTTATTCATGGTCATTTAATGCTAATAAAAGCATTTCATTGACATGATCACAAAAAAAAAAAAAGAAGTGTTTCATTTGCAGGTTGAATTTAAAAAAAATACATAAATACTGAAAAATAACATCCAGAAATGAGAAATTCTTTCACAAAGACCAACTAAGTCTTGTCTCCTTGCTCTAAGTAGATAGAACTTCTAACAGGTGTAATCTTCTCTACCATTCTCTTCTAATTACCTTCAGTTTCCAAATGGCATCAGTTTCACTCCTAGTAATTAACTCAATCTTCATTCATTCTTTAGGCTTGTCCAGCATTTTTAAAGAAATAAATCACTTCTTTGGCTTGTGTGTGTGTGGTATGTGTGTGTTAATTTTTCTCCTTAATTCTCCAAGAGGACCATGCCATCAGGGAGATGATGCCATGACATGCAGGTGAATTGGATTTAATTGAGGAAGGGTGGTCATTTCACTTTCTCCTCCAGAAGAGGTCCTCATCTGGTCCATTGACAAGATATAGATCACAAGGACTGGTGATAGACCTGGATATAGTGGGAGATCTTGGCCTTTTTAAGCTAAAGTTTTCCACAAGTCTCAGTTTGACTGAGGCTGCACCTATTTAGTGATTAAGATTAGGTAGCAATTCAGACAAAGAATCTCCTCTTCCATCTAGTCCAAAAAAAATCTACAAAATAAATGAAAACATCTGAAAGAGGAAGATCCTCAGGGTTTCTGGCCAATGCATAAATGATAGCTATTTACATTCAATCTGAGTTAATCAGGACCCAAACAGTGACCAAATAGGACTTGGCTTAGGACTTATTAGTGGCCAATGAGGAGGAGGAGGGGGAGGGGGAGGGAGAGGGGGAGGAGGAGGAAGAGGAGGAGGAGGAAGAGAAGGAGGAGGAGGAGGAAGAGAAGGAGGAGGAGGAGAAGGAGGAGGAGGAGGAAGAGAAGGAGGAGGAGGAGGAAGAGAAGGAGGAGACCTACATCTCACACCTCATACCAAAATAAAGTCAAAATGGGTACATAATCTGAGCAAAAATGATGATCCCATAAACAAATTAGGAGAGTAAGGGATAATTTACCTATAAGATCTTTGGAGAAGGGAGAAATTTATGACCCAAAGGAGAACTAAAGAACATTTTGAAAGGCAAAATAGACAACTCTTATTACATTAAATTAAAAAGTTTTTACACAAACAAAGCCAGCAGAAACAAGATTAAAAGGGAAGTACAAAGCTGGGGAAAATATTTACAGTTTCTGATAAAGATCTTATTTCCAAAATATATAAAGAACTGTGTCAAATTTATAAGAGTACAAGTCAAATACTCCAGAGGAGTATCAATGGATAAATGGTCAAAAGATATGGACAGACAGTTTTCAGATGATGAAATTAAAGTCATCTTTAGTCATATGAAAAAATGTTCTAAATCACTATTGATTAGAAAAATGCAAATTAAAACAACTCTGAGGTACCATCTCTTAACCGTCAGATTGACTAAGTGACATGAAAAGATCATGATATATATTAGAGGGAATATGGGAAAACTGGGACACTAATATATTTTTGATGGAATTGTGAAATGATCCAACCATTCCAGAAAGCAATCTGGAGCTATGCCCAAAGAGCTATCAAACTAAGCATAAACTTTATGCCATTACTGGATCTGTAACCTAAGGAAATCATAAAGAATGGAAAAGGACCCATGTGTGCAAAAATGTTTGTGGAAACTCCTTTTGTGGTAACAAAGAATCAGTAAATGAATGGGTATCTATCTAATAGATACCCCTCACTTGATGAATGGCTGAACAAGTTGTGAACAAGTGTGAAGATAATGGGGTATTATTGTTTTACAAAACAATGAGAAACAAGCTGATTTTAGAAAGGCCTGAAAAAATTTACATGAACTGATACCGAGCGAAACAAGCAGAACCAGGAATACTTTGTACACAATAACAGCAAGAATGTGCAATTATCAATTATGAAAGACTTGGTTCTTCTCAGTGGTTCAGTGATCCAAAGCAATCCCAATAGACTTTGGACAGAAAATGCCATCTGCAGGCAGAAAAAGAAAGGAGCTGAATGTAAATCAATACATGGTTTGTTCATTTCTTTTTTTCTGTTTTTTTTTTCCTTTCTCATAGTTTTTCCGATTTACTCCGATTTTGCTCTCCTAATATGATTCATAAAGCAATGTATATTAATTTTTTTAATTAAAAAGAAAGAAATACAGCCAGGAAGCCCCAAGATATCTTGAGCAGGTTCATAGGTGCAAAAAAAAAAAAAAAAAGGAAAAACATATTTTAGGAACATCTGGAGATAAGGCTATGATGCCCCATGTGAACAGAGGGAAGAAAGGGAAAGAAAGGTGTAAAGGGCCAGAACTCTGCAGAAGTATATTTGAAACAAGGTGTTAACTCAGTGGAGTTTATGAGATGATGGTTCTTTAGTTCACATATATACTTAGTATTTAGTATGGTGAAGTAATGGTTCTTGAGTTTACACATATTCAGAATGCTGTAATGATGTAATTGTACTAAGATATATAAGGGCAGAGAAGGACTGGAAATGACACATTTTATCTTTGACCATCCTGGTGACTCTCCTGCCTTCTCCACTAAGACCAAGAATTTAGGCTGGTCCTGAGATCTTCCAGAAAGCTAGCCCAGACGTTACATTTTGGTACCTGAACAAGGACTTATGTAAGGAGCTTAGCAGCTTGACTGAAGTGATCATAAGTTCAGTGGAAAAGTCCCTGTGGCCAGGAAATAGGTGAGTAAACTACTCACTTCCATTTTTTCAGCTGAAATAGGGCAGATATTAAGAAAAAAAACATTCCCCACCCCAAGGGAAGTGTGTAGAAGGCATAGTTAGGTTAATAAAGAAACAAGGTTTGTTGGTAACTTGGGAGCACATCATTGGACTCTTAGGTACATTAGAATAAATCCCCTTGGTCCTCCAAGGAAGAAAAAAATTAGAGCCGGATAAGTGGAAACTAGTGGGAGAACAACTAATTGAATATTATAATGATAATGTTTTGTTTTGTTTTGTTTTGTTTTTTGGCCTGGGGACCTGTAACTGAGCCCTGCTTTTTGTTTTCCTGAGTCAATCTGCATTCTGATGTCCAATGGAAGTCTTTCTTGCATTTTGTACATAGGCTTTTGGGTCTTGTTGTCCCATCCTGTTTTTTTACTCTATCTTTATGCCATCATTGAGCTTTCAGATGCCCTATTTTACCACATTAAAAGCATTGACAAGTCCCTTGCCAAAAGGACCCCTGTCTTTACATGTTCAGATCTTGAGAAATCTGCATCATAGCTTGGATATAAAAGGTATTTGTGCCCACTGTAGCACAGGCTTCTTATGATCTCGTCTAAAGGAGCATCCTTGTGTAGTCCTATATAATTCTTCTACAAACCTTATTAGCATTTACTCTAGCTAGAGGAAGCAGGACTCAGTTCCAGATCCACAGGCAAAAAACACTTGGGGCATGTTGGTAGCCAATGCTACACCCAGAGAGTCTTTAGGAGTTCAATACTCTGACATAATCAATCAGCAGAGAAGCAATCTGATGGGAGAAAGGAATTGCAATTGGGGAGAATAGAGTTGTATGCCGCTGGACACTACTGAGATATTCCCTGGAGAGGTGAAATCTCTCCCTGTTTGCCTATGGTTTCTTTGCCTCCAGGACCAGTAGGCTTGACCATTTCACTTCCTGAGAGTGCTTACAAAACAGTGTCCATCCATACAGTGATGTGGGAAAATGGGGAATGTGTAGATACTATGCCAGTCACTAATACAGGTAGACAAAGTGTGACTTATCAACCACGAGAAGTAGTAGCATCAAGTTTACTGATACAGACTCCTAATAGGCAATCTGGTGATATTTGCCCTGACTTTGACTTCTAACAAAAGAATCCAGGAATATTCTGGACTGCAGCTGTTACAGCTGACCAACCTATGCTCACTATCTCTGTAAATGGCATACCATTAGAAGGGTTGGTAGACACAGGTGCAGATCATTAGAAGTGCCACTTGGCCCAGTAATTGGCCAAGGATTAAGGCAGACATCTACATGTCTGGGATAAGAGGATCAATAGCAGCTGAAATTAATGCTACCCCTTTGAAATGGATATTTGAAGATGAATTAGTATCTTTTATTCCTTTTATAGTTGAAAAACTCCCCATCAATTTATGGGGAAGAGACATTTTACAGCAGTTAGGATTACAAGTGAGTACTTTGCATTTTTAGGAAGGGCTGCTGTTGAAGGCCTACCTGCACTCTCACCTGTTCCCATTTAATGGAAACCAGATACAGCAGTGTGGGTAGAACAGTGGCCCTTAACAAGTGATAAAATTCATTTGACCAAGGACACTTACAACCTTCTCTAAGTCCTTGGAATTCCCAGTATTTGTTGTAAAAAAGAAATGTGGAAAATGGAGGATGTTGACTGATTTAAGAAAAGTAAATGAACTGATGGAAACTATGGGAACTCTTCAGCCTGGGCTTCCTCTCCTACTCAATTGCCTAGAAAATGGCTTTTTTTGATTATGGACATTAAGGATTGTTTCTATTCTATCCCTCTAGATAAGGAAATTATAAAAAGACTTGCTTTTTCAGTGCCCAGTGTTAACTTAGCTGAGTCTTATAAAAGATATGAATGGACAGTTTTGCCATAGGGAATGAAAAATAGCCCTACTATGCACCAAATGTATGTTGTTGCTGTTCTTACTCCACTAAGAAAAGCATTTCCAAAAATAATGTTATTACATTACATGGATGATATATTGGGATGTGCACCTGAGGAGCAAATGTTAGAAGCATGTCTACAAAAGACCATAGAAACACTAAGGGACTACAAATTGCTTATAGTCCAGAAAAAAAAAAGTCAAAGGCATGCGTCTTTTCAATATTTAGAATATGAAGTATCCCCTAATGTGCTTATAGTACAAAAGCTTTCTTTAAGAACAGAAAAGTTGAACACCTTAAATAACTTTCAGAAATTGATAGGAGATATCCAATGGATGTATCTGGTGTTAGGCTTAACTACTTCTCAACCATTATATGACATTTTATGGGGAGACAATGCTTTAAACTCACCACACCAGATTACAAAAGAAGCTCAAGAGGCTTTGAGAGAACTTGAACTGGCTTTATCCAATGTGGTTGAAAGAGTCACTCAAAAACCCTATGAAATATCAGGTTTTGCTACACAAGAGGCACCCACAGCAGTACTTCATCAAGGACACAGTGTGACAGAATGGGTGAACCTCCCAGTACAACTTGAACAAAGCCTTACTCCTTACCCAGTGCTTGTGGCTACAATTTTAGTAAAGGACATTAAGCAAGTAGTATAATTATCTGGGATAAGACCTGACAAGATATACACCTTTTATACCAAAGCACAAATTAATGTATGCTGTGAAACCATCCCAGAGTGGCAAATTGTATTGGTTACAGCTCCAGATTTTACCCCCAAGTCTCCATTAAAGATGACCTGGCTATTACATAACTGGCAATGGATTTTTGAAGAAAAAGTTTCTAAGGTTTCTCTTAAAGGACTATTTTTACAGATGCAAACAAACAAAGCATTTGTGCTATATACTCTCATGATTTAACTATAAAGAGAGTAGTCAGAACTCCTTTTCAGTCCATTCAGCAAAATGAATTGAATGCAATCATGTTAGCTCTTACTTTTTATCCAGGAGATGCAAACATAATGTCTGATTTGGCCTATTCAGTAGGTGTGGCGCAAAGAATTGCCACAGCCCGAATAAAATCTGTAGCTTCCAAAATATATCAGCTCTTTAAGGAACTTCAAGAGCAAGTGAGAAAGCATCCAGGTAAGATTAATATCTTGCATGTCCACTCACATAGTGGACATCTAAGTACTATCTTTGATAGTAATTCAAAGGCAGATAGCCTTCTAACCATGTTAGCCAATACTCTTTTATTACAGGCAGCCCAAGAATGTCATTCTAAATATCATCAGGCTGCTTCAGCTTTACATTTGCAATTTGGTATAACAAAAGAGGAAGCTAGGGACATAGTAAAAGCCTGTACAGCTTGCCTTCCTTTTCACCCTCCTATGTTCCCTCCAGGGAAGAACCTTTGTGGTTTGAGACCCAATGAAATCTGGCAAATGGATGTGACCCATTATAAATCTTTTGGTTGTCTGTCTTTTATCCACATTGTGGTAGACACCTTTTCAGGATTCACTTTTGCAATACCAGCAGCAAAAGAGACAGCTCAAGTGGTCACTGAATTCCTTATACAGGCATTTGCAATTATGGGTGTGCCACAAGCAATAAAAACAAATAATGGACCTGCATATACTTCTAAACATTTTGCACACTTTTGTACACAGTATAAGATTTTACACACCACTGGCATATCTTTTAATTCTCAAGGACAAGCAATAATAGAGAGGAGAAACAGACACATCAAGACACTCCTCCAAAAACAAAAGAAAGGGAGAGCCACAAGTAACCTTAGAAAACTTCTAAATCTATCTCTTTATACAATTAACTTCTTGATTTTTGATAAAGATGCACTGGCTCCAGCAGACAGGTTTTATAACCCACTGGAAGGGCAATGTCCAGTGCAAGCAGCTCCACTATCTTTAGATAATCGTCAGGTGATGTGGAGAGATCCAGAAAGTGGTGAATGGAAGGGACTAGATAGGTTAACTTCTTGGGGGAGAGGGTTTGTTTGTATCTCTACAGAGGGAGAAGGAATCAGATGGGTGCCAATGAGCTATATTTGCCTTGTCAATCAGAGAGAGGTGGAAAAGACCTTTAAAACAAAGGAGAAGATCCAAGAAATATCAAATGGTTCCATTTTTGACTATAAGAACCACTGAAAAAGCATGGCTGTTAACCCTATGAATACGGCAATTGACTCATGAACATCAAAAATTGTTAATGAGATCGCTGCAGGACTTCAAAATCTTAAGGCATTGGATTCCCTGACACATGAAGTAATGGGCAATAGATTGGTTTTGGATTATCTTTAGGACTTATGGATATGTATAATTCATGTTATTAGTTACATCACTGCTAGCCTGTGTCATATTACTCTGTACTTATGTAATACCTCCTATGCTGATGAATAAATGTATATCTGTTTCTAAGTAAGACCCTTCAGTCCAGAAGAAACCTGCTAACAATATATGGTTTGCTGTTCTCACCTCCTTGAGAAGTCAGGGAGGCTGTGATCACCTCCTTTTTTGGTGTTTTCACCTCTTTTCCTGAGAAGTCAGGGAGGGCATGACTACCTTTGTTTTAAAACAAAAGAAAGGGGGAGACATAGAGGGCAATTCTAGAGAAGTATACTTGAAACAAGGTTTTAATTCAGTGGAATTGATAATATCATGGTTCTCTAGTTCACATATATACTTAGTACTTAGGTAAGATGATGTAATAGTTCTCTAGTTTACACATATTCAGGATACTGTAATGATGTAATTGTACTAAGTTATATAAGGGCTAAGAAGGCCTGGAAAAGACACATTCTGTCTTTGACCATCCTGGTGACTCTCATACCTCCTCCACTAACACTAAAGACTCAGGCTGTTCCTGAGATCCTCCAGAAAGCTAGCCCAGATGTTGCAGAAAGGGAAGGAAGGAAGGAACGAAGGAAGGAAGGAAGGAAGGAAGGAAGGAAGGAAGGAAGGAAGGAAGGAAGGAAGGAAGGAAGGAAGGAAGGAAGGAAGGAAGGAAAGTAGGAAGGAAGGAAGAAAGAGAAAGGAAGAAAGGAAGAGAGGAAGGAAGGTAGAAAGGAAGGAAGAAAGAGAAAGAAAGAAAGGAAGGGAGGAAGGAAGGGAAGAGTCTTCCAACTGACCAATTCCAATTTGTGAACCAGATTAATCACAAAGGTTGTTGTTTGTCCTTCATTCTTAAAGAGGACCATGACATCAGGGTGGTGATGCCATGGCATGCAAGGTCAACAATTCCATTTTCCCCTCTAGAGCCATCTGTGATGACCGTGTATTTAAAATCAGCCGGAGTCAGGAATTCAGGTTAAGGGAAAAATCTTCAATCTTTATTGAAGTGAAGAGGTGAAAAAGGATTGCGATAGCAATATGGACAAGAAAGATTGTGATAGCAATATGGGCAGCTGTGACAGGAAGCCAGCTAGCAGAGGGAGATCTGAGCTGAAGGGCCGTTGCAATGGCAATGTGAGAAGCTGTGTCAAGATGCCAGCCAGCAGTCTCTCCTTCCGCTTCCCTTTCCACTCTCTCCACCCACCAAAAACATCATTTCCTATACAACACAACAGGGCTTGCACAAAGAGTGGGCGGGGGCCATTCTTTCTCCAAGCATATATGTTAATACAGTATGGTCCAATTACTATTTAGCCTCATGGACTTGGGACCTCAGTGCATCAACTCGAGCCTCAGCCCATTACATCTCCCACTTTCTTTTGTTTTAGAACACAGGTGGTCATGTCATCCCTGACTCCTCAGGGAGGTCAGAGCCCCCAAGGGGAGGTGATCACACCCTCCCTGACTTCTCAGGAAAGGAGGTGAAAGCACCGAAAAGGAGGTGATCACAACGTTCCTGACTTCGCAGGAAGGGAGATGAAAGCACTAAAAAGGAGATAATCATGCCCTCCCTGACATCTCAGGAAGGGAGATGAAAAGCACCAAAGGGAAGTGGGGGTTGCTAGCGGGTTTCTTAGCTGAAGGGTCTTATTATGCACAAACCCATCAGCATGGGAGGTATTACACAAGCACATAGCGATAACACAGAGGCTATTAGTGATGACTCTCCCCACAGTAAGTACAGGCTTGATATGTAACAAACATGAATTGTAAACCCAAGTAATGGTATAACAAACAATATAAATTAACATAGTGTTGTAAAAGATTGCTAGAAGTCCTAGAAGGAGAGTATGTAAACAGCAGTCACACATACACCTTCTTCTGCAGCCAAAAGATAGTCCAAAACCAATCTATTGTCCATTGCTTCACATATCAGGGAATCCAATGATCCCCCCAAGTTATTGAAGTTCTGCAAAAGTCTTTTTATGTCTTAGGGAATCCAATGATTCCAGCAGATTTTGAAGTCCTATAACAGTCTTATCATTTCTCAGAAAATCCAATGATTCCTGAGGGCTTTCAAGTCTTATGTCTCAAAGAATCCAATGATTCCTGAGGGTTTTCAAGTCCTACAACAATCTTATGTCTCAGAGAATCCAATGATTCCTGAGGGTTTTGAAGTCCAATTATTTTCTATGTCCATGAGTCAAACGCCATACCTACTATGCTCTTTCAATGGTGAGCACAATCAGCAACAGAACCACCCGATATTTCTTGGGTCTTCTTTGTTTCAAGGATCTGTTCCTGTCTCTCTGCGATGGACAAGGTGAATACGGCTCGTTGGCACCCATCTGATTTCTTCTCTACCTGTAGAGATACAAGCAAACCCTCTCCCCCAAGCAGTTAGGCTATCTGGTCCCTTCCATTCACCACTTTCTGGGTCTTTCCACATCACCTGGCGATTATCTAAAGATAGATAATCCACTAAAGATAGTGGAGCTGATCACACTGGACACTGCCCTTCCGGTGGGTTATAAAACCTGTCTGCCGGAGCCAGTGCATCTTGTCAAAAATCAAGAAGTTAATAGTATAAAGAGCTAGATTTAGAAGTTCTCTAGGGTTACCTGTGGCTCCCCCTTTCTTTTGTTTTTGGAGGAGCCTCTTAATGTCTCTGTTTCTCCTCTCTACTATTGCTTGTCCTTGGGGATTAAAAGTTATGCCAGTGGTGTGTAAAATCTTATACTGTGTACAAAAGTGTGCAAAATGTTTGGAGGTATATGCAGGATTATTGTCTCTTTTTATTGCTTGTGGCACACCCATAATGGCAAATGCTTGTGTGAGGAATTCAGTGACCACTTGGGCTGTCTCTTTTGCTGCTGGCATGGCAAAAGTGAATCCTGAAAAGGTGTGTACCACAACATGGGTAAAAGACAGACAACCAAAAGATTTATAATGGGTCACATCCATTTGCCAGATTTCATTGGGTCTCAAACCACGAGGGTTCTTCCCTGGAGGCAATGTAGAAGCGTGGAAAGGAAGGCAAGCTGTACAGCTTTTTACCATGCTCCTAGCTTCCTCTTTTGTAATCCCAAATTGTAAACGCAAAGCTCGAGCAGCCTGATGGTATTTAGAATGGGATTCCTGGGCCTCCTGAAATAAAGGCGTACTGGATAACATAGTTAAAAGGCTATCTACCTTTGAATTCCCATCAAAATAGGACCTGCAAGTCCACTATGTGAGTTGACATGCAAGATATAAATCTTTCCTGGATGCTTTCTCACTTGCTCCTGAAGTTCCTTAAAGAGCTGATATATATTAGAAGCTGCAAATTTTATTTGGGCTGTGGCAATTCTTTTTACCACACCTACTGAATAGGCTGAATCAGATATTATATTTATTTCTCCTGGGTAATAAGTGAGAGCTAGCATGATAGCATATAATTCATTCTGCTGAATGGACTGAAAAGGAGTTCTTACTACTCTCTTTATAGTTAAGTCATGAGAGTATACAGCACAAATATTGTGTTTGGATGCATCTGTAAAGATAGTTGGTCCTTTAAGAGGAACTTTAGAAACTTTTTCTTCAATAATCCATCGCCAATTATGTAAAAGTCTGGTTATCTTTAATAGAGACCCATGTGTAAAATTTGGAGCCATGGCTAATGAAATTTGCCACTCTGGGATGGTCTCACAGCATACATTAATTTGCGTATTGGTGTAAAAGGTGTATATCTTATCAGGTCTTGCCCCAGATAATTTGTACTGCTTGCTTAATAGCCTTTAATAAAATTCTAGCCACAAGTACTGGGTAAAGAGTAAGGCTTTGTTCTGGTTGTGCCGGGAGGTTCACCCACTCTATCACACTGTCTCCTTGATGAAGGACTGGTGTGGGTGCCTCTTGTGTGGCAAAACTGATATTTCCAAAGTTTTTTGAGTGACTCTTTCAACCACATTAGATATAGCCACTTCAACTTTTCTCAAAGCCTCTTGAACTTCTTTTGTAAGCTGGTGTGGTGAATTTAAAGTTTCCCCTTAAAATGTCATATAATGGTTGTAATTGATAGGTAGTCGAGCCTAACACTGGTTACATCCATTGGATATCTCCTATCAATTTCTGAAAATCATTTAAAGTGTTTAGCTTCTCTGTTTTTAAGGACAGTTTAGCTTCTCTGTTCTTAAGGACAGTTTTTGTACTGTAAGCACCTTAGGATATACTTCATATCCTAAATATCGAAAAGGAGCAGGTCTTTGAATTTTCTCTTCAGCTATGTACAATTTGTAGTATTTTAGTGTTTCTATGGTCTTTTGTAGACATGCTTCTAGCATTTGTTCCTCAGGTGCACATCCCAATATATCATCTATATAATGTAATAGCATAACTTTTGGAAATGCTTTTCTTACTGGAGCAAGAGAAGCAGCAACATACATTTGACACATAGTGGGGCTGCTTTTCTTTCCCTGTGGCAAAACTGTCTATTCATATCTTTTATAAGGCTCAGCTAAGTTAACGCTGGGCACGGAAAAGGCAAATCTTTTCATATCCTCCTTATCCAGAGGGATAGAATAGAAACAATCCTTAATATCTATGACCCAAAGAGGCCATTCTCTAGGCAATTGAGTAGGGGATGGAAGTCCAAGCTGAAGAGTTTCCATAGTTTCCATCTGTTCATTCACTTTTCTTAAATCAGTGAGCATCCTCCATTTTCCAGATTTCTTTTTTACAACGAACACTGAGGAATTCCAAGGATTTAGAGAAGGTTGTAAGTGCCCTTGTTCAAGCTGCTCCTGTACTATATCTAATACGGCCTGAATTTTATTGCTACCTAAGGGCCAGTGTTCTATCCACACTGGTGTATCAGTTTTCCATTGGATAGGAACAGGTGAAAGTGTTGGCAGGCCTTCAACAGCAGCCCTGCTTAAAAAACCAAAGTACTCATATTTAACCCTAATTGCTATAAAATGTCTCTTCCCCACAGATTGATGGGGATTTTTTCAACTATAAAAGGAGTAAAAACTCCTGTTTTGCCTTCAAAAATCCATCTCATAGGGGCAGTACTAACTTCAGCTGCTATTGATCCTCCTACTCCAGACATGTAGGTGTCTTTTAATCTTTGGCCAGTAACTGGGCCAATTGGCATCTCTAATGACTGTACGATCTGCATCTGTGTCTACCAATCCTTTTAATGGTAGGCCATTTATATAGATCGTGAGCATAGGTCGGTCAGCTGTTACAGCTGCTGTCCAGTATATTCCTGGATTTTGTGGTCTGGAATCAGAATCTGGGTGACTATCACCAGGTTGCTTATTAGGATTCTGTATGAGTAAACCTGATGCTACTTCTTCTCCTGGGTGATAAGTCACACATTGTCTATCTGTATTAGTGACTGGGATATTAACTACACATTCCCCAGTTTCCCACATCAATGTGTGGATGGAAACTGTTTTGTACGTATAAAAAGGAAGTGAAATGGTCAAGCCTACTATGCCTGGAGGTAAGGGATCCAAAGGCTGGAGAGGAACAAATTTCACCTCTCCAGGGGGTATCTCAGTTGTCCCAGCTGCATACAGCTCTATTCTCCCCAATTGTAATTCCTTTCTCCCATCAGGCTGCTTCCTGGCTGGTTGATTGTATAATCCCCTTCTCCTATCATATGGCTTACTGGCTGATTGGTCATGTCTGTGTACTGAATTTGTAGGCACTCTCTGGGTGCACCATTGGCTGCCATTATGCCCCAAGTGTTTTTTGCCTTGGGCCCCTCATCCCGTTTCCCTGAATCTGTCTACATTCTGAGACCCAATGGAAGCTTCTGCTGCATTTTGGACATGGGGTATTGGATTTTATTCTCCCACCCTGTTTTCCCATTCTATCTCTATACCAACATTGAACTTTCAGATGCCCTACTTTTCCACACTGAATGCTTCTACGAGTCTCTCTGGAAGTTCCTTGCCAGGAGGGACTCTGTCTTCCCATGTTTGGATTATGGGAAGTCATCATCATAGCCTGGCTATAAAAGGCATCTGTGCCCACTGTGGCACAGTATCTTATGAGCTCCTCTAAAGGAGCATCCTTGCGCAGTCCTAGTATAATTCTTCTGCAAACCTCATTACCATTTTCCTTAGCAATTTGCCTTATCAAAATGTGTGTTATTGCATTTTCCCCATTTGTTCTTGTGATAGCTGTCTGCAAATGTCCCACAAAGTCAGCAAATGGTTCATTTGGCCCTTGTGTTATTTTTGTGAAGGCCCCACTCTTGTCATCTTTATTGTGGAGAGAAGCCCACGCTTTGATAGCATTAGCAGCAATTTGCTCATATGCTGCTATAGAATAATTAATCTGTACTGTGGTGTCTACATAAGGACCTACACCTGTAAGTAGGTCATAGGTGATTGCAGCACGAACTCCACTTTGACTATTTTGTTGGACTTGTATCCTACAGAGCTCACTATATTCAGAAAGCCACAAGTAGTTTTGTCCAGGTTCTAGGCATATCCTTGCTATAGATTTCCAGTCTTTAGGGGTCAAGATTTCAAAAGCCAAATTCTGTAATAACATCTTAACATAAGCTGATGTAGCTCCATAAAGAGTGCAAGTCTTTTTCAGGTCTTTGAGGATTTCTATATCAAAAGGAGTGTATCTTCTACTTTCTTGACCTGAAGAATTAAACTGTTGAATTACAGGAAAAATGTAATGTTGAAATTCTGATACATGTCTCCCTTCCTCTTTGGCCTTAATTAGTCCCTTTTGCAATCTACTCATAGGAGCAGCTGGATGCTGGGGGGGAGGTGCTGGTGCTGTCACTGCCCCCCACCCCCACCCCACTACCCTTCCTCCCTCCATCTGGGAGGGTGGAGTTAATGGAGGAGAGTCAATTACCTGCTCCTTAGGTGGGGTTGAAGCTTCCTCAGATTCACTACACCCTTGAGCCTTTCTCCATGCCCTGTGGGGATATGGTCTTAATCTGTTCGTCTTCCTCTTAATCTCAGGCTTCCCCATTGGGGTATTCCTAGAGTTTTTTCCTTTTCTTCTAGAATTTATATGGTTTCTTAAGGCCAGCTGTATTATATTGTATAAATAGAATGCCTCCATTGAAATTGAATAAGGACCATTTTCATTGTAATATGTGGAGAGCTGTTGACCAATCAATGCCCAATTATCTGGAGAGATTTGCTCTTCCTCTAAGAACCAAGGGGAGGTGCGTTTTAATGTACCAAGAAGTCTAGCTGTCTGTTCCAAAGTTGTAAGTAGCCATTGATCTTCTATCAGCTTAAGCAGGCTTTCTATAGCACCACTTCTGGGTGGGGCTGGGGGTGGGGGCGGTTGGGGTGTGGGATGGAGAATCTTTAGCTAGTATCTGTCCCATTTCAGACAAAAAAGGTTACTAGTTTAGTCTTTAAGAAAATAAGTTCCCTGTTTGTCTGTTATACTCACTTAAATTCCTGGTCACTGGAGACTTCTTCAGTGAAAGTAGGCTCCTTGGTTCCCACATTTGGGTGCCAAATGTGATGACCGAGTATTTAAAATAAGCCAGAGTCAGGAATTCAGGTTAAGGGAAAAATCTTCAATCTTTATTAAAATGAAGAGGTGAACAAGGATTGTGACAGCAATATGGGCAATTGCAACAGTAGCCAGCTAGCAGAGGGAGATCTGAGCTGAAGAGCTGTCGCAATGGCAATGAGAGCAGTTGTGTCAAGACGCCAGCCAGCAGTCTCTCCTTCCCCTTCCCTTCCCACTCCCTTGCCTCCACCCATCAAAATCGTCATTTCCTATACAACACATCAGGACTTGCACAAAGAGTGGGCGGGAGCCATTCTTTCTCCAAGCATACATATTAATAGAGTAAGAGCCAATTACTATTTAGCCTCATGGCCTTGGACCTCAGTGCATCAACTCGAGCCTCAGCCCATTACAGCCATCTGGGGCCAGTAGAAAGATATGGATCAAAATGACTGGCAATAACCATGGATGCAATGATCTTTTTAACCTAAAATCCTCAACAGGACTAAGTGTGACTAAGTCTACCCCTATTCAGTGATTAAAATTAAGTAGCAATTTATTCAGAATTTTTTTTGTTTGTTTAGGTGAAATAGGTGTGCATGTATGCATGTATATATGTGCATTGTTTAAACAGCTATGGAAAAAAGAAAACTTCAGAGTATTTCTGTCTTGTCATTTTTTTTCCCCTCTAAATAGTTGAAGGACTTGAGTCTTCCTTGTAAAGGCTAAAATGTAGTACCAGGCAAGGGGGTGGACCTAGATGGGAGGATGCAATATGATGTCTGCCATTTGTATTCTATTTCCTCCCAAATTTTGAACTTACATAAGTTCACTTAAGAATCAAGTAAAATAACCCTTTCACTAATATAGTCTAGCCTCCTAAATTTTCCATTTAGGATACATGAGGACCTGAGAAATTGATTTATCTAAAGTGTCATAGATAAAAAAATGAGCATTAGGATTTGAATTCAGCTCCTCTAATCAAATCTAGTTCATTTTCCAGTGCACCATGGTTAGAAGATTTTTTGCGTATAAAAAGAATTAATGCTGAGATTAAATTATCAAGGACCTCCATCATTAAAACTAGGTTAGAAACAGTCTCTGCCAAAGCCTATCATATTATTTATCCTAAGCACCCAGATGGTGCATTCCCCACTCAAGTGGATACTTTATTTGTCTAGATGCTTCAGAAAACATTCTAAATTTCTTCTAGTTATCTTTCAAATGCTCATGAGACTCCTTGGGGCAGTTGGACAGGGTCATTCAAATCTTCAATAAAGAGCATGCAATCATGCAGCATGTCAAGAGTGTTAAGAGAATAGAAAACAGAAAATTAATTTTGATTGAGTTTTAAAATATGAGATATATACATCAGATTTCAAAGGAGAATATTTTTGAGGACTAGTGAGGTCATCAATGGCTTTGTGGAGGTGTGATTGAACTGGGTCTTGAAGAATTGCCAATTATTAATTATCCTTACTTCTTATTTTGACAGATTGATGTTTGAAGAAATGCTTTATATGGAGAAAAAATTATATAATAGAAGGCAAAGATATGAGGTGACCATATGCTTGTTTGGAAAGAGAAAGCTGCTGACAACCTAAGAGTTAGGGAAATCTTAGAGGAGAGTGGAAAATAAAATTGGGTCACTGGAGTAAATGTAGATTATTACTCTATATAAACATAAAAAATATAAATACCCATAGAGACTTAAATTTGATGTAATAACAGAAGAATGACCAGATAAATGGAAATGTTGAGGATTAATCTAATTGTTTTGTGCAGTATGAAATGGAAAAATGAGAGAATGAAATTGAGAGGCTAGTTGAGAGATTGTTGTAGTTGG
The DNA here is from genome assembly GCF_016432865.1 of Antechinus flavipes. Lineage (NCBI taxonomy): Eukaryota > Metazoa > Chordata > Mammalia > Dasyuromorphia > Dasyuridae > Antechinus > Antechinus flavipes. The sequence goes on from NC_067401.1 coordinate 361,603,803, forward strand.
ACAGGGTTGATGGACTTAAGATATTTCAAAAGAAAAGTTGGCAGCAGTTGAGGACTGAAGAGGAGATAAATAATAATAAAAAAAAGATGACTCCAAGAAGACTAAAGTTTTTACATAGATAATTAGGGAAATGATAGTGTCATTATCAGAGGAAGAAAATTTGTAGGGGGAAATACTTTGGAGGTAAATAATGAATTTGATTTTGGACATGTAGAATTTGAAATGACAATAATTCACACTTTCTAGGAATTATCCTAGAGAGGAAGCAGATACCTTAGATTTTCCATTGTTGTTGTTATGAACCTTTTCAGTTGTGTTCAATTTTTTGTGACCCCACTTGGAGTTTCTTTGGCATAGATACTAGAGCAATTCACCATTTCCTTCTCCAATTCATTTTACAGATAAGGAAACTGAGGCAAACAAGACTAAATGATCTGCCTAGGATCATGCAGCCAATAAGTTCAGTTTTTCTTCAATTATTTCATCTTCAGCTGCTAAAATCCTTGACCATGATTTCTAGCAATGTACTTATTATTTTTGAAAAAAAAATATTTTTTAAAAATAAATTTAAAAATTAGATATTAGAATTCATTATGATGGATGAAATTTAACTGCAATGACATGTATTGGGGAGGACATAATTATAATATAAACTGATTATGTGAAGATATCAAAATTAGCAGAAATTGCTTTTCTTGATTCATTCTCCCCTTTTACCTGAAAGGAAACTGAATAAAAAAATAAATCTGTTCTTTCTATGCCACCACTTCTTCCAGCTGTGATTCTAAGTCTCCACCTCCAAATATGCATAGTATTTATAGAAATTTTAATGTAAAGCAGGGAATCTTGTTTGATGTCTTAATGAGAAGCAAAATGATATAATGGATGGAGGACTAACCTTAGAAATAGCATACCCTGCCAATTAATATTTGCTGGCTAATCAACTATGGAAAAATCACTTAAACTCTCATGATTCCTTGAGAATTCTCAGTGCGGGACTTCCGGTTAAGATGGCGGAGAGGAGGCTCACAGCTGCATAAGCTCCACGCTTTCCCTCACTATCCACTTCATTACAAGCCTCTGAATCAATGCTTGACTAGAAAAAAACCCACATATAGTTACCAAGAGAAGCCATCCTTGAGATCCGCCAAGAAAGGTCTGTCTTTACTGGAGGGCTGGGACAGTTTTGGATCGGGCGCAGGCTGAGGGCAGCGGCAGTGAGAGCACGGGAGCAGACTGGAGAGGGGGTGGGGAGTGATCGCAGCCGTCTCTGCAGGGAGAACTTCGCTACAGGTTTGGATACTTTGCTTCAGTAGCAAGTCAGCAGCCCAGCAGAGAAGCTAAAAACACCGGGGCTGAAGAATACAACCCCAAACAGCTGGAGTCTCTCGGGACCTGGCCACCCCCCCCCAACCCCCACAGTGACTCAGCACGCTTTGGGATCTCAGAGCGCACGCGCAACACAGTCCTGCTAGTGCCTCACTGCTGCCTCCTGCAGTCTGTAGAGGAAGCTCCATAACATACCCAACCCCTCCCCCAAAGAAAGACTCCAGTTTTTTCTGTTTTTCTTTGGTAGTTTGTCTCTGATTAATAGACAGAATGAGCAAGAAGCTGAAGAGGACTTTAACCCTTGACAGCTTCTACACAGATAGAGAGCAGACTCTAAATCCTGAGGAGACTAAAAACAGGCAGTCCCCAGGTGAATCCCCAAAAGAGGAGATCATCTGTTCCTCAGCACAGATGAACCTCATAGAAGTGATTAAAAAGGCTCTCACAAGGGAGCTAGAAGAAAAATGGGGAAAGCAGAGTGAGGCTTGGCAAAAGGAGAGGGAAGCTTGGGAAAAGGAGAGGGAGGCTTGGCAAAAGAGCCTGGAGACAGTTAAAGAGAGAGTAGATAAAGAAGTAAAATCCTTGAAAAATAGGATTGGTGAACTGGAAAACAAAATTGGCGAAATGGAAAAAAATTCCACAGAACAAAAGAACTCAATTGGACAATTAGAAAAAGATTTTTAAAAAGTGAGTGAAGAGAATACTTCACTGAAAATCAGACTTGAACAAGTGGAATTGAATGACTCGAGGAGACAAGAAGAATCAGTCAAGCAAATCCAAAAACGTCAAACAATGGAGAAAAATGTGAAATACCTTCTGGGGAAGACAACAGACCTGGAAAACAGATCCAGGAGAGACAATCTGAGAATCATTGGACTTCCAGAAAAACATGATGAAAAAAAGAGCCTGGACACTATTTTCCAGGAAATTATCAAAGAGAACTGCCCAGAAGTCATAGGAACAGAGGAAAAAATAAACATTGAAAGGATTCATCGATCACCCACTGAAAGGGATACTAAAATCAAAACACCAAGGAATATAGTGGCCAAATGCCAGAACCTTCAGACGAAGGAAAAAATATTGCAAGCGGCTAGAAAAACCCAATTCAAGTATCAAGGAGCCACAATAAGGATCACCCAGGATCTGGCAGCATCCACATTAAAAGATCGAAGGGCCTGGAATATGATATTCCGAAAGGCTAAGGAACTTGCTATGCAACCAAAAATAACTTACCCAGTGAGAATGAGCATCTTTTTCCAGGGAAGAAGATGGACATTCAACGAAGTAAGCGAATTTCATCTATTTCTGATGAAAAAACCAGAACTTAACAAAAAGTTTGATCTACAAATATAGAATTCAAGAGAAATCTAAAAAGGTAAAGATTAATCTTGGGAACTATATTTTGACTATATAGATGTATAAAGAATACATGTATACCTTGTTCTAGAAATTGATGTGGAAAGGACATTGTATCAGAAAAAAGGTAAAGTGGGGGTAGTACATCTCATGAAGAGGCATAGGAAACCTATTATATCTGAGAGAAAGAATGGAGGGGGATGAATATAGTGGGTATCTTACTGCCTTCAGAATTGGCTTTAAGTGAAAAATCTTAAGACATATTCAATCTATGGTGAAACTTCTCCCACCTCATTGAAAAGTGAGAAGGGAAAAGTGAAAAGGGAAGGAATAAGCTAAGCGGAAGGGAATATGGGAACTGGGAGGGAAAGGGGTAAAATAGGGGGAGGAACGCTAAGGCGGGTGGAAGGATACTAAAAAGGGAGGGCTGTGAGAAGCAAGTGGTGCTCACAAGCTTAATACTGGGAAGGGGGGAAAGGGGAAAGAAGGGAGAAAAGCATAAACCAGGGTTAACAAGATGGCAAGTAATACAGAATTGGTCATTCTAACCATAAATGTGAATGGGGTAAACTCCCCCATAAAGAGGAAGCGGTTAGCAGAATGGATTAAAAGCCAGAATCCTACAATATGTTGTTTACAGGAAACACACCTGAAGCGGGGAGATACATGCAGGTTAAAGGTAAAAGGTTGGAGCAAAATCTACTATGCTTCAGGTGAAGTCAAAAAAGCAGGGGTAGCCATCCTGATCTCAGATCAAGCTAAAGCAAAAATTGACCTAATTAAAAGAGATAAGGAAGGACACTATATCTTGCTAAAGGGTAGCATGGATAATGAAGCACTATCTATATTAAACATATATGCACCAAGTGGGGTAGCATCTAAATTCTTAAAAGAGAAACTAAGAGAGCTGCAAGAAGAAATAGACAGTAAAACTATAATAGTGGGAGATCTCAACCTTGCACTCTCAGAATTAGATAAATCAAACCACAAAATAAATAAGAAAGAAGTCAAAGAGGTAAATAGAATATTAGAAAAGTTAGATATGATAGATCTCTCGAGAAAATGTAATGGAGACAGAAAGGAATACACTTTCTTTTCAGCAGTTCATGGAACCTATACAAAAATTGACCATATATTAGGACATAAAAACCTCAAACTCAAATGCAGTAAGGCAGAAATAGTAAATGCATCCTTTTCAGACCACGATGCAATGAAAATTACATTCAACAAAAAAGCAGGGGGAAGTAGACCAAAAAATAATTGTAAACTAAATAATCTCATACTAAAGAATGATTGGGTGAAACAGCAAATCATAGACATAATTAATAACTTCACCCAAGAAAAAGATAATAATGAGACATCATACCAAAATGTATGGGATGCAGCCAAAGCGGTAATAAGGGTAAATTTCATATCTCTAGAGGCCTATTTGTATAAAATAGAGAAAGAGAAGATCAATGAATTGGGTTTGCAATTAAAAATACTAGAAAAGGAACAAATTAAAAACCCCCAGTCAAACACTAAACTTGAAATTCTAAAAATAAAAGGTGAGATCAATAAAATTGAAAGTAAAAAAACTATTGAATTGATTAATAAAACTAAGAGTTGGTTCTATGAAAAAACCAACAAAATAGACAAACCCTTAGTAAATCTGATTAAAAAAAGGAAAGAGGAAAATCAAATTGTTAGTCTTAAAAATGAAAAGGGAGAACTCGCCACTAACGAAGAGGAAATTAGAGCAATAATTAGGAGTTACTTTGCCCAACTTTATGCCAATAAATTCGACAACTTAAATGAAATAGAAAAATACCTCCAAAAATATAGCTTGCCCAAACTAACAGAGGAAGAAGTAAATATCCTAAACAGTCCCATCTCAGAAAAAGAAATAGAACAAACTATCAATCAACTCCCTAAGAAAATATCCCCAGGACCAGATGGATTTACATGTGAATTCTACCAAACATTTAAAGAACAATTAACTCCAATGCTAAATAAACTATTTGAAAAAATAGGGATTGAAGGAGTCCTACCAAACTCCTTTTATGACACAGACATGGTACTGATACCTAAACCAGGTAGGCTGAAAACAGAGAAAGAAAATTATAGACCAATCTCCCTAATGAATATTGATGCTAAAATCTTAAATAAAATATTAGCAAAAAGATTACAGAAAATCATCCCCAGGATAATACACTATGACCAAGTAGGATTTATACCAGGAATGCAGGGCTGGTTCAATATAAGGAAAACTATTAGCATAATTGACTATATCAATAACCAAACAAACAAAAACCATATGATCATCTCAATAGATGCAGAAAAAGCATTTGATAAAATCCAACATCCATTCCTAATAAAAACACTTGAGAGCATAGGAATAAATGGACTTTTCCTTAAAATAGTCAGGAGCATATATTTAAAACCATCAGTAAGCATCATATGCAATGGGGAAAAACTGGAACCTTTCCCAGTAAGATCTGGAGTGAAGCAAGGTTGCCCACTATCACCATTATTATTTAATATCGTATTAGAAACACTAGCCTCGGCAATAAGAGTCGAGAAAGAAATTAAAGGAATTAGAGTAGGCAATGAGGAAACCAAACTATCACTCTTTGCAGATGATATGATGGTATACCTAGAGAACCCCAGAGATTCTACTAAAAAGCTATTGGAAATAATTCATAATTTTAGCAAAGTAGCTGGCTACAAAATAAATCCCCATAAATCCTCAGCATTTTTATACATCACCAACAAAACCCAACAGCAAGAGATACAAAGAGAAATTCCATTCAGAATAACTGTTGATACCATAAAATATTTGGGAATCTATCTACCAAAGGAAAGTCAGGAATTATATGAGCAAAACTATAAAAAAGTCTCCACACAAATAAAGTCAGACTTAAATAATTGGAAAAATATTAAGTGCTCTTGGATTGGCCGAGCGAACATAATAAAGATGACAATACTCCCTAAACTAATCTATTTATTTAGTGCTATACCAATCAGACTTCCAAGAAAATATTTTATTGATCTAGAAAAAATAACAACAAAATTCATATGGAACAATAAAAAGTCGAGAATCTCAAGGGAATTAATGAAAAAAAAATCAAATGAAGGTGGCCTAGCTGTACCTGATCTAAAATTATATTATAAAGCAGCAGTCACCAAAACCATTTGGTATTGGCTAAGAAATAGATTAGTGGATCAGTGGAAAAGGCTAGGTTCACAAGACAGAATAGTCAATTATAGCAATCTAGTGTTTGACAAACCCAAAGCCCCTAACTTCTGGGAAAAGAATTCATTATTTGATAAAAACTGCTGGGATAATTGGAAATTAGTATGGCAGAAATTAGGCATGGACCCACACTTAACACCATATACCAAGATAAGATCAAAATGGGTCTATGACCTAGGCATAAAGAACGAGATTATAAATAAATTAGAGGAACATAGAATAGTTTATCTCTCAGACTTGTGGAGGAGAAAGAAATTTGTGACCAAAGATGAACTAGAGACCATTACTGATCACAAAATAGAAAATTTCGATTACATCAAATTAAAAGGCCTTTGTACAAATAAAACTAATGCAAACAAGATTAGAAGGGAAGCAACAAACTGGGAAAACATTTTCACAGTTAAAGGTTCTGATAAAGGCCTCATTTCCAAAATATATAGAGAACTGACTCAAATTTATAAGAAATCAAGCGATTCTCCAATTGATAAATGGTCAAAGGATATGAACAGACAATTTTCAGAGGATGAGATTGAAACTATTACCACTCATATGAAAGAGTGTTCCAAATCATTATTGATCAGAGAAATGCAAATTAAGACAACTCTGAGATATCACTACACACCTGTCAGATTGGCTAAGATGACAGGAAAAAATAATGATGAATGTTGGAGGGGATGCGGGAAAACTGGGACACTATTGCATTGTTGGTAGAGTTGTGAATGAATCCAACCATTCTGGAGAGCAATCTGGAATTATGCCCAAAAAATTATCAAATTGTGCATACCCTTTGATCCAGCAGTGTTTCTATTGGGCTTATATCCCAAAGAAATACTAAAGAAGGGAAAGGGACCTGTATGTGCCAAAATGTTTTTAGCAGCCCTGTTTGTAGTGGCTAGAAACTGGAAAATGAATGGATGCCCATCAACTGGAGAATGGCTGGGTAAATTTTGGTATATGAATGTTATGTAATATTATTGTTCTGTAAGAAATGACCAGCAGGATGAATACAGAGAGGACTGGCGAGACTTACATGAACTGATGCTAAGTGAGATGAGCAGAACCAGGAGATCATTATACACTTCGACAACGATATTGTATGAGGACATATTTTGATGGAAGGGGATTTCTTTGACAAAGAGACCTGAGTTTCAATTGATAAATGACGGACAAAAGCAGCTACACCCAAAGAAAGAACACTGGGAAACGAATGTGAACTATCTGCATTTTTGTTTTTCTTCCCGGTTATTTATACCTTCTGAATCCAATTCTCCCTATGCAACAAGAGAACTGTTCGGTTCTGCAAACATATATTGTATCTAGGATATACTGCAACATATCCAACATATAAAGAACTGCTTGCCATCTAGGGGAGGGGGTGGAGGGAGGAAGGGAAAAAAAATTGGAACAGAAATGAGTGTCAATATAAAGTAATTATTAAATAAAAATTAAAATAAATAAATAAATAAATAAATAAATAAATAAAAGCTATAATAACAATAATAAAAAAAAGATTTATGTTCCATGGGGAAGCAGAATGAAGGCATTATGAAAGAATAAAGGAAACAGGAACATTGAATCACTGAGGAATAAAAAAAAATTAATGTTGAAAACTACCTTTACATCTAATTGGAAAAAATAAAATAACTAATAAAAAAAGAAAAATGTAAAAATAAATTGGTAAAGAAAAAAGTATAATGCAGTCTTAGCAATTTTTATCATTGTGTAATAACACGTTACTAGTCCAATAAAGAAATGTCAAATTTAAAAAAAAAAAAAAAAAGAGAATTCTCAGTGCAACTCTCTAAGATGAAATTAAATACATGTTTCTGATTGCCTTGGTAGAGATTTTCTACCCCAGCAATTCTCTACACTGAGGAAATTATAGATATGGACAAAAATAAATAAAATTCATTTTCTTGATATTTTATTTTACATAACAGTTTTTTTTCTTGCTGTCCCAATTAAAAGGCCCAAAGAAATGAAGAAACCATTTTTTATTGGAAGCCCATTATGTTGGCTATCAGAAGCTAATGTTCTTCAGTTTATTAAACTTTTCATTTGGTCTTTTCAGTAAAATAGATTGAAGGGGCTCACTAGCTGTCTTCAAGATTTGGTAAGCAAAACAACAACAGCAACAACAATAATAATAATTTGTAAGGTTTTGTAAAAATGTTATGTTAGTATTGAAAATACTTATGACTACATGGTCTTCTATAACTACTGAACTATGAGACATCCTTTATTGTAAGCAATGACCCACATAACACAATGTGAAATAGAAAACATAAGTAAAAATTGAAAATGTTTTGTGTCCAACAAAAGAAGCTTCCCATAGTTGGGGGAGGGGGTAAGGAAGGGATAGGAAATATAAGGTTTTTGTTGGTATTCCCAGAATGTAACATTCTTAGTGTAGGACCTTGTACTTCAATGGTTTTTAATAAAAAGTGTTGAGCAAAATTGTATTGATCAGGAAAGAAAAACACTAACCAAGGGTTAACAAATACAAAGATAAGAAGATGTGAGTCTATATAATAAATTCAGGTAGAAGTGTCACTATTTCTCATCAGTCATATTTATATGGCATAAGAATTTGGACAACAGGCTGGATACCATTGAGAATTGTTGCTTATTTTACTTTTTTTTTTTTTTTTTTTTTTTTTTACAGATTTAAGCTTGTGAATCCTTTGAAGCTGTTGGAAAGTTTACACTTAAATCATCAAAGTAATTGGAGGCAAAAGGACTTTTGAATATCAACCCTAGCTCTAGCTTTGAAGGTACTCTGTGTTTTTACCACTAATCAGACTAAATCTCCACTGTTGAATATGGTGCATTACCTGGCTAATCACTTCTTGGGTAGACACACTTTTATACTCAAGGGGAACCCAAACTTGAAAATCATTGCCAGATGGAATTCAGTATGAATAGGCTCACAGAATCAATAGAGTCAATGATCTAATAGAATATTGACCTCTTTCCAGGTGGACAACATCTGGAAACTGTCTATTTAAAAGGGCAGGTGATGGATCAGGTTGCGGGTAGTAGAACAGGATAGAGAACAGGGTGGGTGTTTTTTTCAGCAGCTGGGAAATTGCCTGAGCCTGGACTCACTTCACTATCACAAAATAGTTTTATTTCTGTCTGGAATGCTTAGATAAGCTCTTTTGGCTGATGATTATTGAGTATGTAAATGAATCAAAAGCAAATTTTGAGTCCTCATATACAAGTGGGGAGGGCCCAGGTGTGAAAGTGGGGAGATTTCTTAGTCTATATCTTATACAAATCCTTTTAAATAAGATACATTGAAATCAAATAACCAGCTGCCAAAAACTACCTTGAGCTAGTACAAAAGTGATTTTTAAAGTTCAAGATGGAATTACAAATCTCTCTACTGCGTGAGCCTGTTTCACTAGCATATCAAATGGAAAATATAATAATTAGGTGATATTCAAGCAGCTGGCATTTTTCTTTCTATTAACAAGACTCTCATCTACATTCAAAAGCAATAATTTAAACAAAGACCTTCTTTCTTAAAGTCTGCAGAGGGAAAGTTTAACTTACACAATAAATTCATTTCCTTGGAGTGATGTTTGGAAAAGGAGTCTGAAGGGTAGCTGGTGAGATATTGATTACATTATGTCCTTATGAACAGTCATATAGAATCTGGAATAAAGAAATAAAATTTGTAGTAGTTTTTCTTAACTTCTTCTAAATAAGTTGAAGCCTCTGGACTGATGATACTTTGACAAGAAAGAGTAAGTACAATGTAGTACCTGGTATAAATATCAATGATTTGCCAGTACATTAAATAACAGTTTGGTAATTTATAAGCCCCTTTTTATTACTACTTAAAATGGAAAAATACTTTTTTAGAATCCCAGACCCTTAGATTTAGTGGATACCCTAGAGGTCATTTAACCGCAAACAAATCTCTACAGAGATGCTGACAAATGGTCACTTAGCTCCACTTAACCTATTGTGATAAGAAATGCCTTACCTTATAAGGCTGGTCTTGCCACTTTTGGGCATCTTTAATATTAAGAAGTTTCTCTTTATAGTAAACTGATATATGTCTCCAAGGAAATCCCATTCATGGTTATTTGTCAATTATTGCTATAATTTCCTTAGTCTCAGAACTAGAATCTTTTCACTTCAATGGAACTTAATGCATGTTTGTTGAATGTAATTTAACTCAGTCACAAAGGTAAGTGGGAGAGTTAGTGGAATGCTGAAATTGGAGTTAAGATCTGAATTCAAATCCTGTCTCAGATATTTACTAACTTGTGCTAGAAGGAAACTTACAAGACATTCAGTCCTCACTTTTTACAAAAAAAAAAAAAAAAAAAAAAAAAAAAAAAAAAAAAAGCAGGAGTTGGGGCAGCTAGATGCCACAGTAGATAGAGCCCTGAAATCAGGAGGACCTGAGTTCAAATTTGACCTCAGACATTTAGCACTTCCCTAGCTATGTGACCCTAGGCAAGTCACAACCCTAATTACCTCATGGGGAAAAAAAAGAGCTGAAATCCTGAGAAATTAAAGGACTTAACCAAGGTTACAAAGTAGCAGGCATATGGTTTGAACCCCCATCTTCTCACATTTGAATCAGTGTTATGTCCTCTGTATTATAGCATTGATCCCAGATTACAATTGCAATCAAATACAAATTCTCAAAAAATTATTTTTTCTTTCACTTTACTTGAACATCTTTGTGGTTATATACACACATATTTAACACACACACACACATATATATGTGTGTGTATATTTTGTATTTTATATATGTATGTATACATATCTTTTTGAGAGCTGATATCACAATATTGAACCAACATAAAGAGTTTATCATTTCAGCAAATTATCAAAAGCACTACTAAGAGTAATTTGTAAAAGGATCTCTTATATTTACATTTGCCTGTTCTATAATGATCATTTGTATTATTTTTAGTATTTTCAAGTTAATTGTATAACTTAAATGGAAACTTGATAGATATTCTAAATTGGTGTTTACTTTATCCAGTTATGAATGGTAGGAGTGAGTTTGACTGAAAGTTTCCCTTTCTATCTTATTTTTTAGAATTAATGCAAACTTTTGGATCAATTACCAAAAAGATGGGAAAATACAGAAAATGAAGTGTATCAAATTCAATAATGAAATTGGATTCAGCCGAATATTTCATTTTAATTTTTACTATCTGTTTTATAGTGAGTACTAGAATTTTCTGATTTGTGAATTGTAAAATGAAATGGGATTAAGTAAAACTATGGTTTTATAACTCTTTAAGATAGGCAGAGCATGTATTTTTAATCTTTATTTTACTTAATTTAATGAGGATACTCCATCTCCCAAGAGACAAACCCAGATGACTTTGAAGCAGAAAGTTAAGCTGGTGACTTTCCAGAGCCTGCATCATTTAAATCCAACTCATTTGCATGCCATGGCATCACTTCCCTGATATCATGGCCCTCTTCATGAATGATGGATAAACAACACCAATGATAACAACAACAACAATCTCATCCAATTCTCATCCACATTTGTTTGGTATTTTTTCTAAATTTTCCAGTGATTATCCATATCATGTCTTAAAAGTTTTTCTATAATCCTTTTCTTATCATAAGGTTTCAATATAACCAGTAGCTTACCTTTGTTGTCTCATTTTTTTGCTATACAAATAATTCACATGTTATGGAAAAGTATCATATACCACTTATTAGCATAGACTGGATTATACAATATGAGAGTGACAAAAGACTTTAAAAGTTATTTCGTTTAATCTCATTTAATAAATGATTGAATTAATTCATAGCCTACAAGCTTAAAATTATCATTAATAATATTCTAGTAAGGATTCTTAAAATGTGGTCTATCTTATATCAACTGATGCTAAGTGAAATAAGCAGAACCAGGAGATCATTATAGACATCAACAACAAGACTATACAATGATCAATTTTGATGGCTATGGCTCTCTTCAATGATGAGATGATTCAAACAAGTTCCAATTCTTCAGTGATGAAGAGAACCATCTACACTCAGAGAGAGGACCATGGGAACTGAGTGGGAACCTCAACATAACATTCTCATTAATGTTGATTTTTTTTTTTTTTGCATTTTGTTTTACTTCTCAGGTTTTTTTTTCTTTCTAGATCCTATTTTCTTTATGCAGCAAGATAACTGTATAAATATGTATACATGTATTAGATTTAACATATATTTTAACATTTTTAATATGTATTGGGTCACCTGCTATCTAGGGGAGGGGATGGGGGAAGTGAGGGAAAGAGGGAAATATTTGGAGCAGAAAGTTTTGCAAGGGTCAATGTTCAGAAATTACCCATGCATGTTTTGTAAATTTAAAAAAGTTAATAAAAATAAATAAAATGGAGTCTATGCATTCTCTTTTTAATATATATTTTGTAACTATATTGCAAAAAATTGATTTCCTTTGTAGTATCATTAATGGATTTAAGAAAATTTCTGAGTTCAGAATCTTTACCAGATTGCAAAATAGGTCTTTGTCATTAAAAAAACTTTTTAAAGCTTTTTATTTTTGAAACATACGCATAATTTTCAACATTCATCTTGCAAAACCTTGTAGTTCAAATTTTTCCTTCCCATTCTCCCACTCGCTCCCCTAGATGGCAAGTAATCCAATATATGTTAAACATGTCCAATTCTCCTCTAACATATTTTCACAATTATCATGCTACACAAGAAAAATCAGATCAAAAAGGGAAAAAATGAGAAAGAAAACAAAGCAAATAATAACAAAAAGTAAAAATACTATGTTGTGATCCACATTCAGTCTCCACAGTCCTCTGTCTGGGTGCAGATGGCTCTTTTCATCACAAGACCATTGGAACTGGCCTGAATCACCTTGCTGCTAAAAAGAGCCATGTTCCTCAAAATTGTTCATCATATAATCTTGCTGTTATTGTGTACAATTTTATTCTGTTTCTACTCACTTCACTTAGCATCAGTTCATATACGTCTGTCCAGGCCTCTCTGAAATCATACTGCTGATTGTTTCTTATAGAACAATAATATTCCATAACATTCAGCCATTCTCCAACTGATGGGCATCCACTCAGTTTCCAGTTCTTTCCCACTACAAAAAGGGCTGTCATAAGCATTTTTGCACATGTGGGTCCTTATCTACTTTTTTATGATCTCTTTGGGATATAGACCCAGTATCACTAAAAAGCTTAAGAATTCCTATTCTACTATCTACTTATATTTGTTAAATATCTTTCCACTACTTTTTTTGACTTTTTTGCAATTTTGATTCTTCCAAGATTGTGATGTTTCAAGGTTCTCAATAATGTGGTATCACCTAAAATCACCTTGACTTTTGTTCTAAGAAAACATGTAGAGTCACTGAGAGTGTTGAACAATTTCCCAAATGTGATTTAGCACAGTAGTGTCAAATTCAAGTAGAAATGGATTCTTATAATGCATATTAGCTTATTAATTTTATATTGTGTTGTATTTTTATTTGTTATGTTAAATGTTTCCCAATTACATTATAATCTTCTTTGAGACATTTTTGAGTTTTGCCTTAGCTAAGCAAATCCTTCAGGACTCAACTTTGACACCTCTGATTTACCTTTCTTTGCTCCTATTGAACTTGAAGGTGAGCTTATTTGTATTTCCTGTTTGCATTATTACATACTTCATGAACATATTTTGTTTCTCAGGTTTCACTGCAATGATTTTGATGTCATCTGGGTTAATCTCATTTTACATTTTATTGTTTGAACAGCTCTCTTGAGTTCATATAATCCATGATAGAGAAAGGATTGTTGATTTTACATTATGACCTGGAAGGGACCTTAGAGGGCTTCTAGTCTAATTTCCTTGTTTCATGGAAAAGGAAGTAGACAGGTGAAAAGAATTACTTAAAGTCAAACAAGCAGTAAGAATTAGATTTGGGAACTGAACTTTGCTTCTATGACTCCAGTTCAAATTAGTTCTTCCAACTTTACCTCTGAGAAATGGTGATTTTCATGAACATGTACAAGATAGTATATATATCCAAGGCTGATTCTAGGTCCAGGGGCCTAGAACCCAAATTTTCTGACTCCTGCTACTATACTAGGCTACCCTTTGAATATAGGACTTTCTGTCCTCAAGATGATTACATTATATTGGACATTGAACATTACTTATAAGCAGCAGGGAGAAAAAAAATAAGAGAAGACCTTCATTCTCAGGAGATTTTTTTTCCCATGAACCTCCAACACTGGTAAATTGTGCTATCTGCTAGGATACAGGATGACAATTTTTAAGAAAATAAAAACATTAGATACAGCTGTACTTGAAATTAATGTGGACAACTATATAAAACAAGATTACTGGAAGTGTGTAGCAGTGATGTGCTAGGGGATTGTAAAGGCCTCTAGAAGAATAATACTAAGTATCCCATAAGAAATTCATTGGTCTATGGATAGTAACAACACTTCAATTTTAATTGTGCCATAAAACTGTACATACTGCTGTAATAATACTTTATTATCTATAAACTACAGAAAACCCTTATATAAACCAAAAAAAAAAAAAGGTCTCATGTGACAAAAACAGTTTCTGCCTTGAGAGAACCCTAGCCTCAATCCATCCAAAATATACACAACTGATTTCACAAAAAGATTCAGAATCCATAAAAATTCAAGAGATGGCATATCTTTACATATTGGTGCTATTAACCCAGATTGACATATTTCATGGCATGGCTGAATGAATATTTCCAGTTCAGTCATGGTTCCTACTTATTTTCTTCCAAGTCTGTTATTTCTATTTGATGTTACCTGATTGAAGCCTGATGGACATGTATTATTACATCATTTAATGTACCATGACAAAATGTTTGGTTAGTTCTCTAAGGTCATATTCTCTTGGCACAAAAAAATAAGCAAAGAGTCAACCAGTTGTCAATGAATACTTTATTTTGGTTTTAAATTATCCAAAAATATCTAATATTTATATAAGTGCTTACCAAGAACTGTTCTAAGAGCTTTACAATTATTATCTCATTTGATCCTTATAACAACTCTGAAAGGTACAGCTCTATTTTACAGATGAGAAAACTGAGGCACACAGTAGTTAAGTGAACTGAAGATAGTCACGGTTAGGATCTGAGGCCACATTTGAATTCAGGAAGAAAAATCTGCCAGCCTTCATACCTAGTTTTCTATCTACTTAGCTGCCTCTTGCCCAGGGGAAACAAAACTCATAAGTGTCTGTGGTCAAATTTGAATTCGGATATTCCTAACTCCAGACCCAATACTCTATGTACTATGTCAGTGGTTCTTGAAGAATGATCCTGAGAATCCTGGGTGTCTCTGAAACCCTTTCAGAGAGTCTGCAAATTCAGAATTACTTTTTATCTCTAATATGGTAAACATTGATAAATAGAACCCACAAAACCCAAAACTCCTTGAATAAATCCTCAATAATTTTCAATAGTATAAAGAAACATTGAGAATAAAAGTTTGAGAATCTTTATGCTATACCACCTACATGCCTTAGTTGATTGAAACACTCAGACTAAACCCAATTCATTGAATGTCAATTCCTCCATTCCCTTTGTGCTAGGTAAGTATATCTTTAGAATCAATATTGGAATCGAGAATCACTGAATCACCTATTGGGAAGCAAAAGTTGCCTTTCTCAGATGTTCACTAGTTTATAAGGAGTGAAGATCTATATAGTATCTATAATACTTAATTTAAAAATTAATTCACTGTGAAACTCTTTGAAACTTTAAATCCATCATAAATAGAGAGAATCAGTATTAATACAGAGAAGCTAATATCAGAGATATAAATGTCTCACAGGGTTCCACATTCAGAGATGAGAGGGTTCGTGGAGACCATCTAGTCCAAAAGCCTTATTTTGCAGAAGAAAAAGTGATACCAAAGAGAAGTCAAGGGACTTGACTAGAGTTAAATAGCTTGCGACCACTCCCATCTTTTTTGCCAAGAAAGCTCCAAATATCTGAATAAAAAAACAAAAACAAAACAAAACAAAAAACTCAAGAAAATAATTTATAAGTATCTGAGGTAGGTTTTGAAGGTAGATCTTCTGGATTTCAGATTTAGCATTCTATTCACTACTCCATGCTATTTTTCATCTAACTGATTTAGAAGTAATTTAGTACAAATATTCATTTAAGATATGAGAGAACTGGGCTACTGAGGCCCAGTACTGAAGATCTTGCCAAAAGTCACAGAAGTAGAAAAACTCATATCAGAATTCAAATGGGGAGCTCTGCTCCTTCATCCAATGTTCTATCCAATGACTTAGGATCATAAATTCAGATCTAGAAAGCACCAGGAAGGTGATCTAGATTATGCCTTCAGTTATAATATGTAACTTCACCATAAAGAGATTTGCTTGAGGTCACACTTACTAAAAAGTAGAATTAAGGCTCCAATGCAGGGTCTCTGACTCCAGACCCAATGTTCTACTCCCTGTACCATGCTGCCTTCTAAACTAACAAAGATATTTGATACTTTTAATATTGAAGTATGTATAAAGAACTGGAAGCTCTAAGCCTGAGGTTCTGGCAATAGCTCAACCCCTGTGTCAGCTTGATAATTAAATATCCCTGATGCTCATTTTTCTTCAAAAAAAGAGGAGATAGACTAGATGATTTCTGAGATTTCTTCCAGTCCTAAAAGTTAAGATTCCACACATTGTTCAAATACTAGTTTTTCAAATGTATTCATATGAATAAACTGTGTTGGAGTCATTAAGAAATTAAAATCTATATGGCTAAAGTGTTTTTAATCATATACTATATTATGAACAATATATTAAACTATAGTTGCATGTAAGAATGAAAAGCCTGGCGTAATTTTATATATCTTAAAAACAATAACCAAGAAACATGAGAATGAGATCTCTCTATGTGTGTATGTATATACATGTAACATACACACACACACACACACACACACATATGTGTATTTGTATATATCTGAAAGTGATCCTTTAAAGCTTTTGAAATAAGAGAGTGCCTCCTAGTGTTCTTCCTTTATAATTAACTCCAACCATTTTCATGGTCCTAATCAGCATTTATTTGATTTCCAGAGAGAGATGACATTAAGCACTTGGAAGAGTTTTGAAGGGATAAAATTTCACTTTAAACTTTTTGCTTTTTTAATGCTGTTGTTAATGACTTTGCAGCTTTAAACAATTTATTTTTCGAGGTCGAACATGGAAACTACCTTTTATCCTTTGGGAGGTCATTGTGATAGCTTTCCCTGGAGGCTGCAAGGTCTTGACATGGAGTTCATGTTCTGGTTAACATGACTCTGAGGATGGTCTGCCTCCAAGCTTTATCAAATCAAAACAGCAGTTCACAAGGCAGGGAGAAGAAAATGGAAATCGAGTTAAGGATATGATCCAGTGGTAGAATGGAAGCTCTCAGTCTTTTTATCCATACACTTGGCTCCTGTTCCAATATTTTTGTATAAAAATAAACATTTCATTGCAACATTTCTTTGCTGCCTTCTGTTTTTATATCACAATAGTTTCTAGATATAACCTCCCCTCTCTTCATCACCATAAAATTCAACCTTAAAACAACATAGAATAGTTAAGCAAAACCAATGGATTAGTGACTATTTCTGGCAGCTATGAACACTGTCCCCATACTTTCTTACATATCTAAGAGGAGATAGAATTGTTCATTATCTATTCTCTTGGACCAATACAATTATCAGTTATTCACAGTTTATTTTTTGTTTGTTTTTCATTTTCCTTGTATTATGCACACATATATGTATATTTGTATATGTATGAGTGTATGGCATAGCATAGTACTCTTTTAAATGAGTAGAGCTTAATGTGATAACTAGGACTGGTTGCAGAAAATAGATGATAAAATATCTAGAAAGTAGATAGGAGTCTATGGGGAAAATCAAAAATGGACATTGAGGTTAATATTTAATACTTCACCTGGGGCAGCCAAGTGGCTCAGTAAATAGAGCACCAGCCCTGAAGTCAGGAGGACCTGAGTTCAAATCTGGTCTAGGACACTTAATACTTCCTAGCTGTGTGACCCTGGACAAGTCTCTTAACCCTAATTGCCTTAGCAAAAAAGTGTGTGTGTGTGTGTGTGTGTGTGTGTGTGTGTGTGTGTGTGTGTAAAATACTTCACCTAAGACATTTGAGATACCCTGTGCAAATCTTTCTGTTCAAAATGTTCTTCATTCATATATTGCATATAACTCAATATCATAGACACATATGATATACAAATATACACATCTGTATGGTAAAGAGAATAAATGTCCTGTCTCTAGTTAAGGGATGGTTAATGGCTGAAGTAAATCATATTTATTTTGAAATCTTTTCAATTCAGCTTGGTGAAGTGTTCCTTCCATTGCTAAGATTTCTGAGACCTATTTATGTATTTATTGTTTTTGTATCTGGGGAAGAGACATTGTGACATAATAGAAGTCTTTACTGAGTTTTCATAGTTCAAGTAACTAAACCATCACCATTCCTCCAAAACACAGGAATAAGACTCATCTAGTCTGAAAAACAAACTAAAACAAAACAAAACAACCTCAGCCAGTAATTCAGTAGCAGATTTTTTTTGAAATTAAAAAATATTAATAATATGGCTTTTATGTCATATCATTAAGTTATATTACACTGCTATATTTATTGACAATATCAAAGTAATAAAGGGGCTATTAATTTCAATGACTAAATTTATCACTTGGGGGAGGGGAGATTACTGTAAATAGAAAAATGCATGTCTGGTAACCATTATTTTATGGCTTGCTCAGTAATTGACCCCAAAAACATGCTTACTGAATTTCCAGTAAGTGATGGCTGGGACACAAGTAAGGTTACTCTTTGCTTCTCAGGTGGTTGTGGGAAGTTACTCTGGTTCTAGTCAATCAAATCTACTGACAATTCTCATGGCCAGAATTCAGTCTCTGAATCTTATACCACATATTAGTAAGTCTGGACTCACATTGACAAGATTTCCCACTCCAGCCATGCCCACAGAATAAATGGAGCCAACTGTAGTTATTCATTAGATCCACCACATAGTAGTATGGTGGATTCATAAATAACTCACAGAATTGAGCTGCAAGAGGCTTTTGTTTGTTTGTTTTTGTCTCTAATTAAGGGTTACCTCAGACAGTCTGTCAACACAAAAATGCTTAGGCTTGTTATGATAGGAACTAATATCCAGTACTGCCTTGGCAACCTGGTAGGTAGCAAGGAAGCACCTACTTATTGAAATAAATTCTGTCAGCATGTTAGATCTTCTTCCTACTTTCTATTAAGATATTTAAAATGTTAGCTAGATGATTAGCTATGGTAAAAAAAAAAAAAGACAAGATAGTGCTGAGGATATTGCTTGGAATGATATTACCTTACTATTTGTGACTTTTTAAAATGAATGAAGGTAGTTAAATAATACTTTTTACTTGAGATACACATGTATGTATGTAATTGGGGAGAAATGAGAAAATAATGGTCTAAATAAGGGAAATAACTGTTTCTTAGTCATACAAATAGTAAAAATTAAAGACAGTAGTCCAGTTAAGATCTTCTGAGTTCAAATCAATGTTCCATTCTTCCTCTAATCCTTCCCATTTGATTCATTTCATTTTAAATTCCCATGTCCAAGAGATCCAACGATCTTTCTCAATGTGCCTTCTTACATTTTTTTTCTTTTTTTTTTCTTTTTAATCTCTGCCCTGGATCTTTCTTACAAACATGTTGCTCATTCTATGACGCACTTACATATGTAATCCTAATCCTGATAATTCACATATTTACCATGCTTTAAATTTCTACTGCTTTTGGCCTTATTTAGGGCAGGATGGTAATCAGGAAGAAGCAGAATAATCAGTTAAGTTCTAGTACATGGCTGCTGCTCAGGGGTTTCTAGGGAAATTGTGTATGTGGCAAAATATGAAGAAATGACCTTCATCCCTCAGCTTCAGGGACATGAAAAGGAAGCACAGATAAGAAAACTAGTGACTAAGGAAACAGAACCAATTCTTTGGTTTTCTTTTTTTTTCTTTTAAATTCAATAGTATTTTATTTTTCCAATTATATATGACAATAGTTTATAACATTCATTTTTGTAAGAGTTTCAATGCCAATTTTTTCTCCCTCCCTCTTTTACCTCTCCTCTACCCAAGACAGCAAGCAATATGATATTGATTACATATGTACAACTATTCTAAGCATATTTCTATAGAAATTATTTTGTGAAAAAATCAGACAAAAAGGGAAAAATTATGAGAAAGAAAAAGCAAACAACAACAAAAAGGTGAAAATAGTATGCTTTGCTCTCCATTCTGTCTCCTTAGCTGTCTTTCTGGATGCAATTGGAATTTTCTATCCCAATTCTATTGAATTTTTTTTTTTTGGATCAGTGTATTGCTGATAAGAGCCAAGTATATCATAGTAGATCATTACATAATCTTGCTGTTACTCTATATGATGTTCTTCTGATTCTGCTTACTTCACTCAGGACCAGTTCTTGTTAAGTCTTTACAGACTTTTATGAAATCAGCCTGCTCATCATTTCTGATAATAATAATATTTAATTACATTCATATATCATAATTTATTGAGGCATTTCCCAATTGATGGACATCCATTCATTTTCCAAATTCTTGCCACCACAAAAAGGGCTGCTACAGACATTTTTGGATAGGTGAATCTTTTCCCCTCTGTTTGGAATACAGGCTCAGGAGTGGTACTGCTAAATCAAAATATAAGAATACTTTTATAATTTTTGGGGCATAGTTCCAAATTACTCTCCAGAATGGCTGCAGACCTTTAGTGTTTAACCCAAGTGAGCTTCTGTGTATATGTAATGATATTTAAAGGGACTTGGTTTGGGAAGAAATTATTAGTGTTTACAACTGGTTATAAATAATGAGGAATTAATAAAATAGAAAAAAGTTTGGGTTAATATTGTAAAGAGTATTTTAATTGTAATTCCTAAGCTAAATTCCTAATGAATTGTATATAGTTTGATATGCTTCCAAACAGGAAAATATGTATCATTATATGTGTGCCAAATTAATTATGACTTTTCCATATTTTATCTCTCCATAGTTCTAGTCATTCTGTTACTCCAGTAGCATAGTTAGCTATCAATGTAACAGCAACAACTTTAACTTCTTTCCTTGAAGTCTTAAAATGTAGTCATAGATTCAAGAATTGCTCAAAATACAAATTTTTGAACAGGGTTAATATCTTTAAACTCACACATTATTCAGTGCTCTCATGCATTTACATAAAATTCAGTTTGTTTATAGAATAATAGAATCAATATATAAGCATTTATTGAGTGCTTATTAGGATTTTATGCTTCCAACACTTGAATTTATAAGAATATATTTTTGTTAGTCTTTGTATATGGAATATACATACATACATACATATATATATACACACACACACATATATATATATATATGTATATATATATATATATATATATACATATATATATATATATAAAATTATAATCTCTTTAAGGGCAGGGACTTATTAGATCTTCTTTTCCCTTTGCAATTCTCTAAAAATGCTGGTGCAACAGTAAATTTTGATGGGCAGTCAGTAAGTGTTATTTGACACATTGACTAATCATCTCTTCTGCCACTGCTTTGCTTGTATAGGATTGATAGAAATAACTATTCATTATGTCAACAAATATGTATTTATACATCTCTTCTGTAGATAGCATATTGATTATTAATATGAATATCAAAGCTCTGATATTCCAGGAAATTAGTCTAGTTAAAGAGACAAGAGGTAAACACATAAAATAGTAAATAATATTCTAAGGGATCTATTATTAAATATAAATATGTCATATAAAAAGTAAGCACTATAAAAATCAGAGAATAGAATGGAGTCTAGAATGATTAATCTAGCATGATTTCTTTGGTATATCCTCAAGAATTCAATTTTTGTGTTATTTGTTACATTTAAATATTTAATTCTAACAATGTACTGAGACCTCGTAGGCATTTTCCAAGCTTCTTCTTCTTCGCTGACTGCAGCTTACTCTGTTAATAATTGCTTGATTGACTAATTGTCAATTCATGAGAATAAATTGAGTTTATAAATGGGTACACTAAGGAGCTAATTTGCTGTTGGCAAAAGAACTATACATTTCAGTTTCACACTGATCTGGTGCAGTAGTTAAGCCAGTGATCACTGCTAACCCACTGCTGTATGGTCCCGGAAGCCCACTGAAAGAAAGCCTATGTCTCCAATGACAGGCAAATTACACTTCAGGATAGCCTTGAAAGAATTCTCAGCTAAAGAATTATAATAAAGAAAGACTGTCAAGACAGAATTGAGATCATCTAGCTTATGCAAGAGTCCAGCTAGTTGTACAATGGAGAGAGTACTGGACTTGGAATCTGGAAGCCTCATCTTTCGAAGTTAAAATATGGCCTCAGATACTTACTAGGAATGTGCCCTTAAGCACGTCACTTAAACTTTAGTTTTCTCATCAGTAAATGAGTTAGAGAAGGAAATAACAAACCAATTGCTCCAGTATCTTTGTCAAGAAAATCCAAAATTGGGTCATGAAGAAATGGACACAGCTATAATGACTGAGTTACATGAATACCTCAAAGGTCATATGCTTTTCCTCTTGCAAGCCCATTTATATTAACAATTTCTGAATGTTGCAAAGTCATAAAGTATACAATTTGGTTTACTATGATTCTCTTTACATTACTTTTAGGTACTCAGTAACTTATGGACAGTATTTTTTATAGTTTTACTTTAAGCCTAATTATATTTATATATCTATGTAACTATTTATAGATATACATACAAACAATAGTAGTACATATAGCCATATACATATACATATGATATAATATAATTATAGAACTTGTCTTGGAATAACCAAAACCTAGGCTTGAATAGTGACTTTAACACTTATTAATTGTATGACCCTGGAATTACTATATCTCTAAGTCTCAGTTTCCTCATCTGTATAAAAGAAATGGTAATAGTGTCTCACTTAGAGTGTGATTGAACAAATCAGACAAAACTCTATTTCTTCCTCTCTCATCTCTCTCTTTTTATTCCATGTCTGTCTGCTTTTCTGTCTGTCTCTCTTTCTTTCTTCTTCTCTCTCATTGGTCTCTATATCTCTCTCTTCCCCCATATATAATTTCAGAAATCTTTAAATATTACATAAATGTCAACCATTATTATTGCTAATATCTTTTTTAGGATTTTACTAAATTTATATTTAAAGATGAGCTTACACATTACATACTTCTAATATTAGAAATCCAAATAAAATTTAATCAACTAAACCAAAAGTTTGGAGATGGGATCATAGAAAAGGTAGGAATCAGACTCCATGTTTAAAAGGTGGTCAGGTCTGAATGATGATTCTGCCAACTTCTTATATGTGTGTGGAAGAAGCACCTAATTTCTCACAGAATTAAGCTTTGGTTTCTTCATATTTAAATGAAGAACTTGAGCTAGATCAAGGACTCATAGTTTGTGTGTGTATGTGTGTGTGTGTGTGTGTGTGTGTGTGTGTGTGTGTGTGAGAGAGAGAAAGAGAGAGAGAGAGAGAGAGAGAGAGAGAGAGAGAGAGAGAAATTCTTTTAGCAGCCTGGCAAAGCATATGAACCCCTTTTAAGATACTATTTTAAATGAGTAAAACACATTTTGCAGGATTAAAAATATATCAATTATATTGAAACGAGGATATATTTTATTTCCATTCAAGTACATGGAGACCTTGAAATTTATTTATAAACCCATTGGTTACCTGTGGATTCCCACAAGTTGGATTTTGAACAGATCTCTGACTTCAGATCCCACAATCTTTCCAGTGAATTCTGTTTTCAGGGTTAGTCAGTATTCCACCTTGATCCCCTTCTATTAGGTATTTTTTCATCATACAAGGTGAGTTGAAATATTCAAAAAATTGCCCTAGATGATTTTTATCTATGGTCTAACTCTAAAATCTGGTAATCCTTGAATAAAGCAAAAACCTTTAAATAGGTAGAGCCCATAAATGTAGAACTGGAAGGGGCTTTAGAAATCATAAATTTATCCTCTTAATTTTATAAATAAACTGAAACTCCAGGGAGTTAAGTGACTCGTTCGAGGTTATAGAGGATATGAGTAGGAAAATCAGAATTTTAACTAAAGATCTGTGACTTTCAGTTCTTTTTTTCCCTTCTTCATACTTTAGGGAGAATGATAGACTTGATTTGAAAGCACATTTTGACTTATAGGAGGGAGAAGATTATTGAAATAATGATGATAATAATTATACTTACAAACTTAAGGTTTGTAAAATATTACACATATTTGATATCTCATTGTAGAATGAATCAGCACAAAATTGTTGTTTTATATGTGTCTTGATCTTTTTTCCCCCTGAGGCAATTGGGATTAAATTACTTGCCCGGGGTCACACAACTAGGAAGTGTTAAGTGTCTGAGAACATATTTGAACTCGGATCCTTCTGACTTCAGGGTTATTGCTTTACCCACTGCACCACCTAGTGACTTTGGATCCTGATCTTTTAAAGAAATACATAGTATTTCTTATTTTCCAAATACATGCAAGGATAGTTTTCAACATTCATCTTTGCAAAATCTTGTGTTCCAAATTTTTCTTCCTCTTTCTCCTTCCCTCCCTCCCCACAAGCAGTCCAATATAGGTCATATGTGCAATTCTTCTAAACATATTTCCATTCTGGCATGCTATGCATGGAAAACTAGAGAAAAGAGGGACAAGAACATGAGGGAAAAAAAAAGCAAGCAAACAAACAACAGCAGAAGAAAAAAAAAGGTGAAAATACTATGCTTTGATCCAAATAGAGTTTTCATGGTTCTCTCTCTGGATGCAGTCACAAGTCTATTGAAATTGTCTTGAATCACCTCACTGTTGAAAAGAACCACGACCATCACAGAGGATCATTGGGTAAATTTGTTACAGCACATAGTTTTTTGGTTTTGTTTTTGTTTGTTTGTTTATTTTTTTAAGCTCTGAGAATCAAATTTTTCTTGGTTTTATAGGGAACACAAAATCATTCATAGAACATAGAATATAAGAGGTAAGCAGAATATAATTTGGACATAAGAAATCAGAACCTCAAAAGACTTTTAAAAATTTTATTCTTAAGGAAAACGGAGGAGGCAAAGCATCAACAATTTTGTTCTGGGACTATCTCATTGCTTTAGTTTGATGCAATACAAATGGTACGAGGTTTGGAATATTCAGTCACTTGGGACAAGTCATTTAAAATATCTATGCTTCAGTTTTCTCATCTGTAACAAGAAAGAGCTGTACCATATCCCTGAAATTCCTTCCACCTCTAACGTCTTACCCTTACAATTTTCCCTAGGCTGATGCACCAGCTGCAAGTCTAAGTTAGTCTTTACTGCCACCTACTGTCTATTTTCTGGATTTTAAAGCCCCTCTGTGTCTTCCCTATTAAAATTCATTTTCCAATTGTAAACTCCCCTTTCAGATATATAATGCTTAAAAATTATGGGAACATCTGGCATTACAAAATTCAAGACAACCCATTTATCTGGATATTTAACAAAAACCACAGTTTGAGCCTTTCAGTTTAATTTTAAAGACAGAACAAATGAGGTTTCCATTTGTGAACTTAGGTCAACCCATAGGTTTTCTTCTAGTGCTGTTTGTGTTCTTCTTTTAACTTTTATTCCATAAATTGCTAAGTTCAGCTGAAAAGTCTGTGTGCTCAAGAGGCCACTGGAATTACTGAAATACAGTACATTTTGAAGTAAAAAGAACTACAGGAACTGGCAATGGTTGGTTCTCAGTAGATATTACATTAGAATAAAAGACACAGATAATGAAATATTAGTTTCAGGTGAGAGGGGAGAAGAAAGAAGAAGAAGAAGAAGAAGAAGAAGAAGAAGAAGAAGAAGAAGAAAGAAGAAGAAGAAGAAGAAGAAGAAGAAGAAGAAGAAGAAGAAGAAGAAGAAGAAGAAGAAGAAGAAGAAGAAGAAGAAGAAGAAAGAGGAGGAGAAGGAGGAGGAGAGGAGGAGGAGAAGGAGGAGGAGGAGGAGGAGAAGGAGGAGGAGAGGAGGAGGAGGAGGAGGAGAAGAAGAAGGAGGAGGAGGAGAAGAAGAAGGAGGAAGAGGAGGAGGAGAAGGAGGAGGAGGAGGAGGAGGAGGAGGAGGAGGAGGAGGAAGCAAGAGGAGGAGGAGAGAGAAGAAGAGGAAGAAGAAGAAGAAAGAAGATGAAGAGAAGTAAGGTCTTGGATCTTACCTGAATGTTCTCTACCCAAAGACTACTTCAAAGTCTTTTCACTCAGACTCCTTGAGCATTAAAAACTGGCCTCTGAACTCTACAAGGAGTGATTTCCTGAATCTAACAGGGTATCTAGTGACTTAAGGTAACAAATATGATGCTTTTGTGATCAGCAGTTTTATTCTTTTTAATGACATTGCTATTTAGAGATAGGATCCAGTGAGTTCTGTTTAATCCTGTTTTTATTGGTGAAAATAGATGACGTAGGGTTTCAGAAGAAAGAGTCAATATGTAACTGACTTATGGAAGGAATCTTGTCTTATCTCATTTCTCTGGGCTTTGAATAATGCTTAACAAAAAGGGATCAAGGATGGGAGGTACTTTTATATAAAAATTCAGGTCCAGTGATAAGAATGTTGATCCTAAAGTCAATAATATGGTTCTTATTCCAACTCTGCCACATTTACTATTTGCATGATTTAGAGCAAATCAGTTCATCATTTTGGGACTCAGTGTCCTTATCTGTAAAATATACAGGAATTAGATTATATGACTTCCCTCATCCCTCCTAACTCTAAATCTATGGTACTGTGAACCTAACTTTTCCAAATTATTTCATGGATTAAATTTACTCCTGGTTCCTTATCCTGATACCCATCCTAAAACATTCTTTTATGTTTTTGATGGCTGCCTACTGAATTCTTTCAATCTATATATTCTATTATGTTCTTCCTTCTTCTTTTGTTATTAACTTCTTTTGTTGTTAACTTTCTGATGAGGCAAGTAAAATTTCCACAGAAAAATCAATTAAAATGTAATAATACAACACTGATGATGGTCCTAGGAAAGTATGCATCCCTTTCCTTCCTTTAAGGTCTCTTTGGGATATAAGTGTAATGATCGCATATTTAAAATCAGCCAGAGTCAGGAATTCAGGTTAAGGGAAAAATCTTCAATCTTTATTGAAGTGAAGAGGTGAATAAGGATTGCGATAGCAATATGGGCAAGAAAGATTGCGATAGCAATATGGGTAGCTGCGACAGGAAGTCAGCTAACAGAGGGGGATCTGAGATGAAAAGCTGTTGCAATGGCAATGCAAGCAGTCTCTCCTTCCCCTTCCTTTTCCACTCCCCTGCCTCCATCCACCAAAATCGTCATTTCCTATACAACACATCAGGACTTGCACAAAGAGTGGGCGGGGGCCATTCTTTCTCCAAGCATATATATTAATAGAGTATGGTCCAATTACTATTTAGCCTCATGTGCTTGGGACCTCAGTGCATCAACTCAAGCCTCAGCCCATTACATGTAAGCCCAATAGACACACTGCTGGATCAAAGGGTATGCACAGTTTGATAACTTTTTGAGCAAAGTTTCAAATTGCTCTACAGAATGGTTGGATCCATTCACAGTCCCACCAACAATGTATCAGTATCCCAGTTTTCCCACATTCCCTCCAACATTCTTCATTATCTTTTCCTTTCATCTTAGCCAATCTGAGAGGTATGAAGTAATATCTCAGAGTTGTCTTAATTTGCATTTCTCTGATCAATAGTGATTTAGAGCACTGTTTCATATGATTAGAAAGTTTCAATGTCTTCATCTGAAAATTGTCTGTTCATATCCTTTGACCATTTATCAATTGGAGAATGGCTTGAATTCTTATAAATTTGAGTCAATTCTCTATTTGATGGGCATCCATTCATTTTCCAGTTTCTAGCCGCTACAAACAGGGCTGCTACAAACATTTTGGCACATACAGGTCCCTTTCCCTTCTTTAGTATTTCTTTGGGATATAAGCCCAATAGAAACACTGCTGGATCAAAGGATATGCACATTTTGATAATTTTTTGGGCATAATTCCAGATTGCTCTCCAGAATGGTTGGATTCGTTCACAACTCCACCAACAATGCATTAGTGTCCCAGTTTTCCCGCATCCCCTCCAACATTCATCATTATTTTTTCCTGTCATCTTAGCCAATCTGACAGGTGTGTAGTGGTATCTCAGAGTTGTCTTAATTTGCATTTCTCTGATCAATAATGATTTGGAACACTCTTTCATATGAGTGGTAATAGTTTCAATCTCATCCTCTGAAAATTGTCTGTTCATATCCTTTGACCATTTATCAATTGGAGAATGGCTTGATTTCTTATAAATTTGAGTCAGTTCTCTATATATTTTGGAGATGAGGCCTTTATCAGAACCTTTAACTGTGAAAATGTTTTCCCAGTTTGTTGCTTCCCTTCTAATCTTGTTTGCATTAGTTTTATTTGTACAAAGGCTTTTTAATTTGATGTAATCGAAATTTTCTATTCTGTGATCAGTAATGGTCTCTAGTTCATCTTTGGTCACAAATTTCTTTCTCCTCCACAAGTCTGAGAGATAAACTATTCTATGTTCCTCTAATTTATTTATAATCTCGTTCTTTATGCCTAGGTCATAGACCCATTTTGATCTTATCTTGGTATATGGTGTTAAGTGTGGGTCCATGCCTAATTTCTGCCATACTAATTTCCAATTATCCCAGCAGTTTTTATCAAATAATGAATTCTTTTCCCAGAAGTTAGGGGCTTTGGGTTTGTCAAACACTAGATTGCTATAATCGACTATTCTGTCTTGTGAGCCTAGCCTTTTCCACTGATCCACTAATCTATTTCTTAGCCAATACCAAATGGTTTTGGTGACTGCTGCTTTATAATATAATTTTAGATCAGGTACAGCTAGGCCACCTTCATTTGATTTTTTTTTTCATTAGTTCCCTTGAGATTCTCGACTTTTTATTGTTCCATATGAATTTTGTTGTTATTTTTTCTAGATCAATAAAATATTTTCTTGGAAGTCTGATTGGTATAGCACTAAATAAATAGATTAGTTTAGGGAGTATTGTCATCTTTATTATGTTCGCTCGGCCGATCCAAGAGCACTTAATATTTTTCCAATTATTTAAGTCTGACTTTATTTGTGTGGAGACTTTTTTATAATTTTGCTCATATAATTCCTGACTTTCCTTTGGTAGATAGATTCCCAAATATTTTATGGTATCAACAGTTATTCTGAATGGAATTTCTCTTTGTATCTCTTGCTGTTGGGTTTTGTTGGTGATGTATAAAAATGCTGAGGATTTATGGGGATTTATTTTGTAGCCAGCTACTTTGCTAAAATTATGAATTATTTCCAATAGCTTTTTGGTAGAATCTCTGGGGTTCTCTAGGTATACCATCATATCATCTGCAAAGAGTGATAGTTTGGTTTCCTCATTGCCTACTCTAATTCCTTTTATATCTTTCTCGGCTCTTATTGCCGAGGCTAGTGTTTCTAATACGATATTAAATAATAATGGTGATAGTGGGCAACCTTGCTTCACTCCAGATCTTACTGGGAAAGGTTCCAGTTTTTCCCCATTGCATATGATGCTTACTGATGGTTTTAAATATATGCTCCTGACTATTTTAAGGAAAAGTCCATTTATTCCTATGCTCTCAAGTGTTTTTATTAGGAATGGATGTTGGATTTTATCAAATGCTTTTTCTGCATCTATTGAGATGATCATGTGGTTTTTGTTTGTTTGGTTATTGATATAGTCAATTATGCTAATAGTTTTCCTAATATTGAACCAGCCCTGCATTCCTGGTATAAATCCTACTTGGTCATAGTGTATTATCCTGGTGACAATTTTCTGTAATCTTTTTGCTAATATTTTATTTAAGATTTTAGCATCAATATTCATTAGGGAGATTGGGCTATAATTTTCTTTCTCTGTTTTCAGCCTACCTGGTTTAGGTATCAGTACCATATCTGTGTCATAAAAGGAGTTTGGTAGGACTCCTTCAATCCCTATTTTTTCAAATAGTTTATATAACATTGGAGTTAATTGTTCTTTAAATGTTTGGTAGAATTCACATGTAAATCCATCTGGTCCTGGGGATTTTTTCTTAGGGAGTTGATTGATAGTTTGTTCTATTTCTTTTTCTGAGATGGGACTGTTTAGGATATTTACTTCTTCCTCTGTTAGTTTGGGCAAGCTGTATTTTTGGAGGTATTTTTCTATTTCATTTAAGTTGTCGAATTTATTGGCATAAAGTTGGGCAAAGTAACTCCTAATTATTGCTCTAATTTCCTCTTCGTTAGTGGTGAGTTCTCCCTTTTCATTTTTAAGACTAACAATTTGATTTTCCTCTTTCCTTTTTTTTATCAGATTTACTAAGGGTTTGTCTATTTTGTTGGTTTTTTCATAGAACCAACTCTTAGTTTTATTAATCAATTCAATAGTTTTTTTACTTTCAATTTTATTGATCTCACCTTTTACTTTTAGAATTTCAAGTTTAGTGTTTGACTGGGGGTTTTTAATTTGTTCCTTTTCTAGCATTTTTAATTGCAAACCCAATTCATTGACCTTCTCTTTCTCTATTTTATACAAATAGGCCTCTAGAGATATGAAATTTCCCCTTATTACCGCTTTGGCTGCATCCCATACATTTTGGTATGATGTCTCATTATTATCGTTTTCTTGGGTGAAGTTATTAATTATGTCTATGATTTGCTGTTTTACCCAATCATTCTTTAGTATGAGATTATTTAGTTTCCAATTATTTTTTGGTCTACTTCCCCCTGCTTTTTTGTTGAATGTAATTTTCATTGCATCGTGGTCTGAAAAGGATGCATTTACTATTTCTGCCTTGCTACATTTGAGTTTGAGGTTTTTATGTCCTAATATATGGTCAATTTTTGTATAGGTTCTATGAACTGCTGAAAAGAAAGTGTATTCCTTTCTGTCTCCATTACATTTTCTCCAGAGATCTATCATATCTAGCTTTTCTAGTATTCTGTTTACCTCTTTGACTTCTTTCTTATTTATTTTGTGGTTTGATTTATCTAATTCTGAGAGTGCAAGGTTAAGATTTCCCACTATTATAGTTTTACTGTCTATTTCTTCTTGCAGCTCTCTTAGTTTCTCTTTTAAGAATTTAGATGCTACCCCACTTGGTGCATATATGTTTAATATAGATAGTGCTTCATTATCCATGCTACCCTTTAGCAAGATATAGTGTCCTTCCTTATCTCTTCTAATTAGGTCAATTTTTGCTTTAGCTTGATCTGAGATCAGGATGGCTACCCCTGCTTTTTTGACTTCACCTGAAGCATAGTAGATTTTGCTCCAACCTTTTACCTTTAACCTGCATGTATCTCCCCGCTTCAGGTGTGTTTCCTGTAAACAACATATTGTAGGATTCTGGCTTTTAATCCATTCTGCTAACCGCTTCCTCTTTATGGGGGAGTTTACCCCGTTCACATTTATGGTTAGAATGACCAATTCTGTATTACTTGCCATCTTGTTAACCCCGGTTTATGCTTTCCTCCCTTCTTTCCCCTTTCCCCCCCTTCCAAGTATTAAGCTTGTGAGCACCCCTTGCTTCTCACAGCCCTCCCTTTTTAGTGTCCCTCCCCCCGCCTTAGAGTTCCTCCCCCTATCTTACCCCTTTCCCTCCCAGTTCCCGTATTCCCTTCCGCTTAGCTTATTCCTTCCCTTTCCACTTTTCCCTTCTCACTTTTCAATGAGATGGGAGAAGTTTCACCATAGATTGAATATGTCTTAAGATTTTTCACTTAAAGCCAATTCTGAAGGCAGTAAGATACCCACTATATTCATCCCCCTCCATTCTTTCTCTCAGATATAATAGGTTTCCTATGCCTCTTCATGAGATGTACTACCCCCACTTTACCCTTTTTCTGGTACAATGTCCTTTCCACATCAATTTCTAGAACAAGGTATACATGTATTCTTTATACATCTATATAGTCAAAATATAGTTCCCAAGATTAATCTTTACCTTTTTAGATTTATCTTGAGTTCTATATTTGTAGATCAAACTTTTTGTTAAGTTCTGGTTTTTTCATCAGAAATAGATGAAATTCGCTTACTTCGTTGAATGTCCATCTTCTTCCCTGGAAAAAGATGCTCATTCTCGCTGGGTAAGTTATTTTTGGTTGCATACCAAGTTCCTTAGCCTTTTGGAATATCATATTCCAGGCCCTTCGATCTTTTAATGTGGATGCTGCCAGATCCTGGGTGATCCTTATTGTGGCTCCTTGATACTTGAATTGGGTTTTTCTAGCCGCTTGCAATATTTTTTCTTTCATCTGAGGGTTCTGGCATTTGGCCACTATATTCCTTGGTGTTTTGATTTTAGGATCCCTTTCAGTGGGTGATCGATGAATCCTTTCAATGTTTATTTTTTCCTCTGTTCCTATGACTTCTGGGCAGTTCTCTTTGATAATTTCCTGGAAGACAGTGTCCAGGCTCTTTTTTTCATCATGTTTTTCTGGGAGTCCAATGATTCTCAGATTGTCTCTCCTGGATCTGTTTTCCAGGTCTGTTGTCTTCCCCAGAAGGTATTTCACATTTTTCTCCATTGTTTGATTTTTTTGGATTTGCTTGACTGATTCTTCTTGTCTCCTCGAGTCATTCAATTCCACTTGTTCAATTCTGATTTTCAGTGAAGTATTCTCTTCACTCACTTTTTTAAAATCTTTCTCTAATTGTCCCATTGAGTTCTTTTGTTCTGTGGAATTTTTTTCCATTTCGCCAATTTTGTTTTTTAGAGAGCTGTTTTCTGTTTCCAGTTCACTAATCCTATTTTTCAAGGATTTTACTTCTTTATCCACTCTCTCTTTAACTGACTTCTCCAGGCTCTTTTGCCAAGCCTCCCTCTCCTTTTCCCAAGCTTCCTTCTCCTTTTGCTAAGCCTCACTCTGCTTTCCCCATTTTTCTTCTAGCTCCCTTGTGAGAGCCTTTTTAATCACTTCTATGAGGTTCATCTGTGCTGAGGAACAGACGATCTCCTCCTTTGGGGAATCACCTGGGGACTGCCTGTTTTTAGTCTCCTCAGGATTTAGAGTCTGCTCTCTATCTGTGTAGAAGCTGTCAAGGGTTAAAGTCCTCTTCAGCTTCTTGCTCATTCTGTCTATTAATCAGAGACAAACTACCAAAGAAAAACAGAAAAAAATGGAGTCTTTCTTTGGGGGGGGGCTGGGTGTGTTATCGAGCTTCCTCTACAGACTGCAGGGGGCAGCAGTGAGGCACTAGCAGGACTGTGCTGCGCCTGCGCTCTGAGATCCCAAGGCGTGCTGAGTCACTGGGGGGGGGAAGGGGGGAGCGGCCAGGTCCTGAGAGACTCCAGCTGTTTGCGGTTGTGTTCTTCAGCCCCGGTGTTTTTAGCTTCTCTGCTGGGCTGTTGACTTGCTGCAGGTTCCAAACCTGTAGCGAAGCTCTCCCCGCAGAGACGGCTACGATCACTCCCCACCCCCTCTCAGCTCTGCTCCCGTGCTCTCACTGCCGCTGCCCTCAGCCTGCGCCCGATCTAAAACCGCCCCAGCCCTCCAGTAAAGACAGACCTTTCTTGGCGGATCTCAAGGATGGCTTCTCTTGGTAACTATTTGTGGGTTTTTTTCAGTCAAGCATTGATTCAGAGGCTTGTAATGAAGTGGATAGTGAGAGAAAGCGCGGAGCTTATGCAACTGTGAGCC
Source organism: Antechinus flavipes (assembly GCF_016432865.1). Classification (NCBI taxonomy): domain Eukaryota; kingdom Metazoa; phylum Chordata; class Mammalia; order Dasyuromorphia; family Dasyuridae; genus Antechinus; species Antechinus flavipes. Next base: position 361,637,523 of record NC_067401.1, read on the forward strand.
TCCTCTCCGCCATCTTAACCGGAAGTCCCAAGCATATATATTAATAGAGTATGGTCCAATTACTATTTAGCCTCATGTGCTTGGGACCTCAGTGCATCAACTCAAGCCTCAGCCCATTACATGTAAGCCCAATAGACACACTGCTGGATCAAAGGGTATGCACAGTTTGATAACTTTTTGAGCAAAGTTTCAAATTGCTCTACAGAATGGTTGGATCCATTCACAGTCCCACCAACAATGTATCAGTATCCCAGTTTTCCCACATTCCCTCCAACATTCTTCATTATCTTTTCCTTTCATCTTAGCCAATCTGAGAGGTGTGAAGTAATATCTCAGAGTTGTCTTAATTTGCATTTCTCTGATCAATAGTGATTTAGAGCACTGTTTCATATGATTAGAAAGTTTCAATGTCTTCATCTGAAAATTGTCTGTTCATATCCTTTGACCATTTATCAATTGGAGAATGGCTTGAATTCTTATAAATTTGAGTCAATTCTCTATTTTAGAAATGAGGCCTTTATCAGAAACTTCAATGTAAAATATTTTTTCCAATTTATTGCTTCCCTTCTAATCTTGTCTTGATAAGGTTTTTTGTACAAAAACTTTTTAACTTAATATAATCAAAATTATCTATTTTGTGATCAATAATAACTTCCAGTTCTTCACAAATTCCTTCCTGCTCTACAGATTTGAGAGGTAAACTATTCTATGTTCTTCTTATTTGTTTATAATATAATTCTTTATGTCTAGTTTATGAATCCATTTTGACCTTATTTTGATATACAGTGTTTTGTATGGGTCAATGTCTAGTTTCTGCCATACTAGTTTCCAATTTTCCCAGCAATTTTTGTCAAATAGTGAATTCTTAACCCAAAAGCTGGGGTCTTTAGGTTTGTCAAACACTAGATTGCTATAGTCATTGACTATTTTGTTTTGTGGATATTACCTATTCCACTGATCAACTGCTCTATGTCTTAGCCTGTACCAAATGGTGTTGATGATCACTGCTTTATAAAATAGTTTTATATTTGCTATAGCTAGACTGCCTTCATTTGTTTTTTTTTTTTTTTCATTAATTCCCTTGACATTCTTGACCTTTTATTCTTCCAGGTGAATTTTGTTATTATTTCTAGATCAGTAAAATAGTTTCTTGGGACTTTGATATAGCGTTAAATCATTAGATTATTTTAGGTAGTATTTTCATCTTTATTATATTCACTTGATCTATCCAAGAGCAACTTGATGTTTTTCTAATTGTTTACATCTGACCTTATTTGTGTGGAAAGTGTTTTGTAGTTTTACTCATATAGTTCCTGACTTTCCCTTGGCAGATAGATTCCTAAATATTTTATACAATCAACAGTTATTTTAAATGGAATTTCTCTTTGCATCGCTTGGTGTTGGGTTTTGTTGGTGATGTATAAAAATGCTGATGATGAGGCACAGCTAGGTGATGCATGGATAGAATACCATCCCTGAAGTCAGGAGGACCGGAGTTCAGATTTGGCCTCAGACACTTAACACTTCCTAACTGTGTGACCTTAGGCAAGTCATTTAACCCTAAATGCCTCAGCATAAAAAAAAAAAAAAAAGCTGACAATTTATGTGCATTTATTTTGTATCCTGCGACTTTGCTAAAGTTGTGCATTATTTCTAATTGTATTTTTTTTTTTGGTTGATTATTTAGGGTTCTCTAAGTATACCATCATATCATCTGTAAAGAGTGATAATTTGGTTTCCTCATGACCTACTCTAATTCCTTTATTTTTTTTTCTCTTATTGCCAAAGCTAGCATTTCTAATGCAATGTTGAATAGTAATAGTGATAGTGGATAACCTTGATTCACCCCTGATCTTATTGGGAATGGTTCCAGGTTATCCACATTACATATGATGCTCGCTGATTGTTTTAAGTAGATGCTACTGGTTGTCTTTCATTTTTAAAGAGAACCAAAACTCTATGTAGAGTTACTTTGGTGTGTCCAACTATGGCTGATGAAACTAATATGAGCTCAGAATGCTCTGTCACAAATTGGACACAATTAGTCCCTATAAACATTTTAGGTGGGTTTTCTAACTTTGTGCATTCTGCATTTTTCCTGAGTTAATTCAGCTCTCTGATGAGGGCAAGCCATCCTCAGCTATCCTTTGTCAAAAACTAGGGAAACACTTTTTACAACAAGTTTCTCTGATAAAGGAATCATTTCTAAAATATATAGAGAACTAAATCAAATTGATAAGAATTCAAGCCATTCTCCAATTAATACATGATCAAAGAATAAGTACAAACAGTTTTCAGATGAAAAAATAAGATCTATGTATAGGCATATAAAGAAGTGATCCAAATCACTTTTGATTAGAGAATTGCAAATTAAAACAACTATGAGATAAGCTTACACCTGTCAGATTGTCTAATATAACAAGGAGAGGGAAAGCAATAAATGTTAGAAGGATATGGGAAAATTGGGACAGTAATGCACTGTTTGTGGTACTGTATAATGATTTAACCACTTTGAAAAGAAATTTGGAAAAGCAAAGGTAACAAAACTGTTGACCCAGCAATACCACTATTAGGTCTGAATGTCAAAGGAAATCATAGAAAGAGGAAAAGAACCCACACATGCATAAATATTTATAGTTACACTTTATAAGGTGGCAAAATGTGAAAATTGAAGGAATGCTCATCAGTTGAGGAATGGCTAAACAAGTTGTATTATATGAATTAATGTAAATATTGTGCCATAAGAAATGATGGACTGACAAATTTCAGAAAAAGTCTGGAAACACTTATATAAACTGATGCAAATTAAAATTAGCGGAACCAGAAAACCATTGTACACAGTATAAGTGTAAGTATAAGATTGAGTGATAATGAACTATGGATGATTGACTCAGCTCTTTTCTACAATACAGTGATGTAAGATAAGTACAAAGGAATCATGAGGAAAAATGCTATCCATGATCAGATAAAGAACTGATAGACTCTGAAGATCGAAGCAGATTTTCACTTAATTTGTAATTTTTTGTGGTGTTATTGTGTCCTTTTAATTGTGTTCTTCTCTGACAACTGAGACTAATATAGAAAATATATACAACATATGAAACTGCCTACTATCTTTGAAATAGGAAGGAAAGGGTAAGGGAGAGAAGAAAGCAAGGAGAAAGGGAGGAAGAAAAATATGGAACTAAAATATTATAAAATATTTTAAATTTTTTTCTTGAGACAAAACTGGGGAAAATAAAATATTATTTTAAAAAACAAAGTAAAGTTTAAAAAATTGAACTACTGTTCAGAACAGTGGGAACCATAGACTTGGTATTCTCTATCCTGATCAGATCTTATCTCAATTTGTTCCTGTTGTTGTTTAGTCATATCCAATTTTTAATTATCCCATTCAGGATTTTTTTGGCAGATATGTTGAAGTGGTTTTCTATTTTCTTCTTGATCTCATTTTACAGAAGAGGAAATTGAGGCAAACTGGGTTAACTGAGTTGTCTAGCTAATAAGCTAATTGTCAGCTAATAAGTAGCTGAGACCAGATTTGACTGAAGTTCTTGACTTCAGGTCTGGCTCTTTATCCACTGCACTTTCTAGATACCCTGCTATCTCAATTACGATTTTCAATCCTGGATGCTACATTTGTAGTAAAACATTAACATACTTTAAAAAGTATGTTTTAAAACGTTTTTAAAAAGATAATGAGGAAGTTATGTAATTTCATGCCAATATTAACTGAATGAACTGCAAGGGAATAGACCAGAAAAGAAGCTGGCTTCAAATATCTGAATCATCCCTCCACAAAGAGGGAATGATAGATTGAATCAGGATTTTATTTGTTCTGTATTGTCCCAAAGAACAAAACTGAAAACAAGGGGTAGATATTTAAGAGAGGAATACTTTAGTCTGAGGGTAAGAAACAGAATAAAAGGGAAATGAAGCACAGCTAAGCTCAGTGCATCCTCGAGATAGAGACCCAAGAAAAAATTTGCTCCTGTGAGAAAGGAGGCAAAAAGAGGAATGTTCCAAGGTGAGATGTCCAGAGGTACTGAGAATGGGAATGAACCATTTTGAGAGTTAATAGATCTTTCAATAATTTCAAATATTTGTCACATTTCAGGTAGCAATTCCCTATTTACATAAAGGATATATAAGATGGCACCTAAGTCTTCTTATCATTTTGGCACCATAGATAATTTTACATGGTTAGATGGGGAACTTGCTTTTGATTTTTTGAAAATTTTTATGTCCTTGTTTTAAAAAAATATGATGAGTAGAATGTTTTTATTAGAAGTTATTGGTTGGATTCTTCCTGTGCAACAAGAGAACTGTTCGGTTCTATATACATATATTGTATCTAGGATATACTATAACATATTTAACATGTATAAGATTGCTTGCCATCTAGGGGAGGGGGTGGAGGGAGGGAAGGGAAAAGTCGGAACAGAAGTGATTGCAAGGGATAATGTAAAAAAATTACACAGGCATATGTTCTGTCAATAAAAAGTTATAATAGAGACTTCCGGTTAAGATGGCGGAGAGGAGGCTCACAGCTGCATAAGCTCCACGCTTTCTCTCACTATCCATTTCATTACAAGCCTCTGAATCAATGCTTGACTGAAAAAAACCCACAAATAGTTACCAAGAGAAGCCATCCTTGAGATCCACCAAGAAAGGTCTGTCTTTACTGGAGGGCTGGGGCGGTTTTAGATCGGGCGCAGGCGGCGGGCAGCGGCAGTGAGGACACAGGAGCAGACTGGAGAGGGGGTGGAGAGTGATCGTAGCCGTCTCTGCGGGGAGAGCTTCGCTACAGCTTTGGATACTTTGCTCCAGCAGCAAGTCAACAGCCCAGCAGAGAATCTAAAAACACCGGGGCTGAAGAATACAACCCCAAACAGCTGGAGTCTCTCAGGACCTGGCCGCCCCCCTTTCCCCCCCCACAGTGACTCAGCACGCTTTGGGATCTCAGAGCGCAGGCGCAGCACAGTCCTGCTAGTGCCTCACTGCTGCCCCCTGCAGTCTGTAGAGGAAGCTCGATAACACACCCAGCCCCCCCCAAAGAAAGACTCCATTTTTTTCTGTTTTTCTTTGGTAGTTTGTCTCTGATTAATAGACAGAATGAGCAAGAAGCTGAAGAGGACTTTAACCCTTGACAGCTTCTATACAGATAGAGAGCAGACTCTAAATCCTGAGGAGACTAAAAACAGGCAGTCCCCAGGTGAATCCCCAAAGGAGGAGATCGTCTGTTCCTCAGCACAGATGAACCTCATAGAAGTGATTAAAAAGGCTCTCACAAGGGAGCTAGAAGAAAAATGGGAAAAGAGCCTGGAGAAGTCAGTTAAAGAGAGAGTGGATAAAGAAGTAAAATCCTTGAAAAATAGGATTAGTGAACTGGAAACAGAAAACAGCTCTCTAAAAAACAAAATTGGCGAAATGGAAAAAAATTCCACAGAACAAAAGAACTCAATTGGACAATTAGAAAAAGATTTTAAAAAAGTGAGTGAAGAGAACACTTCACTGAAAATCAGAATTGAACAAGTGGAATTGAATGACTCGAGGAGACAAGAAGAATCAGTCAAGCAAATCCAAAAAAATCAAACAATGGAGAAAAATGTGAAATACCTTCTGGGGAAGACAACAGACCTGGAAAACAGATCCAGGAGAGACAATCTGAGAATCATTGGACTCCCAGAAAAACATGATGAAAAAAAGAGCCTGGACACTGTCTTCCAGGAAATTATCAAAGAGAACTGCCCAGAAGTCATAAGAACAGAGGAAAAAATAAACATTGAAAGGATTCATCGATCACCCACTGAAAGGGATCCTAAAATCAAAACACCAAGGAATATAGTGGCCAAATGCCAGAACCCTCAGATGAAAGAAAAAATATTGCAAGCGGCTAGAAAAACCCAATTCAAGTATCAAGGAGCCACAATAAGGATCACCCAGGATCTGGCAGCATCCACATTAAAAGATCGAAGGGCCTGGAATATGATATTCCGAAAGGCTAAGGAACTTGGTATGCAACCAAAAATAACTTACCCAGCGAGAATGAGCATCTTTTTCCAGGGAAGAAGATGGACATTCAACGAAGTAAGCGAATTTCATCTATTTCTGATGAAAAAACCAGAACTTAACAAAAAGTTTGATCTACAAATATAGAACTCAAGAGAAATCTAAAAAGGTAAAGATTAATCTTGGGAACTATATTTTGACTATATAGATGTATAAAGAATACATGTATACCTTGTTCTAGAAATTGATGTGGAAAGGACATTGTACCAGAAAAAGGGTAAAGTGGGGGTAGTACATCTCATGAAGAGGCATAGGAAACCTATTATATCTGAGAGAAAGAATGGAGGGGGATGAATATAGTGGGTATCTTACTGCCTTCAGAATTGGCTTTAAGTGAAAAATCTTAAGACATATTCAATCTATGGTGAAACTTCTCCCATCTCATTGAAAAGTGAGAAGGGAAAAGTGGAAAGGGAAGGAATAAGCTAAGCGGAAGGGAATACGGGAACTGAAAGGGAAAGGGGTAAGATAGGGGGAGGAACTCTAAGGCGGGGGGAGGGATACGAAAAAGGGAGGGCTGTGAGAAGCAAGGGGTGCTCACAAGCTTAATACTTGGAAGGGGGGGAAAGGGGAAAGAAGGGAGGAAAGCATAAACCGGGGTTAACAAGATGGCAAGTAATACAGAATTGGTCATTCTAACCATAAACGTGAATGGGGTAAACGCCCCCATAAAGAGGAAGCGGTTAGCAGAATGGATTAAAAGCCAGAATCCTACAATATGTTGTTTACAGGAAACACACCTGAAGCGGGGAGATACATGCAGGTTAAAGGTAAAAGGTTGGAGCAAAATCTACTATGCTTCAGGTGAAGTCAAAAAAGCAGGGGTAGCCATCCTGATCTCAGATCAAGCTAAAGCAAAAATTGACCTAATTAAAAGAGATAAGGAAGGACACTATATCTTGCTAAAGGGTAGCATGGATAATGAAGCACTATCTATATTAAACATATATGCACCAAGTGGGGTAGCATCTAAATTCTTAAAAGAGAAACTAAGAGAGCTGCAAGAAGAAATAGATAGTAAAACTATAATAGTGGGAGATCTTAACCTTGCACTCTCAGAATTAGATAAATCAAACCACAAAATAAATAAGAAAGAAGTCAAAGAGGTAAATAGAATACTAGAAAAGTTAGATATGATAGATCTCTGGAGAAAATGTAATGGAGACAGAAAGGAATACACTTTCTTTTCAGCAGTTCATGGAACCTATACAAAAATTGACCATATATTAGGACATAAAAACCTCAAACTCAAATGTAGTAAGGCAGAAATAGTAAATGCATCCTTTTCAGACCACGATGCAATGAAAATTACATTCAACAAAAAACCAGGGGGAAGTAGACCAAAAAATAATTGGAAACTAAATAATCTCATACTAAAGAATGATTGGGTGAAACAGCAAATCATAGACATAATTAATAACTTCACCCAAGAAAACGATAATAATGAGACATCATACCAAAATGAATGGGATGCAGCCAAAGCGGTAATTAGGGGAAATTTCATATCTCTAGAGGCCTATTTGTATAAAATAGAGAAAGAGAAGGTCAATGAATTGGGTTTGCAATTAAAAATGCTAGAAAAGGAACAAATTAAAAACCCCCAGTCAAACACTAAACTTGAAATTCTAAAAGTAAAAGGTGAGATCAATAAAATTGAAAGTAAAAAAAAAAACTATTGAATTGATTAATAAAACTAAGAGTTGGTTCTATGAAAAAACCAACAAAATAGACAAACCCTTAGTAAATCTGATAAAAAAAAGGAAAGAGGAAAATCAAATTGTTAGTCTTAAAAATGAAAAGGGAGAACTCACCACTAACGAAGAGGAAATTAGAGCAATAATTAGGAGTTACTTTGCCCAACTTTATGCCAATAAATTCGACAACTTAAATGAAATAGAAAAATACCTCCAAAAATACAGCTTGCCCAAACTAACAGAGGAAGAAGTAAATATCCTAAACAGTCCCATCTCAGAAAAAGAAATAGAACAAACTATCAATCAACTCCCTAAGAAAAAATCCCCAGGACCAGATGGATTTACATGTGAATTCTACCAAACATTTAAAGAACAATTAACTCCAATGTTATATAAACTATTTGAAAAAATAGGGATTGAAGGAGTCCTACCAAACTCCTTTTATGACACAGATATGGTACTGATACCTAAACCAGGTAGGCTGAAAACAGAGAAAGAAAATTATAGCCCAATCTCCCTAATGAATATTGATGCTAAAATCTTAAATAAAATATTAGCAAAAAGATTACAGAAAATTGTCACCAGGATAATACACTATGACCAAGTAGGATTTATACCAGGAATGCAGGGCTGGTTCAATATTAGGAAAACTATTAGCATAATTGACTATATCAATAACCAAACAAACAAAAACCACATGATCATCTCAATAGATGCAGAAAAAGCATTTGATAAAATCCAACATCCATTCCTAATAAAAACACTTGAGAGCATAGGAATAAATGGACTTTTCCTTAAAATAGTCAGGAGCATATATTTAAAACCATCAGTAAGCATCATATGCAATGGGGAAAAACTGGAACCTTTCCCAGTAAGATCTGGAGTGAAGCAAGGTTGCCCACTATCACCATTATTATTTAATATCGTATTAGAAACACTAGCCTCGGCAATAAGAGCCGAGAAAGATATAAAAGGAATTAGAGTAGGCAATGAGGAAACCAAACTATCACTCTTTGCAGATGATATGATGGTATACCTAGAGAACCCCAGAGATTCTACCAAAAAGCTATTGGAAATAATTCATAATTTTAGCAAAGTAGCTGGCTACAAAATAAATCCCCATAAATCCTCAGCATTTTTATACATCACCAACAAAACCCAACAGCAAGAGATACAAAGAGAAATTCCATTCAGAATAACTGTTGATACCATAAAATATTTGGGAATCTATCTACCAAAGGAAAGTCAGGAATTATATGAGCAAAATTATAAAAAAGTCTCCACACAAATAAAGTCAGACTTAAATAATTGGAAAAATATTAAGTGCTCTTGGATCGGCCGAGCGAACATAATAAAGATGACAATACTCCCTAAACTAATCTATTTATTTAGTGCTATACCAATCAGACTTCCAAGAAAATATTTTATTGATCTAGAAAAAATAACAACAAAATTCATATGGAACAATAAAAAGTCGAGAATCTCAAGGGAATTAATGAAAAAAAAATCAAATGAAGGTGGCCTAGCTGTACCTGATTTAAAATTATATTATAAAGCAGCAGTCACCAAAACCATTTGGTATTGGCTAAGAAATAGATTAGTGGATCAGTGGAAAAGGCTAGGCTCACAAGACAGAATAGTCAATTATAGCAATCTAGTATTTGACAAACCCAAAGCCCCTAACTTCTTGGAAAAGAATTCATTATTTGATAAAAACTGCTGGGATAATTGGAAAGTAGTATGGCAGAAATTAGGCATGGACCCACACTTAACACCATATACCAAGATAAGATCAAAATGGGTCTATGACCTAGGCATAAAGAACGAGATTATAAATAAATTAGAGGAACATAGAATAGTTTATCTCTCAGACTTGTGGAGGAGAAAGAAATTTGTGACCAAAGATGAACTAGAGACCATTACTGATCACAGAATAGAAAATTTCGATTACATCAAATTAAAAAGCCTTTGTACAAATAAAACTAATGCAAACAAGATTAGAAGGGAAGCAACAAACTGGGAAAACATTTTCACAGTTAAAGGTTCTGATAAAGGCCTCATTTCCAAAATATATAGAGAACTGACTCAAATTTATAAGAAATCAAGCCATTCTCCAATTGATAAATGGTCAAAGGATATGAACAGACAATTTTCAGAGGATGAGATTGAAACTATTACCACTCATATGAAAGAGTGTTCCAAATCATTATTGATCAGAGAAATGCAAATTAAGACAACTCTAAGATACCACTACACACCTGTCAGATTGGCTAAGATGACAGGAAAAAATAATGATGAATGTTGGAGGGGATGCGGGAAAACTGGGACACTAATGCATTGTTGGTGGAGTTGTGAACGAATCCAACCATTCTGGAGAGCAATCTGGAATTATGCCCAAAAAATTATCAAATTGTGCATACCCTTTGATCCAGCAGTGTTTCTATTGGGCTTATATCCCAAAGAAATACTAAAGAAGGGAAAGGGACCTGTATGTGCCAAAATGTTTGTAGCAGCCCTGTTTGTAGTGGCTAGAAACTGGAAAATGAATGGATGCCCATCAATTGGAGAATGGCTGGGTAAATTGTGGTATATGAATGTTATGGAATATTATTGTTCTGTAAGAAATGACCAGCAGGATGAATACAGAGAGGACTGGCGAGACTTACATGAACTGATGCTAAGTGACATGAGCAGAACCAGGAGATCATTATACACTTCGACAACGATATTGTATGAGGACATATTTTGATGGAAGTGGATTTCTTTGACAAAGAGACCTGAGTTTCAATTGATAAATGACGGACAAAAGCAGCTACACCCAAAGAAAGAACACTGGGAAACGAATGTAAACTATCTGCATTTTTGTTTTTCTTCCCGGATTATTTATACCTTCTGAATCCAATTCTCCCTACGCAACAAGAGAACTGTTCGGTTCTGCAAACATATATTGTATCTAGGATATACTGCAACATATCCAACATATAAAGGACTGCTTGCCATCTAGGGGAGGGAATGGAGGGAGGGAGGGGAAAAAAAATCGGAACAGAAACGAGTGTCAATATAATGTAATTATTAAATAAAAAATTAAAAAAAAAGAAAAACAGAAAAAAAAGTTATAATATAAAAAAGAATGCTAAAAAAAAGAAGTTACTGATGGAATTTATTTAAAAATTGTCAGTTTAAAAATGATTTTTTTCACAATATTATGTAGTAAGTAATGCAAATGTTATTATTCCCATTTTACAGATGAGAAGGAGCAGTTAGTTAATGCAATCTACTTTTAAAAAAAAAATTATTGATAGAACCTATGCCAGGGTAATTTCTTGCAGCATTATCCCTTGCACTCACTTCTATTCCAATTTTTCCCCTTCCTCCTTCCACCCCCTCCCCCAGATGGCAAGCAGTCCTTTACATGTTGAATAGGTTACAGTATATCCTAGATACAATATATGTATGCAGAACCGAACAGTTTTCTTGTTGCACAGGGAGAATTGGATTCAGAAGATATAAATAACCAGGGAAGAAAAACAAAAATGCAAGCAGTTTATATTCATTTCCCAGTATTCTATCTTTGAGTGTAGCTGCTTCTATCCATCCTTGATCAATTGAAACTGAATTAGCTCTCTTTATCGAAGAGATCCATTTCCATCAGAATACATCCTCAAACAGTATCGTTGTTGAGGTATATAATGCTCATTTCACTTAGCATTAGTTCATGGAAGTCTTGCCAGTCCTCTCTGTATTCATCCTGCTGGTCATTCTTTACAGAACAATAAAGAACGTTCATATACCACAATTTACGCAACCATTCTGCAATTGGGCATCCATTCGTTTTCCAGCTTCTAGCCACTACAAACAGGGCTGCCACAAACATTTTGGCACATACAGGTCCCTTTCCCTTCTTTAGTATCTCTTTGGGGTATAGGCCCAGTAGAAACACTGCTGGATCAAAGGGTATGCACAGTTTGATAACTTTTTGAGCATAGTTCCAAATTGCTCTCCAGAATGGCTGGATGTGTTCACAATTCCACCAACAATGTATCAGTGTCCCTGTTTTCCCACATCCCCTCCAACATTCCCCATTATTTTTCTCTGTCATTCTAGCCAATCTGACGGTGTGTAGTGGTATCTCAGAGTTGTCTTAATTTGCATTTCTCTTATTAATAAGGATTTGGAGCATATTTTCATATGTCTATAAATAATTTCAATTTCTTCATCTGATAATTGTCTGTTCATATCCTTTGACCATTTATCAATTGGAGAATAGCTTGATTTATTATACATCAGAGTCAATTCTCTATATGTTTTAGAAATGAGGCCTTTATCAGAACCTTTGATTGTAAAAATGTTTTCCCAGTTTATTGTTTCCCTTTAATCTTGTTTACATATGTTTTGTTTGTACAAAAACTTTTCAATTTGATATAATCAAAATTTTCTATTTTGTGGTCAACAGTGATCTCTAGTTTTCTTTGGTCATAAATTCCTCCCTCTTCCACAGGTCTGAGAGGTAAATTATCCTATGCTCTTCCAATTTATTTATAATCTCATTCTTTATGCCTAGGTCATGAACCCATTTTGACCTTATCTTGGTGTCTGGTGTTAAGTCTGGGTCAATGCCTAGTTTCTGCCATATTAATTTGCAATTTCCCAGCAATTTTTGTCAAATAATGCATTCTTCTCCTGAAAACTGGGGTCTTTGGGTTTGTCAAACACTATATTATTAAAGTTATTGGCTGTTTTGTCCTTTGAACCTAACCTATTCCATTGATCAACTAATCTATTTCTTAGCCAATACCAGATGGTTTTAGTAACTGCTGCTTTATAATATAATTTTAGATATGGTACAGCTAGGCCACCTTCATTTGATTTTTTTTCCCATTAATTCCCTTGAAATTCTTGACCTTTTGTTTTTCCATATGAACTTTGTTGTTATTTTTTCTAGTTCATCAAAGTGGTTTTTTGGGAGTCTGATTGCTATAGCACTAAATAAATAGATTAATTTAGGTAGTATTGTCATCTTTATTATATTTGCTCACCCAATCCAAGAGCATTTAATATTTTTCCAGTTGGTTAGATCAGACTTCATTTGTGTGGAAAGTGTTTTGTAGTTTTGCTCATAAAGTTTCTGATTTTCCCTTGGCAGATAGATTCCTAAATATTTTATATGATTAGTAGTTACTTTAAATGGAATTTCTTTTTGTAACTCTAACTGTTGGGTTTTGCTAGTGATATATAAGAATGCTGATGACTTATGTGGGTTTATTTTGTATCCTGCAACTTTGATGAAGGTGTTTCTAATAACTATTTAGTAGAGTCTCTGGGGTTCTCTAAGTATACCATCATATCATCAACAAAGAGTGATAATTTGGTTTCCTCATTGCCTATTCTTATTCCTTTAATCTCTTTCTCAACTCTTATTGCTAAAGCTTGCATTTCTAATACAATATTAAATAGTAATAGTGATAGTGGGCAACTTGTTTCACTTCTGATCTTATTGGGAATGGTTGTAGTTTGTCTCCGTTACATATGATGCTTACTTCTGGTTTTAAATAGATGCTCCTGATTATTTTAAGGAAAAGTCCATTTATTCCTATACTCTCAAGAGTTTTTAATAGGAATGGATGTTGGATTTTATCAAATGCTTTTTCTGCATCTATTGAGATGATCATATGGTTTTTGTTAATTTGATTATCAACATGGCCAATTATACTAATAGTTTTCCTAATAATGAACCAGCCCTGCATTCCTGGTATAAATCCTACTTGATCGTGGTGTATTATCCTGGGGATGATTTTCTGTAGTCTTTTTGCTAATATCTTATTTAAGATTTTAGCATCAATATTCATTAGGGAGATTGGTCTATAATTTCTTTTCTCTGTTTTCAACCTGCCTGGTTTAGGTATCACTACCATGTCTGTGTCATAAAAGGAATTTGGTAGGACTCCTTCATTCCCTATTTTTTCAAATAGTTTATAAAGCATTGGGGCTAATTGTTCTTTGAATGTTTGGTAGAATTCACATGTAAATCCATCTGGTCCCGGGGATTTTTTTTTTTAGGGAGTTGATTAATAGCTTGTTCTATTTCTTTTTCCAAAATGGGACTATTTAAGCAATTTACTTCCTCCTCTGATAATCTGGGAAGCCTATATTTTTGGAGGTAGTCATCCATTTTGCTTAGGTTATCAAATTTATTGGCATAAAGTTAGGCAAAGTAACCCCTTATTATTTCTTTAATTTCCTCTTCATCAGTGGAAAGTTCTCCCTTTTCATTTTTAAGACTGCTAATTTGATTTCCCTCTCTCCTTTTTCTAATCAGATTTACCAAAGATTTATCAATTTTATTGTTTTTTTCATAAAACCAACTCTTAGTTTTATTTATTAGTACAATAGTTTTTTTTTTAACTTTCTATATTATTAATTTCTCCTTTTAATTTTAGAATTTCAAGTTTAGTAATTGATTGGGGGTTTTTAATTTGGTCTTTTTCTAGATTTTTAAGTTGCAGGACAAATTCATTGATCTTCTCTTTTTCTATTTTATTCAAGTAAGCTTCTAAGAATGTAAAATTTCCCCTTATTACTGTTTTGGCTGCATCCCATAAATTTTGATATGATGTCTCACCGTTGTCATTATCTTGAGTGAAATTATTAATTGTGTCTCTAATTTGCTGTTTCACCCAATCGTTCTTTAAGATGAGATTATTTAGTTTCCAATTACTTTTTGGTCTATTTATACCTAACTTTTTGTTGAATGTAGTTTTTATTGCATTGTGATCTGAAAAGAAAGCATTTACTATTTCTGCCTTCCTGCAATTATTTTTGAGGTCTTTATGTCCTAATATATGGTCAATTTTTGTGTTCCATGAACTGCTGAGAAGAAAGTATACTCCTTTCTGTCACCATTCAGTTTTCTCCAGAGATCTATCATACCTAATTTTTCTAATATTCTATTTACCTCTTTAATTTCTTTCTTATTTGTTTTGTGATTTGATTTATCTAAATCTGAGAGTGCAAGATTGAGATCTCCCACTATTATAGTTTTGCTGTCTATTTCTTCTTGCAACTCTCTTAACTTCTCTTTAAGGAAGTTAGATGCTATATCACTTGGTGCATATATGTTTAATACTGATATTGTTTCATTGTCTATAGTACCTTTTAGCAAGATATAGTTTCCTTCCTTATCTCTTTTAATTAGATCAATCTTTGCTTTTGCTTGATCTGAGATAAGGATGGCTACCCCTGCTTTTTTGACTTCACCTGAAGCATAATAGATTTTGCTCCAGCCTTTTACCTTTAGTCTATATGTATCTACCTGTTTTAAATGTGTTTCCTGTAAACGACAGATTGTAGGGTTCTGACTTTTGATCCAGTCTGCTATCCGCCTCCTCTTTATGGGAGAGTTCATCCCATTCACATTTGCAGTTAAAATAACCAATTCTGTATTCCCTGCCATTCTAATATCCCCAGATTATACTTTTCTTTTTCTTGCCCTCCTTCCCTTCTTCCCTAGTATTAAACTTATTGGTCCCACTAATGTCATGCAGCTCTCCCTCTTTAGTATCCTTCCCTCCTCCCTTTGAATCCCTTCCCCTTTCTTGTACCCTTCCCTTATTATTCTTTTTCCTTTTCCCTTTCCTTCTCCCACTTTTTAATGAAGTGAGAGAAGAATCTCTGTAAAACATATATGTCAATTGTTTCCTCTTTGAGCCAACTCTGATGAGAGTAGGATTCACACAATGTTCCTCCCCCTCTCTAAGTTCCCTCATATATGATATGTTTCCTTTGCCGCATTGTCGCATGTAGTTTCCCTCTTTTTATCTCTCCTCTTCCCTTTTTCTGACACTATCCCCTTTCCATTTCTACTTCCATTTTTTATGTTATATCGGTAAAATCAAATTATACATATGGTTTTTATGTATATCCACAACAGAAATACAGTTCTCAAGAGTTTCTTTTACCTTTTTCTACTTCTCTTGATTTCTGTTGTTGGAGATCAAATTTTTTGTTTAAGTCTGGTTTTTTTTTCCTTAGAAACTGATGGAATTCCTTTATTTCATTAAATGTCCATCTTCTTCCATGGAAAGAAATACTCAGCTTAGCTGGGTAGTTTATTCTTGGTTGCATTCCAAGCTCTTTTGCCTTTCAGAATATCTGATTCCAGGCCCTTCAATCCTTTAATGTTGAGGCAGCCAGATCTTGCATGACCCTTATTGTGGCATCTCAGTATTTGAACTGTTTTTCCTGGGTGCTTGTAAAATTTTTTCTTTAATCTGAAAATTCTGAAGTTTGGCCACAATATTCCTCAGAGTCTTTATTTTAGGGTCTTTTCCAGAAGGTGTTCGATGAATTCTTTCAAAGCCTATTTTCCCTTCCGGTTCTATTACTTCTGGGCAGTTCTCTTTGATCATTTCCTGTAAAATAGTATCTAGGCTCTTTTTTTCATTATAATTTTCTAGTAGTCCGATGATCCTCAGGTTGTCTCTCCTAGATTTATTTTCCAGGTCTGTTGTTTTTCCAAGTAAATATTTGACATTTTTTTCTAATCTTTCATTTTTTTGGTTTTGCTTGACTGATTCTTGATGTCGCAATGAATCAGTCATTTCTATTTGTTAAGTTCTGATTTTTAGTGAGTTATTTTCTTCATTAGCTTTTTTTTACTTCTTTTTGTATATGTCCAATTGAGTTGTTTTGCTCTATGGAGTTTTTTTCCATTAAACTAATTTTTTTTTTTAGTGAGTTATTTTCTTTTTCCAATTCACAAATTCTGTTTCCCTGCACTTATTGGTAGTTTTTTTATCTTTTCCAATTCACATTTTAGCAAGCTGTTGCTCTCTTGCATAGCTTCCCTTTCCTTTACCCATTTTTCTTCTAGTTCTCTTTTAAGGTTTTTAATAGTCTCATCTAGGAGAGCCTTTTGTATTGGAGACCAACAATTGTCTGGAGACTGTCTGCTATTAGTCTCTTCAGGGTTGAAAAGCTGTTCTCTTTCTGTACAGAAACTATCAATTGTTCTTTTGATTTTTTTACTCATTTTGTTAAAGCCTGTAAGGTCTACCTACAGAGCCAGGAGCTTACCAGTTTCCTCTGCAGAACAGTGAAAGGTATATGGATGGGTAGCTGCCAACCGGCTACAAAAAGCAGCAAGGTACTGGAGTGCTCTGGGAAAGAGTTCCCCACCTGAAAGTAACTCAGGCCTGCAGGGCGGGGCTGGGAATGTGCCCTTCAAAGATCCCCGGCTGTGTGATATAACTGGGGCTAGATGCTGAACAATGAGAGTTTCACTTCACAAGCCAAATCCCACCCTGGGCCTGTGGGTGTTAGCAGTTGAGCAGTGAATGGATTTGTAGGAACTGGAAGTGTGTGCCCAGGAAGCAGAGTCTGCTGGGGAAGTTCTATTGCCCCAGGTCGAGCTCCCCACTGTGCAGATTAGAGGCTGCCCAGGCTGTGCCTCCCTGCCTTGCAGATTTGTAACTGCCCCCACAAAAGCCCCAACTGCAGGATGTGGCTGCAGGGCTGCGTTACAGTCTGCCTGACTCACTTCCGGGTTTGAGGGGTTACAGCCAGATCTCGTTAGCTTCTGGCATTTTTTAGAGTACCCTCTGTTTTAGGCTTTAATTTCTCTGCCAGTTTACTACTTTGTAGTCAAGGCAGAGCAGTTAGCCTATAGAAGAGTGGTCCCTATCACTTTTGTAGCCACAAAGATCACCCCCCACACTGGTCTGCTCAGGACAATAGCCTCTCGCTGCCTGTGCTAGTCTGTTCCTTGCCCCTCAGGACAAATCTTTCCTGGCGAGCTTCCAAATTGACTTGGGCTGGTAAGTTGTAGTGCTTCTAAACTTCATGAATTTAAGCAGTGAAGAGTTATTTTTGAGGCTGGATTAAATAGTTGGTTATGAGGGTAATGAGAGGAGCATAGAGAGTCCTGTGTGCCTTCTCCCCCATCTTGGCTCCACCCCACAATCTGCAATCTACATTGATGCTGTGGCTAAAGTGTCATGTGTGGAATCAGGAAGATTAATGTTTCTGAGTTCAATCTAACCTGACAATTACTATGTGACCCTGGGCAAGTTCCTTTACCCTGCTTGCCTCAAGTGCTTATCTATAAAATTATTTGGAGAAGGAAATGACAAATCACTCCAGTATTTCTGTGAAGAAAAAACCAAACAGGGTCACAAGTGGCAGGATACAACTGATGAGAAAACTTAGCTTAGAGTTAGAGTTTCAATAATTTTCATATTTTCACAACTAGTTTATTGCAGAGAAAGGCCTAGAAACCATATCTCTTGGTATCTTTTCCATGCTCATGGAATGACTATATTCATTTTGATCCTTTTCAAGAATTAAGAACAACTAACTAACCAACCAACTAGTTATCATTAGACTGCCATGGGTATAGCTATTTATTTATACTGATGTATTTAACCCACTTAATCCTATGTGTTTAACCAAAACAGGTAAATTGTGTTTTTAATTATCTTTAGGCATCATCTTTCCTAACACTGTGTTAT
This sequence comes from Antechinus flavipes, assembly GCF_016432865.1. Classification (NCBI taxonomy): domain Eukaryota; kingdom Metazoa; phylum Chordata; class Mammalia; order Dasyuromorphia; family Dasyuridae; genus Antechinus; species Antechinus flavipes. Next base: position 361,655,794 of record NC_067401.1, read on the forward strand.
AATATGATCTCACTGAGCATTTATACAATGCATCAATATGTATCATTTAAAGAACTGATTTATGTAACTGATAGATTATATTCACATTCCTCCTAAAAAAATGTTTTTTTATTTGTTTGTTTTTTCTCATTCCTCTTTGAAAAAAATTTGTATTGCAATAGTGTTTTATTTTCATTCTATTAATATTGTAGCAATAACCAAAATTGGCCACTGGAGGGTACTTGGAAACTGCATTTTTGAATTCAGAGTTTCTACTGATATTTTAAAAACAATATTAAAATGAAGTTTTGTCATTGTTTTTCACAGTATCACAGAATGGGAAGATACTTATGAAGTTATCTAGTTCAACTAATAGAGGGCCAGGAATTGCTTTTAAAATATACAAATGAACAATGATCAATTAAATTGAGGGAGAACCTTCTCTACTTTCTGAGGAATTCCAATCTATTTTTGGATGGCAACAATTATTAAAATGTGCTATCCATTCATTCATGTTGTATCTCTTTCTTTGTGATAATATTTGTGGTTTTCTTGGTAAAGGTTCTAAGATGTTTGGATTTCCTTGTCCAATTCATTTTACAGATCAGGAACTGAGGTAAACATCTTTGAGAAATTTGACTAGGGTCACAGATCTACCAAGGGTTTGAAGCCAGATTTGAACTCAGGAAGAATTTTCCTGACTTTTAGACTCAGAACTGTATCCAATGTGCCAGCTAGCTGTCCAATTATTAAAATATTTTCTAAATCAAAACAAAATTTGTCTTTTGCAATATTTACCGCTTTCTCTTAGTTCTACCCTCTGTGTATAACTAAGCAATATTAATTGGATTCTTTTCCCCATGTAATAACTTTTAAGATGTTTGATGAAAAGTATGACCCCCCTACATCTTTGTTTTTAATTCTCTAGGCTAAATTTCTCCACAGCTTTCTATTAAGCCTAGCTTGATATGACCTCGAAGCTCTTCATGTTTTCTGGATGTTCTCCAATTTAGCAATAATCTTCCCTGGATTTATATGTTTCTACATGAACAGAACTAGGCTCTCGTCATTTTTCCTCAGTAAGTTTCTGACCAAAATTTGGCATTGCTGAGATATCTAGGCCCACTCTCTCTCTCTCTCTTTTTTTTTTTCGTTTAAAACATTTCATTTTTAAATTATATGCATGGGGAACTGATGCTAAGTGAAATGATCAGAACCAGGAGATCATTATATACCTCAACAAAAATACTGTATGAGGATGTATTCTGATGGAATTGGATCTCTTCAATAACGAGAGCTAATTCAGTTTCAATTGATCAAGAATGGACAGAAGCAACTATGCCCAAAGAAAGAACACTGGGAAATGAATATAAACTGCTTGCACTTTTTTTCCCGGGTTATTTGTACCTTGTGATTCTAATTCTCCCTGTGCAACAAGAGAACTGTTCGGTTCTGCACACATATATTGTATCTAGGATATACTGTAACCAATTTAACATGTAAAGGACTGCTTGCCATCTGGGGGAGGAGGTGGATGGAGGGAGGGGAAAAATAGGAACAGAAGTGAATGTAAGGGATAATGTTGTAAAAAATTATCCTGGCATGGGTTCTGTCAATAAAAAAGTTATTTAAAAAAAGAGTGGTGAACTGCAAGGGAATAGACCAGAAAAGAAGCTGGCTTCAAATATCTGAATCATCCCTCCACTGAGAGGGATTGCTTGAATCAAGATTTTATTTGTTCTGTATTGTCCCAAAGAACAAAACTGGAAACAAGGGGTAGATATTTAAGAGAGGAACACTTTAGTCTGAGGGTAAGGAATTAAAGGAATTAAAAAAGGAGTGCAGTTCCATCCCTTCCCCTAGATGACAAGCAGTCTATACATGTTAAATATGTCACAACATATCCTAGATACAATGCAACATATCCTAGATACATTATATGTGTGCAGAACCGAACAGTTCTCTTTTTGCACAGGGAAAATTAGATTCAGAAGGTACAAATAACCCGGGAAGAAAAACAAAAATGCAAACAGTTTACATTCATTTCCCAGTATTCCTTCTTTGGGCGTAGCTGCTTCTGTTCATCATTGATCAATTGAAACTGAGTTAGATCTCTTTGTCAAAGAAATCCACTTCCATCAGAATACATCCTCATACAGTATTGTTGTTGAAGTATATAATGATCTCCTGGTTCAATGATCTCCTAGTTCTGCTCATTTCACTTAGTATCAGTTCATGTTAGTCTCTCCAAGCCTCTCTGTATTCATCCTGCTGGTCATTTCTTACAAAACAATAATATTCCATAACATTAATATACCACAATTTACCCAACCATTCTCCAATTGATGGTCATCCATTCATTTTTCAGTTTCTAGCCACTACAAACAGGGCTGCCACAAACATTTTGGCACATTCAGGTCCCTTTCCCTTCTTTAGTATCTCTTTGGGGGTATAAACCCAATAGTGGCACTGCTGGATCAAAGGGTATGCACAGTGTGATAACTTTTTGGGCATAATTCCAGATTGCTCTCCAGAATGGTTGGATTCATTCACAACTCCACCAACAATGCATTAGTGTCCCAGTTTTCCCGCATCCCCTCCAACATTCATCATTATTTTTTCCTGTCATCTTAGCCAATCTGACAGGTGTGTAGTGGTATCTCAGAATTGTCTTAATTTGCATTTCTCTGATTAATAATGACTTGGAGCATCTTTTCCTATGGCTAGAAATAGTTTCAATTTCTTCATCTGAGAATTGTCTGTTTCCTTTAACCATTTATCAATTGGACAATGGCTTGATTTCTTATAAATTAGAGTCAATTCTCTATATATTTTGGAAATGAGGCCTTTATCAGAGCCTTTAACTGTGAAGATGTTTTCCCAGTTTGTTGCTTCCCTTCTAATCTTGTTTGCATTAGTTTTGTTTGTACAAAGGCTTTTTAATTTGATGTAATCAAAATTTTCTATTTTGTGATCAATAATGGTCTCTACTTACATGAACTGATGCTAAGTGAAATGAGCAGAACCAGGAGATCATTATATACCTCAACAATAATACTGTATGAGGATGTATTCTGATGGAAGTGGATTTCTTTGACAAAGAGACCTAACTCAATTTCAATTGATCAAGGATGGACAGAAGCAGCTACACCCAAAAGAAAGAACACTGGGAAATGAATGTAAACTGTTTGCATTTTTGTTTTTCTTCCTGGGTTATTTGTACCTTCTGAATCCAATTCTCCCTGTGCAACAAGAGAACTGTATGTCTGTATGTACAGTATGTCTCTTCACCTTTTCATCATTACATAGAGTATAAAAATCACATGAGACAATATGTGTAAATCCCAGAACATAGTATCTGGCACATAGCAGGTACTTAATAAATGCAAAAAAAAAATGTAACTATTTTCTTCCTTTGTTCAATTGTTCTTCCTTCCTTCCTTTCTTCCTTCCTTCCCAATATCACCACCTCATTTATCCTTACCCCACTAGATTAAAAGACTTTGAAGATCATAAACTTAACAATGATAAACTTTCTTAACACTGTCTCTAATTAGCTATGACATTGTTTAGCTATAAGCCCCTTAATCTCTGTGCTTGTTTTCTCCTCTCTAAATTGGATCAGTTAATAATCAAACCTTTGCAAAGTCATACTTCAGATTTTATGTTTCCTCTAAATAAGCAATGAATCCATCATTTGTCTCTATGTCTGCTTCTTACCACTCAGCAAATGATTTTGGCTCATTGCAGTAGCAAGCCTTATGATCTTAGACTCAACATCTACAAGCACTCTCTATTTCACAATTCTCATGCCACCTAGTCAATTCTTATATTTACCTTTGTTAAATTGGATATATATATATATATAAATCATTAGATCTTGCCTATTCTCTATTTCTTTCTTCTATCCATCTGTGTTTTTGACTTAATCCTTTTCTTCTAATTATGGAATCTTGTGATGTCTATATTATTTTTGGTCTCTTCTATAGTTTCAATCTTTTATTTCTACATCTTCACAGTCTTTACTTCCTCATTACCTACTTATTCTAATCCTCTTTTATATGTCTTTTATCCCTAAAACATATAAAATTAATGAATGAGAAAACCTTTAAGTGCTTACTATATGTCATACATTATGCTAAATTACAAATAAAAATCAAAGATTTTTTGATCTTCAAAGCAGAGATGATATATGTTAAGATGTAGTGACCATTCTCTCTGATCACTATATCTTAATTTAGTGGACTCATCATCTTGTACCTATAGGTACAAGTAGGCTAGTTTTCAGAACTCTAAGGAAAGGGAAAATAGAGTGTAAATGTAAGCACTTGGCAAAGTTCTTGTGGAAATGGTAGACCACATGAGGTAACCACTAGCAGACAAGGCTACATTTGGATCCAAAGAAACTATGTTTGATTCAGACTCTATATATTACTAGTTATATGAATATCTGCAAGTCACAGCCTTTCTGAAACTCAATTTAATCCAAGTGTCAAAGCCCATTCTAAAAGAACTCTCTCTTCATTGGTGGACATCAATATTCTGTGTCTGCTTAAGGAAGTAAGTGAGGTTGGTGAGAATAGAAGAAAAGAACATTTTAGGTTTGTGGAATTTTAAGTCATTTGGGACTTTGAATTCGTTTTAAGCTCTTCTAGTTTCCAACTTTGAGAGAAAAGGTGACTGATGGCTCAGGTTCTCTAAAAGACTCTGAAAAGAATTCAATATGAGAGGAACTAGCAATCTCCATTATGACCCATATCCTCAGCTTACTGTAGTAAAGATTTTAGAAATCTCCACTTGGGTAAGAACTAGAATTCTCTTTAGGTTGAGTTGAATCATGTTACTAACCATGTATTGGTGTGGTATATATTTTCTTACGCATATTTCCTCTAATTTCTATTTTGCTATAGACTTGGATATGAATTTCTTTTTCTATTTACTATAATGAACAGAAGTTTTAATTGAAGTTAAAATTTTGATTCCCTAGACTAATAATATTTAAGGGAGTAGAGAAATCTAATTCCAGTAGCCCTTCTTTCTAAGGAGGCCAAAGTGGCCTCCATTGCCAAACTTCTGGTTCCCCTCCTATAAGAAACTGCTGGTGCAACCCACCCTGCCCATCCTTGTAAAACATTATGTTTCAAATTTTTTCCCTCCCTTATCCACATCCTGGTGCAACAGACATTTTCTGCAGAACTTCTAAATTGTCTTCTGGTGGGAAATTGCTTCATAATATTTTTGTTTATGGAATGATGTCCTAGAATTTATTTGGAATCATTATTTAAAAATGCTTGGAAAGATTTGGGGAGAACTTCCCTGCCTTTACTTCACCTTCTTTGGCTTTAAATCCCCCTCCATCTCTTTTATTAAAGAAAAAGGAAGTCCTAGTTTGTTCCAAGCTTATTTGTCAAATTGAAATATTGCATCTGGAAGGTGATTTCAGGGCAGAATCAAAGAAAGTCATGGAGAGATATCCATACATTTGAACTGAAAATGTATATGGCCTTTTATGTTCCTTCAAACCCAGCTCAGTCTTCCCTGTTTAAGCCATTTCTGTTATTTGTAGAGGGAATGTAGCACAGCTAATTAAATAGTTTCTATAATTGCCAAAATTATTGCCTTAAAATAAATTTGTGATTCTGTAGATAATATAAAATATTTGGGAATCTAACTGCCAAGGCAAATCCAGGAACTAAATGAACACAATTACAAACCACTTTTTACACAAATAATGTTATATTTAAACATTTGGAAGAATATCAAGTGCTCATGGGTAGGCTGAATAATATAATAAAAATGATAATATTATCTAAATTAATCAGTGCCATACCAATAAAACTGCCATGAAATTACTTTATGGAGCTAAACAAAATAATAAAGCAAAATTCATCTGGAAGAACAAAAAGTCAAGAATTTCAAGTAAATTAATTGAAAAAATTCAAATAAAGGTAACAGCTAAAATTATATTATAAAGCAGCAGTCATCAAAACCATCTGGTACTGGCTAAGAAACAGAGTAATGTACCTGTGGATTAGATTAGATTCACAAGACACGATAATTAATGACTATAGTTATCTAATGTTTCATAAGCCCCTAAACTCCAGCTTCTAGAAAAAAAGAATTTACTATATGACAAATATTGCTAGGAATATTGGAAAATAGTGTGGCAGTAATTAGTCATTGACCAATACTTAACACTCTATATAAAGACAAGGTTGAAATGGTTTCATAATTTAGACCAAAAGGGTGATATTATAAGCAAATTAAGAGAGCAAGTGATAGTTTATCTTTCAGATCTGTGGAGAAGGAAGGAATTTATGGCCAAAGAAGAACTAGAGATCATTATGAAATGCAAAATGGATAATTTTGATATGTTTAAAAGATTTTATACAAAGAAAAACTATACAGCCAAAATTGGAAGAGAAGGGAAAACAGGGGAAAAGTTTTACATCCAAGGCCTCTGATAAAGATCTCATTTCCAAAATATATAGACTCAAATTTATAAGAATACAAGCCATTCTCCAGTTGATAAATGGTAAAAGGATATGAACAATTTTCTGACAAAGAAATTAAAGCTATTTTTAGTCATATTAAAAAATGCTCTAAATCACTATTGATCAGAGAAATGCAAATTAAAACAACTCTAATATAGCATTATACATATAATATACATTATACATAATATACATTATACATATACAGACTGACTAAGGTGACAGGAAAAGATAATGACAAATGTTGGAGAGGCTGTGGGAAAATGGACTCTAATACATTGTTGGCAGAGTTGTAAACTGAATCAAGCCCTCTGGAGAGCAATTTGAAACTATTCCCAAAGGACTATCAAACTGTATACCCTTTGATCCAGGAGTGCTGCTATGAGTCTGTATATTAAAGAGATCATAAAAAAGAGGAAAGAACCAAAATATGCAAAAATATTTGTAGCAGCCCTTTGGGACTGGAAAGTGAGTGGATGTCCATCAGTTGGGGAACAGTTGAATAAGTTTTAATATATGAATGCAATGGAATATTATCATTCTATAAGAAATAATCATCAGCATGATTTTAGAAAGATCTGGAGACACTTACATGAATCCATGCTAAGTAAAGTGAGTAGAACAATAGAACATTATACACAGCAACAAGGTCATGTGATGCAGCAACAACAATATCATACAATGATCAATTCTGATGGATGTGGCTCTTTTCAACAGCAAGGTGATTCAGACCAGTTCCGATGGTCAAGTCATAAAGAGAGCACTCTGCACCCAGAGAGGGAACTGTGGGGACTGAGTGTGATTACAATATAGTATTCTCACTGTTTTTTTGTTTGTTTGTTTGTTTGTTTTTTACTTATGTTTTGTTCTCTTTCTCATTTCTTTTCTTTTTGATCTGATTTTTCTTGTGCAGCAGCATAATTATGGAAATATGTATAGAAGAATTGCACATGTTTAACATATTGGATTACTTGTCTTCTAGGGGAGGGGAGAAGAAGAAGTGAGAGAGAAAAAAATGGAACACAAGGTTTTGTTAGGGTGAATGTTAAAAAGAAATATGCATATGTTTTGAAAATACAAAACTTTAATGATTAAAAAAAAGATTATGTGATTATCAATTCTGATGAACTTGGCTTTTTTTCAGTAATGAAGTGATTCAGTTAAATTCCAATAGACTTGTGAAAAAGTCATCTGCATCCAGAAAGAGGATTATGGGGATCAAATGTGGATCACAACATAGCATTTTTGTGTTGTCTGCTTGCTTTTGTTTTTCTTTCACATTTTTTTCCCCTTTTTAATCTGATTTTTCTTGTTCAGCAGGATAATTGTAAAAATGTGTATAGAACGATTGCACATATTTAACATATATTGGATTACTTGCCATCTAGGGCAGGGAGGTGGGTAAAGGGAGGGAAAAAATTTGAAACATAATGTTTTACAAGAATGAATGTTGAGGAAATGGAGCCAAGATGGCAGAGAGGACACACCACTTTATTCTGAGCTCTCATACTACTCTCACTACTGATTACAAAATTCAGCCTCTGAAATAGTGCTTGATTGCTCAAATCCATTAATATTGGAAGTACAACAAATTACCAGCAGAAGATAATTTGGAAGATTACCAGAAAAGTTTTGAGTGGGAAGAGGCCAGTACAGCAAAGGAGACAGAGCACAGAGGCTAGTATACGCTGAGCAATCCAGGGGTGGGGTGCAGTCTCCACAGGCAGAGAATTTGCAGGGAGGACTCTACCACAGTGTTAGCTGCTCTGCTTTGGTTGCAAAGTGGTAAATCAGCAGAGAAGTTACACAAACACAAAAGGTAGAGTGTACCTCAAAATGCCAGAGTTTCACAGGACCTGGCCATACCTACTCAGCACCAGGAGTGACTTAGCACAATCACAGCATGGCCACTCTTCCACAGGGCAGCCAGTCTTCCAAGGGCAGTTGTTCTTCCCCAGCACAGACACTCTTCGCAACCTGTTCATAGCCTGTTCACAGGGAAGCTACTGTCCCTCCCTGTTCTGTAGAGGAAGCTTGGAACCTCATCACCTAAAAGCAGGCCCCAAGAGTTTAAAAAAATAAGTAAAAATGCAAAGCCAGCCGTAATGATAGATAGCTTCAATATTGAAAGAGAACAGATTTCCAGCCCTGAGGAGACTAATAGTAGACAGTCTCCAGACAATACCCCAAAGGGTATCAAATTTAAAAGTTTTTGTACAAACAAAACTAATTCAGAGAAGATTAGAAGGGAAGCAATAAAGTGAGAAAACATTTTTACAATCAAAGATTCTGATAAAGGCCTCATTTCCAAAATGTATAGAGAATTGATTCTAATTTATTAAAAAAAAATTCTCCAATTGATAAATGGTCAAAGGATATGAAGAGACAATTTTCAGATGAAGAAATTGAAACCATTTCTAGCCATATGAAAAGATGCTCCAAATCATTAGTGATCAGAGAAATGCAAATCAAAACAACTATGAGATATCACTACACACCTCTCAGATTGGCTAGGCTGATAGGAAAAGATAATGATGAATGTTGGAGGGGATGTGGGAAAACTGGGACACTGATATATTGTTGGTGGAACTGTGAATGGATCCAACCATTCTGGAGAACAATTTGGAACTATGCTCAAAAAGTTATCAAACTGTGTCATAATCTTTGATCCAGCAGTGTTACTATTGGGCTTATTTCCCAAAGAAATCTTAAAGAAGGGAAAGGGACCCACATGTGCAAAAATATTTGTAGCAGCCTTTTTTGTAATGGCTTGAAACTGGAAATTGAATAGATATCCATCAACTGGAGAATGGATGAATAAATTGTGGTATGTGAATGTTATTGAATATTATTATTCTGTAAGAAATGACGAGCAGGATTATTTCAGAAAGGCCTGGAGAGACTTACGTGAACTGATGCTAAGTGAATTGAGCAGAACCAGGAGATCATTATACACAGCAACAGCAATACTATATGATGATCGATTCTCTTTAACATGGCTTTCTTTAACAATGAGATTAACCAAGTAAGTTCCAATTGTTCAGTAATGAAGACAACCAGCTACACCCAGTGAAAGAACTATGGGAAATAAATGTTGATCACAACATAGCATTTCCATTCCTTCTTTTATTGTTTGCTTGCATTTTTTTTCTTCTCAGGTTATTTTTACCTTATTTCTAAATTTGATTTTTCTTGTGCAGTAAGATAACCACATAAATATGTATACATATATTGTATTTAACATATACTTTAACATATTCAACATGTATTGATCTACCTGTCATTTAGGGAAGGAGGTGGGGGGAAGGAGGAGAAAAGTTGGAACAGAAGGTTTTGCAAAGGTCAATGCTGAAAAATAACCCGTGCATTATGTCTTGTAAATAAAAAGCTAAAATTTAAAAAGTATGAAAGTTGAAAACTATCTTTGAATGTATTTTGAAAATAAAAGGGTATTATTTAATAGAATAATTCTGTGAGGAAGATATTATAGTGAAAAACTGAACTTAAGAATATAAGGGACAAAGTTACATAAATATGGAAAGAAAAAAGCTGGTAATTGAACATCAAGCCTGTGATCTTTTACATTGTTATACAACTCTATATCATTTTTTGCCTTTGCTGAGAAATATTATGAAAGAAACTCCAAATGGTCTATATATGGAGCCTGTCAGTAGGATCTAATTGAACAGCTAGTTATTAGCAAGCATCACTAAAGTGTCTAGCACTATATTAGATACTAGAAAATATAGAACAAAATTTTGGTATTATACTTAAGAAGTATATGAGGGCAGGATCTGAGAGAAGAACAGCTATATCTTTATCTTGTAAGAAGATATAGAAGGATGGTATTTGAGTTCTGAGAATCTATTATATAGTCAGTTTCTGTTTTCATAAACTTATGTTTCACATCCTTCATCTTGTATGAGTTTGAGTTTATGAGGCCCTAAAAGGAGATGGGGAAGATAATAGTACCCATGTCTCAAAAGAGCTAAGGCAGATGTTAACACATCAAAACCCAAAACAGCTTGAAGTTCTTTAGATGAAAGTGACAAAGAAACACCATTAAGTTAAGAAATGAATACCAATGATGCAGAAATATTTTCTGTAGAACACTGTTGAATGAATGAATGAAGATAAGAAAAAAGTATTAAATGCTTATTATGTGACAAATCCTGTGCCAAGCTCTAATGATACAAATAAAAAAAAAATTGGATAATTCTTTCTCTCAAGGAGATCACACTCTAAGTAAAGGAGACAACATTTAAAAGCATATTCGAATGAATATCCAATGGAAAACCATAGTAGGGGGCAGAGCCAAGATTTCAGAGAGCAGACACAACTTTCTGTGACCTCCTTTGACCTTTTCTCAAGTCAACAACAGAATAAGCCTCTACACTGGTTTTGGAGTCAAAGAACCCATGCATATTTGGAGAACAACACATTCCCAAAAGATACCTTGGAAGAATTTCAGAACAAGTCTATTTCAAATAGGCAGAGGGACAGTCAGCTGAGTCCAGATTGCAGTACAGGGAGACCGGGGTAAGAAGCTGGGGTAGGGAAAGAGAGTGTTACAGCTTCCATGCACCTGGGAATTTTCTGTGAGCTTCTTAGGCTACTCTTTCCTGGTTGCAACCTGGTGGTTTGGCAGATTTGCTACAAAATACAAATTGTAAACCACTGTGTCCTGGAAGAATGGGGGACCTAACGACAATTACTCAGCACCAGAAATCAATCAGCAGAACTGTGCCAGGGCAGACTAAAGTAGCTATTGCTCCTTTCCATTAAGAGCAGACCTCAACCCTTAAAAAATGATGATCAAAAAATCAAAAAGAACTCTCACCATAGACAGCTTTTATGGAATGGGAGAAGAAGAGATGACCAATTCTGAGATTTCTAAAGGAAAAGCAATTCCAGATGAAGCTCCAAGGGAAGATATGAGCTGATCCCCATTTCATAAGGCTTTCTTGGAAGATTGTATAAAGGGTCTTAAAAGAGAATTAGAAGGAAAAAAATGGGGAAAGAAAATGAGATCATTGCAAGAAGGAAAGAAAAAAACATATAATGCTTTACAAAATAGACATGAAAGACACCAATTCACTGAAAAACAAAATTTGTGAAATGGAAAAAAAAAAACACACAATGAACAAAACAATTCAATTGGCCAAATACAAAAGGAGCTAAAAATGTAACTGAAAAAATATACTAAACATTAGAACTGAACAAATAAAAATGAATGACTCAATAAAACTTTGAGTCAGTCAAACAAAAACAAGACAACAAAAGAAAAAAAAATAGAAGAAAACATGAAATAACTCCTAGAAAAAAACAACTGACCTGGAAAATATATCTAGAAGAAACAACCTAAGGATTATTGGACTTCCTGAAACCATGATGAAAAAAAAAAAGAACCTAGACATTATCTTATAGGAAATCATAAAGGAAAACTGCCCTGATATCTTAGAATCAGAAGGTAAGAAGCCATTGAAAGAATTCACTGATCACCTCCTGAAAGAGACCCCAAAATTAAATCCCCAAGAAATATTGTGGCTAAATTTCAGAACTTTCACACTAAGTAAAAGATATTGTAGGAAGCTAAAAAGAAACAATTTAAATACTGAGGAGCCATAATTAGGATTACCTAAGATCTAGCAGCTTCTAACTTAAAGAATTGAAGGGCCTGGAATCTGATATTCCAAAAGGGAAAAGAACTTTGATTACAGTCAAGAATAAGCTAGAGCATAATCTTTCAGAGAAGAAGGTGAACATTCAGTGATATAAATGAATTTCACTTATTTCATATATCTATATCTATGTTGATATAGATATAGATATATGAAATATTCATATATAATCTTTTTATTTTAAAAATGTATGCACATAATTTGACAAAATTGACCCTTGTATAGCATTGTGTTTCAAATTTTCCCCTCCTTCTCCCCACCCTCTCCCCTAGATGGCAAGCAATCCAATATATGTTAAATATGTTAAAATAAAAATCCAATATGTATAAACATATTTATATAATTCTTTTCCTATACAAGAAAAGTCAGATCAAAAAAGAAAGTAAATGAGTAAGAAAATGAAATGCCTGTGCACAACAAAAAGAGTGAGAATAATTATGTTGTGATCCATATTTAGTTCCCACAGTCCTTTCTCTGAGTGTAGATGACTCTCTTCATCACAGGATCATTGGAACTGGCATCAATCGTCTCATTGTTAGAAAGACTCACATTTATCAGAATTGATCCTTATATAATATTGATGTTGCTGTGTACAATTATCTGGTTCTGCTCCTTCCGCTTAGCATCAGTTCATCTAAGTCTCACTAGGCCTCTCTAAAATCACCCTCCTGATCATTTCTTATAGAATGATAACATTTCATAATATTCATATATAATAACTTATCCAACATTCTCCAATTTATGGGATCCACTCAGTTTCCAGTTTTTTGCCACTATGAAAAGGGCTGCCACAAACATTTTTGCATGTGTGGGTCCCTTTCCTTCCTGTAAAATAATAGAAACTCTGCTGGATCAAAGGATATGCACAATTTGTTAACTTTTTGAACATAGTTCAAAATTGCTCTCCAGAATGGCTGGACCCATTCACAGTTCCACTAACAGTGTATTAGTGTCCCATTTTTCCCACATCCCCTCCAATATTTATCCTTGTCTTTTCCTGTCATCTTAGCCAATCTCAGCATTGTCTTAATTCGCATTTCTCTGATCAATAGTAATTTAGAGCACCTTCTCATATCTTTAGAAATAATTTTAATTTCTTCATCTGAAAATTGTCCATATCCTTTGACCATTCATCAATTTGAATATTGGCTGGATTCTTATAAATTTGAATCAATTCTTTATATATTTTAGAAATGAGGCCCTTATCAGAATCCTTAAATGTAAAAAAAAAAGATTTCCCAATTTATTGCTTCCCTTCTGATCTTGTCTGCATTAGTTTTGTTTGTACAAAACCTTTTTAACTAAATATAACCAAAATTATTTTTCTGGTGTTAAATTGTGAGTTCCAGTTCTTCTTTTGACACAAATTCCTTCCTTCTCCACAGATCTGAGAAGTAAACTATCCTATGTTCTTCTAATTTGCTTATAATATCATTTTTATGTATAAACCATAAATCCACTTAGATCTTATCTTGTTATATGGTGTTAGATGTGGGATAAGCCCTAATTTCTTCTATACCATTTTCTAATTTTCCCAACAGTTTTTGTCTAATAGAGTTCTTATCCCCAAACTGGGTTCTTTGGGTTTATCAAACACTACATTGCTATAGTTATTGACTATTTTCTCCTGTGATTCTAATCTATTCCATTGATAAACTGCTCTCTTTCTTTGCCAGTACCAAATGGTTTTGGTGACCCCTACTTTATAATATAGTTTTAGGTCTGACACAAATAGGCCTCATTCATTAGGATTTTTTTTTCATTAATTACCTTGAAATTCTTGATCTTTTGTTCTTTCAGATGAACTTTGTTACTATTTTTTCTAGATTTGTAAGTATTTTGGGTGGGGGGAATTTGATTGGTATGGCATTAAATAACTAGACTAATTTAGGTAATATTTCATTTTATTATATTTGTTCAGCCTACTCATGAGAACTTAATATTTTTTCCAACTGAATAGATATGACTTTATTTGTGTGGAAAGGGTTTTGTAGTTGTGATCACATAGTTCCTGACTTTTCCTTGGCAGATAGATTCCCAAATACTTTATACTATTGACAATTATTTTAAATGAAATGTCTCTTTGTATCTCTTGCTACTGGACTTTGTTTATTATATATATATAATGCTGATGATTTATGTGGATTTATTTTGTATCCTGCAACTTTTCTGAAGTTGTTAATTGTTTCTATATAGTTTTTTTATTTTATATTTATCTATATAGTTTATTTATATAACCTTTTTAAGTTTTTCTTGAGTTCTATATTGTAGATCAATTTTATTTATATCTAGGTTTCTCTATATAAACCATCATATCATCTGCAAAGAAGGATAATTTAGTCTCCTTATGACCTCCTCTAATTTCTTTAATCTATTTTTCTTCCCTTATTGCCAAAGCTAAAATTTCTAATATAATGTTTAATAGTTATGGTGATAGTGGGCAACCTTGTTTCATACCTTATTGGGATCTTATTGGGAATGCTTCTAGTGTCCCCATTACATATGATGCTTGATGATGGTTTTAAATAGGTGCTACTATTTTAAGAAAAAGTCAGTTTATTCCTATACTCTCTGGTGTTTTTAATAGGAAAGAGCATTGGGTTTTATCAAAGGCTTTTTCTGCATCTATTGACATAATTATATGATTTTTGTTAGTTTGGTTATTGATATAGTTGATTATGCTAATAGTTTTCCTAATATTGAACCAGCCCTGCATTCCTGGCATAAATGCTACTTGGTCATAGTGTATTATCCTGGGGAAGATTTTCTGTAATCTTTTTGGTAATATTTTATTTAAGATTTTACCTCGGTATTCATTAGGGAGATTGGTCTATAATTTTCTTTCTCTGTTTTCCACCTACCTGGTTTAGGTATCAGTACCATATCTGTGTCGTAAAAGGAGTTTGGTAGGACTCCTTCAATCACTATTTTTTCAAATTGTTTATATAGCATTGGAGTTAATTGTTCTTTAAATGTTTGGCAGAATTCGCATGTAAATCTATCTGGTTCTGGGGGTTTTTTCTTAGGGAGTTGGTTAATAGCTTGTTCTATTTCTTTTTCTAAGATGGGACTGTTGAGGATATTTATTTCTTCCTCTGTTAATCTGGGCAAGCTATATTTTTGGAGGTATTCTTCTATTTCATTTAAGTTGTTGGATTTATTGGCATAAAGTTGGGCAAAGTAACTCCTAATTATTGCTCTAATTTCCTCTTTGTTAGTGGCAAGTTCTCCCTTTTCATTTTTAAGACTAACAATTTGATTTTCCTTTTTCCTATTTTTAATCAGATTTACTAAGGGTTTGTCTATTTTGTTGGTTTTTTCATAGAACCAACTCTTAGTTTTATTAATTAATTCAATAGTTTTTTTTTTTTTTTACTTTCAATTTTATTGATCTCTCCTTTTATTTTTAGAATTTCAAGTTTAGTGTTTGACTGGGGGTTTTTAATTTGTTCCTTTTTTCTAGCATTTTAGTTGCAAGCCCAATTCACTGACCTCTTTCTCTATTTTAGGCAAGTAGGCCTGTAGAGATATGAAATTTCCCCTTATTACTGCTTTGGCTGCATCCCACACATTTTGGTATGATGTCTCATTATTGTCATTTCCTTGTGTGAAATTATTATGTCTATGATTTGCTGTTTCACCCAATCATTCTTTAGTATGAGATTATTTAGTTTCCAATTATTTTTTGTTCTACTTTCCCCTGGCTTTTTGTTGAATGTAATTTTCATTGCATCGTGATCTGAAAAGGATGCATTTACTATTTCTGCCTTACTGCATTTGAGTTTGAGGTTTTTATGTCCTAATATATGGTCAATTTTTACATAGGTTCCATGAACTGCTGGAAAGAAAGTGTACTCCTTTATGTCTCCATTACATTTTCTCCAGAGATCTATCATATCTAACTTTTCTAGTATTCTATTTACCTCTTTGACTTCTTATTTATTTTGTGGTTTGATTTATCTAATTCTGAGAGTGCAAGGTTGAGATCTCCCACTATTATAGTTTTGCTGTCTATTTCTTTTTGCAGCTCTCTTAATTTCTCTTTTAAGAATTTAGATGCTACACCACTTGGTGCATATATGATTAATACAGATATTGCTTCATTGTCTATGCTACACTTTAGCAAGATATAGTATCCTTCCTTATCTCTTTTAATTAGATCAATTTTTGCTTTTGCTTGATCTGAGATCAGGATGGCTACCCCTGCTTTTTTGACTTCACCTGAAGCATAGTAGATTCTGCTCCAACTTTTTATCTTTACTCTGTATGTATCTCCCTGCTTCAGGTGTGTTTCCTGTTAAACAACATATTGTAGGATTCTGGCTTTTAATCCATTCTGCTAACTGCTTCCTCTTTATGGGGGAGTTTACCCCATTCACATTTATGGTTCAAATGACCAATTCTGTATTACTTGCCATCTTGTTAACCCCTGTTTATGCTTTTCTCTCTCCTTTCCCCTTTCCCCTTCTCCCCAGTATTAAACTTTAGAGCACCACTTGCTTCTCACAGCCCTTCCTTTTTAGTATCCCTCCCCCCTGCCTTAGCGTTCCTCCCCCTATCTTACTCCTTTTCCTCACAGTTTCCATATTCCCTTCCACTTAGCTTATTCCTTCTCTTTTCACTTTTCCCTTCCCACTTTTCAATGTGGTGGGAGAAGTTTCACCATAAATTGAATATGTCTAAATTTTTTCTCTTTAAGCCAATTCTGATGGCAGTAAGATGCCCACTATATTCATCTTCCTCCATTCTTTCTCTCAGATATAATAGGTTTCCTTTGCCTCTTCGTGAGATTTAGTACCCCCACTTTACCCTTTTTCTGGTACAATGTCCTTTCCACCTCTAGTTTCTAGAACAACATATATATGTATTCTTTATACATCTTTATAGCAGAAATATAATTCCCAAAATTTCTTTTTACTTTTTTTAGGTTTCTCTTGAGTTCTATATTGTAGATCAAACTTTTTGTTAAGTTCTGTTTTTTTTCATCAAAAATAGGTGAAATTCACTTATTTCATTGAATGACCATCTTCTTTCCTGGAAAAAGATGTTCATTCTGCTATGATAAGTTATTTTTGGTTGCATATTGAGTCCTTTAGTCTTTCAAAATATCATATCCTAGGGCCTTCGATCTTTAATGTGGATGCTGCTAGATCCTGGGTAATCCTTATTGTTGTTCCTCTGAATTGGGTTTTTCTAGCCACTTGCAGTATTTTTTCCTTCATCTGAGGGTTCTGGTATTTGGCCACTATATTTCTTGGTGTTTTGATTTTAGGATCCTTTTCAGTAAGTGATCGATGAATTCTTTCAATGTCTGTTTTACGCTCTGTTCCTATGACTTCTGGGCAGTTCTCTTTGATAATTTCCTGGAAAATAGTTTCCAGGCTCTTTTTTTCATCATATTTTTCTGGGAATCCATTAATTCTCAGACTGTCTCTCTTAGATCTATTTTCCAGGTCTGGTGCTTTCCCAAGAAGGTATTACATATTTTTTCCATTATTTGATTTTTTTTTTTTTTTTTGGTTTTGCTTGACTGATTCTTGTGGTCTCAAGTCATTCATTTCCATTTGTTCGATTCTGATTTTCAATGAAGTATTTTCTTCACTCACTTTTTCTTTATAACTTTTTCTTATTGTCCAATTGAGTTTTTAAGTGAGTTGTTTTGTTTTATGGAATTTTTTTTTCCATTTTTCCAATTTTATTTTTTAGAAAGCTATTTTCTTTTTCCAGTTCATTAATCCTATTTTTTCAAGGATTTGATTTCTTTATCCACTCTGTCTTTGAATTAGTGGAATGACTTCTCCTGACTCTCTGACCAAGCCTCCCTCTCCTTTTCCTATTTTTCTTCTAGGTCTCTTGTGAGAGCCTTTTAAATTTCTTCTATGAGATTCATCTGTGCTGAGGAGAGATGATCTCCTCCTTTGGGGATTCACCTGGAGACAGTCTGTTTTTAGTCTCTTCAGGGTTTAGAGTCTGCTCTCTATCCATATAGAAGCTGTCAATGGTTAAGGTCCTTTTCAATTTTTTGCTCATTTTGTCAGAGAAGAATCAAAGACAAACTAGCAAAGAAAAAAAGAACCCAAAAGGAATCTGCTTTTTTTTTCTTTTTTGGGCTGTGTGGTGTTACCAAGCTTCCTTTTCAGACTGCAGGGGGCAGCAGTGAGGCCCTAACAGGACAGTGATGGCTGTGCTGTGCCTGCACTCTGTGACTCTGAGAGCATGCTGAGACACTGTGGGGGAGGGGTGGCCAGGTCTCCAGAGATTCCAGCTGTTCGGGCTTGTATTCTTCACCCCCTGTGTTTTTAGCTTCTCTGCTTGTCTGCTGACTTGCTGCCAGGGCAAAGTATCCAATCCTGTAGCAAAGCTCTCTCCACAGAGACAGCTGAGATTACTCCCCACCCACCTCTGCTCTGCTTGACTGTGAGCTGCTTGCTGTGCTCTAGCTGCTGCTGCCTGCCCTCAGCGTGTGCCAGATCTAAAACCTTCCCTGCCCTCAAGCAAAACCAAACCTTTCCTGGTGAATTTCAAGGATATCTTCTCTTGGTAATTATTTGTGGGCTTTTTTTTTTTCAGCCAAGCATTAATTCAGAGGCTTGTCATGAAATGAATTCTGAGAGAAAATGCGTAGCTTACACAGCTGTGTGCCTCCTCTCTGCCATCTTGGCTGGAAGTCCCCTTTCCTTTTTTTTTTTTAATATATATTTTATTTAGTATAGAAATTAATTAATTGTTCTTTGAATGTTTGGTAGAATTCACAAGTAAATCCATCTGGCCCTGGAAAATTTTTCTTAGGGAGTTAATTCATAGCTTGTTCTATTTCTTTTCTAAAATGGGACTGTTTTAATCATTTATTTCCCCTTCTGTTTACCTGAGCAATCTATATTTTTTCAGATCTTCCTCCATTTCATTTAGATTATCAAATTTACTGGCATATAGTTGGGCAAAATAATTACTAATTATAGCTCTAATTTCCTCTTCATTAGTTGAAAGTTTTTCCTTTTCATTTTTGGGACTAACAATTTGATTTTCTTCTTTCCTTTTTCTAATCAAATTAACCAATGATTTGTTTTGTTGTTGTTTTTTCATAAAAGTAACCCTTAGTTTTATTTATTAATTCAATAGGTTTTTTTTTATTTTCAGTTTTATTAATCATCACTTTTATTTTCAGAATTTCAAATTTGGTATTTAATTGAGGGTTTTAAATTTGTTCTTTTTCTAGCTTTTTTAGTTGTAATCTTAATTCATTAATCTTCTTTTTCTCTATTCTATGCAAGTAAGCATCTAGAAATGTAAAATTTCCCCTTTGGCTGCATCCCACACATTTTGGTATGTTGTCTCATTATTGTTTTTCTTTCGGATGAAATTATTGGTTGTGTTTATGATTTGCTGTTTCACTCACTCATTCTTTAGGATTGGATTATTTAATTTCTAATTAACTTTTGGTCTATTTTCTCCTTGCCTTATATTGCATGTGATTTTTATTGTATCATGATCTGAAAAAAATGCATTTACTATTTCTGCCTTTCTGCATTTAATTTTGAGGTTTTTATTCCCTAATACATGGTCAATTTTTGTATAAGTTCCATGAACTACTGAGAAAAAAGTAACACTTCTGTCTCATTCAATTTTCTTCAGACATTTATCATACCTAACTTCTGTAACATTTTGTTTATCTCCTTAACTTCTTTCTTATTTATTTTGTGGTTCAATTTATCTAGTTCTTAGAGTGCAAGGTTGAGATAGCCCATAGTATAGTTTTGCTGTCTATTTCTTCTTGCATCTCTCTTAACTTCTTCTCTAGGAATCTGGATGCTATACTCCTTGGTACATATATGTTTAGTATTGATATTGCTTCATTATCTATGGTACCCTTTAGTAAAATATAATTTCCTTCTTTATCTATTTTAATTAGATCTATCTTTGCTTTTTACTTGATCTGAGATCAGCATTGTTACCCCTGGCTTTTTTACTTTAGCTAAAGTATAATAGATTCTGCTTCAGCCCTTTACCTTCACTCTGTATTTATCACTATGCTTTAAATGTGTTTCTTGTAAACAAGGTATTATAGGATTCTGGCTTTTAATCCAGTCTGCTATCTGCTTCAGTTTTATGGAAGAATTCATCCCATTCACTTGACAGTTAAAATAACTAATGCTGTATTTCCTGCCATCTTATTTACCCTAAGTTATTCTTTTCTCTTTCCTTTCCCCCTTTTTTCTTCCCCAGTATTTTGGTATTGATGACCAGCTCCCTCAACCAGCCCTTCCCTTTTAGAGTCTTCCCCCCTTTTTTACACCTTTCCCCTAGTCTTTCCCTTTCTTTTCCCCTTTTCCCTTCCACTTCCCAATAAGGTAAGACAAGTTTCTCTGTGCAACCAAATATGTCTGATATTTTCTACTTGAGCCAGATCTGATGAGAGTAAGTTTTCACACAACGCTCATCCTCCTCCCTTTTTTCCCTCAATTATGATAGGTTTTCTTTGCCTCTTTGAGAGATGTAATTTCCCTTTACCTTCTTTTTGCTTCTTTTCCAGTATGATCTCCTTTCCACCTCTAGTTTCTTTTTCATATTATCATAAGAAAATCATCTTATACTCATACTCTCTAAATATACTTATAACAGAAATATAGTTCACAATAGTTTTTTCCTTTTTAAGTTTCTTGAGTTCCGTGTTTGGAGATCAATTTTTTTGTTCAGTTTTGGTCTTTTCATTAGAAATAGGTAAAATTCACCTATATCACTGAATGTTCATCTTCTTCCCTGAAAGATAATGCTCATTTTAGCTGGATAGTTTATTCTTGGCTGAAATCTAAGTTCCTTTGCTTTTTGGGATATCAGATCCCAGACCCTTCAGTTCTTTAAGATGAAAGCTGCTAGGTCATAGACAATCCAAACTGTGGCTCCTCGGTATTTAAATTGTTTCTTTCTGGCTGCTTGCAATATCTTTTCCTTGGTGCAATGGTTCTGGAATTTAGCTGCAATATTCCTTGGGGATTTAATTTTGAGGTCTCTTTCAGGAGATGATGAGTGAATTCTTTCAATGGCTATTTTACCTTCTGATTCTAAGATATCAGGGAAGTTTTCTTTATGATTTCCTGTAAGACAATATCTAAATTCTTTTTTTCATCATGGCTTTTGGAAAATTCAATAATCTTTAGATTGTCTCTCCTAGATCTATTTTCCAGGTTGTTTTTCCTAAGAGGTATTTCATATTTTCTTCTATTTTTTCATTTTTTTGTTTTTGTTTGACTAATTCTTGAAATCTTATTGAATCATTCACTTCCATTTCCTCAATTCTAATTTTTAGTATATAATTTTCTTCAGTTACCTTTTTTTTAGCTTCTTTTGTAATTGGGCAATTGAATTGTTTTGTTCATTGCATTTTTTCCCCCATTTCACAAATTTTGTTTTTCAATGAATTGGTGTCTCTCATATCTAAGGCATTATATGTTTTTGGCTTTCCTTCTTGCAATGATCTCATTTTCTTTCTCCATTTTTTCTTCTAATTCTCTTTTAAGATCATTTTTGCAATCTTCCAAGAAAACCTTATGAAATGGGGACCAGCTCTTATCTCCCTTTGGGCTTCATCTGGAGTTGCTTTGCCTTTAGGAATATCAGGATTTTAGGTGTGTTCTCTCTTTCTATAAAAGCTGTCTATGGTGAAAGTTCTTTTTGTTGTTGCTGTTGTTGTTGTTGTTTTACTCATTTTTAAGGCTTGGGTCTGCTCAATGCAAAGGAGTGTCTGCTGCTTTTGTTTTCCCTGGTGCAGTTATGTTGATTGATTTCTGGTGCTGGGCATTTGTGGCTAGGTCCCCCATTTTTCCAAGGCTCAGTAGTTTACAATTTGCCTTTTGTAGGAAATCTGCAAAATCACTTGCTTACAACCAGGACAGAGTAGCCTAAGAGGCTCTCAGAAAAGATTCTCACATGTGTAGAAGCTGCAAACCTCTGACTCCCAGCTACAGCTTCTTGCCCTGGTCTCCCTGTTCTGCAATCTGGGTTGGGCTGACTGTCCCCCTTCCTGTTTGAAAAAGACCTGTTCTGAAATTCTTCCAAGGTATCTTCTTCTGGGAATGTGTTGCACTCCAAATATTTGTGCGTTCTTTGACTCCAAAACTAGTTTAGAAGCTTATTCTGCAGTTGATTTGAGAGAAGGTCAGAGGAGGTCACAGAAAGTCAGATCTGCTCTCTGCCAAGTTGGCTCTACCCCAGATGGACTATCATTTTTTCAAGAAAATATTAAAAGATATTAGACCATCTGCATTGCCAAAGGGAAAAATACAGATCAATAGAATTCACAAAATTCTAAATATTAAACACAGAACCTTAAAGCTCACCTTCATCCCATTATATATGAAGAAAGTAGAGTCTAGAGAGGTTAAGTGCATTATGTGTACTCATACCTATATTAAATAATGCTGCAATAATTTGAACACAGATCTTTAGACTTAAAATCTATCTAGTTTTTTTTAATGTTATTGAATCACTTACTATATATTCAGATTATGTCCATATAAGAACCTTAATTTTGTTTGATTTCTTGTCTATTTTTTAAATGAATAAATTAAAAAAATTAAATACTTACTATGAGCTATGCTAAACACTAGACATATAAAAACAAAATGCAAGATAGTTTTTGCCCTCTAATGTCACCCAATTCCATCTCAAAAAAACTAACTAATTTTTTTTTTTTTAGTATCTTTTAAAATGAAATAGGGAGTTTGGAATCTGCCAGTTTTGATTTACCATTGGAGAGAATCAAAGACCAAAGAGGAAGTACACTAGCTACTGAAATAATAAGCAAGAAATATAGGGTCAAAGGCTTCACTCATTTTTTTTTCAGTCCTGTCTGATGCTTTAAGATTCCATTTTAGATTTTCTAGGTAAAGATATAGGAGTGGTTTGCCATTTCTTTGTTTAATTCATCTTACAAATGAGGAAACTAAGATAAGCAGGCTTCAGTAACTTTCTCAGAGTCTCAGAGTTACACAGCTAGTAAGTATTTAAAATCATGAAAATGAATTCTTGACATTCCAAGGACAGAAATCCAAATGGAGACTAATAATATATGGAGTGTATATCTATATCTATATCTATATATCTATATCTGTACACACACACACGGAGTAATAAATGAATTACATATGGAATTATATGTATATATGCACATGTATTTGCATGTACATGTGTATATGTTTTAGATATATACATATATGTACATATGTGTGTGTGTGTATATATATATATATACACACATTATAGTATTATCAGTTATGAGAATCAGTTTGTATTTGTGTGCTTTCCTTTCAATTCTTTATGGAAAAAATAAAGTAAAATTGATCAAATAACAACCCTTCTTTTAGGACGTGGGAAGTTGAAATGTGTTTATTTTAAAGAACGACATACTTGAGTTATATCATTCTATTGAACTAGTCTCCTACTGCTTATATGTACATACACATTTACCTATGAATGTATACAAACACATATATGTATGTATATAACATCTTGAAATAATATTTGAGCAAGTAAAATATGAAGAAAATCTTGTATCTATTTCTCATCTGTGTTAGATAACTCCACTTTTGTAATAATTTTTAAGGGAAATTATCTTTCATTTTTATATACAAAAGAAAAGAAGCTCCAGGCTTTATAATCTCAGCCTTCAGTGTATTTCCTAAGCCACGCATGATGGTTAAGCAGTTCTCGTGGTTGTATCGTGCCTTAAAGAGGGAAGCCTCCTAATGGATACCTTGGAACAAAGCTTCCCATATTAGCATTTTTATAGTTTGTCATTTTATTCTGACCCCCTCTCCCAAAAGCACATGCGGATCAAAGTGCCGCAACATAAATGTGGCTTTCTTTGAACAAGAATAAATAGAAAAAAATGCACAAATATTTATTCAAGGAAAAAAGATAAAGGATTTTGCTTAAGGGAAAATCTGGGGAGCTTTTTAATTTAGGGGGTGGGTGGGACACAAACTTCAGGACATGTTAATGGACAACATATGCTATATATTTTGGGAACAAGGCAAAAATGCATGCCATGAAACTTCCCCTAAGACTTATAAAGTACAAATTACATTAATGCATCAAACTTTGGCTTATAAAAGAACACAAATAAGGAAATAGAAAAAGAGAGGGAAATATGTGTGATCAAATGGACCTTAAGAATAATTAAAAGCTTCCTGGTTAAATCTAAGTTGCTTTTTAATTCTCTTAAATACTTAGCAGCAAAGAACTCCCTTAAAAATGTTTTCTTCCTTTTATCATGATTTCTTTTCCAGTAACTTCTCAGTTAAACTTGAAGTGATTCAGCACCCAAGATTACACAAGCTATCTCATATTAGGTCTTTTTTAAAATGAAGCTTAAACATTAGCAAATTTGGTATTCCATAACTTGGGAGATAGAGAAAACTACAAAGGAAAAAGGACAAGGAAACTCATGACCAATATGTTCTCATTTCCATTCCTTTAATATCAAAGGATTAAATAGATCTTGGACAATGGCCATAATTAGAATAACTTTTCTGGAATCTCTTGAAAACCTTGAATTTATTTCTTTGCTTACACCCTTTAGAACCATTGCCTTACTGCTTATGCTGATAGAAGAGAGACTATAGATAATACAGTTTAAAATCAGAAAACCTTAGAACTTCCTTTATAAAACTGTGCAATATCTCACATAATATATGTCATATACCTTGTCTAAAATCTCCTCCTTCAAAGCAGGAAAGTGGGAAAAGAAATTTTTGTACAGTAAATTTCTCTGATAAAGGCCTAGTTTCTCAAATATACAAGGAAATGAGCCAAATTTATAAAAATAACAGCTATTCTTTAATTGATAAATCATCAAAGGATATGAATAGGTAGTTTTTTTAAAAGAAGAAATCAAAGTTATCAATAATCAAATGAAAAATACTATATATCACTAAACATTAGACAAATGCAAATTACAACCCTGAAGTATCACTTCACCCCTAGCAGATTGGTTAATATGAAAGAAAAAGGAAAATGGTAATGTTAGAAGACATATAGGAAAATAGGGACATTATAGCATTGTTGATGAAATTGTGAACTGCTCCACTAATTCTGGAACAATTTGAAACTATATCCAAAAGATTATAAAGCTGTGCATATTCAGCAATACTCTGTTAAGTCTGTATTCCTCAGAGATCAAAGGAAAGGGAAAAGACTTATATGCACAGACATATTTAGAGCAATTCTTTATAATGGCAAATAATTGGCAATTATCAGAATGCCCATCAATTGAAAAATGTCTGAACATGATGGAATAACATAAGAAATATGTGTACTTTAAGAAATGACAAGTAGGATAGTTTCAGAAAATCCAGGGAAGACTTATATGAAATGATGTAAAGTGAAATGAACAGAATTAGAGAATATTATATATAGTAACAGTAATAGTATAAAGATGATTAAATATCCAAGGTTAGCTGCTCTGATTAGGACAACGATGCAAGACATCTATTTTATTTTTTTTATTTTTTAAATTAAATTTATTTATTTTTAATTCACATTGCTTTATGAATCATGTTAGGAGAGAAAAATCAGAGCAAAAGGGAAAAACCATGGGAGAAATAATAACTTTTAAAAACAGAAAAAAGAAGTGAACAAACCATGTGTTGACTTACATTCAGTTTCCTCAGTTCTTTTTCTTGATGCAGATGGCATTTTGTATCTAAAGTCTATTGGGATTGCTTTGGAACACTGAACCACTGAGAAGAATGAAGCCTTTCATAGTTGATCTTCAAACATTCTTGCTGGGCAACATTTCAAATACAGCAAAAAAAAAAAATCAAGAAAAGTGAGCACTGAAGAATGACCATCATATTTGACAATTAAGGGATTATTAGTTATTTTGAAGAGGGCAATTTTGATTTAATAGTGAGATCACTATCAAAGTGTTAAGAATAAGGAAGAGGAAATTAAGAGAAAAAACAATTACTTCAGGATGAGTTTAGTATAGAAAGTTATCTAATTTTTTGTGACTCTGTGAACCAAACTTTCCTTGACAAACTTTGCTTGGCAAAGATACTGAAAATATTTGCTCTTTCCTTCTCCATTGGATTAAGGCAAACTGATTTTAAGTGATCTACCAAGGTCACACAGCTAGAAAGCTGATGCAATATTTGAATTTAGATCTTTCTTACTGAAGGAATATATTTCTTTTCACTGAATTACTTAGATGCTATTGGCATCTATGAACTAAATCAATGTTTATTTTTGATATTTCCCATTTCTTTCAGTCTAAGAGTGATAAATGGCCACTTACTACTGACAAACAATAGTATGTCAGTATTATGTAGTAATTTTTTTTATTGTACTACTTTTCCTCAGTTTCCTCAACTGAAAAACGAGAGACTTGGGCCACATAATATCAGTGGTTCCTTTCAATTCTGGGGCAATGATTTAAAAAATAAAGATTATTAGCAGAAAGAAAGGAACATCCTCAATCAGCCACCTGGATTGCCCACTTAACCACATTTCATGCTAATACCAGAACTGATGTGTTACTGGTGAATCTTCTAGACATATTCTTGATTTTTTTAAAATAACTTTTTATTGACAGAACCCATGCCAGGGTAATTTTTTACAACATTATCCCTTGCACTCTCTTCTGTTCTGATTTTTCCCCTCCATCCCTCCATCCCTTCCCCCAGATGGCTAGCAGTCCTATACATGTTAAATAGGTTACAGTATATCCTAGATACAATATATGTGTGCAGAACCAAACAGTTCTCTTGTTGCACGGGAAGAGTTGGATTCAGAAGGTATAAATAACCCAGAAAGAAAAACAAAAATGCAAGCAGTTTATATTCATTTCCCAGTGTCCTTTCTTTGGGTGTAGCTGCTTCTGTCCATTCTTGATAAATTGAAACTGAGTTAGATCTCTTTGTTGAAGAAATCCACTTCCATCAGAATACATCCTCATACAGTATCGTTGTTGAGGTATATAATGATCTCCTGGTTCTGCTCATTTCACTTAGCCTCCGTTCATGTAAGCCTCACCAGTCCTCTTTGTATTCATCCTGCTGGTCATTTATTACAGAACAATAATATTCCATAACATTCATATACCACAATTTACTCAACCATTCTCCAATTGATGGGCATCCATTCATTTTACAGTTTTCTAGCCACTACAAACAGGGCTGCCACAAACATTTTGGCACATACAGGTCCCTTTTCCTTCTTTGAATCTCTTTGGGGTATAAGCCCAGTAGAAACACTGCTGAATCAAAGGGTATGCACAGTTTGATAACTTTTTGATCATAGTTCCAAATTGTTCTCCAGAATGGCTGGATGTGTTCACAATTCCACCAACAATGTATCAGTGTCCCTCTTTTCCCACATCCCCTCCAACATTCCGCATTATCTTTCCCTGTCATTCTAGCCAATCTGACAGGTGTGTAGTGGTATGTCAGAGTTGTTCTAGCCATATTCTTAAAAACACATGTAATTATTGTTTCTCATTACAAGATCAACATTCTTTTACTCTTCTTGATCCATATAAATTACTTTAGCAGAAGGAGTGAGCCTAACTCAATAAATAGACTGATAACAAATACTGATGTCACAAACATCAAACTAATTAAATGCATAAACCAAATGCATAAACAAAACAAATCAATAAGCATGTATTAAATTCCTATTATATGTCAGGGTCTAAAAGTGCAAATACCAAGACTGAAACAATTATTATTACAATTTTTAGTGTTTATTTAATGGTTGATATATATACACACATACATATATTAATAGGCCTAATACTAATATTTAATAATAATAATAATCCAAAGGGACAATTGTCCCAGAGGCAGTTCAATTGCTGTAACTATTTTTCTTCATGGATTTTACTCTTATTTTCATCTCTATTAGCATTTTTTCGAGTAAAAAGATTTTGTTAAATTTTTATTCTATTTTTTGGTTACAGGGATCAATTCATTTGATGTTCCCAATAATACAGAGAGGGAGTAATCCTCCTTCTGTAGATAAGAAAATGGAGGTTCAAACAGGTTTTGATTTGTCCAAGATCACACAATTAGTTTGATGGCAGAGACTTGATTTATGTTGAGTAATGTCAATCAAGTGAGCTTTACATTAGAGAATCAGTATATGATAGTAACTATAAACTGCTATTACAAGACTTAGAAGGTCACTGGAGAGGAACAGATATTTTTCAAAAATGTAGCTATGATTGCAGAAGAGAGGAAAGAATCCATTCCATCATTCATCATTGATGTGCCCTTCTTCTGGACCCAGGACAACTTGTGCTGGTCTCCTGGGATAATTTTTTTCCTACATACAGGAAACCTCTCTAGCCTACAATAGAAAGTGCTCATTCCTTCCTCCTCAATCTGTCTCCTGGTCTTGCCTTCCTGCAGAGATAGGACAGAAACATTGTTCCATCTGTGTCATCTATCTAACTACCTTAGACATCATTAGTCTGAGTCCTTAGTTTGGAAGTAAATCCCAAAGTGAAGAAAGAAAGAAAAAAATGTTTTGCATCCTAAAACAAGCTCTTGTTGACTCCTTCCCTGACATTTCTAACCATAAAAAGAAGGGAAAATGTTTAAAACAAAGATCTCATATAATTCCCCAAGTTCAAAAATCCTTTCCCTCTCTCTTTTAACCTTTCTCATGTCAAATCAGATACCCAATTGCAGGTGTTGATAAATGCTGGGAAAATGTAGGGAAATTTGAATGACATTCTCCTCCTCTAGCTAGGTTGATCATTTCCCAGAGTCTACGTGTTAGAAGTGGGGCAGTAGTTGCTGCTGAGGTGAGAGCGCTGGCAATAACTCTGTACCCTGGACCTCCTGCAGCCCATCCCTCTAGACAAGCCTGGATGCATTCCTCAGGTGCAATACATCCTGCCTACTCTGCCTCAGCAGCTCCAAGTAGCCCCAGCAGCACTTGGCCCCAAAATTGCAGCTGTTAGGGGAGCAAGCCCTATGGCTAGCAACTCTTTGCCCTTTTTTCTGGACACTTCGAGTTTTAATTTTTAGCATCATCTCTTTCTGAGAGCCAGCAGTAATTTTTCACATACTTTTACATACTCATCAGTTTAAATATCATGTCAACAGTTTAAATGTTTGTATGCAAAATAGATATCTTGCCATGGAGAAAGCTCTAATTCTAATCAAAATTGATTACACTCAAGTAACAGATTTTAACACAAGTTTACATAGGCATTTTATCTTTTTCAATTCAGTACATATTTTGAGACCAGTAGAGGGTGCTCAAGAATAATGTAAAGGAAATGAATTCTGCTATTGCTTTAAGGATTTCTTAGTGCTCAAATCAAATTTTCAATTCCATTAAACAATGGCAGCAATAACCTCTCCCCCACCCTAATTCTGCCAATGACGTTTGGAAATCATCCTTGTTTCAAAGCTTTAAGTGGAAGAGAGTAAATGGTGTGTTACACACTCTCAAGAATAAAGAAGCAAACAGACTCCAAACCAGTGACCAAGGCACATAAGTGACCTTTACCAAGACACCACAAAGGGCAACTGTCCACATTTTACTGACTGTTTCCCCTTTTTGGAATACTCTCCTTCCCCATCTTTGTGTTTTGGCTTCTCTTTCATGTTCAGTTATTTCAGTCATGCCTGACTCTTTTGACTCTATTTTCTTAATAAAGATAATGAAATGGTTTGCTGTTTATTTATTTTACAAATGAGGAACTGAGGTAAATGGGTTTAAGTTACTTGCTTAGGATCACACAGTTAGTAAGTGTCTAAGGCTAGATTTGAACTCATTTTTTTTTTAATTCCAGGTCTTGCGCTCTATCTACTTGGCCACCTAACAATCTACTGGCTTCTCTGACCAATAAAATTCTAGATAGAAATTCCTTTTTCTATAGAATGCCTTTCTTGGCCCTTCTTTATTCTCATGCTTATAAGTTCTTATTTATCAGTTTACAACTTGTCGGAAATAATTTCATGTTGTTTCTCCCATTATACTATGAGCTCCCTGACTGCAGAGACTGTCTTTAGCTTTCTTCTTACCCTCAATACAAAGAGTGGAACATAATAGGTGATTAATAATTGACATCAAAAATGCAAGACTTCCAGTAAAGAACTGATAATATTCAAATTCCTTTATTATGAATGTGAAAAAATTAAATTGTGAAAATTCTAGCCAGAATGATGAAAAGAATTTCCTGATGTCATAAAAAGGGTGGCCAAATTGGTATTTAAAACCTAGGCTGAATAATAGATTTATTTGATTTTCAAATAATTTAAAATTGGTGATGGTAAGGGAGAAGATAATTTCAAACTAGAACCTTTAGTCTAATGTATCAACATAAAACCAAACAGGGATAAGTCAAAGCTGAGTTCAACATTCACATGTAAGATGGGAGATATTAAAGTTATGGCAAGATAATTTTTTGAAAAAATAAGAGTTGAGGATTTTAGAAAACTGTAAGTTAAAAAATGAATCAGCAGGTTGATAAGGTAACCAGAAGTGTTCATGGATTTTGAGGCTACAGTAATACTAGTATTCAGAATGAGAGAAATAATGTGACAAGGCCAAAACAGAGCAGGTCTTATCTGGAAAAGTATGTTCAGTTTTATGTGTGCTACAATTTAAGAAAGGCATTGAGAAGCTTAGGGTATCTAAAAAAATGGTAACCAGAATGGTAATGAGTCCAAGATCATGCCTATGGAGCTGTGGCTAATTTATCATGGAGAAGATAAGCCCTGAAGAGAAATGACAATTGCCATCAGGTATTTAGATTAAAAAGGAAAATCAGGAGATCCAACTCCTGCTGAAATCCTTTCACTGATTAGAAAACTATTCAATAATAAAAGCTAATATTTACTAATATTGGCATTATGTTTAAAGTTTGTAAAATGCTTTACATTTGTCATCTTATTTAACACTCACATCAATCCTAAAAGATAGGTACTCATTTTATCACTCTTTTATAGAAGAGGAACCTGAATCCTAGAGAGCTGTAGTGACTTCACATTGAGTCCCATAGTTGGTAAAGAAAAGTGGTGAATTTAAACCCATTTTCCTGACTCTATCCACTTCTTTATCCTCTATCATTTAAACATTGAGCCATCTACTAGTACATAAAATTTATTCTTATGCCATTAAAGTAATAATAAAAGAAAAACAATAGAGACACAAATAAGTAAAAATGGAGAAAATTACCTGGAGATGGAGGGGGTATAACTGTAATGACAGCTAGAGCATTGGAAAACAGAGAATCAAGTAGCTCTGGAGCATTGTTTCCTCAAAACTATTATGTTTTCCCTTTTTGAACTTATCCTTCATCTATCCCTTCTTAATCAGGTTGGGATAACAGGATGTTGAGGCCCTTTTCTCATCATTACTCCTTCTCTCTTGGGCTGTATCTCCTCCATACTGGTCAAACCAAACCCTTGAACTATGAGAAAAATAAATAAGTGGTCCTCCTCAACTCTTTCTTCAGGAAATACTCCCATTTCTCTTAACTTAGCCCTAACTCCAAAAAGTTGAGAGGACTTCTTACCTTTTTACTTTCACTTAGAAATTGGGCCACAAAGAGGAGATAATCATGCTTCATTCCCTGAGTTGGCCTAAAAAAAAAGGACCCTCTCATTTGGAACAGAAACTCCATCTTACACCTAAGACACTTTTATTATATTCAATTCACAACGGAAACATGAGTAATAAATCAAAGAAAACTTGCAACTTAGTAAAAAAAAAATCCAATAACCTAAGATTTAAGGGAATAAATTCCTGCAGAAACCCAAGCTTGAGCATCTGGGAATTGTATGAAAGTACCAACCCAGAAAAAAAATGCATAACAGGATAATAAAAAGACTAACTAAAGAAATTCCTACAAGGAGGGGGAAAGGAAGTATAAAATGATCGAATGACAAAGTGACTAACAAAAATAATTATATACTTTAAGCCTATTATTACCTTTACTTAATTTTAGTATAAATATAGATGTAAGAATAAAGTATATAATCTTTTCTAACTATAATAGAAATGATAAAATTAGAATTTAGGATAAAAATGTGTTAAAATGATCAGCACAAATGGGTAAT
This sequence comes from Antechinus flavipes, assembly GCF_016432865.1. Classification (NCBI taxonomy): domain Eukaryota; kingdom Metazoa; phylum Chordata; class Mammalia; order Dasyuromorphia; family Dasyuridae; genus Antechinus; species Antechinus flavipes. The sequence goes on from NC_067401.1 coordinate 361,688,023, forward strand.
CCCCAGGATTTATCCAGGGGATAGTATCTAGATCCATTATTAAAAAGACATTTAATATAGACTAGAAATAGCATCAACTTAAAAAAAAAAGAAGAAAAGAAATTGGGATGAGAGCAAATAATTCCCATATCTAAAGACAAAGTCTTCTTTTTAAAATAAAAAAAAATAGGGTAACCTTTCTGGAAGTAAAATAATCAACAATTTAAAAGTTAAAATAGAACTCTTTTATTCACTAGTGTTAATAAATGAAATTTGTCATAAAAAGATCATATAAGATCATTTTGACTAAAAACATGGAAAATAGGTTTTTTGATTAAATATATGTATTTTACTAAAATCAATGATAAAATTATGTTTTTTTATCATTTGGATTTGATATACTAATAAAAATTTTATCAATTTCAAAAAAGTAAAGTTTAACAAAAAGGCAAACTTTAACAATGTGTGAAAATGCCAAATATTACCCAAAACCCCTCAAAAAAGAAAACTAGTTTAAAATGAGGTTGGCCTATTATGTAACATACAATTGAAAGTTGAAGAAAAAAGGAAAGGGAGTTTCTATGACAATTAGAGTATTAAGATTTAGGGAGATAGGCTATGATCAGCACTGACCTAGAAGTGATGAACCTCTTTCATCTATTCAATTATATATTCCCAACTAATCAAGTTGGCAACAGTAGCCTTGGAGTCACTTTTTCCATCCTATTGTTTGGAAATTTGTTACCACAAATACTGTTACCACAAATAAAAATCAATAGAAATGGAATTTAGTTAGAAAAGTATTGAAAAAGAGAAACAAAGACATTGCATAATGATTGGGGAAAAAACTAATGAAGATATAGCATATACATGCATATTTGTGTATACATACACATATGTATGAATACACACATAATATAGCCATGAATAATTCAGTGACTAAATTTATGAGAGACTGATAGCAATAGAGCAAGAAATATAGACAACATAGTAATAGTAGGGAACTCTAATACACTACTCTCAACATAAGATAAATTGATAAAAAGATTATCAAAATGAGATATGATGTTTTATGTCTATTTACTTCAAATTAATAAAAATGGACTTCAACTTTCATATAGCTAATCAGTCAACAATTTGATAAAATTAAAAATAAATAACTATGCCATTGGCTAAGGTTTACTGGAAATAAAATAAATATATTAAAACTGTAATTGAATTAAATAGAAGTGAGATAAATTAAAACAAACTACTTAAAGGACAATGATTACTGCAGTATCAAATATCTAAATCCATGGAATAAGCCCAAACTAATCTTATATCAAACAGATGAAATGTCTACCTTATGAAGAAAGAAAAGGGGGAGAAGGCTAATGAGTTATCCTTGCACCTAAAGACTTAGGAAAAGTACCAAAGCAATAATAATAATAATAAACATAAACATTTTAAAGTGTTTAGGGATTACAAAGTTAAGAATAGAAATAAATAGCCTAGATTATGAAATAATACTTGACTATTAAGAAGAAAATCTTTCTTGTAAACACCAACAAAATTGATAAGTGGAATTAATTTGAAAAATGCAAATTATTAAAATTGCAAATAAAAAGGAAAAAATTTCTTTAAAACAAAAAAAGTTAGAGCCAAACATTGTAGAAAGTAATTAGGAACTATTCAAAGGGCGATCAAACTGTGCATACTCTTTGAACCACCAGTGTCTCAACTGGGTCTGTATCTCAAAAAGATTATAAAAAAGGGAAAGAATGTGCAGATGTGCAAAAATGTTTGTAGCAACCTTTTTTATGATGACAAGGAACTGGAAGTTGAGTGGATGCTCATCACTTAGAGAATGGTTGAATAAGCATGGCATATCAATACTATGGACTGTTGTTGTTTTATAAGAAATGATCAGCAGAATGATATCAGAAAATCCTGGAGATACTTATGTGAATTGATGTTAAGTGAAGTGGAGCCAAGAGAACATCGTATACAGCAAAAACAAGATTAAGTGATGATTATCTGTAATGGACATGACTCTTCAACAATGAAATATTTTGAACCAATTCCAATAGATTTGTGATGGAGAGAGCAATCTGAATTCAGAAATAGGATTGTGGGGACTGAATGTAGATCCCAGCATAGTATATTCACCTTTTTTGTTGTTTACTTGCTTTTTTTCTTTCTCATTTTTTTATTTGATTTCTTGTGCAGCATGATAAATGTGAGAATATATATAGAAATTGGTATGGAAATATGTGTAGAAAAATGCGCATGTTTAACATCTATTGGCTCACTTGCTGTCTATGGGGAGGGGTGGGAGAAGAGAAGGAGAAAAATTTGGAACACAAAGTATTGCAAGGGTAAATGCTGAAAATTATCTTTGCATATATTTTGAAAATTAAAAGCTATTACTTTAAAAAATTCAAAAAGTTATTAATATTGTTAGGAACTCCATACACAATCATAATCAAATTGAAAAATTAAGGAGGTGATCTATATCTATAAATATAACTTGCTAAAACTTACATAAAATGAAAAAAATAGTTTAAATAAGCTAATGTCAGAGAAGGAAATAAGACAAGTAATAAACTAATTGTTACCACTCGCTAAATCTAATCCAAAAGTATTCACAATAGATTCCTTCCATACTTTTCTAGAAATCATAATATCCAGGATACATACATTATTTTATAAATATGATATATTATCCAGTAACTTTAATGAAGTAAATGCAATCTTACTTTTAAATGTAGGCAAACATAATACTAAGTATAAAATCATAGGCTGATTTCATTAATATGCAAAAATATAAGGAAAGCATTACACTGTACAGTACAATCTTAAGGACAATTAATCATAATTATCCATTATGATAAAATAGTATTTATATAAGGAATTTATGGCTAATTCAACATCAGAAAGCCTATTAATATATTAAAGCAAATTACCTAAATCTTTTTTTTTAATTAAGTTAATAATAATAGAAACAGAAACATTATTAGATAGTATCTAACAAATTTATAGACAATTGACTCAAAGCACAGAAGAAGTTTTTTTCTAAATATAATAAAACATTTACATATGATACTAAATGAACTAATATTTAGTAGAAAAATTTAGAAGCATACCTATTGATAATTGACATAATTCAAGGATACAGTTTTTTGCTACTGTTATTTAAGAGAAGATTGAGGTCTATCAATTACATTTAAATAATGATTTTTTATGTTTTATTTTATTTTATTTTATTTAATAATAACTTTATATTGACAGAATCCATGCCAGGGTAAATTTTTTACAACATTATCCCTTGCACTCGCTTCTCTTCTGATTTTTCCCCTCCCTCCCTCTACCCCCTCCCCTACATGGCAAGCAGTCCTATATATGTTAGATATGTTGCAGTATATCCTAGATACAATATATGTTTGCAGAACCGAACAGTTTTCTTGTTGCACAGGGAGAATTGGATTCAGAAGGTAAAAATAACCCGGGAAGAAAAACAAAATGCAAATAGTTCACAATTGTTTCCCAATGTTCTTTCTTTGGGTGTAGCTGCTTCTGTCCATCATTTATCATTAAATAATGATTTTATAAAGTATTAACACTGAAAGTGAAGAAATCAAATTTATTATCTATAAGTAACATAATATCTATAAGTAACAAGCATGGATTAAAATCTATACACTACCATCAAAATTTTATGAAAATATTAATTGGGTTCAGTAAAGATTTTGCAAGATATTCCTAGAATACTTTTGGAGATGGTGATTGACAAAAAATTAATAATGATTAGTAGCAGATAGAGGAAGGATGACTGTTTAACTGTGCTTGTTACCCCAAAGACCTGGTAACTTTTACTATCTTGGATCAAGGGTGTAGAACTTCACATATAATATTTACATCTAATTTTATATACTTAAAAAGAATCCCTGTGAAACTCTAAATCTCCATTTAAAATTTCTTACTTTAAAAAAGACATCATAAATGCTATATATTAATTTCAAAACTGTCCCACTTTGTTATATTTCATTCCATTTTATTCTGCTACCAAAAACAAAAACAAATGTTACAATGGCCCTGTCTTTTGGCATCACACTTGCTAAGGTCCTCACTCCATTATCTTGACCCCTCATTAATGAATGGAGAGTAAGAAAGGAGGAGATTTATAACAAGCAATCATAATATAATGGGAGTCTGGCAAAGAGGAAGTTTATGTGAGATTGGGCTTTCCTATCCCTACTCTTCTTTGGAGAATCTGGGAAGCTTTCTTCCAGAAGAAATAAAAAAAAATGTCTTGGAGATACAGTCTCTGGAGTAAGCTTAGACATTTTGTAACTGATTCTTATTGGCATACCCTATCTTAAAAAAATGAATCTTTTATTGGCATTTGAGGAATCCAAAATAACTTGTCATCTTCAGCTACCATTTTTTTTAACTCGTGCTCTTAAAGTAGTTGAAAGAGTTAAAAGGAAGAGAAACTGACTTTGTGAGTTAAGATCAGAGTGTTCTTAAACATCCTTCCCCTCAGAATTAGAGTGTCCAACTAGCACAGCATCAGTGCCTGAGGGGATCTTATGGATATCAACCCAAAGATAAACAAGACAAGAACTCATATGGCAATAATATGTTTGTGGATATGAACTTTGGGGTGAGACAACATAAGGTAAGTATGGCATGTTTGAGGAGAAGAGGGCAGACAGAGGGAGGCAATGTTTGTACCTTTAATTTTTTTCCCCCATATCATGTCCCTTGTCTAAAAACAACAACAACAAAACAAATAAACAAACAACAACAACAAAAACAACAAAAAACCACTACAGAGACAACCACACACACACCCTTAGTTTACCTTACAACTATGAGGGAAAGATGAAGACAGTCTAGCTTTGAGAGAGTGGAGTTACAAATCTCTTGCATGTTCATCATTTTTGGTAAGGTGCAAGTAGTTTATTTCATTATAGGTTATTTGGAAACATGGTTCGTCATATCAAAATCAGTGTTCTTAAGATTTTAAAAGTATTTTTATAATGTTGTTGTGTTACACTATTACAATATTCTCATTCTTCTCATGTTGAAAAGTACCAGTTCATACTATTCCAGATTTATGGAAATATCTTCTTTCAAAATTTCTCATGACACTATAAAATTCATTACATTGATATATACATACCATTTCCTAATTGTTTGAGGGTTTTTAAACATTCCCTTACATTCTAGTTCTTCTTTTTCCTCTTCCTTTTTATCTTCCTTTCAGGATCAGGAAATTTGTTTTGTTTATGAATGTTTTTTCTCTATTACTTATCTTGCCTTTTAACATCCTCTATCCATCTGGATTGGTTACCTGTTAAGTTTAATAGATTTCTGCCCCAATTCTCTCGTTCTCTCTCTCTCTCTCTCTCTCTCTCTCTCTCTCTCTCTCTCTCTCTCTCTCTCTCTTCCCCCTCTCTCTCTGTGTCTCTTTCTGTGTGTCTTTATCTCTGTCTCTCTCTGTCTCTCTCTATCTCTCTCTCTCCCCTCTCTCTCTGTGTCTCTCACTATGTGTCTTTATCTCTGTCTCTGTCTCTCTCTGTCTCTTTGCCTTTCTATGTCTTCTGTCTGTCATTTTCTGTCTGTCTATCTGTCTTTGTCTCTCTCTCTCTCTTTTTTTCCCTCTCTCTCTCTCTCTCTCTGTGTCTATCTCAGTCTCTGTCTTTGTTTTTCTCTTTATCTGTCTTCCTCTGTGTCTTTTTGTCTTTCTATATTTTTCTCTTTCTGTCTATCTGTATCTCTCTGTCTTTGTGTCTGTGTCTGTCTGTCTGTCTTTCTCTGTGTCTCTGTCTTTCATTCTCCCTCCTTCTCTTCTCCTCTCCTTTCCTCTCCCTCCTCTCTTCTCTCTCTCTCTCTGTCTCTCTCTCTCTCTCTTCTCTCTCTCTCTCTCTCTCTCTCTTCCCCCTCTCTCTCTGTGTCTCTTTCTGTGTGTCTTTATCTCTGTCTCTGTCTCTCTCTCTCTCTCTCTCTCTCTCTCTCCCCTCTCTCTCTGTGTCTCTCACTATGTGTCTTTATCTCTGTCTCTGTCTCTCTCTGTCTCTTTGCCTTTCTATGTCTTCTGTCTGTCATTTTCTGTCTGTCTATCTGTCTTTGTCTCTCTCTCTCTTTTTTTCCCTCTCTCTCTCTCTCTCTGTGTCTATCTCAGTCTCTGTCTTTGTTTTTCTCTTTATCTGTCTTCCTCTGTGTCTTTTTGTCTTTCTATATTTTTCTCTTTCTGTCTATCTGTATCTCTCTGTCTTTGTGTCTGTGTCTGTCTGTCTGTCTTTCTCTGTGTCTCTGTCTTTCATTCTCCCTCCTTCTCTTCTCCTCTCCTTTCCTCTCCCTCCTCTCTTCTCTCTCTCTCTCTGTCTCTCTCTCTCTCTCTCTCTCTCTCTCTCTCTCTCTCTCTCTCTCCCCTCTCTTTCTTGCCCTTTCTCTTCCCCGAACTCTTCTCAGGTTCTTCATATTTACAACCTACTTCTTCCTCTAGATGTGTAAAGTCTTCTCAAATACATTAGTTATTGATGAGCACATCTCACTCCTCTCTATGATGGTTTAGCTTTGCTTCTATACTGCCTTTTTCTCTTTTTAAAAACCACAAAACAAAACCAACGCACCTTAAAATCTGTTATTTTATTTAACTTTCTTTCATGTTGAAAACATTAAGATCTCAGAAGTATGTACACACACACATTTATGTATTTATTCCATTAGAACATTACCACTATATTATCATACAGCTTCTTCCTGTTAATCAAATAAATTTATTTTTCTAGGTTTCAAGGTTTTCTAGGTTTCTAAGTTTTCTTTCAAAACTTCTATTCTGCTCTAGTATTTTCTTTAAAATTATTTAAAAGTCCTTTATTGCCTTAAAAATACATTTTCTTGGTGGGTGGAGCCAAGATGGCAGAGAGCACATACTCTTCATTCTAAGGTCCCCTTCTACCTTCACTACTAATTACCAAATTCAGCCTCTGAAATAGTGGTTGGCTGGTAAAATCCATGAATATTGGGAGTATAACAAATTACAAGCTGAAGATAATTGAGAAGATCACCAGAAAAGGTGGGAGCAGGCCAGCACAGTCAGGGAGGATGAACAAAGAGTCTAGCACACTGAGCGGATGGGGGTAGGTGCAGTCTCTGCGAGTAGAGAATTTTCAAGAATTCTACCACAGGTTGTCTGCTCTGATTCGGTTGCAAAGCACCAGATAAGCAGAGAAGTTACACAAATGCCAAAGACAAGAGTATATTTCAAAACAAACTAGAAATTAACAGGACCTGGCCACACCTACTCAGCATGGGAAGTGACTCAACAGGGACCACAGCACAGCTGAGCAGCTGCATTCTGCAGCATTTGGCCTAGGGCAGCCATACTTTTGTACAGCACAGGGGTTCTGCCTGAGGCAACTACACTTCTGTAGTGGGGGAGAGGCTCTTTCCAGGTCAGTGATGCTTCCAATGCAAGGCTCTTCATGAGGCAATTCTACAGCTTGGCCACTCTTTGCAGCTTGATTGCAGGACAGCTACTGTCCATCTATCTATCCCTGATCTGTAGAACAATCTGGTAACATCTTTGCCCTGAAGGCAGACTCTAAGAGCTTTTAAAAAATGAGTAAAAAAGCCAAGGTAACTCTAACTATTGAGAGCTTCTATACAGAAAGAGAGAAGGTTTTCAACTCTGAGGAGACTAATAGCAGACAGTCTCCAGACAAAATCCTCAAGGGGGATGTAACCTGGTCCACATCACACAAGACTCTCCTAGAAGAAATTATAAAAGATCTTAAAAGAGAGATAGAAGAAAAAGGGGGAAAAGAAAGAGAAGCTTTGCAAGAGAGTACAGAAAAGGCAAATAACTCATTAAAAGAAAAATTTGATAAATTGGAAAAAGAAAACAACTTCCTGAAATGTGAATTGAAAAAGGTAAAGAACTCCCAGGAAAGTAAGATTTGTGAATTAAAAAAGAAATAACTCAGTAAAAAAAAAAAAATAGTGAAATGGAAAAAAAAAATTCCATAGAGCAAAACAACTCATTTAAAAACTCAATTGGACTATATTAAAAAATAAAATAAAAAGCTAATTAAGAAAATAACTCATTAAAAATCAGAACTTAACCAATAGAAATGAATGATTTGTTGAGACATCAAGAATCAGTCAAGAAAAACCAAAAAAAAAAAAAAAAAAAAGAAAGAAAGAAAAATAGACAAAAATGTTAAATATCTACTTAGAAAAACAACTTGGAAAATAGATTTAGGAGAGATAATCTGAGGATTATTGTACTTCCGGAAGATTATGATGAAAAAAAGAGCCTAGAAACTATTTTACAGGAAATCATCAAAGAGAACTGCCCAGATGTAATAGAATCAGAAGGTAAAATAGGCACTGAAAGAATTCATCGAACACCTTCTGAAAGAGACCCTAAAATAAAAACTACAAGGAATATTATGGCTAAATTTCAGAACTATTAGACTAAGGAAAAAAATGTTAAAAGCAGCCAGGAAAAAAAAAACACAATTCAAATACCAAGCAGCCACAATAAAGATCACTCAGGATATAGCTGCTTCCACATTAAAAGATTAAAAGGCCTGGAATCTGATATTCCAAAAGGCAAAAGAATGGAATGCAGCCAAGAATAAACTACCCAGCTAAGCTGAGCATTTCTTTTACCAGGGGAAAATGAACATTTAATGAAACAGGTAAATTCCATTTGTTTCTAATGAGAAAAAAAAAAAAAACAGCTAAACAAAAAATTTGATCTCCAACTATAGGATTCAAAAAAAGCAGAAAAGGATAAAATAACTCTTGAGAATTGTATTTCGGTTGCAGACATATATAAAGAGTGTATGTATAATTTGATTTTTCTAATATAATATAAAAAAGGAAGTAGAAGTAGAAAGGAGATAGTATCAGAGAAAGGGAAAAGGGGAAGTAAAAAGAGGGAAACTACATCCCACAAAGAGGCAAAGGAAATCTATCAAATCTGAGGGAATTTAGAGAGGTGGAGGAACATTGTGTCAATCTTACTCTCATTAGATTTGGCTCAAAGAGAAAATAATTGACATATTTGGTTTACAGAGAAACTTCTCTCACCTCATTAAAAAGTGAGAGAGGAAAAGTGGAAAAGAAAAGACTAATAAGAAAAAAGGTATAATAAAGGGTAAGGGACTCAAAGGGGCTGGGAGGGATTCTAAAGAGGAAGAACTGCATAAGGCAAGTGGTGCCCATAAGTTTAATACTGGAGACAGAGGTAAAGTGGGAAAGAAAAAAGAAAAGCATAATCTGGGGATAATAAGATGGCAGGAAATACAGAATTAGTGATTTAAAAAGTAAATATGAATGGAATGAACTCTCTCACAAAGTGGAGGCAAATAGCAGACTGGATCAAAAGCCAGAACCCTAAAATATGTTGTTTACAGGAAACACAATTTAAAGCAGAAAATACTTTCTATTAGAATACTTTCTAAACTATCTATATTGATACATACAGAGTAAATGTAAAAGGCTGGAGTAGAACCTATTATGCTTCAGGTGAAGTAAAAAAAGTAAGGATAAGCATCTTGATCTCAGATCAAGCAAAAGCAAAAACTGATTGAATTGAAAGAGATAAGAAAGGAAACTACATCTTGTTAAAGGGTAGCATAGACAATGAAGCAATATCAATACCAAACATATATGCACCAAGTAGTATAGCATATAACTTACTAAAGGAGAAGTTAAGAGAGTTGCAAAAAGAAATAGAAAACAAAACTATAAGAGTAGGAGATCTCAACCTTGCACTCTCTGAATTAGTTACATCAAACCACAAAACAAATAAGAAAGATGTTAAAGAATAAATAGAATATTAGAAAAATTAGGTATCATAGGCCTTTAGAGAAAACTGAATGGAGACAGAAAGGAGTACACTTTCTTCTCAGCAGTTCATGGAACCTATACAAAAATTGACCATATATTAGGACATGAATACCTCAAAATTAAATGCAGAAAGACAGAAATAGTAAATGCATTCTTTTCAGCTCATGATGCAATAAAAACTACATTCAACAAAAAGCTAGGGGTAAATAGACCAAGAAGTAATTGGAAACTAAAAATTCTCATCTTAAAGAATGAATGGATGAAACAGCAAATCATAGACACAATTAATAATTTCACCCAAGAGAATGACAACAATGAGACAACATACCAAAATTTGTGGGATGCAGCCAAAATGGTAATAAGGGGAAATTTTATGTCTTTAAAGACTTAATTGAATAAAATAGAGAAGGAGAAGTTCAATGAATTAGACTTGCAAATTAAAAAGCTAGAAAAAGAACAAATTAAAAACCCCAATCAAATGCTAAACTTGAAATTCTAAAATTAAAAGGAGAAATTGATAAAATTGAAAGTAAAAAAATCTATTGAATTGATAAATAAAACTAAGAGTTGGTTTTAGGAAAAAATCAGGAAAATAGATAAACATTTGGTAAATCTGATTAGAAAAAGGAAAGCGGAAAATCAAATTGTTAGTCTTAGAAAGGAAAAGGATAACTTTCCACCAATGAAGAGGAAATTAGGCCAATAATTAGGAGTTACTTTGCCCAACTTTATACCAATAAATTTGATAACCTAAGTGAAATGGATGACTACCTTCACAAATACAGGCATCGCAGATTAACAGAGGAGGAAGTAAATTGCTTAAATAGTCCCATTTTAGAAAAAGAAATAAAACAAGTTATTAATCAACTCCCTAAGAAAAAATCCCCAGGAACAGATGGTTTTACATGTGAATTCTACCAAACATTTAAAGAACAATTAACTCCAATGTTATATAAACTATTTGAAAAAATAGGGATTGAAGGAGTCCTACCAAACTCCTTTTATGACACAGACATGGTACTGATACCTAAACCAGGTAGGCTGAAAACAGAGAAAGAAAATTATAGACCAATCTCCCTAATGAATATTGATGCTAAAATCTTAAATAAAATATTAGCAAAAAGATTACAGAAAATTGTCACCAGGATAATACACTATGACCAAGTAGGATTTATACCAGGAATGCAGGGCTGGTTCAATATTAGGAAAACTATTAGCATAATTGACTATATCAATAACCAAACAAACAAAAACCACATGATCATCTCAATAGATGCAGAAAAAGCATTTGATAAAATCCAACATCCATTCCTAATAAAAACACTTGAGAGCATAGGAATAAATGGACTTTTCCTTAAAATAGTCAGGAGCATATATTTAAAACCATCAGTAAGCATCATATGCAATGGGGAAAAACTGGAACCTTTCCCAGTAAGATCTGGAGTGAAGCAAGGTTGCCCACTATCACCATTATTATTTAATATCGTATTAGAAACACTAGCCTCGGCAATAAGAGTCGAGAAAGATATTAAAGGAATTAGAGTAGGCAATGAGGAAACCAAACTATCACTCTTTGCAGATGATATGATGGTATACCTAGAGAACCCCAGAGATTCTACCAAAAAGCTATTGGAAATAATTCATAATTTTAGCAAAGTAGCTGGCTACAAAATAAATCCCCATAAATCCTCAGCATTTTTATACATCACCAACAAAACCCAACAGCAAGAGATACAAAGAGAAATTCCATTCAGAATAACTGTTGATACCATAAAATATTTGGGAATCTATCTACCAAAGGAAAGTCAGGAACTATATGAGCAAAATTATAAAAAAAGTCTCCACACAAATAAAGTCAGACCTAAATAATTGGAAAAATATTAAGTGCTCTTGGATCGGCCGAGCAAACATAATAAAGATGACAATACTCCCTAAACTAATCTATTTATTTAGTGCTATACCAATCAGACTTCCAAGAAAATATTTTATTGATCTAGAAAAAATAACAACAAAATTCATATGGAACAATAAAAAGTCGAGAATCTCAAGGGAATTAATGAAAAAAAATCAAATGAAGGTGGCCTAGCTATACCTGATCTAAAATTATATTATAAAGCAGCAGTCACCAAAACCATTTGGTATTGGCTAAGAAATAGATTAGTGGATCAGTGGAAAAGGCTAGGCTCACAAGACAGAATAGTCAATTATAGCAATCTAGTGTTTGACAAACCCAAAGCCCCTAACTTCTGGGAAAAGAATTCATTATTTGATAAAAACTGCTGGGATAATTGGAAATTAGTATGGCAGAAATTAGGCATGGACCCACACTTAACACCATATACCAAGATAAGATCAAAATGGGTCTATGACCGAGGCATAAAGAACGAGATTATAAATAAATTAGAGGAACATAGAATAGTTTATCTCTCAGACTTGTGGAGGAGAAAAAAATTTGTGACCAAAAATGAACTAGAGACCATTACTGATCACAAAATAGAAAATTTCGATTACATCAAATTAAAAAGCCTTTGTACAAACAAAACTAATGCAAACACGATTAGAAGGGAAGCAACAAACTGGGAAAACATCTTCACAGTTAAAGATTCTGATAAAGGCCTCATTTCCAAAATATATAGAGAACTGACTCAAATTTATAAGAAATCAAGCCATTCTCCAATTGATAAATGGTCAAAGGATATGAACAGACAATTTTCAGAGGATGAAATTGAAACTATTACCACTCATATGAAAGAGTGTTCCAAATCATTATTGATCAGAGAAATGCAAATTAAGACAACTCTGAGATACCACTACACACCTGTCAGATTGGCTAAGATGACAGGAAAAATTAATGATGAATGTTGGAGGGGATGCGGGAAAACTGGGACACTAATGCATTGTTGGTGGAGTTGTGAACGAATCCAACCATTCTGGAGAGCAATCTGGAATTATGCCCAAAAAATTATCAAATTGTGCATACCCTTTGATCCAGCAGTGTTTCTATTGGGCTTATATCCCAAAGAAATACTAAAGAAGGGAAAGGGACCTGTATGTGCCAAAATGTTTGTAGCAGCCCTGTTTGTAGTGGCTAGAAACTGGAAAATGAATGGATGCCCATCAATTGGAGAATGGCTGGGTAAATTGTGGTATATGAATGTTATGGAATATTATTGTTCTGTAAGAAATGACCAGCAGGATGAATACAGAGAGGACTGGCGAGACTTACATGAACTGATGCTAAGTGAAATGAGCAGAACCAGGAGATCATTATACACTTCGACAACGATGTTGTATGAGGACATATTTTGATGGAAGTGGATTTCTTTGACAAAGAGACCTGAGTTTCAATTGATAAATGACAGACAAAAGCAGCTACACCCAAAGAAAGAACACTGGGAAACGAATGTAAACTATCTGCATTTTTGTTTTTCTTCCCGGGTTATTTATACCTTCTGAATCCAATTCTCCCTAAGCAACAAGAGAACTGTTCGGTTCTGCAAACATATATTGTATCTAGGATATACTGCAACATATCCAACATATAAAGGACTGCTTGCCATCTAGGGGAAGGGGTGGAGGGAGGGAGGGGGAAAAAAATTGGAACAGAAACGAGTGTCAATATAAAGTAATTATTAAATAAAAAATTAAAAAAAAAGAAAACCCCCTATCTTATTTATTATTGCCCTATTTGCAATAAAAACAGCTTTCAGCTTCATTTGGCATGGATTTAGGTACCAGATTAAAAGATTTTATCATCTAAAGCATGGTTATTTAAAGAAATATGTATCTACCTTTTCAAGATTTCTTTTCCACTTGACTTCTTTGCTAAATCTGAATTTGAAGCAAAGACATAGTATATAAGTTACTCTTCATAAAATTGTTTTCATTACTATCTATCACAGATATATTCACCCGAAAACTTCTTTTTTTTAAATAACTTTTTATTGAAAGAACCCATGCCAGGGTAATTTTTTACAGCATTATCCCTTGCACTCACTTCTGTTCCGATTTTTCCCCTCCCTCCCTTCACCCCCTTCCCCAGATGGCAAGCAATTCTTTACATGTTAAATAGATTACAGTATATCCTAGATACAATATATGTGTGCAGAACCGAACAGTTTTCTTGTTGCACAGGGAGAATTGGATTCAGAAGGTATAAATAACCAGGGAAGAAAAAGAAAAATGCAAGCAGTTTATATTCATTTCCCAGTGTTCTTTTTTTGGGTGTAGCTGCTTCTGTCCATCCTTGATCAATTGAAACTGAATTAGCTCTCTTTATCGAAGAGATCCACTTCCATCAGAATAGATCCTCAAACAGTATCATTGTTGAGGTATATAATGATCTCCTGGTTCTGCTCATTTCACTTAACATCAGTTCATGTAAGTCTCCCCAGTGCTCTCTGTATTCATTCTGCTGGTCATTCCTTACAGAACAATAATACTCCATAGCATTCATATACTACAATTTACTCAACCATTCTCCAATTGATGGGCATCCATTCATTTTCCAGCTTCTAGCCACTACAAACAGGGCTGCCACAAACATTTTGGCACATACAGGTCCCTTTCCCTTCTTTAGTATCTCTTTGGGGTATAAGCCCAGTAGAAACACTGCTGGATCAAAGAATATGCACAGTTTGACAACTTTTTGAGCATAATTCCAAATTGGTCTCCAGAATGGCTGGATGTGTTCACAATTCCAGAAAAATGCTTTCTCTATCTATCATAAATACAGTTATTATGGAGTATCAGTGTCCCTGTTTTCCCACATCCCCACCAACATTCCGCATTCTCTTTCCCTGTCACTCTAGCCAATCTGACAGGTGTGTAGTGGTATCTCAGAGTTGTCTTAATTTGCATTTCTCTTATTAATAATGATTTGGAGCATATTTTCATATGTCTATAAATAGTTTCAATTTCTTCATCTGAGAATTGTCTGTTCATATCCTTTGACCATTTATCAATACCCAAAAACTTCTTCAGGAAATTTTAAAGGAAAGTGTTTTGAAGACCAAATAACCAATGCTTGTGGTATCAGAACTTCATCTTTAAATATGAAGAAATGTTGATGATTTGAATTTCTTCAGGTAAATGTCACAGATGTCTCACATAAGCAAGTATCTGATCTTCCTGAATAACTATGCGATTATGAAGTAGTCATTTTATCTCTTTGAACCTTAATTTCCTCATTTTCACAAGGAGAAAATTAGAAAAGGTGGTCTTTAAGATCTCTTTTAGTTTTAGAACTTTATAATCCTAGCTACAATTTGTAACTGCATTTTTGGTGTCATTGAAAAATGCTTTCTCTATCTATCATAAATACACTTCCCATGTTAAGACTGGACCAATGATTGCAGACAACAGGACATGAGAATTAATGATTAGAATTAAGTCAAAAATTATTTAATGAGGAAATAGAGAATGGCAAGAAAAATGGAACACAATAAGACCTTGCTTTATCTCACTATTTCTGCCTTCTCTTCTGAACAGGCTGAAGAAAACTACATCAAAAACATTTTATATGAATGAAGATCTCTTCCATAGATCTCTGAAAAACAATATAAAACTATGTCCTCCCTAAATCACTTATTCTTGTGTATCCTTTAATCTTGAGAGAACTGTACTGGGCCTACTTTCAAGAGATCAAAGGAAGAGGAAAAAACCCATATGTATGAAAAATTTGTAGCAATTCTTTTTTTAATGGCAAACACTGGAAACTGAGTAGGAAAATATCAACTGAGATAATAATGAAGGAATGTTATTATACCATAAGGAATATCTAAAAAGTTGATTTCAAAGAAACTTGGGAAGAATTGGATGAACTGATGCAGAATGAAGTAACCACAACCAGAAGACCAATTAATGTAATTATAACATTGTAAAGGAACAATTTGAAAGAGTTAAGACTTTTAATCAATGTAATGATAGATGACAATTCCAGAGTGCTAATGGTGAATCACTTATTTAATGTGAATTGCTATGCAAATACGCTCCAGCACATGACATAAGGGTAATGAACCCAATATGGAAAATACAGTCTTTACCAATTTATTTTGCATAAATGTCCATATTTGTTACATTTTTTTCCTTTTTAATTGGGGAGGACAAGGGTGATTTTCGATTAGAGAAAATTAAATAAAATACAAGTTACATGAAAAGTAATCCCATGGGTCCAATTATTTGTAATCACTACATAACTTCTTAAATGTCAAGGCACTGAAATGACTAGTTCAAAGCGTATATAAAGCCCATTGTGAATTAGATGAACTAAAATTTGGGGCATCCTCTACTTCTGCCTCATTTCATGGAAATGAGGGTCCCTGTGAACACTGCCTAACTTTAAAACACACATTTCTGATGGCAATAGTTTTTGCCAAAAAAAGTATTCAATTTAAATATTTTTATTTCCAAGCCAAGTTCAAGAAAACAAATGGTGCTGCACATCCACTTTTAAAAATAGAAAAAAATAAAATAAATTTTTTTCCACTTTTAAAAGCTATCTGGAAGATTTGGATTCTGATTTTTAAAAGTTAAAAAAGCAAGTTCACATAAGTTCATCCATCCTTTCATAACATGACTATAAAGAAAAACCAAAGGAAATTAAACCACAAAAGTAAGTTAAAGTTACTTTGCAGATGTCATTTGAATCCACAGAGGCAAGGAAAATTGGATTTGAGGTTGAAACTCCATCCTTAACTTACTCTCTTGTACCTTACTTTCATTTTATCTCCTTCTATTTTCATATTTGAATTATACCAGTTCAAGGACTTTTTAAATGTTAAGTGTTCTAATGATTTCTTCTTAAAATGACTTTCACTCAAATACATCCAACTTGAGTATTTCATCTAATTAAAATTATCTGTATTGACTATACTATTCTCTATGTCAGAGACATCTTCCATTAGATAACTGCACAATTCTGTTGTCAGAAAACAAAGAAACAACAGGTCTTAACTATTCAGAGATTTAAAACAAAAAGGTTTAAAATTAGATGTTTTATGTACTTGTTTATGGCAATAGTTCCAAGGCTTATGGCATATATATAAACTTGTAATGTTCTAATTTAATAGTTGTGTTACTACTTAAATATTTACCAGTGCCAAGCAAACCCTAAAAAGTTATACTGACATTCATTCAGGGAAGATGCAATATTATTTTTGGTCTGCTTATCTGTCATATTGGATTGGCAATCCAAAGTATACTCATGGAAAGATTAGGGTAATAATAAAAAAAAAAGATATCTTTTACATAACTACTTCTGGTTTGCACAAAAATAGACAAAAACATGCTTTATTTATAGGCAAATGTTTCACTCTACATCATCATCATTATCACATATTGACATGGTAGAGGCAGCTAGATGATTTAGTGAATAGAGCACTGGGATTGCAGTCAGGAAGACCTGAGTTCAAATGTGGCCTCAGATACTGATTTAGCTGTGTAATCTTGGTGGTCAAGTCTTTTAACCTTAATATCTTAATTCAATGGAGAAGGAAATGGCAAATCCCTCCAATATCTTGCTACGAAAAAACAATCACCGCAGACAGTATGGTCCACAAGATCACAAAAAGTCAGACACTACTGAGTGCTTGAACATGAGTAGAAAATTTACATAGTGCTTAGATTCCCAAGGCAATTTATAAATGTTTTGTCCTGAAAACAACCCTGGGAGATGTTATAAATATTATCACTTTTGCAAATGAGGAAACTGAGGCAGACAAAAATTAAATGACTTGCCCAGGGTCACACTGTTGGTAAGTCTCTGTGGCCAGATTTAAACTCAGGTCTTCAGGACTCTAAGAACACTCCATCTATTGTATCTTCATCAAGATTCCTTCCTGAATTACCTCAAGAAAAAACTGACAGACTCAATGAAATCATCAATAATGGAACAATTATTTTGTTCATTCAGTCCTTGAGGCAAAAAAAAAAGACTAATAAGTCATAAACCTCAATAGTATTGGCCAAAAAAAGTCAAAGTAGAAAGTTACTTAATACTTAATGTGTTCTTGAAAAATGTCATATATGGATTTTATGTTTCATATATGTTAGATGCAATAGCAGAGTTGATTATTTTAAGAATCATATGGCAAATGCTTAACATTTAGCTACTGCAAAAATTACTCCCTAATTGAACCTAGTTTTTAAAATGCAAGTTATTTTTAAGGCTTTGTAAAATTGAGATCAATGGGTGTACTTGATCAATATTGAGGAAACACCTTTATTTTTCATTCCATTAATACTGTTCAAGGGCCTGAAAAGGCATGTTGTTGGGAAGGTAAGTACTTTGATTACCTCTACCCTGAATTTTTTTTCAGTACATACCACTTTTTGTAGTGGCATGATTCCAATATTGTATAAAACCATTCAAAGGGGAGAAAAATACTTGTCTTAAGTATAAAGGTTGAATGTAATAAATAGAAAAAATTATAGATAGATGGATAGATATGGAAAGAGAGAGAGTGCCTCTGCTTTCTCTTGTCTCTGGAACAAAAAGAACTGAGGATACACAGAGAAGTCCTCCTGAACTGTATTTCTTAGTTTTATCATTTAAAAATTTCCCACTCCTTTCCACTTTAAGTTTTTTTCTGTTGTTTCTTACAAGCTATTTCAGTTAGCTTATAGGGTCCTTCCTTTCTTCCTCAACTTTCCTATTAAGTAAGATGGAGACATAAAAGAACATTAGAAGGAGAAGCCCAGAAGCTATCAAGTAATAAAAGAAAATCCCCAGACTCCATAACTTCCTTTTCTAAATATTCCAAGTCAAAGGACATGAATATATGTAAATTTTCTTGGGAAGAGACGATATCTCTTCACTTCCTTTGGAAAATGGAAACAGTATGTTCATTTGGAAAAGGAAATCTTTCCAGTCATAATCTAAAAATGATTATGTGGAACACTAAAGGATCACTAGTTATTTCCATCAGATTTGCAGCTAAATGCCCTCATATGTATCGTTTCAAGGTTTGTCTTGGATTTCTATTTGAATCTTCTTTGCAGTTTTTTTTTTAACATATTAAGCGTTTAATATTTTTAAATTCATTCATTAATGTGTACATTGTT
Source organism: Antechinus flavipes (assembly GCF_016432865.1). Classification (NCBI taxonomy): domain Eukaryota; kingdom Metazoa; phylum Chordata; class Mammalia; order Dasyuromorphia; family Dasyuridae; genus Antechinus; species Antechinus flavipes. The sequence goes on from NC_067401.1 coordinate 361,706,917, forward strand.
TCATATGGTATCTTCAAACTCCAAAAGAAAAAACGTTTGTAGTGGGTTAGGTAGAGTGCTGTGAAGCAAAGTCTCTATTACATAGTCCATAGGAATAATCTGCAGAGATATATAAGAAAAGTATGATAGAAAAGTATAGGATCAAGAGGTGACACATACATTCTAATAATTCTTTATTTTATAAAGCCAAAGAATTTAGCTGATTTTACACACAGATTTTCTATAGTATAGTCAGGATTTGAACTCATTTCCTCTGATTCAGGGTTACATAGTTTTCACTTCACCAAGCTAACACTAATACTTGGGATCAAAAAAAGACAGTATGTCTACACATAAGTCCAACTGAGATGAGATTTTTTCACAGCATTCTCAGGTATATCCTTCCTCAACAGTGTTTGTGGTACATGTTTTCATTTCCATGCCATTTTTAATGATTTATATTTTATAACTTCATTTTTTTTCAAATAAATAATGTCAAAGGGGGAAGTCATTGAATGTCACTGAAGATCATTTTGTAAATGCTAACTTTGTTTCCTATTAAAATAATGTTATTTTTTTTATTTTTATGTCACTGTCATTTTCAAATCCATTCATTCCATTTCCCTCAGAGAGGCATTCTTTACAACAGAATAAAGAAGAAAATAAAGTTTAGTAAAATATGACAAAAGATAAACCATATTTAATATTGCACATAATGTTTGACACCTATAGTCTTCAATTTCTGCACAGAATAGAGCAAGAAGTCTTTTTCACCTCTTGTTGAGTACCACATATGGCCATTGTATTTACAAAGCCTTATGTTCTGTGTTGATATCAGATATTCTGTTTTCCTGATTCTATTGATTACACTTTGCATCAGTTCCAATGTCTTCCTAGATAGCGCTATAGTCTTCTTTTCAAAATTTTCTTTTGCTAGAACAAATGATAGTATGTTCACATATCCTGTTTAGTTTATTCATGAAATAGTTTTCTTCAAAGATTTGTATAGGAATGTTTTTAACTGGTCTTTGTTTTCTCTCATATGATAGTCAAGTACATTGTGGACAAGATATTCATTTTGATTAGTTATGTTGTCATCATCAAATCAATTGGCCTAAATAATCATAAAAATCTGTATATAAAAAAGAAAAATTGAACTGTATTTCTAAAGCCCATTCCAATCTCTAATCCTCTCTGATTTCCTAAGACAACCCATGTGATAAATGCATAATTTACATTAAAGAATGAAGTACATGTTTATAGAAGTTAGTGAACTTTTCACTAGAAAGTTGACATTTTCTGTCAAAAGTTACATAGAGGGAGAAAACCTCATACATAAAATGTTCCACTATTTTTCAGATATTTCAATATATTTTATTATTTCTGGTTCATACTGCCATATACAAAATCATTCTTTCCTAAATATGGAATCTAAAAGAATTTTTTTGGAATATCTTGTACTAGACCCTTTAAAGAAAAAAAAAAAGGTATGCATTTAGCTTGATTTTTTTTTTCTAATCACATTCAAGAAAAGATTACTAACTAAAACTTTTTGATGGAGATATGATTTTGTTTTAGTTGATGACCACTTTCATTCTAATGCAACCACATTTTTTAAAGAAATTCTTATCATTGGCAATGAATGGAGGAAAACCCTTTTCTAACAGATATTTTCTTTAAAATATGCACCATAAACAAAAAAGGAAAGACTATGCCCAATTGCTTCACATTACCTATTTATGAAAATTGGAAAGTCTTAATTGATTTTAACAATTTCTCCAATGTAGCCAACAATAATTAAGCAACAACATTTTTTAATCAGTATGCAGTAATTTATAGAAGTTCATGGATTAATTTAGTATCTAACTTTGTTGATAAGCAGTGACTTTGGGCAAGTCATGTAACTTATCTCATCTGTCAAATGGTAATACTAATAGTAACCTTGCTTAGTTAGAATTTTGGTGACATCCAAATGACAAATGTGAATTTCCTTCAAATATATAAAAGTTGGGTGAGGTGGGTAGGAAAGCAAAGTTTTTTTTTTTTTATTATTATAGTGCTTTTTGTGATGATACCCTTAATATACTCAACATCTAAAATTATTTCAGATGTAATCTTTGGATAAAGAATCCCAAGATTACAAAAAAATAAAGTTTATTTCTGAGACATTATTTACTTTTGAATCAAACTCAAGTCTTGATTCCAAAATGGTGTGAAGTACAAATAATTTCACTGACTTGTGTCTTTTACTCATCACCAGAAACCTTTTAAAAAGAATTTTTTTAATCAGTGTAACTTTTCACTTGCATATAGGTGTATATGTAAAAAGACTATACTTTCAGTATATCTGTATGCATATCTGTATATATATATATATATATATATATCTGTATATATATATATGTGTGTGTGTGTGTGTATATATATATATATATATATATATATATATATATATATATATACAAAAAAATAGGAGACAGGGAGAGAGAGAGACAGAGAGACAGATAGACAGAGAGAAGAGAATGGAAGAGAACAGAAGAGAACAGAAAAGGAAAAAGAGGGAGAAAGGGAGGGAGGGAAGAAAGGAGGAAGAAAGCTTGATGACTGTCACCATTCACATTTAGACGCTATATTAATGCTTACTCAGTATCTCTCTTCCTTACCTTCTACATTTCATCTCCTTGCTACAACTAGAGTAGGATTACTAGAAATTCGGCACCTTTTTTTGCATGCCTACTGTATTCAAGGTGCTATGATAGCTCCTGGAAATAGAAAGAAAAATGGAATATCCACTGAATTTTAAGAGTTTGTATAGTTCTAGTCAACAGAATTATAATGTTCCTCAAAGGTAATAAAACAATATTCACTAGAATTTTTCTCCTCTAAAATTTATCACTTCTCAGACTTTTCAGATTCAGTTTGCCCTTTTTCTGTCACTGATTGTGGGAAGTAAAAATGTGAAAACAATGAATTTACTTATGGTAACATGTGCCTGATTTCCATTGCTAAATCTTTTCAAACTGTTTGAGAAAAAAGTGGTATCTATTACCAAAAAATATCACCCTATTTTTAAGGGATTATAGAACCATCTCTGTCTCTTTAATGAGACAAAGAGAACATTTTGTCTAGTAGCAAACAACCCTCAAAAGACAAGAAGGGTTAAATTGTTAGGCAAAATTGGGCAATTTAAAAAAAATCTATGAATCTTGGAACAGGTTGGAAAACAAAGACTTAAAGGAAAAAATATGCTTCTGGGCTGGATGTTTTTTTTCTAGTCACATTCAAGGAGAAAAAAAGACAAACTTTTTTGAGTAGGAAGACACCAGTTACTATCATAGTCCTTCCTTTCTTTCTACTCCAGAGAGACCTTATAGGATTCAGTCTCTATTTTTACTGCTTGTTTCACTGGTGCTTGCTATTTTTATAAAAATGCAACTGCATTTCCAGATTCTAGTAAAGGAAATAAAACATATGATATGCTATTGGCAACTATGCTAAGACTATTTCAATATGTTGAAAACTATGAACTCATCAGTACATTTTTAAACATTCCTGACAACATATTAACATTGATATTAAAAGGTCAAAAACTTTCCACTGAGATACATATTCTTTTCCTTTTTTTCCATGAATATTTGGAATTCTCTTCAGACTAGAGAGATTTTGAGAAATTTGCCATTTGAAATATGTATGTGGTTCAGAAAATCTTCTTTGTTGCCTTTATTCTGGTTATAGTTCTCACCTTTCTTAAAATTTCAAATTTATAATAACCTTCTGGTTTGCCTGGTTCTAAGAAGTGGGTTTTAAATTTATATTGGCCATAAAGGACTTCTAACAGCATACTGCATCAAACCAACTGATCCATCTTTCTTCTGGCTTCCAGATCTTTCTGTGTGTTCTTTCCCTAACAGACACTGTGAAGGGAAGCTCCTTATGAATGTAAGTTCTTTGAGGACAGACTATGTTGCCTACTTTTCCATTATGAATAACTATTTAATAATAGATTCTGTGTGTGTGTCTCTGTGTGTCTTTATGTCTCTGTCTCTGTCTCTATCTTATCTGTTTATCTGTCTCTCTGTCTCTCTCTCTCTGTCACTCATATTTATGATATATTTATGGCAACCTTTTTGATTCTTAAAGAGTGAAGACTTCTCAGCAATTGGAGGAGATTGAAGGAGGTGCTACTGAATATTAAAATTCATTTTTCTCTCAATTTTCTTTATTCTTGGTTTATCCTAGGGCTATACTTCCTACTTAGTGTTAGCCAGGCTGAACTCCTCTTTATACACCAAAGACTTTTCACAGTAAAAGTACACCATGTTTCTTGTTCTTCCAGAGAAAACTTTGGCAAGGATAACTCCTATGCCCTCTTTTCCTTCTGTAACAAACAACCAAAACCACATATCATACCTTCCTTTCATTTTCTATAAACCCAGCAACCACACCATATGCAATCATTATTATGTCTTTTTTTTTCCAACTTCATGCCATTTTTCATGGGGGGCGGGTGAGAAGGAACATTCCAATTTCTATTCCTAGAGTCTTTGGACAGGGTATATTATCAAGGACAGAAGTATGCACTTGGTATAAATAATTTTCCAAATTGACATGACTATCTCTTTTAAAATACCTGTCTCAGGCATAAGAAACCAAATGTTGGGGTGATCTTTTTTGCAGTTAAGAAAATCAATATCATTAGCTTTTCCAAAGATGTTGAAATTTGAAAGTTCCCTTTCAAAAGGATCATAGAAAAATTCCATTTCTTTAGAGCCCTAAAAGATCATGGAGATGTGGCATTTCAAACATCTCACTTTACAAATGAAGAAAATTAGGTTTAACTCAATTGAAGATTTTATTAAACACCTACTATGTAGCAGTCAGTTGTGAAGTGGTACAGAAAGGAAGGGAGGAAGGAAGAAAGTGAGGAAGGGAAGAAGGAAAGAAGGAAGGAAGGAAGGAAGGAAGGAAGAAAGGAAGGAAGGAAGGAAGGAAGGAAATAAGGAAGGAAGGAAGAAAGGAAGGAAGGAAGAAAGGAAGGATGGATGGAAGAGAAAGAAAGGTAAAAACCAACTGAACAAAAATTATACTCTTTTCTCTTAGTAATCTCATAGTCTAATATAGAAGACTACATGCAAAATATAGAAGACTACATGTTTGTGGGAACAGAATATGCATAGAATAAGTTGGATATCTTAGATAATCTTAGATATGATAACTTTAGAATGGACACATTTAAGATTAGAGAGACTAGTAAAGGCTTCTTGAAGAAAGTGGATTGAACACAGCTAGTGAAAATGCCCAGATTCTGAAGATGAAGTATTTTTTGTAAGAAACAATAAGGAAATCAATTTTACTGGAATGGGAAAATGAATGGAATAAGGTTAAGAAGGCTAAAAATTTAAGAGAGGCCAGGTTAGAAAAAAAATTCAATTGTATGTATTTTGAAAAATAAAATAATAGTCACAACAAGGCATTTCACATTTTCTTCCTTTTTTCATTTTTTAAGCTTATTTGATTGATTATTGCTGTCTCATAGAGTCATTAGCTTTCATTTGCTACATTCTACTCTTTTAAACCTGTGATTTTCTTCAGTTAGCTTTTGTATCTCTTTTTCCATTTGGTTAATTCTATGTTTGAAGGTATTTTTTTTTCTTCAATTGGTTTTGTTTTGCATTTGGCCAATTCTATTTTTTAAGGAGTTGTCTTTTTTGGCCAATTTTTCCTTCTTTTTCCAAGTTGTTAACTCTCATTTATTTTCTCATTTTTTTCTTTTGCCTCTCTTCTTTGCCTTTTAAAGTCTTTTATAAGCATTTCCAAAAAGGCTCTTTGGACTTGAGACCTATTTATCTCTTGCTTTGTGATTTTCTTTGTGAACATTTTGTCCTTGTCTAAATTGTTGTTGTTTTGGTCTTCCCTGTCACCATAGTAGCTTTCTATGGTTGAGGTTCTTTTCTGTTTCTTGCTCATTTTCATTTCTTTTTTTTTTGGGGGGGGGAGGTATTTCCTCTTTTTGTACTTTTATGCTTGAGCTCAATTCCTGGGATGAAGAGGTGCTGTCCCAAGCTTCCTGTGCAGCTGTGAGCCTTGTCTTTGAGAATAGGGTCCCCTTGTATTTGCAGGGGGTACCTTTGCCTGCTTTTTTCAGGAAAGCATGGTTTTCCAAAGTTTACATTCTGAGTTGGACTGGAAGCTGCCCCACTGATCTATTTCTCTACTAAGCCAGGACTGAGGATTTTAGTTGCTGATTTTCTGTGATTAAGACCTCAATGGCTTTCTCAGACGTCTGTCTAGGATGGACTGAGCATCCTTTTCACACCAGCGGGACTAACCTTTCTTGAAGATTTTTAGTCTATTTTGAGCTAGAGTGGTTTTATTCCATTAGACTGTGTTCGGAGCTTTGTTTTTATGTGGTTTTTAAGGGAAACTGAGAGAGCTTGAACAGTTTTCTGACTTTATTTCATCAAATTGATTCTATCCATCCCCAAATAAAATATTATTTTAAAAAAGAATGAAAAGCTTTCAAGAGCAAAACAGAAAAAGTTATATTTGATCTTCAATCAAGTATATTAAATGGAGGGATAGGAATGACATAGTCAGATCTATTTCATAGTGGATTGGAGGAAAACCAACTATTCATGAGGTTATGAGAACATGAATCAAAGTGGTGACAGTTGCAGAGAAGAAAAGGAACCAAATACTATAGATTTTATAAAGACAGAAACAATAATTTGGCAACTCATTAAATAGATTTTGATCCTGGATGACTAAGAGAATTTTGGTACCTTTAATACTAATAGGGAAGTTAGGAAGGGAAAAGTTTTAGAGGAAAGATAATGAGTTCAGTGTTAGTCTTCCTGAATTTCAGAAGTTAATTAGAATTAGGCAGAATGGTAAAGTCCAAATGCACTAGAGGTCAAAGGCCTGGGATTAAATTGTGTCTCTTTCTCTTGCTTTTTATATAACTAATATCTAGTCACATATTATCTGAGGTTAATTTTGCTTTCTCCCTTAAAAAGTGGGCATACCAATATTGACATCACCTGACTCACAAGTTGCTACTGTAATGAAATAAGATAATATACAAGAAATTTTTCAATGTTTTAAGTGTTATGTAAAGGTAAACTATTATTAATAAGTAATTTATTCCAGGTCAAATAAAAATTTAGTGGCAAAGTAATCAAATCTTAGAATATGAATAGATTTTGAAATCAATGAATTCAACCTTTAATCAAGCTAAAACCCTTAAATCAAGAGTAGAACTCAGTTTTCCTTGATTACCAGATTACTGATGCATGGATCTTAATTAACTATACACTCATATAGCAGTTATATGTTCTATCCCATACAGATGGACATCTGGTTATAAACTGTTTTGGAAAAGCTTCTGACTGTTTAAGGTATGTCATCTTCATCTTCTTGAGGTGATTGTGAGCTTTTGAAGGTGAGATTCCATATTCTACATTTCTTTTGTGTTACTTTAACATCTTTCATAGTCCTTGGCACACATGGATAATTAAAGAAATTTTTAAATTGAAAGTTTGTCCCTTACCTCATGCTTGGCACTATGAAAAAATTTATAGAAAAGCTTTCCTTGGTGGAAATGCTTGAAATTGAAATTTATAATTCCTTCTTTATAGGTTCATTAAATATTATGTGCGAAAAAAAAAACAAAAAAAAATTTGTTCCATTGTTAAATTTGTACTCTGACTCTACCTTAGCCAATGTTAACTGCATATCTATTAAAATAATTTTCAATAATGTGGGAAAAAGAGAAGGCTTTGGGGGCCAGAGGCTAGCTAATATGATATTATCATAAATTTACTAACATGAAGATGATGGTTTGTACTTTCTCTTTTAAGGGTAAAACTGGAGAACTATCAAATTAGCTTACTGAAGAGAAAAAAAAAAACATAAGTAAATAGTATTATTTATACAGCTCTGTGTGTATGTTAATATATAATATATAGGCACATAATATAATTTTTATATATATACACACACATATGCATTGTGACTGTGTGTGTGAGTGTGTAAGTGTGCATGCATGTGTATAGCAAGAGCACTGGTTAATACGGGCCAGTCATAGAAGTATTTGCATGGGCAACCTATTTTTGGAATGTGAGGGATGAGCTTTTCACTTCAGTCTATGTGTAATCTACTCTGTCTGGTAAAGATTTATCCAAATATTCAGAGAAGCTGCTTTCAGAAAAACAGAAAAGAGTTCCACTTCAGATCATACACCTTGTCTTTGAGAATAGGTTAAATTTATTTTTCTTTGCTGCTGGTCTTGAAAGATAAAAGATGATTCTATGTATGAATGTAGGATGAAGAGAGCTGACTTCCCTGCCTCCCATCTCCGTGGACCAAGAGTGAATACTTACCCCCTACACAAATCTGTGTCTGGAATAGGGTCACCTTTTTTTGTCTTTCATTTAGTACAGACCCTTGTGAACCTTGCAATTTCAGAGCAGCAGAGGTACACTTATAATTAAGTAGTACAGTGCACAGAGCCCTGGGCTGGAGTCAAAAAGACCTTCCTTCAAATCTTATCTCAGAAACTGAGAGTTCTGTGTCTTTGGACAGCTTTATTAGCCTCTGTCTGCTTCAATTTCCTGAACTGTAAGATGTGTATCTGCAGAAGGTTGTCGGGTTTTAGTGAAATATTTTTAAAGCACAAATTCTTAGGCATTAAACAAATGTTTATTTCTTTTCCCTACCCCTTGACGTACAACATATATGATGTAAGTTGTAGTGATATTTTTATCCCAATTTTACAATACTGAAATTGAGTGTCATAGAGCTTGATTAATTCACCCAATACACACAGCTTAAGGGACTCATATTGAATATCTTCAAGTCCAAATTCAATGTCCTTTCCATTGCCTCTCAATCAAGAGCCCTAAAATTGAACGGGATATCTAATTTATTCATGACTGTTATTGGTAAGATCTTAGATATTGAGGTTGTCTGACTCAGAAAGCTAAGAAAGTTTCATGAATACTCTGATATTGGCTGTACTGGCATTCCAAACACAACCCCTCCTCTTTTTTTTAAACCACTAAGCCACCCTTTGCTTAAAAACATATCCATATATTCCAGTGGAATATGCTTTCAAATGAATGGAACATCTGAATATACCACTTCAATGTATCACTAAAATGATCCATTTTGTAGCTAATGGTTTGCCTTTAAAATATTTTTATTTGGTATTAAGGTTATCAAAGATATCATCTTTAATGAGAAGAGTCAGTTTTTCTTAAACTGACTATAATCCTTTTCCTTCCTGAGATGAAATTTGGTAAATTCAAGCCTGAAATTTCACTTAACGCACAACATAATGAGTTCTTTTTTTTTTTTTTTTGGAAGAAACAGAAGATACTGCAGTTGTGCTTTGTCTGCATCACTAACTTCAGTGTTGCAAGTAATGATGAAAAGGAGTTTTTAAAGTACTTAAAATTCATACAATATCCTTTAAATATCACAGGTTGAGGTTATACAAAAACTTGAGGAAAAAAACTTTAAGTACTCTGAAGAAAGATAAAAAAAGTGGAAGGCTCCAAATCAACAGTACTTCTCTCCTTTTTCTGTTCCCAAGTTATTCTGTTTTAGTGATTTTGGTAAAACTCCAGTCACACAAGACTTCGGTCCCAGTCTAATAACACTGGAATTCTCCAACAGTAGTTGGACCAAGTTTTTTGAAGAAACAACTTATTTCAATTTTGTGACTGGGAAGCCAAAAAAAAAAATCCCATGGTTGTAGAAAGCTTACTGTAAAAATCTTTTCGACATTTAAGGCTTTAAATCAATCAATTATATAGACACAAATATACTGGATCTTGGCAACATATGATTTTAAATCTGGAAAAATGCTTATAGATTAACTAAGCAAAACTTCTCATTTTACAGAGAAGCAAACTGAGACCCAGAGAGATTTAATTACTTATCCAAGAACACATAGAAAATACATAAAAAATAGAAGATATCACAATCAGGTCTCTGCCTCCAAATCTACTGAACTTTCAGTTGGTTTGTATAACATAAACATTTATGATGTTTCAGTAATGAAGGTATAATTTTGATTTGATTGAGACATACTGTTAAGAAAACTGGGTAGAACTTCTCAGATGGCTAAAATGACAGATAATGATGAATGTTGGAGGGGATGTGGGAAAACTGGGACACTAATACATTATTGGTGGAGTTGTGAACAGATCCAACTATTCTAGAGAGCAATTTGGAACTATACTTAAAAAGTTATCAAACTATGTGTACCCTTTGATTAAGCAGTGTTTCTACTGGAATTATATCCCAAGAGATATTAAAGGAAGGAAAGCGACCCACGTGAGAAAAAATGTAGCAGCTCTTTTTGTAGTGGCAAGAAACTAGAATCTGAGTGGATGCCTATCAATTGGGGAATGACTGAATAAGTTATGGTATATGAATGTTATGGAATATTATTGTTCTATAAGAAATGATTTTAGAGAGGCCTGGAGAGACTTACATGAACTGATACTAAGTGAAATGAGCAAAACTAGGAGATCACTATATATGGCAACAAGATTATATGATGATCAATTCTGATGGACATGGCTCTCTTCAACAATGAGATGATGAGGTCAGTTCCAATGATCTTGTGATGAAGAGAGCTATTTACATTCAGTGAGACAACTGTGGGAACTGAGTGTAGATCATAACATAACATTCTCACTCTTTCTGTTATTGTTCATGTGCATTTTGTTTTCTTACTCATTTACATTTTTATCTGATTTTTCTTGTGCAGCAAGATAATTGTATAAATATGTTCATATATTGGATTTAACATATATTTTGACATTTTTAACATATAGTGGATTGTTTGCCATCCAAGGCAGGGGATGGAGGAAATAAAGAGAAAATCTGAAACACAAGGCTATTCAAGGTTCAATGTTGTCAATTTATCAGTGCATTTTAATATTTTTTTCAATTTGAAAATTAAAAAAGAAGACTGTATTGAGCTTATGGACATACTTGTGAATAACCTAGTAAAAGAAACTCATCAACAAACATTTAGTAAATGCTTACTGAATATCAAGCATTGTACTAGGTCCTGGAGACATTGTGTGAGAGAGAGATGGAGAAAAACAGGGATACAGGGGAAGAGAGAGAGAGAGAGAGACAGAGACAGAGACAGAGACAGAGAGACAGAGAGAAAGAAAAGGAGAGGGAGAGGGAGAGGGAGAGAGAGAGGAAGAGAGAAAAGGAGAAAGAGAGGGAAGAGGTAAAAATGAAAAAAAAATACTTATTAAGGGAAAAATATGACCCTAGATGTTCATTTCAGGATGTTCTATCACATGGACTAGTAGGAAAATCACAAATCCTAATATCAGAACACAATTTAAAATTCACCTAGTCCAAACTCTTCATTTTATAGGTGAAGAAATAGCAGCCCAGAGAGATTAAATGGATTGTGACACACAATTATGTACCTTTTCTGGTATTGAAACCCAAACTCAAGTCCAACAATCTTTATATTGCATATATTTTAGCTTATATTTTCACTTCAAAAAAATGAGAAGGAAGTTGCTCTGAGTTTATAATAATATGTGTTATAAGGAGGTGATTCAAAAAATGGTGTTAGACTTTAAAGAGAGATAGAGAGATAGAGATGATAGTGATAAAATAAAGCTACAGATAGATGTAGAGACAGAAATAGATATAGAGATGGAGATGGAAATAGAGACAGAGGTAAGAGATAATGATAGTAATGAAAATAGACTTCTCAAGATTCCAAGGGTCAGATGGTCCTCCCATCTCTAGATTATGTAGACTTAAATGAACTAGTTTTTGGTGCTATTGTCACAGATAAAAAAGAGATTTTACACACATGTGTACATAAATACATATAAATGTGTGTATAACCCATAAGTGTTCTACACCAACAAATTATAAATAAGTGTTATCTAATCGTTCTGTTCTTTTCTTTCTTCTTTATTACATCGGCTTTCCAGAAATTTTCCATCTTGGTAAGACATCTAGATACTTTTGTAATATTTGCCTTTTTTGGCTTCTATAATATAAACTAGATTTAGTTAAAATTTAGAAACCTTATTTAAGCCATACTTGATCACATTACTAAAAGAACTGCAACAGAGATGCTGGTTTTAAGTGACATTGCTCCTTTGGTCCGAAGTGTTAACTCAGAATATTTTTATAATAGATTCAGAAGCAACAAATGAAATTCCTTCAAGAACTGCAAGTGGCATTGATAGTCTAGCTACTAACTCTTTTTTAATAGCATAATTCAGTGTTTTCTTGATCCTATGGTCTTCCACAGGGGCATCCATTCCATTCTTCTAAAGGGCCCAGTACTTGGTAGGAGAAAAGAAGATTGTTTATACTGACTTGGGGCTTTCTCCTTTCAGTCTAGTAATTTTCCAAGTCTGCTTGGAACAAACAGTGGTTGCTTCTGGTACCAGGATTACAGAATTTCTCCAAATTCTGACAATCCTTCTGGGCAACAGTTTCTCCATATCAAAACAAACAAAAGGATGGATTACCTGATTCCTTTTTGCTCTAAAATTCAATAACTAAGGAGTGTTTTTTTTATGATTAATTTCCTAAAAGTCTTTTAGGAGCAATACCTAAGAGTTTGGGGGTGTTGAGTCGTAAGTTTCCCTAGGCCTCATCCCAGATCCTCAGACCCCACTGTTATACTCATTCCTGCATGGTTAATCCTTTGTGGATAGTAGGGAAAGGCAACCAAATTTTAGTTTGGGCCATATTTATTCAATTAAATATGATAAGTATATAAGAACAAGGTGCTAACGGAAAATAAAATGCATTTTAAAATTATTTATTGTATTAAACACAAGAAGAAAAGAAAGAACAGAAAAAAGAAAGAAAGAAAAGGAAAATTAACAAAAAAAAAACAGAACATTATCATGCGGCCCAAAAAACATCAAAGAGGATTGAAAATATATAACAATAAATTTCCATTTCAAGAAAGTATATAGAATAATAAAAGAAATTATATCCATGAGTATCCATTCTTTTTTTTTGCTTCCTTATAATTTATTGTTTTGTTCTCTGCTATGTAGTTTTAGTTTATTCTTTTTACACTTTCTTCCCCACTCCTCTTTCAAGGAGCTAACAGTTAAGCACAGATATATTTATATATGCATACATACCTATGTATTTAACTATATGTAAATATACTTCTAAAACATTATTAATATTGCTGACATAAATTTCTCTCTTGATTGAATTTTTAATTTGATTGTCTAAGATAATGATTACTAGTTCTAATTTTTTCTAATAAATTCTACTTCTGGTCCTTATTGTAGTATTTGTGTATATCTCATTTCCTATCCCTTCTAACCCTTCTACTTTAATTCTGCTTTTAAACTTGCCTTGCTGTTACTGAACTTTCCTCCGGCCATCTCTCCTTTGCTTATTCTACCATCCTTTCCTTCCCTCTTTATTAATTACCCATTAATCTACATACCTTGTCTTGCTGCCAAAAATTCTCTCTCTCTCTCTCTCTCTCTCTCTCTCTCTCTCTCTCTCTCTCTTCTCATATATATACACATATATGTATATATAATTACCAATAAGTTAAATAGGGAAATATACATATTTCCCTATTTAATTTAGTGCCCATGTAAGTGGATTTGCAGAACCAAAAGCCCTCTTTCCCCTCTAATGACTTAGTTTCAGTTCTTCCTCTTGTATCCCATTTGTATAATGTGATTACTGTTTTTATCTTTTTATAGACAAAGTTGCTTTTTGGAATCAGATCATACTCAACTCTACCCTAATCTTTCTTTTGAGATACTCTATTACTGATGTCAGCCTTAAATATATGTATACAATTCCATGCACAATGATAAACAATTTGTATATGTTGAGATCCTTGAAATCTTTGAAATTTCCTCTTATATGTTAAATTATCTATTAATTTCAGGTTTGGTTGACACAAAGTCCTGCAAATCTGCAAGTTAATTGAATGTTCATTATTTTAAAATTATTTTTCATTTTGATAATTTTGCCAAATATGCAATTTTTGGCTGTAGGACTGGTTCTTTTAATTGTTTGTATATATGATCTAGTGGTATTATATTATGATTGCTAATAAGTACTATATAATTCTAATTGTTGTTCTAGCATTTTATAATTTGCTAGTTGTTTCTTTAATTTTTTTTCTTTGATTTGGGGTTTCAAAATTTGGCAAGAATTTTCCTATGTGTTTTCCATGAAGGATCTCTTTAAAGTGGTGATTGGTAAATTGTTTTTTTTTTTTTTTCTATTTCTACTTCCCACTTATGTTCTATCACTCCACAATTTTTTTTGGATTATTTCTTACATTATTGTGTCAAGGTTTTTTTTTTTTTTGGTTTTGTTTTGTTTTGCTTTGTTTTATTTTGTTTTTTACTTACACTTTTCAGGTAGCCAAATTACTCTTATATTTTTTCTTCTTGATCTGAACTCCAGATCTATTGTTGTTGTTGGTTTTTTATATAAGATGTTTCACATTGTTCTATTTTTTCATTCTTTATATTTTGTTTTGTGATTTCTTGGACTCTTCTACCTCCATTGTTTTCCTTGCCTGTTGGAATCCTAGTGTTAACTCAACTTGAAACAAGGTACTAAGTAGAACTAATTGATACAATGCTTGTGTTCACACCAATACTCACTGGAGTTCATAAGTATGGGAAATTCACAAAGTAAACTTTGTAACTTTGAGAATTCTCACCTCCCTTAGCTGTGCCTCCAGAAGGAGAAGTCAACCTTTGGGAGACCATATATAAAGAGGCTCTTAGCTTCAGGTTAGTTAAGTTACTTCGGGTTAGAGAGAATTCAGCTGAATTACATGACGAGGGGAGTGTCAAGTCAGAAGAAGCTACCAGTCAAGAGTGGAGCTGAATTTAGATTGAGAAGGGAGCGTCAAGTGAGTTCAGCCAGAAGCCTTCTCTGAGTGAGGAGTTTTACTTTGGAACATTAACTAGGGTCAGAGAGGAGCACTCTGAGAAATTGAGAGATAGAAGCTCTCTCTTGGAGGCAAGACAGATTCAACTTGGAGCTGAACTGGAGGCTGAGGAAAGCAGAGGCAGAAGCAAAGGACAAAGCTGCAAGAGCTCTTAGAACCAAGCAGAGAGATAGGCCTCTAAGCTGTCACTCTTTGCCATTGATATGATGATATTCTTAGAGAATCCTAGAAAATCATCCTAAAATCTACTCAAAATAATTAATAGCTTTAGTAAAGTTGCAGGATATAAAATAAATCACATAAATCATTAGCATTTTTATAGATTTCTAACAAAGCCCACCAATGCTCATCCTCCTTCCTTCTTTTGCTCAAATATAATAGGTCTTTTTTGGCTCTTTTTGAGATGTAATTTATCTTATTTTACCTCATTTTTCATCTTTTTCCAATACAATCCCCATTTCCACCTTGTTTCTTTTTCTTATTATCACAATGAAATCAAATTATGCCCACACTCTCTAAGTATACCTGCAGAGGACTGGAAATCTGAAAAGGTATACTTGAAACTAGGTCAGCAAGGTACTTATAGTTATGCATATACTTAGCATTTAGTATGGTGATGTTCTCTAGTTCACACATAATCAGAATGCTGTAATGATATAATTACAATAAGGTTTATAAGGCCTAAGAAGGACTGGAAGAGAGAAATTGAATCTTTGACCAGCCTTGTGGTGGCTGTCCTTACTTCATCACTTCTCTACTAAGACCAAGGACTTGGGCTGATTTTGAGGTCCTCCAGAAAGCTAGCCCAAACATTACATTTTGGTGCCCAACATGGGGCTTTCAGATGTCCTGCTTTACTACATTGAAAGCATTGACTAGTCTCTCTTGAAGTCCCTTGCCAAAATGGACCCTGTCTTCCCATGTTCTGATCTTGAAAAGGCTGCATAAATGCTTGGGTATAAAAAGTATTTGTTCCCATTGTGGCATAGCATCTTATGATCTCATCTAAAAGAGTATCCTTGTGTAGTCCTAAAGATAGTCCAAAACCAATCCATTATCCGTTACTTCATGTGTCAGGGAATCCAATGATTTCTGCAGGTTTTGAAGTCCTGCATCAGTCTCATCGTGTGTCAGGGAATCTAATGATTCCTGCAGTTTTGAAATCCTGTATCAGTCTCATTAAAAATTTTTGATGTTTCATGAGTCAATTGTCATCTGATGTTTCTTGGTTCTTCTCTTTTTCTTTCCAATGGACAAGGCAAATATGGCTTGTTGGGACCCATCTGATTCCTTCTCCATTTGTACAGATACAAGCAAACTTTCTCCCTCAAGCAGTTAACCTATCTGGTCCCTTCCATTCATCACGTTCTGGATCTCTCCACATCTTCAAATATCCATCTCAAAGGGGCAACACTAATTTTTCTTTATTAGAGAACCAAGGAGATGTGTATTCTAATGTATCTAAGAGTCCAATGAAAAAGTTTCTAAGGTTCCTCTTAAAGGACCAACTATCTTTACAGACGCATCCAAACATAACATTTGTGTTGTGTACTCTCATGACAACTATAAAGAGAGTATTTAGAACTCCTTTTCAAACTACTCAGCAGAATAAATTGTATGCAATCATGCTAGCTTTTATTTATTATCCAGAGATGTAAATATAATTTCAGTTGGATACATTATACCCATAACAGAAATATTGTTCTCAGGAGTTCTTTCCTTTTTATTTTTTTATGCCACTCTTGAGCTCTGTGGTTGGGAGATCATTTTTTTTTTTTTTTTGGTTTGGCTCTGGTCTTTTCATCAGGAATAGATGAAATTCACCCGTTTAATTGAATGCTCATCTTCTTCCCTGAAAGATAAAGCTCATTTTAGCTGGATAGTTTATTCTTGGCTGTAATCCAAGGTCCATTGTCTTTCAGGATATCAGATTCCAGGTCCTTCTATTCTTTAAAGTAGAAACTGCTAAATACTTGTAATCTGATTGTGGCTCCTTGGTATTTAAATTGTTTCTTTCTGCCTGTTTGCAATGGTTTTCTTCTTTATCTGATAGTTCTGAAATTTAGCCATGTTATTCCTTGGAGTTTTTATTTTTGGGGTCTCTCAGGAGGTGATCTTTGAATTATGTCAATGGTTATTTTATCTTCTGATTCTAAGATATAAAGGCACTATTCCTTTATAATTCTCTGTAAGATAATATCTAGGTTCTTCTTTTCATCATGCCTTTCAGGAAGTCCAATAATCCTTAGATTGTCTCTCCTAGATATATTTTTCATATAAGTGTCTAGGAGATATTTAATATTTTCTTCTTTTTTTTTTTTTCATTTTTTGGATTTTTTTTGACTGATTCTAGAAGTCTTGTTGAGTCATTCATTTCCCTTTCTTCAGTTGTAGATTTTAGTATATTGTTTTCTTCTATTTTTTTTAAAGTTCCTTTTGTATTTGGCTAATTGAATTGTTTTGTTCATTGCATTTTTTTTCCATTTCACAAATCCTGTTTTTCCACAAGTTAGTATTTTTGCCTATCTACTTTTAAGGAGTTATATGTTTCTTCCATTTTGTCAAATCTATTTTTAAGGAGTTTTCTTCAAATAATTTCTGTTTTTTTTTTCTTTTCCATACTCTCTTGCAAAGATATTATTTCATTTTCCCATTTTCCTTCTGTCTTTAAGATCCTTAAGAAGTTAAGAAGGTAAATAGGATACTGGAAAGGTTATGTATGATAGAGCTTTGGCGAAAATTGAATGGAGACACAAAGGAGTACACTGTTTTCTCAGCAATTCATGGCACCTATACAAAAATTGATCATATATTAGGACATAAAAACCTAAGAATCAAATGCAGAAAGGCAGAAATAGTAAATGCATTTTTTCAGATCACAATGCAATAAAAATTGCCTTCAATAAAAGGCAAAATAGACCAAAAATTAATTGGAAAATAAATAATCTAATCTTAAAAAATGAATAGGTGAAAGACCAAATCATAGACCCAATCAGTAACTCCATTCAAAAGAATGACAATAATGAAACAACATACCAAAATTTGTGGGATGCAGCTCTTTTTTAGTAAGGCAAAAATTTATATCTCTAAATGCATACTTGCATAAAATAGAGAGAAGATCAATAAATTGGGCTTGCAACTAAAAAAAGCCAGAAAAAAAAAACAAATAAAAAACCCCCAATTAAATATCAACTTTGACATTCTAAAAATAAAAGGGAAATTAATAAATATGAAAGTAAGAAAACTATTGAATTAATAAATAAAACTAATAGTTGGTTTTATGAAAAAAACACCAAACTAGATAAACCTTTAGTTAATTCAATTAGAAAAAAGGAAAGAAGAAAATCAAATTGTTAGTCTCAAAAATGAAAAGGGAGAACCAATGAAGAGGAAATTAGAGCAATAATTAGGAGGTATTTTGCCCAACTTTATGCCAATAAATTTGATAACCGAAGTGAAATGGAGGAATAACTATAAAAATATAAATTTCCCAGATTAACAGAAAAGGAAATAAATTACTGAATAGTCCTATATTAGAGAAAGAAATAGAACAAGCCATTAATCACCTCCCTAAGGAAAAAATCTCCAGGACCAGATGGATTCATATGTAAATTCTATCATACATTTAAAGAACAATTAACTCCAATACTAAACAAACAATTTGAAAAAAATAGGGAAAGAAGGAGTTCTGCCAAATTCCTTTTATGATACAGACATGCCACTGATAGTTAAACTAGGTAGCATGAAAACTGAGAAAAAAAGTATAGATCAATTTCCCTAATGAATATAGATGCAAAAATATTTTTAATTAATTAATTAATTTATTTATTTTTAGTATAGCTTTTTATTTACAAGACATATGCATAGGTAATTTTTCAACATTGACCTTTGCAAAATCTTCTTTTCCAACTTTTCCCCTCTTTTCCCCCACCACCAACTCTAGATGGCAGGTAGACCAATATGTGTTACATATGTTAAATGCAATATATGTATACATATTTATTCAGCTCTTACTGCACAAGAAAAATCAGATTTAGGAATAAGGTAAAAATAACCTGAAAAGGAAAACAAAAATGCAAGCAGACAATAACAGAAGGAATGGAAATGCTATGTTGTGGCCCCCATTTCCCATTTCGCTGGATGTAGCTCTTCATTATTGAACAATTGAAACTGATTAGATTCATCTCATTGTTGAACAGAGCCACATCGATCAGAACTGATCATCATATAGTATTGTTGTTGAAGTGTATAATGATCTCCTGGTTCTGCTCATTTTACTCAGAGATGCAAAACTCTTTTTCTTTTTCAATTATAACTTTTTATTGACAGAACATATGCATGGGTAGTTTTTTATATTACCCCTTGCACTCACTTCTGTTCCTATTTATCCTTCCCTCCTTCCACCCCTTCCCCTAGATGGCAGATAGTCTTATACATGATAAATATGTTATAGTATATCCTAGACACAATATATGTGTGCAGAACCATACATTTCTCTTGTTGTACAAGAAGAATTGGATTCAGAAGGTAAAAATAACCTGGGAAGAAAAACAAAAATGCAAGTAGTCCACATTCATTTCCCAGTGTTCCTTCTCTGGATGTAGCTGATTTTGTTCATCATTGACCAATTGGAACTGAATTAGATCTTCTCTTTATCAAAGATATCCACTTCCATCAGAATACATCCTCATACAGTATTGTTGTAGAAGTGTATAATGATCTCCTGGTTCTAGATGCAAATCTCTTAAAGAAAATATCAGCAAAAAGATTACAGAAAGTCATCCCTAGGATAATACATCACGACAAAGTAGGATTTAGGAAAGCAGGACGGGTTCAATATTAGGAAAACTATTAGCTTAATTGACTATATTGATAATCAAACCAACAAAATCATATGATTATTTCAATAGATACAGAAAGGCATTTAATAAAATCCAATACCCATTCCTATTAAAAACACTAGAGACTATAGGAATAAATGGACTTTTCCTTAAAAATAATCAATAGCAGCTATTAAAAACTATCAGCAAGCATCATATGTAATGGGGATAAAGTATAATCATCCCCAATAAGATTGGGGTGAAACAAGGTTGCCCACTATCACCATTAATATTTTTTCACCATTAATATTTAATATTGTATTATAAGTGCTAGTTTTGGCAATAAGAAAAGAAAAAGAGGGAGCAGAGCCAAGATGGTGGAGAAGGCACACACAACTTTCTAAGGTCCTCACATATCCTAAGTACCAATTTTTAAAATCAGCCTCAAAAATAGCGCTTGACTGGTAAAATTCATGAAAATTGGAAGTACAACAACTTACCAGCCAAAGATAATCTGGAAGATCACCAGAAAAGGTTTGTCCTGAGCGGCAGGAACAGACCAGTGCAGGCAGGGATAGAACTGGGAGCAGGGCAGCCTCCATGATTGGAAGGTTTATAGAGAACTTTATGCCATAGGCTGACTGCTTTCCTTTGGTTGTGCAATAGTAGACCAGCAGAGAAATTAGGGCCTAGGGTAGAGGGTACTCTGAAGGATGTCAAAGCCTAGCAGGATCTGGCTGTGCCTACCCAGGACCAAAAGTGACTCAGAACAGACAATAACACAGCTCTGCAGTGACATTCTGCAGCAGGGGCTTTCAAATCTGCATAGCAGGGAACACATCCCAGGGCAGTCTCTAATCTGCACAGTGGGGGGCTCAGCCTGGGGCAGTGGAATTTCCCCAGATCTACTACACTCCCCAGACAGAGACACTTCCAGTGCCATGAAAGATAGGGCAACTGCTAAAGCAGGCTTTTGTGGAGGGCAGTGATACTTTCACTGCTCAGCCTCTAGCCCCAAGGCAGTCACTAATCCTCACAGCAGGACTCCTAGCAGAGCACTTTTACAGCTTGCCTAGTCACTGTAAGTGTGCAGCTCTTCTCAGAGCACTCCTGCAGCTTGGCTGCTCTTTGCAGCCCATTGACAAGACAGCTACTGTCCATATACCTATCCTGGGTCTGTAGAGGAAGTTGGTAACCTCCTTGCCCTGAAGGCAGACCCTAAAGGCTTTTTAAAAATGAGTAAAAAAAATCAAAAGGACGATTGTTAGCTTCTATACAGATAGAGAGCAGGTTTTCAACCACAAGGAGACTAATAGCAGACCATCTCCAGGCAATACCCCAGAGGGGAATGTAACCTGTTCCCCAACACAAAAGGTTCTCCTAGAAGAAACTATTTTAAAAAATCTTAAAAGAGAACTAGAAGAAAAATGGGGAAAGGAAAGAGAAGCTGTGCAAAAGAGCAACAGCTTCCTGAAATATGAATTAGAAAAGGTAAAGAACTCCCAGGAAGGGCAGGGAAACAGAATTTGTGAATTAGAAAAGGTAAAGACAATTAAGCCTTGTCCCATGATCAACTTAAGTATGCTTTCTATAGCACCCCCTTGGGGCAGGGATGAGGGTGGGGCTGGGAATGGGAGAGAATCTTTTCCTAATATCTTCCCAATTTCAGCTAGAAAAGGTTACTAGTTTTGCCCTTAACAAAGTAAATTCTCTGTCTATTAAAATACTCACCCTATTTCCTGGTCACTGGGGACTTCTTCAGTGAAATTAGGATCCTTGGTCCAGATGTTGGGCACCAAATGTGAAAACTGAGTTAGCACACTGGATGTCTTAGAATCAGCCGGAGTCAGGATAAGCAAAAGTCCTTGGTCTTTATTCTTGGTCTTTAGAGATAGAAGTGAAAGGGATGGATGCAGGATCTTCACAACCTTCCTTCCCCTAATTTACTGCCAAAGTGACTCTGGCTTGTCTTTCTCCACCCCCTAATCCCTCCTACAATTCTCTGTATATACCAAAAGATTGAGCCAGCACAGAATAGTGTATATGCTAATAGAGTATTGTCCAATCAGTAATTAGCCTTAAGTGCTCAGTTATCTGATTCCAGTGCATCAACTCAGAGTTTTAGCCCTTTACAGGAAACTAGGCAATCTGATCTTAAAGAATTAGTGGGGTCAAAAAAACAAAACAGAGAAACTATCAATAATTTATTAAAGTAATTAAAATATATGAAGTCATTTCCCAAAATATTTGGAATGTGGCCAAAGCAGTACTTGGGGAAAATTTTGTATTTCAAAACAAATACATCAATGAAAAAGAAAAAGGGCAGATCTGTGGATTGGGAATGCAAGTAAAAAGAAACAACTCTAGAAAAAGAACAAATTAAAAATACTTAAATACCAAATGGATATTCAAAAAGAATCAAAGAACTGAGTGACAAGATTGAAAATAAGAAAACTATTAATAATAATACATTTTATTGATATTTATTTATAATAAATAAAACTAGAATTGCTTTATAAAAAATAATCCTTGCAAAGTAGGAAAAAAAATGGTGCTTTTTTTTCTTTTAAAGAAAGAAGAAAACCAAATTGCCATCATCAGAACTGAAAAGGATGACTGCATCACCAAAGAAGGGGAAATTAAGACAATTATTACAGCTATTTTTCCAAATAACATGTCAATAAATTTTAATGCAATAAACATGCCAATAAATTTGAAATAGATGATTATCTACAAAAATATAAATTGCCTGGAGAGAAAATATCCTATTAATTTTATCATAGAAAAAAAATTTAAATTCATCAATGAACTCCCTAAGACAATCTTCTCAGGACCAGATAAAATTAAAATCTGAATTTTACCAAATATTTAAAGAACAATTAATTTCAGTACCATAAAAACTGGAAAAATAGGTGAAGAAGATTCTTACCAAAATCATTTTACGAATAAATATTGTTTGAAAATGAAATCAAGAAAAATAAAAACAGAGAAATAAAACTATAGACCAATTCCTGTAATTAATATTAATTCAACAATTTAAGTAAATATTAGTAAGACAATTACAGCAATATATCACAGAGATCATTCACTTTCTTTTTTTAAAAGATTTTATTTTATTTTATTTTATAATAACTTTATATTGACAGAATTCATGCCAGGGTAATTTTTTACAACATTATCCCTTGCACTCATTTCTGTTCCGATTTTTCCCCTCCCTCCCTCCACCTCCTCCCCTAGATGGCAAGCAGTCCTATATATGTTACATATGTTACAGTATATCCTAGATACAATATATGTTTGCAGAACTGAACAATTCTCTTGTTGCATAGGGAGAATTGGATTCAGAAGGTAAAAATAACCCGGGAAGAAAAACAAAAATGCAGATAGTAAAAGGAGAGAGAAGAGTTTAAATTCAATAAATAAAAATCAATATATAAATTCAATATTTAAAAAAAACTTATTTATATTTTTACATGTAACTGGGAAATATTTGACAGAATAAAGCATGTTATAAACAAACTGGAAACTAAGAGCATGCCTCAATTTGGAAATAGAAAAGTTGTATGGTTTTTATAGATAGCAAGAAACAAGGTATAATAAGAAAGTATACAAGAAATAATTTCAGGAAATTAGAAACCTAGAAGGACTTGGATGAACTAATCCCTAGTGAAATATGCTATTTATAACATATCAATCACATTGTAAAGGAAAAGATATTTGAAGAAATTAAGAATTCTGATAAATGCAACCAGGATTTTAGAGGAGCTTTGAGAAAGCATGCTACCCAGCTTTTTCACAGTATAAAATATAAGAAAGAATAGAAGGAAACAAATAAACAGCACAGTTTTGAAAGTCATATGTTCAATTTATCTTATATATAAAAACCCAATCTTTACAAAATTCTGATTTGCAATTTCATGAAAAAAAAAAACTGTTTTGTTTTTCTAAGTTCATAACAAAAACAGAGGCATACCATCTTTCCATTCATTTAGTAAGTACTAAATGAAATTATCCATTAAAAATGTTTCATTTTCATTACCATATCTAAAGTAAAAGCAAACAAACAAATAAGTTCACCTAAGTAGCGTTACAATTTTAGGTCCATGATCCTCAGAACCTTAATATACATTCTCGTTATAATAACTTGTAAACCCAGAATAACATAAATTAGAAGATCACAAGATCTGGGTGTGGATTTGGAGGAATCACACTTGGGAATCCTATTCCCATAAGTAAGGATATGCTGGCAAAATATTTGGTAATCAGTTCTCCAAAAAACAAGTCATGGCACACTTTTATGAATAACAAAGAAAAACACAATTTTCCTAAAGTCCTGGATTTCCTTTTCAAACAACCAAAGCCTAGTGATGAGAGCAGGAAATAATAGGGGTTTACTTAGTGCCATCAAAACTTGTTTTTCCCTGAAAAGGAAAAAAAGAGAGAAAGAGGAAGCTAGAGATTATTGTTTTTCCTCTGAAGTGTTGCTAAATGAGAAATACAAAGGATCCCACTTGACCTGGAGAATGACACACATCAACCTCTCCTTCCATTTAGCCTATTACCTGAACTACCTGTAACTTGCTACACAATTTTTCTTTTAGCAGTTTCTTCTTTTTTCTTCCCACAAATCTCTTTCAAAGTAAAAAGAACATAGCAATTGTGGTAAAAATACCTGTGTGGTAGATCAGTTCATTCCCCTAAGTCTTTCAAGACATTGCTGTCTGTGGGCATGATAAGAAGTTTGTTACAAATATAAATATACAAATATAGATTACAAAAATACTCCAATTTTTAAAATTGGGTCTTTTAAAGAATATACTCTATTACCTCCATTATTTGTGTAAATATAGCATACTCTGAAATCAGATTGCTCACTTGAAATCCTCAGTGATTTGTTGATTTTTACATTGATGCACAAATTTCCCTCCAATTATTGTCATGTGTACCCATATAAATCTTTATGCAATTCATAACTAATAAGCAAAACTCTTGAAGGGCCCTTAAAAGGTCAGTGTTACCTCAAACAAGTTCAAACCAAGTATATAAAATAAGAGAGAGAGAGAGAGAGAGATAATCAGAAAGAAAATGACGTATTAGATAGATTAGCTTGATGACGTTTTAGATAGATGGAGATGATTGGCTGGCAGATAAATGTCTACATTGATCTATCTCTATATATACGTGTGTGTATATATATACATATGTATGTATGTCCATATCAGTTTTAGGATAGATGACAAAGCTCAGGAATCTTTAAAGTACAACAACAGATCATATTACAATGCTCAGTGACTGATGATAAAGCCTAGAGAACTTTAGGATGAAGTTTAAGAGCACATGATGAGATGTAGCAGTTCTTTTTCTGATGAGGAATAGGACATACAAACATATATGTACAAACAAACTCAACATACGATAAATAGAAAACAATAGAGTAACAGTAGAATTAAGAGGAATTAGGATAATTTTCCTGGGAAATATGGGATTTATCTGAGACTCACTAAAGAAATACAATAAATGGCAAAGATTAGGAGTAAAGAAAGAATTAATTTGATAGGCATAAGATGAAATTAATAGAATTTTATTGCATTTTTCACTTTCTAGGATTCTGTAATTACAAAAAAAAATAAAAAAAATAAAAGATATGACCAGTTGTCTTGTGGCTTGCTTTTGTTCCAAACACAGGAAAACTGGGGTGGCACTAGGAGGAAATCTAGGCCAGACAAATAGTTTAGTAATACCTAGTGACACAGTCCTCGAATCTAGACAGAACTTAAACACATTACCCCTATAGGACCATCCCAAAAGAATGAGAGAATTAGAAAAAAAAATTGGAGAAATCCATATATGCAATGTGTAAATGGCTGTTGCTTGTATTAGTCTCAAGGCTTGTTGTTTTGATTCAGACCAGGGTTCTAGTTTGTGTTGGGTTTAAAGCTTAGAATACAAGACAACCCATTCTAATTTTGGTAGGGACTTTATCAGTACAATGAATTTAACTTACCTGCCACTTTCAAACCATCATTTTACAAGGACAAAGAGAAAAGCCCAATTCCTCTTTCAGTATAATACTTATCAGAATATGATTTCTATTACACATTCTGTACAATAAGTTCTTTGTGGGCAGAATGTGTTTCATTTCTCATCTTTGCTCTTCAAATACTTGTTAATGGACATTGTAGTTAGAAAGTTAATGAATATCTGTCCAATGTAAAGAAAAAATGCATCATGTAGCTTTTGTGAAAATGAAATAATTAAACCTGAATTTATTCCAACTAAACATTTGAAATACCTGTTCTAGTTTGTTCTAGTCAAGGACTAACTACAAGACCCATTGTCAGCCCTAGATCATAAATCTAAAACTAAAATTTCCTGGAAAGAGAAAAAAAAGGAACTAGTGTTTGGATTTCATGGAATCTATTTTTAACTTGTTCACAATGAGATATTTATCAAATATAAAATGTCTGGTTCTGTGAACATCTTAGCAAATGTGCTAATTTATTTTAAATTATTTCAAGCTAAAAGATGTCACAGATTGCACATGATGTCTCCAAGAATGAATCATGAATTGTTATTATGGCCTTGTTTGCCCATGTGCATAAAAATAAATATTAAAAAGCACAATTCCCATGTTATTTGTAAGCTTCCTTGGAAAAAGCTTATGAAAGTTTTTAAAAAATCATTTCCAATGACAGGACACATAAGCACTCTTTGAATTTAGACTAGAAAAAGTCCATAAGATTTTGAATCAGAAGACTTGAACTCTTCTACTTTCTACATTTGTGGCCCCTGAGTAAATCATTTAAACTTATTTTAAAGATGAGAATAAAGGAACAAATGGCCTTAAGATTTCTTCCCAAATCCAAATAATGCCATAAACCATTTCTGCCAAGTATGGAGACATTAAAAATAAATACATAACATTTTGCCTATAATCCAGTTGGACTCAAGGTTTGCACAGGTCAAATTCAATCTTGGGAGCTCATTAAAATTACTTTTTGATTAGTTTTGCTTCCTTCCATCGAGGGTAGAAAGAAGACAATATTGTTTCCTTCAAGCTTTTTTTTCTTTTTAATAGTATTTTATTTTTTCAAATCAATCCAAGATAGTTTGCAATATTTACCTTTGCAAAATCTTGGGTTCCAAATTTTTTCTCTCTCTTCCCCACTTCCTCAAGAAAGCAAGCAATTCTATATAAGTTAAATATGTGCAATTCTTCTAAACATATTTCCATATTTTCCAAGCTGTAAGGAAAAATCAGGCCAAAAGGGGAGAATACATGAAAAAGAACAAAAAAAAAAAAAAAAAAAAGCAAGCAAACAACAATCAAAAAAGGTGAAAATACTACACTTTCATCCACATTCAGTCTCATAGTTCTCTCTCTAGATGTGAATAACACTTTCCCTCACATCTATTGGAAATGCCTTGAATTGCCTCATTGTTGAAGAGAGCCAAATCCATCATAGTTGATCGTCACATAATCTTATGATCATTGTATATAATGTTCTCTCGGTTCTACTCACTTAATTTAGCATCAGTTCATATAAGTCTTTTTTTTTACAGGTTTTTCTGTATTCAGCCTGCTCATAATTTCTTATATAACAATAATATTCCATCATATTCAGAAATTATAACTTATTCAGCCATTCTCCAATTGATGTATATCCATTCAATTTCTAGTTCTTTGCCACTACAAACATTTTTTTTCACATGTGGATCTTTTCCCCTCTTTTATGTTTTCTTTAATATACAGATGTAGTAGACATTGCAAGGTCAAACTAAATTTTCAACAAGGTTACATCTTAAAGCTTCTTATATGTAAAATGGATATAATAATAGAGCCTACCTTCTGGGTTGCTGTAAGGGTCAAATAATAAAAACACATACCTTTAAATTTTTTTAAAGTTTTATAGAAATATTAAATATAATGGTAATTGGGTACTTACATGTTCACACTACCATAATATTTTTCTTACCATGTGATACTTGCTATGTTTCACTATTAAATTTTTATGAAAACTATTTTACTTAAATTCAAATCATCTAAAATATTTAGAAAACTGAGGTTAGAATCACACTTTAAAATGGAAACAATATTTGAAAATTGTGATATTACTTAAAATATGGATAAATTTATTACATATCAAAATTCCATAATATCTGTAAGTAGTTTTCCAAAATACCTGATTGACTTTTAAAATTATCGATACACATTATTGACTTTTCTAAATAACAAACATGTATGTTGAGTGACAAAACTCTATGAAAAAACTGGGAGATAACTTGAACCGGTAGGTGGATGATTAGATAAATGATAAAATAGAAGTAAGGAAGAAAGGCAGGAAGGAGTGAAGGGAGGAAGGAAGGAAGGGGGGAAAGAAGAAAGGAAGGAAAGAAGGAGCAAAGGAAGAAAGGAAGGAAGGAGAGAAGAAGGAGGGAGGAAGAAAGGAAGAAGGGAGGTATGAAGAGACAAAGGGAAGAAGTAAGAAAGGGAGGGAGGAATGAAAGAAGGAAAGGGAGAAAGGAGTGATGAAGGGAAGAATGAGAAGGGGGAGAGAAGGAAGAATGAAGAGAGAAAGGGAAGGAGGAAGGTGAAGGAGGGAGGAATGAAGGAAGGAAAGAAAGAAGGAAGAAAGGAGAGAGAAAAGGAGAAAAGGAGAGAGGAAGAAGAAAGAAAAGAAAATCAGACAGATCATTTATTTGATACTTACTCTGTGCCAAGAATGGTGTTAAATACGGGCAATTCCACCTGTCACATAGGCCTGCTTCTCTCTTCTGATACTGCCAACATTCTAGTGTAGGGCCTCATCACCTCATCCCTGGACAATTGAAGTAGCCCAATGATGGGACTGTCTGCCATAATTATCCCCACTCTGCAACCCCATATTCCACTCAGCTGCCAAAAAAAGTTTCTTAAAGTGCAATTATAATTCTATTATATCATCCATCTCCCCTTATTCAACTCTAGTGATTCCCTTGTAGGATTAAATATAAAACTTCCTGTTTAATATTCAAAATCTGTCATCAGGGGCAGCTAGGGGGCACAGTAGATGAAGTACCAGCCCTGAAGTCAGGAAGACCTGAGTTTAAATCTGGCCTCAGACACTTAACACTTTCTAGCTGTGTGACTCTGGGCAAGTCACTTAATCCCAATTACCTCAGCTCAAAAAAAAAAAAAAAATCTGTCATTACCAATCCCCTTCCTCCCCCCCAAGTCTTTCTAGTTTTCTTATACCTTTCTCCCTACTTCCCTATGTACAGAGTGATCTAGTGACTTCAGCCTCCTTTATGTTTCTCTCAAAAGACATTGCCCACTTCTGGACATTTTCCAAAGCTGTTCTCCTGCTTACAACGCTTTCCCTCCTTATTTCTGTCTCTCTGCTTTGCTGGCTTCCTTCAAGTTCTAGCTAAAATTTCACCTTCTAAAATATGCCTTTTTAAATTATACCATAAATCTAGTGCCCTCCTTCTATTGATTATTTCCAATTCATTATATCAATGTTTATATGGGTGTATCTTGTTAGTATATAATTATTTGCATGTTGCTTCCTTCATCCTGTGACAACTCCTTTAGAGTAAGCAATGCCTTTTACTTTTGTTTCCCCAGTTCTTGCAATAATATCTGGAACATATCTTAATATCATATATAATTTAATAATTATATTAACAATATATTATAAATATATGTGTTATTGAACCAAAATTTGATGTCCAATAATTTTCTCCCCTTGATCCTAGTTCTCCTTTTTGCAAAGAAAGCAAACTAAATCTAATGCTGTTACTATGTTATTTCTCTTGTGATCATATCCTGCCAAAATTGTCCTTTCTTTAGGGTAAATATTTCTAATTTCTTCAGTAAATCTTCACATGACATGACTTTAAGTTACTTCCAAAATTGATGTCTTTCTAGACATCTCTGAGGTCATCAATGTCCATTTTAAAATGTGGTTTCCAGATGTTGCAAAGTGAGATATTATGCTTTCTCATTCTGATCACTGCTTCTGTTAATTTTGTCTAAGATCACAATAATATTTGTCAGTCATATCATATTTCTATTTTCTTGCATATAAGAATTAATGTCATTACTGACCCATATATTAGTAGGACATGTGCTTTCACTTAAATTTTTAATAGTGGAGATGGATTTATGATGAGTGGATGCTCTCCCAGTCTTTCTTGTGGTCAATAAAACTTACATCTGTGAAGCAGTTGGCTAGAGTTGTGTGTATCATCTCTGATTAAGGCAAAATAAGAGCTGAGTCCATGATTTTGGCCTCATTAGGATCACTCTCCAAGGAAAAATACCACTAGTTTATACCAATTGATCCATTAAGTTAATTTGACTGAGATTTGGTTAGCTTTTAACCAATCATTGAGATTTCATTTGAAAAGTTTCCTTCTCAGAGCAGCTAGGTGGTACAGTGGATAGTCAAGAGGATTGAAGTCAAGAGGACCTGAATTCAAATCTGGTCTCTGACACTTAACACTTCCTAGCTGTATGACCTGAGCAAGTCACTTAACCCAAATTGCCTCAGCAAAAGAAAAAAAAAAGTTTCCTTCTCTCTTCACATAGTCACCACCCTAATTCAAACTCTTATCACCTCTTGTTTGGACTATTGCAATAGTCTCCTAATTGGCTTCTCTGCCCAAAAATCTTTTTCGACTCTAAAATATACTATATGAAGTCAATAAAGTTATTTTCCTAAAGATAACCATTCTCACTTCAATAAACTCCAGGAGCTCCTGATTATCTAAGATCAGATTAAAGATCCTTTATTTAGCATTTAACACTTTTTACAATTTGACCATATCCTATTTTACCTGTCTTACTACATTTATTCCCTTCCATGCACTTCATGGTCTAATCAAATTGTACTATATCCTGTTTCTTCCATAAAAGATACTATTACCCATATTTGTGTTTTTGCAAAAATAATGGATTCCCTATGTCTGAAATACACATTCTTTTTACCTCTGCCTAAGGAATTTCCATTTGCTCTTGTTTTGATCATTTTTTTTCTTCATTATGTCTTTTCTCTCCCTTCTTCCTCTCAATTGCTAAAGCTTCCCCCCCCAAAAAAAAAATAAATTACATCTGCTTAGTATCATGTGCATGCTTTTATCTATGTGTATGTGTTGGTTGTGGTAGAATATTAACATCTTGAGGGAAGGAGATGTTTCACTTTTGTCTTTTTATCTTCTCTATCTAGAATAGAACCTGGCAAAATAGTAGGAACTTATGTAGAGGTGTGTGTGTGGAAGGCAATATGTAAACCAGTGAATACCAGGTGCTATGTACATGTTTTGTAAGTGAGAAAGATACATAGTCCAAAACACAGGCTTTTTCAACTCAAAAGTCTTCAGGAAAAAAAGTAATAGTCATGGAAATGGAAAATTTTCCTAATGGAGACAATGTACACAGGGATGAATAGAAGAATTAGAAAAGATTCTTTGAAATCATCCATAATTAGGAAAAAAGAAGGAAGCAGAGCAGTAAAGAAAATATAGAAGATGAAAGAGGAAAAATGAAATATGTTTCTCCAAGACAAAGAAAGGACTAGTATAATGATTCCTATTTTGATGTCTATAGACCCTTGAAAGTCAATATTACTGTAAGGTGTCTATGAATAAATATGGAAGTATTATAAGGACTGTCCAAACGTGTTTCTACCCTTTGAATATGCACAATCTGTTCAATATTCTGGTACCTAACTACATGGATGCATGGTGACCTTGCTTGCTAGCATATATAGACAGACATTTCTGACATAATTATTCATAAAACTAGAAAAATCAAATAGTAATATCAATTTAATTTAGACAGCCTGAAAGAGTTCTGAAAAGATTATGTATAGCCAGAAAAATATATTTTCACAGCTAAGCAGACAAGTTAAAATGGATAGAAAGTGAACTATGGAGTCAAGAAAAGCTGGGTTTAAATTCTGCTCTTTAACATGTAAGTGAATAGATGGTTATGGGCAAGTTACTTAAAGCTTGCTGAACCTAACAACTTTTTAACACTTTAAGTTACAAAGTAACTGCAGAACTTCACCAATTGATTTAGTTTACATGTTAGAAGATCTTTAGATTGGTGGAATAATAGATGGGGATTCCCTATCTCCTCCAAAAAAAATTATCTTTTAATCGCTGGCCAATATCAAGCAACTGTGTAATGACAAAATAATTTGAAGTTAGATTATTTAATCATGTTTTATATATGTTAATGTTTTTTCTTTAAAAGGAGTATTGGAGTCAATATGAAGGGAGTAGATATGGCATCTTAAAATAATCATACTCATTAGTATTGAATCTGCCATCCTGATCTATAAATTACACCATATTTTTAAGTATGTCATTGAAACAATTTTAATTGAAGAAGAAATATTGAAACCATATGACCTGAGCTTTTTCCTTAAAACCCTTCAAAATTTGGAACATTTATTAAGTTTTGTTTTTCATTTCTGAATATCATTTAAAGTTCACTCAGCATTTTTAGAAAACTTTGCACATTATTGCTTGAAAAAGTAATAACACAGTATTTGGATGAAATGATACTAGAATAGTAAATTACATGAAGACCCAAAGCATTAGAAACGAAGTTACTTTGCCTAGAAGAAAAATAAAGACCCATAGATGTTGTTTTTTAATAGATAAAGTGAGAATAGCAAGGCTGATCTTGAAGGATCTAAATAATACAATACATATATTGTTGGATTTGAAGGCAGGAAAACAAAACAAAACAAAACAAAGTAAAACAAAACAAAAACAAACAAACAAACAAACAAAAATGATACTCCAGACATTCCACTAACCGTTTAGCCCTAGTTAAGCCACTAACTCATTTAATTTTCATTCCATCTGTAAAATAAGTATAATAATAGCATCTATCTCACAGAATTTTTATAAGGCTCAAATGAGATTTTTATGGATATCTGCTTGTATGTATGTGTAAAATCTTTGCAAGCCTTCAATCACTGTAAAAATGTTAGCTATTATTAAAGTCCAAATCTGTCTTGTTCTCTAATCCAAAGTACTTTATACTTCAACCCTATGATTTTTATTGTGTAACAAGTCAGGATCTGGATGCTCTTTGTAAGAAAGCATTATCTTCCAGCATATGATTTCTATAGCAAAAGAGTATCAGTTTGGTATTAATATAATATAACAAATATTAGCAGTTTTTTTTCTCTCTATGAACAAATGCTTAGAAAAAAATAATTACCAATAGATATACAGTTGTATCCTGCCCAGGAAACTCCTGTCTCCTAAAATTGGAAGGGATTGCAGCAGCCTGTACCTGAATAAAAATATCCTTTAGCAATTAAATAGATAGAAACAGTTAAGGGGTCACAGTGGATAGAGAACCAAGCTTCAGTTCAAATGTAACCAGACACTTACTAGTTGTTTAACTCTTATACAGTTCATTTGACTTTGCCACAGTCGATCCATCTATAAAATGGCAAAGCACCCTTGTCTCTTTGCCAAAAAAAAAAACCCACATAGGGTCACAAAGAATTGATAAGACTGAAACAATTGAACAACAATAAAATAAGCACATTTTTCTTCATCCTTTCCAAGAAGAATAATAGAATTGTGATTCTGTATTCTTCAGCATAGTTCAATGGACATTTTGACAACTGTATAGGTAAAGGTTGTATCTCTTTACAAGCCCATTTGGCCTTATATAAGATGGAAAGACAGATAGGACAAGGGTCATAAAGTTGCGTCTCAGATAAGGCTCAAATAGCTTCTCAGGTTGAAATTTCTGCATCACCCACCAGGTGACATTCCAAACCCTGACCTACTAACCAGAGTCAACAAAAGTTAGCCTTTGGGCTAGTCCCTTTTAAACCTTAGTTTCAATGTCATTAGCTTAGAGCACATAAGAAATTCCCAAGATAATTTCTGATTTATTTGGCTCATTATGCTCCTTTCCATACGGAATTCTAATTTCTTTTCTAACTTGGTCTCCCCCAAAAGTACAATATATCTACATTATAAAGTGTATTTGCTGGAATAAATTGAAAGGAAAAATGTATATTTTTTCATATTTATAATATTTCATCTTTTTATTAAAGTAATGAAAATCCATTTTCGCATCTTATAACCACCCTGGCCCAATTATCAAAACAGAAATATAACTTTATTGCTACAAATGTATACAGTTAAGCAAAACATATTCCCTCTGTGAATACATGTAAAAATACCTATGTCTTATTCTGCATCTTAAATCCATCACCTATTTGTAATGAATAGGATGTTTTATCATTGATCCTCAGGAATCACAAATTGTCAGTGTATTATTTATTTGAGCTTTTAAAATTGTTTATTTTAATAGTGTTACTATTATATATCTTGCTCTATTGATCCTCCTAATTTTATTCTTTGTCAGTATAGAAAAGTCTTCAAAATCAACAAATGATTTGTGGCTATGATCAGACAATTCTTATTTTTTTTCTGTTAAAAATTTTACTTGCTTCAATTTTGTATGTCTAAGTAAGAAAGAACTACATAAAGATCCAAAACAATTATTTTCTTACTTTCTAGGTCTTTAGCTTTTCCTTTTTTTAAAAAAATAACTTTTTATTGGCAGAACCCATGCCAGGGTAATATTTTACAGCATTATCCCTTGCACTCACTTCTGTTCTGATTTTTCCCCTCCTTCCCTCCACCCCCTCCCCCAGATGGCAAGCAGTTCTTTACATGTTGAATAAGTTACAGTATATCCTAGATACAATATATGTGTGCAGAACCGAACAGTTTTCTTGTTGCACAGGGAGAATTGGATTCAGAAGCTATAAATAATCTGGGAAGAAAAACAAAAATGCAAGCAGTTTATATTCATTTCCCAGTGTTCTTTCTTTGGGTGTAGCTGCTTCTGTCCATCCTTGATCAATTGAAACTGAATTAGCTCTCTTTATCGAAGAGATCCACTTCCATCAGAATAGATCCTCAAACAGTATCATTGTTGAGGTATATAATGATCTCCTGGTTCTGCTCATTTCACTTAGCATCAGTTCATGTAAGTCTCCCCAGTGCTCTCTGTATTCATTCTGCTGGTCATTCCTTACAGAACAATAATACTCCATAGCATTCATATACCACAATTTACTCAAGCATTCTCCAATTGATGGGCATTCATTCATTTTCCAGCTTCTAGCCACTACAAACAGGGCTGCCACAAACATTTTGGCATATACAGGTCCCTTTCCCTTCTTTAGTATCTCTTTGGGGTATAAGCCCAGTAGAAACACTGCTGGATCAAAGGGTATGCACAGTCTGATAACTTTTTGAGCATAGTTCTAAATTGCTCTCCAGAATGGCTGGATGTGTTCACAATTCCACCAACAATGTATCAGTGTCCCTGTTTTCCCACATCCCCTCCAACATTCCGCATTATCTTTCCCTATCACTCTAGCCAATCTGACAGGTGTGTAGTGGTATCTCAGAGATGTCTTAATTTGCATTTCTCTGATTAATAATGATTTGGAGCATATTTTCATATGTCTATAAATAGTTTCAAGTTCTTCATTTGAGAATTATCTTTTAATATCCTTTGACCATTTATCAATTGGAGAATGGTTTTTTTATTTCTTATAAATTAGAGTCAATTCTCTATATATTTTGGAAATGAAGCCTTTATCAGAACCTTTAACTGTAAAAAAAATGTTTTCCCAGTTTATTGTTTCCCTTCTAATCTTGTCTGCATTTGTTTTGTTTGTACAAAAACTTTTCAATTTGATATAATCAAAATTTTCTATTTTGTGGTCAATAGTGATCTCTAGTTCTTCTTTGGTCATAAATTCCTCCCTCTTCCACAGGTCTGCGAGGTAAACTATCCTATGCTCTTCCAATTTATTTATAATCTCATTCTTTATGCCTAGGTCATGAACCCATTTTTTCCTTATCTTGGTGTTCTGTGTTAAGTGTGGGTCAATGCCTAGTTTCTGCCATACTAATTTCCAATGGAAAAATATATTATAAAAACTCCTAAATTTTAAACAAGCCATTATGTATAGTGAAGTCTAAAATCTTCATTGAAATTACTTCAAAGGCTTGGGATTTCCACAAATTCAACAATAAAGTGGGCTTAGAAGTCAAAATTAGACTTATTGCCCTCACCAAATGATTAACCAACAACTTATTAAGTATTTACTATGTGCCAGGCACCATGTTAAGTTCAGGCAATATGAAGGCAAAAGTAAAGGTAGCCTCTGACTTCAATGAGTTTATATGCTTTTTTTTAAATAATAGCCTTTTATTTTCAAAACAAATGCAAAGATAGTTTTCAACTTTCACCCTTGTAAAACCTAGTGTTCCAAATTTTTCTCCCTCACTTCCCCCCACCTCTTGCCCTAGTCAGCAAGCAATCCAATCTATGTCAAACATGTACAATTCTTCTATACATATTTCCACAATTTTCATGCTTCACAAGAAAAATCAGATCAAAGAGGGGAAAAATGAGAAAGAAAAGAAAATAGCAAGGAATCAACAAAAGAGGTGTAATTATTTTGCTGTGATCCACATTTAGTCCTCACAGTCCTTTTTCTAAAGGCAGATGGTTCTCAATGACTTTATATTCTAAGGGTAAAAACACATACATATAATACAAATACAAATCAAATATGAGGTAACCTCAGAGAGAAAGGATCTCACAGCTAGCAAGAATAAGAAAGGCCTCATGCAGAAGGTAGTGATTTAGTTGTATTTTATAGGAAACGAGGATTTCCAGAAGCTGTGTTATGAGAGAACATGCTAGGTATTGGGAATAGCAAATGCCGAGATAAGGAAGTGTGAGCTTGTGACTTTTACATAAGGAATAACAAGTTTTTCTTATTATTGTGGTTGGATCACAAAAATGATGTATAAGTAGACTAAAAAGATATAGCAAGTAATGACCATTCAACCCAATTCTTGTAAAGTTGTACTTGCATTCTGGCCAAAATTATCAGAAGAAATCAAGAATACAAATAAATCAGTAAAATTTTCCCTGGAGGTTCTATGATGAGGATCAGTTATAAACTGATAGTACCATTAGGCAAATGAGTACCCAATGTGTTTGTATTGCAAACTTATACTCATGCTACTCCACATCAAATGTACCTGAAATGTTTCTTCATAAATGTAATGTTCTTGGTTCGGTTTTCTTGGGGTCTCTGGGAGCAGCCTTCATTTCAGTTCAGTAATCACCACAAGAACAGCCAGGTGTTACTGTCCAGAACCTTTATTGTCTCCTTCCTGGGCTAGGCAGCTTTCTGGAGAGCCTTTCAGACCAGCTTTGATCTCAGTAGGAGAAGTGCAGGAGGCCAGGCCAGCCACCAAGACCCTATTTGAAGGTGAAATAAATTTCTGTCTCATTGGCTCCGAGAGCTTCTAATACACTTGTTGTTCGAGGCTCTCAGTCCCTGCTTATATGCTTCACACTGAGTATAAACCATTCATTATATCTCTAGGAAATCATTATTTGTTGTAAGATTAAATTAATCATACTGAACCATGCGAAACTAGATAACTATTGTCTCATCAATTCCATTTAGTTAGTTCTTTGTAAGAAGTTCAGAGTTCTGGCCCATAACACATATACAATAACTTTAGATAATTAATTTTAAATAAAAATGTTCTAGACAGTTAAGGTCCACCTTGTCAATCATTTTTGTGCCTTTGTTGGTAGGAAGAGATATAGAAGAAAAAAAACAATCTGGTTAAGTAGAAATTATATATAATTTTAAAGACATTTATTTTTTCTCTGAAATGAAGCCTAAGTCTAACTGTCCATAGGTTTCATCAGTTACTTGTAATTCTTATCTCTGAAGCCATTCAAAACAGTCCTAATTCCAAGCCCCCATGACAATCCTTGAAATAGTTTAAAGTAGATGTCATGTCCTTTTCAAGTTGATTTGAAGTTGTTACTGCAATGGTTGTTTCTCACCCATGATATAATGAGTAGCTAATTTCCAACTGCTTCCAAAAGAAAACATTTCCTGTAATGCTAGAGAAAATGAGGCAAGACAGAGATTAAAGGTTTTTTTTTTTTAATATTTTAATAGTGGAGAGTTTGGACTGGCTGCCATATTAGCCAGCTGGCTTGAATGGGATTCTTGACTCAAAGAATTCAGCCATGAGCAAGGGATTTCAAAGACTCTTTATAAGGCTCCAGAGATCAGGAAAACAAAGGCAAGGGTCAGGGTGAGGGGGTGGGGGAGGGAGAAAGCAGAATACTGGTAAACAAAAACTTCAGGAAGGGGCATAACTTTTTAATTCTGACAGGTTGGAGGTGAAGAAGGAAGGGCCATCATTTTTGATAAACTGGGAGTGAAGAAGCTTGGAGACAGGTAGTCTGGGCCCAGGAGATGCCCAAGCATTTGAAATAAGCCATCTGGAGTTTTATGACTCTTTGGAATGCTAGAGTGGCCAGAGCTCTCAGCCTTAATTGTTGGAATCCTTACAAAATGTTAAGTCCTTAGAATTGATAGAAACAATAATTATCTAATTTAGCAGGTTCAGTATTATTGATCTGATCCTATAAGGAGATGTTATAGGCCAGAACTTGAAACAAGGTACTAAGTGGAATTGAGGAGATAATGTTTAAATCTAGTTTAGAATTGATTTAATCCTACAACAAATAATGGTTTCCCAGTGATATAATGATTGGTGTGCACTCAGTGTACAGAATATAAGGAAGAAGCTCTCAGAGCCAAAGAGGACTCTGGGAGAGACAGAAGCCCAGACACAGAAGCCCAGAAGCCCAGACAGAAGCCCACTCTCATAGGCGGAGACAGAGTCATTCCATATTCCACCTTTGTGCTGGCTGGAGACACTCGGAGGGAGCTAAGGGCTGAAGCTCAAGACTTTGAAGGACACAATAAAAAACTGTACTTTAATCCCTGGCTGCAAAACTGAAACTAAGGCTACAGCCAGAAATCTCCCCAAGAAACCTGCTCCCAGAGAGAATCATCATATATTTTTAAAAAATTAAAAAAAGAAGAACACCATAATTAATTATCTCAGTCCTAATAGCCAGAAGTGGGGTTGCCACCAAGGAAATTGAAACAGAACAATTAAGCGAAAGTGAGATAGGGAAACTGAGGCAGAATAATTCAGGGAAACAGGCATAAATATTGCTTGTAGTTGTGTTTATAAGGAGATATATATTTAAACATAGAATAAATGAGTATAAATGCATCTTTGGAACATCTACATAGTGCCAAACACTATGCTAGGTGCTGGAGATATAAACACAAATGTGAGAATTTATGTGTTTGTTTTTGTTTTGTTTTTCTCACACAGAGTTTATGTTGTAATAAGAAGTGAAATATTTAGAGAGATGTGTGAGGTAGTTAGGCTTGTTGCCCTCACAAGGATTATTAAATGGAGTCAATCAATAAGTAACAGTCAGTAATTAGGCATTCATTAAGTACTTAATATATGTCAGACACTATATTGAGCACTAGAGATACTAAGAAAGGGAAAAGCACAAATACAGATCTTGCCCTCAATAAGATTATAGACTGAAACAAGAGATAGCATGTAAACAAATATAGACAAGATATAACTCTTAGTGCCCTAGGCCAGAGATGTAAGGACATAGCCCATAACCTACATATAATTCACAAGACTCTTTAGTGTAGCTTAAACAAGATGAAAATGTAATTGTAAAATACTTAATAAAATAAAATTCAGTAAACCATAGATAATTTAATATATTTTCTAGATCAATATGAAGGCCACAAAAATCCTTATGTCTCATTTAGTGGCTCCTGTTTCTATTGGAATTTGATACCACTGCCCCAGGCAACTATTATGATTAAATCCAAGCATTCTTCCTTTCCAAATCCAGTGTTTTATCCTCATGATGCTACACTGCTACACAAGGAACTTTAGAGATATGTAATATTTAGATAAATATTCATATGTTTGGCCCAATTAATCAAAAAGTACAATGGAAGCTTTTACTATTCTCTTCAATTTAGCAAACACTCTATAGCCATAATTATTGTTCATTTTTATTAGGAACAAATAAGTGATTATCATCACATTTTTCTCTTAGCCTCAAATTAGTCATAATTTAAAAATTAAACATTGTTCTTATTCATCAATTTATTTGTTTCTTTTTTATTATTCAAAAAAAACATTATTAAGACTTTATTATGTGCCAATCACTGAAATAGATACTTAGGCAAAAGATAAAAATGACTCATCTCTCAAAGTGTTTTCATTTTATATTTATTTATATTTCATTTATATAAAGTATTATAAATAAATCCCATAAAGTTTTATAGCATATAAATATAGTACATAAATAGTATATAAATACATGAAAAATATGTATATCTCTGCCTTAGTGCCTAATACTATTGATTATTAAAATATTGGCTACAGTAAGGAGATAATTAATAAACACAACATAACATAGACTTGCCTGTATTTCCATTGTGATCTATTTTTAATGGGTTAGGCACAAAACCATCATCCCACTGATACTGGAACTCCAGAGGCAACTAAAAAATTTAAAACTTGCCTATAGCATTGATAGATTGTGAGTTGTCTCTTTTTACATAGTAAGGATATTTCAAAAGTAGAACTTGAAGTCATGTCTCCCAAAGTCCTAGGTCATCTCTTAATTCATTATACTATACTGCCTTTGATTTTTAAAATTTAAAATATGTAATTTTTTAAAATTGCAGAAATCATAGAATCTTTCATGGCAGATTTGATTACTTTTTTAAATCTAAATTTTTTATTAATATCAAATAAGACCCAAAACAGGAAAAAAAAAAAAAAAAACATTGTCTTGGCCAAAGATTACCAGTGTCAAAGAAGTAACTCTTCATAAAATCCTTAATAAAATATGGATTTTCCAAGAATTTTAGTTCCTCAAAATGCCTTTTTTTGCTATTACTTTCTAATTAAGTCCTAATTCCAGAGATTGTCAGACTTGTATGTGAGATGGATGAAGAACAAATGTTTGTTTTTTCTTTTTTTTTTTTTCTTTTTTTCATTTAGGACTTAGAGTTTAATAGGGAACTTGGTGCGTTGATGTATCACTACATGCTACTGCTTCTTGTTCTTCTTCTTGTGCTCCTTCTTTTTCTCATCCATGTTCTCATTCTCTGCCTCTTCCTCTCAATTCTTTTGGGAATCTGGTTCTAAAGTGTCCAAGGCCAAATTTGAATTCAGGTCTTCCTGACTACACGACTGATACTTTATCCACGGTACCACATAGATGCCCACAATACATGCTTCTTTGACAGTGAATGAATAGAGACAAAAAGCGTATCTAGAATTAAATAAGAGGACTTCTGGGGCAGAACCAAGATGGCGGAGCAGGCACACACAACTCTCTAAGCTCCTCTCATTACCCTCATAACCAAATATTTAATCCAGCCTCAAAAATAACTCTTCACTCCTTAAATTCATGAAGATAAGAAGCACTACAACTTACCAGCCAATCCGGAAGCTCGCCAGGAAAGGTTTGTCCTGAGGGGCCAGGAACAGACTAGCACAGGCAGCGAGAGGCTGGCATCCTGAGCAGACCAGGGGCAGGGGTGATCTCTGTGGCTAGAGAAGTTATAGGGACCACTCTGCTATAGGCTAACTGCTCTGCCTTGATTACAAAGCAGTAAACTGGCAGAGAAGTTAAAGCCTAAAACAGAGGGTCCTCTTAAAAACGCCAGAACCTAATGAGATCTTGCTGTAACCCCCTCAAACCCAGAAGTGATTCAGGCAGACTTTATGGCAGGCCTGTGGCCACATACAGCAGTTCGGGGCTTTTGCGGGGGCAGTTACTAATCTGCACCACAGTGGGGCACAGCTTGGGCAGCCTCTAATGGGCAGTGTGGGGGGCTTGGCCAGGGGCAATAGAACCTCCCCAGCTGACTGCACTTCCCGGGCTGACACTTCCTGTCCCTGCAAATCCATTCACTGCTCAGCTGCTAATACCCATAGCCCCAGGGCAGGGTTTGGCTTGGGGCAGTGAAACTCTCACTGCTAAGTGGCTAGCCCCAGGGCAGTCATTATCTCACACAGCTGAGGTTCTTTGAAAGGCACTTTCCCAGCCCGGCCCTGCAGGCCTGAGTTACTTTCTGGTGGGGAACTCTTTCCCAGAGCACTCCAGTACCTCGCTGCTTTTTGTAGCTGGTCGACAGGACAGCTACCCCGTCCTGGCTCTGAAGGCAGACCTTACAGGCTTTAACAAAATGAGTAAAAAAATCAAAAGAACGATTGATAGTTTCTACCCAGAAAGAGAACAGCTTTTCAACCCTGAAGAGACTAATAACAGACAGTCTCCAGATGATTGTTGGTCTCCAATACAAAAGGCTCTCCTAGAAGAGACTATTAAAAACCTTAAAAGAGAGCTAGAAGAGAAATGGGGAAAGACACATAACTCACTAAAAGAAAAATTTGATAAAGTGGAAAAAGAAAACAACTTCCTGAAATGTGAATTGGAAAAGGTAAAAAACAGAGTTTGAGAACTGGAAAAAGAAAATGACTCACTAAAAAAAAAAATTAGTGAAATGGAAAAAAAAAAAATTCCATAGAGCAAAACAACTCAATTGGACATATACAAAAAGAAGTAAAAAAAGCTAACGAAGAAAATAACTCACTAAAAATTAGAACTGAACAAATAGAAATGACTGATTCATTGAGACATCAAGAATCAGTCAAGCAAAACCAAAAAAATGAAAGATTGGAAAAAAATGTCAAATATGTACTTGGAAAAACAACAGACCTGGAAAATAGAGCTAGGAGACATAACCTGAGGATCATCGGAGTACCAGAAAATTATGATGAATAAAAGAGCCTAGATACTATTTTACAGGAAATCATCAAAGAGAACTGCCCAGAAGTAATAGAACTGGAAGGGAAAATAGGCGTTGAAACAATTCATTGAACACTTCTGAAAAAGACCCTAAAATAAAGACTCCAAGGAATATTGTGGCCAAACTTCAGAATTTCCAGACTAAAGAAAAAATTTTACAAGCAGCCAGGAAAAAACAGTTCAAATACCGAGATGCAACAATAAGGGTCACACAAGATCTGGCTGCCTCAACATTAAAGGATCAAAGGGCCTGGAATCAGATATTCTGAAAGGCAAAAGAACTTGGAATGCAGCCAAGAATAAACTATCCAGCTAAGCTGAGTGTTTTTTTCCACGTAAGAAGATGGACATTTAATGAAATAGAGGAATTCCATCTGTTTCTAAGGAAAAAACCAGACTTAAACAAAAAATTTGATCTTCAACAACAGGAATCAAGAGAAGTAGAAAAAGGTAAAAGGAACTCTTGAGAACTGTATTTTTGTTGTGAATATACATAAAAACCATATGTATAATTTGATTTTATCGATATAACATTAAAAAAGGAAAGTAGAAATGGAAAGGGGATAGTGTCAGAAAAAGGGAAGAAGGGAGATAAAAAGAGGGAAACTACATGCGACAATGCGGCAAAGGAAACCTATCCTATATGAGGGAACTTAGAGAGGGGGAGGAACATTGTGTGAATCCTACTCTCATCAGAGTTGGCTCAAAGAGGAAACAATTGACATATTTGTTTTACACAGATTCTTCTCTAACTTCATTAAAAAGTGGGAGAGGAAAAGGGAGAAGGAAAAAGAGTAATAAGGGAAGGGTACACGAAAGGGGAAGGGATTCAAAGGGAGGAGGGAGGGATACTAAAGAGGGAGAGCTACGTGACGTTAGTGCGACCAATAGGGAAGAAAGGAAGGAGGGCAAGAAAAAGAAAAGTATAATCTGGGGATATTAGGATGGCAGAAAATGCAGAATTGGTTATTTTAATCTCAAATGTGAATGGGATGAACTCTCCCATAAAGAGGAGGCAGATAGCAGACTGGATCAAAAGTCAGAACTCTACAATCTATTGTTTACAGGAAACACATTTAAAACAGGGAGATACATACAGACTAAAGGTAAAAGGCTGGAGCAGAATCTATTATGCTTCAGGTGAAGTCAAAAAAGCAGGGGTAGCCATTCTTATCTCAGATCAAGCAAAAGCAAAGATTGATCAATTTAAAAGAGATAAGGAAGGAAACTATATCTTGCTTAAGGGTACTATAGACAATGAAGCAATATCAGTATTAAACATATATGCACCAAGTGGTATAGCATCTAACTTCCTTAAAGAGAAGCTAAGAGTGTTGCGAAAAGAAATAGACAGCAAAACTATAATAGTGGGAGATCTCAATCTTGCACTCTCAGATTTAGATAAATCAAATCACAAAACAAATAAGAAAGAAATTAAAGAGGTAAATAAAATATTAGAAAAATTAGGTATGATAGATCTCTAGAGAAAACTGAATGATGACAGAAAGGAGTATACTTTCTTCTCAGCAGTTCATGGAACCTACACAAAAATTGACCATATATTAGGACATAAAGACCTCAAAATTAAATGCAGGAAGGCAGAAATAGTAAATGCTTTCTTTTCAGGTCACAATGCAATAAAAACTACATTCAACAAAAAGGTATAAATAGACCAAAAAGTAATTGGAAACTAAATAATCTCATCTTAAAGAATGATTGGGTGAAACAGCAAATTAGAGACACAATTAATAATTTCACTCAAGATAATGACAACAATGAGACATCATATCAAAATTTATGGGATGCAGCCAAAGCAGTAATAAGGGGAAATTTTATATCCTTAGAGGCTTACTTGAATAAAATAGAAAAAGAGAAGATCAATGAATTGGGCCTGGAACTTAAAAAGTTAGAAAAAGACCAAATTAAAAACCCCCAATCAATTACTAAACTTGAAATTCTAAAATTAAAAGGAGAAATTAATAATATAGAAAGTAAAAAAAAAAAAACTATTGAACTAATAAATAAAACTAAGAGTTGGTTTTATGAAAAAACCAATAAAATTGATAAACCTTTGGTAAATCTGATTAGAAAAAGGAGAGAGGGAAATCAAATTGGCAGTCTTAAAAATGAAAAAGGAGAACTTACCACTGATGAAGAGGAAATTAAAGAAATAATAAGGGGTTACTTTGCCCAACTTTATGCCAATAAATTTGATAACCTAAGTGAAATGGATGACTACTTCCAAAAATATAGGCTTCCCAGATTATCAGAGGAGGAAGTAAATTGCTTAAATAGTCCCATTTCAGAAAAAGAAATAGAACAAGCTGTTAATCAACTCCCCCCCCCCAAA
The DNA here is from genome assembly GCF_016432865.1 of Antechinus flavipes. Taxonomy (NCBI): domain Eukaryota; kingdom Metazoa; phylum Chordata; class Mammalia; order Dasyuromorphia; family Dasyuridae; genus Antechinus; species Antechinus flavipes. The sequence goes on from NC_067401.1 coordinate 361,751,850, forward strand.
AAAAAAAACCCGGGACCAGATGGATTTACATGTGAATTCTACCAAACATTCAAAGAACAATTAGCCCCAATATTTTATAAACTATTTGAAAAAATAGGGAATGAAGGAGTCCTACCAAACTCCTTTTATGACACAGACATGGTACTGATACCTAAACCAGGTAGGTTGAAAACAGAGAAAGAAAATTATAGACCAATCTCCCTAATGGATATTGATGCTAAAATCTTAAATAAGATATTAGCAAAAAGACTACAGAAAATCATACCCAGGATAATACATCATGATCAATTAAGATTTATACCAGGAATGCAGGGCTGGTTCAATATTAGGAAAACTATCAATATAATTGGCCATATTAATAATCAAATTAACAAAAACCATATGATCATCTCAATAGATGCAGAAAAAGCATTTGATAAAATCCAACATCCATTCCTATTAAAAACTCTTGAGAGTATAGGAATAAATGGACTTTTCCTTAAAATAATCAGTAGCATCTATTTAAAACCGGCAGTAAGCATTATATGTAACGTGGACAAACTGCAACCATTCAGTAAAATAAAGTAATATTTTTAATCAGGAGTAAAACAAGGTTGCCCACTATCACCGTTACTATTTCATATTGTATTAGAAATGCTAGCTTTGGCAATAAGAGTTGAGAAAGAGATTAAAGGAATAAGAATAGGCAATGAGGAAACCAAATTATCACTCTTTGCTGATGATATGATGGTATACTTAGAGAACCCCAGAGATTCTACCAAAAAGTTATTAGAAACAATCTACACCTTCAGCAAAGTTGCAGGATATAAAATAAACCCACATAAGTCATCAGCATTCTTATATATCACTAACCAAACCCAACAGTTAGAGTTACAAAAAGAAATTCCATTTAAAGTAACTACTGATTGTATAAAATATTTAGGAATCTATCTGCCAAGGGAAAATGAGAAACTTTATGAGCAAAACTACAAAACACTTTCCACACAAATTAAGTCTGATCTAACCAACTGGAAAAATATTAAATGCTCTTGGATTGGGCGAGCAAATATAATAAAGATGACAATACTACCTAAATTAATCTATTTATTTAGTGCTATACCAATCACACTCCCAAAAAACTACTTTGATGAATTAGAAAAAATAACAACAAAGTTCATATGGAAAAACAAAAGGTCAAGAATTTCAATGGAATTAATGAAAAAAAAATCAAATGAAGATGGCCTAGCTGTACCAGATCTAAAATTATATTATAAAACAGCGGTTACTAAAACCATCTGGTATTGGCTAAGAAATAGACTAGTTGATCAATGGAATAAGTTAGGTTCAAAGGACAAAACAGCCAATAACTTTAATAATATAGTGTTTGACAAACCCAAAGATACCAGTTTCTGGGATAAGAATGCATTATTTGACAAAAATTGCTGGGAAAATTGGAAATCAGTATGGCAGAAACTAGGCATTGACCCACACTTAACACCGTACACCAAGATAAGGTCAAAATGGGTTTATGACCTAGGCATAAAGAATGAGATGATAAATAAATTGGAAGAGCATAGGATAGTTTACCTCGCAGACCTGTGGAAGAGGGAGGAATTTATGACCAAAGAAGAATTAGAGATCAGTATTGACCACAACATAGAAAATTTTGATTATATCAAATTGAAAAGTTTTTGTACAAACAAAACAAATGCAAACAAGATTACAAGGGAAACAATAAACTGAAAAAACATTTTTACAATCAAAAGTTCTGATAAAGGTCTCATTTCCAAAATATATAGAGAATTGACTCTAATCTATAAGAAATCAAACCATTCTCCAATTGATAAATGGTCAAAGGATATGAACAGACAATTCTCAGACGAAGAAATTGAAACTATTTATAGACATATGAAAATATGCTCCAAATCATTATTAATCAGAGAAATGCAAATTAAGACAACTCTGAGATACCACTACACACCTGTCAGATTGGCTAGAATGACAGGGAAAGATAATGGGGAATGTTGGAGGGGATGTGGGAAAACAGGGACACTGATACATTGTTGGTGGAATTGTGAACACATCCAGCCATTCAGGAGAGCAATTTGGAACTATGCTCAAAAAGTTATCAAACTGTGCATACCCTTTGATCCAGCAGTGTTTCTACTGGGCTTATACCCCAAAGAGATACTAAAGAAAGGAAAGGGACCTGTATGTGCCAAAATGTTTGTGGCAACCCTGTTTGTAGTGGCTAGAAGCTGGAAAATGAAAAGATGTCCATCAATTGGAGATTGGGTGAGTAAATTGTGGTATATGAATGTTATGGAATATTATTGTTCTATAAGGAATGACCAGCAGGATGAATACAGAGAGGACTGGCGAGACTTACATGAACTGATGCTGAGTGAAATGAGCAGAACCAGGAGATCATTATATACCTCAACAACGATACTGTTTGAGGATGTATTCTGATGGAAGTGGATCTCTTCGATAAAGAGAGCCTTAATTGATCAAAGATGGACAGAAGCAGCTACAACCAGAGAAAGAACACTGGGAAATGAATATAAACTGCTTGCATTTTTGTTTTTCTTCCCGGGTTATTTATACCTTCTGAATTCAATTCTCCCTGTGCAACAAGAAAACTGTTCAGTTCTGCACACATATATTGTATCTAGGATATACTGCAACCCATTCAACATGTAAAGGACTGCTTGCTATTTGGGGGAAGGGGTGGAGGGAGGGAGGGGAAAAATCGGAACAGAAGTGAATGCAAGGGATAATGCTGTAAAAAATTACCCTGGCATGCGTTCTATCAATAAAAAGTTATTAAAAAAATAGAATTAAATAAGAGACAATCTGGATGGATTCTGGTTGGGAAACTCTGCAGTTCTTTCAGTGATTTTATGTTCAAAGTTGTCTCAAAAATCCATTAAAAACTCATTAATCTTCTGGTGCTTTTCTATTGCTACACATCATGAATCATCATGATGTTAGAAGAAACAAATTTCTGAAGTCTTAAAGGGTATGAATGGAAAGATTCAAAGTGGTGATGACATTTTTTCCTAGATGTAATGAGCATTCATTAGGAAAAACTGAGAATCTGTTTATCATCTAAAAGTTTTAAGAAGTCAGCCTAAGCATTCTATTCCTTTCTCTGAACATCCTTTCAATCATAGTCCATCCTTTGGTGACTGATGCCTTCCTACATTTCCAGCATTCTTATATCCTACTCCACTTCATGTACTCTATAATTCAGAAGGTTTTGTTGTCATTAAATCATTTAAATCCTGCCCAAGTCTTCATAACCCCATTTGGCTTTTCTTTGCAAAGATACTGGAGTGTTTGACCTTTCCTTTTGCAGTCCATTGTACAGATCAGGAAACAGCCAAAAGGGTTTAAATGAATTGTCCGGTGTCACACAGTAAGTGTGTATGAGGTCATATTTGAACTTAGGAAAGTAAGTTCCTCCTGATTCTAGACCGGTCACTCCTAGATACTCTATTCTTATTTAACAAAGAGAAAATAAATCAGATTTTTTTTTTCCTTGTACTTATTTATTTATTTTTAACATGCATTGCTTTATGAATCCTGTTGGGAGAAAAAAAAAAAAAACAGAGCAAAATGAAAAAAAAAAAAAAAAGCATGATAGAGATAAAAAACTGAAAAAAAGAAGTGAACATAGCATGTGTTGATTGCATTCAGTCTCCTTAGTGCTTTTTGTGGTTGCATATGACATTTTCTGTCCAAAGTCTTTTGGGATTACTTTAGATCATTGAACCACCGAGAAGAACCAAGTCTTTCATAGTTGGTCATTGCACATTCTGGCTCTTATTCTGAATAATTTATTCCTGGTTCTACTTGTTTCACTCAGTATCAGTTCATGTGAATCTTTCCAGGACTGTCTAAAATCAGCTTGTTCATCATTTTTATAGAACAATAATATTCCATTACCTTCATATACCCAAACTTGTTCAGCCATTCCCCAATTGATGAGTATCCAATAATTTTCCAAATTTTTGCTACCACAAAAAGAGCTACTACAAACATTTTTTTGCATATGTGGGTCCTTTTCCCTCCTTTATGAGGGAAACCAGCAATGTTACTGCTGGGTCAAAGAATATGCCCAGTTTTATATGCCTTTTGACAAAGTTCCAGATTGCTCTCCAGAATGTTTGGATCATTTTGCAACTCCATGAACGATGAATTAGTATTCCAGTTTTCCCACATTCCCTCCAACATTTATCATTATCTTTACCTGTCATCTTAGCCAATCTGAGAGGTGTGAGGTGGTACCTCAGAGTTGTTTTAATTTTCATTTTTCTAATTAATAGTGATTTAGAGAATTTTTACATATGAATATAAATGACTTTAATTTTATCATCTGAAAATAGTATAGTCTTATTCTTTGACCATTTGTAAATTGTATTCTTATAAACTTGACACAGTTCTTTACATATATTTTAGAAATGAAACCCTTATCAGAAATACTATCTGTACAGATTTTTTTTAACAATGGAATTTTTTCTCCACCCACCAACCTTTCTTCTTATAGGCTCTCTGGTGATCTTAAATTTAATTGATTAGGAATATTTAGAGAGTCTAATTCTTATACCATAGACTACACAAATCCTTAAGTGGTATAGTTGAAAAGAATACAAGATGTCTGAAAGGTGAGGATTTCAATGACAACTTCCTAGTTATTTTTTATATGAATTGGATTATAATTTTCCCTAAAATTAAAAAAAAAGAATCTTTCACTAAGTATTTTTAAAGCCTCTTCTAGTTCTATGATGTCACTCCAGCCTCAGTTCCAGTCTGTAAAGAAAATCTCTAATTAAATACTTAACAACTTTACAACTAATGTCTCTTGTGGAGAAACCTCTTATAGTTTCAGTGGTTCTGGTTTTGTCTCTATTCTGGTTTTCAAAGTCCTTTTGTCAAGAAGAGTTCAATTGTCTCTGGTTTCACATACTTTTTTTTCCTATTTGTTCCTGGGCATTGCATAGCTTAAAAGAAACAATAAATAGCGATATAATGTGAATGCATACTTTAATGTATATTTTTCCCCTTGATATATACATCAGGACATCATCAAAATCCTTAGATCAAGCAAAGACATTGTTTTTTCCCCTTTTAGAATGAGGAATATACTGTACAGTACTATATACACAGGGACCATGATTCTGATCTAGTCTAGTAGAATCTATGGAATAACAATGTATTTTATAAAAGGTCTTTTACTATAATTGAAAAAGATTGCTTTTTTTTTTTACACAAAATTAACCAGAAATGGCATTTTCTTGCCATAAGTGTCCATATATTTTCTGATATATTATGAAAGGTATAAAAGCAGAAATACTAATTTGTTAAAACTGGAGCACAACCACATTTTTTTTTTCTCCTGGAAAAACTCAAGAGTTACAAAAAGGGAATTGAACATGTCATTTTGGATCATTCTGAATCCAAATTGCCATCTGCTTAAAAACTGGAATCAGAGAATAGAATATTGTTGGCTTTATATCTGCCAGGATATTTTAGCTCTTGGCAGGGTTTTGATTCTGACTTATGGATTGACTTGTATTATTTTAATGTTTTAGGGACCTCTCAACAATGATATATAAACATTGATAATTAATGCAAATTTGACATCAATAAAGCATTTTTTTAAAAACTAATGGGTGGTTCACAGCTATAAAAAGATTGTTTTTTTTAATAAATGTAGCATGAAATCTTTAATATTTACATATATATTCTAATGACTCATTTTGGTTTTCCCACATTACTAGGTCATTATATACACTGGAAGTAATAATTAAAAAATATTTTACAATAATAAATAGATTAGTGCCCATCATGACCTTTGAGGAGGAGAAAAAATCTAAGCAGTCATTTCTTTTGGATATCATATTGAGAATACATATATAATCTTTTTTATGTGATCATAAATTGTTTGTTTTTCTGTTTTTTTCCCAAAGATAATCACATTCTATTTTAAAAGGCATACTTGCAAATGTGTTTCTATATTTAAGCACTGAGCCATCCAACTTCTCAATAAAACATCATATATGCCTTGAATCTTTCATTGAATGGAAAAATATTTATGAGTTACCCCAATTTTTAAATATTTGTATCAATGTTTTTAAGCATAGTATAATGCTGTGTATCTAAGGGGAACTGCAATTTAACTGATGGACAACAATGAACACAATGAGGAGACCAAGGGATCCCAGAAATTATGTTAATCAGAATACACTTTATCTTACTAGTAAGCAGAGAGATATGAAAGTCCAGAACAGGGACATTTTAGAATAAAAATATATTATCTATAACTTTTCTACATGATTTTGCATTTTAGAACACTGTGATCTCTGAAGAATTAGAATTAGATCTAAATTCCAAGGGTCAGATGCATTGTGTGTATAAATAGACTGTAATACAGTATTGCTAATAACAAAGAGCTAGAATCGACATCATTGCCAGTGACATGATCATTTAAGAAATATATGCTTAGAAAAGCAGACATGCAATGTAATGAAAATAATGAGAGCAAAGGATAAGTGTTAGATAACCAAAGTGCCAAATTAATATCCATGATGTATGATGTATGAAAATTGTTTAAAAGTCTCCTATTATGTTGAATATTCATTTTCCTCCCAATAAATCATACTTAATTTTGCTTGATATATAATTCTTGGCTGTAATTTTTGTTCCTTTGCCTGATGTAATATTATATCCCAAGTCTTATGATCCTATACTGTAGAAACTGCTAAATTTTGTATTGTTCTGTCTGTGACTCCATTATATTTGAATTGTTTCACTGTGGATGCTTTCAGTCTTTTTTTCTCTGACCTGGGAACACTGACATTTGCTATACTATTCCTTAGAGGTTTCATTTTGGAATATTTTTAAGGTGTAATTTTCTTTAATATTTTTGTATTTTCTTTATCAAACTGTTTTGTATTTTATGACTTTTTTGCATCATTCTTATTTCTCTTCCTATTTTGCTTCTACCTCTCTTACTTGATTTTCAAAATCATTTTAGAGCATTTCCATGGCCTGAGAACAACTCATATATATTTTTGGAGGCTTTGGATGTAAAGTCTCCTACATCTTGTCATCTTCTGTGAGTATATTTTGACCTTCCTTAACCTCAAAGTAATCCTTTGGTCAGAATTTTTTCCTGTTGTTTGCTTATTTTTCCTTCTAATTCTTGAACTTTTAATCTTTTGTTAAAGCAGGATTTACTTCCAAGGTAGAAAGCACACTGGCCCAAGTTTCCAGAATTTTTTTGCAGGTGTTTTTAGAGATTCTCCTAGGGATCTAGAAGTTTTCATTTCTGCCAAGATCAAATGATCTGAGATGTGTGTTAACCACTGTCCTGGCCTGTGTTCTTTTCTGTGAGTGATCACAAGCCTCGTTTTTACCTGGAACCATGATGAAGATCTCTACTCTATTGGGGCCAGAAGCTCTTGTGTCCTTCTTTTCCACTTCCCCTAGGACTGTCACCTAGGACTAAAACTCAGACCTGAGCATAGACAAAGCAACAGAGTTCTATTCTCAGTATCAACAAAAATACTTCTTTAATACTTCTGACCACTTTTTTGAACCTGATACCATAAGTGGAGTGTGAGCTCTAGGAACAGTTGAAGCAATTGCTGATTTATTCAACCCAAAGCCTACATCTGGTTTGCTGAGGTTTAGTCTGTGCTGACCTGGACTGCATTGAATTGCAGTCCACTCTCATTTAGGTGTGATAACCTTTCCTGCTGACCTAGGAAATTATTGCATCCATCCATTTGTGGGTTTGCTGTTCCAGGACTGTGCATTACTTTTATTATTTATGGGTTTTATCAATAAAAAGTTATTTAAAAAAAAGAATTCATTGCCAATTATGTAATAGTCAGGTTATCTTTAATGGAGATCTGTGTGTAAAATTTGGAGCTGTAGCCAATCAAATTTGCCACTTTGGGATGGTTTCACAGCATATATTAATTTGTGCATTGGTATAAAAGGCCTATATCTTGTCAGATCTTATCCCAGAAAATTGTACTATTTACTTAATGGACTTTAATAAAATCCTAGCCACAAGTACTGGGAATAGGAATAAGACTTTGTTCTGATTGTGCTGGGAGGTTCACCCACTCTATCACACTGTCTGTTTGATGAAAGATTGCTATGTATAACTCTTTTGTAGCAAAAACTGATATTTCCAAGGGTCTCTGAGTGACTCTTTCAACCACATTGAATAAAGTCTATTGAACTTCTCTCAAAAGTTCTTGAGCTTCTTTTGTAAGTTGTTATGGTGAGTTTACAGCATTGTCTCCCCTTAAAATTTCACATAATGGTTGTGATTGATAGGTAGTTAAGCTTAATACTGGACACATCCATTGGATATCTCCTATCAATTTCTGAATGTCATTTAAGGTATTCAACTTCTCTGTTCATAAAGAAAGCTTTTGTATTGTGAGTACCTTAGGATATACTTCATATCATACATTTTGAAAAGTAGTGTGCCTTTGAATTTTTTTCTGGAGCTATATGCAATTTGTAGTTCTTTAGTGTTTCTATCTTTTGTAGACATGCTTCTAAAGTATACTCTTCACGTGCAAACTCTAAGATATCATCCATATAATGTAATAACATAACTTTTGGAAGTGCTTTTCTTACTGGAGTTAAGAGCAGCATCAACAAACATGTGACACATAGTAGGGCAATTTTTCATTCACTGTGGCAAAACTGTTCATTCATGTCTTTTATAGGGCTTAGCTAAATTAACACAGGGCATTAATTGTCATTTAATATTTAATGTGATTTAATAAACTGCTATAACTTGCTCTTACTTCTATGATCAGATTGTTTTGTTTTTTTTTAAGTCCTTTCTGGTACCATTTTTTGGTTTTGTTCAACTGATTCTTGATGTCTCATTGAATCATTCAATATATAACTTTTTATTGACAGAACTCATGCCAGGGTAATTTTTTACAAAATTATCCCTTGCACTTACTTCTGTTCTGATTTTTCCCCTCCTTCCTTCCCCCCCTCCCCCAGATGGCAAGCAGTCCTATACATGTTAAATAGATTACAGTATATCCTAGATACTATATATGTGTGCAGAACCGAACAGTTCTCTTGTTGCACAGGGAGAAATGGATTCAGAAGGTAAAAATAACCCAGCAAGAAAAACAAAAATGCAAGCAGTTTATATTCATTTCCCAGTGTTCTTTTTTGGGTGTAACTGCTTCTGTCCATCCTTGATCGATTGAAACTGAGTTAGATCTCTTTGTCGAAGAAATCCACTTCCATCAGAATACATCCTTATATAGTATCGTTATTGAGGTAAATAATGATCTCCTGATTCTGCTCATTTCATTTAGCATCAGTTCATGTAAGTCTTACCAGTCCTCTCTGTATTTATCCTGCTGGTCATTTCTTACAGAACAATAATATTCCATAATATTCATAAACCACAATTTACTTAACCATTCTCCCAATCATTCTTTAAGATGAGATTATTTAGTTTCCAATTACTTTTTGGTCTATTTATACATTTTTGTTGAATGTAGTTTTTATTGCATTGTGACCTGAAAAGAAAGCATTTACTATTTCTGCCTTCCTGCATTTAATTTTGAGGTCTTTATGTCCTAATATATGGTCAATTTTTGTGTAGGTTCCATGAACTGCTGAGAAGAAAGTGTACTCCTTTCTGTCACCATTCAGTTTTCTCCAGAGATCTATCATACCTAATTTTTCTAATATTCTATTTCCCTCTTTAATTACTTTCTTATTTGTTTTGTGATTTGATTTATCTAAATCTGAGAGTGCAAGATTGAGATCTCCCACTATTATAGTTTTGCTGTCTATTTCTTCTCGCAACTCTCTTAACTTCTCCTTTAGGAAGTTAGATGCTATATCACTTGGTGCATATATGTTTAATACTGATATTGCTTCTTTGTCTATGCTACCCTTTAGCTAGATATAGCTTCTTTGCTTATCTCTTTTAATTAGATCAATTTTTGCTTTTGCTTGATCTGAGATAAGGATGGCTACCTCTGCTTTTTTGACTTCACCTGAATCATAATAGATTCTGCTCCAGCCTTTTACCTTTACTCTGTATGTATCTCCCTGTTTTAAATGTGTTTCCTGTAAACAACATATTGTAGGGTTCTGACTTTTGATCCAGTATGCTATCTGCCTCCTCTTTATGGGAGAGTTCATCCCATTCACATTTATGGTTAAAATGACTAATTCTGTATTTCCTGCCATCCTAATATCCACAGATTATGCTTACCTTTTTCTTGCCCTTCTTCCCTAGTATTAAACTTATTGGTCCCACTTGTGTTACACAGCTCTCCCTCTTTAGGATCTCTCCCTCCTCCCTTTGAATCCCTTTCCCTTTCTTGTACCCTTCTCTTATTACTCTTTTTTCCTTTTCCCTTTTCCTCTCCCACTTTTAATGAAGTAAAACAAATATGTCAATTATTTCCTCTTTGAGCCAACTCTGATGAGAGTAGGATTCACACAATGTTCCTCCCCCTCTCTAAGTTCCTCAGATATAATAGATTTCCTTTGCCTCTTCATCGCATGTAGTTTCCCTCTTTTTATCTCCCCTTTTCCCTTTTTCTGACATTATCCCCTTTCTATTTCTACTTCCCTTTTTTATGTTATATCGGTAAAATAAAATTATACATAAGGTTTTTATGTATTTCCACAACAGAAATACAGTTCTCAAGAGTTGCTTTTACTTTTTTTCTACTTCTCTTGAATTCTGTTGTTGGAGATCAATTTTTTTTGTTTAAGTCTGGGTTTTTCCTTAGAAACAAATGGAATTCCTCTGTTTCATTAAATGTCCATCTTCTTCCAAGGAAAAAAATATTCAGTTTAGCTGGGTAATTTATTCTTGGCTGCATTCCAAGTTCTTTTGCCTTTTGGAATATCTGATTCCAGGCCCTTCGATCCTTTGATATGGAGGCAGCCAGATCTTGCGTGATCCTTATTGTGGCACCTCGGTATTTGAACTGTTTTTTCCTGGCTGCTTGTAAAATTTTTTCTTTATTCTGAAAATTCTAAAGTTTGGTCACAATATTCCTCAGAGTCTTTATTTTAGGGTCTTTTTCAGAAGGTGTTTGATGAATTCTTTTAATGCCTATTTTCCCTTCCAGTTCTATTACTTCTGGGCAGTTCTCTTTGATCATTTCCTGTAAAATAGTATATAGGCTCTTTTTTTCTTCATAATTTTCTGGTAGTCCAATGATCCTCAGGTTATCTCTCCTAGATCTATTTTCCAGGTCTGTTTTTTTTCCAAGTAAATATTTGAGATTTTTTTCCAATCTTTCATTTTTTTGGTTTTGCTTGACTGATTCTTGATGTCTCAATGAATCAGTCATTTCTATTTGTTCAGTTCTGATTTTTAGTGAGTTATTTTCTTCATTAGGTTTTTTCACTTCTTTTTGTATATGTCCAATTGAGTTGTTTTGCTCTATGGAGTTTTTTTCCATTAAACTAATTTGGGTGACTAGCTGTTCGGGATTGCATTCTAGATTGGGTGAGCAAATATAATAAAGATGACAATACTACCTAAACTAATCTATTTATTTAGCGCTATACCAATCAGACTCCCAAAAAACTATTTTGATGATCTAGAAAAAATAACAACAAAATTCATATGGAAAAACAAAAAGCCAAGAATTTCAAGGGAATTATTAAAAAAAATCAAATAAAGGTGCCCTACCTGTACCACATCTAAAATTATATTATAAAGCAGCAGTTACTAAAACCATCTGGTATTGGCTAAGAAATAGACTAGTTGATCAATGGCATAGATTAGGTTCAAAGGACAAAACAACCAATAACTTTAACAATCTAGTGTTTGACAAACCCAAAAACCCCAGTTTGGGGGATAATAATGCATTATTTGACAAAAATTGCTGGGAAAATTGGAAATTAGTATGGCAGAAACTAAGCATTGACCCTTAACACCGTACACTAAGATAAGGTCAAAATGGATTTATGACCTAGGCATAAAGAATGAGATTATAAATAAATTGGAAGAGCATAGGATAGTTTACCTCTCAGACCTGTGGAAGAGGAGAATTTATGACCAAAGAAGAACTAGAGATCACTATTGACCACAAAATAGAAATTTTTGATTATATCAAATTGAAAAGTTTTTGTACAAACAAAATTAATGCAGACAAGATTAGAAGGGAAACAATAAACTGGGAAAACATTTTTACAATCAAAGGTTCTGATAAAGGCCTTATTTCCAAAATATATAGAGAATTGACTCTAATTTATAAGAAATCAAACCATTCTCCAATTGATAAATGGTCAAAGGATATGAACAGACAATTCTCAAATGAAGAAATTAAAACTATTTATAGTCATATGAAAATATACTCCAAATCATTATTAATCAGAGAAATGCAAATTAAGACAACTCTGAGATACCACCATACACCTGTCAGATTGGCTAGAATGACAGGGAAAGATAATGCGGAATGTTGGAATGGATGTGGGAAAACAGGGACACTGATATATTGTTGGTGGAATTGTGAACACATCCAGCCATTCTGGAAAGCAATTTGGAACTATGCTCAAAAAGTTTTCAAACTGTGCATACCTTGATCCATCAGTGTTTCTACTGGACTTATACCCCAAAGAGATACTAAAGAAGGGAAAGGGACCTGTATGTGCCAAAATGTTTGTGGCAGCCCTGTTTGTAGTGGCTAGAAACTGGAAATTGACTGAATGGGTGCCCATCAATTGGAGAATGGCTGGGTAAATTGTGGTATATGAATGTTATGGAATATTATTGTTCTATAAGAAATGACCAGCAGAATAAATACAGAGTGGCTTGGAGAGACTTACATGAACTGATGCTAAGTGAAACTAGCAGAATCAGGAAATCATTATACAGTTCAACAATGATACTGTATGAGGATGTATTCTGATGGAAGTGGATTTCTTTGACAAAGAGACCTAACTCAGTTTCAATTGATCAAGGATGCACAGAAACAGCTACACCCAAAGAAAGAACACTGGGAAACGAATGTGAACTATCTGCATTTTTGTTTTTCTTTTCCAGGTTATTTATACCTTCTGAATCCAATTCTCTTTGTTCAACAAGAGAACTATTTGGTTCTGCAAACATATATTGTATCTAGGATATACTGCAACATATCTAACATATATAGGTCTGCTTGCCATTTAGGGGAGGGGGGGGGGAATTGGAACAGAAGTGAGTGCAAGGGATAATGTTGTAAAAAAGTTAACCTGGTATGGAAAAAAAAATAAACATGTTTCAAAATTTAAAAAGAAAAAGAAAAAATAAAAGAGATAACTTTTAGTTAATTTGATTCGACAAAGGAAAGAAGAAAATAATTGTTAGTATCAAAAATGAAAAGGGTGAATTTTTCACCAACAAAGAAAAAAATCAAAGCAATAATTGGGTCCTATTTTGCCCAACTATATGTCAATAAATCTGATAATCTAAGTGAAATGAATACTTACAAAAATATAGATTGCTGAAATTAATAGAGAAGGAAATAATTTACTAAAATAGTCCCATTTTGGAAAAAGGAATTGAACAAGTTATTAATCAGTTCCCTAAGAAAAAATCTACAATGCCAAAAAGATCTATAAGTGAATTCCACCAAACATTTAAAAAACAATTAATTCCAATACAATGCAAACTATTTGCAAAAACAGGGAAAGACGAAGTCTTGCCAAATTCCTTTTATGACAGAGATATGATGCCAATATCAGAAACAAGGTATTGTTAAAACCAAGAACAAAAATTATAGACCAATTTCCTTTGCGAATATTCATGCAAAAATCTTGAAAATATATTAGGAAAGAGATTATATCAAGTTATCACCAGGATAAGATACCACAACCAAGTAGGATTCATAACAAATTATTCAGTGGTGGTTCAATTTTAGGAAAACGATTATCATGCTTGACTATATCAATATTCAAACTAATAGAAATCATGATTATCTCAATTGTTGCAGAAAAAGCATTTGACAAAACCCAATATCCATTACACTTAATTATTATCCTTAAATATGCTCTTTATTATTCTTAAAATACTAGAGAGCATAGGAATAAATGGAATTTTTCTTAAAATGATCAGTAGTGATAGCATATGTGACAGGAATAAACTAAAAGCTTTCCCAAAAGGAAAACTGGTAAAACAAGGCTGTCCACTATCACCATAAGTATTCAATACTTTATTAGAAATGTTAGCTTTAGCAATAGAAAAGGAAAAAAAAAGAAATTGAAGGAAATGAGGAAACCAAATTATGACTCTTTGCAGATAATATAATAGTAACCTTAAAGAATCCTAGAAAATCAACTGAAAAAAAAAAACTATTAGAAGCAATTAACAACTCTAGAAAAGTTATAGTATACAAAATAAATCAACATAATTCATCAGCATTTCTATGTTGCCAACACAATCCAGCAGCAAGAAATACAAAAAGAAATTCTATTAAATTAACTGTAGATTATATAAAGTACTTGGGAGTCTGTCAATACAAAAATCAGGATATATGAACACAATTACAAAGAACTTGCCACACAAATAAACTCAGTTAAAAAACTGGAAGAATATCAAGTACTGATCAGTAGACCAAGCTAATATAATAAAAATGACAAGTCTACCTAAATTAATAATTCAGTTACATACCAATAAAATTACCAGAAAATTAGCTTACTGAGCTAGAAAAAATACTAACAAAGTTCATCTGGAAGAACAAAAGTTCAAGAATTTGAAGGGAATTAATGAAAAAATGCAAATTAATCTGTTCCAATCCTAGAACTATATAATAAAATAATCATTAAAATCATTTGGTACTGAATAAAAAACAGTTTTCTTGATTTCCCTTTGATTTCTATTTTTAGGAGGTAGAACCCAGTAAGGAGATATAGGTGCTTTCTAACTCTTTGTTATTGTTGTTGTTGTTGTTATTGTTTGGATATTTCTATGTCATTGTGATCCTGACTCAAGGACACATTTTTTTTCAATTTTAGAATGCAAACCTCTGTCTTTTGTATCTCTTTGTTTTCCCTTTTCTCAGTGCTGTCTCTCTTCTCCAATCTCACTAGGTATCCAATCCTTAAGTTTCTTCAAGAGTATTCTGTTGTTGTGTCAATCATTTTGCTCCAGCACCTTCATGTTCTTACCTCTCTCTTTGGGGAATATGTCCTGTCTTTTAACTGTTGATATTTCTTAAAGATAAATTATTTCTTAACATTTAAAGTTTTCCAAGAATTCAGATTTATTTCACTCTTATGATTCATAAAAAGCTATTAAATTTCCTGGAATGTTTATTAAAAGTTACAGTGATAATTTCCAGAAACCACAGCCTTAATTTTAGTCCTGCATAGAAGAGAACATAGATAAATACATTTCATAAATTTAGCTTTCTAAAGTATGTGGATTAAAATTTCATGCTTCATGAAGTTCAAAGGAACAGATTAAATTCAGGAACATATTCTATTTCTTGGGCTCATCTTTCAGTTAGCTTAGTATTTTTATTGGACAATGGTAAACTTAGTGCTTATGTTGAATTAGAATATTTTTCATTCTTATGAAATTCAAAGTAAAAATATTTTAATCAATGCTCTTCTAGGCTTTTTGCCTTGAAGAAAATGATTTTTCCTTCCTTAAGTTTCTCATACTATTCTTCTTGAGTCTCTCCTTTCCATTTACTTGACTCTCCTTACTGTCATATTGATCTGTGTGTATGTCTTCCTCAAAAGATATACTTCACAGATGTAACTATCTATGTTTATAATATATATATACATATATATGCATATATATACATAATCTATAAATGATTTAACTTAGCATCCCTATAACATATCACAGCATTTTGTTTAATAAATATTTGTTGAATTTAATTTAATTATTGAAATCTTCATTTACATGGTTTTCCTTTTGACTAGATCCCAATTGTTAAGAGTTTCTTTTTTGTTTGTTTGTTTGTTTGTTTGTTTGTTTTACTGAAAGTTGATGGCAAAATCAGAGGACTACAGAAGAATCAAATTTATCACGTTATATTTAAGTCTATTTTCAATCCTACTTTCTTTCTTCTGGCTTTCTTTTATCATAGACCTTACAATTGTATTAGATATGACCCCAATCAATATATTGGAGAAGGAGCCAAAAGCACATCCCTGTATTATCTCATAATCTGAGAAAGAGAGAGAGAGATGGAAAGACAGACAGACAGACAGACACAGAGAGACAGAGACAGAGACAGAAAGAAGAAACAGAGACAGAATGAAAAGAGACATTTAGAAACTGAGACATTGACAGAGAGACAAACAAAGAGAGAGAGAGAGACAAAGAAACAGAGACAGAGAGAGGCAGAGGAAGAAGCAGAGAGATAGAAAGAGATGGGGGGGCAGAGAAAATGGAACAGCCTAAGGGTTAGTTGGAAAATTCAAACATAAAATTCAGTGGATCATTTTTTTCTCCAACTCAGGTCAACATAGGAAAACATAACAGGCATCAGTTCATGAACACTACAAACATGGTCTAGACAGGAGGATACTGCTCAAAAACTTCTGTCCTGAATAAGGATTGAAGCTCTCAATAAGAAGTCTCAGATTTAACACAAAGGAACACTAACTGTTCAGAGAACATGTGTCAACTGGCAACTCTGTCACTCATGCCCCAGAGATAGGTCACAGACTCAGTGAGGGTTAACAAAGAGTTTACCTAGGAGTAGAGGATAAGGACAAGAAGAGATGATAGGTTTGAGTCAGTGATTTGTGAAAAAATCAGGAATAGAAATAAACAGCATCTAGAGTATCTAGGGGGAAAAAAAATTTTCAAATTCATCCTAAGGCAGGGCAAAACCTATAATGTAATAAAAAGGACAAAAAGTTTAGAACAAAGGAGAGTTTGAAGTTTTGTCTCTCTGAATCTGAAAAATCTTTTAGCCAGTTATTAGCAGTTGCTTCTAACTACAATCAGTTTGATTTCCAATAAGGAGCAAGTTTATAACTGGGTTCCTCAGATCCAAAAATGAGTCAGGACTCAAATTTATAAAAAATCAAGCCATTCTTCAATTGATAAATGGTCAAAGGATATGAACAGACAATTTTCAGATGAAGAAATTGAAACTATTACCACTCATATGAAAGAGTGTTCCAAATCACTATTGATCAGAGAAATGCAAATTAAGACAACTCTGAGATATCACTACACACCTGTCAGATTGGCTAAGATGACAGGAAAAGATAATGATGAATGTTGGAGGGGATGCGGGAAAACGGGGACACTGATGCATTGTTGGTGGAGTTGTGAACGAATCCAGCCATTCTGGAGAGCAATCTGGAATTATGCCCAAAAAGTTATCAAACTGTGCATACCCTTTGATCCAGCAGTGTTTCTATTGGACTTATACCCCAAAGAGATACTAAAAAAGGGAAAGAGACCTGTATGTGCCAAAATGTTTGTGGCAGCCCTGTTTGTAGTGGCTAGAAACTGGAAAATGAATGGATGCCCATCAATTGGAGAATGGCTGGGTAAATTGTGGTATATGAATGTTATGGAATATTATTGCTCTGTAAGGAATGACCAGTAGGATGAATACAGAGAGGCTTGGAGAGACCTACATGGACTGATGCTAAGTGAGATGAGCAGAACCAGGAGATCATTATACACTTCGACAACGATATTGAATGAGGATGTATTCTGATGGAAGTGGATTTCTATGACAAAGAGACCTAACTGAGTTTCAATGGATAAATGATGGACAGAAATAGCTACACCCAAAGAAGGAACACTGGGAAATGAATGTGAACTATTTGCATTTTTGATTTTCTTCCCGAGTTATTTTTACCTTCTGAATCCAATTCTCCCTGTGCAGCAGGAGAACTGTTCGGTTCTGCAAATATGTATTGTATCTAGGATATACTGCAACATATTTAACATGAATAGGACTGCTTGCCATCTTGGGGTGGGGGAGTGGAGGGAGGGAGGGGGAAAAAACGAAACATAAGCGAGTGCAAGGGATAATGTTGTAAAAATAAATTATCCTGGCATGGATTCTGTCAATACAAAGTTATTATTAAATAAAATAAAATTTAAAATAAAAAAAAATGAGTCAGGAATACCCAAAAAATCAACAATGCCCAAGAGAACACAAAAAAGGACTAAACAAAGTCCAGATGCTCTCTTCAAAAGTGTGCAAAGCCTGGCCTTAGCACAAAATTCAATTTTGAAAAGTAAAGCTAGAGAATGTGTAAACCAAACAGAGCCCCACCATAAAGAGTTATTATAGTGACAAATCACCAACCTAAAAGAAGAGAGTAATTCCAAAATGTCTTCAATCAAAGCCTCAAAAGAACAACATAGTTTGGATTCAATTTCAACTGCAATTCCTAGATGAAATGAGCCAAAAAATTTAAGAATTTAAAATGTTATAAATAATAAATGTGTTATAAATTATATTATAAATAATATATAAATGATGTTTTAAATAATAACAATAAATGACAGTGCTAGACAAAAGATTTTGTTAAGAGGGGAGAGTTATAGATGAGACTTGTTATAATCCTATGAAACCTTATCCAAGCAACAAGTTTCCCAATAATTAGAATGAATAAAAGAGAAATTAACTTACTTCATGAGGACAAAATGTATTGAGTCAGAAGATTAAAAGAATATAAGAAAAATTATTTATAAAAAATCTTGCCTAAAAAACAAATGACTGTGTGTATCAGAGAAATAAGAAAAATCTGGAGTCTGATGAAGACATGGGTTTTGATCTGTTTGACTAAATTTTCTGATTATGTTGAATAAAAACCTTAGTTCAAAAAATATGAAGTGATTCATTCAAAAGTGCATTGATTCTATAATACATATTAATTATACATTTTATGAGTATTGGGCAATGGGTGGTTAACTCTCCTAAAATATACTTAGGAAGACTACATATGATTATGCAACTGTCCAAGGTTGAGAGAACTAGATCTGAAAATTGTTTCTCTTACAATGTCAATAGGATGAAGTTTATTCAATCTTAAGTGAATTGTGTTCCTTGGTCCCAGTCTGCATGCTTATTTTACTGGACATATTCAAAAAGAGAATGAGTTAAAATGGGTGTCAGTGAAAATTAATTCCTGCACCTGAATAAAACTCTGGAACTATTGGTGGTGGGTCATTATCTTACATATGAGGGACAGCTCTTTCATTTAAAGCAACAATTTACCCATTGAATGAAATCAAATTAATAGCCAAGGAAATTCCTCTTGCAGCTTGGTGAAATTCCAAACTTTGTGGCAGGATCATAGTTATCAAATATTATATTGTCTAGCATTGCTGTTGCCATTAAACCTTTGATTATGACAGGAATTAGGACTGAGATCAAATCAAACTATGCTAATCTCAATCAACAACAAGTTCACAAATGAAAAAAAAGGTGCTGTTTTCACAATTCATTGACTGTCTTTAACTTTCTATCAGAACTCTATTCCCTATGCCCATAGAACATTCCCATCCACCCAACATCATTAATCAGCCACATTTAATGTTTTCTTATTACTTATGACGAAATTGAGGCATTAAGAAGTAAAAATACCTTTCTACAGATGAAAAATTACTGTCTAGATAATTTTTTTTGGAGGTGACATAATTTTTTTTAATTTTATTTAATAATTACTTTAAATTGACAGCATCCATGCCACAGTAATTTTTTTACAACATTATCCCTTGCACTTGTTTCTGTTCCGATTTTTCCCCTCCTTCCCTCCACCCCCTCCCCTAGATGGCAAGCAGTCCGATGTATGTTAGATATGTTGCAGTATATCCTAGATAAAATATATGTTTGCAGAACCGAACAGTTCTCTTGTTGCACATGGAGAATTGGATTCAGAAGGTATAAATAACCTGGAAAAGAAAAACAAAAATGCAGATAGTTCACATTCGTTTCCCAGTGTTCTTTCTTTGGGTGTAGCTGTTTCTGTGCATCCTTGATCAATTGAAACTGAGTTAGGTCTCTTTGTCAAAGAAATCCACTTCCATCAGAATACATCCTCATACAGTATCATTGTTGAACTGTATAATGATTTCCTGATTCTGCTAGTTTCACTTAGCATCAGTTCATGTAAGTCTCTCCAAGCCACTCTGTATTTATTCTGCTGGTCATTTCTTATAGAACAATAATATTCCATAACATTCATATACCACAATTTACCCAGCCATTCTCCAATTGATGGGCACCCATTCAGTCAATTTCCAGTTTCTAGCCACTACAAACAGGGCTGCCACAAACATTTTGGCACATACAGGTCCCTTTCCCTTCTTTAGTATCTCTTTGGGGTATAAGTCCAGTAGAAACACTGATGGATCAAGGTATGCACAGTTTGAAAACTTTTTGAGCATAGTTCCAAATTGCTTTCCAGAATGGCTGGATGTGTTCACAATTCCACCAACAATATATCAGTGTCCCTGTTTTCCCACATCCATTCCAACATTCCGCATTATTTTTTCCTGTCATCTTAGCCAATCTGACAGGTGTGTAGTGGTATCTCAGAGTTGTCTTAATTTGCATTTCTCTGATTAATAATGATTTGGAGTATATTTTCATATGACTATAAATAGTTTTAATTTCTTCATTTGAGAATTGTCTGTTCATATCCTTTGACCATTTATCAATTGGAGAATGGTTTGATTTCTTTTTTTTTTAATTTTTATTTAATAATAACTTTATATTGACAGAATCCATGCCAGGGTAATTTTTTTACAACATTATCCCTTGCACTCGTTTCTCATCCGATTTTTCTCCTCCCTCCCTCCACCCCCTCCCCTAGATGGCAAGCAGTCCTATATATGTTAAATATGTTGCAGTATATACTAGATACAATATATGTTTGCAGAACCGAATAGTTCTCTTGTTGCAAAGGGAGAATTGGATTCAGAAGGTATAAATAACCTGGAAAAGAAAAACAAAAATGCAGATAGTTCACATTCGTTTCCCAGTGTTCTTTCTTTGGGTGTAGCTGCTTCTGTCCGTCATTTATAAATTGAAACTCAGTTAGGTCTCTTTGTCAAAGAAATCCACTTCCATCAAAATATGTCCTCATACAACATCGTTGTTGAAATGTATAATGATCTCCTGGTTCTGCTCATTTCACTTAGCATCAGTTCATGTAAGTCTCGCCAGTACTCTCTGTATTCATCCTGCTGGTCATTTCTTACAGAACAATAATATTCCATAACATTCATATACCACAATTTACCCAGCCATTCTCCAATTGATGGGCATCCATTCAATTTCCAGTTTCTAGCCACTACAAACAGGGCTGCCACAATCATTTTGGCACATTCAGGTCCCTTTCCCTTCTTTAGTATTTCTTTGGGATATAAGCCCAATAGAAACACTGCTGGATCAAAGGGTATGCACAATTTGATAACTTTTTGGGCATAATTCCAGATTGCTCTCCAGAATGGTTGGATTTGTTCAAAACTCCACCAACAATGCATCAGTGTCCCAGTTTTCCCGCATCTCCTCCAACATTCATCATTATTTTTTCCTGTCATCTTAGCCAATCTGACAGGTGTGTAGTGGTATCTCAGAGTTGTCTTGATTTGCATTTCTCTGATCAATAATGATTTGGAACACTTTCATATGAGTGGTAATAGTTTCAATTTCATCCTCTGAAAATTGTCTGTTCATATCTTTGACCATTTATCAATTGGAGAATGGCTTGATTTCTTATAAATTAGAGTCAGTTCTCTATATATTTTGGAAATGAGGCCTTTACCAGAACCTTTAACTGTGAAGATGTTTTCCCAGTTTGTTGCTTCCCTTCTAATCTTGTTTGCATTAGTTTTATTTGTACAAAGGCTTTTTAATTTGATGTAATCAAAATTTTCTATTTTGTGATCAGTAATGGTCTCTAGCTCATCTTTGGTCACAAATTTCTTTCTCCTCCACAAGTCTGAGAGATAAACTATCCTATGTTCCTCTATTTTTTTTATAATCTCGTTCTTTATGCCTAGGTCATGGACCCATTTTGATCTTATTTTAGTATATGGTGTTAAGTGTGGGTCCATGCCTAATTTCTGCCATACTAATTTCCAATTATCCCAGCAGTTTTTATCAAATAATGAATTCTTATCCCAGAAGTTAGGGTCTTTGGGTTTGTCAAACACTAGATTGCTATAGTTGACTATTCTGTCTTGTGAACCTAACCTTTTCCACTGATTAACTAATCTATTTCTTAGCCAATACCAAATGGTTTTGATGACTGTTGCTTTATAATATAATTTTTGATCAGGTACAGCTAGGCCACCTTCGTTTGATTTTTTTTTCATTAATTCCCTTGAGATTCTCAATTTTTTATTGTTCCATATGAATTTTGTTGTTATTTTTTCTAGATCATTAAAATATTTTCTTGGAATTCTGATTGGTATAGCAGTAAATAAATAGATTAGTTTAGAGAGTATTGTCATCTTTATTATGTTTGCTCGGCCGATCCAAGAGCACTTAATATTTTTCCAATTATTTAAGTATGACAATTTGTGTGGAGACTTTTTTATAATTTTGCTCATATAATTCCTGACTTTCCTTTGGTAGATAGATTCCCAAATATTTTGTGGTATCAACAGTTATTCTGAATGGAATTTCCCTTTGTATCTCTTGCTGTTGGGTTTTGTTGGAGATGTATAAAAATGCTGAGGATTTATGGGGATTTATTTTATAGCCAGCTACTTTGCTAAAATTATGAATTATTTCTAATAGCTTTTTAGTAGAATCTCTGGGGTTCTCTAGGTATACCATCATATCATCTGCAAAGAGTGATAGTTTGGTTTCCTCATTGCCTACTCTAATTCCTTTAATATCTTTCTTGACTCTTATTGCTGAGGCTAGTGTTTCTAATACGATATTAAATAATAATGGTGATAGTGGGCAACCTTGCTTCACTCCAGATCTTACTGGGAAAGGTTCCAGTTTTTCCCCTTTGCATATGATGCTTACTGATGGTTTCAAATATATGCTCCTGACTATTTTAAGGAAAAGTCCATTTATTCCTATGCTCTCAAGTGTTTTTATTAGGAATGGATGTTGAATTTTATCAAATGCTTTTTCTGCATCTATTGAGATGATCATATGGTTTTTGTTTGTTTGGTTATTGATATAGTCAATTATGCTAATAGTTTTCCTAATATTGAACCAGCCCTGCATTCCTGGTATAAATCCTACTTGGTCATAGTGTATTATCCTGGGGATGATTTTCTGTAATCTTTTTGCTAATATTTTATTTAAGATTTTAGCATCAATATTCATTAGGGAGATTGATCTATAATTTTCTTTCTCTGTTTTCAGCCTTCCTGGTTTGGGTATCAGTACCATGTCTGTGTCATAAAAGGAGTTTGGTAGGACTTCTTCAATCCCTATTTTTTCAAATAGTTTATTTAGCATTGGAGTTAGTTATTCTTTAAATGTTTGGTAGAATTCACATGTAAATCCATCTGGTCCTGGGGAATTTTTCTTAGGGAGTTGATTGATAGTTTGTTCTATTTCTTTTTCTGAGATGGGACTGTTTAGGATATTTACTTCTTCCTCTGTTAGTTTGGGCGAGCTATATTTTTGAAGGTATTCTTCTATTTCATTTAAGTTGTTGAATTTATCAGCATAAAGTTGGGCAAAGTAACTCCTCATTATTGCTCTAATTTCCTCTTCATTAGTGGTGAGTTGTCTAGATAGAATTTAAATCAGGACACTTGATTCTAAGTCCGGTGCCTCATTTTCTAAACCACATTATTAATTTCATTAGGTTAACCAAAAATCCAATATAATATTATAATAGGTTTAACACTTAATCCTGGATTACTGAAGAATGAGATAAAGAAAATGGTATTTATTGATTGGACAAAGATTAGAAAATATATTTTAAAAGCAGAATGTATTGTAAAGCAATTTGATAAAATTAATTTTATAGTATGGTTTACAAAAAAAAGAGAATTGTAATAAACAAAAAAATCTTATACTAGCAAATTTCATCAAAAATGATTATTTATGCAAAAAGTCACCTTTATCCAAATCATACATGTTGTTTTTGTAAGAAGAATTTGAGATATGGATATTTTTAGAGTTCATTGTAAATTGATTTTTCTACAAAACAGGAGGTAGAGCTTTACTTAGCAAATATCTTAAATTTCAAAAGGGAAAAAAAAACACTTTCCACAAGCTTTTTTTTTTAATATGAGTTTTTTTGGGGGAGAGATAGGGAGGTTGAGAGAACAAATAAAACCCATCCTTGAGAAATCTAGAATAATCAGTTTTCTGTAAGATTTGAAATTTGCCAAATGCCAGTAGGAAGGCTTAGGGATATGAGACTCTACAATTTCATACTCTTTTGACTATAGTCATTAAAAGGAGATGGGGATGGGAGGATAGCAATTAGAAGATATCATGAAGAAATTTTGGTAAAATATTTTCAGATACAAATTATGTTCCCTAATCCACTCTTATTTTTATTATTTCCCTATCAATCCTACTCATTCTGGTATTTTGTACAACAATGCAGAATGATGAGAAACAAAAATGTATTGAATTACTCAAAGGAAAAAAAAAACTATTTTCCACTAATATTTACTCTAAATTCTGTCTATATCTGAGGTTCCCTCCCCCTTTCTTGGAGTGATTTCTTATTTCATATTTTGAAGATTATGATTTATAATGTGTTTATTGGTATATCTAAATTTTAATGTACTACTTCAAAAAGAAATCAAGCAAAGGCTAAGTGCCACCTCTAACTTCCCATAGGAACTTTTTTCTTTTTTATAGGATAAAATGAAGACAAGGAAGTGAAAATGAGATAATACATAAATTATTTTTTTGAAAAAAAAATTTAAACAGTATAAATTTTCTTGTATAGAAAGATTACCTGGTCTAAGGAATAGAGACTCATATTCATAATATGGAAGATATGTGTTCATTTCCTGACTCTCCACAAAATGTCTCTTTGACCCTGTAAGAAACAAAATAGCTTACCAAGAACTCTACTGACTCACTAAGAATTCAGTAAAGATTTGCTTTACATTCTTTCAAGAATGGGTACTTAGATAAATAGATGTACCTTTGAAACTCCAAAGGCAGCATTTTATTTCCTATCCTGAAGCACAAGTCCCTTCCCTGATTCCTTGCTAATTGGATGTTACAAAACTTAGAGGACATGAATCTCTATCCCTCATTACATAGCCAGTCCCTGACCCAAAAGAGTTTACATTCTAGAAGGGGAAAAGTAGCAGAGGAGGGCTAAGGATAAAGACAAAAAATTCTTTTAAAATCTCAGGCCACTACCCCAATTATAGAAATCAGTTCCTGCCCACAAGGAGTTTACATCCTTTTAGGGGAAGTTAACCAGTTTCCACCCTTGATTATTCCTTGATGTCTTTGTGGGTTTTAGTTTTTAATTTGTTTTATTTCTCCAATTAATTTTCATAACTGTGGAAAATAAATGTCTATCTTTTTCTCACAACACTGAGTTAGTCACTTAACTTCTTAATGTCCATCAAAAATTCTGAGATTACAGGTTGAAGAACAAGTTTATATCTTCATTAATAATAACAATTAATAATAAAGGAGAAAATTATTAATCAGTAGTTCCCTAAAATGATGAAATGAGAGGGCCAGTACAAAAACAAAATGCAAGTGCCAGTACACACACACACACACACACACACACACACACACACACCAAATTCTTCTCTCAGGATGAAACAAAGCCATGTGTTTTTCTCCAACTGCCTGAGTAATGGGTTTAGGTCAGTCTCCATGGCATTGACAGTAGGTTTGGATTAAAAAGTTTAGGAAACAGGCGTCCTGCAGTCTGGGATAGAGATAATTGACTGATTGTGTTTAGAAATGAAATTTGCCTTTCACACAAATGTGATCAAAACCAAAGACAAGATCAATGATGTAAAGAAATAGGTGTGTGACACTTAACACCATAGACCAAGATAAGATCAAAATGAGTCCATGATTTAGGCATAAAGAACAAGATTATAAATAAATTAGAGCAACATAAGATAGTTTATCTCTCAGACTTGTGGAGAAGAAAGAAATTTGTGACCAAAGATAAACTAGAGACCATTACTGATCACAAAATAGAAAATTTTGATTATATCAAATTAAAAAGCCTTTGTACAAACAAAATTAATGCAAACAAGATGAGAAGGGAAGCAACAAATTGGGAAAAACATTTTCACAGTTAAAGGTTCTGACGAAGGCCTCATTTCCAAAATATATAGAGAATTGACTCAAATTTATAAGAAATCAAGCCATTCTCCAATTGATAAATAGTCAAAGGATATGAACAGACAATTTTCAGATGATGAAATTGAAACTATTACCACTCATATGAAAGAGTGTTCCAAATCACTATTGATCAGAGAAATGCAAATTAAGACAATTCGGAGATACCACTACACACCTGTCAAATTGGCTAAGATGACAGGAAAAAATAATGATGAATGTTGGAGGGGATGCGGGAAAACTGGGACACTGATGCATTGTTGTTGGAGTTGTGAACGAATCCAACCATTCTGGAGAGCCATCTGGAATTATGCCCCAAAAGTTATCAAACTGTGCATACCCTTTGATCCAGTAGTGTTGCTTCTGGGCTTATATCCCAAAGAGATACTAAAGAAGGGAAAGGGACCTGTATGTGCCAAAATGTTTGTGGCAGCCCTGTTTGTAGTGGCTAGAAACTGGAAATTGAATGAATGGATGCCCATCAATTGGAGAATGGCTGGGTAAATTGTGGTATATGAATGTTATGGAATATTATTGTTCTATAAGAAATGACCAGCAGAATGAATACAGAGTGGCTTGGAGAGACTTACATGAACTGATGCTAAGTGAAACTAGCAGAATCAGGAAATCATTATACAGTTCAACAATGATACTGTATGAGGATGTATTCTGATGGAAGTGGATTTCTTTGACAAAGAGACCTAACTCAGTTTCAATTGATCAAGGATGCACAGAAACAGCTACACCCAAAGAAAGAACACTGGGAAATGAATGTAAACTATTTGCATTCTTGTTTTTCTTCCCGGGTTATTTTTACCTTCTGAATCCAATTCTCCCTGTGCAACAAAAGAACTGTTTGGTTCTGCATACATATATTGTATCTAGGATATACTGCAACATATTTAACATATATAGGACTGCTTGCCATCTAGGGGAGGGGGTGGAGGGAGGGAGGGGAAAAATCAGAACAGAAGTGAGTGCAAGGGATAATATTGTAAAACATTTCCCTGGAAATTGTGATTCATGAATGAAGGTGTATGAAATAGAATTGGACAGAGGTATTAGAAGCAGATCATAGAGAGCTTTGAATGTCAAGGGTTGGATTATGTGTATGTGTTTAAACTATCTCTTGACCTTGAACAAACTTCATTTGGCTTTCATGGCTAGTGAATTCAATAGTCAAGCAGATTTGTTTTGTTTAGTAATAACTTACAGTGTCAAAACAATCTATGAGTCTTTAAGTCTTAAAGTTCTCTGACATTTTATTTCAAGTATGTGTGGTATATATTCAGATATGATACATTTTCTTTTCTTTATATCTTTCAAAGTACTTTGATTCCAACATTGTGAAATTGTTGGTCCTTTCTGAAGAATGAACAACATCAATAGTATTTTGCATCCTGCATGTGGAGTACATTTCCATAGTCTATATATACAACTATTTTCATGTCATTGATTCTTAGGATCACAAAATTATAAATAGTTGGAAGGGGTCAAAAATCCATATATTAAAAAGAATCTTTTATAATATACCCCACCAGCTTCAGCAGCTTCTGTTTAATGATATTTAGTGAGGGGAAATCTACTATGACCTCAGTGAATAAGATACTTGACTTTTAAACAGTTCATATTGTTGAAAAATTTTGTTATGCATTGAACATATGTAGTGGCCAGAACTCTGAAAAGGTACACTGAAAAGGAATCATAGCATGGTGCTTATAGCTGTGCATACTTAATGTGAGGTAATGAGGTAATTGTACAGAAAGATTTAATGGCTGAGGGAGGAACACAGAGCTCTCTCAACCACAGTGCTCTCAGACAGAGAAGTCTTCAGGCTCCAGACTCCAGAGTCCAGACTCCATCTATGACCAACCACGCAGTGGCTCTCCTGCCTCCTTCACTTCTCAACCTAAAGACCAAGGATTCTGGCTGATTCCAAGGTCCTCCAGAGAGCTAGCCTGGACTTTACATTTAGGTGTCTTACGTGAACTAAGAGTCTTTACTCATTAGTTCAACTTTCGCGATCATAAGGACAGTGGAGTAGTCCCTGTAACCAGGAAATAGGGTGAGTATACAAATAGACAAGCAGGAAATTTTGGTAAGGGTAGTCACTTTAATTTTTTAGCTGAAAAGGGGCAAATACCAAGCAAAGAGCCTCTTCTACCCCAAGGGAAGTGTGATGAAAGCAAAGTTAGATTAATAAAAAGCCAACGTTTGTTGGTAACTCGGGATCAGCTTCCTGGACTTTTAGAAACATTAAAGTACATGCCCTTGGTTCTCTAAGTAAGAAGAATTAGAGCCAAAGAAGTGGGAGAGCAACTATTTGAATGTTATGAAAATAATGGTCCTGATTCAATTCCCGAAGAAACATTCTCTCTATATAATATAATACAATTGACTTTGAATAATTACATAAAGTTTAGAATAAAGAAAAATAAGAAAGAGCAGGAGAGAGAGGGTATTAACAAAGCAGCTGAAATATATGGAGAGTGGGATCTTGAAGACCATTCCAATAAGCACAGTCAAACAAGGAACTGTGAGGAGAAAGAGGAAGAGGTGGGTGGGACTGAAAATGCAGTTGAAGGGCATAGCCAATTAGACCAAGTCAAGTACCATGCCAGCTCAGTTTCACCTCCACCTACATCAGAGCAGGCACTTTTAGGACATTTCCCATCTTCTGACCTTCTCCTCTCAATTTAACCTTCATGGGTGGAGGGAGGAGGAGGAGGAAAAGGAGGAGGAGTGAGAAGGGCAGTGACATCATTACCACCATCCATACAGAAGCTCTACCCCACCACCTGTGACACCATTACAAAGGGTGCTAATGAAAGCAAAAGAGGAAGGGCAGGATACATCTGATTTGAGAATAGAAACATATCCTGTGATTGAAAAGTTTAACTTTTCAGGTCAAGAAAAAAGAAGACACACTCCTTTTAATCTAGAAATTATCAAAGATCTTAAAATGGCTTGTAGTCTTTATGGGTCTATATCATATTATGTTAAGATGTTATTAGAAAGAATTTGGCTTTTGAAGTTTTAACATCTAATGATTGGAAATCTAGCAAGGACAAGGTTAGAACTTGGAAAAATTTGATGTAGCTTTCTGAGTATAGTGAACTCTGTAGAATACAAGCTCAATGAAATAGACAACCTGGAGTTAATATACCAGTCACCTCTGATCAACTAGCAGGTTAAGGTCTTTATGCAGACACTTTAGCACAGATTAATTTCTCTATAGCAGTATATGAGCAAATTGTTGCTGCTCCTATCAAAGAATAGGGTACCCTCCCAGGAAGACAAGACAGAGAGGAAGCCTTCACAAAAATAGGATGAAGCCCAAATGAATCCTTGGCTGACTTTATGGGACATTTGCAGACAGGTGATATAAACTATAGGTAAAAATGCAGCAACAGAAATTATGATAAGACAACTTGCTAAGTAAAAGGCTAAAGAGGTTTATAGAAAAATTATACTAGGACTACACAAGAATGCTCCTTTAGATGAGATCATAATACGTTGTTCCACAGTGGACACAAATACCTTTTATACACAGGCTATGATGCAGACTTCTCAAGATCTGAACAGAGGAAGACAGGGTCCCTTTTGGCAAGGAACTAACAGAGAGACTCATCAATGCTTTAAGAGTGGTAAAGTAAGACATTTGAAAGCTCAATGTTGGCATGAAGATAGAGTAAGAGAACAAGGCCCAAAACCCCATATGCAAATGGGCTTCCATTGGGCATCAGAACATAGAATGATTCGGGAAAATGGGATGTGGGGCCCAGCTCCAGGGCCCCAGGCAAAAAACACTTGGGGCATGATGGCAGCCTATATTATACCCAGAGAATCTAGAAGTTCAGTACTCAAACTTGATCAATCACCTGAGAAGCAAACTGATGGGAGAAAGAGATTACAATTGAGGAGAATAGAGTTGTATGCAGCTGGGACTGCTGAAA
This sequence comes from Antechinus flavipes, assembly GCF_016432865.1. Lineage (NCBI taxonomy): Eukaryota > Metazoa > Chordata > Mammalia > Dasyuromorphia > Dasyuridae > Antechinus > Antechinus flavipes. The sequence continues at coordinate 361,782,070 of NC_067401.1, forward strand.
TATTCCCCTGGAGAGGTGAAATATGTTCTTCTCCAGCCTACAGATCCTTTACCTCCACATAAATTAGACTTGACCATTTCATCTTCTGAGTGCTTACAAAACAGTGTCTATCCTACACAGATGTGGGAAACTGGAGAATGAGTAGACTTATCAACCAGGAGAAGTAGTAATATGAGGTTCACTGATACAGGCTCCTAAGAGGAAATCTGGTAATATTTGCCCAGATTTTGAGTCCCCAAAACAGAATCCAGCTGATATAGCTGACCATTCTATGCTCACTATCTATGTAAATGGCATAACATTGGAAGGCTTGGTAGACACGGATGCAGATCATACAGTCATTAGAAGTGCCACCTGGCCCAGTCATTGTCCAAAGGTTAAGTCAGATATCTATATGTCTGGCATAAGAGGATCAATAGCAGCTGAAGTTAGTGATACTCCTCTGAGATGGCATTTGAAGGTGAAACAGGAGTTTTTACTCCTTTTGTAGTTGAAAAAGTCTCCATCAATCCGTGGGGAAGTGACATCTTAAAACAATTAGGATTACAATTGAGTACTTCAGCTTTTTAGGGAGGTCTGCCATTGAAGGTTTACCAACACTCTCATCTGTTCCTTTTCAATGGAAAACTGATATACCAGTGTGGGTAGAACGGTGGTCCTTAGGTAGTGAAAAAATTCTCACCTTATTAGTTATAGTACAGGAACCACTTGACCAGGGACACTCACAACCTTCTCTAAGTTCTTGGAATTCCCCTGTATTTGTTGTAAAAAATAAATCTGGAAAATGGAGGAAATGAACAGATGGAAACTATGGGAAATCTCCAGCCTGGACTTCCATCTCATACTTAATTGCCTACAGAATGGCCGCTTTGGGTTATAGACATTAAGGATTGATTCCATTCTATCCCTTTAAATAGGGAGGATATGAAAAGAGTTGCCTTTTCAATGTCAAGTGTTGATTTAGCTAAGCCTTATAAAAGATATGAATGGATAGTTTTACCACAGGGAATGAAAAATAGCTCTAGTACGTGTCAAATGTTTGTTGATGCTGCTCTTACTCCAGTAAGAAAAGCACTTCCAAAAGTTGTTATTATATTACACAGTTGATATCTTAGGGTTAGCACCTGAAGAGCATACCTTAGAAACATGTCTACAAAAGACCATAGAAACACTAAGGAACTACAAATTGCATATAGCTTCATATAAAATTCAAAGGCACACTCCTTTTCAATATTTAGGATATGAAGTATATCCTAAGGTACTCACAATACAAAAGTTTCTTTATGAACAGAGAAGATGAAAACCTTAAATGACTTTCAGAAATAGATAGAAGATATACAATGGATGTGTCCAGTGTTAGGCTTAACTACCTTTCAATTACAACCATTATATGACATTTAAGGGGAGACCATGCTTTAAACTTGTAACACTTTTCTCTAAAATGTAATGTTCCCTGGGAAGAGGTTTCTTGAGGGTCTTCGGGGAGCAGTCTTCGTTTCAGCTCAGCAATCACGCAAAATGCAGCCAGGTATTAAAGTCCAAATCCTTTATTTTCTCTTTCCAAGTCTTGTCTCCTTCCCTGTAGCCTGGTTAGCTTTCTTTTTTTTTTTATAATAACTTTTTATTCATAGAACCCATACCAGAATAATTTTTTACAGCATTATCCCTTGCATTAAATTCTGTTCCGATTTTCCCCGCCCTCTCTCCATCTCCCCTCTCCCCCCTTCCCCCGCCAGATGGCAAGCAATCCTTTACATGTTGAATAGGTTACAGTATATTCTGGATACAATGTACGTGTGCAGAACCAAACAGTTTTCTTGTTGCACAGGGAGAATTGAATTCAGAAGGTATAAATAATCCGGGAAGAAAAACAAAAATGCAAGCAGTTTATATTCATCTCCCAGTGTTCTTTCTCTGGGTGTAGCTGCTTCTGCCCATCTTTGATCAATTGAAACTGAATTAGCTCTCTTTATCGAAGAGATCCACTTCCATCAGAATACATATCATTGTTGAGGTATATAATGATCTCCTGGTTCTGCTCATTTCACTTAGCATCAGTTCATGTAAGTCTCGCCAGTCCTCTCTGTATTTATCCTGCTGGTCATTTCTTACAGAACAATAATATTCCATAACATTCATATACCACAATTTACCCAGCCATTCTCCAATTGATGGGCATCCATTCAATTTCCAGTTTCTAGCCACTACAAAGAGGGCTGCCACAATCATTTTGGCACATTCAGGTCCCTTTCCCTTCTTTAGTATTTCTTTGGGATATAAGCCCAATAGAAACACTGCTGGATCAAAGGGTATGCACAATTTGATAACTTTTTGGGCATAATTCCAGATTGCTCTCCAGAATGGTTGGATTTGTTCAAAACTCCACCAACAATACATCAGTGTCCCAGTTTTCCCGCATCCCCTCCAACATTCATCATTATTTTTTCCTGTCATCTTAGCCAATCTGACAGGTGTGTAGTGGTATCTCAGAGTTGTCTTGATTTGCATTTCTCTGATCAATAATGATTTGGAACACTTTCATATGAGTGGTAATAGTTTCAATTTCATCCTCTGAAAATTGTCTGTTCATATCCTTTGACCATTTATCAATTGGAGAATGGCTTGATTTCTTATAAATTAGAGTCAATTCTCTATATATTTTAGAAATGAAACCTTTATCAGAATCTTTGATTGTAAAAATGTTTTCCCAGTTTATTGTTTCCCTTCTAATCTTGTCTGCATTTGTTTTGTTTGTACAAAAACTTTTCAATTTGATATAATCAAAATTTTCTATTTTGTGGTCAATAGTGATCTCTAGTTTTTCTTTGGTCATAAATTCCTCCCTCTTCCACAGGTCTGAGAGGTAAACTATCCTATGCTCTTTCAATTTATTTATAATCTCATTCTTTATGCCTAGGTCATGAACCCATTTTTGACCTTATCTTGGTGTATGGTATTAAGTGTGGGTCAATGCCTAGTTTCTGCCATACTAATTTCCAATTTTCCCAGCAATTTTTGTCAAATAATGCATTCTTATCCCAGAAACTGGGGTCTTCGGGTTTGTCAAACACTAGATTATGAAAGTTATTGGCTGTTTTGTCCTTTGAACCTAACCTATTCCATTGATCAACTAGTCTATTTCTTAGCCAATACCAGATGGTTTTAGTAGCTACTGCTTTATAATATAATTTTAGATCTGGTACAGCTAGGCCACCTTCATTTGATTTTTTTTTTCATTAATTCCCTTGAAATTCTTGACCTTTTGTTTTTCTACATGAACTTTCTTGTTATTTTTTCTATTTCATCAAAGTAGTTTTTTGGGAGTCTGATTGGTATAGCACTAAATAAATAGATTAATTTAGGTAGTATTGTCACCTTTATTATATTTGCTCACCCAATCCAAGAGCATTTAATATTTTTCCAGTTGGTTAGATCAAACTTAATTTGTGTGGAAAGTGTTTTGTAGTTTTGCTCATAAAGGTTCTGATTTTCCCTTGGCAGATAGATTCCTAAATATTTTATACAATCAGTAGTTACTTTAAATGGAATTTCTTTTTGTAACTCTAACTGTTGGGTTTTGTTAGTGATATATAAGAATGTTTATCAAACTGTGCATACCCTTTGATCCAGCAGTGTCTCTATTGGGCTTATAACCCAAAGAGATACTAAAGAAGGGAAAGGGACCTATATGTGCCAAAATGTTTGTGGCAGCCCTGTTTGTAGTGGCTAGAAGCTGGAAACTGAATGGATGCCCACCAATGGAGAATGGTTGAGTAAATTTTGGTATATGAATGTTATGGAATATTATTGTTCTGTAAGGAATGACCAGCAGGTTGAATACAGAGGACTGGCGAGACTTACATGAACTGATGCTAAGTGAAATAAGCAGAACCAGGAGATCATTATATACCTCAACAATGATACTGTTTGAAGATGTATTCTGATGGAAGTGGATCTCTTTGAGAAAGAGAGCTAATTCAGTTTCAATTGATCAAAGATGGGCAGAAGCAGCTACACCCAAAGAAAGAACACTGGGAGATGAATATAAACTGCTTGCATTTTTGTTTTTTTTCCCAGATTATTTATACCTTCTGAATTCAATTCTCCTTGTGCAACAAGAAAACTGTTCGGTTCTGCACATATATATTATATCCAGGACATACTTAACCTGTTCAACATGTAAAGGATTGCTTGCCATCTGGGGGAGGGGGTGGAGGGAGGGAGGGGAAAAATCGGAACAGAAGTGAATGCAAGGGATAATGCTGTAAAAAATTACCCTGGTATGAGTTCTATCAATAAAAAGTTATTTTTTAAAAAATTAAAAATATATATAAGAATGCTGATGACTTATGTGGGTTTATTTTGTATCCTTCAACTTTGCTGAAGGTGTGGATTGTTTCTAATAACTTTTTAGTAGAGTCTCTGGTGTTCTCTATGTATACCATCATATCATTAGCAAAGAGTGATAATTTGGTTTCCTCATTGCCTATTCTTATTCCTTTAATCTCTTTCTCAACTCTTATTGCCAAAGCTAGCATTTCTCATACAATATTAAATAGTAATGGTGATAGTGGGTACTGGTTAGCTTTCTTAAAGGCCTTTTGTAGTCTTGGTTTCAAGAGCTTGAGCTCTGGCTTCTGAATCTCCCCGATTGCCTTCTCTGGCTTCTGAATCTCCAGGACTGAATCCTGGTTGAGGTTCCTATCTTATATATGCTCTCTTAAAGGGGTGAATCTTGTGGAACTAGAATAAGTACTAAATTGTACTGAATTAGAGAACTGTTAAGCACTATACTAAACAACCATTGTTTCTATCAATTCCACTGACATAGCACCTTATTTCAACTTCTGATCCATAACATAAACTCACCCTAACAACTTACAAAAGAAGCTCAAGAAGCTTTGAAAGAATTTGAACTGGTTTTATCCAATGTGGTTGAAAGAGTCACTCAAAAATCCTTGGAAATATCTGTTTCCTATATCAGTAGTTACTTTAAATGGAATTTCTTTTTGTAACTCTAACTGTTGGGTTTTGTTAGTGATATATAAGAATGCTTATCAAACTGTGCATTTCACATTTTGTGCACATTGTGATCTAATAGACCTTTTATACCAATGCACAAATTAATGTATGCTGTGAAACCATTCCAGATGGCAAATTTGATTGGCCACAGCTCCAAATTTTACACACAGATCTCCATTAAAGATAATCTGACTATTACAAAATTGACAATGGATTCTTGAGGAAAAGGTTTCTAAGGTTCCTCTTTAAGGACCAACTATTTTTACAGATGCATCCAAACAAAGCATTTGTGCTATATACTCTCATGACTTAACTATAAAGAGAGCAGTTGGAACTCCTTTTCAATCCACTCAGCAGAATGAATTGTATGCAATCATGCACGCTCTTACTTATTATCCAGGAGATGTAAATATAATATCTGATTCTGCCTATTCAGTAGGTGTGGTACAAAGAATTGCCACAGCACAAATAAAATTTGTAGTTTCTAATATATATCATCTCCTTAAGGAACTTCAAAAGCAAGTGAGAAAACATCCAGGTAAGATTTATATCTTTCATGTCTGTGGTGATCTTTTTCTTCTCAAAAACGCAGCCAGGTGATAAAAGTTCAGATCTTTTATTATTCCAATATAGCCCGGTTAGCTTAGAGGCCTATCTCTCTGCTTGGTTCCAAGAGCTCTCTCCGAATGTCACCAAATCCAAAGGTCTGGTCCTTCAGCCTCTGCCTCAGTTTTCTTCAGCCTCCAGCCAGCTCCAACTCTTCATGTCATTCCGCTGAAATCTCGACTTGTAGCATCTTCACTCTCCAGAGAACTCTCCGACTGGCCCATTGGCCTATTTATGCTCCTTCCAGAGAGAGGGATTATGGGTAGTTCTACTTAGTACCTTGTTTCAGGTTCTGCCCAAAACATCTTCTTGTAAGATTAGATCAACTCTAATTACTTAGCAGTTAGTAAGGATTCCAACATCTCCCCCTTTCTTTTGTTTTAAAACATAGGGGGTTTCTGAGGGGGTACACATAAATCCATCAATATGGGCCAGAACTTTGTAACAGATATACATGGTATACATAAATCCATCAATATGGGAGGCATTATACATAATTTACAAAAGCACACAGCAATATAACACAGGCTAGTGGTAATGTAACAAATAACATGAATCAACATGAAAATTTAACTACTGCAAAAGTCTCATCAACAATCTTTCATCTCAAGAAATCCAATGATTCTTGCAATTGCTTAAAATACATAAGCACATAGTAATATAACACAGGCTAGTAGTAATGTAACAACATAAATCGACCTGAAAATTTACAAATGTCCATAAGTCCTAGAAATAGTCCATAAGGAATCCATTGTCCATTAGTTCATGCGCCAGGAATCTAATAATTCCTGTAAGCTCTGAAGTACTGCAAAAGTCTCATCAACAATTTTTCATCTCAGGGAATCCAGTGATTCTTGCTGGTTTTTCAGGAACTGAAAGCTGAAGATTTTAAAGTTCTTTTGACAGTCTCATTGTTAGCCATCTGATTCCTTTTCCACCTGTGGAAATATAAGCAGATCCTCTTCCCCAAGCAGTTAACCTATCTAATTCTCTTCTATTTTCCACTTTTGGGATTTCTCCTCATCATCTGGTAATTACATTGGAGCTGTTTGCATTGGATATTGTCTTGTTGTCTTAAAAGGCCTGTATTCTTCCCAACTGTAATCCTGATTGCTTTTCTGTTGGTTGATGACATCAGAGTCCTGAATTTCTAAAGTCTCTCTGGGTGTAACCTCAGCTGCTATCATGCCCCACCTGTCCTTTGATTGATACTTTAGAGCTGGGCCCTGCCTCTCATTCCTCTGGGTCAATATACATTTAGAGGCCCAGTGAAAGCCTCGGTTACATTTTGGACATGGGGTTTTAGGTTTTCTCTCACCCTGTCTTCTCACTCTATCTCCATATCTACAATGAGCTCTCAAATGTCCAACTTTTCCGCAATGAAAACATCGACGAGTTTCTCTAGAATTCCTCTGCCAAGAAGGACCTTGTCTTTCCATGTTCATCATAGTCTGGGCATAATAAGCATTTGTGCCCACTGTGGCACAGTGTCTTATGATTTCCTCTAAAGGAGCATCTTTGTGTAGCCCCCATATAATTCTTTTGCAAACCTCATTGGCATTTTCCTTAGCCAAATGTCTAGTCATTATTTCTGTTGCTGCATTGTCTCCAATGGTTCTTATTACAGCTGTTTGTAAACGTCCCACAAAATCTGCAAAAGGTTCATTGGGACCTTGCTCTATTTTTGTGAAAGCATTATTTCCATCTTTCTGTCCAGGGAGAGAATTCCAGGCTTTTATTGCAGCCTTAGAAATTTGCTCATAGACTGTTATGGGATTGGCAATTCTTCCTCCTGTACTTTCCTTTTCATCATTCTATCACTTAAATAACTTCTTATAGCCAATTGTATTACATTATATGTATTAATTATTGAGTTAGGCCCATTTTTATCATAGAATTGACAAAGATCCTCTCCAACCAATTTCCATTCATCTAGATCTAATTCCTTATCAAGAGAGAAACAAGGACATATGTCCTTTACAGTTTGTAAAAATTCAGTGATTTGCTGTAAACTTATAATTAAACCTTGGCTTTTCATAATTTTGACAATGCTCTCTAAACATTTTCCTTGAACAGAAACAGGCTCTTTTCTAAATATCTGTCCCATCTTAGCTGAAATTCTACTTTAACTCTTTTAACAAAATTTCTTTGTTGTACTCACTCTAATTTCTGGGTTGAAGAGTCTTTTCCACTGGATCAGGATCAGAGGCTTTTCCACTTGAATCAGGATCGTAGCTTTTCCACTGAAATCCACTGAGGGGTCTATTTGTCCCACGTTCAGGGCGCCAAAATGTGGTGATCTTTTTCTTCTCAAAAACGCAGCCAGGTGATAAAAGTTCAGATCTTTTATTATTCCAATATAGCCCGGTTAGCTTAGAGGCCTATCTCTCTGCTTGGTTCCAAGAGCTCTCTCCGAATGTCACCAAATCCAAAGGTCTGGTCCTTCAGCCTCTGCCTCAGTTTTCTTCAGCCTCCAGCCAGCTCCAACTCTTCATGTCATTCCGCTGAAATCTCGACTTGTAGCATCTTCACTCTCCAGAGAACTCTCCGACTGGCCCATTGGCCTATTTATGCTTCTTCCAGAGAGAGGGATTATGGGTAGTTCTACTTAGTACCTTGTTTCAGGTTCTGCCCAAAACATCTTCTTGTAAGATTAGATCAACTCTAATTACTTAGCAGTTAGTAAGGATTCCAACACATGTCCACACACATAGTGGACTTCCAGGTCCTATTTTTCATGGAAATTCAAAGTCATATGATCTTCTAACTATGTTAAACAATAGTCCTTTATTTCAGGCAGCCCAAGAATATCATTCTAAATATCATCAGGCTGCTCTAACTTTATGTTTGCAATTTAGGATAACAAAAGAGGAAGCTAAGAGTGTATTAAAAGCCCATACACCTTGCCTTCCTTTCCATGCTCTTATGCTTCCTCCAGGGAAGAATCCTCATGGTTTAAGACCCAATGAAATTTGGCAAATGTATGTGACGCATTGTAATTCTTTTGTTCATCTGTCTTTTATCCACATTGTAGTAGACACCTTTTCAGGATTTATTTTTGCAATACCAGCAGCAAAAGAGACAGCAGAGTGGTCACTGAATTTCTTATACAACCATTTGCAATTATGGGTGTGTCACAAGCAATAAAAACAGATAATGGGCCTGCGTGTACTTCTAAAAAAAAGCCAGAACTTAACAAAAAGTTTGATCTACAAATATAGAACTCAAGAGAAATCTAAAAAGGTAAAGATTAATCTTGGGAACTATATTTCGGCTATAAAGATGTATAGAGAATATATGTATGCTTTGTTCTAGAAACTAGATGTGGAAAGGACATTGTACCAGAAAAAGGGTAAAGTGGGGGTTACTACATCTCATGAAGAGGCAAAGGAAACCTATTATATCTGAGAGAAAGAATGGAGGGGGATGAATATAGTGGGTATCTTACTGCCTTCAGAATTGGCTTTAAGTGAAAAATTTTAGATATATTCAATCTATGGTGAAACTTTTTTTTATTAACTTTTTATTGATAGAACTCGTGCCAGGGTAATTTTTTACAACATTATCACTTGCATTCACTTCTGTTCAGATTTTTCTCCTCCCAATTAATGAAAAAAAAATCAAATGAAGGTGGCCTAGCTGTACCAGATCTAAAATTATATTATAAAGCAGCAGTCACCAAAACCATTTGGTATTGGCTAAGAAATAGATTAGTGGATCAGTGGAAAAGGCTAGGCTCACAAGACAGAATAGTCAATTATAGCAATCTAGTGTTTGACAAACCCAAAGCCCCTAACTTCTGGGAAAAGAATTCATTATTTGATAAAAACTGCTGGGATAATTGGAAATTAGTATGGCAGAAATTAGGCATGGACCCACACTTAACACCATATACCAAGATAAGATCAAAATGGGTCTATGACCTAGGCATAAAGAACGAGATTATAAATAAATTAGAGGAACATAGAATAGTTTATCTCTCAGACTTGTGGAGGAGAAAGAAATTTGTGACCAAAGATGAACTAGAGACCATTACTGATCACAAAATAGAAAATTTCGATTACATCAAATTAAAAAGCCTTTGTACAAATAAAACTAATGCAAACAAGATTAGAAGGGAAGCAACAAACTGGGAAAACATTTTCACAGTTAAAGGTTCTGATAAAGGCCTCATTTCCAAATATATAGAGAACTGACTCAAATTTATAAGAAATCAAGCCATTCTCCAATTGATAAATGGTCAAAGGATATGAACAGACAATTTTCAGAGGATGAGATTGAAACTATTACCACTCATATGAAAGAGTGTTCCAAATCATTATTGATCAGAGAAATGCAAATTAAGACAACTCTGAGATACCACTACACACCTGTCAGATTGGCTAAGATGACAGGAAAAAATAATGATGAATGTTGGAGGGGATGCGGGAAAACTGGGACACTAATGCATTGTTGGTGGAGTTGTGAACGAATCCAACCATTCTGGAGAGCAATCTGGAATTATGCCCAAAAAATTATCAAATTGTGCATACCCTTTGATCCAGCAGTGTTTCTATTGGGCTTATATCCCAAAGAAATACTAAAGAAGGGAAAGGGACCTGTATGTGCCAAAATGTTTGTAGCAGCCCTGTTTGTAGTGGCCAGAAACTGGAAAATGAATGGATGCCCATCAATTGGAGAATGGCTGGGTAAATTGTGGTATATGAATGTTATGGAATATTATTGTTCTGTAAGAAATGACCAGCAGGATGAATACAGAGAGGACTGGCGAGACTTACATGAACTGATGCTAAGTGAAATGAGCAGAACCAGGAGATCATTATACACTTTGACAACGATATTGTATGAGGACATATTTTGATGGAAGTGGATTTCTTTGACAAAGAGACCTGAGTTTCAATTGATAAATGACGGACAAAAGCATCTACACCCAAAGAAAGAACACTGGGAAACGAATGTGAACTATCTGCATTTTTGTTTTTCTTCCCGGGTTATTTATACCTTCTGAATCCAATTCTCCCTATGCAACAAGAGAACTGTTCGGTTCTGCAAACATATATTGTATCTAGGATATACTGCAACATATCCAACATATAAAGGACTGCTTGCCATCTAGGGGAGGGGGTGGAGGGAGGGAGGGGAAAAAAATCGGAACAGAAACGAGTGTCAATATAAAGTAATTATTAAATAAAAAATTAAAAAAAAAAAAGATTTTTCCCCTCCCTCCCTCCACCCCCTCCCCCAGATGGTAAGGAGTCCTTTACATGTTGAATAGGTTACAGTATATCCTGGATACAATATACGTGTGCAGAACCAAACAGTTTTCTTGTTGCACAGGGAGAATTGAATTCAGAAGGTATAAATAATCCGGGAAGAAAAACAAAAATGCAAGAAGTTTATATTCATCTCCCAGTGTTCTTTCTTTGGGTGTAGCTACTTCTGCCTATCTTTGGTCAATTGAAACTGAATTAGCTCTCTTTCTCAAAGAGATCCACTTCCATCAGAATACATCCTCAAACAGTATCATTGTTGAGGTATATAATGATCTCCTGGTTCTGCTCATTTCACTTAGCATCAGTTCACGTAAGTCTTGCCAGTCCTCTCTGTATTCATCCTGCTGGTCATTTCTTACAGAACAATAATATTCCATAACATTCATATACCACAATTTACCCAGCCATTCTCCAATTGATGGGCATCCATTCATTTTCCAGTTTCTGGCCACTACAAACAGGGCTGCTACAAACATTTTGGCACATACAGGTCCCTTTCCCTTCTTTAGTATTTCTTTGGGATATAAGCCCAATAGAAACACTGCTGGATCAAAGGGTATGCACAATTTGATAATTTTTTGGGCATAATTCCAGATTGCTCTCCAGAATGGTTGGATTCGTTCACAACTCCACCAACAATGCATTAGTGTCCCAGTTTTCCCGCATCCCCTCCAACATTCATCATTATTTTTTCCTGTCATCTTAGCCAATCTGACAGGTGTGTAGTGGTATCTCAGAGTTGTCTTAATTTGCATTTCTCTGATTAATAATGATTTGGAGCATATTTTCATATGTCTATAAATAGTTTCAATTTCTTCATCTGAGAATTGTCTGTTCATATCCTTTGACCATTTATCAGTTGGAGAATGGTTTGCTTTCTTATAAATTAGAGTCAATTCTCTATATATTTTGGAAATGAGGCCTTTATCAGAACCTTTGATTTCTATGGTGAAACTTCTCCCATTTCATTGAAAAGTGAGAAGGGAAAAGTGAAAAGGCAAGGAATAAGCTAAGGAGGTAAACTTAGCAAGTGTTGATTTATATTGTCTTCTTAGTTTTTTTTTTTTTTTTTTTTGGATGCAAATGGCATTTTATGTCCAAAGTATCTTGAGATTACTTTGTATCACTGAACCACTGAAAAGGCACAAATGAAACCCTGGTTGTCCTTGTTGTACTCAGCATTAATTCATGTAAATCTTCCCAGGCTTTTCTATAATCAGCTTGTTCATAATTTTTTATAGAACAATAATATTCCATTATCTTCATATATCACAACTTCTTCAGCCATTTGTGAACTAATGAGCATCTACTAATTTTCCAATTCTTTGCTACCACAAAAAGAATTGCTACAAACATTTTTGGACATGTGGGTACTTTTCCCTTCATTATGATTTCCTTGGGATATAGACCCAGTAATGGTGCTGTTGTGTCAAAGCCTTTGGACATAGTTCCAGATTGCTCTTCAGGCTGATTGATCAATTCAAAATTCCACCATCAATGCATTTGTATCCTAGTTTTCCCACATTCCCTCCTATATTTTTTATTATCTTTTCCTTTTCTCTTAGCAAATCTCAAAGATGTGAGGTGGTACCTCAGAGTGGTTTAATTTACATTTATCTAATCAGTAGCGATTTAGAACATTTTTTTATATGACTATATATATGGTTTTAATTGTGTCTTCTGAAATTTATCTATTCATAGTCTCTGAGCATTCATAAATTGTGGAATTACTTGTGTTGTTATAAATCTGACACAGTTCTTTATATATTTTAGAAATAAGATGTTTATCAGAGACATGGGCTATAAAGATTTTCCTCCCAGTTTTGTAGTTCCATTTTAACCTTGTTTCTGTGGTTTTCTTTATGGAAAACCTTTTTAATTTAATGTAATCAAAGTTTTCCCTTGTACTTTTCATAATGTTCTCTAGTTCTTTTTTTGGTCATATATTTCTCCTTTTTCCAAAGATTGGATAGTAAATTATCCCTTTTTTTCTAATTTATAATATGATTCTTTATACCTAAATCATGCTTCCATTTTGAACTTATTTTTATATGGAGTGTTAAATGTAAGTCTATGCTGAGTTTCTGGTATATTATTTTTCCAGTTTTCCAGCAATTTTTTGTCAAATACTTCTTATTCCAGAAGTTGGAGTTCAGAGGTTTGTCAAATACTAGATTGCTATAGGCCTTGATTACTGTGTCTTGTGTATCTAATCAATTCCATTGATCCACCATTCTATTTCTTAGCTGGTACCAAATTATTTCAATTATTACTGCTTTATACTATAGTTTTGGTTTGGTACTACTAAACTACCATCCTTTATATTTTTTCCATTAATTGCCTTGATATTCTTGACCTTTTCTTCTTCCATACATGTAGAGAGTTGGAACTCTGGTGAAGTATACTTGAAAGAAGAATAAGTGCAACAAAGTGTTAACTCAGTGGAATTGATGAGATAATGGTTCTCTAGTTTACATATACTTAGTACTTAGCATGGTGATTAAATGGTTCTTTAGTTCACACATATTCAGTATGCTCTAATGATATGATTGTAATGGGGTATTTAAGGGTTGAGAGGACTAGAAATGAGACATTCTATCTTTGACCATTCAAGTAGACCAGGTAGTTCTCCTGCCTCCTGCACTCCTTGACTAAGATCAAGAGTGAGTCAGTCAGAGTGAATAGACTCTGAAGCAGACAGACTATGGAGGAGAGACTGAGTGAAGAAGAGTGTGCTGTAGCTAGATTTCAGACTCGAGATGCAAGAATAAAGACTTTAGACTCTACTTCTAACTATCTTCCTGGTAACTATCCTGCTGAGACCAAGGACCATCTGGAGGTCTTCCAGAACACTAGCTTGAACATTACATGTATGAATTTTGTTATTATTTTTTCTAGTTCAATGAAATGTTTTGGCACTGAACAAATAGATCACTTGAGTCAAAATTGTCATTTTCATTGTATTAGCTCAAACTAGCCATGAACAATTGATATTCTTTGTTGGGGTCCTCAGCTGATGCAGTCCTGCTGACACCAGCAGAGGTCTGAGCACTTACCCACAATTATCATCGCCTCTACAACCTTTGGATATCTCCAGATATGACAGAGTAGACAGACACCACTATACAGTTAAGAAGCTTTATTGCTTGGTTACATCATCCTGTCTGCTTTTCCTGTCTGCTTCTGCTTTCTCTCTCTCTGCTGTCCTGTATTTATATCCCTCTCTTCTGCCCCTGCCCACATGCCTCAGCAACAAGTATGAGTATAGCTTGTGTATCTCAGAGCCCAACCCTTGTGATGATGGAGGTTATCTTGATCTGGTGCCGGCTTGATGCTTGAGCTGATTGCCAGAATGTAATGAGGACACGTAGTTAGCCAGGGGGGGGGGGGGGAAACATATACCGTAGGACCTCAATATCCATTCCCAAGAGTGTGCTGACTGAGAACTAACCAGCTACAGACTACAATGTCAGGCTGCACAAGATTTGTTTTTTCACATACTGGTTGCTTATGCAAATAGGGCATTGCGAGCAGGGTACACATTGATAAAATTAATGCAGACTCTTGTTATCCCTAGCAATTCTTCCAATTGTTTAGATCAGATTTTGTTTGTATGTGAAGTGTTTGGTAAATTTGTTCATATAGTTGTTGGGTTTGTCTTGGCAGATAGATCCCCAAGTATTTTATTTTGTCTACAGTAATTTTAAATGTAAGTTCTTTTTTTTTTTAATTCCTTGCTGATGGGCTTTGTCAGTAATATATAGGAATGTTGATGATTTGTGAATGTTTATTTTATATACTACACATTTGCTGAAGTTGTGATTTTTTTCTGTTTGGTTTTTGGATGATTTTCTAGAATTCTCTAAGTATATCACTGTTTCTTCTGTGAAGAGTGATAGTTTTATTTCCCCATTGCCTATTCTAATTCCTTTAATTTCCTTTTCTTTTCTTATTGCTAAAGTCAACATTTCTATTGCAATGTTTAATAACAAGGGTGATAATGGGCATCCTTGTTTCACCTCTAATCTTACAGGGAATGCATCCAGCTACAACTTTTTACAAATAATACTTACTGTAGGTTTTAGATAGATATTTATTATTATTTTAATGAAAGCTTCCTTTATCCCTATGTTCCCTAGTGTTTTTAATATAAATCAGTGTTGTATTTTGTTAAAAGCTTTTTCTGCATATTGAGATTATCATATGATTTCTGTTGATTGTGTTATTGAAATGGTTGATTGTAGTAATAGTTTTCCTGATATTAACCAGATCTGTATTCCTGGTGTAAATCTCACTTGGTCATAGTGTATTATTTTACCAAAAAATTTCTGTAATCTCTTTACTAATATTTTATTTATATTTTTGCATTAATATCGATTAGGAAGATTATTCTGTAATTTTCTTTCTCTTTTTTGGCTCTCTGGTTTAGCTTTCAGTTTTTTCTTTGTGTCATAGAAGGAATTTAGCAGAACTCCTTCTCTGCCTATTTTTTCAAATAGTTTTCATGCTATTGGAATTAATTGCTCTTTAAATATTTGATGGAATTCACTTGTGAATTCATCTGGCCCTGGAGATTTTTTCTTAGGAAGTCCAATAATGATTTTCTTTTTTTCTAAAATAGGACTACTTAAGTATTTTAGTTCCTCTTCTGTTAACCTGGGCAATTTATATTTTTGTAAATATCCATCCATTTTGGTTAGACTGTCAGACTTGCTACCATAGAGCTGACCAAAATACCTGCTAGTTTGTTGGAATCTTTACAAACTGTTAAGTCATTAGAGTTGATAGATTATTGATCTGATCTTCCAAGGAGATGTTTTGGGCCAGAACCTGAAACAAGGTACTAAGTAGAACTAATTGATACAATGTTTGTGTTCACATATTTACTCATTGGAGTTCACATGTCTGGGAGATGATATATAAAGAGGCTCTTAGCTTCGGGTGAGTTAGTTACTTCGGATTAGAGAGAGTTACTTTGGAACATTGACTGGGGTCCAAGAGGAGCACTCTGGGAGGAAGCCCACAAGCCCTCTCTCTGAGGCAAGAGAGATTCATTCCATTTTCCACTTGGCTGGCTGGAGGTTGAAGGACAAACCTTTGGATTTGGAGACATTCAGAGGGAGCTCTTGGAACCAAGCAGAGAGATAGGCCTTTCAACTAACCGGGCTATTTTTGGAAGGAGAAAATAAATGTTTGTATTTTATCACCTGGCTACATTTGGGGTAATTATTGATCTGAACTGATACTAAGGCTGCCTCCAGAAAACCTCTCTGAGAAACCTGCTCTCTCCCAAAGAGAATGATTATTATTTTAAAGAAGAAAAACACCATACTAGTTATTGCTTTAATTTCTTTTTCATTGGTGGTAAGTTTAGTTGGTAAGTTTGCCCCTTTATTTTCTGATGCTACTATTTTGGTCTTTTTTTCTTCTCTTTTTCCGATCAAATTTATCACAGGTTTATCTACTTTGTTAGTTTTTTTCATAAAACCAAGTTAAGCTTTATTAGGTCAATAGTTTTCTTGATTTCTATTTTATTCATCTCCCTTTTGAGTTTCAAAATTTCTAATTTGATATTAATTGGAGGTTTTTAATTTGTTCTTTCTCTAGCTTTTTTTAGTTGCAAGCCTAATTCATTGATCTCTTCTTTATTTTATTTATGTAGCTATTTAGAGATACAAAATTTCTTCTAAGAATTGCTTTGGATTTTGGCATCCCATAAGTTTTGGTATTTTGTCTCATTATTATTATTATTATTTTTTGGATGAAATTATGGATTGTTTCTGTGATTTGTTTTTTTGACCCTTTCGTTCATTAGAATTAAAATATGTAGTTTTCCATTGGTTTCTGGTCTATCTTTCCATGGCCCTTTATTAAATATAATTTTATTGCCTCGTGGCCTGAAATGAAAGCATTTACAATTTCTGCCTTTTTGCATTTGATTGTGAGATTTTTATGCTCTAATAAATGGTCAAATTTTGTGTAAGTGACATGTACTGCTGAAAAAAAGGTGTATTCCTTTCTATCCCTATTCAATTTGCTCCAGATGTCTAGCATATCTAGGATTTCTTAAAAAATCAAAGTGCATAGAAGATGAGCAAAGATATGATCAGACATCAGACATGCAGTAAACATATATATATATATATATATATTATATATATATATATATATATATATATATATATATATATGTATTTGTTTCTAGGCTAATAACCCAGACTGCACAAAAGAATAACTCTCAGAGAGGGAATATAGAGGTTGGGTATCACACATAGGGGAAAGTTTATATTCCAATTTTGGGTGCCAACACACCATGGGTCACATAGCCAATCCTTTCTGCATGTTATTCTTGAGGGTAATGGATAAAAAAGAACTGTCTGGTGTAGACCTTTTAGAGTTATTTTAAAGAAGTAAGAAGCATATGGGTATATATCCCTACATATATATAATTTTGTGTTCATAAAATCTATTGAATTAGAAAAGAACACATGGAAAGGACCATATTCTTCCTTATTCTTTAAGGTGGGGATATTTGTGGAGAATTTTCTCTTTTTTCTTCCCTCAGGAGGGAATAGAAACATGTTCTCTAAGATAAGTTTAGTAAGAACCTTATTAGGGAGCTCCTCTGTTTGCTGTGAAGCTTATTACATTTTTATTAATGTTAAGAAGAATTTGACTAAGTTTAAGAAGCAAGTTTTTGTTTAATTTCAAGAAAGCTGAGGGATATCATTCATCCTTTCTTTTGAATCAATTTGAAAAACAACTGGACCTATGATCTTATGACCTAGGTAGTAAACCGTTTATGTGGGAGGGGAGAGCTAGAGAACAAGTTTGGAGACTGACAAGGTAGTTTCAGATAATATCCTCTCTCTGAGGGGTCCAGGTAGAACATACCTATTTGTAATCTCAGGAATTATTCAGGTGATGAGTTGTGGGCACTCAAAAAAGGCACAAGGAGAGTAGGAGCTTGATACAACTAATCCAATCAGTAGAGCTAAATAACTGGCAGCTCAGAGGGGCTATGAATAGTCTCCTATTGGTTCAATACCATATTGAGTATTTTGAATCATTTTCTTAACCACTATACTAGCCTATGGGAAATATGTGTTAAGGCTGCCATATTCAAAATTATATTCATTTGTGAATTCCTGCAGATGGGTTGGAGAAAAATATGGGCCATTATCAATGACTAAGGTTTGAGGCAGACCAAAGCTTGCAAAGATACTTTTCAAGTAAATTATAATAGCTACCACTCATAAGATGTTTGGAGTTAGAGTCAACCCCTATTAGTTGGTGTGTGTTTCTCCTCAATGTTACAGAGCTGCTGCCAAGCAGCATTCTCCATGGGCTCAATGTTTTTGCTAACCACAAAACTGAATATCTTTCCTTCTGCTAGGCTACCATATTTAGACTTATTTCTTTCTAAATATTTTCTGCTCTTGATCTCTATCAGCATTTTTATAAAATAAGATGGTACTTACATTTCCTCATTTTCAAGTAGTGAAAGAAGTATGGATTCCCCTAATCATTGTCTCCACAAAAATCTCTTTGCTGTGACACTGTTTCCATTTTTATTTTCTTTAAATTGACCTCAATATACACCACCATATTTCTTATCTTAATTCTCCTGTATGACATAAAAGAGATTAGGAGAGTCTAATATATATAACATATATGAATAGTATTTCTAATTGTCATAAAATTCAGAGTGAAATTTACCAATATTTTCAACTTCTAGCCAGATATATGAACTTATCTTGAATAATGTTTATAGAATTAGTCACAGTTGATTTTAGAATCCATGCAGTTTGATTCTCAATCCAGCTCTTTCTACTGTCTTCCCTATTCTATCCCATTATCCTTACCTTTAACATACAACTACTACTATTACTATTAATATTATTACTACTACTAATATTATTACTAATACCACCACCTCCACCACAACCACCATCACTACCACCATCCTTTTACCATCACTAGTACTTCTACCTCCATTATTACTACTCGGGTTCTTCAACTATAGTCAAAACTATTCTTAGTCTTCATTCATTTGGACTTTTTTCAACATAACATAATTCTTTTGACCAATGACAAAAGTTTTATCCTGAATTAGTCAGTCAATGGTAATTTTGTCTTTGATATAGAAACAATTATCTGCATAAGAAATAATCTCGTCAATAAATTCAGGTGTGTTCGTTTAGTCCAACAGACTCTCAGAGTTGAATTAGATATTATTTTATTTTATTACTTGATCCATTAAATTTAGTTACTCACAAAGGTCTGTTAACTTTTCTAGTGAATGTGACTGATTTATATCTTTCTTCCATTATGATTTTCACCTCATGCCAAATTGTTACAACAGCCTTTTTTATCTGCCATCCCTGATTTCAGACTTCCATTCTTCTAATTCATTCTATAAACAAGGAACATATTGTTATCATTCACCTGCTTAATATCTTCAATGATTCCTTGTTCACATCAAGTGCTTCTACATGCTTAGGATAATATGTTCCCATTTATCTGCCAGATTTATTTGTTGCTATTTGGCAGATGATATTGTCAATAGTGGTACATTGATCATACTACCTCATGCACATGTCATGCTGATTATCACCCCAATGTCTTTGATCATGTTGCTCCCCTAGTGGAGTCCTCTCCATTCTTTATCTCAGATTTTTAGAACACTTTCTTTATAAATTACATTTGCATCAATGTGTGAAGAATAGTTTAAGACTGAATAGGAGATAGAAAAGATTATAGAAAATGTTAACTATGTAAAACTTGAAAGGTTTTACATACATGAAAGCAATGAATTTAAAATTAATGAGTGACATCTTAAATTAATAAGAACAAAACCATTTCCTAACTGAAAATAGCCAAACAACAATGAAAAGTCTGTTTGCAAATGAAGATATCCAAATTATCAACAATCATATCAAAAATACATGTAATCACTTAAAATTAGAGAAATGCAAATTGAAGCAATTTTTAGGTTTTACCTTATGTCCATCAGATTAAAGAAGGGAAACAAGATTTATTAAATACTTATTACATGCCTGACATTGTATGAAGTGCTTTACAAATATCTCATTTAATCCTTGCATCAACTCTAAGAGGTAGGTATTACAATTATCTCTATTTTACTATTGAGGAAAAAGAGGCAGGCAGTGTTTAAGTGACTTGTCCAGGATCATAAGGTAGTAAATACATGAGATCAAATTCAAACTCCCATCTTATTGACTCCAGGCTCAGTGCTTTATTCATACTCTACATAATGACACAAATTGGAAGAGCTGTTAAAAAAAAATAAGCATACAAGTGCACTGTTGGGAGAGCTTTTATTTAGCCCAGTCACTTTGGAGAGCAATTTGTATCTATATTCCAAGAATTACTGAATTGTACATACCCACTATTAGACTAATATCCCAAAGATATTAATAATGAGGAAAATGACCTAAATACACAAAATAAATTTATAGCAATTTTTATTTGTAGTAACAAAAATCCTGGAAAATTAAGGGATGACCATCTATTAGTGTGGGCAGTAGCTAAACAAATAAACAAATATAATCTTAGGCTACTTGAAGAGATTGAGGATGACTATGAAGAAAAGTCATCATAAATCTGTTCAAACAGCCAAAGATTATATTATTTATCTTGGTTACCATATGTGCTGAATCCCATTGAGTTTATAGATGTTAAGAGTTTAAGTGGTAGGAGAAGGAATTACTCCAATAAGTGGTCAACCAGTAAGTATGTCAAATCTTTTCTTTTCCCAGACCTCAGGCTCTACATTTGCAAAACAATGCAATTAGTTAATCAATAATCTTTGAGCATTTATACCATGATTTGGACAGATAGTAAAAAACAAAACAAAACAAAACAAAGAAACAAAAACAGAACCAAAGAAACAAAAAACCAAAACAGAAATCAGTTTTACAAAAGTTGAAAGGTTAACTCAAACAATTTCTCCACAGCAGTAGGTAGTTTCTTCTTCTTCAATAATAGGTGGTGAGAGGTTCTTTCTAGAGGTCATTCCAGCTGATATTTATTTTCTGAAAAAATCTTATCCAAGATTAGAGATAAACAGATGCTTGAGCTGCTTGCCTCATTGTTTCTTGCACAAGCTATAAGGGACATTTTTGAAAGAATAAGATATATACAAATTCATCTTCAACTGTAAAAACAAAGGAGTATCCTATATAAATGTTAGTACCATTTCATTAAAATTATCCAAGATTCAACATGACAGTAAATTGAGGTAGAAGCAATGCTTTCAGTTTTTCCCTGTTCATGTTCTTTTCCTTTAAAATTTGACTCATAGATACCACTACACACCTGTCAGATTGGCTAGAATGACAGGGAAAGAGAATGCGGAATGTTGATGGGGATGTGGGAAAACTGGGACACTGATACATTGTTGGTGGAATTGTGAACACATCCAGCCATTCTGAAGAGAAATTTGGAACTATGCTCAAAAAGTTATCAAACTGTGCATACCCTTTGATCCAGAAGTGTTTCTACTGGGCTTATACCCCAAAGAGATACTAAAGAAGGGAAAGGGACCTATATGTGCCAAAATGTTTGTGGCAGCCCTGCTTGTAGTGGCTAGAAGCTCGAAAATGAATGGATGTCCATCAATTGGAGAATGGTTGAGTAAATTGTGGTATATGAACATTATGGAATATTATTGTTCTGTAAGGAATGACCAGAAGGATGAATACAGAGAGGCCTGGCAAGACTTACATGAACTGATGCTAAGTGAAATGAGCAGAACCAGGTCATCATTATATACCTCAACAACAATACTATATGAGGATGTATTCTGATGGAAGTGGATTTCTTCAACAATGAGATCTAACTCAGTTTCAATTGATCAAGGATGGACAGAAGCAGCTATACCCAAAGAAAGAACATTGGGAAATGAATATAAACTGCTTGCATTCTTGTTTTTCTTCCTGGGTTATTTATGCCTTCTGAATTCAATTCTCCCTGTGCCACAAGAGAACTGTTCAGTTCTGCACACATATATTGTATCTAGGATATACTGTAACCTAATTAACATGTATAGGACTGCTTGCCATCTAGGGGAGGGGGTGGAGGGAGGGAGGGGAAAAATTGGAAAAGAAGTGAGTGCAAGGGATAATGTTGTTAAAAATTACCCTGGCATGGGTTCTGTCAATAAAAAGTTATTTTAAAAAGTAGAATTTGACTCATATTCTGTGAAATAGGAACTTATGCGATTATATGGGGTTTTCTTGTTATGTAATTACCACAGAATTACAATGTATAATATTTTGATTCAATAATATTGTGAATAGCAGTTTTCTCCTATTTATCATATCTTACAGAATAGGCAAAATGAAAGAGGGATTTGAAGGAGAGGTTTTGCTTTATTTTCAAATTCATGGTTTTTCTTTAATTTTGAGATTCTTTATAATTTTAGATATCAAATTGCCATTCAAAATGTTGTTTTTAAGAATCTTTTTTTTCTTTTAGCTTATTCATTAATTTCTTTTACTATTATTCTTTGATTAAACCTATGATTACATTGCTAAAGAAATCTCCCCTACTAAATCTACTAAATTTTGTAGAAATCTTCTATGTGACTCATAATCTTAGAAATATGCATGTAGATATTCTAAGATTAAGTGACTTACCAAGATTATATAGCCATTATGTATCAGAAGTGAAAACAGAATCAAGGACATTTTGAAGGAGAGATTGAGTTTATCCCTTTCTCTTATATCATGATAGTTCTCTGATGAGTAGCTGATAAAATAAACTCTTTCTATTTCATTCTGGTAATGTCAATATATCACTTTCCACAATTTAGTCAATATCTGCCATGAGTTTCTTGTAAAGCTTCATGGTTGGTTGTTGTTCTTTGTGCTTAAAAAAAAACCAAAAAACAAAAAGGCCATCACTGTGTTGGGGTCAAGACACAATGTGTCTGATTGTGACTGATCAGTACAATATAAGCTGAGAATGCTCTATCACAAGCCAGGTGAAAATAGTCCACATGAACATTCAGGATGGAAATGTCTCTAAGTTTGCACATCCATTTATAAAGTGAGCTGAATCAATGCAACATTATACATAGGAATAGCAACACTGTGTGATAAATAGTGATAGCCTTAGCTGTTCTCAGCAATACAATGATCCAACACATTGAATTCAACCAACAGAAAATGCTATCCACATCCAGAGAAAGAAGTATATAGTCTGAATGCAGATCAAAAAATATTATTTTCACTTTTTTCTTTTCTTGTGGTTTGTCTCTTTTTCAGATTCTTCTTTAATACCAAGACTAAAAGGGAAATAAGTTTTACATGATTTTATATGTATAAAACTAGATCAGATCATTGCTATCTTGAGAAGGGAGAAGGAAAGGAAGTGAAAAAGAAAAATTTGTAACTCACAATTTTATAAATATTAATAAAAATTATCTTTATATGTAATTGGAAATAATAAAATACTATTATGTGAAATAAATAAATTTGGGCAACTCATGTTTCTTTTGAATTATTGCAATTTTGATTTGCTCATAAAATAAAGTGCTATCTTGGATGTAGGCATCCCATGCTGGACAGTCCTGTGCCATAACCCCACAATAAATTCCATTTTTTTCCCCAGGGAGAACATGTGAGTAATTGCCTCATATGAATTCTCTGGAAAAGTCTTTAGTTAAAATATATATTTGACAAAAATTGGGAGCCAAGATGGCAAAGAGTAGATAGGTCTTTCTCTGAATTTTCTCTATTTGGCCACACCTACCCACCACTAGAAGGAAGTCAGTAGGACCAGCTGATAACATTGCAAAGCCATTGTTACCCGAGGAAGCTTGAAATAATCTCTGCTTTGCCTTAATAGCAGTCCTCAAGCTTTTAAAAAATGAGCAAAAAAGCAAATAGAATTCTCACCATAGATAGCTTTTATGGAGAAACACAACAGACCTCAAAACCTGAGGATTCCAAAGGCAAATCATTTCCAGATGAAACCAGAATGAGTTATATGAGTTGGTCCCCATCTCTGAAGGCTCTCTTGGAAGAATTCAGAAAGTGTCTTTAAAGAGTTAGAAGAAAAATGGAAAAGGAAAAGAGAACTTCGCAAGAAAGGTTGGAAAAGGAAGCACAGAAATTTTCTGAAAAAAAAAAAAAAAACTCCTTAAAATAGATTTGGTGAAATGGTAAAGTCATGTAATTCCTTATAAAACAGATTTAATGAAATAGAAAAAGCAATTAACTCCTTATGAAACAGATTTGATGAAATGGAAAATCATATGACTCCTTACAAAATGGATTTGAAAAATAAACCAATTTATTAAAAAATAGAATTTGTGAGATGAGTAAAAAAAATGAACAAAACATCTCATTTAAAATTTAAATTTGTCAAATGCAAAAAGGAGATAAAAAACCAAGAGAAGAAAATAATTCATTAAAAACTAGAATAGAACAAATGGAAGTGAATGACTCAATGAAACTTCAAGAATCAATGAAACAAAACCAAAAAGAAAAAAAATGTAAAATATCTCTTTGGAAAAAAGAATTAACCTCAAAAATAGTTCTAGGAGAGAAAATCTAAGAATTATCGGACTTCCTGAAAACCATGATGAAAAAAGGAGACTAGACATCATCTTTCAGCAAATTATCAAGGAAAACTGCCCTGATGTCCTAGTGTAAGAAGGTAAAATAGCCACTGAAAGGCTTCACTGATCACCTCCTGAAAGAGACTACAAAATGAAAACTCCAAGGAATATGATAGCTAAATTTCAGAATTGTGGGATTAAGGAGAACACATTGCAAGTAACTGGAAGGAAACAATTAAAATATTGTGAAGCCACAATTAGGATTATCCAGAACCTAGCACCTTATCATTTAAAAAATCAAAGAGCCTGGAATCTGATATTACCAAAATCAAAGGAAGTTGGATTGCAGCCAAGAGTCAACTATCCAGCAAAATTGAGCAATATCTTTCAGGGAAGAATGTGAACACTCAATGATACAGGTGAATTTCATTTTTTTTAATGAAAAAAGCAAAGCTGAACAGAAAATTTGATCTCCAAATAAAGAACTCAAGAAAAGCATAAAAACATAAAAAAGAAAAGAACTCTTGAGAACTGTATCTCTGTTATGGATATACTTAGAGCGTGCAGGTATAATTTGATTTTATTTCGATAATCTAAAAAAAAAAACTAGATTTGCAAAAAGGATTGTACTAGAAGAAGAGGAAAATGGAGCTAAAATGTAGTAAATTATATCTCATGAAGATGAATAATTATAATTGTTATTTATTATATTTGAAGGATAGAAGTGAAGGAGATGAACATTGTGTGAAGCTTATTCTCATCAGATTTGGCTCAAAGAGAGATTAGACATATTTGGTTTCACAGAGAAACTTGTCATACCTTATAGGGAAGTAGGAGGGGAAAGGAGAAAGGAAAGGTGAGGCTAATAGAAGGAAAAAAAAATAGAAGTAGTAGGGGACAAATATAAGAAAGTGGGAAGGGTTATAAAAGGGAAGGTTGTTTGAGAGAGGTGGACATCAGAAGGAAAATACTGTAGATTAGGGAAAAGAGAGAAAGGAAAGAGAAAAGTATAATTTGGTGAAGGTAAGATTGTGGGAATAATGTGAATGGGATGCCTTTTCCCATAAAACTGAAGTAGATGATAGACTGGAATAAAAGACAGAATCCTACAATATTTTGTTTACAAGAAACACATTTAAAATTGAGTGATACATTCAAAGTAAAGATAAAATACTGGAGCAGAATTTATTATACTTCAGCTGAAGTTAAAAAAGCAGGGGCAGTGATCCTGATCTCAGATCAGGCAAAAACAAAAACAGAGCTACTTAAAAGAGATAAGGAAGGAAACTACATATTGCTAAAGGGTACCATAGATAATAAAGTAATATCAATACTAAACATATATGCAACAAATGGTATAGCATTCAAATACCTAGAAGAGAAGTTAAGAGAGTTGCAAGAAGAATTAGACAACAATACCATACTAGTTGGACAATCTCAAAACTAGATAAATCAAATCACAAAATAAATAAGAAAGAAGTTAAGGAGGTAAATAGAATTTTATAAAATTAGGTATGATAGATATTTGGAGAAAATTTAATGGAGACAGAAAAGAATATACTTTTTTCCCCAGCAATACTTGGAACCTATGTAAAATTTGACCTTGTATTAGGGCATAAATCCTCAAAATCAAATGCAGAAAGGCAGATATAGTAAATGTATTTTTTTTCAGATTGTGATGTAACAAAAATTACATGCAATAAAAGCCCAAGGGAAAAAGGCCATAAATTAATTGGAAACTAATTAATCTAACCCTAAAAAATGAGTGGGTGAAACAATAAATTATATACACAAGCAATAATTCCTTCCAAGAAAATGACAATAATGAGACAACATAACAGAATTTATGGGATGTCACCTATTGTAATATGGGAGCTGTTGGAATACACAAGAGCTACCTGACAGTGGCTGCTGAGATCCAACCCAGACCTGCAATATGGATCTCCTATTGTGAAACAATGATACAAGGAGACTGAGAGGCAGTTGCTCTTCTCTGACCTCTCTAACTGAGAGACTGTCTCATTGTCTGACCTCTCTCCTCTTCCTTCTCCCTCCAATTTATCTCATTCTCAGTCCTCAAGACCTTTGTCAGCAAAGGCTGCTCTGCAACTCCTTCAGATATTATGTTTCATAGCTGTGAAGGCTCTAGGAGAATTGGCCTGTCCCTTAACAGCCACCAAAGCAGTTCTTAGGGGAAGTTTTATATCTGTAGATGTTTACTTGCATAAAATAGAGAAAAAGAAGATTAATGAATTGGGCATGCAATTAAATGCTAGAAAAAGAAATTTAAAAAACCCTCAATTGAATTCCAAATTTAAAATTATGACATTAAAAGTAAAGATTAATAAAATTGAAAGCAATAAAAATATTGAATTAATAAATAAAATTAATAGCTGGTTTTATGAAAAAAACAACAAAATAAATAAGGTTTTAATTAATGTTATTAGCAAAACAAAAGAAGAAAATCAATTTGTTGGTATCAAAAATGAAAAGAGAAAACTTTCTACAAATGAAGAAAAATTAGAATAATAATTAGGAGTTATTTAGCCCAATTATATGTCAATAAATATGATAATGTAGGTGAAATAGAGGAATACTTACAAAAATATAGATTTCCCAAATTAACAGAAGAGTTAAATTGTTCCATTTTAGAAAAAGAAATTGAACAAGCTATTAATCAACTCCCTAAGAAAAAAATCTCCAGGTCCAGATGGATGTATATATGAATTCTACCAAACATTTAAAGAACAATTAATTCCAATACTATGCTAACTATTTGGAAAAATAGGGAAAGAAAGAGTCCTACTAAATCCCTTCTATGACACAGATATGGTGCTTATACCTAAACAAGGTTGGGTCAAAACAGAGAAAGAAAATTATAGACCAATTTCTCTAATCAATATTGATGCAAAGCAAAGAAATTATATCAAGTTATCACCAGCTTAATACACCATGAACAAATAGGATTTATACCAGACCATGCAGGGCTGGTTAAATATTTGGAAAACATGAGTGTAATTGACTATATCATTAATCAAATTAACAAAAACCATATGATCATCTCAATAGATGCAAAAAAAGCATTTAATAAGATCCAACACGCATTTCTATTAAAACACTAGAGGAATAAATAGACTTTTCCATAAAATGATCAGTAGCATCTACTCAAAACCGTAAGCAAACATCATATTTAATGGGGATAAACTACAACCATTCCCAATAAGATCAGGAGTGAAACAAGGATGCCCACTATCATTATTACTATTCAATATTTTACTAGAAATGTTAGCTTTGGCAATAAGAGAAGAAAAAGAGATTAAAGGAATTAGAGTAGGTAATGAGGAAACCCAATTATCATTCTTTGAAGGTAATATGAAATGTACAAAAATGTTTGTGGCAGCCCTTTTTGTAGTGGCAAGAAACTGAAAACTGAGAGGATGCCCATCACT
Organism: Antechinus flavipes; assembly: GCF_016432865.1. Lineage (NCBI taxonomy): Eukaryota > Metazoa > Chordata > Mammalia > Dasyuromorphia > Dasyuridae > Antechinus > Antechinus flavipes. The sequence goes on from NC_067401.1 coordinate 361,810,011, forward strand.
TGGAGAATGACTGAACTATTTATGGTATGTGAATGTTATGGAATGTTATTGTTCTATAAGAAATAATCAACAGGATGATTTCAGAAAGGCCTGGAGAAACATACATGAACTGAGGCTAAGTAAAATCAACAAAACCAGGAGATCATTGTACATGGCAACAATATTATATAATGATCAATACTGATTAACATGGCTCTCTTCAATAATGAGATGATTCAGATCAGTTCCTATGATCTTGAGATAAAGGAGCCATCTACACCCAGAGAGAGGACTGTGGGACCTGAGTGTGTTTCACAACATAGTATTTTCACTCTTTTTGTTGTTTTTTGCTTGCATTTTATTTTGTCATTTTTTTTGTTTCATTAGATTTTTCTTGTGTAGGAAGATAATTGTATAAATAGACATCAAAACCATTTAATACTGGCTAAGAAATAGATTAGTTGATCAATGGAATAGGTTAGGTTCATGATAGAATACAGTCAATGACTGTAGTAATCTAATGTTTGACAAACCTAAAGAGCCCAACTTTTCATATAAGAACTCACTATTTTAAAAAAACTGCTGGAAAAATCAGAAATTAGTATGGTAGAAACTAGGCATTGATCCATGCCTAACATTGTATACTAAAATGACAGTTAAAATGGGTTCATGATTTAGACATAGTGATATAAGAATGTTAGGAGAACAAAGGATAGTTTGTCTCTGATATCAATGGAGAAGAAAGTAATTTGTGGCCAAAGAAGAACTGGAGTACATTATTAAATATAAAATTGATAATTATGATTATATTAAGTTAAATTTTGTATACATACAAAAACAATGCAGACAAGATTAGAATGGAAGGAATATGCTAGGAAAAATTTACGTTCAAGAGTTCTGATAAAGGCCTGATTTCTAAAATATATAGAGAATTGATTCATATTTATAAGAATTCAAGCCATTCTCCAATTTATAAATAGGCAAAGAATATGAATAGACAATTTTCAGACAAAGAAACTGAAATGATTTCTAGTCATATGAAAAGGTGCTCTAAATTGCTATTGATCAGAGAAATGCAAATTAAGACAATTCTGAAATATCACTGCACAGCTCTCAGACTGACTAAGATGACAAGAAAAAATAGTGACAAATGTTTGAGAAGATGGGGGAAAATTGGGGAAAATTGGGGCATTAATACATTGATGGTGGAGTTGTGAACTAATTCCACCATTCTTGAGATGAATTTGGAACTATGATCAAAGGGCCATCAAACTATGCAGACTCTTTGATCCAACAGTGTTTCTACTGGGCTTGTAATGCAGAGAATGTAAAGGAGGGAAAGGGGCCCTCATGGGCAAAAATGTTTATGGCAGCCTTTTTAGTAGAAGCAAGAAACTGGAAACTGAATGGATGTTCATCATCTGGAGATTGGCTGAATATGGTATATGAATGTTATGGACTCTTCTTCTATAAGAACAATAAGAAATGATCAGCAGAATAATTTCAGAAAGGCCTGGAGAGACATACATGAACTGACACTAAGTGAAGTGAGTAGAACCAGGAGATCATTAAACAAGGCACCTCTAGTTTCTTCTTTTATATCATCAGAATAAAATCAAATTAAAACTGCACCTTCTAAGTATACCCGTAATTGAGATACAGATCTTAACAATTAAACATATTGTCTTCCCATATAGGGATATAAGTTTTTTAACTTTTAAAAGAAAGTTATTTTTCCTTTTCTTTTTACCTTTTTATTCTTCTCTTGAGTGCTGAATTTGAAAATCAAAATTTCTATTTAGCTTTGTTCATCAGAAATAAATGGAATCCTCCTGTTTTATTGAATGTTATTTGATTTTTCCATTTCAGCAAATCTATTTTGTAAGGAGTTATGTTACTTTTCCATTTCACTAAATCTATTTTTAAGGCGTTTTCTTCAGATAATTTGTTTCCTTTTCCAATCTTTCTTACAAAGTTCTCATTTCCCTTTCCATTTTTCTTCTAACTCTTTTGAAATCCTTTGAAAATTCTTCTGAGAGGGCCTTTAGAGATGGGAACCAATTCATATCACCCCTTGCGGCTTCCTCTGTAGGTGATTTACCTTTAAAAAAATCAGGGTTTGAGGTCTGTTTTCTTTGTCCATAAAATCTATCTATGGTCGTCATTATTTTTGCTTTTCTGCTCATTTTTTTCGAAATATCTTATTTGTGCCCATTGACAAATATTCATCCAAATATTCTTTTTTTATATTATAGCTTTTTATTTACAAGATATATGCATGGGTATTTTTTCAGCATTGACAATTGCAAAACCTTTTATTCCAGCTTTTCCCTTCTTTCCCCCTACCCCTTCTCCCCAATGGAAGGTTGACCAATACATGTTAAATATATTGAAGTACAAGTTAAATACAATATATGTATACATGTCAAAATAGTTATTTTGCTGTACAAAAAGAATCAGACTTTGAAATAGTGTACAATTAGCCTGTGAAGGAAATCAAAAATGCAGGTGGACAAAAATAGAAGGATTGGAAATTCTATGTAGTGGTTCATAATCCTCCTCCAGAGTTCTTTCCATGGGTGTAGTGGGTTCAGTTCATTACTGCTCTATTGGAACTGATTTCGTTTATCTCATCGTTGAAGAGGGCAACGTCAATCAGAATGAATCCTCATATAATATTGTTGTTGAAATATATAATAATCTCCTGATCCTGCTCATTTCACAGAGTACCAGTTCATGTAAGTCTCTCCAGGCCTTTTTGAAATTATCCTGCTGGTTAATTTTGACAGAACAATAATATTCCATCATAAAGCACAATTTATTCAATCATTCTGTAGCTGATGAGCATCCACTTAGTTTCCAGTTTCTGGCCACTACAAAGAGGGCTGCCATAAACATTCTTGCACATACAGGTCCCTTTCCCTTCTTTAAAATCTCTTTGGGATATAAGCACAGTAGTAACACTCCTGGATCAAAAGTATACACAGTTTGATAACTTTTTGGGGATAGTTCCAAATTGCTCTCAAGAATGGCTGGATGTGTTCACAATTTCACCAACAATGTATCAGTGTCCCAGTTTTCTGACATCCCCAGCAACATTCTACATTATCTTTCCATGTCATTCTAGCTAATCTGAGAAGTGTGTAGTGGTATCTCAGAGTTGTCTTAATTTGCATTTCTCTGATTAACAATGACTTGGAGCATCTTTTCATATAGCTAGAAATAGTTTCAATTTCTTCATCTGAGAATTGTCTGTTCATTTCCTTTGACCATTTATCAATTGGAGAATGGATTGATTTCTTATAAATTAGAGTCAATTCTCTATATATTTTGGAAATGAGGCCTTTATCAGAACCTATGATTGTAAAAATATTTTCCCAGTTTATTGCTTCCCTTCTAATCTTGTCTGTACTAGTTTTGTTTGTGCAAAAACTTTTCAATTTGATATAATCAAAATTTTCTATTTTGCGATCAATAATGATTGCTAGTTCTTCTTTAATCATAAATTCCTTCCTCTTCCACAGGTCTGAGAGGTAAACTATCCTATGTTCTTCTAATTTACTTATAATCTCACTCTTTATACCTAGGCCATGAACCCATTTTGACGTTATCTTGGTGTATGGTGTTAAGTATGGGTCAATGCCTAGTTTCTGCCATACTAATTTCCAATTTTCCCAGCAATTTTTGTCTCACAGTGAGATCTTATCCCAAAAGCTGGGGTCTTTGGGTTTGTCAAACACTAGATTGTTAAAGTTATTGACTGTTTTGTCCTTTGAACTTAACCTATTCCACTGATCAATTAGTATATTTCTTAGCCAATACCAAATGGTTTTGTTGACTGCTGCTTTATAATACAATTTTAGATTTGGTACAACTAGGCCATTTTCATTTGATGTTTTTTTTCATCAATTCCCTTGAAATTCTTGACCTTTTGTTTTTCCATATAAACTTGGTTGTTATTTTTTCTAGGTCATTAAAATAGTTTTTTGGGAGTCTTCTGACTATACCTGACTGGTATAGCGCTAAATAGATTAGTTTAGGTAGTATAGTCATCTTTATTATATTTACACACCCTATCCAAGAGCATTTAATATTTGTCCAATTGGTTACATCTGACTTTATTTGTGTGGAAAGTGTTTTGTAGTTTTGCTCATATAGTTTCTGATTTTCCCTTGGCAGATTGATTCCTAAATATTCTATTCTATCAGTAGTTACTTTAAATGGAATTTCTCTTTGTAACTCTAACTTTTGGATTTTGTTAATGATATATAAAAATGCTGGTGACTTATGTGGCTTTATTTTGTATCCTGCAACTTTGCTGAAGGTGTGGATTATTTCTAATAGCTTTTTAGTAGAATCTTCTCTAAGTAGACCATCATATCATCAGCAAAGAGTGATAATTTGGTTTCCTCATTGCCTATTACAATTCCTTTAATCTCTTTCTCAATTCTTATTGCCAAAGTTAGCATTTCTAATACAATATTAAATAGTAATGGTGATAGTGGGCAACCTTGTTTCACTCATGATCTTATTGGGAATGGTTGTATTTTATCCCCATTACATATGATGCTTACTGATGGTTTTGAATAGATGCCACTGATTATTTTAAGGAAAAGTCCATTTATGCCTATACTCTCAAGTGTTTTTAATAGGAATGAATGTTGGATTTTATCAAATGCTTTTTTTGGATCTATTGAGATGATCATATGGTTTTTGTTAATTTGGTTATTAATATGGCCAATTATACTAATAGTTTTCCTAATATTGAACCAGCCCTGTATTCCTGGTATAAATCCTACATGATTGTGGTGTATTACCCTGGGGATGATTTTCTGTAGTCTTTTTGCTAATATTTTATTTAAGATTTAGCATCAATATTCATTAGAAAGATTGTTCTATAATTTTCTTTCTCTGTTTTCAACCTACCTGATTTGGGTATCAGTACCATGTCTATGCCATAAAAGGAATTTGGTAGGACTCCTTCATTCCCTATTTTTTCAAATAGTTTATATAGCATTGGGGCTAATTGTGCTTTGAATATTTGGTAGAATTCACATGTAAATCCATCTGGTCCTGGGGATTTTTTCTTAGGCAGTTGATTAATAGTTTGTTCTAGTTCTTTTTCTGAAATGGGACTATTTAAGCAATTTACTTCCTCCTCTGTTAATCTGGGAAGCCTATATTTTTCAAGACAGTCATCCTTTTCACTTAGGTTATGAAATTTAATGGCATAAAGTTGGGTAAAAAATATTGCTCTAATTTCCTCTTCATTGGTGGAAAGTTCTCCCTTTTCATTTTTAAGACTGACAATTTAATTTTCCTCTTTCCTTTTTCTAATCAGATTTATCAAAGGTTTATCTATTTTATTGTTTTTTTTCATAAAACCAACTCTTAGTTTTATTTATTAAATCAAGTTTTTTTTTTTTAGTTTCAATATTACCAATTTCTCCTTTTAATTTTAGAATTTTAAGTTTGGTATTTCTTTGGGGGGCTTTAATTTGGTCTTTAGAAGAAAAATGGGGAAAGGAAATAGAAACTATGAAAGAAAGTAACAACTTCCTGAAATATGGATTGGAAAAGGTAAATAATTCCCAGGAAGTGAAGGAAAACAGAATTTGTGAATTGGAAAAGGTAAAAAAAAAAATCCCAGATAAAGAATTCTCAAGAAAGTAGGATTTGTCAAATGGAAAAAGAAAATAACTCACTAAAAAAAGAAAGAAAAAAGCTAATGAAGAAAATAACTCATTAAAAATCAGAACTGAACAAATAGAAACCAATGATTCATTGAGAAAGCAAGAATCAGTCAAGCAATCCCCCCCCCAAAAAAATGAAAGATTAGAAAAATATCAAATATTTACTTGGAAAAATGGCAGACCTGGAAAATAAATCTAGGAGAGATAATCTGAGGATTACTGGGCTTCCTGAAAATTATGATAAAAAAAAAGCATAGATACTATTTTACAGGAAATTATCAAAGAGAACTGACCAGATGTAATAGAAACTTTAGGCTTTTTTTTCAATAACTTTAATAATCTAGTGTTTAACAAATATATCTAGGAGAGATCATCTGAGATAATTATTGGACTTCTCAAAAACTATGATGAAAAAAAGATCTTAGATACTATTTTACAGGAAATCATCAAAGAGAACTATCCAGATGCAATAGAATCAGAAGGTAAAATACACATTGAAAGAATTCATCAAACCCCTTCAGGAAAACACCCTAAAATAAAAACTCCAAGGAATATTGTGGCAAAATTTCAGAACTATCAAACTAATGAAAAAATATTACAAGCAGCCAGGAAAAAAACAATTTACAATATTTGGAAATCTATCTGCCAAGGAAAATCAGAAACTCTATGAGCAAAACTACAAAACTCTTTCCACATAAAGTCAGATCTAACCAACTGGAAAAATATAAAATGCTCTTGGACAGCATGAGCCAATAAAATAAAGATGACAATACTACCTAAACTAATCTATTTATTTAGCGCTATATCAATCAGACTCCCAAAAAACTATTTTAATGACCTAGTAAAAATAACAACAAAGTTCATATGAAAAAACAAAAGGTCAAGAATTGCAAGGGAATTAATGAAAAAAATTAAATGAAGGTCATCTAGTACAGCTAAGCAAATCTTTTCATATCCTCCTTATCTAGAGGGATAGAGCAGAAACAATCCTTACTGTCTATAACCCAAAGAGGCAGGCAATTGAGTAGGAGATGGAAGTCCAGGCTGAAGAGTTCTCATAATTTCCATCTGTTCATTTACCTTCATTAAATCAGTCAAAATCCTCCATTTTCCAGATTTCTTTCTTACAACAAATACTGGGAGTGGAGGAGTAAAGGAGGAGAGCCTGCCACCACGGTGGTGTGAGATAGGATGAATGAATCTGGCTGTGCCTTTGAGAGTGGGCTTCTTCTGAACTGCCCTGACTGGCTCGCTGAAGCTCTATTTATGCTGGGTGTAAAAGGTTGACTCCTCCTCTGAGGAAGGGATTAAGGGAGGTATGAATTCACAAAGTTACAAAGTTAACTTTGTGAATCTCCCATACTTGTGAACTCCAATGAGTACTTAAATACATTAGTGAGTTAGAGAATTTACTAAGCACCATGCTAAATTAGATAATTATTGTCTCTATCAACTCTAATGAGTTAAAACTTTGTAAGGATTCCAATAACTGGGGAATTCCAAGAACTTAGAGAAGGATAAGTGTCCTTGGTCAAGTTGCTCTTATATTATATTTAATAAGGCCTGACTTTTTTTTGCTACCTAAGACCCACTGTTCTATCCACACTGGTGTATCCATTTTCCATTGGATAGGAACAGGAGAAAGTGTTGGCAGGCCTTCAACAGCAGCCCTGCCTAAAAAACTGAAGTACTCATTTTTAACCCTAATTGTTGTAAAATGTCTCTTCCCCACAGATTGATGGGGATTTTTTCAGCTATAAAAGGAGTAAAAACTCCTGTTTTGCCTTTGGCTGCCATCACACCCCAAGTGTTTTTTGTCTGGGGCCCTGGAGCTGGGCCCCTCATCCCATTTCCCTGAATCAGTCTACATTATGAGGCCCAATGGAAGCCTCTCTTGTATTTTGCACATGGGGTATTGGGTCTTGCTCTCCCACCCTGTTTTCTCATTCTGTCTCTATGCCAACATTGAGCTTTCTTTCACATGCCCTATTTTACCACATTGAAAGCACTGATGAGTATCTCTGGAAGTCCCTTGCCAAAAGGGACCCTATATTCCCATTTTGGGATATTGGTAAGTCTGCATCATAGCCTGGCTATAAAAGACATTTGTGCCCACTGTGGCACAGCATCTTATGATCTCATCTAAAGGAGCATCCTTGCGTACTCCTACAAACCTCAATAGCATTTTCTTTAGCAAGCTGCCTTATCAAAATGTCTGGTACTGTATTTTTACCATTAGTTCGTATGATAGCTATCTGCAAACATCCCACAAAATTAGCAAAGAGTTCATTTGGTCCTTGTGCAATTTTTGTGAAGGCCTCACCTTGACATTTTTATTGTGGAGAGAAGCCTATACTTAGATGGTAGCAGCAGCAATTTGCTCATATGCTGCTATGGAGTAATTAATCTGTACTGAAATGAAATTGGATGAACCCTCCCCCATTGAAGAGAGAGAGTGTGTGTGTGTGTGTGTGTGTGTGTGTGTGTGTCTGCATAAGAACCTACACCTGTTAGTTGATCACAAGTGATTGAAGTATTAACTCCACTTTGACTATTTTGTTGGACTTTTATACTACAGAGCTCACTATATTCAGAAACCATAATAAATTTTGTCCAGGTTCTAAGCATACTCTTGCTATAGATTTCCATTCACTAGGGATTAAGATTTCATGAGCCAAATTCTGTAATAACATCTTAACATAAGCAGATGTAGCCCCATAAAGAGTGCAAGCCTTTTTCAGGTCTTTGAGGATTTCTGTATCAAAAGGAGTGTATCTTCTACTTTCTTGACCTGAAGAGTTAAACTGTTGAATCACAGAATATATTTGTAGTTTTAACTCAACTATATCCTTCCCTTAAATCTGTGGCCTTAAGTACTGCCTTTTGCAATCTACTCATAAGAGGAAATAGTTGCTAGGGCTGGGGGTGGGGGGAGAGTGGAAGAGGGGGGAAGGTGCTGGTGGTATCACTGTGACTCCTTCTCCCTCCATCCTGGAAGGTGGAGTTGATGGGGTTGTGCCAATTATCTATTCTGTAAGCAGGGTTGAAGCTGCCTAGTGAGATGGAAAGTCACCACACCCTTGAACCTCACTTAAATCTCCATGCCCTGTGGGGATATGGTCATTAAACTCTTCTTTGTCTTTCTTTTTTTCCTCATCTGGCTGTTCCTAGAAGTTTTCTTTTTTCTATAACTTGTAGGATTCTTTAAGGCTGACTGCATTATGTTGTAGATATAGAATGCTTTTTGGGAAATTGAACGAGCACCTTTATCATTGTAGAATTCACATAGTTGTTGTCCTATTAGTTTCCAATTATCTGGTGAAATTTCTCCTTCCTCTAAGAACCAAGGGGACCTGTGTTCTAATGTACCCAAGAGTCTAGCGATCTGTTCCCAAGTTATAATTAAGCCTCATCCGTTTCTCAAGTTAAGCGTGCTTTCTATAGTGCCCTTTGGGGCAGGGGTAAGGGATGGAGGAGAATCTTTCCCTAACATCTGCCCCATTTCAGCCAGAAAAAGTTACTAATTTAGCCCTTAACAAAGTAAGTTCCTTGTTTGTCTATTAAAATACTCACCCAATTTTCTGGTCACTGGAGACTTCTTCAGGGAAAGTAGGGTCCTTGGTTTCACATTGGGCAACAAATGTGAAGACCACATTAGCACCCTGGATACTTTAGAATCAGCCGGAGTCAGAATAAGCAAAAGTCCTTGATTTTTATTCTTTGTGGACATGAGAGGAATGACTACACAAATCCAGCCAGGAGTCACTCTGGCTTTTTTACTCCACCCTATAATCCCTCCTCCAAATCTCTGTAAAGGCCAACAGATCCAGCCAGCACAGAATGGTGGGGCGGGCCATTTTCCAAGCAAATGCTAATGGAATATTGTCCAATTGGTAATTAACCTTAAGTGCTTGCTTATCCAAATCTCAGTGCATCAGCTCAGTTTCAGCCCATTACACTTGCAAAAGAGTACCATGGATAATGAAGCAGTATCAATATTAAACATATATACACCAAGTAATATAGCATGGAAATTTCTAAAAGAGAAATATAGAGCTGCAAGAAGAAATAGACAGCAAAACTATAATGGTGAGACATCTCAACCTTGCTCACTCAGAACTAGATAAATCAAATCACAAAATAAATAAGAAAGAAGTTAAAGAGAGAAATAGAATAATAGAAAAGTTAGGCATGATAGAACTTTGGAGAAAATTGAATGGAGACAGAAAGGAGTACACTTTCTTCTTGGCAGTACACAGAACCTATAGAAAAATTGATCATATATTAAGACATAAAGACTTCAAAATCAAGTGCAGAAAGGCAGAAATAGTAAATGCATTATTTTTTCAGCTCACAATACAATAAAAATTATACTCAATAAAACACCAGGGAAAAATAAAACAAAAAGTAATTGGAAACTAAATAATGTTATCCTAAGGAATGAATGGATGAAATAGTAAGTCATAGACACAATTAATAATTTCATCCATGAGAATAACAATAATGAGACAACATACCAAAATTTTTGGGATGCAGCCAAATCAGTTATTAGGGGAAATTTTATATCTCTAGATGCTTACTTGCATAAAATAGAGAAAGAGAAGATCTATGAATTTGGCTTACAAAGCTAGAAAAAGAATAAATTAAAACCCTTCAATCAAATACCAAATTTCAAATTCTAAAAATAAAAGGAGATATTAGAAAGTTGAAAGTAAAATAAAACTATTGAATGAGTAAATAAAAGTAAGAGTTGGTTTTATGAAAAAGCCAACAAAATAAATAAAGCTTTAGTTAATTTGCTTAGAAAAAGAAACAAGAAAAACCAAATTGTTAGTCTCAAAAATGAAAAGGGAGAACTTTCCACCAATGAAGAGGAAATTAGAGCAATAATTAGGAGTTACTATACCCAACTTTATGTCAGTAAATTTGATAATCTAAATGAAATGGAGGTATATCTACAAAAATATATATTGTCTACATTAATAGAAAATTAAATAAATTACCTAAAAAGTCCCATTTTAGAAAAATAAATAAATAAGCTATTAATCAACTCCCTAAGAAAAAATCCCCAGGATCAGATGGATTAACATGTGAATTGTTATTTAAAGAACAATTAAATCTAATACTATATAAACTGTTTGAAAAAATAGTGAAGAAAGGACTTCTATCAAATTCCTTTTATGACACAGACTTGTTATTGATAGCTAAACCATGTAGGATGAAAACAGAGAAATAAATTCTAGACCAATCTTCTAATGAATATTGATTCAAAAATCTTCAATAAAACAATAGTAAAGAGCTTACAGAAAATAGTCTCCAGGATAATACATCATGACCAAGTAGGATTCATACCAGGAATGCAGGGCTGGTACAATATTAGGAAAACTATTAAACTAATTGACTATATCAATAACCAAATTAACAAAAACCATGATTATCTCAATAAATGCAGAAAATGCATTTAATAAATTCCAGTACCCATTCCTATTAAAAAACAAACAAACAAACAAAAAAAAAAACAAACCAAAAAAAACCTAGAGAATAGAGGAATGGACTTTTTCTTAAAATAGTCAGTAGCATGTATTTAAAACATCAGTAAGCATCATATGTAATGGGGATAAACTGGAACCATTCCTAATAAAATCAGGAGTGAAACAAGGTTGCCCATTATCACTATTACTATTCAATATTGTATTAGAAATGCTAGCTTCAGGACTTCTGGGGCGGAGCCAAGATGGTGGAGCAGGCACACACGACTCTCTAAGCTCCTCTCACTACCCTCATAACCAAATATTTAATCCAGCCTCAAAAATAACTCTTCACTGCTTAAATTCATGAAGATAAGAAGCACTACAACTTACCAGCCAATCCGGAAGCTCGCCAGGAAAGGTTTGTCCTGAGGGGCCAGGAACAGACTAGCACAGGCAGCTAGAGGCTGGCGTCCTGAGCAGACCAGGGGCGGGGGTGATTTCTGTGGCTAGAGAAGTTAGAGGGACCACTCTGCTATAGGCTAACTGCTCTACCTTGATTACAAAGCAGTAAACTGGCAGAGAAGTTAAAGCCTAAAACAGAGGGTCCTCTAAAAAACGCCAGAACCTAATGAGATCTGGCTGTAACCCCTCAAACCCGGAAGTGACTCAGGCAGACTTTACCGCAGCCCTGTGGCCACATCCGGCAGTTCGGGGCTTTGCGAGAGCAGTTACTAATCTGTACGACAATGGGGCACAGCCTGGGCAGCTATAATTGGCAGTGTGGGGGGCTCGGCCTGGGGCAATAGAACTTCCCCAGCTGACTGCGCTTCCCTGGGCAGACACTTCCTGTCCTTGCAAATCCATTCACTGCTCAGCTGCTAATACCCACAGCCCCAGGGCAGGGTTTGGCTTGGGAAGTGAAACTCTCACTGCTAAGTGGCTAGGCCCAGGGCAGTCATTATCTCACACAGCTGAGGTTCTTTGAAAGGCACTTTCCCAGCCCGACCCTGTAGGCCTGAGTTACTTTCTGGTGGGGAACTCTTTCCCAGAGCACTCCAGTACCTTGCTGCTTTTTGTAGCCGGTCAACAGGACAGCTACCCCGTCCATATACCTTTCACTGCTCTGCAGAGGAAGCTGGTAACCTCCTGGCTCTGAAGGCAGACCTTACAGGCTTTAACAAAATGAGTAAAAAAATCAAAAGAACGATTGATAGTTTCTACTCAGAAAGAGAACAGCTTTTCAACCCTGAAGAGACTAACAGCAGACAGTCTCCAGATGATTGTTGGTCTCCAATACAAAAGGCTCTCCTAGAAGAGACATTTCAAAACCTTAAAATAGAGCTAGAAGAAAAATGGGGAAAGGAAAGAGAAGCTATGCAAAAGAGTACAGAAAAGGCACATTAAAAGAAAAATTTGATAAAGTGGAAAAAGAAAACAACTTCCTGAAATGTGAATTGGAAAAGGTAAAAAACAGAGTTTGCGAATTGGAAAAAGAAAATGACTCACTAAAAAAAAAAAAAAAAAAAAAAAAAAAAAAAAAAAAATTAGTGAAATGGAAAAAAATTCCATAGAGCAAAACAACTCAATTGGACATATACAAAAAGAAGTAAAAAAAAAGCTAATGAAGAAAATAACTCACTAAAAATTAGAACTGAACAAATAGAAATGACTGATTCATTGAGACATCAAGAATCAGTCAAGCAAAACCAAAAAAATGAAAGATTGGAAAAAAATGTCAAATATTTACTGGGAAAAACAACAGATCTGGAAAATAGATCTAGGAGAGATAACCTGAGGATCATCGGACTACCAGAAAATTATGATGAAAAAAAGAGCCTAGATACTATTTTACAGGAAATCATCAAAGAGAACTGCCCAGAAGTAATAGAACCAGAAGGGAAAATAGGCGTTGAAAGAATTCATCGAACACCTTCTGAAAAAGACCCTAAAATAAAGACTCCAAGGAATATTGTGGCCAAACTTCAGAATTTCCAGAATAAAGAAAAAATTTTACAAGCAGCTAGGAAAAAACAGTTCAAATACCGAGATGCCACAATAAGGGTCACGCAAGATCTGGCTGCCTCAACATTAAAGGATCGAAGGGCCTGGAATCAGATATTCCAAAAGGCAAAAGAACTTGGAATGCAGCCAAGAATAAACTATCCAGCTAAGCTGAGTATTTTTTTCCACAGAAGAAGATGGATATTTAATGAAATAGAGGAATTCCATCTGTTTCTAAGGAAAAAACCAGACTTAAACAAAAAATTTTATCTTCAACAACAGGAATCAAGAGTAGAAAAAGGTAAAAGGAACTCTTGAGAACTGTATTTCTGTTGTGAATATACATAAAAATCATATGTATAATTTGATTTTACCAACATAACATTAAAAAGGGAAGTAGAAATGGAAAGGGGATAGTGCCAGAAAAAGGGAAGAAGGGAGATAAAAAGAGGGAAACTACATGCAACAATGAGGCAGAGGAAACCTATCATATATGAGGGAACTTAGAGAGGGGGAGGAACATTGTGTGAATCCTACTCTCATCAGAGTTGGCTCAAAGAGGAAACAATTGACATATTTGTTTTACACAGATTCTTCTCCCACTTCATTAAAAAGTGGGAGAGGAAAAGGGAGAAGGAAAAAAGAGTAATAAGAGAAGGGTACAAGAAAGGGGAAGGGATTCCAAGGGAGGAGGGAGGGATACTAAAGAGGGAGAGCTGTGCGACGTTAGTGGGACCAATAGGGAAGAAGGGAAGGAGGGCAAGAAAAAGAAAAGTATAATCTGGGGATATTAGGATGGCAGGAAATGCAGAATTGGTTATTTTAACCGCAAATGTGAATGGGATGAACTCTCCAAGAAAGAGGAGGCGGATAGCAGGCTGGATCAAAAGTCAGAACCCTACAATCTGTTGTTTACAGGAAACATATTTAAAACAGGGAGATACATATAGACTAAAGGTAAAAGGCTGGAGCAGAATCTATTGTGCTTCAGGTGAAGTCAAAAAAGCAGGGGTAGCCATCCTGATCTCAGATCAAGCAAAAGCAAAGATTGATCTAATTAAAAGAGATAAGTAAGAAAACTATATCTTGCTTAAGGGTACTATAGAGAATGAAGCAATATCAGTATTAAACATATATGCACCAAGTGGTATTGCATCTAACTTCCTTAAAGAGAAGCTAAGAGAGTTGCGAGAAGAAATAGACAGCAAAACTATAATAGTGGGAGATCTCAATCTTGCACTCTCAGATTTAGATAAATCAAATCACAAAACACATAAGAAAGAAATTAAAGAGGTAAATAGAATATTAGAAAAATTAGGTATGATAGATCTCTGGAGAAAACTGAATGGTGACAGAAAGGAGTATACTTTCTTCTCAGCAGTTCATGGAACTTACACAAAAATTGACCATATATTAGGACATAAAGACCTCAAAAATAATTGCAGGAAGGCAGAAATTGTAAATGCTTTTTTTTCAGATCACAACGCAATAAAAACTACATTTAACAAAAAGTTAGGTGTAAATGGACCAAAAAGTAATTGGAAACTAAATAATCTCATCTTAAAGAATGATTGGGTGAAACAGCAAACTATAGACACAATTAATAATTTCACTCAAGATAATGACAACAATGAGACATCATATCAAAATTTATGGGATACAGCCAAAGCAGTAATAAGGGGAAATTTTATATCCTTAGAGGCTTACTTGAATAAAATAGAAAAAGAGAAGATCAATGAATTGGGCCTGGAACTTAAAAAGTTAGAAAAAGACCAAATTAAAAACCCCCAATCAGTTACTAAACTTGAAATTCTAAAATTAAAAGGAGAAATTAATAATATAGAAAGTAAAAAAAAAAAAAAACTATTGAACTAATAAATAAAACTAAGAGTTGGTTTTATGAAAAAAACAATAAAATTGATAAACCTTTAGTAAATCTGATTAGAAAAAGGAGAGAGGGAAATCAAATTGGCAGTCTTAAAAATGAAAAAGGAGAACTTACCACTGATGAAGAGGAAATTAAAGAAATAATAAGGGGTTACTTTGCCCAACTTTATGCCAATAAATTTGATAACCTAAGTGAAATGGATGACTACTTCCAAAAATATAGGCTTCCCAGATTATCAGAGGAGGAAGTAAATTGCTTAAATAGTCCCATTTCAGAAAAAGAAATAGAACAAGCTATTAATCAACTCCCCCCCCAAAAAAAATCCCCGGGACCAGATGGATTTACATGTGAATTCTACCAAACATTCAAAGAACAATTAGCTTCAATGCTTTATAAACTATTTGAAAAAATAGGGAATGAAGGAGTCCTACCAAACTCCTTTTATGACACAGACATGGTACTGATACCTAAACCAGGTAGGTTGAAAACAGAGAAAGAAAATTATAGACCAATCTCCCTAATGAATATTGATGCTAAAATCTTAAATAAGATATTAGCAAAAAGACTACAGAAAATCATCCCCAGGATAATACATCATGATCAAGTAGGATTTATACCAGGAATGCAGGGCTGGTTCAATATTAGGAAAACTATCAATATAATTGGCCATATTAATAATCAAATTAACAAAAACCATATGATCATCTCAATAGATGCAGAAAAAGCATTTGATAAAACCCAACATCCATTCCTATTAAAAACTCTTGAGAGTATAGGAATAAATGGACTTTTCCTTAAAATAATCAGTAGCATCTATTTAAAACCAGCAGTAAGCATTATATGTAATGGGGACAAACTGCAACCATTCCCAATAAGATCAGGAGTAAAACAAGGTTGCCCACTCTCACCGTTACTATTTAATATTGTATTAGAAATGCTAGCTTTGGCAATAAGAGTTGAGAAAGAGATTAAAGGGATAAGAATAGGCAATGAGGAAACCAAATTATCACTCTTTGCTGATGATATGATGGTATACTTAGAAAACCCCAGAGATTCTACCAAAAAGTTATTAGAAACAATCTACACCTTCAGCAAAGTTGCAGGATATAAAATAAACCCACATAAGTCATCAGCATTCTTATATATCACTAACAAAACCCAACAGTTAGAGATACAAAAAGAAATTCCATTTAAAGTAACTACTGATTGTATAAAATATTTAGGAATCTATCTGCCAGGGGAAAATCAGAAACTTTATGAGCAAAACTACAAAACACTTTCCACACAAATTAAGTCTGATCTAACCAACTGGAAAAATCTTAAATGCTCTTGGATTGGGCGAGCAAATATAATAAAGATGACAATACTACCTAAATTAATCTACTTATTTAGCGCTATACCAATCAGACTCCCAAAAAACTACTTTGATGAATTAGAAAAAATAACAACAAAATTCATAAGGAAAAACAAAAGGTCAAGAATTTCAAGGGAATTTATGAAAAAAAAATCAAATGAAGGTGGCCTAGCTGTGCCAGATCTAAAATTATATTATAAAGCAGCAGTTAATAAAACCATCTGGTATTGGCTAAGAAATAGACTAGTTGATCAATGGAATAGGTTAGGTTCAAAGGACAAAACAGCCAATAACTTTAATAATATAGTGTTTGACAAACCCAAAGACACCAGTTTCTGGGATAAGAATGCATTATTTGACAAAAATTGCTGGGAAAATTGGAAATCAGTATGGCAGAAACTAGGCATTGACCCACACTTAACACCGTACACCAAGAAAAGGTCAAAATGGGTTCATGATCTAGGCATAAAGAATGAGATTATAAATAAATTGGAAGAGCATAGGATAGTTTACCTGTCAGACCTGTAGAAGAGGGAGGAATTTATGACCAAAGAAGAACTAGAGATCACTATTGACCACAACATAGAAAATTTTGATTATATCAAATTGAAAAGCTTTTGTACAAACAAAACAAATGCAAACAAGATTAGAAGGGAAACAATAAACTGGGAAAACATTTTTACAATCAAAGGTTCTGATAAAGGCCTCATTTCCAAAATATATAGAGAACTGACCCTAATCTATAAGAAATCAAACCATTCTCCAATTGATAAATGTCAAAGGATATGAACAGACAATTCTCAGATGAAGAAATTGAAACTATTTATAGACATAAGAAAATATGCTCCAAATCATTATTAATCAGAGAAATGCAAATTAAGACAACTCTGAGATACCACTACACACCTGTCAAATTGGCTAGAATGACAGGGAAAGATAATGGGGAATGTTGGAGGGGATGTGGGAAAACAGGGACACTGATACATTGTTGGTGGAATTGTGAACACATCCAGCCATTCTGGAGAGCAATTTGGAACTATGCTCAAAAAGTTATCAAGCTCTGCATACCCTTTGATCCAACAGTGTTTCTACTGGGCTTATACCCCAAAGAGATACTAAAGAAAGGAAAGGGACCTGTATGTGCCAAAATGTTTGTGGCAGCCCTGTTTGTAGTGGCTAGAAGCTGGAAAATGAAAGGATGTCCATCAATTGGAGAATGGGTGAGTAAATTGTGGTATATGAATGTTATGGAATATTATTGTTCTGTAAGGAACGACCAGCAGGATGAATACAGAGAGGACTGGCGAGACTTACATGAACTGATGTTGAGTGAAATGAGCAGAACCAGGAGATCATTATATACCTCAACAATGATACTGTTTGAGGATGTATTCTGATGGAAGTGGACCTCTTTGATAAAGAGAGCCTTAATTGAGCAAAGATGGACAGAAGCAGCTACACCCAGAGAAAGAACACTGGAAATGAATATAAACTGCTCGCATTTGTGTTTTTCCTCCCGGGTTATTTATACCTTCTGAATTCAATTCTCCCTGTGTAACAAGAAAACTTTTTGGTTCTGCACACATATATTGTATCTAGGATATACTGCAAGCCATTCAACATGTAAAGGAATCTTGCCATCTGGGGGAAGGGGTAGAAGGAGGGAGGGGAAAAATCGGAACAGAAATGAATGCAAGGGATAATGCTGTAAAAAATTACCCTGGCATGCGTTCTATCAATAAAAAATTATTTTAAAATAATAATAAAAAAATTAAAAAAAAGAAATGCTAGCTTCAGCAATAAGAGCTCAAAAAGACATTAAAGTAATTCGAATAGATAATGGGGAAACCAAATGACCACTCTTTGCAGATGATATAATGTTATACTTAGAAAACCCCAGATATTGTATTTAAAAGCTCTTAGGAATAATCCAAAACTTTAGCAAAGTTGCAGGTTACAAAATAAATCCTCCTAAATCATCAGCATTTAAAAAAATTATTATAGCTTTTTATTTACAAGATATATGCATGGGTAATTTTTCATCATTGATCCTTGCAAAACCTTCTATTTCAACTTTTCCCCTCCTGGTACCTATTTAAAACTGGTGTTGCCCACTACCACCATTTATATTCAATATTGCTTTAGAAATGCTAGCTTTGGCAATAAGAGAAGAGAAAGAGATTAAAGAATTAAAGTAAGTAATGAGGACACCAAACTATCACTCTTTGCAGATGATAAGATGATATCGTTAGAGAACCCGAGAGAATCAACTAAAAAACTATTAGAAATAATCAACAACTTTAGCAAAGTTGCAGCATACAAAATAAATCCTCATAAATCATCAGAATTTTTATACTTCATTAACAAATCCAGCAGCAAGAGATACAAAGAGAAATTCCATTTAAAATAACTATAGATAGTATAAAATATTTGGAAACCTATCTACCAAAGGAAAATTAGGAACTATATGAGCATAAATAAAAAATGCTTTCCACACAAAGTCACATCTAAATATTTGGAAAAACATCAAGTGGTCTTAGATAGCTCAAGCGAATATAATAAAGATGACAATATCACCTAAGTTAATTGATTTATTTAGTGCTATGCCAATCATAATCCCAAGAAACTGTTTTACTGCTCTAGAAAAAAATAACAAAATTTATCTGGAAGAACGAAAGGTCAAGAATCTCAAGGAAATTAATGAAAAAAAGCAAATAAAGGTCGCCTAGCTGTACCAGATCTAAAACTATATTATAAAGCAGTGGCCATCAGAACCATTTGCTATTAGCTAAGAAATAGACTAGCTTATCAGTGGAGTAGGTTAAATTCACAGGACAAAATAGTAAATGACTATAGTAATATAGTATTTGACAAACACCCATTTTGTAGTGGCAAGAAACTCGAAATTGAATAGATGCCCATCAGTTGGAGAATGGCTGAATAAATATGTTATGTGAATGTTATGTAATATTGTTGTTCTGTAAAAGACATTAAGCAGGATGACTTCAGAGAGGCCTAAAGGGACTTGCATGAGATGAGCAGAACCAGGAGATCAATATACACAGAAACAATAATATTATATGATGATCAGTTCTGATGGATGTGGCTCTTTTTAACAATGAGATGATTCAAGCCAGTTCCAGTTGTTCAGTGATGAAAAGAACTATATATACCCAAAGAAAGTATTGTGGGAACTGAGTGTGGACCACAACATAATATTTTCATTCTTTCTGTTGTTGTTTGCTTGCATTTTGTTTTCTTTCTCAGGTATTTTTTCTCTTCTTGATCTGATTTCTTGGGCAGCAAGATAACTGTATCAATATGTATACATATATATTTTAACATATTTAACATGTATTGTTCTACCTGGCATCTAGGAGAGGGGGTGGATAAAGAATGAGAAATTTTGGAACAGAAGGTTTTGCAAGGATCATTGTTGAAAAATTTCCCATGTATATGTTTTGTAAATAAAAAGCTTTAATAAAATAAAAAAAATAAAAATACATTATAAAAAAAGAAAAAAATGGAAGAAGTACAGTAAGAAGAGTAAGAGAATGGTAGGAATAAGGGGAACATGCAGGAGGCAGGACTCACCATGGCTCATTCTCATTCTTCACATTTTCTCTGTCTGTTCATGAATAATTCAGTCTAAAAAAGATTTATCATGGCAGTTAGATGATGCAGTAAGAGAGTTCTGGGCCTGACCTCAGGAAGATTCATTTTCTTGAATTCAGTTCTGGCCTCAAGCATTTAATAGTTATGTGACAGTAGTCAAATCCTTTAAACTCTGTTTGCCTCAATGTTTTTCAATTATAAACTGGGAATAAAACAACCTATCCCCATATGGTTATTAAGAGGGCCATGATAGTTCCTATATTAATATTTAAGATACCTACAAAACCACCAAATTTTTCATTTTGTTTTACCTTTTTTCATTCTCAAAAAAGAACAAAACAATGACAATCACAGTCTTCAGAAAAAGGAAAGTAGTATTTAAGCATGGTAAAAGAGTTCAGATGCCTATATGATAATCTAAAAGACATTAAGTAGCTTCAGTCATGAAAATTATTTCTATTTTCCAATTTGCTTTAGAGGAAAAAGAAGAAATTAAACAATGAAACTAGAAGGGCAGTAAGATTAAAAATTTAGGGGCAGAGCAAAGACAGTGGAGTAGAATAAGCACTTAGTTGAACTCTTCCAAAATTTCCTTCTAAATAACTTTAAAAGAATAACTCAAACCAAAATGTAGAGTGGCAAAGTGAAAAAAAAAGCATCAGGTAAGACTTTGTTCCACTCAAAGAAAACTGAGGAGGCAGGAAAAAGGAATCTGTGACATAGAGGTAGAGGCACAAAGCAATGGATGTTACACCTCACCCAGATCAGGGGTGTTATTTAGCAAATGAGACAATTGATATAAAGTACGTTAAAAACTTTAAAGTATTATTATATAAGTACTTCTTATTGCTCTTAAACTGTAGTTACCAGGGCTCTAATATGATGACTTCATTCTCTGAGCCTTCTGTGTTGTGACTGAATTCAAGCTGTGTTTTTAGAGGAAAAGTTTAGAGTAAAAGAAGAGCAAAAGAGAAAAGAAGGTAAATCTTTTAACTAGGCTCTCACAGGGGGGAATAAAAATGCATATTCACACTTTTAAATTAAATTTACCTTATCAACATGTTATCAAGTTTAGACAGTCAACAAAATAATAAGGACTTGATTTGTAATGGCTTATAAAGTATTGGTACTTGCACTGAAAATTTAACAATGGATTCTCTTAATCTTACAGATAGATCTAGAACAACTCTGTTCCCAACCATCACTTCTCCTCTGATTAAACTCAGAATAAAGAATTTAGTAAAGAATTCAACTCAAACTGTTCTCAGTCCCTGAAACATTAACTAGCTGTGTGACTATGGGAAAGTCACATAACCTCACATAAGCTCACTATCCTTAAATTTTAAAATGGAGACAGTGATAACATCTACCCTAAAGTTGCCATGAGGATTATATGAGACAAAATATGTAAAGTTCTGGTTATAATTGACATTTACATTTCCTATCTAGGTCTGCACTTCACCAAACCTCACCAACAGCTTAATCTTTACCTATTTTCATACTGAGTTCCTGTTTCCATCTCAAGAAGGTAGTTGGAAGAAATATTTAAAAACTTGTTGACCAAGCCCACTAAAAATTTATGCTGTTTCATTTTAACCAAGACATCACTGGGAAACAGCAATCATTTTAATTCTCCCTTCTTCATGTTTTTATAACTGCTCTCTGAATCTCTTTCTACCTGTTAGTTCAATTCTTCCAATCCTTCTTAGTGGTATTATTATCTATATCACCTAAACTTATTTTGGGTATATCTCATTGCTCTGTCTGAGGGAATTCTCCCTTTTCTCTCTACTTTCTCATTTCACATGGATGTAATTATTTTATCTAGGTTGATTACTACATAATAAATAAATATAATTAATAAGTAAATATTTAACTCCCAGGATACTTCGTTCTTAAGCTTCCTTTTATAGTGGAAAGTATTATCATCCTTTTCATCACTAAAATTTATAATCATGATGTCACTCTAGGCTCCTCACTCTCACTCACTTAAGATATTCAATCAATTACCAAATATTGTCATTGTTTTTGTCATTAGTTATTTCTATGACATCTCTTTCATCCTTTCCTATGTCCTCTGACCCTATGACCTTTTACATAAACAATTTTTTATTATAGCTTTTTATTTACAAATTATATGCATGGGTAATTTTATAACATTGACAATTGCCAAGCCTTTTGTTCCAATTTGTCCCCTCCTTTCCCCCATCCCCTCCCCCAGATGGCAGATTGACCAATACATGTTAAATATCTTACATAAACTATTGAAATAACTTCCCATTTTTTCCCCCTCTATTTCAAGTCTTTCCCTTCTCTGATGCTTCAGTTTTGTACAGGTCTGACCATATCAACCTCACCTTCTACAAGCACATACTAAGTGTAAGTAGCTCTCTTACTTTTGAAACCAAACTCTTTTTCTGGTATTTAAGCCTCTGTATGTTCTCCCCTTTCTACCTCTTTCATATATTTACAGATGACTAATCTCCATGAACTTAATAGCATAATCCTACTGTCCTGCTTTCTGTTCCTAACATGTGACTCTATGTTAGTAACTTTTGTATTGGTCATCCATTTCTATGATACTCTCCCTCCATCTCTACCTCTTAGAATTTCCAGTTTTCTTTAAAATACAGTTTATGTACCTTCTACATGAAGCCTATCCTGATCCTCCAGGCTTCCTGTGCTCTCCTTCCCTTGACAAATTATCTTCTCAATAATTCATAGATATTGTATAATTATAAATCTATGTATACATTTTACATGTACACATAATACATGTTATGACGTACATGTTGCCTCCTTCATCTGTATGTAAACTCCTTGAGGGCAACAACTGTTATACCTTTGACTTTTTATCACCAGTATCTGCACAGGATTTGGAACATAGAAGATACTCAGTAAGTGCTTGTTGATTGATTAAATTGAATAATATTAAAAAAAACTACACCAGTAAAATGAGGATCAGTCAAAGAGAAATAGAAATGGCATTCTGTCACTTTTACAATATTATATGAAATTCCAAATTTCCACTCTTTGTCTAGGCAGACTGCTATAGCTATAACAGGGAACTCTGACACTGAAGTTTCAGACCACATAAAGAGTCAGATATTTGCAGGAGTTCTTGGGTTGTTAGCCAAGTCATTTGCATATATTTACTAGGAACCTTTCAAACATTCTGCCAGTCAATGAAGCAAATAATCATGTTTTCAAATTTGGATGTTAGGAGTATTATTTTCATCAAAAACAAAACTTAGCCAATGGAGAAGAGGAATTATTGTTCCAAAATACTGTATTTAACTAGCCATCTAAATGACATGATAAAAAATGCATTGTTATTAGGTACATATGTGACAACTCACAACTCCTGCTTTCAATCATATCTGAGTCTTTTGCTTGAACAATTTTTTTAAAGTAAGCTTTTTTAAATGATATGCCAGGCTTGCTGAAAGGAAAATTTCATAACTCATCATAGCCACAAGCATGGTGAAAGATAAGATCAAAACACCCAGATTGCTTCAAAATATCCCACACTTAAAATATTTTAATAAGATATTTCATTCCATTCTTGCTCATTGTGGGTGATAAATCAGTTGAAATTTATCAAAGTGTTAAAAGCTCAGGTATAGTGATTTCCAGATATCCCAAAATAAATTGATTTTTGGTATGAATGATGGTATACTTGTTGATTACTAAAAAGCCAGTCTAAACTGAGAAATTTTACTTTTCTTGAACTTTTCTCATTGAGAAGTAACAAAAACATAATTATTAGATTTTCTGATATTTTACCATTAACATCTTTATCATTGTACTCTATTTGAGGAACATAAATCAAGAGCCATGCTAGTAAGCCTCTCTGTTCCTTCTGTTTAGATATACTAAATCTGATTTGAAAAACTCCTTCAGTTTCCCTGCTACCTATAGCCATTTATGGTATATGTTAGAAGAGAACGTCCAAAAGATAGAGGTCCACAAGAACTATCACTATGAATAATCTGTCATATACCATGAAGATGATAAAATGAGAGAAAATCCAAAGTAAATACCATATTGAATATGATTGTGAGTGGAACAATGGGTTTAATGGCATGATACCTAGATTTGAATCCTGGCAGTACAGCATACTATCTATGTGACCTTGAGCAAAATATAAATTTCTCTGAGCCTTAATTTCCTCTTCTGTAAAATGGAGGTATTGAACTAGATAGTTTCTAAGGCTCTTTGCAACTGTAAATCTATGATTCCATAATGAAACTAAGCAATGCTCTCATAAGATTAATCTAGGTTTGGATTTCCCATCCTATACAAATTTATTACTACTTGATTTAAATAAGACACAAGGAAAGAGGAAAGTCAAAGCATAAAAATAAAACACAATTAACAAACACAGTTGCTACTATAACAATCAAACAAGCAACATACAGCCTGCATCATCACCACTTTGAGGAAGAACCAACATCTGATTTCCTTGGGAGGACTCCTGGTTACAGCTATTCAGAGTTTCAAATGAGAGCCATAGCTAGGCCAGTTTGCACAAGATTTCCTAAACCAATCCTCAAAGTCACTTTCTGCTAAGGGGTTTTTATATTCTGAAAACAATGAAGGCAATATGTTAAATATTTTCATTTGATGCATGATTCTTGAGAAGCAGCAGCCTCCCAAGTACAGAATACTCCATCATGAGGGCCATAAAGGAGAATATTTTTTCCATTCCTTTAAGAGAACTGTTTTTACTTGAGGAACTGTCCAGGTTTCCAGGGTAAACACAGGTTTGCAATAAAGAATATTCATTGATTAATGGACAAGAAGGGATGACCTTCCTTTCTTTATACTTTCCAGGCATTCTATCAAATAACTGCAAGCATGTTCTCATGTTCCTACCAAAAAGAGTTACACAAAAGACACAATTGAAACTTACTTAAGATTCCTCACTCACTAGGATTCCTTACAATTCTCTGGCAAGATTTGCAATATATATGCAAGCTGATATAAGAGTTTAGAACACCACCCATCCCCTACTTATGACAAGCCATTTTTTTCTCCAATTCCTTTTAGCCTGACCTTGTGTGTGGTATTAATTTCCATGTTGCTCCAGGCTTCTGCTCCTGCTCTCACTCTGGAGTGATTCAAAGTCTTTTAATTGATTAAGAAAAGATATAATGAAAATTGATTTTTCCAGAACTGATCTTAGCTCAAGCTTGTTCCAGCCACATTCCTTTTCTCAGGAGTTTGAAAAGATAGAGTACTGAGCATGGAAAAGCTTTGGCCCCATGAATAACACAATTTGTGGTCCAATCACCAATTAGAGTATCATTATTTCCCTATCATACTATGGGGAACATGTTCTTCAAACTAAAAACAAATGCTGGGCCTGGTCACCTTAGTTTGTTACACTCTACTCTCCTACTCATTATCCTGATGCTCAATGTCGCATTCAAAATTCCAGCGATTATAGTTCTTCCAACTCATGGAATTTTCGTTTTCAGAATTCCAGTATCATTTGGATTAAGTTATGAGTTTATAATCCTGTTCAATATTCTCTTGTATTCATATTTTGCTAACATATGAAATTGAACACTCAGTGAAAATACTGTTTTTAATATGAGAACTCATTGAAGAAACTATCTTCCTTTGAGACATAGTAGGTTCCTTACAATTGGAGGTCTTTAAGCAAAAGGTGGACATAGTATAGAGTGTATTTATATTCAAGTGTACAATAGACCCAATAAACTTTTGACCATTCCAATATTATGGGATTCCTTCAAAGCTCTAGAACTTTCAAGAACCATATTACCTTCAATTCATCTCTCACTATATACACCAGAATTATGACTACTAGTTGACATCCCTGCTATCTGCCATATAATTGCAATCATTTCCATTGTCTATAGAATTGCAATAGTCCCCTTTCTTCCCCAGCATTATGGAATCTTAATGTCTTGCCAACAAGTCAATGGAACACAAACTATTCCAGAATAAATATAATATAGAAGTTCCTACATAAAGCACTGCACACGAGGGTTAGCAAACTTTTTAAAAAAGTTAAGTGATAGAGGTTTCAACCATTATTATGTTTTTAGGCAATGGAATGTTGTCTAGATGTGTCACTTTTTAGACAGCAACTCTCAGGCTTGGAGTGCGTCTAGATAGCAACTTAAATAAATGATAAAGAAATTATACAATAGTATTAGTTTGTCTATAGGATAGCCCTGAATATCCACTTACATGCCTAATTGGTCACATGTTCTATAGTTTGCTGACCTGTTTTCTATGCAATGGTACATATATCACACCTGGCAAGTAGATAGTAAGCATAACATTTAAGTAACAACAATTGTAAATTGAATATATATATATATATAGTGTGTGTGTGTGTGTGTATGTGTGTGTGTGTGTGTGTGTGTGTGTAAAAGTAAATAAATTCAGCATTGTACAATCCTAAGTAAAAAAGGTAAAAAACAAATTCTGATTTTTAAAAGTGTTTAATGGATTTCATATGAATATGCTCTAAAGCGCTCTTTACAAATTTCATATTTTAGTTAATGCTTCTAATTCTGTGACCTATTTAAAATAGAATCAATATAATGGTTTCAAGTTTTCCGTTAGCCTTAGGGGCCAGTCTTTTGGCTTTTTTCCTGGTCTTGCTGCTTTTATTCAACACTCAATTCTGACCTTATTAGCATACAACAGAAATGAGTCATCCTACAGATGGCTTCCTTCCTACCAATTAAGTCTTTGAATCCCTTTCTATATTTAATGGTCTCATTATTTCCATATGATATGAATAGTTTTTTCACCTTAGTAACTTCTTTTTTCCCTTTCAGGAGCAACTGTTTGCCTCATCTGTTTCTGAGATAAACCACAATAATAATAAGAAAAAAGGATGATAATAATAATGATAATGATAATAACAATATTTTTCATACCTTGTTTAATTTTAACATAAGATAAATCCTTTGAAGTAGGTGCTCTTATTACCTTGATTTCACAGATGAGAAAATAGCTCCAATTAGGTTAAATTGCTTCCTCAGGAATCAGGCCTAATGTAGTGCCTATAGCAGGATTCAAATGTAAGTCTTCCTGATTACAAATTCACTACCCATGTTCCCTGATTTCCACCATGCAGAAACTTGAGAAAGAGAAAAATAAGCACCATGTGTTCTGGATATTTTTGCCACATGGCAGTAATATGAACAGTGTTGTACTGAAAAATATTTCTGGTATTTCAATACCCTCCCTACTGCCCACTTTTGCACACTAATTTCTACTTGTAGATTTTTTCAATCTACTAATGAACCATTTTACTTTATATTCACATAGAACAAGAGGATATATAAATTGTGCATCACCTCTTAATCTATCATAAGGCTCTACATGCGTTAGATGTTTAATAAGTAACAGCAAAAACCAAATAAATTCAACTGACTATGCAACTTTCAGATAGATAATACATTGGATGTGCAGAATTGCATATTTTTGTTATATATAGATGTACAAACACATTAGACTAACTTTAGAGATCTATGGGAAAGCTGATTAAACAAATTTCATCATTAAATTGTTATATGACTGAGAAAGTCATAAGTAAAAGTCTAAAAATTCTACTTTTAAACAGAAATCTTTTTAGATATGAATTAATTAGAATTAGAAACCTTGATCCCCAAAAGCCATTTAGGTTTCATTCAGGAATGAAACTTTTACTTTAATAGATATGGCCTTGGCTCTGCTAGGAAGTTCCTAGTACCAAAAAAAAAAAATAGACTTTTAAATGAGATTAATTTGATGTTGAATACAAAGGACAAAATCTGACATTACTGAATTAAATATGTTCAAGTATAAATGGCCAACCCATTAAAATATAGTCTTGGGAAGAGAATTTATTTATTGAATTGCTTCCATGTATGGGAAAAAATAAATAGGTAAACTCAAGTATACAAATATTCAAAATGATTATACACAAGAAATAATTATACTTGGAACAAATTCATTATACAGACATTTGTTTTGCTGGTACAGTATTTGGATCATTGTAAGCACTTGATAAATGATTGATTGTTTGAGGGTACATTATTTTACATTATTTATATCATAAATAATAAAATCAATCAATTCATGAACATTTATTAAGAATCAATTGTGTGCCAGGTGTTGTGCTAAATGTTAGGGTTACAAAAATAGGCAAAAAATAGTTACTTCCATAAAAGTTATGACTTAATAGGAGATATAATATGCAAACAAATATATTTGTTTGTTGTTATTGTTGAATCATTTTTAGTTGTGTCCAACTCTTCATGACATCATTTGCTATTTCCATCTCCAGATGATTTTTCAGATGAGGAAACTGAAGGAATATGGGTTTAAGTGACTTGCCAAGAATCACATAGCTGATAAATATTTATGGCCAGATTTGAATTTAGGAAGAAGAGTTTTTCTGAATCCAAGCCCAGCACTCTTTTCACTATGCTATCTAATTTCCCTAAATATATATATACACACACATATATGTATTCTATATTTAACTTGTTTTATATATGCAAATATAAAACAAGTTAAATATAGAATAAACAGGAAATGGTGAACAAAGAGAAGGCACTGAAATTAAAAGGATTTGGGGAATCTTCCTAAAAAGGAAGTTAGGCTTTTAATTGGGACTTAAAACAAGTCAGGGAAGTCAATAACCAGAGCACAAAGGAGAGACTATGACAATCAGAGAGGATTTCAGTAGTCAAAAACAATCAAGAGATCAATGTCATTGGATCAAAGAGTACACATCAGGAAGGAAGGTATAAGAAGACAGAAAATATAGGATAGGGTAAGTCATGAAAGACTTTGAATAGCGAACAGAATATTTTGTATTTGATTCTGGAATCAATAGGAAGCCATTAGTTTATTGAATAGGAATGGAGGTGAGAAAGACGTCAGACATGTGTTTTAGAAAAATCTCTTTAGGGTCTGAAAGGAAGATGAATTGGAGTAATGAAACACTTGAGGCAGGCAGACCCACCAGTAGGCTATTACAGTAGTTGAGGAGTGATGTGTTGAGGGTCTGAACCAAAGTGCTAGCAGTAGCAGAATAGAGAAGACAAGAGTATTCAAAAAATGTTGCAAAGGTTGAAATAATAGCATGGAAATAGGGGAAAGATAAGAGAGACTGAGAAATACAGGATAGCTTCTAGACTTGAGACTGCTGGATTGGAAGATGGTGTTATGTTTCAATAATAGGAAAGATAAGAGAGCAAGGTTTGGGGAAAAGATAATTTGTTCTATTTTGGACACGAGTTTAAAATGTCTGCTATACATGTGTACACATGTCTGAAAGCCAGTTGGAAAACTGGAAATCAGTCAAGAGAATAGAGCAGAAAATGTAGATTTGAGAATCATTAGCATAGATATTGTAATTTAATCCCTGGGAGGTGATGTGTTCACTAAGTGAAGGAATATAGAAGGAGAAGAGAAGAGGAGACCAGAACAGAATCATGAGGTATATCTACAGTAGAGCATGAGATCTAGAGAAATATCTATCAAAGGAGAAAAGGAAAGAGAAGTCAGATACACAAGGGGAAAACTAGGAGAGAGTGGTAGCCTGAAAATCTTAGAGTGATGGGGTATCCAGGAGAGTAATCAACAATGTGAAGGGTTGCACAGAGGTGTGAAGGGCTGCAGAGAGCTCAAAAAGAAAGAGAACTAAGAAAAGGCCATTGGATTTGGAAATGGACAGAAATAATTTTGATGAGAACAGTTTCAATGGAATGATAAGGTCAAAAGCCAGGTGATTTAGAAGAGAAAGAAAGATAAATGGAGGAATCTATTACAAAGACTTTTGTGAATTTAGCTTCAAAGGTCCAACGAAATATAAAATGATAGGGGAGGATATAGGAGTCAGGTGGCAGGTTTTTTTTTTCAAAATTAGTGAGATGTAAGGATATGTGAAGGTAGTATGAAATGAACCAATAGAGAAAAATAAACTGACAATAAATGAGAGTAGGTATGCTGAGGAGATGAGATAGAGTGAGATTACTTGAACAAGTAGAGTGATTAGCTCTACTTGTGAAAGCAATCCTATAATTTCTTATTTAAATAACATTTGTACAAGGTTTGGAATATAATAACCATTAATAAATGATTTATTTTGAAGAGAATAAGGAATGTCTTGGAAAAACTAGTATCTCTGCATGAAGGCTTGCTGAGTTCTTTTTAAAGCTGCTCATCCACCTTTGGTGCCCACCTGTCACCCAATTCTCACCTATGTTCCAAAAAATTGTCATATGTGCAGTGGTAACACTGGTAAAACTATCTCAGCAAATAGGGTGAACTAGGTTAAGGGTAACTACCAGAGTGAAGGAGTGTCTACTCCAAGCATGTGAAGACTTCTCACAGTAGAATGGGTGGTCAAGATTTGATCCAAATACTATGAAAATAGATGAAAAAGGCATTGCAAAGCATTTAGACCTTGGTCAGACATCAAAGATGTTACCCACTGAATCTTGGAACATTGCTAGTCATTCTAACTTTTGTCCTACCTCTGGACTTTGAAGATTCTGAAAGAATAAAACACTATGAAAGCTATGCAATTCTACCTCATAAGTCCAATTCACTGCAATTCAAGAATTATCCATAATGTTTTTGTCCTCTTTGAAAACAATGGATGAACAACAATAAATGCTTGTTACTTTCCTTTCTTATACATAGTATTAGGAAAAAATATGATATTCACTGTTTTTAGCATTTGTGACATTTTAGGTATGATTTAATAAAAAAAAGTTATAAAAATAGATTTTTCTCCTCAGTGCTATTTCCTAACTTTTCTTCAACTGTTAGCTTTTTAAGGAGATGTTTAAAAAAGGACTTATGTACTTTATAGTATAACAAAAATACTAGCTGATATTAGTACAATACTTCTTAGGGGTGGGACTTAGGAGTATCATGCAGTTTCAAGGTATGCAAAGGTAGAATCAAGAAAATGGGACTGGGGTGTGATTCGAGACAACTTCCACAATTTCTTTTCAACTAAATTTTCTCATCTATAAATAGAGCTGTTGTTGTTAGGCATAATCAAAATAATGTCTATAAACCTTAAAGTATTACACAATTATATTAAATACATTCATATTATTATTAATAGTATTTTGTTAGTGTTTACAATAGCATTGCTTTTACTTAATGTAGATAATATATGTTTTAGAATAAAAATAGATCTTAAAAGTCTTCAAGACAAACTATTTGAACATATGAATGAAGAAATTGAGTTCCCAAGACCACATAGATAGCAATTGGAATGTGAATTTACTTGAACTCTAAAGGCAGGGCTTTATATTATACCATGTGAAAAGGTATTATGGGGGGGAATAATTAAAAATAATTTAAGTTTGAATTATCTTCTATCTCAGCAGTGTAAAGAAAGTATAAAATAGTACAAGGAGAAATACTTTTTAGCTCAGGCTCTATCACTAGCTAGGTATATGACTTCAGAAAATTTACCTTATCCTCAGAGAACCTGTTTCCCTAGTTGTTAAATGAAAATATTAAATTAGGTAAACTCTGATCACTTTCATTCCAATAAAAAATTGGGTGTGTTTATTAACCAAATAGTCTGCTGAAGAAATTATTCAGGACTACTAATTCTGGTGTTGGATAAATCACTTCATTTAGCTGGACACCTGGTGAGGAGATGAAGTGGAGACACCTGGGAGCTTAGAATCAAGATATGGATTCAAATGCAAGCTCAAGCATTTACTAGCTGTGTGAACTTGAGCAAGTCACTCAACTTCTGTTTGTCTGCTTTTCCTCAACTGTAAAATGAAGGCAATAACAGCATCTCCCTTCCCCTTTCCACTCCACCTTGAGTTGTTATGAGACAAGTGAAATAATATTCATAAAGAGCTTATCATATACCTGACATGTAAGGGGTGCTTAATAAATGTTTATTTCCTTCCTTAATATCTTTGGACTTTAGGGAAGTTGAAGGAGATAATATATAAGGTCTATTTCTATTCTAAATCTTACACTATAAAAGTTATAAAATACTTCATATTAAAAATATAGTTTTATTTCAATTATTTAAAAATGCCCCAGGAAGCATTTTGTACTAATAAATAAAAAGCAGATGTCTTTTCATTTTTGGTTTTCATGTTTACTATTGATTTAACCTGAAAAAGTTATTCAGTACAATACAATACATATTTTTATGTATATAAATTTCCTAGGGGTGGATGCAGGATGAATGTCAAATTCAAATAGAAAGGGGAGGGTGAGATTACAAATAAAATCCCTCACACCCCCCACATTTATTGAGAAAATCACATATCAACATTAACTACATTTTATTGTATTTTTGTTTGCTTTGCTAAATAGTTCCCAATTACATTTTAATCTTGTTCAGGGCATTCTGGGGAATATCGGCTACATGTGGCTCATGTTTTTTGACATTTTTGTTCTAGATAAATAAATAGATGCTAAAATTTTTTCTTCTGTATTTCAAAAACAAATGTTCTTCCTATTCATTTTATTCTTATTTTTTTCTTATTATTAACTGAAAATGACTTAGTCCTCTCACTTCCCCTCCTCAAAGATATTAGGATCCAATTTTTAAAATTTCTATTTTATAGATAAATATTGTTTTTTCTACTGTGCTGATGTTAGAAAATGCATTCAGTTTGTGGGAATATTGCAACTAAAAAAGAACATGTGTTTTAAAAGAGATTAAACAAAGCAACCTCCTGGTAAAGCAAGAATTGTTAGACTATCATGTTTTAGTGACACTGTTTGATTATTACTTTATAAAAATTCCTATTGGCTATGATTTTTATAGGAAATTAATTCTCATGGTATACATGCCACAGTGATGGAGAGAATTCAGCATAAGGTTCCGTTGGTTTAACCAAGCTCCAAGAAATTGAAGAACTTCCTGGAAGAGATCTGTAATTACTCAAATGAATTTCGTCTGTTCAGGAAAGACCAAATAGATGAAGTCTGTCTATTGCCCAGATTCCAACATGCTTCTGAATGAATACTCTATAGAGTTTGTTTAACATTGTGTATATCTAGGACATAAGGTACAGATGGAAAATGAATAAGGCCCAAAATTGAAAATGAAGAGAACAGGCAAGATTGCTTTAAGGAAATTGAATGGTACTTTTATTAACTCTAAGTTTAATTTTTCTTTTTTTTTCATTACATATATTTAACCTATACTACTTCATGTTAAAGAGAGCTAGAACACAAATACCTCTGAAAAAACCTAACTAAAAACAAATTATAAATTATCATCACAATGTGTGCCTTTTAAAAAGTGCAGCTGGGTGGTACAGTGGATAGAGCACCAGCCCTGAAGTCAGGATGATCTGAGTTCAAATCTAGCCTCAGACACTTAATACTTCCTGGCTATGTGACCCTGGGCAAGTCACGTATACGCCAATTGTCTCACCAATGGTAGAATAATAATAATAATAATAATAATAAATAGTCTGTAATATACAACCAAGGAGGAGAAGAAAAAATGTGTGATTACATGACAGAAAACGGGGATCAACTGCAGTGATTGAAGAGTAGTAGGTAGATTGGCACTGATAATCATGACTTCAAAAGAAGGAAAGGAAAACCACCAGCAAGTTGAATGGATTTGCTATTGTGAAGTCAAGAAGAATTTGTTAAGAATCTAATATCTTCCCAACATTATCTTAAACTCTGGCTATATAAAAAAGACAAAATAAAATTAGTATCTTCCCTCAAGAACCTCACATTCTACTAAACATGTAAATATTGGGTAAAGCATGGATGAAAATAATATAGATTGACCAAGTATAAATGGCTTTGGAACATCATTGATAAAACACCCTCTGGAATGAATGAAATTAAAGGTCCATTTGAGTGTTTGAGGGAGTTTCAAAGAAAAAAATAAACTCTTCCCACAAATGCAGATATGCCAAGTTAGTCTTAGCAGCCCATGGCAATAGATAGATAGATAGATAGATAGATAGATAAATAGATAGGTGGATAGGCTTACACACATGAGATATATATAGTTTAACAGAAAACAATCATTTTATGATATATATTACAATATGTGTTTATTAGAGTTAATAAAAGTACCATTCAATTTCCTTAAAGCAACTTATTGGTAATTGTATTTATTTTCTGTTATATCTTATGTTAATGTTTTAGAGACATTGCCAGGGTTGGGACTACTGAGAAATTAAGCCATGGGGCAGCTAGTTGATGCAATAGATAGAATACTTGCTCTAAAGTCAGGAGGACCTGAATTCAAATCTGGTCTCAGACACTTAACACTTCCTAGCTGTGTGACCTTGGGAAAGTCACTAAACTCAATTGCCTCAGCAAAAATAAAATAAAATAAAATAAAATAAACAAATAAATAAACCATTGCTAATGATCTTGTGTCATTAATTGTGAGTGGCAGAATATAATCCTTTTCTGCATGGTTTAAGAGTGGCTCTCTCACTACTAATCCATACTGGATTTCAACTACAGATAAAAAGAAAAATATATACTATATTTCAAGCATATTAAATAATAATCATGACTACTTAAGTATATATAATTGACTGCATTATGAATGTCTTCTTATTAAATTTACACATATGAAAAAACAAAAGTTCTTTGGTTCTAAGTGTTAAGGACCATGCCTAAGTAAACAGTAGGTCAATTCTCCAAGAGCCTATACAGATGAATCATAACATCTGAAGGAGTTTCAAAGCAGCCCTTACTGACACAGGTGTTGCTTGTGGACTGGGAATGAAATAAATTGGAGGCAGAGGGAAGAGGAGAGAGGTCAGAAAATGCAACAACTTCTCAGTAGAGAGGTCAAGAACAGCAATACCTCTCAGTCTCCTTGTATCATCATCATCCTCTCACATGAAGAGATCCATTCTACAGGTCTGAGTTAGACCTCAAATAACCACTGGCAGTTGGCTCCCATATCACAACACTAAAGAGGTATCAAATAATGTTTCATAAACACTAACCTATTAAAAAAATAAAACCTATCATTGAATTCTGAAATTGAAAATGACTTTATTCTTCCTATGTAAATAAAAAGCATAATCTGTATAATTTCCCTGGAACTCAGCTCATAACCTTCTAATATTTCTATTTTATAGTTTAAAGAGAAAAAGGCATACTGGTTCTGAATCAGAGGATCTCAGTTCAAAAGACACCTCTACTTTCTATATGATTCTAGGAAGGGTAATTAGTCTCTCTTTATAAAAAGTGAAAGATATACATTTTGTCGGGTGGCTTCCAGTTCTAAATCCAATGGAATTTTCTTATTGTAATTGATTAACTAATATTATAAATAATTATATGCAATGTTCACATCCCCTTCTAGATTGAACTTTCCTTGAGAGCAAAGAATTTGTACTTTTCAAGTGCTTGGTTTAATGGATAAGAAATAACATTTAAATAGATACTTCCACCAGCCATCAATGACAAAGAATGTAGCAATTCACACATGTACTCCTTATGTAATAATTACTCTCATTTATATTTCTTGAATTAAAGGAACCTATCCAATACAATGTAGGCCTTCTACATTGGATGGGTACCTGTAGAATATACTTCAGCTATCTCTGACTCTAACCACATAGGATCAAAGACTTGGAGCTTGAACAGACATTAAAGGTTATGTCAACCAACCCTCTCAATTTATAGATGAAGGAATTAAAAATAATAAAGTTAGATGACTTGACCAAATTCATACAAGCAGCAAATATCAAAGATAAGATTTAAATCAAAGTCTTTCTTATTTCAAATCTAATTTTCTATCCACTATACCACATTGCCCAACTTATTTACTTCATTAAATATTTCCCAATTACATTTTAAAAATCAACAATCTTTTTTTAAATTTGAATCCCAATTTCTTCCTCCCCCATTCTTCACTCCCTCCTCTTGGAGAAGGCAAAAATTTGATTTTCATTATACATAAGAAGCCATGCAAAATATTTCTATATTAACCATGTTTTAAAGGAAAGCAAAACAAAATAGAACAATAAAAATAAAGAATTTTTTAAAAGGTATACTTCAATAAGTATTCAAATTTTATTAGTTGTCTCTCTGGAGGTGCATAACATTTTTCATTATGGGTCCATTGGAATTATCCTCTATTATTATCTTAATCAGAAAAGCTAAGCCTTTTACAATTTATCATTCTTATAATATTGATGTTACTATGGACAATGTTCTCCTGGTTCAATTCACTTCACTTTTTATGAGTTCATATAAGTCTTCCCAGGTTTTTCTGAAAACATCCTGCTTATCATTTCTTATACCACAAGAGTATTTCATCACAATTATGTTCCACAACTTATTCATCTATTGCACAATTGGGGGCATCTCCTTAAGTTCCTATACTTTTTACAAAAAGAGCTGTTACAAATATCTATAGGCAAATAAGTTTTTCCCTTTGATTTCTTTGGAATCCAGAAGTTAGTGGCATTGCTAGATTAAAGGGTATTCAGTTTTATAATCATTTGCATGAAATTCCAAATTTCTCTCTAGAAAAATTGGACTAATTTACAACTCCACAAATAGCAGTCCTCCAGAATTTTTTTTACATCCCTTCCATCATTTGTCATTTTCCTCTTCTGTCTAATTAGTCAATGTGATGGATGTGACATAATACCATAGAGTTGTTTTAATTTACATTTTTGAGGCATTCAGGAGCCAAGATGGCAGAATAATAAAAAAACTGCCGTAACATTCCCATCTTCACCTCCAAACAAGCAGAAACAAATCATAAAATACCAGAACCAGCAAAAAGACAAGAAAAAAACAATTTTTAACTCAAGAACGGGAAGATTGTCAAAAAAAAGGTCTGCCTCACTTGGGAAAAAGAAGAGAGTCCAAGACAGGGAATATCCCAGTAATTTAGAAGCAATCCTCATCTCAGGAAGCAAATAGAAGATCCTAAGCTCCAGAGGAGAAGAGAAGAAAAACACCAACACAAAGATCCCTCATCTGCTTCAGCATGGCCAGGGAGAATTCACCTCTCAGAATCACCAGTTACTTCTGTGTAGCATGGGAGCAAACAGACAACCTCAAATTAGACCTAAGTAAATGAAAGTTAATGGCTTTATGAAAAATGAAAAACCAAGACAACAATTTAAAAGAATAAAAAATGGAAGAAATGTAAAATACCTCATGGAAAAAAGAAATAAATTAGAAAATATACTCAAGAAGGACAATATGAAAATCACTGGGATACCTGAAAGTCATAATCAAAAGGAGGACCTGGATATGATCTCTTTTGTAATTTGTTTCTTTAGTTTGGTTTGGTTTGGTTTTTGTATGGTTTGGTTTTTAAAGCTTTTTATTTTCAAAACATATGCATAGTTTTCAACATTCACTCTTG
The DNA here is from genome assembly GCF_016432865.1 of Antechinus flavipes. Taxonomy (NCBI): domain Eukaryota; kingdom Metazoa; phylum Chordata; class Mammalia; order Dasyuromorphia; family Dasyuridae; genus Antechinus; species Antechinus flavipes. The sequence goes on from NC_067401.1 coordinate 361,847,377, forward strand.
TAAACACCTTTGTGTTCCCAATATTTTCCATCCTTCCTGCTCCCCAACCCATCCCCTAGACAGAAAATAACCTAATATATGTTTAACATGTGCAATTTATATATATATATTCACAATTATCATGCTGCACAACAAAATAAGATTAAAAAGGAAAAATGAGAAAGGAAAAGAGTGAAAATACTATATTATGATTATACTCAATCCTTACAGTCCTCTTTCTGAGTGAAGAGGATTCTCTCCATCACAAGATCATTGGAATTGGTCTGAAACACCATACTGTCCAACACTATCAGAATTAATCATCACACAATTTTCTATTGCTGTGTACAATGTTCTCTTAGTTCTACTCACTTCTCTTTCTATCAATTCATGTAAGTTTCTCCAGGGCTCTCTGAAATCATCCTGGTGATCATTTCTTGTAGAACAATAATATTCCATGACATTTATATACCATAACTTATTTAGCTACTCTCCAACTGATTTGGAGAATTCACTCAGTTTCCAGTTCCTTGCCATTTCAAAAAAAGGCGGCTACAAAAATTTTTGCATATGTGGCTCTTTTCCCCTTTTTAATAATCTCTTTACAAGCCCAGGAGAGACACTGCTAGATCAGAGGGTATGCACAGTTTGATTTCCCTTTGGCATAGTCTAGACGTTATCTTTTAAGAAATGATCAAGTAAAACTACTCTGATGAACTGGAATCAAAAGGGAAAATAGGTATTGAGAGAATCCACCAACCACTCTCAAAAAAAAAAAAAAAATCACAAAATAAATACTCTGGAACGTGATTGCCAAATTATATAACTTATTAGGTCAAGGAAAAATACAACAATTGGCCATAAAAAAATTCAAATGTCAGGGAATCCGCATCAGGATTACAAAGGATTTGGTAGTTGCAACATTAAAGGATCACAAAGCATGGAACATGATATTTCAGTAGGCAAAGGAGCTAGAACTACAACCAACGACCACTTACCTGGCAAAATTGAGCATATGCTTTAATGGGGAAAATGTTCATTCAGTGAAATAAGGATTTCAAGCTTTTATCAGAAGACTAGAGTTTAACAACAACAACAAAAAAAATCTTTAATATCAAGATCCAAGAGAAGACTAAAAAGAAGAAAAAAGGAAAAGAAAACATAAGAGCCTCAATGCAGCAGAAACATTTACATTCCTATATGGGAAGATGTTACTTGTAATTCTTAAAATTTGTGCCATGAATAGAATAGCTAGAATGAGGGAATGAGATAAAAAATAATTAAGGCACAAGAAAGAGGAGTACACTGGAGGAAGAAGGAAGGGAGAGGTAGAATGAAGTACATTTCTCATGAAGAAGCATGAAAGGAAGGATAGGGCTATGAGCATCATGTGAACCTTCCTTTAAACAGCATTGGCCAAAGAAGTAATAATATACACATTAAGTAGAATGTAGGAATCTATCTCATCTGACAGAGAAGTAGGAGGATAAGAGATTAAATACAGGGATTGGGCAACTGTCAGAAGAGAAGAAAGACCAGGGGAAGTAGTAGACAGAAGTAAAACACTGGTGAAGAGGAAAAGGATAAAAGGAAAGAGAACAGACAGGAAGAAAATGGGATGGAGTGAAACATATATTTAGTAATTATAATTGTGATTGTGAATGAGATTAATTTTCTCATAAAATAGAAGCAGAAAGGAGAATATATGCAAAATAAAAATCTTGCTATATATATTGTTTACAAAAAACACAGAGCAGAGAGATACACAGAGAGGAAAGATAAGAGGCTGGATAAATGGTCAAAATATATGAACAGGCAGTTTTCAAATGAAGAAATCAAAACTATCTATAGGTATCCTAAGAAGTGCTCTAAATTACTTTTAACTAGAGAAATGCAAATTAAAAGTAGCCCAGAGACACAACCTAATACCTATGAGATTGGCTAACGTGACAAAGGAAAATTATAAGTTTTGGAAACAAAATTTGAGACACTAATGCAGTATTGGTGGAGTTGTAGGTTTTTTTTTTCAATTTATGGCACTTGTAATCCTTTTTAGTCCTTAGAGTTAGGGAATATTCTCTCTGGCCTCAGATCCTCCTTCACTTCTCCACTCTGACCTGGAACTGAAACCAAGAACTTCACTTTTCTATAAGTGTCCACAGTCAGCAGCATTCTACTCCACTACTTTAGCATTTACTGGATGTATTGGTTCCTTCTTACACATAGTAGTCTCAGCAGCACATGTGGACATGGCATTCCTTATTAGCAAAACTTCCCTTAATCTTCAGTATTCAGATGCTGGACTCCCCACACTGTCAAGGGAGGTGAAATTCCTATGACTAAGACCAAGGCTATCTTCTAGCCCAGCTAGCCTCAGTGCTTGCAGCTAATTTTTTTTTTCACATGAAAGCATAGACATATTTACACTTTATAAGGACTAAAATTTTTCCTGGTATCTTTCTTTAGATCTTCCCAAGTTGTCCCGGGAGGACCTCTGTTATGCCCCAATTCTCATTTATTTTTAATTCTCCATGTTCGCTGAGTTGCTATGTTATCTTGCTTGTGAAGTAAATCTAGAGAACTTGGACTTTTTAGATCTTCTCTGCCATCCTTCCAGAATCCTCCTGTAATTATTTTAAATTTTTTGATATTGTTTTCTTTATTTTTTAGGTATACATATATGTTACTTTTTAAATATACATTTTAATGAATCTTGTTGAGAGGAAAAATCAGAATAAAAGAAAAAGAAATTATAAGAAGGGGAAAAAGAGAAAAAAAGAAAAAATAAACCTGGCCTGTCTTGATTTATATTCATTCTGAATAGTTCTCTCTCTGGATGCATGGGAATTTTCTATCCAACGTTTATTGGAATTGCCTTGGACAGCAATCATTTTATATGGGATTTCTTTCTATTTTTTCCTGCTGGATTTTGATTGTCATATACAAAATTGCTGTTGATTTTTGTGGGCTTATGCAATATTCTGTAATTTTATAAAAGTTATTTGTTTTAACTAGCTTTTTGATTGACTTTCTAGGGATCTCTAAATATATTATACCACCTGCAAAAATGATAGCTTTGTTTTTTCACTGTCTATTTTTGATTTTATTATAGCTAGCATTTCTAATACAACACTGAAAAATAGTGATGAAAATGATTGTTTTGCTTCACTTCCTATTTTATTGGGAAGGCACCAAATTTATCCTCATTACAAATAATACCTACTCCTCTTTTCAAATAGATACTGCTTATCATTTAAGAAAAGCTCTATTGAGTCTTTTTTTTTTAGTGTTTTAATAGGAATGATTGCTGTATTTTGTCAAAGGATTTTTCTACATTTTTGATATAATCATTTGATATTCTTTTATTATTAATACAATCAATTATGCTTATAGTTTTCCTAATATTAACTGCTGAACTTGATATTATTCATGTATATGATCCTGTGTCAGCCTCTTCCTCTGTGTTATAGATTGATCATTCAGACCTCTTATCTTGTCTTGGGCTAGAAGAATGTTTTACTCTGGGATTTGTTGATTCTACCACTCCAGAATTTGAATTGAAGCATTAATTAAAAGTTATTTTGAGAGGAATGTTAAGAGATTTGAACTGAGTGTTTTCCTTTTTCTAATTTTTTCCTTCATCTCTCTTACTTGATTTTCAAAATCCTATTTGAGCTCTTCCATGACCTGAGCCCAATTTGTGTTTTTCTTGGAGGCTTTGGATAGGGGAGTTTTGATGTTGTTATCATCTTCTGAGTGTGTGTTTCTTGTCATCATAATAACTTTCAATATTCAGAAACTTTTTCTGTTGTCTGCTCATTTTCCTAACCTATTACTTGACTTTTAACTCTTTGTTAAGTTGGGCTATACTTTCATGGTGAAGGGTGCACTGTTCTAAACTTTAAGGATTTTGTGCAGCTATTTTCAGACATCCTTCTAGAAACCTGACCACGATCATTCTTTCCTTCTCTGTGGCTGTTAGGAATACCCCCAGTAAGATCTAGGGTGCTAAAGCAACAACTCTGCTTTGCTGATGGGACTGATGTACTGAGATGGCATGAGGAACTCTACCTTATTGCCACCAGTACTGCCACTGATTCAAAGGTAAGGCTGAAGCTGGATTTGGGGCTGCTGGCATTGCCTGCCCCGGGATTGTACCCTGGACTCCCACCCTACAGTCACAGACCTTTTCTGCTGAGCTTATAAGTTACCTTCAGCTGGAAAATGTTTTACTCCATCTTTTTGGTGTCCTGATGCTCTAAAGTTTTTTTAGAGTCATTATTTAGAGGAATTTGGAACAGTTTGGGGGAAAAGCTGGATGAGTTCCTGCCTTTACCCTGCCATTTTGGCTCCACCTCTAGACTGAGTGTTTTTCTACTCTGCTATGTTGACTCCCTCTGGAACTTTTTCCCTTAACTTATTAAATAAAATATGACTTTTTCAACTAAATGTGAAATTCAGTTATTTTGTTACTTTATCTTGCCACCAGCATGAACTACATTCCATCATCTTTGAAGTGCTTCTCATATATATATATATATATATATATATATATATATATATATGATATCTTTGAAAGATGCATTAACTCTTTTTTATAAAGCTTTTTTTTTACAAAATCAGAAACAGTAGTTCCCTTTCTGACTTAAATAGGCTGTCATCTGTAGAATGCAAACCCAATTCACACATGCTCCCTTCATTTTATTTTAATTGTTGTTGATGTTACTGTTTGGGGTTTCTCTTGGACTTTCTTTTTGTTTTTCTTTTTTTGTCAGCTTGTTTCTTTTGGGACTTTCCACACTGAACTGGCCAATATTGTGGGGGGAAAGCCATCACTAATCTCTGTGCTTCAGTGAGATGTAGCAGATAATAACTCACAACAGAGTTGCTGGGATGACAGCTAGTAATAGTCATTACTGAGCTAAAGCTTTACTTAGTCTTTATATCTGAGTAGATGATAAAGTTTTGCCACATTTTTTGGACATCTTTATTATTTGAATTTGAAGTTTTGTTGCTGCTTATTGGTTTCCCTCCCTTTTCCTCTTCTGATCCCCAATATTAAAATGTAAAGTTTATAATGTATTTAAACTATGGGTGAATCTTACACTTAGTTTGCATGTTCAGCTAATTTGTCTTTATACATTTTGTTTGATTCTTTTTTTCTTCTTCAGGGCTTTTACAAAAAAAGTGATCTTCCAAATTTTTTTTTAATGTCTGGGGTGCAAGTTTTTTGTTTTGTTTCGTTTTGCTTTTTGATCAATGGACTGAATATTAAAATAATTCAATCACTACATTAAACACATTACTGAAGCAAAGCAGAGAAAACTCTGTGGGGCAAATATTTTTAATAGCTTTGGGGAGCTACATGAAAGTCAAATGCTAGTTTCAGAAAGATTCATTATATTCTTTGACCCTTGTTTGTCTATACCTCTTTAGCCCTCACTTTCTTCAAGAAAGAATTTAATCTTAATGACTTCAGCCCATGTATTAAGCAGGAAACAATAATAAATATATGGAATTCATATTTTTTCTAAAGGGAACTTAAAACTGCTGCTACAAGTTGGGACTTGTTTTGATCATTTTTATTCCTCTTTTTACTTATTTATACAGTACTTCCAAATTCAGAATGAAAATAAGCCTGTTCTGTTTTGAACCATCTAAGCAATAAAATGTTATATTTTAAAATCAGAAAAAATAAAGCTTTTTATTTTCAAAATATATGCATGGATAATTTGACAACATTGACCCTTCCATAACCTTGTGTTTCAGATTTACTTTTCCTTCTCCCAACCCCCTCTCCTAGATGGCAAGCAATCTAATAAATGTTAAACATGTTAAAACATATGTTAAATCCAATATGTGTAAACATATTTATAATTCTCTTACTGTACAAGAGAAATAAGATTTAAAAAAAGAAAGTAAATGTGTAAGAAAACAAAATGCAAGTGAACAACAACAAAAAGAATGAGAATGTTATGTTGTGATCCCCATTCAGTCCTACAGTCCTCTTTCTGGGGGTAGAAGGCTCTATTCATCACAAGATCATTGGAACTGACATCAATCATCTCATTTCTAGAAAAAGTGACATTCATCAGAACTGGTCATCTTATAATATTGATATTGTCATGTACAATGATCTCCTGGTTCTCCTCATTTCATTTAGCATCAGTTCATGTAAGTTTCTCCATGCCTTTCTAAAATCATCCACCTAATCATTTCTTATAGAACAATAATATTCTATAATATTCATATACCATAAATTATTCCACCATTCTCCAACTAATGGACATCCACTCAGTTCCAGTTTCTAGCCACTATGAAAAGAGCTACCACAAACATTTTTGCACATATGAGTCCCTTTCTCATCTTTAAGATCTCTTTGAAATATAAGGTCAGTAGTAACACTTCTGGATTAAAGGGTATTCACAGTTTGATAACTTTTTGAATATAGTTTCAAATTGCTCTCCAGAATTGTTGTAGTCATTCACAATTCCAGTTTTGTGGAACTGTCCCAGTTTTCCCACTTCCCCTCCAACATTCATTATTATCTTTTCCTGTCATATTAGCCAATCTGACAGATATGTGGTGGTATCTCAGAGTTGTCTTAATTTGTATTTCTCTGATCAATAATGATTTGGGACACCTTTTTATGTGACTAGAAATAGTTTCAATTTCTTCATCTAAAAATTGTCTGTTCGTATCCTTTGATCATTTATCCATTGGAGAATGGCTTGATTTTTTATAAATTAGAGCCAATTCTCTATATATTTTGGAGATGAGGCCTTTATCAGAACCTTTTGCTGTAAAAATGTTTTCCAAGTTTATTGTTTCCCTTCTAATCCTGTCCAAATTAGTTTTATTTATACAAAAGCTTTTTAACTTAATATAATTGAAATTTTCTATTTTGTGATCAATAATGACCTCTAGTTCTTCTTTGGTCACAAATTCCTTCCTCCTCCACAGGTAGTATTGTCATCTTTATTATATTCGCCCAGCCTATGCAGGAGCATTTAATATTTTTCCAACTCTTTAGATATGATTTCATTTGTGTGGAAAGTGTTTTGTAGTTTTGGTCAAATAGTTCCTGACTTTCCCTTGGCAGATAGATTCTCAAATATTTTATATTATCGACAGTTATTTTTAATGGAATTTCTTTTCACATCTCCTGCTGTTGGATTTTGTTAGTGCTGTATAAAAATGCTAATGATGTGGGACTCTATTATAAGCAGCCAGGAAAAAAAAAATTCAAATACTGAGGAGCCACAATAAGGATCACCCAGAATCTAGTAGCTTCCACATTAAAGGATCTAAGGGTTTGGAATCTGATATTCTGAAAGGCAAAAGAACTTGGAAAGCAGCTAAGAATAAACTACCAAGCTAAGCTGAGAATTTTCTTCCAGGGAAGAAGATGAACATTCAGTGAAACAGGTGAATTTCATTTATTCCTAATAAAAAAAAACAGAGCTCAACAAAAAATTTGACCTCCAAATACAGGACTCAAGAAAAGCATAAAAGATTAAAAAAAAAAAACCTCTTGAAAACTGTATTTTTATTATGGGCATATATAAAGAGCATGTGTATAATTGGGTTTTACTGTTATAATATAAAAAAAGAAACTAGCGGTGGAAAGGAAATTGTATCAGAAAAAGGGAAAAGGGGAGATAAAAAGAGGGAAATTACATCCCACAGATAGGCAAAGGAAACCTATCATATCTGAGGGAATTAAGGGAGTTGGGGGAGGAACATAGTATGAACCTTATTCTCATCAGATTTGGCTCAAAGAGAAAATATTAACATATTTGGTTAACAGAGAAACCTTTCTCATCTCTTTAAAAAGTGGGAGAGGAAAAAGGAAAAGGAAAAAATAGGTTAAATCGAAGGGAATATAGAAAAATAAGAGAAAGTTATAAGAAAAGGGGAGCAACTTCAAGGGGGAGGAAGGGATTCTAAAGAGGGAGGGCTACTTAAGGCAAGTGGTGCTCTTAAGTCTAATACTGGGGAGGGGAAGAGGGAGAAAGGAAAAAGAAAAAACATAATTTGGGGATAATAAGATGGCAGGAAATGCAGAATTAGCAGTTTTAATCACAAATGTGAATGGGGTAAACTCCTCCATAAAGTAGAGGCGGATAGCAGACTGGATTAAAAGCCAGAATCCTACAATATGTTATTTATAGAAAACACACTTGAAGCAGGGTGATACATACAGAATAAAGATAAAAGCCTGGAGCAGAATCCACTATGTAACTAAATGATCACTCTTTGCAGATGATATGATCTTTAGATTTAGAAAACTCCAGAGATTCTAATAAAATATTTATAAGAAATAATCCACAACTTTCATAAAGTTTAAGGACAGAGAATAAACCCACATAAATCATCCCCATTGTTATATATCACTAACGAAATCCAATAGTTAGAGATACAAAGAGAAATTCCATTTAAAATAACTGCCGCTAGTACAAAATATTTGGAAATCTATCTGTCAAGGGAAAGTCAGGAACTATACAAGCAAAACTACAAAACTCTTTCCACACAAATAAAATCAGATCTAACCAATTGAAAAAATATTAAGTGCTCTTGGATAGGTCAAGCAAATATAATAAAGATGACAATACTACCTAAACTAATCTATTTATTTAATACTATAACAATCAGACTCCCAAAAAACTTGAAAAAATAATAACAAAATTCATATGGAAGAACAAAAGATCAAGAATTTCAAGGGAATGAATGAAAAAAAAAATCAAATGAAGGTGACCTAGCTGTACCTGATCTAAAAGTATATTATAAAATAGCAGTCACCAAAACTATTTGATATTGGCTAAGAAATACACTAGTTGATCATTGGAATAGTTTAGGTTCACAGGACAAAATAGTCAATAACTTTAATAATCTAGTGTTTGACAGACCCAAAGACCCCAGATTTTGGAATAAGAATTCACTGTTTGACAAAAACTGCTGGGAAAATTGGAAATTAGTATGGCAGAAACTAGGCATTGACTGACACTTAACACCATACACCAATGTGAGGGATGTAGAAGACCCTTACCCAAAATTATTACTCAGAGATCACTCAGTAGAAGGCAGAAAAGTTGTTTGTTGAAAACCTCCAGAGCATGAGCCATCCCATCACGAGATAAGAAAGAAAAAGCTCATGGTAGGAGGGCTAAAGAAGTAGTAAAGATGCATAGCTTTTATACAAGAAATTACATCACAAGTAAGAGAGCATTGAGAAGGGAAGGGGTTGTTGCTATTTGGGGAGATTGGAATGGAAGGTTTCTGTTTCCTTGAAATCTCCTGATTTCAAGGAAACGGAAAGTCAGGCCTTTGGGCTTAGTCAAGCAGATAGTGGTCCAGCTAATAGACTAAATGTCAAATACCAATAAATGTCATCAGCTCAGGTTAAGTAAATATGTTTCTAGCTGGTCAAGGCTCAAGTAGATATGAGCCTGCACATATTATACAGGTCATAGAGCAAACACAGAAATAATAAAATAGAGAAAAAGAATTCATACATTCCTGTAAGTTCTTCACCTTATCTATTCCCCACACCAAGATAAGGTCAAAATGGGTTCATGATCTAAGTATAAAGAATGAGATTATAAATAAATTACAAGAATATAGGACAGTTTACTTCTCAGACCTGTGGAAGAAGGAATTTGTGACCAAAGAATAACTAAAGATCATTACTGATGACAAAATAGAAAATTTTAATTATATCAAATTAAAAAGATTTTCTGCAAACAAATGCAGACAAGATTAGAAGGGAAGCAATAAACTGGGAAAACATTTTTACAATCAAAAGTTCTGATAAAGGCCTCATTTCCAAATATATAGAGAATTGACTCTAATTTATAAGAAATCAAGCCATTCCCAAATTGATAAATGGTCAAAGGATATGAACAGACAATTTCAGATGAAGAAATTGAAACTATTTCTATCCATATGAAAAGATGATCCAAATCATTATAATCAGAGAAATGCAAATTAAGACAACTCTAAAATACCACTACATACCTCTCAGATTAGCTAGGATGACAAGAAAAGATAATGCTGAATGTAGGAGGGGACGTGGGAAAACTGGGACACTGATACATTGTTGGTAGAATTGTGAACACATCCAGCCATTCTGGAGAGCAATTTGGAACTATGCTTATCAAACTGTACATACCCTTTGATTACTACTGTTACTACCAGTAGTTACTACTACTAGTGTTACTACTGGGCTTATATCCCAAAGAGATTTTAAAGAAAGGAAAGGGACCCATACGTACAAAAATGTTTGTGGCAGTCCTTTTGTAGTGGCTAGAAAATGGAAATTGAATGTATGCCCATCAATTGGAGAATGGCTGAATAAGTTGTGGTATATGAATGTTATGGAATGTTATTGGTCTGTAAGAAATGACCAGCAGGATGATTTCAGAAATACCTGGAGAAACTTACATGAACTGATGCTGAGTGAAATGAGCAGGACCAGGAGATCATTATATACTTCAAAAACAATACTATATGATGATCAGTTCAGATGGACATGGCTCTCTTCAACAAGGAGATGAATCAAATTAGTTCCATTTCTTCAATAATGAAGAGAACCATCTGTACCCAGTGAAGGAATTATGGGAAATGAGTGTGAACCACAACATAGTATTTCCACTCTCTCTGTTTTTGTCCACTTGCATTTTTATTTCCTTTTCAGGTTATTTTTTTACCTTATTTCTAAATCCTATTATTTTGTGCAGCAAAATAACTGTATGGATATGTATACATATATCGTATTTAACATATACTTTAACATATTTAACATGTATTGGTCTACCTGCCATCTGAGTGGAGAGAAAAAGGGGGAAAGTTGGAATAGAAGGTTTTGCAAGAGTCAATGCTGAAAAATTATCCATGCATATATCTTGTAAGTAAAAAGCTATAATAATTTTTTTAAATGCTGATGATTAATGTGGATTTATTTTGTATCCTGCAACTTTGCTAAAGTTGTGGATTATTCCTAATAAATTTTTAGTGGAATATCTGGGGTTTTCTAAGTTTACCATTATATCATTTGCAAAGAGTAGTCATTTGGTTTCCCCACTACCTACTCGAATTACTTTAATCTCTTTTTCAGCTCTTATTGCCAAAGCTAGCATTTCTACTACAACATTGAATAGTAATAGTGATAGTGGGCAACCTTGTTTCATTCCTGATTTTACTGGGAATGGTTCCAGTTTATCATCATTAATTATGATACTTACTGATAGTTTTAAATAGATGCTACTGACTATTTTAAGAAAAATTCCATTTGTTCCTATATTTTCAAGTATTTTTAATAGGAATGGGTGTTGGATTTTATCAAATACTTCTTCTGCATCTGTTGAAATGATCATATGGTTTTTGTTCATTTGGTTATTGATATAGTCAATTATGCTAATAGTTTTCCTAATATTGAACCAGCCTTGCATTCCAGGTATAAATCCTATTCTGTCGTATATTATCCTGGGCATGAATTTCTGTAATCTTTTTGCAAAGATTTTATTTAAAATTTTTGCATCAAAGTTCACTAGGGAGATTGATCTAAATTTTTCTTTCTCTGTTTTCAATGTACCTGGTTTAGGTATCAGTACCATGTCTGTGTCATAAAAAGAATTTGGTAGAAGTTCTTCATTCCCTGTTTTTTTTCAAATAGTTCATGTAACATTGGAATTAATTGTTCTTTAAATGTTTGATAGAATTAACATGTAAATCCATCTGGTCCTAGGGATTTTTTCTTAGGGATTTGATTAATAGCACGTTCTATCTTTTTTTTTCTAAAATGTAACTATTTAAGCAATTTACTTCCTCCTCTGTTAATTTGGGCAGCCTATATTTTTGAGGGTAGTCATCCATTTCACTTAAGTTATCAAATTTATTGGCATAAAATTGAGCAAAGTGACTCCTAATTATTACTCTAATTTTCTCTTCATTAGTGGCAACTTCTCCCTTTTCATTTTTAAGGCTAAAAATTTGATTTTCCTCTTTCCTTTTTCTAATGAAATTTACCAAGGGTTTATCTATTTTGTTGTGTTTTTTTCATAGATTCAACTCTTAGCTTTATTTATTAATTCAATAGTCTTTTTTACTTTCAATTTTATTGATCTCTCCTTTTATTTTTAGTATTTCAAGTTTAGTGTTTGATTGGGGGTGTTTAATTTGCTGTTTTTTAGCTTGTTAGAATTCTTACAAGGTGCTAAGTCAGTTAATTAATTTAGCATGATATTTAATAGTTCTCTAGTTCACTAAGTTCACTAATGTATTTAGTGCTCATTGCAGTTCTACAAGATTCACAAGTCAGAGAGCAGTCCTGGAGATTCACAAGTCAGAGAGGAGTCCAGGAGATTCACAAATCAGAGAGGAGTCCAAAAGATTCACAAGTCAGGAAGGACAGGCCCACTAATCCAAAAGCCCACTATCAGAGGCAGAGTCAGATTCATTCCATATATCACCTCTGTGCTGGCTGGTGGCTTTGGAGTCAGAGTTGAGCTAGAGGCAGAAGCTGGAAGAGCTAAAGGACTAGCGACAAGAGCTCTTGAAACCAAGGAGAGAGAAAGGCCTCTCAGAAAACTAACCAGGCTATTTTGGAAGAAACAATAAAGGACTGGACTTTAACAGCTGCCTGCCTTTGAGGTGATTATTACTCTGAACTGAAACGAAGGATGTCTCCAGAAGCCCCCTGAGAAATCTGTTCCCAGAGAACATTATATTTAAGAGAAGAGAACATTACACTAGCTTTTTTAATTGTAAGCCTAATTCATTGATTTTCTCTTTCTCCATTTTATGCAAGTAAACCTCTAGAGATATAAATTTTTCCATTATTACTGCTTTGGCAGCATTCCACACATTTTGGCATGACATCTCATTATTGTCATTCTATTGAGTGAAATTATTAATTGTGTCCATGATTTGCTGTTTTACCCAATCATTCTTTGGGATGAGATTATTTAGTTTCGAATTACTTTTTGGTCTCTTTTCCCCTGGTTTTTTATTGAATCTAATTTTTATTATATTGTGATCTGAAAAGGATGCATTTATTATTTCTGCCTTTCTGCATTTGAATTTGAGGTGTTTATGTTTTAATATATGGTTAATTTTTGTATTGGTTCCATGAACTGCTGAGAAGAAAATGTACTCCTTTCTGTCTCCATTCAGTTTTCTCCAAAGATCTATCATACCTAACTTTTCTAGTGTTCTATTTACCTCTTTAACTTCTTTCTTATTTTTTTTTTTGGTTTGATTTATTTAGTTCTGAGAGTGCAAGGTTGAGATCTCCCACTATTATAGTTTTGCTTTCTATTTCTTCTTGTAGCTCTCTTAACTTCTCCTTTAGGAATTTAGATGCGATACCACTTCGTGCATATATGTTTAGTACTGATATTGCTTCATTATCTATGTTGCCCTTTTTTTTTTTTGATGGGAGAGCATATATCTGTTTTTTTAATATTTTATTTTATTTTATAATAACTTTATATTGACAGAATCCATGCCAGGGTAATTTTTTTACAACATTATCCCTTGCACTCACTTCTGTTCTGATTTTTCCCCTCCCTCCCTCCACCCTCTCCCCTAGATGGCAAGCAGTCCTATATATGTTAAATATGTTGCAGTATATCCCAGATACAATATATGTGTGCAGAACTGGGCAGTTCTCTTGTTGCACAGGGAGAATTGGATTCAGAAGGTAAAAACAACTCAGAAAGAAAAACAAAAATGCAAATAGTTCACATTTGTTTCCCAGTGTTCTTTCTTTGGGTGTAGTTGCTTCTGTCCATCATTTATCAATTGAAACTGAGTCTTTGTCAAAGAAATCCACTTCCATCAGAATACATCCTCATACAATATCGTTGTCGAAGTGTAAAGTGATCTCCTGGTTCTGCTCATTTCACTTAGCATCAGTTCATGTAAGTGTCTCCAAGCCTCTCTGTATTCATCCTGCTGGTCATTTCTTAAGGAACAATAATATTCCATAACATTCATATACCACAATTTACCCAGCCATTCTCCAATTGATGGGCATCCATTCAATTTCCAGTTTCTAGCCACTACAAACAGGGCTGCCACAAACATTTTAGCACATATAGGTCCCTTTCCCTTCTTCAGTATTTCTTTGGGATATAAGCCCAATAGAAACACTGCTGGATCAAAGGGTATGCATAATTTGGTAACTTTTTGGGCATAATTCCAGATTGCTCTCCAGAATGGTTGGATTCATTCACAACTCCACCAACAATGCATCAGTGTCCCAGTTTTCCTGCATTCCCTCCAACATTCATCATTATTTTTTCCTGTCATCTTAGCCAATCTGACAGGTGTGTAGTGGTATCTCAGAGTTGTCTTAATTTGCATTTCTCTGTCAATAATGATTTGGAACACTCTTTCATATGAGTAGTAATGGTTTCAATTTCATCATCTGAAAATTGTCTGTTCATATCTTTTGACCATTTATCAATTGGAGAATGACTTGATTTCTTATAAATTAGAGTCAGTTCTCTATATATTTTGGAAATGAGGCCTTTATCAGAACCTTTAACTGTGAAGATGTCTTCCCAGTTTATTGTTTGCCTTCTAATCTTGTTTGCATTAGTTTTGTTTGTACAAAGGCTTTTTAATTTGATGTAATCAAAATTTTCTATTTTGTGATAAGTAATGGTCTCTAGTTCATCTTTGGTCACAAAATTCTTTCTCCTCCACAAGTCTGAGGGATGAACTATCCTATGTTCTTCTAATTTATTTATAATCTCATTCTTTATGCCTGGGTCATGGACCCATTTTGATCTTATCTTGGTATATGATGTTAAGCATGGGTCCATGCCTAATTTCTTCCATGCTAATTTCCAATTATCCTAGCAGTTTTTATCAAATAGTGAATTCTTATCCCAAAAGTTAGGGTTTGGGGTTTGTCAAATACTAGATTGCTATAGTTGACTATTCTGTCTTGTGAACCTAACCTTTTCCACTGATCCACTAATCTATTTCTTAGCCAATACCAAATGGTTTTGGTGACTGCTGCTTTATAATATAATTTTAGATCAGGTACAGCTAGGCCACCTTCATTTGATTTTTTTTTCTCATTAATTCCCTTGAGATTTTCGACTTTTTATTGTTCCATATGAATTTTGTTGTTATTTTTTCTAGATCATTAAAATATTTTCTTGGAAGTCTGGTTGGTATAGCACTAAACAAATAGATTAGTTTAGGGAGTATTGTCATCTTTATTATATTTGCTCGGCCTATCCAAGAGCACTTAATATTTTTCCAATTATTTAAGTCTGACTTTATTTGTGTGGAAACTTTTTTGTAATTTTGTTCATATAATTCCTGACTTTCCTTTGGTAGATAGATTCCCAAATATTTTATGCTATCAACAGTTATTCTGAATGGAATTTCTCTTTGTATCTCTTGCTGTTGGATTTTGTTGGTGATGTATAAAAATGCTGAGGATTTATGGGGATTTATTTTGTATCCAGCTACTTTGCTAAAATTGTGAATTATTTCTAATAGCTTTTTAGTAGAATCTCTGGGGTTCTCTAGCTATACCATCATATCATCTGCAAAGAGTGATAGTTTGGTTTCCTCATTGCCTATTCTAATTCCTTTAATATCTTTCTCGACTCTTATTGCAGAGGCTAGTGTTTCTAATACGATATTGAATAATAATGGTGATAATGGGCAACCTTGCTTCACTCCAGATCTTACTGGGGAAGATTCCAGTTTTTCCCCATTGCATATGATGCTTACTGATGGTTTTAAATATATGCTCCTGACTATTTTAAGGAAAAGTCCATTTATTCCTATGCTCTCAAGTGTTTTTATTAGGAATGGATGTTGGATTTTATCAAATGCTTTTTCTGCATCTATTGAGATGATCATATGGTTTTTGTTTGTTTGGTTATTGATATAGTCAATTATGCTAATAGTTTTCCTAATATTGAACCAGCCCTGCATTCCTGGTATAAATCCTACTTGGTCATAGTGTATTATCCTGGGGATGATTTTCTGTAATCTTTTTGCTAATATTTTATTTAAGATTTTAGCATCAATATTTATTAGGGAGATTGGTCTATAATTTTCTTTCTCTGTTTTCAACCTACCTGGTTTAGGTATCAGTACCATGTCTGTGTCATAAAAGGAGTTTGGTAGGACTCCTTCAATCCCTATTTTTTCAAATAGTTTATTTAGCATTGGAGTTAATTGTTCTTTAAATGTTTGGTAGACTTCACATGTAAATCCATCTGGTCCTGGGGATTTTTTCTTAGGGAGTTGGTTGATAGTTTGTTCTATTTCTTTTTCTGAGATGGGACTGTTTAGGATATTTACTTCTTCCTCTGTTAGGTTGGGCAAGCTATATTTTTGGAGGTATTCTTCTATTTCATTTAAGTTGTCAAATTTATTGGCATAAAGTTGGGCAAAGTAATTCCTAATTATTGCTCTAATTTCCTCTTCGTTAGTGGCTAGTTCTCCCTTTTCATTTTTAAGACTAACAATTTGATTTTCCTCTTTCCTTTTTTTAATCAGATTTACTAAGGATTTGTCTATTTTATTGGTTTTTTCATAGAACCAACTCTTAGTTTTATTAATTAATTCAATATTTTTTTTACTTTCAATTTTATTGATCTCTCCTTTTATTTTTAGAATTTCAAGTTTAGTGTTTGACTGGAGGTTTTTAATTTGTTCCCTTTCTAGCATTTTTAGTTGCAAGCCCAATCCATTGAGCTTCTCTTTCTCTATTTTATGCAAATAGGCCTCTAGAGATATGAAATTTCCCCTTATTACCACTTTGGCTATATCCCATACATTTTGGTATGATGTCTCATTATTATTGTTTTCTTGGGTGAAATTATTAATTATGTCTATGATTTGCTGTTTCACCCAATCATTCTATAGTATAAGATTATTTAGTTTCCAATTATTTTTTGGTCTACTTTCCCCTGGTTTTTTGTTGAATGTAATTTTCATCGCATCATGGTCTGAAAAGGATGCATTTACTATTTCTGCCTTACTGCATTTGAATTTGAGGTTTTTACGTCCTAATATATGGTCAATTTTTGTATAGGTTCCATGAACTGCTGAAAAGAAAGTGTACTCCTTTCTGTCTCCATTACATTTTCTCCAGAGAGTTATCATATCTAACTTTTCTAGTATTCTATTTACCTCTTTGACTTCTTTCTTATTTATTTTGTGGTTTGATTTATCTAATTATGAAAGTGCAAGGTTGAGATCTCCCACTATTATAGTTTTGCTGTCTATTTCTTCTTGCAGCTCTCTTAATTGTTCTTTTAAGAAATTAGATGCTACACCACTTGGCGCATATATGTTTAATAGTGATATTGCTTCATTATCCATGCTACCCTTTAGCAAGATATAGTGCCCTTCCTTATCTCTTTTAATTAGATCAATTTTTGCTTTAGCTTGATCTGAGATCAGGATGGCTACCCCTGCTTTTTTGACTTCACCTGAAGCATAGTAGATTTTGCTCCAACCTTTTACCTTTAACCTGCATGTATCTCCCCGCTTCAGGTGTGTTTTCTGTAAACAACATATTATAGGATTCTGGCTTTTAATCCATTCTGCTAACAGCTTCCTCTTTATGGGGGAGTTTATCTCGTTCACATTTATGGTTAAAATGACCAATTCTGTATTACTTGCCATCTTGTTAACCCCTGTTATGCTTTTATCCCTTCTTTCCCCCTTACCCCCCTTCCTAGTATTAAGCTTGTGAGCACCACTTGCTTCTCACACCCCTCCCTTTTTAGTATCTCATTCCCCCCGCCTTAGATTTCCTCCCCCTATCTTACCCCTTTCCCTCCCCATTTCCATATTCCCTTCCGCTTAGCTTATTCCTTCCCTTTTCACTTTTCCCTTCTCACTTTTCAATGAGGTGGGAGAAGTTTCACCATAAATTGAATATGTCTAAAATTTTTCTCTTAAAGCCAATTCTGAAGGCAGTAAGATACCCACTATATTCATCCCCCTCCATTCTTTCTCTTGGATATAATAGGTTTCCTTTGCCTCTTCATGAGATGTAGTACCCCCACTTTACCCTTTTTCTGGTACAATGTCCTTTCCACATCTAGTTTCTAGAACAAGGTATACATGTATTCTTTATACATCTTTATAGCAGAAATATAGTTCCCAAGATTAATCTTTACCTTTTTAGATTTCTCTTGAGTTCTATATTTGTAGATCAAACTTTTTGTTAAGTTCTGGCTTTTTCATCAAAAATAGGTGAAATTCACTTACTTCATTGAATGTCCATCTTCTTCCCTGGAAAAAAAGATGCTCATTCTAGCTGGGTAAGTTATTTTTGGTTGCATACCAAGTTCTTTAGCCTTTTTTAATTCCAGGCCCTTCGATCCTTTAATGTGGATGCTGCTAGATCCTGAGTGATCCTCATTGTGGCTCCTCGATACTTGAATTGGGTTTTTCTAGCTGCTTGCAATATTTTTCCCTTCGTCTGAGGATTCTGGCATTTGGCCACTATATTCCTTGATGTTTTGATTTTAGGATCCCTTTTAGTGGGTGATCGATGAATTCTTTCAATGTCTATTTTATCCTCTGTTCCTATGACTTCTGGGCAGTTCTTTTTGATAATTTCCTGGAAAATAGTGTCCAGGCTCTTTTTTTCATCATGCTTTTCTGGGAGTCCAATGATTCTCAGATTGTCTCTCCTGGATCTGTTTTCCAGGTCTGTTGTCTTTCCCAGAAGGTATTTCACATTCTTTTCCACTGTTTGATTTTTTTGGATTTGCTTGACTGATTCTTCTTGTCTCCTCGAGTCATTCAATTCCACTTGTTCAATTCTGATTTTTAATGAAGTGTTTTCTTCACTCATTCTTTTAAAATCTTTTTCTAATTGTCCCATTGAGTTCTTTTGTTCTGTGGAATTTTTTTCCATTTCGCCAATTTTGTTTTTTAGAGAGCTATTTTCTGTTTCCAGTTCACTAGTCCTATTTTTCAAGGATTTCATTTCTTTATCCAGTCTCTCTTTAAATGAGTGGGATGACTTCTCCAGACTCTCTTGCCAAGCCTCCCTCTCCTTTTCCCATTTTTCTTCTAGCTCCCATTGTGAAAGCCTTTTTAATTACTTCTATGAGGTTCATCTGTGCTGAGGAACAGATGCTCTCCTCCTTTGGGGATTCACCTGGAGAAGTCTGTTTTTAATCTCCTCAGGATTTGGACTCTGCTCTCTTTCTGTATAGAAGCTGTCAAGGGTTAAAGTCCTCTTCAGTTTTTTGCTCATTATGTCAAAGAATCAAAGACAAACTAGCAAAAAGAAAAAAAGAAATCACCCCTAATTTGGAGTCTGCTTTTTTGGGGGAGGGGCTGTGTGGTGTTACCAAGCTTCCTCTACAGATTGCGGGGGCAGCAGCGAGGCACTAGCCCTACTGTGCTGCGCCTGTGCTCTGAGATCCCAGAGCATGTTGAGTCACTGTGAGGGAGGGTGGCCAGGTCCAGAGAGACTCCAGCTGTTTGGGGTTGTATTCTTCTCCCCGGTGTTTTTAGCTTCTATGCTGGGCTGCTGGCTTGCTGCCAGGGCAAAATATCCAAACCTGTAGCAAAGCTCTCTCTGCAGAGATGGCTCCGATCACACCCCACCCCCTCTCCAGTCTGCTCAGCTGTGAGCTGCCTGCCATGCTCTCAGCTGCCTGCCCGCACCCTGCGTCTGATCCAAATTCATCCCAGTGCAAAAACAGACCTTTCTTGGCGACTCTCAAGGATGGCTTCTCTTGATAACTATTTGTGGGGTTTTTTTTCAGTCAAGCATCAATTCAGAGGCTTGTAATCAAATGGATAGTGAGAGAAAAATGTGGAGCTTACACAGCTGTGTGCCTCCTCTCTGCCATCTTGGCCAGAAGCTATGCTGTCCTTTAGTAAGATATAATGACCTTCCTTATATTTCTTAATTAGATCAATTTTTGTTTTTGCTTGATCTGAGACTACGATGGCTACTTCTGCTTTTTTGACTTCACTTGAAGCATAGTAGATTCTGCTCCAGACTTTTACCTTTATTCTGTATGTATCACCCTGCTTCAAGTGTGTTTCTTGTAAACAACATATTGTAGGATTCAGGCTTTTAATCCAGTCTGCTATCCACCTCTGCTTTAAGGAGGAGTTTACTCCATTCACATTTGTGGTTAAAACTACTAATTCTGTATTTCTTGCCATCTTGTTATTCCCAAATTATGTTTTTCTCTTTTCTTTCCCCCTTTTTCCCCTCCCCAGTATTAGACTTATGAGCACCACTTGCCTTATGTAGCCCTTCCTCTTTATAATCCCTCCCTCCCCCTTGAAGTCACTCCACTTTTCTTATACCTTTCCCTTAATTTTTTCTATATTCCCTTCTATTTAGCCTACTCTTTTCCTTTTTCCTTTTCCTCTCCCACTTTTTAATGAGGTAAGAGAAGTTTCTCTGTTATCCAAATATGTCTAATATTTTCTCTTTGAGCCAAATAGGATGAGAATAAGGTTCATACAATATTCCTCTCTTTCCCTTAATTTCCTCAAATATAATAGGTTTCTTTTGCCTCTTTTGGGATGTAGTTTTCCTCTTTTTACCTCCACTTTTTCCTTTTCCAGGTACAATTTCCTTTCCACTTCTAGTTTTTTTTTTTTTATATTATAACAGTAAAAACAAATTATACATGTACTTTTTATGTATGCCCATAACAAATACTGTTCTCAAGAGTTCTTTTTACCTTTTTATGCTTCTCTTGAGTCCTATGTTTGGAAGTCAAAATTTTTGTTTATCTCTGGTTTTTTTCATCAGAAATAAATGGAATTCACCTATTTCGTTGAATATCCATCTTTTTCCCTGGAATAAAATGCTCATTTTGGCTGGGTAAGTTATTCTTGGGTGCATACCAGATTCTTTTGCCTTTTGGAATATAAGATTCGAGGCCCTTCAATCCTTTAATGTGGATCCTGCTAGATCCTGAGTGATTTTTATTGGGGCTCTTCAGTATTTGAATTGCTTTTTTTTTTCCCTGGATGCCTGTAGTATTTTTTTAATTTGGTCTGACAATTCTGGAATTTAGTTACAATATTTCTTGGTGTTTTGATTTTGGGATCTCCTTCAGTAGGTGATCAATGAATTCTTTCAATGTCATTTTGCCTTCTGTTTCTATAACATCTAAGTGGTTCTCTTCGATGACTTCCTGAAAAAAATATTATCTAGGCTCTTTTTTTAAATCATGATTTTCAGAGGGTCCAATAATCCTCAGATTATCTCTTCTAGATCTATTTTCCAGGTCTATTGTTTTCCCAAGTAGGTATTTAACATTTTTTCTATTTTTTTTTTTTTTTGGTTTTGCTTGATTGATTCTTGCTGTCTTCTTGAGTCATTCATTTCCATTTGTTCAAGTCTGATTTTTAATGAATTATTTTCTTCATTTACTTTTTTATTTCTTTTTGTATTTGTCTTATCGAGTTGTTAAATGAGTTGTTTTGTTCTATGGATTTTATTCCCATTTCACCAATTTCTTTTAAAGAATTATTTTTTTTCCCCAATTCACAAATTCTGTTTTCCATGGAATTGTTTACCTTTTTCAATTCACAAATTCTGTTTTCCTGGGAGTTGTTTGTCTTTTCCAACTCACTAATTCTGTTTTTCAGGGAGCTGATTTCTTTATCCATTCTATTTTTAACGAGTAACATGACTTATCCTGACCCTCTTGCACAGCTTTCCTTTCCTTTCCCCATTTTTCTTCTAGCCCTCTTTTAAGATCCTTTTTTTTAATTTCTTCTATAAGAGCCTTGTGTTATATGTACCAGATCATATCCAACTTTGGATCTAGAGAAAAACTGTTTTTAATCTCCTCAGGGTTTGCAGTCTGCTCTCTTTCTATATAAAAGTTATCAAGAATTAGAGCCCACTTTACCTTTTTGCTCATTTTGAAAAAAATAAGCAACTATGGTCTGCTTATGAGGAACAGTGGGGTATTTCCAAACTGCCTCTACAGACAACAGGAAGGGGCAGTGAAAAGGCAGTGGGACACTGGCTGCACTGAGATTAGCAATTGTGTTGAAATCAGCAGCAGTGGAAAAGCAGCTACTAGGGATGTACTATGGCTGTCATGGTACCAACAGCTGTGGCTGCTCTTGGATCACGCTGAGTTACTCTGGGTGTTAGGTGGGTTGGCCAGCTCCCAAGAGACTCTAGAATTTTGGGGTTATTGTCCATTCCATCCCCATGCATGAGCAAAACAGACCTTTTCTGGAGAATTTCAAGATTATCTTCAGTTGGTAATGTGTTGTACTTCCAATATTCATAGGTTCTGACAGTCAAGCACTAATTCTTAGCCTGAATTTCATTAAAAACTAGACTGAGGGAAAAGGAGAATTTAGGAAGATGGATATGTCCTCTCTGCTATCTTGACTATACCCCTGTATTGACAGTTATTTTAAATAGAATTTCTCTTTGTATCTCTTGCTGTTGTACTTTGTTAATTATGTATAAAAATGTTGATGATATGTGGATTTACTTTTTATCCAATGCATTAACACTTAAACCTCCTTCAAATCCTGATTTACTTTCAGGTGGAGTAATATTCTAATTTCAATACTTGCACACAGTCCAGGGGAATTATTTTACCCAAACCTCATCTGCTAAAAACTGAACCAATGGCCATATTTTGACAATGATTTTCCTATCTAAATTATGACTTAGAAGAGTAGAAATTAAAGAAAAAAATTCTGCCTTCCATGCCACATTCCAATTAATAAAAATGTGAATAAAATACTCACTTGATTGAAAAGGTCTTAATTGAATCTGGTGAAGGAATCACACTTGCTATTTGAGCACTTTGAATTTAGTAAATACTATTTTTGTACTAAATTTGTAGAGACTTTTGCCCTCCCAAATTAAATCTCTCGTAAAATAGCTGAGTTTAAAGACCAAACATTGACAGCAGTTTCAATGCCTTTTTCACTGGTGTGAAAAATGAACAGTTATACATTTCAAAAAGATTCCTCTGTATATATTAAAGAAAAACATTTTTTCTCTTTCTTTCTTCTCTTGCATCACAACATTAGCAATTCAGATAAATATCTTTACAACAGCTAAAATTTTGCTTAATATTCTTTTCCCAATCTCAAACAATGATTTTAATGATGGGCATTTTAAAATCTCTGTCTACCTTTAAGCACATGCCTTATCTCCCTAAATTGTAATTTGTAAGAAAGCACCTGTAAAAACCAATTTTGTTTCATAAGACCTGGCTTAAAATCCTACTTCTGAAATTTATTCTCTGTAAGCTTTTGGTATGTGCCTTAAAGTCTTATCTGAAAAGTCAGAATATTAGATTAGGTTATTTCTAAGTTGCCTCTCAACACAAAATCCTATAATAATTTAAAATCTACAATTTTTATAGGGACAAAATTGTATTTTTACAATTTGAATGTAGATCCTTGGAGGTTGGAAGTGATAAGTGGAATACCTCTTTTCTCTGCTTTTAAAGAAGTTAGCCATTTTGCTCTCCCTTTATTAAATTGACCCTTACTTTTTCCCCCTCCAATTAAAAATCCTATTATTTAATCTTGTATCCTGCATAAAAATCTCTTTTCTTAGATATTCAGGATCCAGCATTAAGCTGAAGAGGCCTCATCCCAATTTGTTGTGGTATTGGCATAAATTATGTAATAAGTCTATATGCTCAGGGAAAATAATTTTATATCCCAAGTGTACTGGAGTATTCAATAAACACATTAAGGAATAATAAAAATACATATTCATATGCTGTTTTCCTACACAAATATCTCATGATAACATCGAGGTGGCTGAGTAAGCAGAGTGCTGGGCCTAGAATCAGGAAGATTGGAATTCAAATCTATTCTCAGACACTGGATATGTGACCCTAGGCAAGTTACTAATTCTATTTGCTACAGTTTTTTTCAACAGTGAAATGGTGATAATACATCTATCTTTCAGGGTTGTTGTGAGGATCAAATAAATGTTATATGTAAAAATGCCTCACACATTTTACATATATATATGTATATATATTTACATACTCTAATTATATCTAACAAGATTGAGAAAATACCAATAACCATCCCATTGATTCCATGGGCATCTGTAAAACATCAAATATTCAAGATGAGCATCATTGAATGAATATCCTGTAGAGGATTTATGAATTCATAATGACAAATGTCATTTAGAATAAGAAGTCAATAGGTTATCATCTTCCCTAATATAAATAACCTCTTGGAGCTCTCAAAGTATCTGATAACTAGTGAAACTTACATAGATAATTTAAATTACTTACCTAAGTATGCAAAATGAGTTAATGGAAGTCAGGTCTGAAATTCAAATAATTCATTATCCAGTACTTTTTTACATTATTCCCTCATGTTGACTAATAAACCTGTAATATTGACTTCTACATTAAAAGCTGTGTGAGTGATTTTTGTGAGTCTTTGTTTCTCATACACACACATGTGAGTCTTTGTTTCTCATACACACACACACACACACGTGTGTGTGTGTGTGTGTGTGTGTGTGTGTGTGTGTGTGTGTGATTTATCTATCTCTGTCTTGTATATGTATAAAATGCTCTGCTATTAATCTGTTGATCCAGAACCAAGGAGCTTAAGTTGCTGATCTGTGCTGCTGACAAAAGTATCCCACTAGCTTTCCCACCACCACCTGTATTTGCTCAGCTCCCCTCTTTCAAAAATGAAACAGACTTTTATGGAAGTCCTTCTAAGGTGTTTTGGGCTGGGAAATTATTGCACTTCATCTTTTTTTTTTCTGGATTCCAATGTTCCATGGTTGTTTTAAAGGTCTGATTTAACATTGTTTCTCAGGGAAACGGGGGAGATTTTGGGTAACTTCCTGGCTTTTCTCAGCCTTCTTGACTCTGACTCCTGAAATTTCTAATGTAGAGATAAAGTATTCCTTGCTTATCTGTGTCTCCTAAATAGTTTGGAGCATTTTGTTTTCAAAAACTCTTATAAGCACTTTACATTTTACCTTAGAATCTTCTCTAGAAGAATATTCTATCTGCCCACATGTTTTCCAGAGTAAAATCTACTTTTGGCCTCCAAATTCTCTGCTGTACAAGTATTTCCTCTTTGTTTTTGCATCTTATCAAAAAGCGAAAGAAAACAATGAATCAATGCTATTGGCATTGGGACAAATCCCATGATGGACATTCATTGAATTCAGTATTTCTGGCACCTATCTTATAGCTTTATGCTCAAAAATTACTATTTTGGAAATCATCTTATTTTCTTTCTATTTGTCTAATGATTAACTTCCTCTCCAAATGAAATTGATTTTCTTACCTTACAGTTTCTATAGACTTTACCTCTTCTTCTTATGAACTTTAAAAAAATTCCAGGTTATGCTAGATCTTAACTTTATATCAATGAACTTAAAGAAAATGTTAGGTTTTAAAACACTGAAATAAAATGATGCCTTCATGATTTAAAAAAGCCTTATGTTTTCATATGAAGAATTACTGAATAATTTCTTTAGCTGTTCAAAAATCAGGACATGATACTGAAAAGAAAGATGAAAACAAAGTTTACCACTGGAATTAGAGCACAATACAAGATTCTCAACTTTCTGAACAAATTTTGATAAACCAGGTTTCTTGAAACTATAATGAGGATTCTATGTGTTAGATAAGAATTTCATTACCAGCCTCAGATATAAGAAAGTCTTAGCAATGAGGCTAAAATGTTGAAGTGTTGAGGTGAATTATCAGGAGTAATCTACAGGATAAAGTTCAAATTCCTTTATCAAAGACCTCTTCCTCTAATCTCTTATTTCAGCATTTTTTCATACACTCCCTTTTTGTCTCTCTTTTCTTTAGCCTGATTTATTCATTTGCCAGTCTCAGAACAAGATTAAAATCTGTCCTTTATAACTTTTCTTTAGCATTTGGTACAATAAATATCTTTTTAGATACTGTTTTCTACACTTATGTCCATGACCATGTGCATTTATGGTTAACTTTGACTATCATCTAATTTTAACTTTTTTGTTGGCTAGTCATACTCACTGGGGGGAGAGGGGAGTGACTGCGCTGGTACAAGTTTGTGACTTCATTAGTGTGCATCCCTTTTGTGGAAATTCTCACCAATGTATATATTCACATGTGTGTATAGATATGTATAAAAATATATTTATATGTCAATGATTCATTGGCAACATTTCTTAGAAAGTTTCCATTGGCATGTGGCAGTTAACTAGAGAAGCTAGATGTTTTCCATAATCACAGAGATTGTTTGTGGAAGAAGTAAGCATAGTATCAAAGCTTTGGAGTTGGATGAGACTTTAGAGATTATCTAGCTCAAACACCTCATTTTGCAGATGAGAAAACTGAGTGCAAAAGAGGCTAAATGACTTTTATACTGTCTCTAAATCTCTCTTGATACTATTATACTCTTTTTATTTAGTACTCTATTATTCCTCAAATTTGGATATTTACTAAAATTATATTATGAATTTCCTTCAATTTACTTTGATGATCTGAGCCCCTACCATGGATACAGGTTTTACTTCTATGTAGATGAATTCAAATTTATATTTCTAATTGCATTCTCTGTCCAGCCCTTTACGTTTAACTGCCATTTGTATATTTCCATCTCTTTGTCTCACATATTGGATTGTCCCTGGAATTTGTAATGTTTAAATTAAAATCAAATCAATGAAATAAAAAAAAAAAACATGACTCTCCTCTTTTCGATTTCATACAAAGATATCACTACCACTCCTATTTCCTAAATTGACCTTAGAGTAATGGTTTGCTCTTCCTGAAATGAAGGAATAAAGCATCTAGTATATGCTAGATGAGGGAAGTGTGGCAGAGTGAATTGAAAAATGGCTTCAATATCAGAAAGAATTTAATAAATGACTATCTTCTCCCAAAGATTTGTTATGCAGTCCCCCCAAAATATCAATGTTCCTGTCAGCTTTCTGAAATAAGTTACATAGAAAGTGTCACTATACCTTGATAAAAGAAGTTTCTCAGCAGTTCCTCTCTATACTGATGCAAACAAAGATTTTTAAAAAGCAGATTTTTAAGTGTCATTCAGTATATTAGATTCTAAGAATTCAAATACAGAAATGTTCCCTTACCCTTGAGGATATTTGAATAGGAGGAACAACAGATAAAGGGGAATAGGGGCCAGTGACAAGAGATATGGCCTATTAGGTCAGAGGAATTTTAAGTAGGGGCATAAGACCATTGATTGTCATGTGCTTTACAGAAACAACAGGAGTATTACTTTGATTATAATCATCAAAAGAAGTAAAAAGCAGAGGATAGAGGCAGGGGACAGATGCCTGAAAACAGCAGGGCAGATGGCAAGATGTTCAAAAGAGCTGGATGCCAAGCTTTGTCTGGGGATGAGTTCCAAAGTTAAGTAGATTGAGTCCATTAGGCATGGTCTCTGAGTATCTGGCCCAGAATAAGCTAATGAGCTATCCTGTCTCTCTTAGCTCACATATCCAGTCATTTGGGATATGTCATTTATCAAGTCCTATCATTTCTGTCTTCGCAATATCACAATTGAAAGTCCTTCCTCTGAACTCCCCCAGTAGAGATTCTAACACAGGTCCTCATCACTTCTCATCAAGGCTATTGAGCTCACATAGAAATACTCCTGATTTCAGTGTATCCCTTTTCCAAATCATTTGTTTATACCACTGCCTAAATAGCACTTCAAGTCACACAAGTAGAAGAGGAAAACTCCAAACACAGCTCTTTCCACTGAGCCCACTGTCTCTCTTTCTAGAATCATTGGGGCTCCATTGGCAGAACTAAAAAATCACACACAGAGCAATACTGCAAACCACTTTTTAAAAATTCTTCAACTTTTCAGGCAACTGTCTGACTTTTCTTCACCTTTACATAGCTACATCTGGATTTAGGAGACTATTCAGGGGAAGCAAGCCAAAGAGTAATTCCTGAGCAAGCCAAACCACAATGTCTGAACTAAACAAAGCTGGGCAATGCCCCTGGTTTCTCTCCTTGGAATATATACGGCCTGCAGGGTTAACTGAATTTGCAGGGTGAGCAAGAAGAGTGTGCTGACCCTCTGTTGCTTGCTGTTATGCCCATAGCAACTAAATCATGGGAAACCCCAGCCAGACTATTCTAAGGACCACAGGCATGTCTGGTTTGTCAGACTTCAGCAAAGAATTTTTCCATGAACAATATGAATCAAGTTATATATATAACTAAACAATATTTCCTTAATTTACTTTTGTGGTGGTTCTGCCTCCTTCTCCCAAACTGCCATTAGATAATGGTTGAGTATCTGATGAGTCAATATTCAATTGAAGCCACCTGTTTGAAGAATGTGTCTAAGAGCTTTTATTTACAGTGAAGAGAAAGCCTACTTGTATGACTTCCTTCTAATTGGGAGTCTGGGAGAAATATTTTATCTTTTCATGGTAAGAAGATAGAAAACATAGACTGAATATTAAGTGAGGAAATAATTGGAATAGTGAATCTCTATTAGTCTTATCATGGAATCATATATTTAGAATTGGCAGGGATCTCACTGATCATCTATTTTAACTCCCTAATATAGACAAGAAATTTGAAACAGAATTGTAAAGTGATTTCTTCAAGGTCATACATGTAGAAGACAAAACTAGGATTTGAAATTAGATCCTTTGACTTCTACTTCAGTCATCAATGAGTTAATCAACAATATTTATTAACGGTTTGCTATTCCAGACACCTTTACAAATTCTAGGGATACAAAGAAAAACAAAGGATGGTCCTGTTCTCAATGAACTGACAGGTTAATGAAGGAGAAAGCATGCAATTATCTGACTATATTGAAAATATATGCAGAATAAATTGGAGACAATAAATAGACAGAAGGTAGTAGCTTTAAAGGGTATAGTGAAAGACTTCTTGTAACACATAGACTTTTAGTTGGGACTTAAAGGAAGTGAGAAGGTAAAGATGAGAAACGTAGTGTTTCCCTTATGAAATACTAAAGCAGAGCCATTCAAATTTTGGGATAACAGATTCCCATCAAAAATTACAAAGAGATAACTAATTAGCCAAGATGCACACACATGCCTACATAGATATATGTGGGCAGAAAGAGGACAGAGAGATTCTGAGAGAAAACAGAGAGTCAGAGGCAGAGTGAGATAAATGTGATCTTGAATATCTTTTTCTATATTCATCTATATCTAAATATCCATTTATCTATCTATCTATCTACTTCTTAATTGTGGTCCATGATTACAAAACTTGTATGTTACAGAAGTAGATCATGGCATCATAGCTTTAGAGTTAGATGATATATATGAAGAAATTGACACATGTACATACTTACATATATGTGTATGCTATTGTTAAGTTGTTTCAACCAAGTTTGAATCTCTTTGTGACCCCATTTGAGGTTTTCTTCCCAAAAATATTGAGGTGGTTTGCCATTTCCTTCTCAAGCTCATTTTATAGATGAGGAAACTGAAGTAAACAAGGTTGTGACTTGACAAGGATCATATGATTAGTAAGTGTTTGGGCTATATTTGAATTCAAGCACATGAGTCTTCATGACTAAGTATGGCATGTGATTCACTGTCAACTAGCTGTCATATATATATATATATATATATATATTATATATATATATAGACACGTGTCTATAGAAACTTAAAAATATACATGTACACATGTTAATATATATTTAAACACACATACTGACATTTATAAAGTGCCTTAAGTTTACAAAAGTAAAGTGCCTTTTATTTACATTATCTCATTTGAACCTCAAATAATTATGTGACTAGATACAAGAAACAGCTTTATCTCCTTGTTACTGATAATCAAGCCGAGGCTCAGGAATATTTTTAAGAGGCATAATGTGATGGATAGGAATTGAATCCAGTTCTACTAAACAAAGGGTAAGACAGATTAGTTCAGTAGGAAAGTTACTGGTTTCAGAGTCAGAGGATCTGGGTTGAAATCTCAGCTCTGTCACTTATTACTCATGTAAACTTTGTCATATTATGCAACAGTTTTTGGTCTTGGCATCTTCATCTTTAAAATGAAAGGGTTGACCTATATAATCTCTAAGAAACCTTCTACCTCTAATACTATGATCCTGTGAATAACAAGCACCACATTCTCTCAATTCTGCTTAATTAATGGAATTCAATTATACACGTTTATCTTACTTAAATGATCTAGGAACTGAAAGAAATTTTATCAGACATAATTTTGGCAGCTTAGAATCTCATGAAAAATTGAAATTCAAGTAATTGTTGCATTGTACTTAACTAAAAAGGTAAATCAAGTTGCTTTTTTTTAAAAAAATGGAAGCAGAGGATGAATATCTTTGGAAATATTGAGTATTTATTTTTTCCTGCACCAATGTCAATCCCTAAACCTACATACGTCTTATAAAATTGTGTCATATAGTTTGTCTTACTTCTCCTACCAGAAGCTGATCATGTTATTTCTGCCAACTAAAATAGAGAAAATTTTGCTAGAGGGGTTAATCAAATAGCTCAAGTATTTGTGAATTAATGAGGAATCTTATAGGTCTTTAAGTGGTAATATCTTGGAAAGATAATTATACAAACCACTTTTCTGTAGAATTCTGCAAAAAACAGCAAGTAAAAAAGGAACAAAATTGCAGTGATGTTACTTATAAAATTCATTTTTGGCTTATAGTTTTCTAGGCACTAATGAAGACCAGACAAGGCATGTGAGTCTTAATATAAATCTCAAAATTTCCTAAAAGCTTAAATTATTGGAAGTAAAAAATGTGACTATGGGTTTAGGAAAAAAATGTAACTGAGATGAATCTACAAGCATTGAGTATCTACTATGTACAGACACTGTATCAGGTATTGAAAAATGTAAAGACAAAAATACATAGTCCCTGCCCTCAGGCAGAATATATTTTCTGATAAAATTGATTCGTTTTCCTGACGCAGTAACAATACTTCTAAACACAACTAATTTTAGAAACAGTTCCTATTACTCCACCCTTGCACAGAAACTATGTCATAGTTGTTCATTGAATGGGGGAGAGGGGAATTAGAATGTTAATTCTGATAGTTCAAATATTTGTGAATTAATAGAACTTCGATAAGTGAAACAAATAGTATCTCAGAAATATAGACTTTCTTGTGTGAAATAAAAGTTTTTCTTAAAATTAGTATGGAATATACCAGGTAGACTTAAGAAAAACTGCAGTAGCATTGTTTCTTAAATTCACATTTGGCTTACAAATTTTTCTAGACCAGAAGAGAGCCAGAGACTAGAATGAAGTCCATACAGATCATAATTTCTATAACATTCTAATGGGAGTTGGAGTATCAGTATTCTCACTCCTCCTAATCCCCAATCATCTGCTTCACGAGTTGAAGAGAGGTGGAATTAGGCCGTGCTTTAGGATGTGTCTGACCCATACATTTAAGAAGAAAGAAAGACAAAAAAGGGGAAATGAAAGAATGATGATTGTGGATTCTCCTTTTCTGAACCTTCCCTTAAAGTTAATTACAACACTCTATGGGAAATAAATAAACCATGAAGTGTAATCCAGTATCCTTGCATTCTAGTATATAATGAAATTGTACTTGGAAACCATCAGAATGCAACTGGATCATAGGCCTCTGCCAGATGTAACATGATGAGAGAAGCCCAATGGCAGGGAGGTTTCCTGAGTCCTGCATCCTCTCAGCTTACTAGAAACTGGCCACCTAGAAGGTCTGATCATGAGTGGAGCATAATAAGAATTGCCTAAAAATACACTGTGGAAATGACTTAGAAGACCTACATGTACAAAAATGTTTATGGTAGTTGTTTTTTTTTGTTTGTTTGTTTGTTTTTATGGTGGCAAAGAAGCCCCTGTGAACAGGAAATAGAATGAATATTTTAATAGACACACAGGGAACCTTTTAATCTAGAGTTAAAAAAATAACATTTTCTAGCTGAAATGGGCAGATATTAGGAAAAGATTCTCCCCCACCCCCACCCCCACTCCCTGTCCCAAGGGAGCTCTATAAAAAGCATACTTAGGTTGATAAAGAGGCAAGATTTGCAGGAACAGATTGGTGGACTCTTGGATACATTAGAATGCACATCCCCTTGGTTCTTCAAGGAAGAAGAAATAGAGGCAGATAATTGGAAACTAGTAGGAGGTCAACTATATGAATATCACAATGATTAAAGTCCTGATTCAATTTTTAAGGAATCATTCTATATATACAACAAAATACAATTGGCCTTAAAGAATCCCACAAGTTCTAGAAAAAAGAAAAGTTTTAAGAACAGCCAAATGAGAAAATGTGAGGAGAAAGAGGAAGAGAAGGGAGAGATTAATGGAAATATCACCAGAGGGCATGAGGAGTTAAGTGAACTTGAAAGGCCTAGTGATTCTCACTCTCACAGCCCAGCTTCAACTTTGTTACACTGGAGCAGGATCTTGACCCTCCCCCATCAACTTCACCTTCCTGAGTGGAGGGAGGAAGAGAAGTGGGAAGAGTAGTGATATCGCCAGCATCTCTCCCCACTTCCCCCCCAGCAATCACCCTTCCTATGACTCAATTGCTAAAGGCACTACATAAAGCCAAAGAGGAAGGGCAGAACACAGCTGATATGAGAATAGAAATGTATTCTGTGGTTGAACAGCTTAACTCTTTAGGTCAGGAAAGGAGAAAATGCAGTCCTTTTAATCTAGAAATTGTCAAAGATCTCAAAAAGGCTTATACTCTTTATGGGGCTACATCATCTTAAGTTAAGATGTTATGACAGAATTTGGCTCATGAAATTTTAACCCATAGTGACTGGAAATCTATACCAAGGACGTGCTTAGAACCTGGACAAAACTTGTTGTGGCTTTCTGAGTATAGTGAACTCTGTAGGATACAAACCCAATGGAATAGACAAACTGGAATTAATACTCCAATCACCTATGACCAACTAACAGGTTTAGGTTCTTATGCAGACACTTCAGCACAGAATAATTTCCCCTAGCAGCACATGAGCAAATAGCTTCTGCTGTTATCAAAGCATGGGGCTTTCTCCCAGGAAAGCAAGATAGAGGAGAAGCCTTCATGAAAATAGAGCAAAGTCCAAAAGAAACCTTTGCTGAATTTGTAGGACATCTGCAGACAGCTGTCATACAAACTACTGGTGAAAATACAGCAATAGATATTATGTTAAGGCAACTTGCTAAAGAAAATGCTAATGAGGTTTGTAGAAGGATTATACTGGGACTACACAAAGATGCTCCTATAGAGGAGATCATAATATGCTGTACCACAGTAGGCACAAAAAACCTTTTATACTCAAGCTATAATGCAGACTTCTCTGGATCCGAACATGGAAAGACAGGGTCCCTTTTGGCAAGGGACATCCAGAGACACTCACCAATGCTTTCAATGTGGTAAAAATAGGGCACCTGAAAGCTCAATGTTGGCATAAAGACAGAGTGAGAAAACAGGGTGGGAGAATAAAGCCCAAAACCCTATGTCAAAAATTCAAAAGAATTCTTCTATTGGGCATCAGAATGTAGATCCTGGGCATCAGAGAAATAGGATGGGGGGCTCAGCCCTAGGGGCCAAAGGAAAAAGTACTTGAGGTATGATGGCAGCCGATGCTACACCCAGAGAGTCTTTAAAAGTTCAGTACTCAGACATGACCAATCAGCCAAGAAGCAATCTGATGGGAGAAAGGGATTACAACTGGGGAGACTAGAGATGTATGCAGTGGGGACTACTGAGTTATCCCCTGGAGAGGTAAAATCTATTCTTCTCCAGCCTATGGATCCCTTACCAACAACCACAGAAGGCTTGATTATTTCACCTCCTGAGAATACTTACAAAACAGCGTCCAGCCATACACTGATGTGGGAAACTGGGGAATGTGAAGATAATATCCCAATCACTAATACAGGTAGACAATGCATAACTTATCAACTAGAAGTAGTAGCATCAGGTTTACTGATACAGCATCCTAATAGGCAATCTGGTGATAGTTGCCAAGATTCTGACCCCAAGCAACAGAATCCAAGAATATTTTTGATAGCAGGTGTGACAGCTGACTGACCTATGCTCACTATCTATGTAAATGGCATACCATTAGAAGGATTGGTAGACTCAGGTGAAGATACTACAGTCGAAGGATTGGTAGACTCAGGTGAAGATACTACAGTCATTAGAGGTGCCAACTGGCCCAGTCACTGAACAAAGATTAAGGTAGGCACCTATATGTCTGGCATAGGAGGATGAATAGCAGCTGAAATTAGTGCTACCCCTCTGAAATGGACATTTGAAAGTGAAACAGGAGTTTTTACTCTTTTTATAGTTGAAAAATCCCCATCAATCTGTGGGGAAGAGACATTTTATAACATAAGATTACAAATGAGTACTTCATTTTTTTTAGTCAAGGCTGTTGTTGAAGGCCTGCCAACACTCTCACCTGTTCCCATTCAATGGAAAACTGATACACCAGTGTGGATAGAACAGTGGCCCTTAGCTCGTGATAAAATTCAGGCCTGATTAGATATAGTATGGGAACAACTTGACCAAGGACACTTATAACCTTCTCTAACTCCTTGAAATTTCCCTGTATTTGTTGTTAAGAAAGAAATCTGGAAAATGGAAGATGTTGACTGATTTAAGAAAAGTAAATAAACAGATGGAAACTATGAGAACTCTTCATCCTGGACTTCCATCTCCTACTCAGTTGCTTAAAGAATGGCCCCTTTGGGTTACAGACATTAAGGACTGTTTCTATTCTATCCCTCTAGATAAGGAGGATATGAAAAGATTTGCCTTTTCAGTGCCAAGCATTAACTTAACTGAGCCTTATAAAATATGTGAATGGTTAGTTTTGCCACAGGGAATGAAAAATAGCCCTAATATGTGTCAAATGTATGTTGCTGCTGCTCTTACTCCAGTAAGAAAAGCATTTTCAAAAGTTATGTTATTATATTACATGGATGATATTTTAGAGTTTGCACCTGAGGAGCAAATGTTAGAAGCATGTCTACAAAAGACCATAGAAACACTAAGGAACTACAAATTGCATATAGCTCCAGAAAAAAATTCAAAGGCACACATTTTTTCAATATTTAGGATATTAAGTATATCCTAAGATACTCACAATACAAAAGTTTTATGAACAAAGAAGCTGAACACCTTAAATGACTTTCAAAAATTGATAGGAGATATATAATGGATGTGTCCAGTGTTAGGTTTGACTACCTATCAATTACAACCCTTATGTAACATTTTAAGGAGAGACAATGCTTTAAACTCACCACAACAACTTACAAAAGAAGCTCATGAAGCTCTGAGAGAAGTTGAACTGGCTTTATCCAATAAGGTTTAAAGAGCCACTCAGGCTCTTGGAAATACCCATTTTTGTTACAAAAGAGTTACACACAGCAGTCTTTCATCAAGCAGACAGTGTGATAGAGTGGGTGAACCTCCTAGCACAACCAGAACAAAGTCTTACTCCTTACCCAGTACTTGTGGCTACAATTTTATTAAAGGTCATTAAGCAAGTAGCACAATTATCTGGGATAAGATCTAACAATATATAGACCTTTTATACCAATGTACAAATTAATGTATGCTGTGAAACCATCCCAGATGGCAAATTTTATTGGTCATGGCTCCCAAATTTTGCACACAGATCTCTATTGAAGATAACTTGGCAATTACATAATTGGCAATAAATTCTTTTTTTTTTAAATTATAGCTTTTTATTTACAAGGTATATGCATGGGTAATTTTCCAGCATTGACAATTGCAAAACCTTTTGTTTCAATTTTTCCCCACCTTCTCCCACCCTACCCCCAGATGGCATGTAGACCAATACATGTTAAATATGTTAAAGTATATGTTAAATACAATATATGTATACATATCCATACAGTTATTTTTTTGCACAAGAAGAATCAGACTTTAAAATAATGTGAAGGAAATCAAAAATGTAAGTGGACAAAAACAGAGGGATTAGAAATACTATGTAGTGGTTCATACTCATTTCCCAGAATTCTTTCCCTGGGTGTAGCTGGTTCTATTCATTATTGAACAAATAGAATTGATTTGGTTCCTATCATTGTTGAAGAGAGATTGGCAATGAATTCTTGAAGAAAACGTTTCTAAGGTTCCTCTTAAAGGACCAATTATTTTTACAGATGCATCCAAACATAACATTTGTGCTGTATATTCTCTTGACTTAACTGTAAAGAGAAATCAGGACTCCTTTTCTGTCCACTCAGCAGAATGAATTGTATGAAATCATTCTAGCTTTTATTTATTATCCAGGAGATATAAATATAAGATCTGATTAAGCCTATTCAGTAGGTGTGGTACAAAGAATTGCCATAGCCCAAATAAAATTTGTAGCTTCTAATATATATCATCTCCTTAAGGAACTTCAAGAGAAAGCATCCAGGTAAGATTTATATCTTGCATATCCACTCACATAGTGGACTCCCAGATCCTATTTTTATGGTAACTCAAAGGCAGATAGCCTTCTAACCATGTTGGCCAACACTCCTTTATTGCAAGCAGCCCAAGAATCTCATTCTAAATATCATCAGGCTGCTCTATCTTTACACTTGTAATTTGGGATAACAAAAGAGGAAGCTAGGAGTATAGTACCTGTACAGCTTGCCTTCCTTTCCAGGCTCCTACATTCTCTCCAGAGAAAAAGCGTGGTGTTTTGAAATCCAATAAAATTTGGCAAATGGATGTGACCCATTTTAAATCTTTTGGTCATCTGTTTTTTATCCATGTTGTGGTAGACACCTTTTCAGGATTTACTATTGCAATACCAGCAGCAAAAGGGACAGCCCAAGTAGTCACTGAATTCCTTATATAATCATTTGCAATTATGGGTGTGCCACAAGGAATAAAAACAGATAATGGACCTGCATATACTTCTAATCATTTTATACACTTTTGTGCACAGTATGAGATTTCACACACCATTGGCATACCCTTTAATACTCAATGATAAGCAATAGTAGAGAAAAGAAACAAGAGACATCAAGACACTCCTCCAAAAATGAAAGAAAGGGCCAGCCACCGGTAACCCTAGAGAACTTCTAACTTTAGCTCTTTATACAATTAGCTTCTTGATTTTTGACAGTGGATACTGGTTCTGGCAGACAGGTTTTATAACCCACTGGAAGGACAGTGTCCAGTGCGAGTAGCTCCATTATATTTAGATAATCATGAGGTAATTTGGAGAAATCCAGAAAGTGGTGAATGGAAGGGACTAGATAGGTTAACTGCTTGGGGAAGAAGGTTTGCTTGTATTTCTACAGATGGAGAAGGAATTAGATGGGTGCCAACAAGCTGTATTCACCTTGTCCATTGGAGAGAAATAGAGTAGACCCTTGAAATGAAGGAGAAGACCCAAGAAACATCAGGTGGCTCCATCGCTGATTGTGCCCACCCCTGAAAGAGCATAGCAGTTATGGCAATTGATGCATAGACAACAAAAATTGTTAATGAGACTGATGCCAGACTTCAAAACCCTCAGGAATCATTGGAGTCCCTAAGACATGAAAAGATTGTTGTAGGACTTGAAAACCCTCAGGAATCATTGGATTCTCTGATGCATGATGAAACTTTTGCCGGACTTATAAACCTTCAGGAATTATTGGATTCCCTGAAACATAATAAGACTGTTGCAAGAGTTCAAAATCTGCAGGAATCATTGGATTCCCTGACACATGATGAGACTGTGTTTTAGGACTTCAAAAACTTGTGGGGATCATTGGATTCCCTGATACATGAAGTAATGGACAATAGATTGGTTTTGAACTATTTCTTGGCTGCTGAAGGAGGCATATGTATGATTGTTATTTATATACCCTCCTTCTAGGACTTCTGGAAATCTTTTACAATATCATGTTGATTTTTATTGTTTGTTATACCACTACTTGCATGTACAATTCATGTTTGTTATACCACATTGAGCCTTCACTGGCTGTGGGGAGAATCATTACTGCTAGCCTGTGCTTTATTGCTATGTGTTTGTGTAATATCTCCCAGGCTGATGGGTTTGTGTTTGCCTGTTTCTATTAAGACTCTTCAGCCCAGAAACCCGCTAACAATATCTTGCTTGACTCCCTACTTCCCTTTGGTGTTTTTCATCTCTCTTCCTGAGAAGTCAGGAGGGTGTGATCACTTCCTTTTGGGGGTTCTCACCTCCCTGAGAAGTCAGTGATGAAGTGACCACCTGTATTCTAAAACAAAAGAAAGCAGGAGATGTAAAGAGCTGAAACTCTGAATATGTATACTTGAATTAGACAACCAAGCACTTGAGGCTAATTACCTATTCAATATGAGACAAGGACTCTATTAGCATATGTTTGGATAAATGGCTCTTCTCACAGTTGATGCTGGCTGAATGTTTGGTGTTAAGATACTCATAGGCAAGTATTAGAGGGTGGAGTGAGAGAGGCCAGAGTCACTTGGTTGCAGGATGAGGAGAAGAAAGGTAGAGATTCTGTGTAATATTCTCTCTAATATGTAATATTCTCTGTTGAAGTTTCCTTGGAGTCTCTGGAGGCAGCCTTCCTTTCAATTCAGTAATCACCCCAAATGCAGCCAGGTGTTAAAGTCCAAATTATTTATTGTCTCCTTCAAAGTCTTGTCTCCTTCACTTGGGGCTTGGCTAGTTTTTCTGGAGACCTTCCAGATTTTCGTTTCAGTGGAAAAGCAAAGGAAGACAGCCTACCACCACTTCTCTGGTCTCCTCCCCTTCCTCCCCCTTTACCCTCTTCCCCCCCCCAACCCCCGTTCTCCCTGACTGAATCCTGGCTGAGGCTCTGAGAGCTTCCAGTGCTCTTGTCTTTCTGGCCCTGAGAGCTTCTTGCTTATATACCCCACACCGAGTATACACCAATTATTATATCACTAGGAAACCATTATTTGTTGTAGGATTAAATCAATGCTAAATTAGATTTAACCATTGTCTCCTCAATTCCACTTAGTACCTTGTTTAAAGTTCTGGTCCATAACATCTCCTTGTAGGATTAAATCAATCATACTGAACCATGCTAAATTAGATATCTATTTTCTCTATCAATTCCACTGACTTAGTACCTTGTAAGAATCCTTTGTTTCAAGTTCAGAGTTCTGGTCCATAAAAATTCTGCACTCCAGCATCGAGGAGAGATCTTTGGCAAGTCATATGACAGCTTGCCTACACCCTTCACTTCTCCTCCTAAAGATCAAGGACTTTAATTTATCCTGATTCTGTCGGACTGTGAAGCTCTCCAGGGAGCTAGCCCGTACTTTACAAGTTTTAATAATTCTTTCAACCCTGGTCAGTTGACCAAAAAAAGTGTGTTAAAATGTTAAAAGTTAGTGGAGTAAAATGTAGTATAACCATTCAGGAAAACAATTAAGAACTATGTAAATAAACTGGTTAAAACACCATCTCTTTAACTGAGATATTCCATGTTAGGCATATCTTACTTGGTTATACGTTTCATCCTATCCACTAAAAGTAGGTATTCCCCAAAGCTTGGTACTGGGCTCTCTTTTGTCATATAATCTACTCTAAGTACTTCAAAGAGTTCCTCTACATGTTTGAACCCATAATTTTATCTCAATCTATACTTCTCATCCTTCAATAGCACCTGCCTGTTAGATGTCTCAACTGTTTTGGTCTTACAAATCTAAATTCATACTTGTTGCCCTTTAATTTTTTATTATTATTACTCATTAATTTCTGTGTAATACCACTAGTTTCCATCTCATGCATACTGCAGAGACATATAAATCAATTTATCAATAACTATTAAAAGAACCTGCTATTTTTTATTTATTGAGATCTAGAAGATCCAAAAATAAAAATGAAATTAATATGTTTATATTGTAAAAAGGAGACAACATGTACACATACAAATTTAACAGAGATTTCCTAGAGGCAGCTGGAATATGGAAGAATAAGTCAAGATAAAATATAGAGATTTGGGAATCATCACTATAGAAGTCATAGTTAAAATCATCATAATGAATGAAACTGCTAAGGGAGACAAGCTAGAGAAATAAATTATGAATTGAACCCTTGGAGAATTGGGGAAACAATGGTGAATCAGTGGGAATTATTTAAAGAGTAGAAATCATTAGATTTGGAGGGTATCTAAACATTATTGTAGGTAGATGGTAAGGTACCAGTGGAGAGAAAAAGCATAAAAGAATAAACTATTGGAGCAAGGAGTTAGATATAATATGATATGATGACAAGGACACAGGTAGAGAAATTAGCCTTACTACTTCAACCAAAACAAGAAAAACATAAAACATAAAGAAAGCATAATACAACTATTAAGTTCAGATGAAGGATGCTAAGGAAACTCCTAGAGATGACATCAATCTTCTCATAACCTTAAAAAGCAGCTAGGAAATGCAATGTATATAACACTGGCCTTGAAATCAGGAAAACAGATTGGTGCCAAGATGTTTTAGCCAATACACCTGCTCCACACCAATCAACAAAATGAACCAGATCCAATTAGCTGAAAAAATCAGGATTCTTTTTTCCCAAAAACAAAACAAAACAAAAAGTCACAGCAAGTTATTTTTTGACCTCAGGGAAGTTTGAAAAGACAGGCAGAAAGATCTGAGGATATTAGGGTGAAGATTGGCTTGGAGTACAGTGAGGTAATAGCAGTGACAGTAACATCACTAAGAACATTCAAGGATTTAGGGAAAGAAGGAGAAGTAAGAGAACATCAGGGCAGGAATCATCAAAGCAAAGAGAGATCCCTGGGGGACACATGAACTTGTTTCCAGAATAGGAATGGGGCATCATCTGGCAGTTCTGTAACCTATTACCTGCTTCTGGAGACCAGTGGTAGAGAGGAGGTGTTGTGAGTAAGCTAAAGGCTCTAGGTGAGTACTAAGAAAAAAAAAAACAAATACCAGAAACTTTTCTGTGTCTGTGGGCACAAAAAGAGTTCAGTGACTAAATTCTAACCTTTATTCCAACACATAAGCCTGCAGTGGAAAAATCACAGCAGACAATTAAGACCAAAAAGCCAGTAGTTCAGTTACTCCCAACTTGGAGAACCTAACTGTGGGATAAAGTGACAATCTAATAAAAGTGAAATTAGTAAGACTTGAGTTCAAATACAGCTGGAGACACTTACTAGCTTTATGATTCTGGACAAGTCATTTTGTGTCTGCTTCAGTTTTCTCAATTATTACACAAGGATAAAATAATACTACTTCATAGGATTGTTGTCCAGATAAAATGAGATCATGTTTGGAAAGTACTTAATATGATGACTTGCACAAAATTGGTATTTAAAGATGTTTATTCCCCACCATTCCTCTCATCAAAACAGGAAATTAAATCATTTGACATATATATATATATATATATATATATATATATATATATATATTATATATATATATATATATATATATATATATATATATATATATATAGTAGAGTGATAGTACAGTTATTGAGGGTTTCTAATGGAACAAGATATTTGGAATAGTCTCTGTGGGAAGGGGAAAAAGTTATGACAATCACAAAATTTGAAAGTTGGTGTAAAGTATGGGCTAGCTCCCTGGAGGGCCTCAGGGTCAGCCAGAGTCAGGGTAAATCAAAGTCCTAGGTCTTTAGGAGGAGAAGTGATGGAGGCAGGCAAGCTGCCACGTGACTTGCCAAAGATGTATCCTGGATTCTGGAGTCCGGAGTCTTCAGCCTCTCTCTTCCTCTTCCTGCAGCCAAGTGACTCTGGCTTCTCTCACCCATCCTCTAATCCTTACCTACAATTATCTCAACACCAAACATTCAGCCAGCACCAATGATTAAGAGAACTTACAAACACAATTGTTTTCATTTGGCCTTCTGCAGTAAATTGTGAGTCTTGCAAGCTGAAACTGTTTTTGCTACTTTTCATATCCCCATTGTTTAGCATGATGTTAGACAAATAATTCCTTAATAAATTATGGTTAATTGATTAATTTGTCTACTGATGAAGTTAATAATTCTACCATCTTTATTTCATTCTCTCAGAAGAGCCAAATAATTCTTCTTTCATTTAGCTGTAATTTCAAACCTTTTGGTTTCATTTAATGTGATTTTCTTTTATTTTACTGAGGTTCACTTCCTCCAGGAATATGTCAATTCATTGGTCATTGATCAAGAATCTTACATTTAGAATGCCAACAATTAAATTAATACAAATATGTAGTCAAAGAACTTTGTAATTATTTGTAGCCTCTATATCCTCTTCAATTACTCTGCCACTATTCCCAAAAAAGTAGAAAAGGACTTTTCTTCTGTTTCTGGATTTCTATGACCAGTGGCCAAATCATTCATCATCTTGTGGCTAATTATAGATGTAAAAACATTGTACATTTAACTATGCTGGCTATCTGTCAGATGGCAGGAAGACTTTTGCCAGGTTTGTGGGTGTCATTTCAGAATTAGCTATGTGTAGTCAGAGCAAGTGACAAAAGCATAAATCAAAGAAAATAACATTTATAAAAGGAT
The DNA here is from genome assembly GCF_016432865.1 of Antechinus flavipes. Lineage (NCBI taxonomy): Eukaryota > Metazoa > Chordata > Mammalia > Dasyuromorphia > Dasyuridae > Antechinus > Antechinus flavipes. The sequence continues at coordinate 361,889,862 of NC_067401.1, forward strand.
GAAGATGAGAATCAACCATTACATGTGATCTTAGCATATCTAAATCAATATGTTTAGTTCATAGACTTTTTAGAGGTGGCAGTTGCATGCTAGGGCAAAGAAGCCTCATCATTGCTCAGAGTAGTGAATTACCACACTAGGTTAAAAAAAAGTGAAAGGACATTTAACTAATACTGATATTTGGTGAAGTAGATAATGGAAGCTATAATTTCAGTGGTTATTTTGAAGTTTTGTGTATGGAAAAATTTGAGTGTATGGAACAAGGTGAGAGTGTTTAATTTATGTGACAATGAGGAAATAAAGAGTAATTTTATTATAATTTGAAAAGATTGATTGATATAAAAGTCACCCCAACAAAGGGGCCATATTGTCATACTCCTGTGCATGTTGCTATGAGAGTCCCAAAGACAATAGAACTCTGAACGTATTTTGAAAGATGTAGATATGAGATCATCATTGCCCGACATACATGTTATGTCTTAAACCCAATAAAAGTTCCATGTACAACTGATTATGCAAGATTCTCCCTCTATTCCTGGACACACCACTCTGGAAAACCAAATACAAAGACCTTTGTGTGGCAAAAGTCTCTACTGCTTTTCTTAGTCTTCTTCCTGACAATCTATTGCTCTGAATAATTAGGGATCCAATTTAGAAATGCTTGTCTGGGAGTTCAAGCTCAGTTTTATCAGAATCTTACAGAGAACTTTAAAGAAGAAAAACTAGTGTCTTTGTCAGACTTATTAGGGAGCACACAATTTTAACATATTTTTAAACTGAGGTCTGTAAGTTTGCTTTTCTATGGAATTAGATGGCTGTTTTTAATTGGTTTACTGTGCAATCCAACATAGTTTATTTTATGCACTTAAAAGTTTATTCTGTGAAGAGTCCCATAGATATCACCTAACTGTTAAAGGTTAAGAATCTTTATTCTACCCTGCTGAGATATTTTGGGATGCCAATTTTATTACTGAACATATTGTATAGCTATTCTCACATGTACAATTTTTATAACTGTATTATCCCTGGTTCCCTCCATATCATTTTCCAAGAAAATTATAAAACCAAATAGATTTTGACATTATACAGAAACTCCCATAATGTGGGAAAGAAATTTTCCACTAAAAATTTTCCTTGCACTACCTGTGTTGTTAGACAAAGAGAAGAGTAATATCTGAGAAGACACACATAAGATTATAGTTCTGTCTCTTCTATATGAATTCTAACAGAAAGAGAACTCTTCTGAACAGTGGTTACAGAATTTTGCAATATTCCATAAACAGTGGTGGGCTATTTTCTTTCTATCCTCAAAAGACATCTGCCTATTTAAAAAAAATAGGATACTGACTCATTGCCCACCACAAAATAGGGAAAAGAACAGATAATACATCATCATAATTAACAAAATGTCAGTAGAGCTATATAGTCTGTCAGTGGATTTGGGCAGATATTTTCATAAATGTTTAGCCAAAAATGATAATTAATATTCCATATTTTCTACCAGTTACTTTTTGGCACCTATAGGAATATCAAAAAATAATGTTCTCACTCTAAATTTTCAAATAAATTATTTGTTCACCTAATTCAAAATTAGGATAAAGCATATTCATCCAAATGAGTCTAACTGGGCATTTCTGGACCAAGACCACAGTTAGAATCAACTTTTGCCAAGCCCATTCTTTTATGTGCCCTTACGTTTTGTGTGTGGTTTACTGCTTTGGAACTGTCTACCTATTCTAATGGAAAATTTGGTTCCCAGTGCTTTAGTTCCACTCTACACTAGATTCTTGAGGAATACTTTCATTATTTACTCTAAGTGTTCTCTTAAACAGGATGGAGGAAGTAAAAAGGGTATCTAGAGTATAAACTTGAATCTGGTATGGAATAAAATGTTAAATTCCAAGAAGAACAAAATAAAAAATAAAATAAAATAAGGAAGTATATGGGAAAGAAAAAAAGGAAAGAAGGAAGGAAGGAAAGAAGGAAGGAAGGAAAGAAGGAAAGAAAGAAGGAAGGAAGGAAGGAAGGAAGAAAGGAAGGAAGAAAAGGAGGAAGAGAAGGGAGGGAGGAAGGGAGAGGGAGAGTAGAAAGAAGAGAAAGAAGAAGGAAAGGAAGGAGGGAGGGAGGAAAGGAGGGGAAAAAAAGGAAGGGAAAGAGGGAGGGAAAGGAAGAGGGAGGAAAGAAGGGAGAAATGAGGGAAGGAAGAAACAAAGAAGAATAATAGAATGGTTACAAAAAATTCAGGGACTAGTATTTAGGTCTTGTTAGGATATTTGCAACAAATGTTTTCGTTAGCTATTTTGTTTCATCACCAATGAAGAGAGCAAAAGAATACCAAGTAGAATCTTTGTTCACTGGTCTGTCCTCTGCCTTCCCAAATTCTGTATCTTTATCTGTTTGACTTCCTTTTGTACAGTCTGTTGCTGTAACTGTTGCTATTTAACCTGCTCTCATATCCAGTACACTTTGGCTCAATTCCCTTAGGAAGGAGAAGATACCATCTACTTTTTTAGATTTTACAAGGACTTCAACCAAAGGAAAGATGATACAAACAAGAAGCATGTTCTCCCTGCTTTTGACCATGTCTTTACACTTCAAGGATGAAAGAAAGAAAATATATGAAGGATAGAGGTTATGCTTTCAATATATTCTTGGAGTTCTAGCTAAGCAGTTAATTAGGAGAGACTTCCATGTGGTAAAATGTAGTCAGGAGAGATCTTGACACAGATCAAGGGAGTTGCACAAGAAGATGCAACATTATAATGATAAGGTCAATTGTTATTCAGAATTCATTAATTCAAGAAGAATTTATAATGAATGGGTGAGTGAATATATTAACTCTAAAGGGCATGTGTCATCCCTCAACAAAAGATTTAATAAATTTATGGTGACATTAGAATTAATTGAAAAAAATGCTTATGTATTTTGCCACATAGTAACACAAACTGGTTTGGTGTCCCAGATCAAGTCATTATTACTACTTAGAAGCTAATTTTCTTTATTAATTGAAAGTAAATTAAATGCTGTAGCATATAATCTCTGCATCACACAATGCCTTGAAATAATACCCTTATGAATTCTGAATGCAAATCAAAGCATAATATTCCTCAGTTCATTATATTTGTGTTTTGCTTTTCCCATCTTTGTATCTGTGTCTTCTTTTACAAGAGGATTAATATAGAAATATTTCTTCCACAATAAAAGAAACTTTCCCCAAGCATCTAGAAGCCAATAATCTTAATTTTCAGGTTGCTGATTTGTATTTGAAGCATTCAATTGGTTATTAGATATGTAAATTGATAAATTACAGAAGAAATTTAATAAATGCTATAGAAATAAAAGCATTAGGGTCTTTTCTTGAAGCAACTAAGGTGTACATCTGGAATGGAATTTAGCTCAATTTATACCCAATTTTTCCTAGCATTCATTTCAGATACAAAACCACATTGTGCTGTCATAATCTATACAATAAGGATTTAGGTTGCAGGTCCTTGGGTAGCCTCTCCAAAATACAATTTATGCATTAGACCATTCTTTAAATTTCTCCTCCTTAATAGTGAATCTTGAAAATAATTGACTTGATATTTCTCTGGCATCTTATCATTTTATGCCCATATGAAAAGAAGAAGGGAAATGTCACATATCTGAAGGATGGAGGTGTATGTATGCATGTGCATTTGTACATATGCATGTGTGTATATGTGTGTATGTGACAAAAATCTTCCCAAGTAGCCTGTTTTTATTTTTTTCAATGATATTATAAACACTTATTCTAAATAATATTTATTTTATTTGTAATCATAGTCTAATTGGGAAGACAGCCCTTCCACTTGAACTTCAAATTTTGTTTATTGCTAGGATGGTTGTATTAGTTTTTAGAGTCATCTGTATGCTTGAATAATTGAAAATTCATAAATAAAATTAGCATCAAGTGAAGTTACTACCAAAAGAACATTGTACACAATAATAGAAATGATGATCAGCTATGCTAGACTTAGCTTTTCTCAGCAATGTGGTGAGGCAAGACAATTCCAATAGATTTGGGATGAAAAATATCATCCACATCAAGAGAGAACTGTGGAGCCTGAATGTGGATCAATATAAAATATTTTTGCCTTGTTGGTTAGTTTGTTTTTTCTTTTTCATGGTATTTCCCTTTTGGTCTGATTTTTCTTGCACAACATAACTAATATTGAAAGATATTTAAGAGGATTGTACATGTGTAACCTAATTAGATTGCTTGCTTCCTTGAGGAAGGGGAAAGTAAAGGAAGGAGGAAAAAAATTTGGAACACAAAATCTTACAAAAATGAATGTTGAAAACCATCTTTATATGTATCTGGAAAAAAATAAAATTCTGTTGAAAAAAAAATTAAAGAATAATTAGCACTTTCTTTTACCAAGTAAAGTGAATAGAATCAAAAAACCATTGTACACAGCAACAGCAAGCTTATACAATGATCAATTCTGATGCCCAGGGCTCTGTTGAACAATGAGGTGATTCAGGTCAATTCCAATGGTCTTATGATGAAAAGAGCCATCTGCACCCAGAGAGGATTGTTGGGACTGAGTGTGGATCAAAACATCATATTTTCACTTTTTGTTGTTGTTTGCTTGCATTTTGTTTTCTTTCTAATTTTTCTTCCTTTTTAATCAAACCAAATAGAAGGTCTACAGAGTTGTTATGTTAAACTCGTTGCTGTGTGCCTGTGAAACCTAGACAATACACCAAAACAGGGCAGAAAACTGAATTGCTTCCGTTTGAATTTGTCTTAAGAAGATTCTAAGAATCCTGGCAGGATAAGATAACAGACAGCATAATGTTTTTATCTGATTTTCAATCTGATTTTTCTTGTGCAGCAAGATAATTGTGAAAATATGTATACGAGAATTACACGTTTAACATATTTTAGATTTATTGCCACATAGGGGAGAGAGTAGGGGAAAGGGAGGAAAAAAATTTGGAACACAAAATCTTACAAAAATGAATGTTGAAAACCATCTTTATATGTATCTGGAAAAAAATAAAATTCTGTTGAAAAAAAATTAAAGAATAATTAGCACTTTCTTTTACCAAGTAAAGTGAATAGAATCAAAAAACCATTGTACACAGCAACAGCAAGCTTATACAATGATCAATTCTGATGCACAGGGCTCTGTTGAACAATGAGGTGATTCAGGTCAATTCCAATGGTCTTATGATGAAAAGAGCCATCTGCATCCAGAGAGGATTGTTGGGACTGAGTGTGGATCAAAACATCATATTTTCACTTTGTTGTTGTTTGCTTGCATTTTGTTTTCTTTCTAATTTTTCTTCCTTTTTAATCAAACCAAATAGAAGGTCTACAGAGTTGTTATGTTAAACTCGTTGCTGTGTGCCTGTGAAACCTAGACAATACACCAAAACAGGGCAGAAAACTGAATTGCTTCCGTTTGAATTTGTCTTAAGAAGATTCTAAGAATCCTGGCAGGATAAGATAACAGACAGCATAATGTTTTTATCTGATTTTCAATCTGATTTTTCTTGTGCAGCAAGATAATTGTGAAAATATGTATACGAGAATTACACGGTTAACATATTTTAGATTTATTGCCACATAGGGGAGAGAGTAGGGGAAAGGGAGGAAAAAATTTTGGAACACAACTTTTTGTAAGGGTGAGTATTGAGAATTATCATATGTTTTGAAATTTAAAAAAAAGCTTTAATAAAATAAAGACAAAAAAGAAATTGGATATTTGGGTAGTTATTGATGTTCTTTTTTATTTTTTAATGCAATCCACTTCCCACCAATTCTTTAGTATGTGACATGTGGTAAAATTTTTATAGGATATGTTGTAAAATTTAATCCTTATATGCTTTTTTAAAAATCTGGTTCCTTTGTGTCTTTATTTTTTCTGAGCATAATGGATGTTAGTTATAATACTTTCCAAATTTTTTTAACAAGTAACCTTTAACACAAACATTGAAGTGCTTACTATGTGGAGCAGCTAGGTGATATAGTGGATATAGTTCCAGGTCCAAAGTCAAGAAGACTCATATATTCAAATATAACCCCAGACACTTAATAGCTATGTGACACTGAGTAAGTCACTTAACTTTCTTTGCCTCTGTTTTCTCATCTATAAAATGAGCTAGTGAAGGAAATGGCAATCACTTCAGTAAGATAAATGATTGATATGGTGTTTACTGCCTGATAACTGAAGGAGAAATGCCAGGAACAGAAGGAAGATCTGTATACAATACTTGTAGATCTGAGCAAAGCTTCTGATACTGTCAATTGAGAGGACTTATGGAAAATTATGTCAAAATTTAGATGCCCAGTAAAGTTCATCAGTATTATACATTCATTTTATGATGACATGCTTGCCCAGGTTCTAGACAATGAAAGATGCTAGTACACTTTCTCAGTCACCACTGAAGTGAAACAATGCTGTTTGCTCACTCCCATGATTTTAGCATGATGTTTTCAGCCATGCTGCCAAGCCATCTTAAATAAGCATGAACGTGTCAAAAAGAACAACTACTGCATTGATGACAAATTCCTCAACTTGAAAAGCTACATTCTAAGATTAAAGTGAAAGGAGTGTAGATGCATAATTTTTTGGTCTTCAAAAGATTGTGAGCTCAATGCAGCCTCTAAAGCTGAGATTCAATAAAGTATGCATTGATTCTCTGCAGCTTTGTTAGTTTTGGCCTAATAATTAATACTAAGGAAATACAGGTGCTCCATCAGGCAGCACCAAACCATTTATATTTGGAACCAGTAGTTACAGCAAATGGTGACGTTTTAAAAGCTGTCAATGAGTTTAGTTATCTTAATAATATTCTTTTCGGTGATGTACACATTGATAATGGTGTTGATATACACATTTGCATTTAAAAATCTCTATACAAAGCTCTACCCACTAATTTTCATGAAGGCAGTGTTGATTTCATGCAGAAATTATTCTTTCTAGTCTCTTTGTGCACAAAGAGCACACTAAGCATTGAGTTTGGAAGACTACAAAAGAAAGTATGGGAAATAAGTGTGAAGCTGAAGGTTTACAGAGCTGTTTTGCAGTGTGCCTGGTGAAACCTAAACCGTACAGAAAACTGAATCAAATTCCATTTGAATTGTCTTAAGATTCTGAAGATTGGGGACTTCTGGGGGTGGAGCCAAGATGGCGGAGCAGGCACATGACTCTCTAAGCTCCTCTCATTCCCCTCATAACCAACTATTTAATGCAGCCTCAAAAATAACTCTTCACTACTTAAATTCATGAAGATTAGAAGCACTACAACTTACCAGCTGATCCGGAAGATCTCCAGGAAAGGTTTGTCCTGAGGGGCCAAGAACAGACTAGCACAGGCAGCGAGAGGCTACCATCCTGAGCAGACCAGGGGCGGGGGTGATCTCTGTGGCTAGAGAAGTTATAGAGACGACTCTGCTATAGGTTAACTGCTCTGCCTTGATTACAAAGCAGTAAACTGGCAGAGAAATTAAAGCCTAAAAGAGAGGGTCCTCTAAAAAACGCCAGAACCTAACGAGGTCTGGCTGTAACCCCTCAAACCAGGAAGTGACTTAGGCAGACTTTACTGCAGCCCTGAGGCCACATCCGGCAGTTCGAGGCTTTTGCGGGGGCAGTTACTAATCTGCATGGCAGGGGGGCACAGCCTGGGCAGCCTCTGATCCGCAGAGTGGGGGGCTTGGCCTGGGGCAATACAACCTCCCCAGCTGACTGCACTTCGCTTCTCAGGCAGACAATTCTGGTCCCTGCAAATCCATTTGCTGCTCAACTGCTAACACCCACAGCCCAAGGGCAGGATTTGGCTTGGGAAGTGAAACTCTCACTGCTCAGCGTCTAGCCCCAGGGCAGTCGTTATCTCACATGGTGGGGTTCTTTGAAGGGCACTTTCCCAGCCCAGCCCTGCAGGCCTGAGTTACTTCCGGGTGGGGAACTCTTTCCCAGAGCACTCCAGTACCTCACTGCTTTTTGTAGCGAGCTGAGAGGACAGCTACCCATCCATACACCTTTTGCTGCTCTGCAGAGGAAGCTGGTAACCTCCTGACTCTGAAGGCAGACCTTACAGGCTTTAACAAAATGAGTAAAAAAATCAAAAGAATGATTGATAGTTTCTACACAGAAAGAGAACAACTTTTCAACCCTAAAGAGACTAATAGCAGACAGTGTCCAGTTGATTATTGGTCTCCAATACAAAAGGCTCTCCTAGAAGAGACTATTAAAAACATTAAAAGAGAGCTAGAAGAGAAATGGGGAAAGGCACATAACTCACTAAAAGAAAAATTTGATAAAGTGGAAAAAGAAAACTTCCTGAAATGTGAATTGGAAAAGGTAAAAAAACTCCCAACAAGTGCAGGGAAACAGAGTTTGTGAATTGGAAAAAGAAAATAACTCACTAAAAAAAAAAAAAAAAAAAAAAAAAAAAAAAAAAAAAAGTGAAATGGAAAAAAATTCCATAGAGCAAAACAACTCAATTGGACATATACAAAAAGAAGTGAAAAAAGCTAATGAAGAAAATAACTCACTAAAAATCAGAACTAAATAAATAGAAATGACTGATTCATTGAGACATCCAGAATCAGTCAAGCAAAACCTAAAAAAATGAAAGATTGGAAAAAAATGTCAAATATCTACTTAGAAAAACAACAGACCTGGAAAATAGATCTAGGAGAGATAACCTGAGGATGATCAGACTACCAGAAAATTATGATGAAAAAAGGAGCCTATATACTATTTTACAGGAAATCATCAAAGAGAACTGCCCAGAAGTAATAGAACCGAAAGGGAAAATAGGCGTTGAAAGAATTCATCGAACACCTTCTGAAAAAGACCCTAAAATAAAGACTCTGAGGAATATTGTAGCCAAACTTCAAAATTTTCAGACTAAAGAAAAAATTTCACAAGCAGCCAGGAAAAAACAGTTCAAATACTGAGATGCCACAATAAGGATCATGCAAGATCTGGCTGCCTCTACATTAAAGGATCGAAGGGCCTGGAATCAGATATTCCAAAAGGCAAAAGAGCTTGGAATGCAGTTAAGAATAAACTACCCAGCTAAGCTGAGTATTTCTTTCCATGGAAGAAGATGGACATTTAATGAAATAAAGGAATTCCATCTGTTTCTAAGGAAAAAAACAGACTTAAACAAAAAATTTGATCTCCAACAACAGGAATCAAGAGAAGTAGAAAAAGGTAAAAAGAACTCTTAAGAACTGTATTTCTGTTGTGGATATACATAAAAACCATATGTATAATTTGATTTTACCAATATAACATAAAAAATGGAAGTAGAAATGGAAAGCAGATAGTGTCAGAAAAAGGGAAGAGGAGAGATAAAAAGAGGGAAACTACATGCAACAATGAGGCAAAGGAAACCTATCATATATGAGGGAACTTAGAGAGGGGGGAGGAACATTGTGTGAATCCTACTCTCCTCAGAGTTGGCTCAAAGATGAAACAATTGACATATTGGTTTTACACAGATTCTTCTCTCACTTCATTAAAAAGTGGGAGAGGAAAAGGGAGAAGGAAAAAGAGTAATAAGGGAAGGGTACAAGAAAGGGGAAGGGATTCAAAAGGAGGAGGGAGGGATACTAAAGAGGGAGAGCTGCGTGACGTTAGTGAGTCCAATAAGTTTAATACTAGGGAAGAAGGGAAGGAGGGCAAGAAAAAGAAAAATATAATCTGGGGATATTAGAATGGCAGGAAATACAGAATTGGTTATTTTAACCATAAATGTAAATGGGATGAACTCTCTCATAAAGAGGAGGCAGATAGCAGACTGGATCAAAAGTCAGAACCCTACAATCTGTTGTTTACAGGAAACACATTTAAAACAGGGAGATGCATACAGAGTAAAGGTAAAAGGCTGGAGCAGAATCTATTATGCTTCAGGTGAAATTAAAAAAGCAGGGGTAGCCATCCTTATCTCAGATCAAGCAAAAGCAAAGACTGATCTAATTAAAAGAGATAAGGAAGGAAACCATATCTTGCTAAAAGGTACTATAGACAATGAAGCAATATCAGTATTAAACATATATGTACCAAGTGGTATAGCATCTAACTTCCTTAAAGAGAAGTTAAGAGAGTTGAGAGAAGAAATAGACAGCAAAATTATAATAGTGGGAGATCTCAATCTTGCACTCTCAGATTTAGATAAATCAAATCACAAAACAAATAAGAAAGAAATTAAAGAGATAAATAGAATATTAGAAAAATTAGGTATGATAGATCTCTGGAGAAAACTGAATGGTGACAGAAAGGAGTATACTTTCTTCTCAGCAGTTCATGGAACCTATACAAAAATTGACCATATATTAGGACATAAAGACCTCAAAATTAAATGCAGGAAGGCAGAAATAGTAAATGCTTTCTTTTCAGATCACAATGCAATAAAAACTACATTCAACAAAATGTTAGGTGTAAATAGACCAAAAAGTAATTGGAAACTAAATAATCTCATCTTAAAGAATGATTGGGTGAAACAGCAAATTATAGACATAATTAATAATTTCACTCAAGATAATGACAACGTACCTCAACAATGATACTGTTTGAGGATGTATTCTGATGGAAGTGGATCTCTTCGATAAAGAGAGCTAATTCAGTTTCAATTGATCAAAGATGGGCAGAAGCAACTACACCCAAAGAAAGAACACTGGGAGATGAATATAAACTGCTTGCATTTTTGTTTTTCTTCCCGGATTATTTATACCTTCTGAATTCAATTCTCCCTGTGCAACAAGAAAACTGTTCTGTTCTGCACACATATATTGTATCTAGGATATACTGTAACCTATTCAACATCTAAAGGATTGCTTGCCATCGGGGGGAAGGGGTGGAGGGAGGGAGGGGAAAAATCGGAACAGAAGTGAATGCAAGGGATAATGCTGTAAAAAATTACCCTGGCATGAGTTCTATCAATAAAAAGTTATTAAAAAAAAGATTCTGAAGATTGTCTGGCATGTAGTATTTTCTCAATCTAAACAGCCAAACATGCAAACTCTACTGCAGAGATCACAATTCCATTGGGCCAGGCCCATTGTTTGAATGAGAAACATATATTTGCCAAAAAAAGATTATTTTTAGGAAAGCTCATGTAAGGGCAAACACTCACATAGTGGTCAGAAAAAGTAATAAAAAGATACTCTCAAAGTCTCTCTTAAGAACTCTGGAATTGACTGTGCAGCATGGGAGACATTGGCAGAGGACAGCCCAACATGACATGCCCAAATCAGAGACTGTGCTGTGTTCTATGAAGAAAGTGAATTATTGTAGCTCAAAAGAAATATGAGATGCACAAATTTAGAGAATTTCCAAATATTCACATGGGTTATTTTTATCCAACCTGTAGTAGAGCATTCTGAGCTTATATTGTTCTTATCAACCACAATTGGACACACTGTGACATCACTTTGTCCTCTTTGAGAAAGGACTATAACCAACCAGACAATGGATAGGAAATAGAGCTTTGAGGCTGCTTGAAAAAGGATGGGGTTTGAAGGGACCATAGTTAGACTTACAGTGGGCCATACTTCAATTTTCAAGAATGTAATTTGAAACCCCCATGATTTTGCATTTCCCTGGATGAGCTTGAGTGTGCTTAGTGTGCTCTTTGTGCACAATGAGACTAGAAAGAATAATTTCTGCATGAAATCAACACTGCCTTCATGGAAATTAGTGGGTAGAGCTTTGTATAGAGATTTTCATTGCCATACACTCTCAATTCATTCTCATTAATATTCCTGTGATGTAGATAATGTAAGTACAGAATAGGAAAATGAGATCATATCTTGAGTACAACAATCAAGGTCATATTGTTGATAAAGTAAAGTCTCACAATCAAGTCTTCTTATTCTTACTGTCCTTTCCCCTATAATTCAATGGCATTAGCAAAAATGTCACTGGTCACATGATGAAAGGTACTTAGGGTTTCTCAACTAATTTAGAACTAGATATTCCAAATTTAATAATAATACATATTTATATAATGCATTGAAGCATTCAAAATCCTTTACACTCTAATAAACTCATCTGAACCTCATAACTCCATTATAATTAAGATGATATTATTGCTCCCTTTTTACATTTGAAAAAAATTAGGGCTTAGAGAGGGTAAGTGACTTAAGGAAAGTTATTCAGCTAGTGAATGTCTGCTGCAGAGTTTGATGTCTGGTACACTACCTCCTTTCATTCCATCTTTAAACAACCTTTATTCTCTCTTCTCCTTACCCTTTAATCAGTTGATAAGGTATTTGTTTTTTGTTTTTTGGTTTTTTTTAGATTAGAATGCTCTTACATTCTATCAAGGGTCCTCAAACTATGGCCCACGGGCCAGATGTGGCAGCTAAAGACATTTATCCCCCTCACTCAGAGCTATGACGTTTCTTTATTTAAAGGCCCACAAAACAAAGTTTTTGTTTTCACTATAGTCAGGCCCTCCAACAGTCTGAGGGACAGTGAACTGGCCCCCTATTTAAAAAGTTTGAGGACCCCTGCATAGATTGTCAAGTGCTATGGAACATTCAATTCAAAAGAATTAATTAAGCTTCTACTTGCTATATCAAAAGTGCTGTGCTGGTAATAAGGACTGTTCTTAAATTCAATGGGATAAATCCTCCATACATAAATGGCTAGGATTCTCAAGAGATTGACACTGGTGGAGACTTCCGGCCAAGATGGTGGAGAGGAGGCACATAGCTGTGTAGCTCCACGTTTTCTCTCACTATCCATTTCATTACAAGCCTCTGAATTAATGCTTGACTGAAAAAAAACCCACAAATAGTTACCAAGAGAAGCCATCCTTGAGATTCGCCAGGAAAGGTCTGTTTTTACTGGAGGGTGGGGATGGTTTTAGATCGGGCGCAGGTGGGGTGAGAACACGGAGCAGACTGGAAAGGGGGTGGGGTGTGATCGCAGCCGTCTCTGCGGGGAGAGCTTTGCTACAGGACTGGATACTTTGCCCTGGCAGCAAGCCAGCAGCCCAGCAGAGAAGCTAAAAACACGGGGGGAGGGGGTGGGGGTGGGGGGGTGCTGAAGAATACAACCCCAAAAAGCTGGAGTCTCTCTGGACCAGGCCACCCCTCCCCCAGAGTGTCTCAGCACACTCTCAGATCTCAGAGCGCAGGTGCAGCACAGTCAAGCTAGTGCCTTACTGCTGCCCCCGCAGTCTGTACAGGAAGCTCGGTAACACCACCCAGCCCCTCCTCCAAGGAAAGACTCCAGTTTTTTTCTTTTTTTCTTTGCTAGTTTGTTTTTGATTCTTTGACAAAATGAGCAAGAAATTGAAGAGGACTTTAACCCTTGACAGTTTCTATACAATTAGAGAGCAGACTCTAAAACCTGAGGAGACTAAGAACAGACTGTCTCCTGGTGAATCCCCAAAGGAGGAGATCATCTGTTCCTCAGCACAGATGAATCTCATGGAGGAAATTAAAAAGGCTCTCACAAGAGAGCTAGAAGAAAAATGGGAAAAGGAAAGTGAGGCTTTGCAAAAGAGCCTGGAGAAGTCATCCCACTCAGTTAAAGAGAGACTGGATAAAGAAATAAAATCCTTGAAAAATAGGACTAGTGAACTGGAAACAGAAAATAGCTCTCTAAAAAATAAAATTGGCGAAATGGAAAAAAATTCCATAGAACAAAAGAACTCAATTGGACAATTAGAAAAAGATTTTTAAAAAGTGAGTGAAGAAAATACTTCATTGAAAATCAGAATTGAACAAGTAGAATTGAATGACTCGAGGAGACAAAAAGAATCAGTCAAGCAAATCCAAAAAAATCAAACAATGGAAAAGAATGTGAAATACCTTCTGGGGAAGACAACAGACCTGGAAAACAGATCCAGAAGAGACAATCTGAGAATCATTGGACTCCCAGAAAAGCATGATGAAAAAAAGAGCCTGGACACTATTTTCCAGGAAATTATCAAAGAGAACTGCCCAGAAGTCATAGGAACAGAGAATAAAATAGACATTGAAAGAATTCATCGATCACCCACTGAAAGGGATCCTAAAATCAAAACACCAAGGAATATAGTGGCCAAATGTCAAAACCCTTAGACGAAGGAAAAAATATTGCAAGCAGCTAGAAAAACCCAATTCAAGTATCAAGGAGCCACAATAAGGATCACCCAGGATCTGGCAGCATCCACATTAAAGGATCGAAGGGCCTGGAATATGATATTCCGAAAGGCTAAGGAACTTGGTATGCAACCAAAAATAACTTACTCAGCTAGAATGAGCATCTTTTTCCAGGGAAGAAGATGGACATTCAACAAAGTAAGCGAATTTCACCTATTTTTGGTGAAAAAGCCAGAACTTAACAAAAAGTTTGATCTACAAATATAGAACTCAAGAGAAATCTAAAAAGGTAAAGATTAATCTTGGGAACTATAATTTGGCTATAAAGATGTATAAAGAATACATGTATACCTTGTTCTAGAAATTAGATATGGAAAGACATTGTACCAGAAAAAGGATAAAGTGGGGGTACTACATCTCATGAAGAGGCAAAGGAAACCTATTATATCCAAGAGAAAGAATGGAGGGGGATGAATATAGTGGGTATCTTACTGCCTTCAGATTTGGCTTTAAGAGAAAAATTTTAGACATATTCAATTTATGGTGAAATTTCTCCCACCTCAATGAAAGGTGAGAAGGGAAAAGTGAAAAGGGAAGGAATAAGCTAAATGGAAGGAAATACGGAAACTGGGAGGGAAAGGGGTAAGATAGGGGGAGGAACTCTAAGGTGAGGGGAGGGATACTAAAAAGGGAGGTCTGTGAGAAACAAGTGGTGCTCACAAGGTTAATACTGGGAAGGGGGGTAAGAGGGAAAGAAGGGAGAAAAGCATAAACCGGGGTTAACAAGATGGCAAGTAATACAGAATTGGTCATTCTAACCATAAATGTGAATGGGGTAAACTCCCCCATTAAGAGGAAGCGGTTAGTAGAATGGATTAAAAGCCAGAATCCTACAATATGTTGTTTACAGGAAACACACCTGAAGCGGGGAGATACATACAGGTTAAAGGTAAAAGGTTGGAGCAAAATCTACTATGCTTCAGGTGAAGTCAAAAAAGCAGGGGTAGCCATCCTGATCTCAGATCAAGCTAAAGCAAAAATTGATCTAATTAAAAGAGATAAGGAAGGGCACTATATCTTGCTAAAGGGTAGCATGGATAATGAAGTACTATCTATATTAAATATATATGCACCAAGTGGTGTAGCATCTAAATTCTTAAAAGAGAAATTAAGAGAGCTGCAAGAAGAAATAGACAGCAAAACTATAATAGTGGGAGATCTCAACCTTGCACTCTCAGAATTAAATAAATCAAACCACAAAATAAATATGAAAGAAGTCAAAGAGGTAAATAGAATACTAGAAAAGTTAGATATGATAGATCTCTGGAGAAAATGTAATGGAGACAGAAAGGGGTACACTTTCTTTTCAGCAGTTCATGGAATCTATAAAAAAATTGACTATATATTAGGACATAAAAACCTCAAACTCAAATGAAGTAAGGCAGAAATAGTAAATGCATCCTTTTCAGACCATGATGCAATGAAAATTACATTCAACAAAAAGCCAGGGGGAAGTAGACCAAAAAATAATTGGAAACTAAATAATTTCATGCTAAAGAATGATTGGGTGAAACAACAAATCATAGACATAATTAATAACTTCATCCAAGAAAATGATAATAATGAGACATCATTCCAAAATGTATGGGATGCAGCCAAAGTGGTAATAAGGGGAAATTTCATATCTCTAGAGGCCTATTTGCATAAAATAGAGAAAGACAAGCTCAATGAATTGGGCTTGCAACTAAAAATGCTAGAAAAGGAACAAATTAAAAACCCCCAGTCAAACACTAAACTTGAAATTCTAAAAATAAAAGGAGAGATCAATAAAATTGAAAGTAAAAAAACTATTGAATTAATTAATAAAACTAAGAGTTGGTTTTATGAAAAAAACAACAAAATAGACAAACCCTTAGTAAATCTGATTAAAAAAAGGAAAGAGGAAAATCAAATTGTTAGTCTTAAAAATGAAAAGGGAGAACTCGCCACTAACGAAGAGGAAATTAGAGCAATAATTAGGAGTTACTTTGCCCAACTTTATGCCAATAAATTCGACAACTTAAATGAAATAGAAGAATACCTCCAAAAATACAGCTTCCCCAAAGTAACAGAGGAAAAAATAAATATCCTAAACAGTCCCATCTCAGAAAAAAGAAATAGAACAAAGTATCAATCAACTCCCTAAGAAAAAATCCCCAGGACCATATGGATTTATATGTGAATTCTATCAAATATTTAAAGAACAATTAACTCCAATGCTAAATAAACTATTTGAAAAAATAGGGATCAAAGGAGTCCTACCAAACTCCTTTTATGACACAGACATGGTACTGATACCTAAACCAGGTAGGTTGAAAACAGAGAAAGAAAATTATAGACCAATCTCCCTAATAAATATTGATGCTAAAATCTTAAATAAAATATTAGCAAAAAGATTACAGAAAATCATCCCCAGGATAATACACTATGACCAAGTAGGATTTATACCAGGAATGCAGGGCTGGTTCAATATTAGGAAAACTATTAGCATAATTGACTATATCAATAATCAAACAAACAAAAACCATATGATCATCTCAATAGATGCAGAAAAAGCATTTGATAAAATCCAACATCCATTCCTAATAAAAACACTTGAGAGCATAGGAATAAATGGACTTTTCCTTAAAATAGTCAGGAGCATATATTTAAAACCATCAGTAAGCATCATATGCAATGGGAAAAAACTGGAACCTTTCCCAGTAAGATCTGGAGTGAAGCAAGGTTGCCCACTATCAACATTATTGTTTAATATTGTATTAGAAACACTAACCTCAGCAATAAGAGTCGAGAAAGATATTAAAGGAATTAGAGTAGGCAATGAGGAAACCAAACTATCACTCTTTGCAGATGATATGATGGTATACCTAGAGAACCCCAGAGATTCTGCTAAAAAAACTATTAGAAATAATTCATAATTTTAGCAAAGTAGCTGGCTACAAAATAAATCCCCATATATCCTCAGCATTTTTATACATCACCAACAAAATCCAACAGCAAAAGATACAAAGAGAAATTCCATTCAGAATCACTGTTGATACCATAAAATATTTGGGAATCTATCTACCAAAGGAAAGTCAGGAATTATATGAGCAAAATTATAAAAAAGTCTCCACACAAATAAAATCAGACTTAAATAATTGGAAAAATATTAAGTGCTCTTGGATAGGCCGAGCGAATATAATAAATATGACAATACTCTCTAAACTAATCCATTTATTTAGTGCTATACCAATCAGACTTCCAAGAAAATATTTTAATGATCTAGAAAAAATAACAACAAAATTCATATGGAACAATAAAAAGTCGAGAATCTCAAGGGAATTAATGAAAAAAAAATCAAATGAAGGTGGCCTCGCTGTACCTGATCTGAAATTATATTATAAAGCAGCAGTCACCAAAACCATTTGGTATTGGCTAAGAAATAGATTAGTGGATCAGTGAAAAAGGTTAGGTTCCCAAGACAGAATAGTCAACTATAGCAATCTAGTGTTTGACAAACCCAAAGATCCTAACTTCTGGGATAAGAATTCATTATTTGATAAAAACTGCTGGGATAATTGGAAATTAGTATGGCAGAAATTAGGCATGGACCCACACTTTACACCATATACCAAGATAAGATCAAAATGGGTCTATGACCTAGGCATAAAGAACGAGATTATAAGTAAATTAGAGGAACATAGGATAGTTTATCTCTCAGACTTGTGGAGGAGAAAGAAATTTGTGACCAAAGATGAACTAGAGACCATTACTGATCGGAAAATAGAAAATTTTGATTACATCAAATTAAAAAGCCTTTGTACAAACAAAACTAATGCAAACAAGATTAGAAGGGAAGCAACAAACTGGGAAAACATCTTCACAGTTAAAGGTTCTGATAAAGGCCTCATTTCCAAAATATATAGAACTGACTCTAATTTATAAGAAATCAAGCCATTCTCCAATTGATAAATGGTCAAAAGATATGAACAATTTTCAGATGATGAAATTGATATTATTACCACTCATATAAAAGTGTTCCAAATCATTATTGATCAGAGAAATGCAAATGAAGACAACTCTGAGATACCACTACACACCTGTCAGATTGGCTAAGATGACAGGAAAAAATAATGATGAATGTTGGAGGGGATGCGGGAAAACTGGGACACTAATGCATTGTTGGTGGAGTTGTGAATGAATCCAACCATTCTGGAGAGCAATCTGGAATTATGCCCAAAAAGTTACCAAATTCTGCATACCCTTTGTTCCAGCAGTGTTTCTATTGGGCTTATATCCCAAAGAAATTCTAAAGGGGAAGGGACCTGTATGTGCCAAAATGTTTGTGGCAGCCCTGTTTGTAGTGGCTAGAAACTGGAAATTGAATGGATGCCCATCAATTGGAGAATGGCTGGGTAAATTGTGGTATATGAATGTTATGGAATATTATTGTTCTGTAAAAAATGACCAGCAGGATGAATACAGAGAGGCTTGGCGAGACTTACATGAACTGATGCTAAGTGAAATGAGCAGAACCAGGAGATCATTATACACTTTGACAACGATATTGTATGAGGACATATTCTGATGGAAGTGGATTTCTTTGACAAAGAGACCTAACTGGTTTCAATTGATAAATGATAGACAGAAGTAGCTACACCTAAAGAAAGAACACTGGGAAATGAATGTGAACTATCTGCATTTTTGTTTTTCTTCCCGGGGTATTTTTACTTTCTGAATCCAATTCTCCCTGTGCAACAAGAGAACTGTTCAGTTCTGCAAACATATATTGTATCTAGGATATACTGCAACATATCTAACATATATAAGACTGCTTGCCATCTAGGGGAGGGGGTGGAAAAATCGGAACAGAAAAGAGTGTAAGGGATAATGTTGTAAAAAAATTACCCTGGCATGGATTCTGTCAATATAAAGTAATTATTAAATAAAATAAAATAAAATATAAAAAATAAAATTAAAAAAAAAAAGAGATTGACACTGGTGTAAAGAATGGGGTTAGACAAATCAGAAGCTTTGAATGAAAGGAATGCCTTTCAGCTAGGTGAGCACAGGTCGTTTTATGTAGAACAGATATCAATTAGATTTTGAAAGGATAGATGAGTATATAATGGGAAATCCATTAATGGAATGAGAAAAGATGTAAAAATGGAAGAAATCAGGGTAAAATAGGATAAGCAGGTGTCTCTTTTGCCTCCTTTTAGAGAAGTAGTAGCCTACAGATAATGATGTATTTATTGCCAGACATAGCCAATGTGTTGATGTCATCGTGTTTCTGTCACCATCATTTTATTAAATTTGTTGTCTCCAAAGTCACGAAGATCTTTTTGTTGCCAAATCCAGTGGGTAAATGTTCACATTTCTTAATGTTTCTGCAGCATATGTCATTACTGACTACTTCCTGTTCTGGAAATTTTTTCTTCCCTTGTTTTTTCTAACACTGTTCTGGGTATTGGCCAGGATCTTTGGAGAAGAAATGGAAATTAAAAAGTAAGAAAGTTCACAACCTTCTCTTCAGTTAATTCTTGCTTTCTTCCTCTTCTTCATTCTTTCTCTGACTCAGTGGTACAACAATGAGTGTGATGAGTAAATATCAGAAGATTACAAGATTTACTGGAGAAAATACTCATTTATAGATGCTGTGAGTTAATCACAATTCACTTTTTTGGACTGGAATTTCACACTAATGTTTTTGAAAGGGAAAGTGCATAGTTTTGGTGGGGGAGGGTATGTCTTCCCATTCCCAGAGCCACTGCTTCATTGTGACACAGTTTATTTCTATAGGAGGCCCTAGCAGGATATAATTAATGGCTTACATGCTGTAGAGTGCCCAGAAAAGAAATTTCTTCATGAAGACTTTGGTGGTCATAAGGCATTGTATAGTTGCTATTCCATGTAGCTCTCATATTCAGGAAGTCATTAAGGTCTGCTGACCACATTTTGTATATATCAAATGTCATACCAATCAAATCAATTCTTTAATAGGGTTTTATCTCAACTTAATTTTTTTAGTCACTACATAATATGAATGCATGGATTCATTAGAAAAAACTACACAGTATGTAGATGGTAAAGAGAATAGATTGGAGATAGAAAGGCTTATTAAGCAACTTTCTCAATAGATGAGAGGAGATGAGGCCCTGAAGCATGATGTGACAGCAGGAGAAGAATGAAGATGACACTTGAGAGAGATGCAATTCAAGTAAAAATAATAAGACTTTACAACTGACTATATTTGTAAAGTCAAGGACGAGAAAAGAACCAAAGCTTCAAAGATTAGGAGACTGTAGATGCATCCAAAAATATCCCTGAATTTTGTCATCAGATGTATTGCTAAGTGTTTTCAAGGAGCTCATAATCTAATTAGAAGAAAAAATACATGTAAGGGAGATTAGTTTCTGAGATTTGGCCTCATTTTAACCCTCAATGGTTACCATAGTTCCTTACACATAGCAAGTGCTTAATAAATGTATTTTCATTCATTCACTGGAGGCCTAGGCTCATCATCATCAATAAAAGTGAGAAGAGGGACAAGGTAGGATGGACTGATTGGGAAGAAGGAAAAGTTCAGTTTTAGATATTGAATTGAGTATATCAATTTTTTAATTTTTTTTGTTTTTTAATTCATTTTTAAATAAATTTCTTAATCTTGTAGTTTCTTTCAGCCTCTCTTTTGTTTTAAATGAACTTTTGACCATGGGTAAATATTTTAATATATATTCAACTCAAAGAAAACTTCCAAAATGCAAAAAGGGTGTATTCTTAATGATAGTTCTAAATCAGGTAGCATGGGACGCATTATATCAGGTCCCAAACAATCTAAATAGGCTTTGCATGCTGGGCAACACTCCACATTTAAAGCAAAGAATGAAAAATGACGAGGAAAATCTAATTTTTCTCCCCTTCATTTGAGCTCCCTACCAGCTGGTTTTATTAGCCAGATTTGCATTTAAGAACAAACTAAACTTCATGCTCTATTCTTCTGTAATACAGCCTATTACTTTGGTATTTTCCTGTTGAAACAGATGTTCAATTTTCAATTAATATACACTGCTGGAACATAAGGGTTGATGGCAAGTTGTTAGATGACCCATTGGAGAGAAGGTGGAGTTCATACAACCTAACCCGATGAATTAAAGTAAGTACATAATAACTCCAGAACATAGGCAAAAAGCTGGAATGCAAGTTACTCTACTGCTTGGGCTGGGCTATGGATTTATAATTATCTGGATTCAGTTAACTCTATCAGTGTGGTTGGAGAAGAGTAGAGAGGGAAAGGGCCTGTGGATTTGTGTCTGCATTTATCACTTTTAGGAGAAAAACATGAGATTGATTTATCGTGGTAAAGGAAGGTGTTAGCTTTAAATAAGTTCAGTTAAAAATTGCCTAATATGTTTTGATATTGATGTTAAAAAAATTTTCAAAACGTCATCAAAATACATTCTCCTTTTATACTATGTTTCTTCTCCTCTTCACCTCCCATTTCTTCATCCTTCTCTTTATGTTGATTTAAAATTTCATGGGTTGCCATGAAACTCAATGCCCACTGTGGATAACATTCAGTCTAGTCTTCTTCTAAATAATATATATTTTTTAAAAAATCTAACTTTTCTAAAGAACTTTAAAGTTTACAAAGCAGTTTGGGGGAGAGTTTGGCCAAGTTCCTATCCTTACTCCACCAGTTTGGTTTTTGGTTACTCCACCAAAGGTAAATTCCTTACAGTGTTGAATTGGCCCAGAAAAAATAACCTTCCATAAAATAAGAAATGGGTATTGGAAACTAAGAAAATGGTATCTAAGAAAAAATAGCTTCTTTTGCATGATTGAGCCTATCACTTGCCTAGAATTTAGCAAATTTCTTCTGTAGCATAACAATGGTGTTCCATCTATGGCACTATTGGAACATAAAAAAATAAAGTTTTTTTTTCCATCTTTTCTTATCAATGTATAGCCTAGTTCCACCCCCCAACTCTATATTCTATCCAACACTTCTACAGTTATTTTTCAGTTGAGTCAATGATATGTCTCAGGTTTGTTTGTTTTTTCCATTTGTTTGTTTGTTTGTAAAGATATTAAAATGATTTTTCTTTTCCTTCTCCAGATCATTTTATAAATGATGAAATTGAGATAAAGGGGATAATCATTTTGATCCTTGTCAAGAAGGCAATTAACCCCTTGTCTTGCCCAGGGTCACATAGCTAATATGCATCTAAAGCCAGATTTGAACTCAGGAAGAAGAGTCTGACTCCAGACTTAGCACTCTATCTACAATAACATATAGCTACCCCCAACACTTACCAATGAGAAATATTTCCCCTTATTTGATTAGGGTATTTTAATATATTCTGTCTCTTAGAACAGAATGCATATTTATAGGTATATTTAAATGCATTTTCAGTCATATAACCACCATCTGACTTTAGGTATTCATTTTCTTAATACCCCCAAATTATACTATTGCAATAGCTTCCCCTTTGGCTTCTTTGTCTCAAGTCTTGGGTGCCAAAATGATTTTTCTCTATATAAAAGAATGAAGCATTACAGTAGGCAGTTTTGAAAACAAATGTTGATTGGTCATCGGTAGAGGAAGGGGCAAAATATTGACATTTTGAGTCCTGCCTTTGTGAAATATTAAAATATTTCAAGGAAGAGCTTTGTGTACTTATTATAATTCCTATGAATAACTGACGGGTTGTTCCCTTCATTTTTTTTCCCTTCTTGTCCAGCTGATGGGATGGCATGGCAGAGCCTTGATTAAATATTATCAGTCTTTTGATATTGAGCTAACTTTTGCTTTTTTTTGGGGGGGGGGAGGATAGAGGATGAGTAGGACCTGTGATTTCATTTGTGTACAGAACTCACAGTCATAAAACCCCCTTCTTCTAAAAAATATATTGTTGGCTAGACAACATTTAATTATTTTCTGTTCCAAAAGCTGCTCTCCCAATATACTTCCAGGGATATTGTGGTGCAGATACTCCAACTTCTAAATCGCAAGAAGCCTTTTGTTATTCAATTCAGATGAAAGTTTGGAAGATATCAGAGAAACTGATAACTAGCAAATATTTATTAAGCATTTATCATGGTCTAGGTATAATAATTGGGCTCTGGGAATACAAACACAGGAGAGACAACATGTAGATGTGGAGAAACATACAGGCATTTAGGACTGGGAATGAGATAAATTGGAGACGGGGAAGAGGAGAGGAGTCAGACAATGCAACAGCCTCTCAGTCAGAGAGGTCAGAGAAAAGAAACTGTCTCAGTCTCCTTGTGTCATCCTCTCACAAGAGAAGACCCATTCTGCAAGTCTGGGTTGGATCTTCAGCAGCAACAGTCAGGTGGCTCCAGTGTATTCCAAGAGCTCCCATGTATTCCAACAGCTCTTGTGTATTCCAACAAGAGAAAGATTGTCTGCTTTTAAAATCTGGCAGAAAAACAGTCTTTTCAAGAAGAAAAAAAAGTAATAAGAACTTATTTGAATCAGGTTGCAACTCTGAATGGGAGGAATTAATAGAGAGAACAAAAGAAACTGATGTCAATTGATTTAAAAAAAAATGGTGAAAGGATACCCTCCTTATCTAGTCAAACTTCTGAGAGCCAGTTAATTCAGTTTGTCTACAGCATTTAATTGAATTTAGGAAACTTACTTACGTGGGGAAAAGGATATGGTTTATTGGTCTATTGAATTTGGGGGGCTTAGTTTTTCTTTAAAGTGGTATTGTGATTCTGAAATTATGGGAGATAATTACTGTAACCTTGTGCATGCTAAATCTGTTTATTCTGGGTATAAAATCTTAGGAATTTGTTTGAATATTGAACTATTACTATTGAAAGACAGTATTTTTTAAAGTTATAATTGATTTGATTCAGGTTAACAATAGTTTGTTAAAAATAAAGTCCTGATAACTTACCTGAAGAGGTCATATATTCTTAATCAGATGAAGTATGTCGCCTTCTAAAACATATATTGGGTAATTTGTAAACATTATAAATTATGCTTTAAATTTTTGTCAGCTCTGCTGAATATGTGTATGAACTTTATGAAGTTATTTAGATGTTAAATATATTCTTGAAATAGGGAGGAGAGAGAGATGGGATATGATACAGGAGGATAGTATTGTTAATTGAGGAGGAGATAGAGAGGAGGGGAAAGTGTGTTGGAAAAGGGGAGAAGTAGGTTGATTAATATTTTTAGAATGAAGAAGTTATTAATGTTAATTCTGATAAGGTTCCTTTATGTGAGGTTGAGATATTCTA
The DNA here is from genome assembly GCF_016432865.1 of Antechinus flavipes. Classification (NCBI taxonomy): domain Eukaryota; kingdom Metazoa; phylum Chordata; class Mammalia; order Dasyuromorphia; family Dasyuridae; genus Antechinus; species Antechinus flavipes. Next base: position 361,914,241 of record NC_067401.1, read on the forward strand.
TATTCTTCATGAGTTTTGATTGATTGTATTGAGTCACCTTAACGTGTACCATTATTTTAAGGGATTCTAAGAATAATCGTTTTTTGTTTTTGTTTTTGTTTTTGCTTTGTTTTTTGCCTTTGTCCCTCTGAATATGTTTCTGCTATAGAAAGTAGGCAATTTATAATTTTTTCTATATATTGGGCATTTTTAAAGCAAAATAATTTGAATGATGTTGAACTTAAAAAAAAATCTACTTAGCTATGAAAGATAAGCTTTGAACTCTGGGACAAATATCTTACTGTTATCAATATAAGGTCATGGTAAATATCTGTTTAGGATTCATATGAAGTTTTGGTTAATGAAATTTGCTATTAGAATTAAAATTTCTTGGGCCTGTAGCTAATATTATCTGGGAGTTTAAAATCTAGGTATGACTGTCTGTTAGATCATCAAGCCAATGCTCTACCATCTGAAAGTTACTGGGACAATTACCTGAAGTAAAATTGAGTTAAAACTATTTTAGCCTATGTCCTGTTTTTATTGAAGAAATCAGTTTTGCCTGATTATATTATATTATAATCATGTTCCTGATTTTTCTTTCTATAGTTGATTTCTATAATCAGAACAAATACTCAATAGATAGATACCATTAATACAATTCAATTGTATATTGCTGTTTCCAATCTGATTATATGTAGTCATTATATTCTAAATAATTAGACAAATAAATATTTAGCCTAGTCATCTATCAGTTACTAGATATTTGTATCTATAGGTTATAAGGTCCTTAAAGGTTTCTAAAATAATGAAAGAACAAGTGACATAATTATCTGTAAGATCTAAATGCTGTTTTGTTTATTGGGACTAGAGCTAACACATCTTTACCATTTGAATATCATGTGAGACAAACATGCTTTCTTATATGGGAAGCTGCTGGCCAATCTATATTGACCCCTTCACATCTTGTAGCAGTCCTTGTGAACCAGTTTTTCTATTTCAGACTATTCTAACTTTTATCTGTTAGATTTGTTTTTTATTCTAGATTTTGATCAAGTTACAGCTGCATTGATCTACTTCTAGGACCTAGATCAGTCTATTGGATGCTTCAGAATACCAAACCACACATCCCCTCCCAGGAATAGGATCCCATGGGATAATTCAGTTCTGCATCCATTTTCAACAAGAAGCAGTTTCAGAAGATGAGACTATCATCCCTGCTCCTAATGGACTTTGAACCTCATTGATTAGGAATGAGCTGGGGCTGGTTGATGAATGACTGCCAAATTGTGATTGGCTCTCCTATTACATTGTATTTAGGACATAGGATGAAAAATATTGGATTAAAATTTGGGTAACTGCTGCTGAAAAGGATGCATTATATTATATATTATTATAATATATAATTATTTGAGGAATCTTTAGATAAGTTCCAGAATGGAAAACCCCTACTGTATTAATGTGTTATATACAGGAACTTTACTTCACTTTCAGGACTTATATGTGAGGTGACTACTTGACAATTGGAGCCCTATTTACTCCCCCTTGGATAATTCCTTAGATAAAACAAAAGGGGAAGATAAGATATAAGGGATCAGGAAAGCTGGTAAATTTTCCCAAAAGCTCTTGAAAGAATGAGAAAAACACTTTCATCAAACAACTCACTTAGGGATTAGATTGGGACAGCAGCCCGGCGGAAAGGTGGGAAATGGAACTGATAAAAGTTAAACTGCAGGCAGCAGGTTGCAGATATCTCTCTGGCCACTCTAGTTATCCTTCCCACAACCTCAGTCCTGCCTAATCTTGTTCAGCCTGTATTATCATTAGTGCTACCAGTTCCAGTTCACTTTGCCCCAGACACTACTGCCCCTCCTAGTTTACTAGTTCAAATTGGAAGCCCTCCCAGGAGTCCTTTTTGTCTTTACTCCTTGCTTGGTTTATTATTTGTACATTCAACCACAGGGAGCTTGATTTGCTGTTCCTGCAGCAGGGAGGCCTTTTTGCCCCCATAAATGAGGAATGCTGTTTTTATGTTAACAATTCTGGATAATCAAGGTAAGTATGGCTCTTATCTATCAGAATTTTGAGTCTAGACAACTGAAGCAGAGTGAGGGGACAAATTGGTATCAGTGTCTATTTAATTCCTTCCCATGGCTAACCATCTATATCTCATCCTTTATGGGACCATTGTTTCTGCATAGTCCTTGCATCTTTCCTAATCTTGTTCACTTTATCTGCTCCCAAGTAGATTTGGTCAAGATCATGGTGCTAAGACTCTCTAATTATCAAGGATTTGAATATTCACCAGAGAGAGTGTGGAATGTTATGCCTGAATAACATTATTATAGCTCCTCTCCCCCCTTTCCTTGCCATTAGTACTGGGAGATTAGAGGCAGAAAAGAGGCCTTGAAATACCATTGAGTCATGAAACTCCAGGTGCCTTATCTCAATCCTTGCTGGGATAATTCCCTTCCTTTTGGGTATTGTCCCTCACCTTACTGTTTCCCATCTTTGACCTTCTTATCTTAATCCTGTCCTGTCAGGACTAAGTTATGATCCTTTCCTGGGATTATGGTTTGTCAGTTCACTCAGTGTCCTTGCCTTCCTTATCTGATTCTGTTTGAAAACGCTAGTTAGTTATAAAAGTTCCCTACTTCAGTCACTCAGTGTTGAATGATTTTTGAACATAAATTCATTTGGTTGGCTAACCTAAACTCTCAACAATTAAAAAATTAAAAACCGACCTCTATTTTGCTTCAGTTTCTCTAGCATTACAGTGTAATGGATATAGCACCAAGTCTGGAGTTAGTAAGACTCATCTTCCCAAATTAAAATTTGGTTTCAAATATTTGCTAATTGTGTGACCCTAGATAAGTCACTTAACCCTATTTGTCTGTTTCCTCATCTAAAATGAGCTGGAGAAGTAAATAGCAAACTACTATAGTATCTTTACCAAGAAATCCCCAAATGAAAGTCACAAAGTGTTAGACATAATTTAAATAACTATAGAACAAACTAGTAGTTCAAAAGATTAAGAAAAACTCGATGGAGAAAGAAGAGCTGAGATGAATTCTGAATGAGGGATTCTAAAAAGTGGAAGTTAAAGGATATGTATTGGGAAAAGGAAAGGTGACCAAAGCAGAAGGAAGACAGGCAAGGAAATGTCATCTGAGGAGGACTAATATAAAGGTCAAATTAACTTGTGAAGGATAATAATGTATTTTTTTTAAATTATGAAAGTTAAACTGAAGCTATGTTTTATACAATTTTAAATGACAAGAGTTTGTTTTTGTTTTTTCCCTTAGAAGTAAAGAGAGTTATTGGACTTGATTAAAAAAGTGGCATTATACTTTTGGAAAGTCTCTTCATTTACTATGTGGAGAATGAATTGAAGTAGAGAGAAACACAAAATAGATCTATTTGAAGGCCTTTGAAATGTTCAAGTGAGAAGTATAAAGCAAGCTAATGATTGTATGGATTATGATAGGGAATTCAGATAAGAGATATAGAGGAAGAAATGACAATGTTAGGAAGTAGATATTTGAATCATATATTGGAATTTGGGTCTGGTGTCTTGAGGTGTATCAAAAAAATTGTATACTTAAACCTTCTCTGACTCAAGAGACAAAATTTTTATTATTATGCTATTGACTGGCAGGCTAAGTTTCAAAAAGGAATTTTAGCCATTAACGAGGTAGAAAAGCCCACTAAAGCAGGCTAAGTTCCTAATGAATTAGCCATTGTGATACTAAGTGGGCTAGCCCTAAAATGAAATATTCAAAAAGTGAGGTATCAGTAAGTTCTTTGAAAGGAGAAAAAATAATCTCTGGGATTGACATTACAAAACAGCCTTTTGATTGGATTCAGTAATAGAGAGGTCATGACAATTTTATCAATGCAAAGAATTTGACAAGAAGAGGTGATTACTATGAAAGTTAAAGGAATTAGAGGGAATATGCTCAGGTTTACAATTTGAAAATGGTTAGTGAGTGCATTGTGGAAACCCCAATAGTCTTCATAATAATTGTCTGTCAATTACAAAATTATTATTATTATCATTATTATCATCAATATCATAATTTTTATTATCACTCTTTTCACTACTACTATTACTACTGCTGTTGCTACTATTACTACTACTACTACTACTAATAATAATAATAATACCATAGTTACTTCTATCATTACTACTACAACTACTGCTGCTATTATCCAGTAAAACTATATCTTCTTTCAGATGGCCTAAACTGGTTGAGAGTGACCAACTCTCAGAGTTTTCTACCACAAGCATCGGAAAGCAAACATCTGAAGACTCCCCCAGGAGAATAGATAGAGGAGAAATATTTACCTAGTGTCCATGAAAGCAGCTGAAGCAGGTGCTGTGAAGTACTTAGAGCTTGGTCAGATGTTAAAGAAGTCAAGATCACCCACTGCACTGTGGGCCATTGCTGCTCATTTTGACTTTTTTTTCCTTATTACTACACTTCAATGGAAGGGAGAATGAAACTGATGACTATGCAACTCTTTTGAGCATTTTTGAGGCATCTTCTCACTTATTGGGCTATGAAGACTTCTGAAGCCCTAATCTCATCTTCCTACTGTCACATCACTCTCTTCCATACATTATATAATGTAGTAAAACTAATTCTCTGCCTCCCAAAACATACAAAGTGTTTTCTCACCTCTGTAACTTTGTTCTTGCTATATTTAGACTGATTCTACCTTCTCTCCTCTGTTTTCTCCCTCCAGCACAATGGAAAATTCTTGAACACAGGGATTATTTTTTAATTGTATTTTTGTATCCCAGTGATGATCTATTGAACATATAGTAGGTAGTTGTGTTAACATTTTTTATTGAATTCAATTGACTTTTCTTATTGAAATTTTTCCAATCTTTTAAAATCTAACTCAGATGTGAGTTAGATTAATTTTTTTTATCCCACATCTTTTAATTAAAGCTTTTTCTTTTCAAAATATATACATGGATAATTTTCAAAACCTTGTGTTTTAATTTTTCCCTCCTTTCCCTGCACCCCCTCCCCTAGACAGCAAGTAATCCAATATATGTTAAACACGTGCAATTCTTCTATACATATTTCTACAAATATCATGCTGCACAAAAAGAATCAGATCAAAAAGAAAAAAAATGAGAAAGAAAACAAAATGCAAGCAAACAACAACAAAAAAGAGGGAAAATACTATATTGTAGTCCACATTCAGTTTCCACAGACCTCCCTCTGGGTGCATTTGGCTTTTTTTCATCACAGGACCATCAGAACAGGCCTGAATCATCTCATTTAGAGAAGAGCTGTCCATCAGAATTGTCTGATCCCACTTCTTGATGACAAACTTCCCCCACCACTCAAATAACATGTTGAGGGTGTGATGGTGTCTCAAAAGTTCACATAAACTATTATAGTTTTCCAGCAAAATCTCCCCTACTTGGAAGAAATATTCATGAGGGCAGAGATGAGAACCCTAAATTTCATTTCTTCCCTATCCCCCAATACAATGTTGTAATGATATTTGCTAAATTGTATTGAAATTACTAAAGGAAATGGAAAACTGAGGTAATTTCTGTATGATTCAGGAGGGTAAACAAAATAAACTAAAAAAATACAAAAACACCTCCACTGAGAAAAATTTGGCAAAAACAAATTTTATGAGATATCTGGATTTTTGCCTCTTTTGACTTTGTATGTGTAAACACAGATTAACTTGAATTTTGTGAGTTTAATTGATTCATGCTGCCTTCTCAGTTTAAAAACAGTTACATTTTGCGAAACTCCCTTATTTAAGCTTTCTGTTTATCTATTTTGTTCCTTTCTTTCTTTCACTTAGCATATCTTCCTTTCAGTCATTCCTTCCCCTCCCCCCCCCCAATTTGTTGCCACCTCTGCAACAGTAAAGTAATAACTCAGAGATTCAGGACTTCACAATGGTAGTTGAATATTGCCAGACAAAACCAAAGGGATAATGGACAAAAAATAAACAACTCCTCAGACATTATTCCTCCTCTAGCAAGATTACAGGAAAGTCTTCAGTAATATATAATCAGAAATATGCAAAATTAGATTTTATATCAGCAGAATCATCTACATTATCTCAGTGTGGGAAAGAAAAAAATAAAAGTGCATGGGCCACATTCATACTGGAAAAATAACTTGATTTTTTTACTTCTGGGTTTCCCTAAGCTCTGAAAAAGGAAGATGGATGGAATGAGAAGAAAAACAAATTCCACTGTGACAGTAACAAAAGAAGGAAGGAGGAAGGAAGGAGGAAGGAAGGAAGGAAGGAAGGAAGGAAGGAAGGAAAGGAAAGGAAAGAAAGGAAAGGAAGGAAGGAAAGGAAAGGAAAGAAAGAAAGGAAAGGAAAGGAAAGGAAAGAAAGGAAAGGAAAGGAAAGGAAAGGAAAGGAAAGGAAAGGAAAGGAAAGGAAAGGAAAGGAAAGGAAAGGAAAGAAAGGAAAGGAAAGGAAAGGAAAGGAAAGGAAAGGAAAGGAAAGGAAAGGAAAGGAAAGGAAAGGAAAGAAAGGAAAGAAGAAAGGAAAGGAAAGGAAAGGAAAGGAAAGAAGGAAGGAAAGGAAAGGAAAGGAAAGGAAAGAAAGGAAAGGAAAGGAAGGAAGGAAGGAAGGAAGGAAGGAAGGAAAGGAAAGGAAAGGAAAGGAAAGGAAAGGAAAGGAAAGGAAAGGAAAGGAAAGGAAAGGAAAGGAAAGGAAGGAAAGGAAGGAAGGAAAGGAAAGGAAAGGAAAGGAAAGGAAAGGAAAGGAAAGGAAGGAAGGGAAGGAAGGGAAGGGAAGGAAGGAAGGAAGGGAGGAAGGAAGGAAGGGAAGGAAAGGAAAGGAAAGGAAAGGAAAGGAAAGGAAAGGAAAGGAAAGGAAAGGAAAGGAAAGGAAAGGAAGGAAAGGAAAGAAAGGAAAGGAAAGGAAAGGAAAGAAAGGAAAGGAAAGGAAAGGAAAGGAAAGGAAAGGAAAGGAAAGGAGGAAGGAAGGAAAGGAAAGGAAAGGAAAGGAAAGGAAAGGAAAGGAAAGGAAAGGAAAGGAAAGGAAAGGAAAGAAAGAAAGGAAAGGAAAGAAAGAAAGGAAAGAAGGAAAGGAAAGGAAAGAAAGAAAGGAAAGGAAGGAAAGGAAGGAAAGAAAGGAAAGGAAAGAAAGGAAAGGAAAGGAAAGAAGGAAAGAAGGAAGGAAAGGAAGGAAAGGAAGAAGGGAGGGAGGAGGTAGGGAGGGAAGGAGACAGAGAGGGAAGAAGGGACAGAGAGAGGGAGGGAGAGAGGGAAGAAGGGAGGGAGGGAGAGAGGGAAGAAGGAAGGAGGAGAGAGGGAAGAAGGGAGGGATGGAGGGGAAGAAGGAAGGAAGGAAGGAGGAAGGAAGGAAGGAAGGAAGGAAGGAAGGAAAGAAGGAAAAAGGAAAGAAAGAATGGAGGAAGGGAGGGAAAGAGAGAGGAAGGGAAGAAGGGAGGAAGAGAAAAGAATGAAGAAAGTGGGAGGAAAGGAAAAGGAAGGGATGGAGGGAGAAGGGAAGAGGGAAGGAGGGAGGAGGAAGGAGGTAGAAGAAAGGAAGGAATTAGAGGAGGGAGATGGAGAGGAGGGAAGAAGGAAGGAGGAGAGAGGGAGAGAGGGAGAGAAGAAGGAAGAAAAGGAGAAAGAATGAAAGGAATAAAGGAGGGAAAGAAGGAAAAACCTTTTTTCATTATCCTTCTCCTCCTACCCCATCCTCCAGAGCTAATCTGTCTGACAATATTTTAAAGGGAAAAAATAAAAAGAATAGAAAATCAGCAAAATTGGTTAGTGCAGACTTCTATTCATATCAGTCTTAGATGTCCCAAAAAGTTGGAAGATCTACCTCTTTTTAAACTATTTCATTTTACTAGAGGGAAGCTTCCAGATTTTTATTCTATGTGAGCTCCTATTTCTAGGAGCTTCCTTATTTTTATATTCATATGAGAGCTCTATTTTAAGTCAATTATATTTAACTTAGATTGATTAATAAAACTGCCTTGTTTCTTTCATTTGACCTGCTTACTTTCATAGTCTCTGAAGCACCAAATCAATCCAGAGTGTGTGTCTCCTCTATATATTTTAGAATATTCAGAAAGATGATCCACTTATGTGACAACGAGCTACTCGAGCCAGTTTTAAATATTATTTTTACATCAGGGCACCAAAAGTGGCATTGTATCTAAGAAACGTATAATAGAATAAATGATAACTGTATCATAGTTATTCTGTGAACATTCCCAAAATTTTAAATGTGTTTCATTAAAGTTAAATATATACTACTCTGTATTATTCAATATTTAATTGAAGCTCTGTGAGTTTGGTTAGAGAAATATTATTACCCCTATTTTGTATTTTAGATTTTATATACAAGGAAAGTTAGGATTAGAAACTAGGCCTTTGATTCCTCACAGGCCAATGGGTTGAGATAGAACTGATCTATACCATCAATACTATATTTAAAGTTCTTAATATTTATGTATTGAACAAATAAATTAATGAATGATCATTCTGTTATCTAACATTCAATCCATATTATATTTCCTAAGAAACAAATTCTAAGAGACTGAATAGGTTATTCTAAATTCAGGCATTATATCAAATACTTCAACATCTCAATGAATCTGCCTTCTTAGCTGTTTTTCACTTTTATTTTTCTTTCAGTCAAGTGGTAGGGGGCAGAAATAATCATTTTATCCCTTTTATTTCCTAATCTTTTGGAATTTTTCTCCTCCAATATATTTTATTACATTTTTTCTTCTTCCTTCCTCCCTCCCTTCCTCCCTCCTTTCCTTCCTAACTTCCTTCCTCCCTCTCTTCTTCTCTTCCTCTCTCCCTCTCTCCCTCTTTTCCTCTCTCCCTCCTTCCCTCCCTCCCTCTCTTCCTCCCTCCCTTCCTTCTTTTCTTTCTTTCTTTCTTTCTTCCCTCCCTCCCTCTCTTTCTTTCTTTCTTTCTTTCCTTCTTCTTTCTTTCTTTCTTTCTTTCTTTCTTTCTTTCTTTCTTTCTTTCTTTCTTTTTTTCAAGACAATGAGAGTCAAGTGACTTGCCCAAACTCACATAGCTAGTGTCAAATATTTGAGGCTGGATGTGAACTCAGGTCGTCCTCACTCCAAGACTGGTACTCTTATCTACTGTACCACCTAGCTGCCCCGATACAATTTTTTAATTTCTAATTGATTATGTCACTTCCAGCATGGGTTTCTTTATGATTTAATTTAGGCATTCTTCCCAATGTTTTTCTTTTTAGACTCCTGAATGACAGAGTTTAGGTTCTAAATTAAATGTTTTGAGTTGGTCTAGTGTTTTTTCATTAAATTCCATTGTTTTTTTCACTAGATGTTATAAACCACTCTAGTATTAAGAGAATGTACAAAATATAATGGTATAAATAAGACTTTGTATATTATAGAGGATAGAAAGCTATCCTCAGTCATCATCTTCATCCTCATTGCCATCATCATAATAACATTTATATATCAACTAAAGATTTGTAAAGCACTGTAAAATATTATTATTATTTTTATATAAAAATAAGGAAGCTAGGCACAGAAAGATTAACTTCCCCACCATCACATTATTTTTAGTAAGACATCCTAACTTCAAGTCTAACATTCTATTTATGGTACCATTAGCTACCTAAATAGAACAAGATTCCAAACTTTCTCTGAAACTTCCTGGATTTATGACCCTGAGTAAGTCATTTAACTCTCAGTGGCCCTAAACAAATTTCTAAGATATTTGCAAAGTCAGAAGACAGATGTAAATTTGAATTGATAGAGGAAATTTTCTTTTTGAGACTTCCCTGAAACAAAGGTCTTATCCAAAAAATAATTGTAATAATATTTCATTTTCACCCAGTATTTTTAAGACTTTGGTTTTGATGGTATGATTCCCCATTTTACTGCTGAGAAAACTAAAACAGGAGGGGTGTACATGTCTTGATCTAGTTCATAAAGCTAATAAATACTTGAAAAGATATTTAGACATTTTTTACTTTAACTCTAGAATTGTAGCCACTATCCCATACCAACTCAATCAACTTACAGAACAAATATATCGTATAAGATTTCTTTAATTACTGCTGGATTTGCATCAATGTTAATATTCATCGAAGCAGTATTTATGAAAAAGAATGGAAATAGAAGTAAAAAATTGTATCTGAACAGAAGTATGCTTAAATATATAAATCCTTCTGTGCTTCTTTTCTCATTCCTTTTGGCTGCAAACATTCTCCAAGTATGAGTTCAATGTATGTTTATGTTTCTGGAAATCTAAATGACCTCTGAAATTTCATTTAAATAATCCTAATAGGTCCCAAGATGGGCCCCATTTTAGTGCTATCCTTCAATTTTCTCTTGTGAATTGATTCTTTTCTTCAAGCTGATTCATTCACTCAGAATTCAGCAAAGCAGTTTTCTATGCCTGACTTTACCATGTGAAGAGCCTTGAGAATTGTGTCATTTCCCCAGAGAGACTGATTCAGGATAATTAACACCAAAAGATCTTAGAGTGAACCAAAAATGACTCATACCTGGGATGAGTAATCTTGCCAAGACTTTTCAAAGCTGTATTCATCCTCATTTTGTATCAAATAGATAAGGGCTTTCAAAATACTGAGTAAGATTCCATCTTCTAATGAGGATACATCATGGAACAAATGGATCAGTTCCTTTTAATGACCAATGTGGCTCCCATTTCTGTCAGAATATGAAGCCACATTGTTCATCAGCCATTCACTTATACTATAACACTTTTTATTTGCCAAAAGTTTTCAGAGAATGACTAGCTGCTATTCAGAAATCTAAAACTGAGTGACTGAGATCATAATCCACTCATATACAATTTAGTATCTTGCCACTGAGATGAACTATAATGTAGAATATATTTTTTTGGAAAAAGTTTATACCTTCTGTAATTTTGAAGGCCAACATTATAAGAAAACCTTTCCCTCCACAGCTTGGGTGGAGAAAGTCATCTTTGAAACACATAAAATTAAATTAATGCTCATATCCCAGTTATTTAAAAGATAATCTCTGTAGATCCATATTTAAATTAGCTTTGGTCCAAAAATTTCTTGTGCATAAAGGCCAAAATCTTTGAAAGGAATGACAGAATGATAGCCAAATAAGTAGTATGCAATTGCTTGTTGGAATTAGAAGCAGAGAAATACATGTTTCACATTTTCCTGAACTTTGGTGCCCCTTTAACTCTCTCTCTGGTTTCTCTTAGAACAGGATTGATCCTTCTTATACTTGAAATGAAAAATAAAAAGAAGCCACTAAAACTCAAAGCAATCAGAAATGACATAGGTCATATATGACAAAAGAAAATTTGATAATTTTTTATGCAAAATTAATGTTTTTCATTGATCCATTGTAATTTACAAACTCCTAAGCATTAAAAAAAATGATTTGCCTGTCTTATTATTGATGATTATTCATATGGTTGTTAATAGGTTTGTAATCACTTTGCAAACTGATTATATCACTTAAGCACTTACTCACTGAGTAATAACTTTTGTTTCTATATATTTGGAACAATTCTCCATAAAGATACAAAGATAAATGTGGATACAGATAGATATGAATGTAGGTACTTATACATACTTCCATATATAAGATATTTGTACACACACACACACACACACACACACACACATATGTGTGTGTGTGTATATATATATATGTCAGTTAGTTAGGGGGCATTATGGTGAACAGTGCTGTGTCTGAAGTCAGGAAGACTTAAGTTCAAATGTGATCCTCAGCCATTTACTATACGTGTGATCTTGGAAAAGTCTCTGTTTCCTTCAGTTTTCCTCTCTGGTAAAATGAAGATAATAATAGTTCCAAACTTCCAGAATTATTGAGTACCAAATGAGTTAACAATTGTAAAGTGTTTAGCACAGTGTGTAGAGTATAGTAAGCATACATATTTAATGATAGTTATTATTACTTGATGCAAATACTGTATTCCAGTCAACAGTTTCTTTGGTTGATCTTTGTTATTAGATCAAGTAACTGTGTGTGTGTGTGTGTGTGTGTGTGTGTATGTGTGTGTGTTTATTGTGACATGCAGTAAAAGATTCAATTTGGTTTCTACCTAATTTCCACTAAATTGTTTTTGCATTTTCCTAGTAGTCCTTGTACAAAAGTCATTGAGTTATTTCTCAGTTAATTTCTGGTCCCATGTTTATCAAATGTTGGTGTATTAAGTTTATTTCCCTCTGATTTATTTCCCCCTGAAGAGGAAATTAGAGCAATAATTAGGAGTTATTTTGACTGACTATATGTCAATGAATTTGATAATCTAAATGAAATGGAAGATTATCTACAAAAATATAGATTGCCCAAGTTATCAGGAGGAAATAATTTTTAAATAGTCTCATTTTAGAAAAAAGAAATAGAAAAAAACTATTAATCAGTTCCCTAAGAAAAATCTCCAGGGCCAGATGGTTTTACATGTGAATATTATCAAACATTTAAAGAGCAATTAATTCCAATTGTATATAAAATATTTGAAAAAATAGGGAAAGAAGGAGTCCTACCAAATTCCTTTTTTTGACATAGATATGTTGCTGATACCTGAATTGGCTAGGATAAAAATGAACAAAGAAAATTATAGACCAATTTCCCTAATGAATATTAATGCAAAAATCTTAAATGAAATGTTAGCAAAGAGATTACAGAAAGTCATGCCCTGGATAATACACTATAACCAAGTAGGATTTATACCAGGAATGCAGGGCTGGTTCAATATTAGGAAAATTAATCACTTGGAAAAGTATCAAGTGCTCATGGGTAGACTGAGCAAATATAATAAAAATGACAAAAAAATAGTCTACTTATTTGGTACCACACTAATCAATTTCCCAAGAAATTACTTTACATTATCTGGAAAAAAATAATAACAAAGTTCACCTGGAAGAACAGAAGGTCAAAAATTTCCAGGGAATTAATGAAAAAAAAAATTGCCAATGAAGGTTGCCTATCTGTGCCTGACCTAGAACTATATTATAAAGCCGTGGTCATGAAAACCATTTGGTACTGGCTAAGAAATAGAGTAGTCAATAAGTGGACTGGATTAGATTCACAGGACAATTTAGTCAATAACTATAGCAATCTAATGTTTGACAAACCCAAATAACACAGCCTTTGGGGTAAGAACTCAGTATTTGTCAAAAACTGCTAGGAAATTTGAAAACTAGGATGGCAGAAACTAGCCACTGACCCACACCTAATACCATATAACAAGATAAAGTCTAAATGGGTACACAATTTAGACATAAAGAGTAATATTGTAAGCAAATTAGAAGAATATAGGCTAGTTTACCTCTCAGATCTGTGGAGGAAGAAATTTGTGACTAAAGAAGAACCTATAGATGATTATTGATCACAAAATACATAATTTTGATTATATTAAGTTAAAAAGTTTTTATACAAACAAAACTAATGCAGACAATATTAGATAAATTGGGAAAAGATTTTTACATTTAAGGATTCTGATAAAGATTTAATTTTTTAAGTGGATGGAGAATTGATTCAAATTTATAGGAATTCAAGCCATTCTCCAACAGATAAATGGTCAAAAATATGAACAGACAATTTTCAGATGAAGAAAATTAAAAAAACATTTCCAGTCATGTGAAAAGGTGTTCTAAATTACTATTGATCAGAGAAATGCAAATTAAGACAACTCTTGAGATACCACTATACACCTCTCAGAGTGGCTAAAATGACAAGAAAAGATAATGGCTAATGTTGGAGGGGATGTGGGAAAATGGGCACTGATATATTGTTGGTGGAATTATGAATAGATCTAGCCATTCTGGAGAGCAATTTGGAATTATACTCAAAAGGTTATCAAACTGTCGATAACCTTTGATCCAACAGCATTTCTCCTGCGCTTATATCTCAAAAAGATCTTAAAGGAGGGAAAGTGACGCATGTGTGCAAAAATGTTCCTGGAAGCCCTTTTTGTTTTGGCAAGAAACTAGACAGTGGAGTGGCTGCCTATCACTTGGAGAATAGCTGAATGAGTTTTGGTATATCAATGTTATGGAATATTATTGTTCTACAAGAAATGATCAACAGGATGATTTTAGAGAGGCCTGGAGACACTTACATGAACTGATGCTAAGTGAAATGAGCAGAACCAGGAGATCATTGGACATGGCAACAGCAATATTATACAATGATCAATTATTCAATTGATCAATTTGGAAGGACATGACTCTTTCCAACAATGAGATGAATGAGCCAGTTCTGTTATTATGGAGAGAATCATGCCAAACAATAGACCATGGGGAGAGTATTTCTTCTTTACTACTGTCTACTGGTAAAACTTCTTTTGTTTATTTATTGTGAATAATGCTTGTTCTTGAACTTAGATATGTGCTTTTTTTCACATAAAAGAAGGGTCTTATAATATCATTGCTTTTTAGGGTTATCTGTGTATTTGTGTGTGTGTGTGTTTATTTACTGAATGTGGTATTATCAAACACAATTTATATATCTATGGTAAGTTCTTGATGTCACTATGTCAGGCAATAAACCTTTGAGAGAAAGAACCCATCAGTTAGTATAGGTCCTGTTTATATTTCACCTTTATCCTTTACTTTATCTAAGCACTTTCTTGCTTAGATTTTAAAAGGTTGGAGATTTGAAGTGGATGAGGAAGGTGAGATGTCAGTGGTTTTATCCTAAGATTCAATTCACTGCACGTTATTTCTTTTAGATTCTGATCCAGTGACTACAGAAAAAAAGTTGAATTTTATGATTTTTGGTTTTGGCTGGCATATTTTTAATGCTTAATATTAAAATAGTCTAGAATGCCTATTATATTCTTTTTTAAATATTTATTTATTTTTATAGCTTTTTATGACAAAACATATGCATAAGTAATTTTCAACATTGACATTTGGAAAAACTTCTATTCCAACTCTTTCCCTTCAAAGAATGTAAATGCTACATTATTGTTCACACTCATTTTTCAGTGTTCTTTCACTTGGTGTAGCTGGTTCTGTTCAGTACTGGTCAATTGGAACTTGTAATGTTCTCTTGGTTCAGTCTTCTTGGGGTTTCTGGGGGCAACCTTCTTTTCAGTTAAGTAATCACCACAGGAACAGCCAGGTGTTAAAGTCCAAATTCTATATTATCTCTTTCAAATCCTATCTCTTTCACCTGGGGCTCAGCTAGTTTTTTGGAGGCCTTCTGGAGTCTTGGTTTCAGTGGAGAAATGGAGAGCCTGCTAACCAAAGCAGTGTGAGATGAAGTGACTCTCTGAGTCCAAAGGTTTGTGCTTCAGCCTCCAGCCACCACAAAAGGTGGAGGATGGAATGAATCTGTCTCAGCCTTTGCTGGCTGTAATTTACTCCATTATCATAAGTATGAATCTTGTGGAACTATATTAAGTACTAAGTACATGTACTGAACTAGAGAACTATTAAGTCAATGCCATTTTCTTAATATCTTGCAAAAATCCTGTTTCAGAGGTCTGGTCCATAACAGGAACTGATTTGAATCCTCTCATTGTTGAAGATAGCCACTTCCATCAGAATTGATCCTCATATAGTATCGTTGTTGAAGTATATAAATGATCTTCTGGTTCTGCTCATTTCACTTAGCATCAGTTCATGCAAGTATCTCCAAACCTCTCTGTATTCATCCTGCTGGTCATATCACAATGTACTCATCCATTCTCCAATTGATGGGCATCCATTCATTTTTTCAGTTTCTAGCCACTACAAAAAGGGCTGCCACAAACATTTTTGCACATAGGGGTCCCTTTCTCTTCTTTAAGATCTCTTTGGGACATAAGTACAGTAGTTAACACTGCTGGATCAAAGGGTGTGCACAGTTTGACAACTTTTTGAGTATAGTTTCAAATTGCTCTACAGAATGTTGGGATCTGTTCACAACTCCATTAAAAATGCATCAATTTCCCAGTTTCCTCACATCCTCTTCAACATTTGTCATTATCTTTTCCTGTCATCTTAGCTAATCTGGCAGGTGTGTGGTGACATATCATAGTTGTTTTAATTTGCATTTCTCTGATCAATAATGATTTGGAATATCTTTTTATAAGTTATTCAATTTCATTATCTGAAAATTTTCTATTCATATCCTTTGATCATTTATCAATTGGAGAATTGCTTGATTTCTTATAAATTAGAGTTAATTCTCTATATATTTTGGAAATGAGGCCTTTAGCAGAAGATTTAACTGTAAAGATGTTTCCCCAGTTTATTGCTTCCCTTCTAATATTGTGTGCATTAGTTTTGTTTTTACAAAAGTTTTTAATTTGATATAATCAATTTTTTTTATTTTGTGATCAATAATGATCTCTAGTTCTTCTTTGGTCACAAATTCCTTACTCCTCCACAGATCTGAGAGGTAAACTATTCTATGTTCTTCTAATTTATTTATAATCTCATTCTTCACACCTAGATCATGAACCCATTTAGATCTTATCCTGGTGTATGGTGTGACATATGGGTCAATGTTTAGTATCTGCCATACTAATTTCCATTTTTCCCAGCCAATTTTGTCAAATAGTGCATTTTTATCCCAAAAGTTGGGGTCTTTGGGTTTGTCAAACACTAAATTGCTAAAGTTAATGACTATTTTGTACTGTAAACCTAACCTATTCCACTGATCAACTAGTCTATTACTTAGGCAATATCCAATGGTTTTGGTGACCACTGCTTTATAATATAATTTTAGATCAGGTATATTAAGGCCACCTTCATTTGATTTTTTTTTCATTAGTTCCCTTGAAATTCTTGACCTTTTATTCTTTCAGATGGATTTTGTTGTTATTTTTTCTAGGTCATTAAAATAGTTTCTTGAGAGTCTAATTGATATAGCACTAAATAAATAGATTAGTTTAGGTAATATTGTCATCTTTATTGTATTCGCTCCAACTATCCAAGAGCACTTGATATTTTTCCAGTTGTTTAGGTCTTACTTTATTTCTGTGGAAAGTGTTCTGTAGTTTTACTCATATAGTTCCTGTCTTCCCCTTGGTAGATAGATTCCCATATATTTTATACTATTGACAGTTATTTTTAATGAAATTTATCTTTGTATCTCTTTCTGTTGAATTTTGTTAGTGATGTATAAACATATTGATGATTTATGTGGATTTATTTTGTATCCTGCAACTTTGCTAAAGTTGTGGATTAGTTATAATAGCTTTTAAATAAAATCTCTTGGGTTTTCTAAGTACAACATCATATCATCTGCAAAGAGTGATAATTTGGTTTCCTCATTACCTACTCTAATTCCTTTCATTTCTTTTTCATCTCTTATTACCAAAGCTAGGATTTCTAACGATATATTGAATAAAGATGGTGATAGTGGGTAACCTTGTTTCATTCGTGATCTTATTGGGAATGATTGCAGTTTATCTCCATTACATATGATGCTTACTAATGGTTTTAAATAGATGCTACTGATTATTTTAAGGAAAAGTTCATTTATTCCTAAACTCTCTAGTTTTTTTAATGGGAATGGGTGTTAGAATTTATCAAATGCTTTTTCTGCATCTATTGAGATAATCATATGGTTTTTGTTAATTTGCTTATTGATATAGTCAATTAGGTTAATAGTTTTCCTAATATTGTACCAGCCCTGCATTCCTGGTATAAATCCTACTTGGTCATGGTGTATTATCCTGGGCATGATTTTCTGTAATCTTTTTGCTAAGATTTTATTTAAGATTTTTGCATCAATGTTCATTAGGGAGATTGGTCTATAATTTTCTTTCTCTGTTTTCAACCTACCTGGTTTAGGTATCAGCACCATGTCTGTACCACAAAAGGAATTTGGTAGGAGTCCTTCATTCCCTATTTTTTCAAATATTTTATATAACATTGGAGTTAATTGTTCCTTAAATGTTTGGTAGAATTCACGTGTAAATCTATCTGGTCCTGGGGATTTTTTCTTAAGAAGTTGATTAATAGTTTGTTCTATTTCTTTTTCTAAAATGGGATTATTTAAGCAAGTTACTTCTTCCACTGTTAATTTGAGCAGCCTATATTTTTGAAGGTATTACTCCATTTCACTTAAGTTATCAAATTTATTGGCATAAAGTTGGGCAAAATGACTCCTAATTATTGCCCTAATTTCCTCCTCATTAGTGGCAAGTTCTTCCTTTTCATTTTTAAGATTAACAATTTGATTTTCCTTTTTCCTTTTTTCTAATCAAATTTACTAAGGGTTTATCTATTTTGCTGGGTTTTTTTTTATAGAACCAACTCTTAGTTTTATTTATTAATTCAATAGTTTTTTTTTTTTACTTTCAATTTTATTCATCTCTCTTTTTATTTTTAGAAGTTCAAGTTTAGTGTTTTATTGGGGGGGGGTTAATGTGTTCTTTTTCTAGCTTTATTAGTTGCAAGCCTAATTCATTGATTTTCTCTTTATTTTATGCAAGTAAGCTTCTAGAGATACAAAATTTCCCCTAATAACAACTTTGGCTGCATCCCACAAATTTTGGTATAATGTCTCATTATTATCATTCTCTTGGGTGAAATTATTAATTGTGTTCATGATTTGCTGTTTCAACCATTCATTCTTTAGGATGAGATTATTTAGTTTGCAATTACTTTTTAGTCTATTTTCCACTGGCTTTTTATTGAATATAATTTTCAATGCATTGTGATCTAAAAAGGATGCATTTACTATTTCTGCCTTTCTGCTTTGAATTTGAGGTCTTTCTGTCCTTGTATATGGTCATTGCTGAGAACTGCATGAACTGCTGAGAAGAAAGTGTATTACTTTCTATCTACATTTATTTTTCTCCAAAGATCTATCATACCTAACTTTTCTGGTATTCTGTTTACCTCTTTAACTTTTTTCTTATTTATTTTGTGGTTTGATTTATCTAGTTCTGAGAGTATAAGGTTGAGATCTCCCACTATTATACTTTTGCTGTTTATTTCTATTTGCAACTCTCTTAACTTCCCCTTTAGGAATTTAGATGCCATATCACTTGGTGCATATGTTTAGTATTGACCTTGCTTCATTGTCTATGCTACCCTTTGGCAAGATATGTTTCCTTCCTTATCTCTTTTAATTAGATCAATTTTTGCTTTTGCGTGATCTGAGATAAGGTTGGCTACCCCTGGTTTTCTGACTTCATCTGAAGCATAGTAGATTCTGCTCCAGCCTTTTACCTTTACTGTATGTATCATCCTGTTTCAAGTGTGTTTCCTGTAAAGAACATATTTTAGGATTCTGACTTTTAATCCAATCTGCTATTTGCTTTTGCTTTATGGGGGAGTTTATTCCATTCACATTTATGTTTAAAATTTCTAATTCTGTATTACTTGCCGTCTGGTTAACCTCTGCTTATGCTTTTCTCCTTTCCTTCCCCCTTACCCCCCTCCTCAGTATTAAACTTGTGAGCACCACTTGCCTCTCACATCCCTCCCTTTTTAGGATCCTTCCCCCCACTTTAGAGTTCCTCCCCTTTTCTTATCTCCTTTCCTCACAATTTCTGTATTCCCTTTTGCTTAGCTTACTCCTTCTCTTTTTACTTTTCCTCTCCCACTTTTCAATGAGGTGGGAGAAGTTTCTCTGTAAACCAATATATCTAATATTTTCTCTTTGAACTAATTCTGAGGCCATTAAGATTCATACTATGATCATCCCCCTCCCTTCTTTCTCTCAGATATAATAGGTTTTCTTTGCCACTTCATGAGATACAGTACCTCTACTTTTTCTTTTTCTGGAATAATTTCCTTTCCAACTCTAGATCCTTTTTTATATTGTAACAGTAAACCAAATTATACATGTACTCTTTTTGTATACCCATAACAGAAATACGGTTATCAAGATTTCTTTTTACTTTTTTATGCTTCTCTTGAGTCCTGTATTTGGACGCATAACTTTTTGTTTAACTGTGTTTTTTTTTTCATCAGAAATAAATAAAAATCACCTATTTCATTAAATGTCCATCTTCTTCCCTGGAAGAAAATGCTCGGTTTGGCTGGATAAGTTATTCTTGGCTGCATACCAAGTTCCTTTGCCTTTTGGAATATTAGATTTCAGACCCTTTGATCCTTTAATGTGTAAGCTGCTAGATCCCAAGTAATCCTCATTGTGGCTCCTCGGTTTTTGGATTTTTTTTTCTGGCTGCTTGAAGCATTTTTTCCTTGGTCTGATAGTTCTGGAATTTAGACACAATATTTCTTGGAATTTTAATTTTGGGATTTTTTTCTGTAGGTGATTGATGAATTCCTTCAATGTCTATTTTACTTTCTGATTCTATGATATCTGGGCAGTTCTCTTTGATGATTTCCTGAAAAAATATTATGTATAGGCTCTTTTTTTCCCATCATGTATTTCAGGGAATGCAATAATTCTTAGGTTGTCTTTCCTAGATCTATTTTCCAAATTGGTTGTTTTCCCCATTAGGTATTTTGCATTTTTTCTATTTTTTTTATTTTGTTTTGATTTTGCTTGACTGATTCTTGTTTCCTTATTGAGTAATTTATTTCCATTTGTTCAATTCTGAATTTTAGTGTGTAATTATCTTCATTTCCTTTTTTATTTCTTTTTTGTATTTATCCAGTTGAATTTTTCAATGAGTTGTTTTGTTCTATGGAATTATTTCCATTTCACAAATTCTGTTTTTTAAGGAATTATTTTTTTTTCAATTTCACAAATTTTGTTTTTTTAATTAGTTATTTTCCTTTTCTGTTTCACAAATTCTGTTTTTCTGGAAGTTGCTTTCTTTTTCCAGCTTATCAATTTTATCTTTTAATGAGTTAATGCTTTTTCCATTTCAGTATGTCTATTTTATATTGCCTTTTCCAAACTCTATTCTGAGGCTTTCATTTCCTTTCCCCATTTTTTTCTTCTAGCTCTCTTTTAAGATCCTTTTTAAGTTTTTCTAGGAGAGCCATGTGTGATGGTGACCAGGTTATTTTTTTGGAGCTTCATCTGGAGACAATCTGCCTTTAATTTCCTCAGAGTTTGAAATCTGTTCTTCTCTTTTGCCATAAAGGCTGTCAATTGTTACAGTCCTCTTTACTTTATTACTCATTTTTTTTAAATTAAGTTAACGTCTGCCTTTAGGGTTGAGAGGTTTTCTAAGCGACCCCTGGTATTGGCTCTGCCATGTGGAGTCATCAGCAATGCCCCAGGGCTCTGTGCTGTCTGCCCTGTTGTTTGTGGTTGTAGTCTGCTCAGCCACCCAGAGACTGCATTGCTACAAGACTCTGAGTTGTCTATGCTGGCATTTGTGGTCAGCTGCCTGGTCCTCAGTGTTCCTCTCCTGCTTCCAACTGAACAGACCTTCTCTTGTCCACGTCCTGCAAACTCTCTGCCCCAGGGAAGATGTCATAGGGATCTGCCACACTGAGACTGCTCTTCCCTGGGGCTCTGCTCTGTCTGAGCTGGCATTTGTGGTTAGTTGTTTGTGCTTCACTGCCTCTCTCACATTTCTAATTGAAACAGATCTTTTCTGATCTATTTCCTCCTGTAAAAAAAAAAAAAATGAGCTGTTTGTGCTGGCTTTTGTCCTGGTTGCCCTGGCTGGCTGCCTCTCTCCCATTTTCAATTGAAACAGACCTTTTTTGGTGATCTTTGAAATTATCTTCTGCTGATAATTTGTTGCACTCCCAACATTTATGGATTCTGCCCAACCAGAGCTAATTCAGAGGCTGGATTTTGTAATTATTGTGAAGGTTGTAAAGGAGGTTGGAGAGAAATGTATGTTGTCTCCTCCATCTTGGCTCTACCCTGTCTATTATATTCTTTAAAAATTTGAATTCTATGAAATAAATCAAATTTCAACAGTTCCCTATGGCATCTATAGAATCATCATATGTTTTCTTTTACTTTTATTATTTGTATGGACTGTTCCAATTAAGAATCTCATTACTGGATTCCTTATCTTCTCATTTTTTTTGATAATAATTTTTTTTATTTTACGTTTAAGTACAAAATTAGAAAAGAACAATATCATATACACAGCAGACTATAAGATGGGATTCAATATAAAGCAGTAAGTTTCCATTTTAAGAAAAAAAACAATATAATAAATGCTTATTATCAGTATGTTTTCAAAAGCTTTCAAAGCTCCTCAGATTTCATTGGTTCCTTGTTCGTTTTCTTTATTCTCTGCTATGCACTTTTTGCTTTATTTTTTTTCCTTCTCTTCACCACTGCAACTTTAAAGAAGACTAAAATTAGGCACGGGCCATATGTATTCATGTATATATACACATAGATATCTATATCTATATTTATATATATGTATATGTATACATATACACACACGTATGTACTTGTGCAAAAATGTGAGACTCTACTATTTCCTCTTTTCATCTGTTTCTTTAAATAGCATTTTCCTTTGTAATTACAATTTTTTTTCCATGTTCTTCTAAATCAATCAGCTAACATTTTCTATAAATAACAATATTCCCTTCAGGATTCAAATAGCATTTTCCTTCATAGGATCTTTAATGTTAATTTGGGTATTGACAAAAGTCATCTCTTTTTCTAAATGATAACTCTTCCGTGACTAGTGTTTTAATAAAACTGCAGTCATGCCTTATCTCTTCTTCATATCTCTCTGTCTCCCAGTTGCTTCTTGTTAACTTCATTGTCCCCTTCTTTTGCTTTTCCTACTTTCCAGCTCTCTTATATAGGTTACCTGTCTTATTAGGTCATGAGAAGAGAAATTATTTGGATTGTCTATATTTTATTTCCTAATAACTAGCTCAGCCTCTGTTATATGGTAATCACAATGAATCTTTATCTATCACTTATAAATTATGCTAATTGCTTTCCCAATATTGAATCATTCTTTTATCTTTGGAATTATGATATTAGTCTTGGTGATCTTTTAGGATAAACCTTTTTAAGTTTCTTACACTCATAACCTCTTTTTTCCTGAGAAATTTTTATGCAATCCCAGATAAACAGGTAAATAAAATGGGTATGCAAGTCAAATATTATTTCTGTTCAGAATAGTTGAATCTTATACAATTCAATTGACACTTTATTGGTATCCCAATTTTCTCACATACCCTTTAACATTTATCATTATCTTTTCTTATTCTCTTAGCCAGTCTTAGAAGTGTGAGTACTATCTCAGAATTTTAATTTGCATTTATTTAATCAATAGTGATTTAGAGCATTTTTTTCATATGACAAATTTTTTTATCAGAAAATTATCTGTTCATAGCCTTTGACCATTTATTAGTTGGAGAATGACTTTTTTTATAAATTTGACTCAGTGCACAGACATACAGAAAAAATAGCCAATGTGGAAGTTTGTGAATGTGTGTGTGTGTGTGTGTGTGTGTATGTGCTCATGCCTATGGATATCTATTTCTCTCTTTGTGTATATACAGGTATGTACTTATATGTTTAAATATATGTATATATTATTTTAAAAAATACATTCACTTATAAATAAATTCTGATCTTACCAACAAGTCTTCCACTGTAATAAAAAATATTTTTAAATGATTTATTAGGATAATGAATTCAGACTTGGAAAACTTCTTAGAGGTCTCTGATTATGTAGCTAGAATATGTGTAGTATTAAAAGCAGGACTTCTTAATACCAAGTCCATCACTCTATTAACTATAACTTGTTGGCTTCCCTGACTATATAAGATACATGTGACATTTGACACCTATAATGTCTGATCTCTCTAATAAAAGGAGAAAATGTGATGCTAAATAAGAGCCTCTATAGCAGGATTTACAAGTGAATGAAGAGAGGTAGTTGTATTACTAGAATGAATAATGTAGGAATTGAAATATCTAGAAAACTAAACCCATAGTTTTCTGAATTTCTCAGCCCCATGTATAGAGATGATCTATCTCAGAGCAACTTTCATTCAAACATAATGAATCCTTTTTCATTAACAATAATCAGAATAATTTCTCTAGAATAATAATAAGTATCTTGAAAACTGCTCTGAACCTTAGGAAGCAATGTTAAGCTATAGGCAAATTGACAATCTGACCAAAGAAGGCACAATGTCCTAGCTTTTAGATGAATTATACATGTCATACAATGAAGATTATAATCTATCCCAATACAAACTTTTCCAGTTTTAACTGAATGGGAGTCATAAAATTATCAAGTGTGGAAGGTTGGTTTTAAGAAAAAAAATTAATTATATGTTTGACATTAACAGAATTGACTTGGGAGAAGTAGGCAGAGCCAAGATAAGAGAGAGAAACCAGGAAGTTGCTTGAGCTCTCCCCGGTTTTCCTCAGAAACTATGTTAAATCAAGCCTCTAAAGAGATTCTAGAGTGGCAGAACGCACAAAAAGATGAACTACAACAATTTTTAGATTAGAAGAACTCTTGCCAGATGATATGATGATATAGTAGAATACTAGAAAATTAACTTTAAAACTGTTGAAATAATTAACAACATTGATAAAGTTACAGGATATACAATGAGTGCATATAAGTAATGAATATTTCTTTACATGACAAAGAAAGCCCAGCCCAACAACTGTGTACACCATTCCCAATAAGATCAGGAGTGAAACAAGGTTGCCACTATCACCATTACTATTCAATATTATATTACAAATGCTAGCTTTGGCAATAAGAGTTGAGAAAGAGATTAAAGGAATAAGAATAGGTAATGAGGAAATCAAATTATCACTCTTTCCTGATGATATGATGGTATACTTAGAGAAATGCAGAGATTCTATTAAAAAGTTATTAGAAATAGTCCATATCTATGTATTCTGATGGAAGTGGATCTCTTCGATAAAGAGAGCTAATTCAGTTTCAATTGATCAAAGATGGACAGAAGCAGCTACACTCAAAGAAAGAACACTGGGGAATGAATATAAACTGCTTGCATTTTTCTTTTTCTTCCCGGGTTATTTATACCTTCTGAATTCAATTCTCCCTGTGCAACAAGAGAACTGTTCAGTTCTGCACACATATATTGTATCTAGGATATACTGTAACCTATTTAACATGTATAAGACTACTTGCCATCTAGGTGAGGATGTGGAGGGAGGGAAGAGAAAAGTCAGAACAGAAGTGAGTGCAAGGGATAATGTAAAAAAAATTACCCAGGCATATGTTCTGTCAATAAAAAGTTATTTAAAAAAAAGAAAAAGAAAAAGAAATAATCCACACCTTTAGCAAAGTTGCAGGATACAAAATAAACCCACATAAATCATCAGCATTCTTATATATCACTAACAAAATCCAAGAGTTAGAGTTACAAAGAGAAATTCCATTTAAAGTAATTATCGGTAGTATAAAATATTTAGGAATCTATCTGCCAAGGGAAAATCAGAAACTTTATGTGCAAAACTACAGAACACTTTCCACACAAATTAAGTCTGATCTAACCAATTGGAAAAATATTAAATGCTCTTGGATAGGGTGAGCAATATAATAAAGATGACAATACTACCTAAACTAATTTATTTATGTAGCATTATAACAATCAGACTTCCAAAACACTATTTTAATGACCTAGAAAAAAATAACAACAAAGTTCATATGGAAAAACAAAAGGTCAAGAATTTCAAGGGAATTAATAAAAAAAAATCAAATGAAGAGTGGCCTAGCTGTACCAGATCTAAAATTATATTATAAAGCAGTGATCACCAAAACCATTTGGTATTGGCTAATAAATAGACTAGTTGATCAGTGGAATAGGTTAGGTTCAAAGGACGAAACAGTCAATAACTATAATAATCTAGTATTTGACAAACTCAAAGAACCCAGCTGTTGGGATAAGAACTCACTGTTTGACAAAAATTGCTGGGAAAATTAGAAATTAGTATCACAGAAACTAGCCATTGACTTACACTTAACACCATACACCAAGATGAAGTCAAAATGGGTTCATGACCTAGACATAAAGAATGAGATTATAAACAAATTAGAGGAACATAGAATAGTTTGCGTCTCAGACCTGTGGAAGAGGAAGGAATTTTTGACCAAAGAAGAACCAGAGATCATTATTGATCACAAAATAGAAAATTTTGATTATATCAAACTGAAAAGTTTTTGTACAAACAAAAGTAATGCAGACAAGATTAGAAGGGAAGCAATAAACTGAGAAAACATTTTTACAATCAAAGATTCTGATAAAGGCCTCATTTCCAAAATATATAGAGAATTGACTCTAATTTATAAGAAATGAAGCCATTCTCCAGTTGATAAATGGTCAAAAGATATGAACAGACAATTCTCAGAGGAAGAAATTGAAACTATTTCTAGCCATAAGAAAAGATGCTCCAAGTCATTATTAATCAGAGAAATGCAAATTAAGACAACTCTAAGATACCACTACACACCTGTCAGATTGGCTAAAATGACAGGGAAAGATAATGCTGAATGTTGGAGGGGATGTGGGAAAACTGGGACACTGATACATTGTTGGTGGAATTGTGAATACATCCAGCCATTCTATAGAGCAATTTGGAACTATGCTCAAAAAGTTATCAAACTGTGCATATCTTTTGATCCAGCAGTGTTACTACTGGGCTTATATTCCAAAGAGATTTTAAAGAAGGGAAAGAGACCTGTATGTCCAAGAATGTTTGTGGCAGCCCTCTTTATAGTGGCCAGAAACTGGAAACTGAGTGGATGCCCGTCAATTGGAGAATGGCTGAATAAATTGTGGTATATGAATATTTTGAAATATTATTGTTCTATAAGAAATGACCAACAGAATGATTTCAGAAAAGCCTGGAGAGACTTATATGAACTGATGCTGAGTGAAATGAGCTAACTCTGGTGCTGTACTAACTCTGGTCCAATACCATGATGAGTGATAACAAGGCTCAATGATCTTAAATACTTGAGGAAATAATAAGGCTCTATGATTCTAATAAATTAAAGATGATTTCCACAGGACCCAAGGACACTTTTATTGTCCCCCAAAATACTTAAATTCATGGGTATGTCATGGTAACTGTTTACTTAAGACCTAACAAAAATATTATTGGATCTCACTTTTTTGAGGTTTTCATGTTTAAAAACCCTACATTTACCACTAAACAAAAGTCCTCTTTCTCTTTTTTTTATTTTAATTTTATTTTATTTAATAATAACTTTGTATTGACAGAATCCATGCCAGGGTAATTTTTTACAACATTATCCCTTGCACTCGCTTATGTTTTGTTTTTTCCCCTCCCTCCCTCCACCCCCCCCAAGATGGCAAGCAGTCCTATATATGTTAAATATGTTGCAGTATATCCTAGATACAATACATATTTGCAGAATTGAACAGTTCTCCTGTTGCACAGGGAGAATTGGATTCAGAAGGTAAAAATAACTCAAGAAGAAAATCAAAAATGCAAATAGTTCACATTCGTTTCCCAGTGTTCCTTCTTTGGGTGTAGCTGTTTCTGTCCATCATTTATCCATTGAAACTCAGTTAGGTTTCTTTGTCATAGAAATCCACTTCCATCAGAATACATCCTCATACAATATTGTTGTTGAAGTGTATAATGATCTCCTGGTTCTGCTCATCTCACTTAGCATCAGTCCATGTAGGTCTCTCCAAGCCTCTCTGTATTCATGCTGCTGGTCATTCCTTACAGAGCAATAATATTCCATAACATTCATATACCACAATTTACCCAGCCATTCTCCAATTGATGGGCATCCAAAAGTCCTCTTTCTCAATAGGACTTCAGTTTACAAGCCTTGTTTTTTATCACTTTGAAATTAAATTTCTATTTGATTTCTGACCCTCCTGTTAGCCTGCCTTATTCAGCTCCCAACAAACCACAGGTTAGTAGGTTCCGATCCAGTTGACAATTCCAAACTTTCAGATTTTTGTGCAGCTATTTTGACAGATACTTCTAGAGATCTGTAATAATTCAATTCTTCCACGGTGGTATGATCTGAGAAGAAGTATATTAAATACTTCTCATTTCATGTGAGCTCACTTGCTCATTGTGAGCAACCATAATCACTTTTTTTTCTGCCCTGGAATTATGATGAGGCTCCTTGTTCCACTGAGTACCATAATCTGTAGTGTGCTAATGTTCCTCTTTGCTCTGGAACTGCCACCCAGGTCTGTGACCGAGATAGGTAAAACAACAGAGTCTGATAATCCTCCCCGGTACCAATGCTGAAAAAGAGATTCTTATAATCTCTCTGAGATCAGTTCTTAGACCCCCTTATCATCTGTGGGGTGGAAGCTGCAGAAATAGCCACCATGACTGAAGATTTAAAGGCATCCAATCCCTGCTCCTGATATATTGAGGTCTTGTCAATGCTGGTGCAGCCTATTCTGGATGGTGCTCTACTCCCACCCCAGTGCAACAGACTTTCCCTACCAATCTTCTGAGTTGTCTTTTTCTAGAAAATTATTTTATCCTCTCTTTTTGTGGATTCTGTCTCTCCAGGAATTATTTTATGGCATTATTTAAAAGTATTCAGAAGGGCTTTGGGGAAAGCTGAGGCAAGTCCCTGCCTCTTTCCTGCCATTTTGGCTCTGCTTGCAATTCTTATTTCTAAAACCTGTTGTAATCTAATTCTATATTATAATTTTATTTATTTATCGTATTTAATGTACAGGTGTTCCACATCTTAAACTTGCTTCAGTTTGTTGGTTTAAAATTTTAAACATTGCAGCTCATTGTAGAAGAGATAGAAATCCAGTAACATGATTTTTAAATAACCTGTTTTTGTTTTGTTTTGTTTTGTTTTTGAAAAAAAAAATCTTTACACCATTATCCCTTGCACTCACTTCTGTTCTGACTTTATCCCTCCCTCCTTCCCTCTACCCTCTCCCCAAGATGGCAAGCAGTCCTATACATGTTAAATATGTCACAGTATATCCTAGATACAATATATGTGTGCAGAACCAAACAGTTCTCTTGTTTCACAGGAAGAAATAGATTCAGAAGATAAAAATAATCCAAGAAGAGAAACAAAAATGCAGTTTACATTCATTTCTCAGTGTTCTTTCTTTGGGTGTAGCTGCTTCTGTCCATCATTGATCAATTGAAACTGAGTTAGATCTTCTCTTTGTCGAAAAAATTCACTTCTGTCAGAATACATCCTCATATAGTATTATTGTTGAAGTATATAATGATCTCCTAGTTCTGCTCATTTCACTTAACATCGGTTCATGTAAGTCTCTTCAAGCTCTCTGTATTCATCCTGCTAGTCATTTCTTACAGAACAACAATATTCCATAACATTTATATACCACAATTTACCCAACCATTCTCCAATTGATGGGCATCCATTCAATTTCCAGTTTCTAGCCACTACAAACAGGGCTGCCACAAATATTTTGGCACATACAGGTCCCTTTCCCTTTTTTAGTATCTCTTTTGGGGTATAATTCCAGTAGTAGCACTGCTGGATCAAAGGGTATGCACAGTTTGATGACTTTTGGGGCATAATTCCAGATTGCTCTCCATAACGGTTGGATTCATTCACAACTCCACCAACAATATATCAGCGTCCTAGTTTTCCCACATCCCCTCCAACATTCATCATTATTTTTTCCTGTCATCTTAGCCAATGTGTGTAGTGGTATCTCAGAGTTATCTTAATTTGCATTTCTCTGATCAGTAATGATTTGGAATACTCTTTCATATGAGTGGAAATAGTTTCAATTTCATCATCTGAAAATTGTCTGTTCATATCCTTTGATCATTTACCAATTGGAGAATGGCTTGATGTAATCTAATTCTAGCCTCCCTTTCCCGGTTTGTTTCATATTGTTATGTTTGCACAACCCATATTCCAGACAAATTGTGATACTTATTCATCTATGAACTAGCCCTCTGTCTCATATCTGTTCCTTACACAGTCTGTATCCTGCTCTGAAAATGCCCACTTTCTTTGTCTCCATTTGTGTTCCACTTCTAGGAAGCCTCTTTGGGTATTAGTATTGATTACTTTTTAAATAATCATACTATCCCCATCCTAACCCAAGCAAAATATAAACTCCTAGAAGGCACAGCTTTTTTTCTTTGACTATACAGTGATTTTTATATAATAGGTGCTTAATAAACACATTTTGATTGAATATTTTTTTTGTTTGATTGAACTTTCTAGGACATCACTTCTACTTGAACAGTTTTTATGAATCCAGGACCATCTCTATATCATATGTATTCACTAGAGAGTTTTTTAAAGTAAAAGATAGAAATGCATCCATTTCATGGAAAGGCAAAATATTTCATTCATATAGACAGTAATTATTATCAAAAAATCATAGTTGTGGGACTTCCAGCCAAGATGGCAGAGAGGATGCACACATCTACTTAAGCTCTGTCTTTCTCTCAGAATAATTTATTTCATGACACACCTTGGAATTAGTGCTTGACTGAAAAAAAAAACTCACAAATAATTACCAAGAGAAGATATCCTTGAAATTCACCAGAAAAGATCTGATTTTGCTCGAGGATGGGGATGATTAGATGAGGCACAAAGGGAAGGCAGGCAGCAGCAGCACAGCAGACAAAATAAGGCAGGCAGCTCAGAGATGAGAGACTGGAAGGGGGTGAGGTGTGATCTCAGCCTTTTCTGTGTGGAGAGCTTTACTACAGTATTGCCTGCTTTGCCTTGGCAGTAACCCAGTAGACAAGCAGAGAAGCTAAAAACACAGGGGTGAAGACTATAACCTAGAAAAGCTAGCGACTCTCTTGGCACGTGGCCACACCCACTCTCAGTGTCTCAGCATGCTCTCAGAATCTCAGAGCACAGATGCAGCTCAGACATTGCTGTCCTGCTAGTGCTTCGCTGCTACCCCCTGCAGTCTGTAAAGGAAGCTCGGTAATGCCATCTAGCCCCTTCCCCCCCAAAAAAAGCAGACTACATTTGTTTTTCTTCTTAGTTTTATTTGATTCTTCTTTAACAAAATGAGCAAAAAATTTAAATGAACTCTATTGATAGCTTCTATATGGATAGAGAGCAGACTTTAAACCCTGAGAAGACTAAAAACAGACTGTCTCCAGAAGAATTTCCAAAGAGGGATATGATCCAGTCCTCAACACATAAGATTCCCATAGAAGAAACTTAAAAGGCTCTCATAAGAGAGCTAGAAGAAAAATGGGAAAAGGAAAGGGAAGCTTGGCAAGAGAGTCTGGATAAGTCATCTCACTCATTTAAAGATAGAGTGGATAAAAAAATCAAATCCTTGCAAAACAGAATTAGTGAGATGGAAAAAGAAAATAACTCTTTAAAAAATAAAATTGGTGAAATGGGAAAAAATTCCACAGAAGAAAGCAATTCACTTAAAAACTCAATTGGACAATTAGAAAAAGATATAAAAGTGAGTGAAGAAAATAACTCATTAAAATCAGAATCGAACAAATGGAAATGAATGGCTCAAGGAGACACCAAGAATCAGTCAAGCAAAACCAAAAAAAAAATGAAACAATGGGAAAAATGTCAAATACCTTCTTGGGAAAACAACAGACCTGGAAAATAGATCTAGGGGAGACAATCTGAGAATTATTGGACTTTTGAAAAATATGATTTAAAAAAGAGCCTGAACACTATTTTCCAGGAAATTGTCAAAAAGAACTGCCTAGATATTATAGAAACAGAGGGTAAAATAGACATTGAAAGAATTCATCAATCATCTACTAAAAGAAACCCTAAAATCAAAACCCCAAGAAATATAGTGGCCAAATTCCAGATTTATCAGATGAAGGAAAAAATACTGCAAGCTGCTAGAAAAAAATCAATTCAAATATAGAGGAGCCACAATAAGGATTACCCAGGATCTAGCAGCATCCACATTAAAGGATTGAAGGCCCTGCAATATAATATTCTGAAAGGCTAAGAAACTTGGTTTCTTATAATAACTTACCCATCCAAAAAGGGCATCTTTTTTTCCAGGAAAGAAAATGGACATTCAATGAAATAAGTGAATTGCATCTGTTTTTGATGAAAAAACTGAAACTAAACAAAAAGTTTGATCTACAAATATAGAACACAAGAAAAACCTAAAAAGGTAAAAAGAAATCTTGGGAACTATATTTCTGCTATAAAGATATATAAAGAACACATATATGCTTTGTTCTAGAAACTAAAGATGGAAAGGAAATTATACTGGGAAAAGGGTAAAGTGGGGGTACTTCATCTTATGAAGAGGCAAAGGAAACCTATTATATCTGAGAGAAAAAATGGAGGAGGATGGACATCATGTGTAGTTTTACTGCCATCAGAATTGGCTTAAAGAGAAAAATATTAGACATACTCTATTTATGGTGAAACTTTTCCCATTGAAAAATGGGAGGGGAAAAGGGAAAAGGGAAAAAGTAAGCCAAGTGGAGGAGAATACAGAAATTGTGAGGAAAAGGGGTAAGATAGGGGGAGGAACTCTAAGGTGGGGAAAGGGATACTAAAAAGGAAGGCTGTGAGAAGCAAGTGGTGCTCACAAATTTAATGCTGGGGAAGGGAGGAAAGGAGGAAGGAAAGGAGAAAAGCATAAGCAGGGGTTAACAAGAAGGTAAGTAATAACAGAATTGGTCATTTTAACCATAAATGTGAATGGGGTAAACTCCCTCATAAAGAGGAAGCGATTAGCACACTGGATTAAAAGCCAGAATCCTACAATATGTTGTTTACAGGAAACACACTTGAAACAGGACAATACATATAGAGTAAAAGTAAAAGGTTGGAGCAGAACCTATTATGCTTCAGGTGAAGTCAAACAAGCAGGGGTAGCCATCCTGATTTCAGATCAAGCTAAAGCAAAAAATGATCTAATTAAAAGAAATAAGGAAGGGCACTATATGTTGTTAAAGGGCAGCATAGATAATGAAGCAATATCAATATTAAACATATATGCACCAAGTGGTGTAGCATCTATATTCTTAAAAGAGAAATTAAGAGAGCTGTAAGAAGAAATAGACAGAAAAACATAATAGTGGGAGATTTCAACCTTACACTCTCAGAATTAGATAAATCAAACCACAAAATAAATAAGAAAGAAGTCAAAGAGGTAAATAGATTACTAGAAAAGTTAGATATGATAGATCTTTGGAGAAAACTAAATGGAGACAGAGAGGAGTATACTTTCTTTTCAGCAGTTCATGGATCCTATACAAAAACTGACCATATATTAGGACATAAAAACCTCAAACTCAAATGCAGTGAGGCAGAAATAGTAAGTGCATCCTTTTCAGACCACGATGCAATGAAAATTACATTCAATAAAAAGCCAGGGGAAAATAGACCAAAAATATTTGGAAATTAACTAATCTCATAGTAAAGAATGATTGGGTGAAAGAGCAAATCATAGACATAATTAATAACTTCGCCCAAGGAAATGACAATAATGAGATGTCATACCAAAATATGTGGGATGCAGCCAAAGCAGTAATAAGAGGAAATGTTATATCTCTACAGGCCTACTTGCATAAAATAGAGAAAGAGAAAATCAATGAATTAGGTTTGCAACTAAAAAATGCTAGAAAAGGAACAAATTAAAAATCCCCAGTCAAACACTAAACTTGAAATTCTAAAAATAAAAGGAGAGATTAATAAAATTGAAAGTGAATCTACTGAATTAATTCATAAAACTAAGAGTTAGTGGTCTATGAAAAAATCTACGAAATAGATAAACCCTTAGTACATTTGATTAAAACAGGAAAAAGGAAAATCAAATCATTAGTCTTAAAAATGAAAAGGGAGAACTTGCCACTAATGAAGAGGAAATTAGAGCAATAATTAAGAATTACTTTGCCCAGCTGTATGCCAATAAATTCGATAATTTAAATAAAATGGAAGAATACCTTCAAAAATAGAGCTTGCTCAGATTAACAGAGGAAGAAGTAAATTGGTTAAACAGTCCCATCTTACAAAAAAAAAAAAAATAGAACAAGCTATTAAGCAACTCTCTAAGAAAAAATCCCCAGGACCAGATGGATTTACATGTGAATTCTACCAAACATTCAACAAACAATAAATTCCATTTATATAGCATTGGAATTTATTTTGAATTTGAAAAAAATAGGGATTGAAGAAGTCCTACCAAATTCCTTTTATGACATAGACATGATACTGATACCTAAACCAGGTAGGTTGAAAACAGAGAAAGAAACTTATAGACCAATCTCCCTAATGAATATTGATGCCAAAATCTTAAATAAAATATTAGCAAAAAGATTACAGAAAATCATTCCCAGGATAATACACTATGACCAAGTAGCATTTATTCCAGTAATGCAGGTCTGCTTCAACATTAGGAAAACTATTAGCATAATTGACTGTATCAGTGACCAAATTAGCAAAAACTATATGATCATCTCAATAGATGCAGAAAAAGCATTTGATAAAATCCAACATCCATTTCTAATAAAAACACTTGAGAGTATAGAAATAAATGGATGTTTCCTTAAAATACTCAGGAGCATGGATTTAAAACTGTCAGTAAGCATCATATTTAATGGGGATAAACTGGAACCATTCCCAGTAAGATCAGGAGTGAGACAAGGTGGCCCACTATCATCATTATTATTCAATATTGTATTAGAAACGCTAGACTCAAGAGTTGAGAAAGAGATCAAAAACATTAGAGTAAGTAATGAGGAAACCAAATTATCACTCTTTGCAGATGATATGATGGCATACTTAGAGAGTCCCAGAGATTCTACCAAAAAAGCTATTAGAAATAATTTGCAGCTTTTGCAAAGTTACAGGATAAAAAATATATCCATATAAATCCTCAGCATTTTTATACATCATGAACAAAATCCAATAGCAAGAGATATAAAGAGAAATTCCATTCAAAATAACTGTCAATAGCATAAAATATTTGGGAATCTCTCTGCTAAGAGAAAGTCAGGATCTACATCAGCAAAACAGCAAAATACTTTCCACACAAATAAAGTCAGATCTAACCAATTGGAAAAATATTAAGTGCCCTTGGATAGGTCCAGCGAATATAATAAAGATGAGAATACTCCCTAAACTAATCTATTTATTTAGTGCTATTCCAATCAGACCCCCAAGAAACTATTTTAATGATCTAGAAAAAAATAATAACAAAATTCATATGAAAGAAAAAAAGGTCGAGAATTTCAAAGGAATTAATGAAAAAAATCAAACAAAGGTGGCCTAGCTGTAGCAGATCTTATATTATAAAGTGGTCACCAAAACCATTTGGTATTGGCTAAAAAATAGATTAATTGATCAATGGAATAGGTTAGGTTCAGAGGACAAAATAGTGTCTGACAAACCCAAAGATCCCAACTTTTGGAATAAGAATTCATTATTTGAGAAAGACTGCTGGAAAAAGTGGAAATTAGTATGGCAGAAATTAGGCATGAACCCACATTTAACACTGTACACCAAGATAAGATTAAAATGGATCCATGATTTAGGCATAAAGAATGAGATTATAAATAAATTAGAGGAATATAGATAGTTTATCTCTCAGACTTGTGGAGAATGAAGGCATTTGTGACCAAAGATGAAGATTATTGATCACAAAATAGAAAAGTTTGATTACATAAAATTAAAAATCCTTTGTACAAACAAAATTAATGCAGTGAGATTAGAAGGGAAACAGCAAACTGGGAAAACATTTTTATAGTTAAAGGTTCTGATAAAAACCTCATTTCCAAAATATATAGAGAATTGACCCTAATTTATAAGAAATCAAGTGATATTCCAATTGATAAATAGTCAAAGGATATGAACAGAGAATTTTCAGATGATGAAATTGAAACTCTTTCCACTCATATGAAAGAGTGTTCCAAATCACTACTGATCAGAGAAATGCAAATTAAGACAACTCTGAGATACTACTACACACCTGTCAGATTGGCTAAGATGACAGGAAAAAATAATAATGAATGTTGGGAGGGGATGGGGGAAAACTGGGAGACTCATGCATTATTGGTGGAGTTCTGAATGAACCCAACCATTCTGGAGAGCAATCTGAAATTATGCCCAAAAAGTTTTCAGTCTGTGCACACCCTTTGTCCAGCAGTGTTACTTCTGGGCTTATATCCCAAAGAAATACTAAAGAAAGGAAAGGGACCTGTATGTGCCAAAATGTTTGTGGCAGCCCTTTTTGAGGTGGCTAGAAACTGGAAAATAAATGGATGCCCATCAATTGGAGAATAGTTGGGTAAATTGTGGTATATGAATGTTATGGGATATTATTATTCTGTAAGAAATGACAAACAGCATGAATACAGAGAAACTTGGAAAGACTTACATGAATGGATGCTGAGTGAAGTGAGCAGAAACAGGTGATCATTATACATTTCAACAACTATACTGTATGAGGATGGATTCTGATGGAAGTGGATATCTTCAACAAAGAGAAGATCTAATTCAGTTCCACTTGATCAATTATGAACAAAATCAGCTACACCCAGAGAAGGACCACTGAGAAATGAGTGTAAACTGTTTGCATTTTTGTTTCTCTTCTTGGATTATTTTTACCTTCTGAATCCAATTCTTCCTGTGCAACAAGAGGAGTGTTAGGTTCTGCACACATATATTGTATCTAGGATATACTATAACATATTTAACATATATAAGATTGCTTGCCATCTAGGGGAGGAAGTGGAGAGAGGGAAGAGAAAAGTTGAACAGAAGTGAGTGCAAGGGATAATGTTGTAAAAAATTACCCATGTATATGTACTGTCAATAAAAAGTTATTAAAAATCATATTTGGGGATTTTTGTATCATTGTAAATATATTTTTCCAGGAAAAATCTCTGTAAGTACCAAATATTTTATCTATGGGTGTGTTTATATATTTCTAAAGTACTGTATCTTGGGATAATATGGAAATATTTAATATATTGTTTATTACCAATATATTGCCTAACCCTAAATTTATGTGTTATTAAGTAAAACAGAGCAAGTACATTTTCCACACTGGAATTCTGTGTTATGTAGGATATTTTAACTTTTAAAGACTATAATAAAAAGTAATTCAGGCAACTCAATGCATATTTTTGTGATTACTACTCTAAACAGCTTATGGCAATACAATAGAGAAACATATATTAAAACTTGAAAAGTCTTTCTATGTCATCTCCTTTTCTTTCTGCTCATGCATGAGTCTTCCCTAAAGTGTATTCACTGAAACTTTGATGTTCAGATGTTCAGGCATCCTTCTATTCTCTTTGGAGAAACATTTATTTTTTAATTGTACTTAAATTTAGGGAAAAAAAATTAAAGCAAAACATATGTAAATGAATGATTATAATAATTGAAATCTAAAATAAGTAAACTCTTCACAATTTATTACAGAATCTTGGAATTGGAATGTACTCCAGAGTTCATCTGGTCTTCCTCCCACCTGCACATGAATCCCTTCTAGAAATGTATCTAAAGGATTATTTAGACTGACTAAGCAAGTGAAGAGTATCTCACACTATGGTGTAGAGAAAAGCACACTGCATTTGGAGTCAGGAAGATAACTTGAAATTCTATTCCTGGCATTTATTAATTGTATGACTTTGAGGTACTCACTTAACTTCTCAGTACCTAAATGTATTCATTTGCAGAACTTGATTGAATTTGATGGCTTCTGAGGTCTTTTGTATCTTTGAATATAGGATTCTATGAGTTTGTGAGGCAGGCTATTCAATTGTTGGAGAGCATTAATTATTAGGGGGTGCTTTCCTTGTTAAGCTAAAAACTGGTTCTATATCAGTTAGGTCCATTAGTTCTAGCTCTGTCCTTTTAAACACCTTAATAATATCTCTTAGCCATCCATATATTTGGAGATGGTAATATACAGTAATCAACTCATAATAGAATCTTCTTGTCATAAAGTCTGATCTAAAGACTTAGTAGCTGTGTAACCCTGAGCAAATCACTTAACATTCTATTTGCGCTGGAGACAGCAAGTTTGGTCAGTGGGTAGAGAGCTATGTCTAGAGTCAGGAAGAACTGAGTTCAAATTCCTCCTCAGACACTTGCTAACTATATAACTGGGAAAATCACCTAATCCTGCTTTGCCTTCATCAACTGGAGAAGTAAATGGCAAATAACTCTAGTATCTTTGCCTAGAAAACCTCACAAACAGTATTTTTTTTTAATTATAGCTTTTTATTTACAAAATAGCACTGGTAATTTTTCAGCATTGGCAATTGAAAAACTTTTTGTTCCAATTTTTCACATTGCTTCCCTCCACCCCCTCCCCCAGATGGCAGGTAGACCGATACCTCATGGACAGTATTGACATGATATTTTACATAGAGTTCTAAAAAGTCGAACACTAGAGGGACCAAAATTGCATCTTTTTTTTTTTCCAAGATAAGCTAAAGTATGGTTTTGCTCTTATGATATATTCTATAGCACACAAACTTAACATATAGTATTTAAAAGACCAAGTAATAATAATCCATGCAGCAAAACATTTGCAGCAACTTTTATTGTAGTGGCAAGACTACATCTTGCCATCAGTTGGAGAATGGCTGAATAAATTATGATATATGAATATTATGCAGTACTATTGTTCTATAAGAAAAGATGATAATTTCAGAGAGTTCTGGAGAGACTTACATGAACTGATGCTAAGTGAAGTGAGCAGACCTTTTTGATTTGATTTTTCTTGTGCAGCAAGATCATTGTATAAATATGCATGTATATATTAGATGTAACATATATTTCTACCATGTTTAACATATAGTGGACTACTTGAATCTAAGAAGGGAAATGAAGCACAAGATAGAATTATCCATGCAAATGTTTTGAAAATAATAAGCTCAAATTAATTAATTAATTAAAAATTTTCCATGTATCATTAGTGTTCTATTATAATAAACTTTCAAAGTTCATGCAAATCATTATAGTCATTAATGTTATAATGCTTTTAGCATGTCTCTTTCATATCTTATTTTATGATCAAAAGAATCTTATGCATTAGTCTAATTGTGTCCCACTTTAAGGAAACTGAGGCTCAAAGGGATTTATTGACTTAAACGTTACATGGTTTGCAACTAGAAGAGTTAAAACTTGAACTTCTGACACTCAAAACCAGTGGTCTTTCCAAACCAATACTCCAGTATGCTTTTCATGGCTTTCGATTTCATTCTTGTCTTGTATTATATATCATTCAATAATCATCAGGCAAGGTTAACATTTGCCATTTCAGCATTAACTAAGCCTTAAACAATGCATTCACCTATCAGAATAGATAAATTTTCTCCTTGACACTTCCTCTTGACTACTAATGTTAAATCCAAGAAGAAACATTATTTATCCTTTAGGAATCCTCATGATTCTTTTATCATTACATTACACGATCATTCCCAAAAAGTACTGCCTGTTTTCCAGTGTAATATCACATTGGATCCACAGGGATCCAAATACTATATGGATGGAGATGATCAATTGATGATTATAATGGATTCAATAGTTTAATGATCAGTTCTGAACAGACTTCTAACAATTTGTTTTAAAGGAAGCACATTAAGCCAAGGAGTGTCTGGGAAAGGATAAATCCCATGAATCTAGGTGTGGTCAGTAGTTTTGTACTGTGGGAACTGGATCTAGCTAGTGTAATATTTCAACAGTTTCTATTTGATGAATTCTGCTGAAACAAGGGGAGTTTCTAGGATAATGATCAACTGGTGGCTCATCAAAAGGCCCTTGGCTTTGTTCCTGACTGATCATTTGCTATCATTATTAAAAGAGAATGCAAAGATGCAAAGAAGATAAATGAGATAAAGTTATATATAGTAAGTGACATGGAAGTTGGAGCTCTGGAAAAATGAGGCAAAAGCTTACCTATCAAATCACGAGTACCCAGAGAGAAAATATGATTTTCTACTATGACAGTGATAAAAAGGATGACTGGAGAACAAAAGACATTGTCAAAAGACTTTGTGGGAAATGTTGTATAGGTCTAGTCTTGAGCAAGATAAGAGTGAATATCATTTATGACAGCCAAAAAGAATGAAGTAAAGTCTATTTCCTATAGAAGGGGAAATAAGGATGATGGGCCAAGAACAGACAGCATAGCAAATAATAATAGCTTGACCAGATGGCTAAATTCAAAATCTTGTACTAAATTCAAATATATTATGAGATTTATTTTATATTTTTCATGTCATGAGATTTGTTTATTATGAGATTTATTTTTATATTTTGTGTTAACAGTGGACTATTTTTTGGGAGAGGCATTGTGACATGCTGAAAAGAGAACTAATTTTAATACCATGAAGACTTGGATTTTAGTCCCTCATCTAATACTTACTGGCTGTCTGACCCTGGGCAAGTAACTTAATCTTCCCAAAAGCAACTAAGACAAATCTTTAAGACTACATTATGGAAAAGATGCCAAATGATATTTTTAAAGGGTGTTTCCTCATCTAGGTATATCCTATATTAAGGATAACATAGGCATACATACATACATACATATATATGTGTGTATGTGTGTATAATAATCTATTCTACAAACTCAATAGCTTCTTGAATATTTTTAATAGGAAGATTGGGAATTCCTGCAACATTGAAAGATTAAAATATCTTTGAAAAGGTTACTTCATATAATTAAGGGACAAATAATCCATGGCAGTTAATCCATCTTTGCATTGTGTATTTGAAAGTGCTAGTACCCTCTATTTGTAAATTCCCCCAGCAACCACTGTTCATAGCTGACCTGGATTACTCCTGATTCCTCAAACTTTTTCACTTTCCCCCAGAAGCCTTCAAAGGTTGGAGACACTTCCAATCTTATGCCTTCCTCCTCCAATTAGTGAGTTCCTTCCAGAAATTCCTAACTTTTCTCACCTCTTAAATCTCTACTTAAGTAGTCTACTTCCTTACTCCTAAAACCCAGCTCTTTGTTATGTGTTTTCTTTGCTGTGCCCTGCCCTAGTTCCTCCCAAAGAGAATGTAAGCTCCTTTAAGTTTGTGTCTGCCTTTCTTTTTTGCTTATATCATATTACTATCATTTGGCACAGTTCTTGGCACACAACAAATACTTAATTACTTAATTTAATCTCCTTTAAAGGGGCAAATAGGCAGTGGATTAGATAGAGCACCAGGCCTGGAGTCAAGAAGACCTGAACTCAAATCTGGGCTTAGAGTAGTTATGTATTCTTGGGTGTCACCTAACCCTATTTTCCTCAGTTTCCTTATCTGAAAAATGAACTGGGAAAAGAAATGACAAACCACTCCATTATTTTTGCCAAGAATATCCCAAAGGGAGTCACAAAGAGTTGTATAAAATTGAACCGCAACAACAATAGCAGTCTTATCTGATATAAATTTAACACAATTCCAGCTATTTGGTTGTGTGCTACATGTTTATCAACTAATTGTCAAGAAACCTTATTTGTCACCATTAAAAATCAGATGGCAAAAATATCTAAACACAATGAAAATTGTTCATCAGAGTTTAACATGTTAATTCTTATTTTTGTTTTCAGGATGTAGCCTTATTAATCATACAGCCTTGTAAATCCCTTAAATGAGAAATGTATTTATTGTCTCTTTCACCCATCCTATTTTCTGAGGGACTGTATAAAAAACACAAATAAATTCTAATTATTCTGCACCTTTGTAGAGTATATCTTCTCAAGCCCAATGCTAGGATTCCCATGCATTCCACTGAGAGAGATCATTCATTTGTGAGCAAGTATTTTTTCTATCCTCTAATAACTCACTGAAGAGTTGCATCTGGCTAATGTTAATTTTGAAATGAATGACTGAGTTAACATTTGAAAACCTGCAGCTGTGTCTATATAATAGTAATAACATTTTCCAATATTTGTCAGCTCTATAACAAAAGGTTGAACATATAAACCCCATAAATTTGACCATATCTAGGAATTCCCAAATGTTTTCAAGTACATAACAATGACACTTATATCATGCTATATCTGAAAATGATTAAGCCAGTAAAAGGTACTGTCAATACCATTTCACAGCTTCTCTGATAAAATAAAGGACAATATATTAAAATTGAATTATTTAAATTGGCTTAGCTGGGAAGTACATAGCTTAAGACATCACAGATTAGAAAGATTGTACTTCCTATTATCAAGATAATAAACTGTGCTTAGAAACAGTAGCAATGGAAGTTATTTTAAATAAAAATTTCATGAAATATTCACAGGAACTAAATGAAGAAAATCAAAAGCATTTTTTCTTGTCTTATATGACTAATTAAAATGCCTTTCATGCTAACATGTAAATAGAAAAAGGAAATGTCATTGATGAGAATTTAACACATGGAATAAGAAAAAAAATAGAATAATACCATCTGCATCTAATTAATTCCAGTAAAGAAAGGACAAAGAACACTGAAAAATGAATATTCATGATTTTTACATTACTCTCCAATTTCTGCTTTCCATCTATCCCTTTGTCCCTTATAAGTCTGAAAATGTCACTTTTTAAGGGAAATATAAAAAACAGATTCTGGAAAATTAAGAAAGTGATTCTAAGTGAATATTTGCATTAGAACACCAATATATCTCTCTGTGATTTGTAAACCAAATTTCCAAATTCCTAATGGGCTCCTTGTA
Organism: Antechinus flavipes; assembly: GCF_016432865.1. NCBI lineage: Eukaryota > Metazoa > Chordata > Mammalia > Dasyuromorphia > Dasyuridae > Antechinus > Antechinus flavipes. The sequence goes on from NC_067401.1 coordinate 361,956,668, forward strand.
AAAGTATATAGACCTACATTTATGGAGTGCTCTATTTCTAATAATTTTCTCAGAGTTCTGGATACAGAAAGAAAAAGATGTCTTATTTGTTTGAAATACCTAAATCCTTCAAGAATTTGGCAAATGTAAATTAGTACAAAGAGATAGGTTTTAATTTCCCATGCTAAAAATGTAAGTATGGTATTTTATTTTGCTTGCAGAGGATGTTACTCATTGATCCAAAAAGGAAAATAACATAAAAATGTTCACTCTAAAGTATTTACTTTTTTTTTTCTGAAATGGAGAAATAACAGTCTAGTAGACATGTTAGGTAGCATATGAGAAGATTCAATGCCAAGACACTTGGAGTTAAAACAATTTCTGAGCCAAAATCTAGGTTACACTTCAGCCATAAATTAGATAAGTTATGAAGATGTGTAAGCTATATGGCATAAATAAAATAATATAAATGTCACTCAGGATGGTAAAAAAATTATGTGTGTGTTTGTGTATGTTTATATAGGCTTAATCTAGAAATAAATTAAATAGAAGGGAGGAGGGAAAAAGAGGTTCTAAAGCTGAAAAATGACATTTGTCATACAAAACATAAGCAGGGAGAGACCATATTTCCCAACACGTTTATGTTATAGTGGCTTAAAGAAGATAATGCACAATCTTAAACATAGATCCCAGAAATTTGGTAGGACCTGAAAGAAGCAAGCAAAGTGCTTTAAACATCATTGAAGTAAGTAAATGCTATTTGAGAAAATCAAATTTTATACTTTACATATTAAAAGAAATATTTTAATGAAAATCTATTGTGAAATACTTATATATACTGATCAATACAACTCAATGGGACTTTAAAAAAAAAACTTTTTTATTTTCAAAATATATGCTTAGTTTTCAACATTCACCCTTGAAAAACCTGGTGTCACAAATTTTTACAACTTCCCTGCTCCCCACCCCCTTCTTAGACAGCAAGTAATCCAATATATGTTAAACATGTACACTTCTTAAGAACATATTTCCACAATAATTTTGTTGCACAAGAAAAATCAGATCAAAAAGGGAAAAATGAGAAAGAAAATAAAAAGCAAGCAAAGAAGAAGGGCAAAAAGAATAGTATTGTGCTCCACATTCAATCCCCACACTCCTCTTTTTGGATGCAGATGACTCTGTCTATCTTAAGTCTACTGGAATTGACCTAAAACACCTCATTGTTGAAAAGAACTAATTACATCAGAATTGATCATCATATATTCTTGTTATTGCATGTAGAGTATTCTCTTGCCTTCTATCCACTTTGCTTAGCATCAGTCCATGTTAGTCTCTCCAGACTTTTCTGAAATCATCTTATTGATCATTTCTTATAGAAATACAATATTTCCGTTACATTCATATATAACAACTTGTTAACTCATTTTCTAACTGATGGGCATCCACTTACTTTCCAGTTTCTTGCCACTACAATGAGGATTGCAACAAACATTTTTGCACATGTGGGTCTTTTTCCTTTTTTGTGATGGGTTTTGGGTACAGACCTAGTAGAGACACTGCTGGATCAAAGAACATGCACAATATAATATCCCTTTGGCATGGTTCCATATTGCTCTCCGGAATGGTTGGATCAATTCACAACTATTTTAAAAATGTATTAGTATCCCATTTTACCCATAACCCCTCTAGCAGTTGTCATTTTATCTTTTCCTGTCATCATAGCTAATCTGGGAGGTATGTAGTAGTACCTTTGAGTTGTCTTGAGTTGCATTTTCCTGAACAGTACTTTAGAACATTTTTTAATGACTAAAAATGGTTTTATTTCATCTAAAAATTCTTGCCTCAGAGAGAGGGCTTCTGGCATAATTCCGCTGAAATCTGACCGAGATTTTTCTTTTTCTTCTTTAAAATATGTAATATAAAATGATTCTCTCTGGGAGAAAGCAGGTTTCTCGGGGAGGTTTTTTGGAGGCAGCCTTAGTTTCAGTTCAGATCAATAATTACCCCAAATGCAGCCAGCTGGTAAAAATACAAATGTTTATTTCTCCTTCCAAGTCTTGTCTCTTTCCTTGGGCCTGGATAGTTAGATTCTTAGAGTTCTATCTTTCTGCTCGGTTCCAAGAGCTCCCTCCAAATGTCTCCAAATCCAAAGATTTTGTCCTTCAGCCTCTGCCTCTGCTTTCTTCAGCCTCCAGCCAGCATAAAGATGGAATGAATCTCTTGTCTCCTTCACTTGGGGCTCGTCTAGCTTTCTGGTGAGTCTTTCAGACCAGCTTGGTCTCAGTGGGGGAAGTGCAGGAACTCAGCCACCACAGTGGTGTGAGATGAAGATGAATCTGGTTGTGCCTCTGAGAGAACCTGCTCAATCTTCAGTTCAACTCTCGACTAATAGCGTCTTCCTCTGAAACTCTCTTCTCCATGTAATTTGGCTGAAAATTTTCACCATAAAATCTATGGTCTCTTTGCTCTTTTTGCTTTTTTTGCTTATTTTTAAAAAGAAGTTAATGTCTGCTTTCAGGGCACTGGAGATTGTCCAAGCTTTCTGTATAAGTAGCAGTGGCTTCACCTTCAAGTGGCATTGGCTGTGCTGACTCACTCCTGGTGCTGGGTGGGTGTGGCCAGGTCTCACAAGACTGGTGCTTTGGGGTTCACTATTTTCCTTTTCTGTTTGTGTTGGATGTTTTATAACTTCTCTGCTGATCTACTAGTTTGCAAGCAGGGCAGAGTACCCAACACTGCTATAGATTCTCTAGCATGTGAAGCCCACACCACCCCATGTCTGTGCACTGCCTGACCTGGTTTCTGTTTTCAGCCTGCTTGTGCTTGGCCCACCTCCCTGTGTGCCTGATAAAAACAGACATTTTCTGGAGAGCTTTGAAATTATCTCCTGCTGGTAATTTGTTACATCTCCAATATTTGTGGGTTCTACTAGGCCAGAATTAATTTAGAGGCTGGATTTGCTAATTAGTCTGAGGGTAGTGAGAGGAGGTCAGAAAGAAACATGTGTCCTCTCTGCCATTTTGGCTCTACCCCCATTCACAATTTCACCAACAATGTATTAGTGACCAAGTTTTCCCACATTACATCTAACATTTGTCATGATCTTTCCCTGTCATCTTAGCCAATCTGAGACATATGTAGTGGTACCTCACAGTTGTCTTAATTTTCATTTTTTGATCATTAGTAATTTGGAGCATTTTTTTCATAATGCTAGAAATGGTTTTAATTTCTTCATTTGAAATTTGTCTGGTCATATCCTTTGACCATTTATCAATTGGAGAATGGCTTGAATTCTTATAAATTTGAGTCAATTCTCCATATATTTTAGAAATGAGGCCTTTATCACTACCCTTAAATGTAAAAATTTTTACCAGTTTTCTGCTTCTATTCTAATCTTGTCTACATAGTTTTTGTTTGCACAAAAACTTTTTAAACTTAATTTAATCCAAATTATCTATTTGGTGTTCAATTTTGAGTTCCAGTTCTTCTTTGGTCACAAATTCTTTTTTTCTCCACAGATTTGAGTGGTAAATTATCCAATGTTCTTCTAATTTGCTTATAATATCATGCTTTATGTTTAACTCATGTATTCATTTAGATCTTATCTTGGTATATGATGTTAGATGTGGGTCAATGCCCATTTCTGCCATACTCGTTTCCAAATTTCTTTACACTTTTTGTCAAAATGAGTTCTTATTGCAGAAACTGGGATCTTTGGTTTTGTCAGACATTAGATTTCTTTAGTTATTGACTATTTTGTCCTGTGAACCTAACCTAGTCCAGTGATAGACTGCTCTATTTCTGGTTTTGATGATTGCTGATTTATAATATAGTTTTAGGTCTGGCACAGCTAAGCCATTTTCAATAGCTTTTTTGTTCCTTAATTTCCTGGAAATTCTTGACTTTTTGTTCTTTTAGATGTATTTTGTTATTTTTTTTCTAGATCTGTAAAGCAATTTCTTGAGAGTTTGATATGGTGTTAAATAAGTAGATTAATTTAGGTAGTATTATCATTTTTATTATATTCTTTTGGCCTACTCATGAGCACTTGATAGTTTTTCAATTGATTAGATCTGACTTTATTTGTGTGAAAAGTGTTTTGTAGTTGTGTTCATATAGTCCCTGACTTTCCTTTTGCAAATCTATTCCCAAATTTTTTATATTTTTTTTTGGATGGAATTTCTCTTTGTATCTCTTCCTGTTGGACTTAATAATAAGATGATTTATGTGGATTTATTTTGTATTCTGCAACTTTGTTTAAGTTGTGAATTCTTTATAATAATTTTTTAGTTGATTCTCTAGGGTTCTCTAAGAATACCATTATATTATCTCTACAAAATGATAATTTGGTTCCCTCATTAGCTACTCTAATTCCTTTAATCTCATTTTCTTCTCTTCTTTCCAAAGCTAACATTTTAAGACAATATTGAAAAATAATGGTGAGAGTGGACAACCTTGTTTTATTCCTGATCTTATTTGAAATGCTTCTAGTTTGTTCCCATTACATATGGTACTTACTGATGGTTTTAAATAGAGATAGCTGATTGTTTTGAAGAAAAGCCCATTCATTTTATACTCTGTAGTGTTTTTAATAGGAATGGCATTGGATTTTATCAAAGTTTTTTGGCATTTATTGAAATGATCACATAGTTTTGGATATTTTGGTTATTGATATAGTTATTTATGCTAATAGTTTTCCTAATATTGAACCAGTCCTGCATTCCTGGTATAAATCCTACTTGGCCATAATATATTATCCTGGGGTTGACATTCTGTAATCTCTTTGATAATATTTTATTTAAGATTTTTCCCTCAATATACATTAGAGAAATTGGTCTATAATGTTCTTTCTCTGTTTTTACCCTGATTCAGTTTTCAACACTATATCTATGTTATAAAAGAAATTTGATAGGAGTCCTTTTTCCCTATTTTTTCAAATAGCCTATATAGAATTGGAATTAATTATTCTTTAACTTTTTAGTAGAATTCATATGTAAATCTAACAGGCCCTGGAGATTTTTTCTTGGAAGTTGATTAATAGTTTGTTTTATTTCTTTTTCTAAAATGGGGCTTTAAAAAAATTATTTCCTCTTCCATTAATATTTTTGTAGATATTGATTCATTTCATTTAGATTATCCAATTTATTGGCATATAGTTAGACAAAATAAGTCCTAATTATTGCTCTATTTTCCTCTTCTTTGGGGGAAAGCTCTCCCATTTAATTTTTGAGATGATCAATTTCATTTTTTCTTTCCTTTTTCTAATCAAATTAAATAAAGGTTTATTTATTTTGATGATTTTTATAAAACCAATTCTTAATTTTAACCATTAATTCAATAGTTTACTTATTTTCAATTTTATTAATCTCCTTTTTTTATTTTCAGAATTTCTAATTTGGTGTTTAATTGAGAGTTTTTAATTTGTTCTTTTTTAGCTTTTTTTTTAGTTGTAAGCCCAATTCATTGGTCTTCTCTTTCTTAATTTTATGCAAGTAAGCATCTGGAGATATAAAATTTTGTATAATAACTGCTTTGGCTGTATCCCACAAATTTTGATATATTGTCTCATTATTAAAATTTTCTGAGATGAAGTTATTGATTATGTCAATGATTTTTTGTTTCACCCATTCATCATTTAGAATTAGATTTTTTTAATTTCCAAATAATTGTTGATCTGTTTTCCCCTGGCCTTTTATTGGATTTTTTATTGCATCATGATCTGAAAAAATGTACTTAATATTTCTGTGTTTCTGCATTGATTTTGAAGATTTTATGCCCCAACATATTGTCAATTTTTTTATGTGTTCCATGGACCTCTGAGAAAAAAATACTCCTTTCTGTCTCTATTCAGCTTTGTTCAAAGGTCTATCATACCTAACTTTTCTAGTATTCTATTTACCTCTTTAACTTCTTTCTTATTTATTTTGTGGTTTGACTTATCTAGTTTTGAGAGTGCAAGGTTGACATTTCTCACTATTATAGTTTTGCTGTCTATTTCTTTTTGAAGCTCTCTTAACTTCTCCTTTAGGAATTTCTATGCTATAACACTTGGTGCACATATTTTTAGTATTCATATTGCTGAATTATCTGTGGTGTTTTTTAGCGGGATACAATTTATTTCTTTATCTCTTAATTTGATCAATTTTTGCTTTTGCTTGACTGGAGATCAGGATGGCTATTCTTGCTTTTTTTGTTTTTACTTTACCTGAAGCAGAATAGATTCTGCTCCAGTCTTTTATTTTTACTCTGTATTTCTCATTTTAAATATGTTTCTAGTAAACAACATATTGTAGTATTCTGGCTTTTAATCCAGGCTGCTGTTTCCATTTTATGGGAGAGTTCATCCCATTCACATTCACTGTTTAAAGAACTAATTCTGTATTTCATGCCATCTTATTTGCTGCAAGTTATACTTTTCTTTTTTTTTTCTTTTATGCTTTCTTTCCTCCCCAGTATTTTACATATGAACATCACTTGCCTCAAGCAGGCCTCCCCCTTTACAGGCCCTCCCCCTATCTTATACCTTTCCCCTACTATTTCTGTTTTCCCTTCTATTAGCTTACTCCTTCCCTTTTCCCCTTTCCACTTCCACTTTCCTATAATGTGAGAGAAGTTTCTCTGTAAAACCAAAATGTATAATATTCTGTTTTTGAGTCAAATCTGATGAGAGTAAGATTCACACAATATTCATCCCTCTCCCTTCTTTCCCTCAATTGTAATGTGTTTTCTTTGAACTTTGTGGGATTTAATTTCCCTCATTTTACCTCCTTTTTTCTCTTTTTTCCAATACAATCCCTTTTCCATCTCCAGTTTCTTTTTCATATTTTCACAATAAAATCAAATTATACCCACACTCCCTAAGTATACTCATAACAGTGATTTTGGTTCTCAAGACTTCTTTTCTTTTTAACTTTTCATGTTTTTCTTAAGTTATGTGTTTGGAGATGAAATTTTTTACTTAGCTCTGGACTCTTCATCAGAAATAGATGAAATTCGCCTGTATTGTTGAATGTCCATCGTCTTCCCTGAATGTACTCAGTTAAATGCTATCCAAGTTCTTTTCCCTTTCCCAACATCAGATTCCAGGACCTTCAGTCCTTTAAGGTTGAAGTTGCTATGTACGGATTGTGGATCCTCAGTACTTAAATTGTTTATTTCTGGCAGTTTGCAATATTTTTTTCATTGTTCTGATAGTTCTGAAATTTAGCTATCATATTCCTTGGATTTTTAATTTGTGGTATCTTTTAGGAGGTGATTGGTGAATTATTTCAATGGCTACTTTAATTTCTGCTTCCAGGATATCAGGACAGTTTTCCTTGATGATTTCCTTAAAGATGATGTCTAGGCTCTTTTTTTCATCATGGTTTCAGGAAGTCAAATAATCCTTGGATTATCTCTCTTAGTTTGTTTTCCAGGTCAATTATTTTTCCAATGAGGTATTTCACATTTTCTTCTATTTTTTCATTTTTGTTTTGGTTTTGTTTGACTGATTCTTGAAGTATCATTTAATGATTCACTTCCATTTCTTGAATTCTAATTTTTTGTGTATTATTTTCTTCAGTTACCTTTTTTAGAACCTTTTGTATTTGGCCAATTTAATTTTTAAATAAATTCTTTTGTTCATTGCATTTTTTTCCATTTCAAAAATTCTGTTTTTTAACAATTTTTTTCCCATATCTATCTTGTAAGGAGTTATATACCTTGTCCATTTCACTAAATCTGTTTTGTAAGGAGTTTTCTTCAGATAACTTCTGTTTTTCTTTTTCCATGCCCTCTTGCAAAAATACCATTTCCTTTCCCCATTTTTCTTTGTTACACTCAAAATATTTGTGAGTTCTAACAATCCAAAACCCCTTCAGAGTTTTGATAGGGTTGTGATCTAAGGAAAGCCAGGAAGAACTCAGACAAAACTTGCCTACTTTCTATCATTTTGCCTCCACCCTTACCAATGAACTTTTTTCCCCTGAGGCAATTGGGGTTAAGTGACTTGCCCAGGGTCAAGTAGCTAGGAAATGTTAAGTGTCTGAGGACAGATTAGAACTCAAGTCCTTTCAACTTCAGGGCTGGAGCTCTATTCATTGCACCACCTTAGATGCCCCCACCAAAGAACTTTTGATGAAAAATTATATCTCTTCACATAAAAATCTGATGAACTCTGAGTACAGATTGAAACATATTTTTTAGTTAATTTTTCTTTTTTTTTCTTTTTAAAATAGTATTTTATTTTTCCAAATACATGCAAATATAGTTTTCAACATTCACCTTTGCAAAACCTTGTGTTTGAAATTTTTCTTCTCTCTCTACTTTCCTCTCCCCAAGATAGCAAACAATCTGATATAGGTTAAAGATGTGTAATTTTTCTAAACATATTTCTATATTTATTATGCTACACAAGAAAAATCAGATTAAAAGGGAAAAAAAAAAACAAGAAAGAAAAAAAAAGCCAAGCAAACAACAATAATAACAACAAAAAAATGAAAATACCATGCTTTGATCCACATTTAGTCTTGACAATCCTTTTCCTGGATGCAGATGGCTCTTTCCATCCCAAGTCTATTGGAACTGGCCTGAATTACCTCATGGTTGAAAAGAGCCAACTCTATCATAGTTGATCATCACATAATCTTTTTTTTTAATTTTTATTTAATAATTACTTTATATTGACACTCATTTCTGTTCCGATTTTTTTTTCCCCTCCCTCCCTCCATCCCCTCCCCTAGATGGCAATCAGTCCTTTATATGTTGGATATGTTGCAGTATATCCTAGATACAATATATGTTTGCAGAACCGAATAGTTCTCTTGTTGCATAGGGAGAATTGGATTCAGAAGGTATAAATAACCCGGGAAGAAAAACAAAAATGCAGATAGTTCACATTCGTTTCCCAGTGTTCTTTCTTTGGGTGTAGCTGCTTTTGTCCGTCATTTATCAATTGAAACTCAGGTCTCTTTGTCAAATAAATCTATTTCCATCAAAATATGTCCTCATACAATATCGTTGTCGAAGTGTATAATGATCTCCTGGTTCTGCTCATTTCACTTAGCATCAGTTCATGTAAGTCTCGCCAGTCCTCTCTGTATTCATCCTGCTGGTCATTTCTTACAGAACAATAATATTCCATAACATTCATATACCACAATTTACCCAGCCATTCTCCAATTGATGGGCATCCATTCATTTTCCAGTTTCTAGCCACTACAAACAGGGCTGCTACAAACATTTTGGCACATACAGGTCCCTTTCCCTTCTTTAGTATTTCTTTGGGATATAAGCCCAATAGAAACACTGCTGGATCAAAGGGTATGCACAATTTGATAATTTTTTGGGCATAATTCCAGATTGCTCTCCAGAATGGTTGGATTCGTTCACAACTCCACCAACAATGCATTAGTGTCCCAGTTTTCCCGCATCCCCTCCAACATTCATCATTATTTTTTCCTGTCATCTTAGCCAATCTGACAGGTGTGTAGTGGTATCTCAGAGTTGTCTTAATTTGCATTTCTCTGATCAATAATGATTTGGAACACTCTTTCATATGAGTGGTAATAGTTTCAATTTCATCCTCTGAAAATTGTCTGTTCATATCCTTTGACCATTTATCAATTGGAGAATGGCTTGATTTCTTATAAATTTGAGTCAGTTCTCTATATATTTTGGAAATGAGGCCTTTATCAGAACCTTTAACTGTGAAAGTGTTTTCCCAGTTTGTTGCTTCCCTTCTAATCTTGTTTGCATTAGTTTTATTTGTACAAAGGCTTTTTAATTTGATGTAATCAAAATTTTCTATTTTGTGATCAGTAATGGTCTCTAGTTCATCTTTGGTCACAAATTTCTTTCTCCTCCACAAGTCTGAGAGATAAACTATTCTATGTTCCTCTAATTTATTTATAATCTCGTTCTTTATGCCTAGATCATAGACCCATTTTGATCTTATCTTGGTATATGGTGTTAAGTGTGGGTCCATGCCTAATTTCTGCCATACTAATTTCCAATTATCCCAGCAGTTTTTATCAAATAATGAATTCTTTTCCCAGAAGTTAGGGGCTTTGGGTTTGTCAAACACTAGATTGCTATAGTTGACTATTCTGTCTTGTGAACCTAGCCTTTTCCACGGATCCACTAATCTATTTCTTAGCCAATACCAAATGGTTTTGGTGACTGCTGCTTTATAATATAATTTTAGATCAGGTACAGCTAGGCCACCTTCATTTGATTTTTTTTTCATTAATTCCCTTGAGATTCTCGACTTTTTATTGTTCCATATGAATTTTGTTGTTATTTTTTCTAGATCAATAAAATATTTTCTTGGAAGTCTGATTGGTATAGCACTAAATAAATAGATTAGTTTAGTCATCTTTATTATGTTCGCTTGGCCGATCCAAGAGCACTTAATATTTTTTCCAATTATTTAAGTCTGACTTTATTTGTGTGGAGACTTTTTTATAATTTTGCTCATATAATTCCTGACTTTCCTTTGGTAGATAGATTCCCAAATATTTTATGGTATCAACAGTTATTCTGAATGGAATTTCTCTTTGTATCTCTTGCTGTTGGGTTTTGTTGGTGGTGTATAAAAATGCTGAGGATTTATGGGGATTTATTTTGTAGCCAGCTACTTTGCTAAAATTATGAATTATTTCCAATAGCTTTTTAGTAGAATCTCTGGGGTTCTCTAGGTATACCATCATATCATCTGCAAAGAGTGATAGTTTGGTTTCCTCATTGCCTACTCTAATTCCTTTAATATCTTTCTTGACTCTTATTGCCGAGGCTAGTGTTTCTAATACGATATTAAATAATAATGGTGATAGTGGGCAACCTTGCTTCACTCCAGATCTTACTGGGAAAGGTTCCAGTTTTTCCCCATTGCATATGATGCTTACTGATGGTTTTAAATATATGCTTCCTGACTATTTTAAGGAAAAGTCCATTTATTCCTATGCTCTCAAGTGTTTTTATTAGGAATGGATGTTGGATTTTATCAAATGCTTTTTCTGCATCTATTGAGATGATCATATGGTTTTTGTTTGTTTGGTTATTGATATAGTCAATTATGCTAATAGTTTTCCTAATATTGAACCAGCCCTGCATTCCTGGTATAAATCCTACTTGGTCATAGTGTATTATCCTGGTGACGATTTTCTGTAATCTTTTTGCTAATATTTTATTTAAGATTTTAGCATCAATATTCATTAGGGAGATTGGTCTATAATTTTCTTTCTCTGTTTTCAGCCTACCTGGTTTAGGTATCAGTACCATGTCTGTGTCATAAAAGGAGTTTGGTAGGACTCCTTCAATCCCTATTTTTTCAAATAGTTTATATAACATTGGAGTTAATTGTTCTTTAAATGTTTGGTAGAATTCACATGTAAATCCATCTGGTCCTGGGGATTTTTTCTTAGGGAGTTGATTGATACTTTGTTCTATTTCTTTTTCTGAGATGGGACTGTTTAGGATATTTACTTCTTCCTCTGTTAGTTTGGGCAAGCTATATTTTTGGAGGTATTTTTCTATTTCATTTAAGTTGTCGAATTTATTGGCATAAAGTTGGGCAAAGTAACTCCTAATTATTGCTCTAATTTCCTCTTCGTTAGTGGTGAGTTCTCCCTTTTCATTTTTAAGACTAACAATTTGATTTTCCTCTTTCCTTTTTTTAATCAGATTTACTAAGGGTTTGTCTATTCTGTTGGTTTTTTCATAGAACCAACTCTTAGTTTTATTAATCAATTCAATAGTTTTTTTACTTTCAATTTTATTGATCTCAACTTTTATTTTTAGAATTTCAAGTTTAGTGTTTGACTGGGGGTTTTTAATTTGTTCCTTTTCTAGCATTTTTAGTTGCAAACCCAATTCATTGACCTTCTCTTTCTCTATTTTATACAGATAGGCCTCTAGAGATATGAAATTTCCCCTTATTACCGCTTTGGCTGCATCCCATACATTTTGGTATGATGTCTCATTATTATCGTTTTCTTGGGTGAAGTTATTAATTATGTCTATGATTTGCTGTTTCACCCAATCATTCTTTAGTATGAGATTATTTAGTTTCCAATTTTTTTTTTGGTCTACTTCCCCCTGCTTTTTTGTTGAATGTAATTTTCATTGCATCGTGGTCTGAAAAGGATACATTTACTATTTCTGCCTTACTGCATTTGAGTTTGAGGTTTTTATGTCCTAATATATGGTCAATTTTTGTATAGGTTCCATGAACTGCTGAAAAGAAAGTGTATTCCTTTCTGTCTCCATTACATTTTCTCCAGAGATCTATCATATCTAACTTTTCTAGTATTCTATTTACCTCTTTGACTTCTTTCTTATTTATTTTGTGGTTTGATTTATCTAATTCTGAGAGTGCAAGGTTAAGATCTCCCACTATTATAGTTTTACTGTCTATTTCTTCTTGCAGCTCTCTTAATTTCTCTTTTAAGAATTTAGATGCTACACCACTTGGTGCATATATGTTTAATATAGATAGTGCTTCTTTATCCATGCTACCCTTTAGCAAGATATAGTGCCCTTCCTTATCTCTTTTAATTAGATCAATTTTTGCTTTAGCTTGATCTGAGATCAGGATGGCTACCCCTGCTTTTTTGACTTCACCTGAAGCATAGTAGATTTTGCTCCAACCTTTTACCTTTAACCTGCATGTATCTCCCCGCTTCAGGTGTGTTTCCTGTAAACAACATATTGTAGGATTCTGGCTTTTAATCCATTCTGCTAACTGCTTCCTCTTTATGGGGGAGTTTACCCCGTTCACGTTTATGGTTAGAATGACCAATTCTGTATTACTTGCCATCTTGTTAACCCCGTTTATGCTTTTCTCCCTTCTTTCCCCTTTCCCCCCTTCCCAGTATTAAGCTTGTGAGCACCACTTGCTTCTCACAGCCCTCCCTTTTTAGTATCCCTCCCCCCGCCTTAGAGTTCCTCCCCCTATCTTACCCCTTTCCCTCCCAGTTCCCGTATTCCCTTCCGCTTAGTTTATTCCTTCCCTTTTCACTTTTCCCTTCTCACTTTTCAATGAGGTGGGAGAAGTTTCACCATAGATTGAATATGTCTTAAGATTTTTCACTTAAAGCCAATTCTGAAGGCAGTAAGATACCCACTATATTCATCCCCCTCCATTCTTTCTCTCAGATATAATAGGTTTCCTATGCCTCTTCATGAGATGTACTACCCCCACTTTACCCTTTTTCTGATACAATGTCCTTTCCACATCAATTTCTAGAACAAGGTATACATGTATTCTTTATACATCTATATAGTCAAAATATAGTTCCCAAGATTAATCTTTACCTTATTAGATTTCTCTTGAGTTCTATATTTGTAGATCAAACTTTTTGTTAAGTTCTGGTTTTTTCATCAGAAATAGATGAAATTCGCTTACTTCGTTGAATGTCCATCTTCTTCCCTGGAAAAAGATGCTCATTCTCGCTGGGTAAGTTATTTTTGGTTGCATACCAAGTTCCTTAGCCTTTCAGAATATCATATTCCAGGCCATTCGGTCTTTTAATGTGGATGCTGCCAGATCCTGGGTGATCCTTATTGTGGCTCCTTGATACTTGAATTGGGTTTTTCTAGCCACTTGCAATATTTTTTCCTTCATCTGAGGGTTCTGGCATTTGGCCACTATATTCCTTGGTGTTTTGATTTTAGGATCCCTTTCAGTGGGTGATCGATGAATCCTTTCAATGTTTATTTTTTCCTCTGTTCCTATGACTTCTGGGCAGTTCTCTTTGATAATTTCCTGGAAAATAGTGTCCAGGCTCTTTTTTTCATCATGTTTTTCTGGAAGTCCAATGATTCTCAGATTGTCTCTCCTGGATCTGTTTTCCAGGTCTGTTGTCTTCCCCAGAAGGTATTTCACATTTTTCTCCATTGTTTGATTTTTTTGGATTTGCTTGACTGATTCTTCTTGTCTCCTCGAGTCATTCAATTCCACTTGTTCAATTCTGATTTTCAGTGAAGTATTTTCTTCACTCGCTTTTTAAAAATCTTTTTCTAATTGTTCAATTGAATTCTTTTGTTCTGTGGAATTTTTTTCCATTTCGCCAATTTTGTTTTTTAGAAAGCTGTTTTCTGTTTCCAGTTCACCAATCCTAGTTTTCAAGGATTTTACTTCTTTATCCACTCTCTCTTTAACTTTCTCCAGGCTCTTTTGCCAAGCCTCCCTCTCCTTTTCCCAAGCTTCCCTCTCCTTTTGCCAAGCCTCACTCTGAATTCCCCATTTTTCTTCTAGCTCCCTTGTGAGAGCCTTTTTAATTATTTCTATGAGGTTCATCTGTGCTGAGGAACAGATGATCTCCTCCTTTGGGGATTCACCTGAAGACTGTCTGTTTTTAGTCTCCTCAGGATTTAGAGTCTGCTCTCTATCTGTATAGAAGCTGTCAAGGGTTAAAGTCCTCTTCAGCTTCTTGCTCATTCTGTCTAATAATCACAGACAAACTAGCAAAGAAAAACAGAAAAAACTGGAGTCTTTCTTTGGGGGAGGGGCTGGGTATGTTATCGAGCTTTCTCTCCAGACTGCGGGGGGCAGCAGTGAGGCACTAGCAGGACTGTGTTGTGCTTGCGCTCTGAGATCCCAGAGCATGCTGAGTCACTGTGGGGAGGGAAGGTGGGGGTGGCCAGGTCCCGAGAGACTCCAGCTGTTTGGGGTTGTATTCTTCAACCCTGGTGTTTTTAGCTTCTCTGCTGGGCTGCTGACTTGCTGCCAGAGCAAAGTATACAAACCTGTAGTGAAGCTCTCCCCGCAGAGACGGCTGCGATCACTCCCCACCCCCTCTCCAGTCTGCTCCCGTGCTCTCACCGCTGCTGCCCGCTGCCTGCGCCCGATCTAAAACCGTCCCAGCCCTCCAGTAAAGACAGACCTTTCTTGGCGAATCTCAAGGATGGCTTCTCTTGGTAACTATTTGTGGGGTTTTTTTCAGTCAAGCATTAATTCAGAGGCTTGTAATGAAATGGATAGTGAGAGAAAGCATGGAGCTTATGCAGCTGTGTGCCTCCTCTCCGCCATCTTAACCGGAAGTCCTAGTTAATTTTTCTTGCTTTTATTCTAACATGGCTAAAATAGACATATATATATATTTTGCAAAACTTCACATATATAATGTTCATATTGTTTTGCCTTCTCAATGGGTGAGGATGGGGTGAAGAAGACTAAAAAAATAGCTCTATTTTCTTTTTTTAAAACTTTTTTTTCTACATTCAATACTATCTAATTAACATCCTTAATTAAATTCTGCACTCTTTTTCTTGTATATTCTGAGAGAGATTATCATTTTTTCTTACAATAATAATCAATTATTGAATTAGCACCAGGATTTTTTTTTTCAGATGCCTCTATTTGTTTTAGTCTTTGAAGGAAATTGTTGATGAATGAGATTATCCAAATGCTCAAGGTACTTGCATTTTGATAATGGTAGGAAACAACAGCCAACTAGAGAAATTTAGAAAAAAAATAACCTAATCTGGGTGACATCTGACTCATTGCCTAATTAGATATCATATGACTCATTATATATCACTGAGCAAAGTCACATGTCCCAAAATTATTAAATTAAATTATTAAATTAAAACCATTAAAATATTCCCTTCTATAATTATAATAAATATCATCAAGGTAAGAATTGTGTATTACTATTCCTTCCCCTCATTTTCCATATATTGTCTATTTAATCCTATTTTCTCTTCCGAGTTTTGTCTTCAACTTGTTGGGCAAAGAGGCATCCAGAGAGAAAACTGAAAGAAAATAAGGTTAACTTAAATTCAGAGTACCCCTACTGGTCCAACACTCTTAGTTAAAATCCTTAGTGATATTTCCAACCTCACTAAAGATGTTATATTTAGCTATTCTTAAAGGAACTCGTTCATTTGGGAGAGCAATTTTGAACCATACCCACAGGAATATCAAACTATGTCTTGTATTCCAAAGAGATCATAAGAAATGGAAAAGGACCCACATATGCAAATATGTTTGTTGCAGGCCTTTTTGTACTAGCAAGGAATTGGAAACTGGGGAATGGCTGAATAAGTTATTGTATACAAATACAATAGAATATTATTGTTTCTATCATCAACAGGATGATTTCAAAAAGGTTTGGAGAGATTTTCATGGACTTATGCTAAGTGAAGTGAGTATAACCAAGAGAATATTATACATAGCAACAAGAAGATTATATGATGATCAACTATGATGAACTTGACTCTTTTCAAAAATGAGGTGATTCAGATCAATTCCAATATACTTGTGATGGAGAGAGCCATCTGCATCCAAAAATAGAACTAAGGGGACTGAATGTGGATCATAGCATAGCATCCTCATCCTTTTTTGTGATTGCTTGCTTTTTTTTTTTTTTTTGCTTTCTCATTTTTGCATCTGATTTTTCTTGTGCAGCATGATAAATGTGGAAATACGTTTAGAAGAATTGCATTTATTTAAACTATGTTGGATTGCTTGCTAGATAACTTGTAGGGCAAGAGGGTGGGGTTAATGGAAGGAGAACATTTTTAAACAAGATTTTGCAATGGAGAATGTTGAAAACTACCTTTGCATCTACTTTGAAAATAAAAGACTATTATTAAAAATTCAAAAATAAATAAAAGGACTGGTTCATGGAACAAAACAATAGATCAGATTTCTATAGGATTTGAAAGTTCATAATGTTTTTTTCTCACCACAAGATGATAAACTGTATTATGTAGCTATTATTGTTCTCATTTTATAAATAATTGTTGTTTATTAAAATGAAATTTGTCAAGAAAGAAAGACATCATTTCAAACTTCAAATAATTCATAATAATCTTTCTAAACTCTAGAATATAAGTAACTTCCATAACTTTTCTGTACCATTAAATTAAAATTCTTGTGCTAATAATTGCAGGATCATTTCTGGTGTCCTCTGTTACTTAGGTCACAAATTCATAAAAAGAATTCATTCTGATAAAAATGATAACTCGTTTATTTAATGGCTAGGATGAATGGATGGCCTGAGATTTTCCTATCATTTACTTCTCCTCTCTAATTCATTCCAACTGATTATATATTCCATGACCTTCTTCACCTTTTTATATTACTTGCATCCTTTTTTTCTTTTTTTCAAAACCCAGTTTCATTTTTCTCCCTATCTTTTTTATTACTTCTACTCTTTTTTGAAAATGGGTCACCAAGAAATATAATTTTTTTTCCTAATACAAATAAACTCAAGTAGCATATCAGAAAGTAATGGGTTGCCAAGTTCAGAGTAGATATCATGTTGATCACATGTAATTATTCTGCTCAAAGATAATAATCCTAGAAATTCAAAACATTTTCTTCTCCCTATTCATGTTAGTCAGTGGGGCTGTAGATATTACTTTCTGTGATGTAACTTAAAGGGCACTGGTCCAGAATGAGAAGATTTGGACTGAGGTTCTACATGTAAGTCTAATTTTTAAATACTTGTGTAACTTTGAGAAAATTATTTAAGATTTTAGAGCCTTCATTTCTTTATCTATAAAACAGATGTGCTCACAGCACATATAATAAAATTGGAACAATGGAGAGATTAGCATGGTCTCTGCATGAGTATAACATGCAAATTTGTAAATTGTTCCATTTTTTTTGTGAAATGGATAAATACTCACAAAAAATAGATTGCCCAGATTAACAGAAAAGAAAATAAATCACTTAAATAGTCTCTTTTAGCAAAAGAAATTGAACAAACCATTAATAGACTCCCTAAGAAAAAATCTCCAGAGATAATTTTATTTACAAGTGAATTCTACTAAACATATAAAAAAACATTAACTTCAATACTATATAAATTATTTTTAAAATAGGGGAAGAAGAACTTCTACTAAAGTCCTTGTATGACAGATAAGGTATTGATATCTAAACCAGGAAAAGCCAAAACAGAGAAAGAAACTTATATACCAATTTCCCTAATGAATATTGGATGCAAAGATCTTAAATCAAATATTAACAAAATGTTAAAGCAAACATTACCAAAATAATATATTATGACCAAGTAGGATTTATACCAGAATTCAAGGATGCTTCTAAATGAAGAAAACTACCAGCATGATTTCCCATATCAATAATTAAACTAACAGAAATCATGTGATTATCTCAATAGCTGAAGAAATAGCATTTGATAAAATGTAACATTTAACTTATGAAAAACACTATAGAGCACTAGAATAAATGAAGTTTTCCTTAAAATGAGAATTCTCATTTAAAATAATTGTAGATGAGATAAAATAGTTGGGAGTCTCCATGCAGGTCTCCTCCAAGTCAGGAACTATGAATACAATTACAAATCACTTTTCACACAAATAGAGTTGGAGCTATACAACTGGAACAACATCACATGCTCATAGACTGATCAAGCTAATATAATAAAGATTTCAGTTTTACCTAAATTAATGTACTTACTCAATACCATATCAAGCAAACTGCCAAAAAATTAACATTTTAGAGCTAGAACAAATTCATCTGAAAAATAAAAAATCAAGAATTTCAATTCAGTTAATGAAAAAAAAAGCAAAGGAAGATGAAGTAGCTACATCACATTATAACTATATTATATAACAGTGTCATGAAAATTATTTGGTACTGACTTGATCATTATAATACTTTAAGTTTGCAAGACACAATAGTCAATGATTATAGTAATCTAATGTTTGATAACCCAAAATATTCCAGCTTCTGTCACTATTCAACAAAAATGCTGGGAAAACTGGAAAATAATATGAGAGAAAGTAGGAACAGACCAACATTTCATCCCTTTTACAAAGATAAGCTCAAAATGGGTTCATGATTTAGACATAAAGGATGATACTATAAGCAAATAAGGAGAACAAGGAATAGTCTACCTCACATATCTGTAAAGAAGAAAAGGATTTTTGGTAAAAGAAGAACAAGAGAATATTATGAAATGCAAAATGAATAATTTTAATTACATTAAATTTAAAAGTTTGTGCACAAACAAAACGAGATTAGAAAGGAAGCAGAAAACCGGGAGAAAGTTTTTAAAGCCAATGATTCTGATAAAGGTTTCATTTCTAAAAAATATATGAAGAATTGACTCAACTTTTTAAGAATACCAGTCATTCCCCAACCATTCTGGAGAGCAACTTGGAACTATGCCCAGAGGACTATGAAACTGTGCATACTAAGATTCAGCATTGTTTCTACTAGTCCGTAGTCTAGGGAAAAGATACACATGTGCAAAAATGTTTGTAGCATCCCTTTTTTGTAGTAGCAAGTAACTGGAAATTGAGTGAAAGACTATCAGTTGGGGAATGGCTAAATAAGTTAGGTTATATTAATATAATGGAATATTACTGTTCTTTAAGAAATTAAGAGCAAGTTGGTATCAGAAAAGAATATAAAGACTTACATGAACTAATGCTAAGTGAAGTGAACCAAGAGAACATTGTACACAGCAACAAAATTATGTGATGAGCAACTGTGATAAAGGTGATTCAAGGCAATTCCAAAAGACTTGTGATGGAAAGTGTCATGCACATGAAGAGAGAGAACTATAGAGACTGAATATGGATCAAAGCTTAGCATTTTCATCATTCTAATCTTTATTTCTTTATTTTTTCTGTATTATATTTATTTTTCCTCTAAATCTAATTTTTCTTCCACAACATGAGTTGTTGAATATAGAAATATGTTTAGAAGAATTGCACTTATTCAATGGATATCCAATTGTTTGCTGTCTAGTGAATGGGACAGGGGAAAGAGGGAGAAAAAGATGGAACACAAGGTCTTGCAAAGGTAAATGTTGGAAATTATCTTTACATGAATTTATAAAAATAAAACAGATATAATCCTTGTATAATCTATATCACAAGAGTGTTTTTAGGAAAATGCTTTGTGAGTTGTAAAATATTTAGAAACATGAATTATTATTGTTGATCAAATTTTTGTCTTTTAGAACTTCCAATGGGATCTTCCAAGAATGTTAACCATAATAAGGAGGGGGGAAAGAAAATGTGCTTTGGCTCAAGAAAGAATTTTTAATAATATCATTTTTGGGCAAATACTTTCTTTTCCTAGAATAAAATAAATTTAAAGTGTGAGAAATATTAGCTCTGCTCTGCCAAGATATCTAAAGCTGTCTTGTCTCAGACATATTACAAACAACCTGGATGTATTAGATAGAAGACAATTCAATTTTTAAAGGCAAGCAGTAGGAAGCTAATGGAGAAGTCTGGAGTTTGATATAAAAAAATGGACAAGTTCATCCTTCTCACTAAAGATATATGAAACTATATGTTGAAAGTGAATTGCCCTCTTCTGTAAAAAAAAAAAAAAAAACTATCTGCTATATTTCATAAGTTACATTTTTGATACCACGTTTCTATCAGACTTCATGGAGGCTTCTATTCTCAGAAACCCATAATGTGTGTGTGTGTGTGTGTGTGTGTGTGTGTATACAAGTGCAAGTATGTGTACACATGCATATATGTATAAATGTGCTAATTTCTACATGCAATAATTTTAATTCTATACAATAAATACTCTTTATGCAATAATTACATGTAAGTCACTCCACTAGGACCTGGGACCACTAGAATCAAAGAACAACAAACCATAGTTCTGTGCTCATTAGTTTACTATTGCATAAGCCAGAAACAGACCTAAAAGAATATGGGAAAGGCATAACAAGATAAGGATTGGGGCTGGAGCCCCTCTAAGACATGGAGAACAAATGATCAATTTGTTGAGAACTCAAAAGGGTACAATATCATATATCATCAAGAACCAAACAGTGGGGACAGAAATAGAAAGCCAATCCATAGTATGGGCATCAGAAAGCAATCAGAAAGAGTGGCAGGCATGACCGACCGTTGGTCAAATAAGTATCTAAGGGACTATGCATTTGAATAACAAATGAAGAAATCTTTCCAATTTGCCATAGAGTGGTACATGAAAAGTCCACTAGATTTGGGATCAAATGATATAGGTTTGTGTTCCAGTTATGCTTCTTGCTAATGGACTTGGAGTCAGGAAGAATTAAGTTAAAATCTGCTCTCAGAAATTTACTAGTTAGGTAACCCTAGAGAAGTCATTTAATCTTTGTCAGCCCAAGATTACTAACCTAAGAATTCGGAATGATAATTGCTTCTAACTCCCAAGGTTGTCAGGAAGACCTAAAGAAATGAGATAAGAACTTGCAAAGTAATGAGTTAACATATATACATAAACAAAGTTTAACATATATACAAGTTTGGAAAACTTAAAGGGCTATATAAATACTAGTTGTTAGCTATTCCAAAATCCATTTTCTTTTTTTTAAAAAAATGTTTGTGTACAAATCAATCTTTGTATAAGCCTTTCCATCTACTAATCATTTTTAAATTTTTTTTATTATACCTTTTTATTTAAAAGTTATATGCATGGGTAATTTTATAGCATTGACAATTGCCAAAGCTTTTGTTCCAATTTTTCCCCTCCTTTCCTCCATCCCTCCCCTAGATGGCAGGATGATCAGTAGATGTTAAATATATTAAAGTATAAATTAAATACAAAATAAGTTTACAATCCAAACCATTATTTTGCTGTACAAAAAGAATTGGATTCTGAAATACTGTATACTTAGCCTGTGAAGGAAATAAAAAAAAATATATATGCAGGTAGGCAAAAATATAGGGATTGGGAATTCAATGTAATGATTCTTAGTCATCTCCCAGAGTTCATAAGCTGGGTGTAGCTGGTACAATTCATTACTGCTCCCTTGGAACTGATTTGGTTCATCTCATTGCTGAAGATGTCCAGGTCCATCAGAATTGATCATCATATAATATTGTTGTTGAAGTATATAATGATCTCCTGGTCCTAATCATTTCGCTCAGCATGAGTTTGTGTAAGGCTCTCCAGGGCATTCTGAAATCATCCTGTTGGTCATTTCTTACCAAACAATAATATTCCATAATATTCATATACCACAACTTATTCAGCCATTCTCCAATTGATGGGCATCTACTTAGTTTTCAATTTCTGGCCACTACAAAGAGGGCTGCCACAAACATTCTTACACATACAGGTCCCTTTCCCTTCTTTAAGATCTCTTTGATATATAAGCCCAGTAGTAACACTGCTGGATCAAGGGGTATGCACAGTTTGATAACTTTTTGAGCATAGTTCCAAATTATTCTCCAAAATGGCTGGATGTATTCACAATTCCACCAACAATGTATTAATGTCCCTGTTTTCCCACATCCCCTCCTACATTCCGCATTATTTTTCCCTGTCATTCCAGCCAATCTGACAGGTGTATAGTGGTATCTCAGAGTTGTCTTAATTTGCATTTCTCTGATTAATAATGACTTGGAACATCGTTTCATATAACTAGAAATAGTTTTAATTTCTTCATCTGAGAATTATCTGTTCATATCCTTTGACCATTTATCAATTGGAGAATGGCCTTATTTCTTATAAATTAGAGTCAATTCTCTGCATATTTTGGAGATGAGGCCTTTATCAAAACCTTTGCCTGTAAAAATGTTTTCCCAGTTTATTGTTTCCCTTCTAATCTTGTCTGCATTAGCTTTGTTTGTACAAAAACTTTTCAATTTGATATAATCAAAATTTTCTCTTTTGTGATCAGTAATGATCTCTAGCTCTTCTTTGATCATAAATTCCTCCCTCTTCCACAGGTCCTGTGTTCCTCAATTTATTTATAATCTCATTCTTTATGCCTAGGTCATGAACCCATTTTGACCTTATCTTGGTGTACAGTGTTAAGTGTGGGTCAATGCCTACTTTCTGCCATACTAGTTTCCAATTTTCCCAGGAATTTTTATGAAACAGTGAGTTCTCATCTCAAAAGCTGGGGTCTTTGGGTTTGTCAAACACTAGAGTATTAAGGTTATTGACTGTTTTGTCCTTTGAATCTAACCTCTTCCACTGATCAACTAGTCTATTTCTCAGCCATTACTAAATGGTTTGGGTAACAGCTGCTTTATAATATAATTTTAGATCTGGTGCAGCTAGGCTACCTTCATTTGATTTTTTTTCATTAATTCTTTAGAAATTCTTGACCTTTTGTTTTTCCTTATGAACTTTGTTGTTATTTTTTCCAGGTCATTAAAATAGTTTTTTGGGGAATCTGATTGGTATAATGCTAAACAAATAGATTAGCTTAGGTAGTATTGTCATCTTTATTATATTTGCTTGCCCTATCCAAGAGCATTTAATATTTTTCCAATTGGTTAGATCAGACTTAATTTGTGTGGAAAATGTTTTGTAGTTTTGCTCATAAAGTTTCTGATTTTCTTTTGGCAGATAGATTCCTAAGTATTTTATATCATCAGTAGTTATTTTAAATGGAATTTCTCTTTGTAACTCTGACTGTTGGATTTTGTTAGTGGTATATAAGAATGCTGATGACTTGTGTGGGCTTATTTCTATCCTTCAACTTTGTTAAAGGTGTGCATTTTTTGTAATAACTTTTTAGTAGAATCTCTAGGGTTCTCTAAGTATACCATCATATCATCAGCAAAGAGTGATAATTTGGTTTCCTCATTGCCTACTCTAATTCCTTTAATTTCTGTAATGGATTGAGGCTTGAGTTGATGCACTGAGGTCCCAAGCACATGAGGCTAAATAGTAATTGGACCATACTCTATTAATATATATGCTTGGAGAAAGAATGACCCCTGCCCACTCTTTGTGCAAGTCCTGATGTGTTGTATAGGAAATGATGATTTTGGTGGGTGGAGGCAGGGGGAGCAGAAAGAGAAGTGGAAAGAGAGACTGCTGGCTGGCATCTTATTGCAGCTGCACACATTGCTATCACGACCCCCCTTCACCTCCGATACCCCTTCACTTCCGATTCCCCTTCACCTCTACTAAGAATAAAGATCGACAATTTTCCCCTAACCTGAATTCCTGACTCTGGCTGATTTTAAATACACGCTCATCACAAATCTTTCTCAGCTCTTATTGCCAAAGCTAGCATTTCTAATACAATATTGAATAATAGCAGTGATAGTGGGCAGCCTTGTTTGACTCCTGGTTTTGTTGGGAATGGTTGTAATATGTCCCCATTACATATGATGCTTACTGAAGATTTTAAATAGATGCTACTGATTATTTTAAGGAAAAGTCCATTTATTCCTATACTCTCAAGTGTTTTTAATAGGAATGGGTGTTGGATTTTATCAAATGCTTTTTCAGCATCTATTGAGATGATCATATGGTTTTTGTTAATTTGGTTATTAATATGGCCAATTATACTGATAGTTTTCCTAATATTGAACCAGCCCTGCATTTCTGGTATAAATCCTATTTGATCATGTTGTATTAGCCTAAGGATGATTTTCTGTAGTCTTTTTGCTAAATATCTTACTTAAGATTTTAGCATCAATATTCATGAGGGAGATTGGTCTGTAATTTTCTTTCTCTGTTTTCAACCTACCTGGTTTAGGTATCAGGACCATGTCTGTATCATAAAAGGAATTTGGTAGACTCCTTCATTCCCTATTTTATCAAAGTTTCTATAGCATTGGGGCTAATTGTTCTTTAAATGTTTGGTAGAATTCACATGTAAATCCATCTGGTCCTGGGGATTTTTTCTTAGGGAGCTGATTAATAGCTTGTTCTATTTATTTTTCTGAAATGGGACTGTTCAAGCAATTTACTTCCTCCTCTGTTAATCTGGGAAGACTTTATCTTTGGAGGTAGTCGTCCATTTCACTTGGTTATCAAATTTATTGGCATAAAGTTGGGCAAAGTAACTCTATTATTTCTCTAATTACCTCTTCATTGGTGGAAAGTTCTCTCTTTTCATTTTTAAGACTACTAATTTGATTTTTCACTCTCCTTTTTCTAATCAGATTTACCAAAGGCTTATCTATTTTATTAGTTTTTTCATAAAGCCAACTCTTAGTTTTATTTATAAATTCAAAAGGTTTTTTTTTCTTCCAATATTATTAATTTCTGTTTTTAATTTTAGAAGTTCAAATTTAGTATTTGATTGGGGGTTTTTCATTTGTTTGTTTTTTCTAGCTTTTTTAGTTGCAAACCCAATTCATTGATCTTCTCTTTCTCTGTTTTATTCAAATAAGCCTCTAAGAATATAAAATTTCCTCTTATTACCATTTTGGCTGCATCCCACAAATTTTGGTATGATGTCTCATCCTTGTCATTACCTTGAGTGAAATTATTAATTGTGTTTATAATTTGCTGTTTCACCTAATCATTCTTTAAGATGAGATTATTTAGTTTCCAATTACTTTTTGGTCTATTTACCTCTAACTTTTTGTTGAATGTAGTTGTTATTGCATCATGATCTGAAAAGAATGCATTTACTATTTCTGCCTTCTTGCACTTACTTTTGAGGTCTTTATGTCCTAATACATGGTCTATTTTTGAATAGGTTCCATGAACTGCTGAGAAGAAAGTATATTCCTTTCTGTCTCCATTCAGTTTTCTCCAAAGATCTATCATACCTAATTTTTCTAATATTCTATTTACCTCTTTGATTTCTTTCTTATTTGTTTTGTGGTTTGATTTGTCTAATTCTAAGAATGCAAGGTCGAGATTTCCCACTATTACAGTTTTGCTGTCTATTTCTTTTTGCAACTCTTTTAATTTCTCCTTTAGGAAGTTAGATGCTATACCACTGGGTGCATTTATGTTTAGTATTGATATTGCTTCTTTGTCTATGCTACCCTTTAGCAAGCTATAGTTTCCTTTCTTATCTCTTTTAATTAGATCAATTTTTGCTTTTGCTTGATCTGAGATAAGGATGACTACACCTGCTTTTTTTACTTCACCTGAAGCAAAATAGATTCTGCTCCAGCCTTTTACCTTTACTCTGTACATATCTCCTTATTTTAAATGTGTTTCCTGTAAACAACATATTGTAGGGTTCTGACTTTTGATCCAGTCTGCTGTCTTCTCTTTATGGGAGAGTTCATCCCATTCACATTTATGGTTAAAATGACTAATTCTGTATTTTCTGCCATCTTGTTATCCCCAGATTATGTTTTTCTTTTACTTGCCCTCCCAACGCTCTTTCCCAGTTTTTAACTTATGTGTCCCACTTGTATCATGCTGCTCACTCTCTTTAGGATCCCTCCCTTCCCCCCTTTGAATCTCTTCCCCTTTCTTGTGTCCTTCCCTTATTACTCTTTTTCTTTTCCCTTTTCCTCTCCCCCTTTTTAATGAGGTGAGAAAAGATTTTCTGTAAAACAAGTATGTCAATTATTTTCTCTTTGAGCCAACTCTGATGAGAGTAAGATTCACACAATGTTCCTCCCCCTCTCTGAGTTCCCTCAGATATGATGTTTCCTTTCCTTTGCCTCTTTGTTGGATGTAGTTCCCCTCTTTTTATCCCCTTTCCCCCTTTTCTGACATTATCCCTTTTCCATAACTACTTCCCTTTTTTATATTATATCAGTAAAATCAAATTATATATGTAGTCTTTTTGTATATCCACAACAGAAATACAGTTCTCAAGAGTTCTTTTTGTCTTTTCTGCTTCTCTTGAGCCCTATAGTTGGAGATCAAATTTTTTGTTTAGTTCTGTTTTTTTTTTTTCTTAGAAACAGATGGAATTCATCTGTTTCATTAAATGTCCATCTTCTTCCCTGGAAGAAAATGCTCAGCTTAACTGGGTAGTTTGTTCTTGGCTGCATTCCAAGTTCTTTTGCCTTTTGGAATATCAGATTCCAGGCCCTTCGATCCTTTAATGTGGAGGCAGACAGATCTTGGGTGATCCTTATTGTGGCACCTTGGAATTTAAATTGTTTTTTTTTTTTTTTTCTGGCTGCTTGTAATATTTTTTTTTCCTTAATCTGATAGTTCTGAAATTTGGCCACAATATTCCTTGGAGTTTTTATTTTAGGGTCTTTTTTCAGAAGGTGTTCAGTGAATTCTTTCAATGCCTATTTTGCCTTCTGATTCTTTTACCTCTGTGTGGTGATCTTCTTCTTTTAAAATATGTAGAATAGTTCTCTCTGGGGGAGAGGTGCAGGTTTCTCAGGGAAGGTTTTTCTTGGAGGCAGTCTTAATTGCAGTTGAAAATAATAATCAACCAAAACGCAGCCAGGTGATAAAAGTTCAGATCTTTTATTTTCTCTAATATAGCCCAGTTAGCTTAGAGCCCTCCGAATGTCTCCAAATCCAAAAGTTTTGTCCTTCAGCCTCTGCCTCTGCTTTCTTCAGCCTCCAGCCAGCACAAAGATGGAATGAATCTGTCTCCTTCACTTGGGGCTCGGCTAGCTTTCTGGTGAGTCTTTCAGACCAGTTGGTCTCAGTGGGGGAGGTGCAGGAGCCCAGCCACCAACCACAGTGGTGTGAGATGAAGATGAATCTGGTTGTCCTCTGAACTCTCGACTGGTAGCTTCTTCCTCTGAAAACTCTTCTTCTGCCACCAGCCAGCCAAGTGGAAAATATTCTCATGAATCTCTCTTGCCTCAGAGAGAGGGCTTCTGGTGTAATTCAGCTGAAATCTCCCAAAGTGCTCTGTGTCTGCACCAGAGTGCTCTCTCCAATCCAGCTGAACTCTCTTCTGCGACCAGCCAGCCAAGTGGAATATATTCTGGAATAGATCTCTCTTCACTGGCCTTATATAAGACTCTTCTGAGAGAATGGGATTATGGGTTTTCTCCCATAGTGCTCTCTGGCCCTAAGAGCTTTAATGGAGGTGTGAATTCACAAAGTTACAAAGTTTACTTTGTGAATCTGGCATACTTGTGAACTCCAATGAGTAAAGTTGTAAACACAAGCATTGTACTAATTAGTTCTACTTAGTACCTTGTTTCAGGTTCTGGCCCAAAACATCTTCTTGTAAGATCAGATCAACTCTAATTAGTTAGCAGTTTGTAAAGATTCCAATACCTCTGGACAGTTTTCTTTGATGATTTCTTACAAAATAGTATCTAGGCTCTTTTTTTATCATAATTTTAGGAAAGTCCAATAATGCTCAGATTATATCTCCTAGATGTATTTTCCATTTTTCCAAGTAGATATTTCATGGTTTTTTCCAATTTATCATTTTTTTGGTTTTGCTTGATTGATTCTTGCTGTCTCAATGAATCATTAGTTTCTATTTGTTTAGTTCTGATTTTTAATGAATTATTTTCTTCATTAGCTTTTTTTACTTCTTTTTGTATATGTCCAATTGAGTTTTTTAAATGAATTGTTTTGCTCTATGGAATTTTTTTTTCCATTTCACTAAATTTTTTTAGTGATTTTTTTTTCTTTTTCCAATTCACAGATCCTACTTTCTTGCAAGTTCTTTTTCTTTTCTAATTCACAAATCTTACTTTCAAGAGATTTTTTTTTTACTTTTTCCAATTCACAAATTCTGTTTCCCTGTACTTCCTGGAATTTTTTTTTTACCTTTTCCAATTCATATTTCAAAGCTTCTCTTTCCTTTCTCCATTTTTCTTCTAACTCTCTTTTGAGACTTTTAATGGTCTCTTCTATGGGTTTTCAAACCTGCTCTTTTTCTGTATAGAAGCTATTGATTGTCCTTTTAATTTTTTTACTCATTTTTTAAAGCCTTGAGGGTCTGCCTTCAGGGCAAGGGGGTTATCAGTTTCCTTTGCAAAGCAGGGAGAGATGTCAACAGGCTTCAATAGCAAGGTATGGGAGTCCTCTGGGAAATAGTTCCCCCTCCCCCAACTGGAAGTGATTCAGCACAGCCAAGCTATAGAAGTGCCTGGAGAACCCTGCTGTGTGTTTTAGCAACTGCCCTAAGGCTAGAGACTAAACAGTGAAAGTCTCACTACCCCAGGCCAAAGCCCATTTTGTGGCTGTATTAGCAACTGACTAATGAATAGTCTGGGCTGAGACCAAAAGTGTCTCTGCCCAGAAGCAAATCACCCTGCAAGAGTTCTATTGCCCCAGGCCGAGCCCCCTCACTGTGCAGATTAGAGGCTGCTCTGGGCTATGTCACCCTGCCTTGCAGGTTTACTACCACCCCAAGGAAAAGCCTGGTACTGTGGGTTGGGGCTGCAAGATTGTGCTGTAATCTGTGCTGTCACTTCTGATTTGGGGTGCTGGTCTGCACAATATCTTAATCTCTAGTTCTCTCCCTGCCTGTGCTCATCTTCTCCCTAGCCCCTCAGGACAAACTTTTTCTGGTGAAATTCCAGATTATCTTCAGCTGGTGAGTTGTTGTACTTCTCATCTTTATGAATTTTAGTAGTCAAGCTATATTTTTGAGGCTGAATATAATGTTGGTTGTGAGAATAAGAGAGGAGTTTAGAAAGTCGCCTTCTCTTCTATGTTAGCTCTGCCTCCTCCATCTACTAATCATACCCAATATTGTATTGGTGTACCAATATTGATACACTGCCATATCATAAAAGCTCACAAAATTTGTATATACATGATCTCATTTGAATTTTATAACAACCAGGAAGGTAGGGGCCATAACCATTATGATCACAATTTTACAAGTAAAGAAATTAAGATTCTGAGATCTTAAATGATTCACCCAGGATCATGCAAATTCTATGTGCCTAAGTCCAGATTTGAACCCCAGACTTCCTGACACTAGGTCTAGTGCTAAAGCCATCAAGCCAACTGTCTCCTTATGGTCTGTTTGGAGTTAGCCTTGGGTTACTCAATCATCTGCCTGGGGTTTTCTTATTTTAAAAAATAGTCATAGGTAGCATTTCTTCCATCTGGAATTAAAAGTTAGGAATCAAGAATAAGTGGGGAAATGGTTGAGGTACCATGGTAAGTGGTAGGCAATAACTGGAGAGGAAACAAGTTATCATCAAGGGATTCTAGCACATGACTATTCAGTAGCTGGAGGTAGGCATTAAAATAAGAGAAAGTGGGGAATGACAGCTAAAGGACAGGCTAAAGAATGGGATAATTTGATGCAAAACTTAAGAAGAGCTATTTCTCAACCCCTTCTTTAGGTAAACATCATCAGCATCAGTATAAAGCATTCCTAAGGATGTCAATACCCTGGACAAAAGATCTTGTTACCCCTTCTTTAGTTAAAGCTCTGTTTTACAAGTCCTGGTCATTATTAGTGGACAGCTAAGACTGAAACATTGAAACAGCTTTATACAGAAATGGCCAAACATTTCTGTACTACCTTAGAGGAATTATAAGTATACATAAGTGCATATAATAAAAGGACCACTGAAGTGAAAGGAAAGGAGGAATCCAGAGAAGTTTGTAGGAGAAATTGGAAGAGGGGGAGATCACTTTTAAATAGGAGCATGAAGGAATGCATCATAGAAGAGCTGAAATGAATTAAGACCTGAAGAAAATGAGGCGTTTCATTTGGAAATAAATGCTTTTTGAATTACAGGGTCATTTTAATCCAGGTCACAAATTAGATTAGAGGCTTTTTGAGGGCAGGAGCCAGATTTTATTAAATAATTGGACTTGGTAAAGTTGGCTTCTGCTGAAATATAGCTTTTTGTTTCATCCAACACAAGCAAATTCTTCTCTAGTATTTATTCCAAAGAGAATGAACTTCCCCTGACCTAATTGATTAAGTCTCTTCACCCCCAGGAATATTTTGGCACCACTTATCTATTTTCCTGATTCTATGCCAGTAGAACCTAATGTAGCAAATGCATGAAAAAGTTATTGCAGAGCTGCTAAGTATGGTGTATTTGTATATTTAGTTAAGTTTCAGGGACTGTTCCCAATATTCTGGGAGTAATAAATTATTTCTCAGCATTTTGATGCAGGAATATGATGTATGAGAAGAATGCATTGTACAGTCTTTCTTTGCTATTAATAATATAATCAAGTAGAAATTTTGCCAAGCTGTAAAATGGGTTGTTCACTCTTAAGATTTCTCTCCTTTGATCAGCAAATTAGCTATCTGTAAGACATTAGTGGTAATGATTACCTGAGGAATGAAGGCTTCTTTAATCCCTCACACTAGAAACTGACTCATACATCTGCATGAGCTTGTTATTTCACATTTTAATATGTATTGTGTGTATCCTATTTCATCTATTCAATATTAGAATGTCATTTCTACTTTCACAATATCCTTCCAATCCTTCATATTCTCTCCTCCAATAGCGTTTCTAATCAATTTATGTTCTTGCTTCAATTATTTCAATAAACTACTATTAATCTTTCTTCATCATCTTTTCTAATTCCAATTCATCTTTTACACATAGACAATTATTGAAGATAGAAAACATTTGCATTTTTTAATATTCCCCCAATCCCTAGTACAATATTCTCCACATAGTCTGAATTTAATAAATGCTTGTGATAGATAGATGGATGGAGGAATGGATGGATGAGTGAATGGATGAATTAATTAATTCTTGGATGTGTGAATAAGTAGGTGGGTGAAAAATTGGAAAAAATGATATTGATAGAGTACTGGTCTCATAATTGTGATATGGTGAATTTATGAGAGCACAGATTTTGAGCATGAAGGGATCTTTGAGATAAGCTTGTTAAATTTGCATATTTTATAGATGAAATAAGCATTAATTATACACTTTCAATGTGGAAATAACTGTGCTAAACATTGGAATTAGTGAAATATGAATAAAATCAGTTTTGTCACCAAGGAATTTGTATTCTTTGAAAATTATGTGTATGTATACATATCACACACACACACACACACACACACACACACACACACACACATATATATATATATATGTTAGGGAAGGGTGGAGAGAAAGGGAGCCAAAACTACTTAGAAATTTGTGTGTGTGTGTGTGTGTGTGTGTGTGTGTGTGTATGTGTGTGTGTCTCATATATATATATATATATATATATATATATATATATATAATGATCTAAATTGGGCATGTAAATAAAAGCTTGCTATTTTCAGAGGCAAGAGCACTTATAATAAATGTCCTAAAAATCCCCAACCAGCATGAAGCAGTCAAACTCAATGCTTTTTGAATACTTTCTGTTTTTCTCACCTCTTCTTTGGTCAAATTGCTTCATCTTTCTGCAATCCCATCCTTAACAATCCATTCCAAATGTCATAGTCATTATAAAACATTTCATAATCTCCCTCTCAAGCTTCATTATAAGATGATTTCTTTTTACTCAGAATTATCACAGTATTTTGTGGCTCATTTACCCATTTTGTGTACTCTTATTTGTATTAAAGATATTTTGGTAAATATTCATATTTCTCCTTATAAATTTTAAACTCCTTGAAGCAAGGACCATGCTGTATTCAGTTGTTCAATGTCATTTCTACTTTCACAATATCTTTCTAATCCTTCACATTTTCTCCTCCAAAAGAGTTTCTAACCAATTTATGTTCTTGCTTCAATTATTTCAATAAACTACTATTAATCTCTCTTCATTATCTTTTCTAATTCCAATTCATCTTTTACACAGTAGACATAGTGACTTTCTAAAATATACCTCAGATCATGCCCTTTTTCCTATTCAATTAGCTCTATTGACTCAAAGATCAAATGCAAACTCCTATAAAGTACTTCAAATAGAACATGACCCCAACTTCCATTCTGCTTTTGTTGTACTTTATTTCTTTTTATATACACTATGATTCAGTCATGGCTTCCTCACTGTTCTTCTAAGAAAGCTGGAATTTAAATAGCTCTTAAAATTTTGGAAATTACATTCCACACACAAAACATTCTATAATCTTTCTCCCTGTCTTTGTATTGGTGATCCCATTTCTGAAATTCACACTATATTCACCTCTGCTTCCTGGAAGCATTTAAGGCTCAATTCCATACCTACCAGCCAAGATAAGGTGAAAGTG
This sequence comes from Antechinus flavipes, assembly GCF_016432865.1. Classification (NCBI taxonomy): domain Eukaryota; kingdom Metazoa; phylum Chordata; class Mammalia; order Dasyuromorphia; family Dasyuridae; genus Antechinus; species Antechinus flavipes. The sequence goes on from NC_067401.1 coordinate 361,989,352, forward strand.
GGTTTATGATTTAGACATAAAGGGTGATGCCATAAGCAAATTAAGAGTATAAGAGATAATCTATCTCTAAGATCTGTGGAGAAGGAAGGAATTTATGGCCAAAGATGAACTAGAAAGCATTATGAAATTCAAAATGGATAATTTTGATTATATTAACTTAAAAAGCTTTTATACAAATAAAACCAAAGCAGCCAAGAGTATAAGGGAATAAGACAACTGGAAGATATATCCAAGTATTCTGATAAAGAATTCAGTTCTAAAATATATAGAAAATTGACTAAATTTCATAAGAATACAAGCCATTCTCGAATTAATAAATTGTCAAAGTATAGGAACAGACAATTTTCAGATGAAAAAATTAAAGCCATTTCTAGTTTTATGAAAAACAATCGCTATTGATTGGAAAAATGTGAATTAAGACAACTGAAGTATCATTACACATCTTTTAGATTGGCTAATATGACAGAAAAAGACAATGATAAATGTGAAAGGGGATGTGGGAAAACTGGGACACTAATACATTGTTGGTGGAGTTATAATCTTATTCAGCACTTCTAAAGAGCAATTTGGAACTATGCTCAAAGGGTTATCAAGCTGCATATCTTTTTTTAATTAAAGCTTTTTTATTTTAAAATATATGCACAAATAATTTTCAACAATGATCTTTGCAAAACCTTGTATTTCAATTCACCTCTTTTCTCCTCACCCCTCCCCTAGATGGCAAGTAATCCAATATATGTTAAACATGATAAAATATATGTTAAATCCATAATATGCATACATATTTATACAATTATCTTGCTGCACAAGAAAAATAAGTTCAAAAAGGAAAAAAAAGAGAAAAAAAAATAAAATGCAAGCAAACAACAACAAAAATAGTGAAAATGCTGTGTTATGAACCACACTCAGTTCCCACAGTCCTCTCTCTGAGTGTAAATGCCTCTCTTTATCACTAAATCATTGGGACTAGCCTGAAGCATCTCATTGTTGAAAAGAACCAAGGTCATCAGAATTGATCATCATATAACCCTGTTGTTGCTGTGCATGATGATCTGGTTCTACTCATTTCACTTAATATCACCATGTAAGTCTCTCCAGGCTCTCTTAAATCATCCTGCTGATCACTTCTTATTTAAAAATAATATTCCATAACATTCATAAACTATGACTTATTCAGCCATTCTCCAACTGAGGGGCATCTACTCAGTTTCTAGTTTCTTGCCACTACAAAAAAGGATACCACAAACATTTATGCATATCCCTTTCTCTCCTTTGAGATATCTTTGGCATAAAAGCCCAGTAGAAACACTGCTGGATCAAATGGGTATAGACATTTTGATAGTCCTTTGGGCATAGTTCAAAATTGCTTTCCAACATTTCATTATCCAACTTCCAACATTCTTCATTATCTTTTCCTGTCATCTTAGCCAATCTGAGAGGTGTGTAGTGATGCCTCAGAGTTGTCTTAGTTTTCATTTCTGTGATGCATTGTGATTTAGAGCACCTTTTCATATGGCAAGAAATGGTTTCAATTTCTTCATCTAAAAATTGCCTGTTCATATCCTTTGAACATTTGTCCATTACAGAATGGCTTGAATTCTTATAAAATTGAGTCAATTCTCCATATATTTTAAGAATGAGGCCTTTATCAGAACCCTTGAATGTTAAAATGTTTTCCCAGTTTATTGCTTCCCATCTAATCTTGTCTACCTTAGTTTTGTTTGTTCAAAAGCTTTTTAACTTAATGTAATCAAAATTATCTATTTTGTGTTCCATAATCAGTACAAATTCCTTCCTTCTCCTCAAATATGATAAACTTTTCTTTTTTTTCCTTTTTGTTGTAATTTGCTTGTGATATCAATCTTTATGTCTAAATCATAAATCCATTTTGACCTTATCTTGGTATACAGTGATGGGTGTAGATCAATGTCTAGTTTCTGCATACTAGTTTCCAATTTTCCCAACAGTTTTTGTCAAATAGTGAGTTCTTATCCCAAAATCTAGGGTCTCTGGGTTTGTCAAACACTAGAAAAATATAGTCATTGACTATTTTGTCTTGTGAACCCAACCTTGTCCACTGGTCATATTTTTTCCTTGATTTCATAGTTCTGAAATCTTGCTCCAATATTCCTTGGAGTTTTCATTTTGGGGTCTCTTTCATGAGGAGATCAGTGAATTCTTTCAATGGCTACTTGACCTTCTGGTTATAGAACATCAGGACAGTTTTCCTTGATGATTTCCCGAAAAACCATGTTTAGGCCTTTTTTCCATTATGGTTTTCAGGAAGCCCAATAATCATTAATTGTCTCTCTTAGACCTATTTTCCAGGTCAATTGTTTTTCCAATGAGGTATTTCACATTTTTTTTCTTTTTTTTTCTTCTTTTTGGATTTGTTTAACTGATTCTTGAAGTCTCCTTGTGTTATTCACTTCCATTTGTTCAATTCTAATTTTCAATGTATTATTTTCTTCAGTTACCTTTTTTAGATCCTTTTGTATTTGACCAATTGAATTTTTAAATGAGTTATTTTGTTCATTGCATTTTTTTCCATTTCATAAATTCTGTTTTTCTATGAATTGGTTTCTTTTTAATATTTATTTTATAATGAGTTATATACTTTTTCCATTTCACTAAATCTTTTTTGTAAGGAATTTTCTTCAGATAATTTGTTTTTCCTTTTACCTACTCTCTTGCAAAGATTTAATTTCCTTTCCCCATTTTTTCTTCTAACTCTCTTTTAAGATTCTTTTTGAACTCTTCAAAGAGAGCCTTGTGAAATGGAGACCAGGTCATATTCCCTTTTGGGGCTTTATCTGTAGCTGATTTGGCTATAGGAACCTTTGGGTTTGAGTTCTATTCTCTCTTTCCATAAAAGTTGTCTATGCTCAGAGGTTTTTTGGTTTTTGGTTTTTTGTTTTTTGATTTTTTGCTCATTTTTTAAAGATTTGGGGTTTGCTCTTAAGGCAAAGGGGTGACAGCTGCTTTAGTTTGTCCTGGGGCCTGGGTTTTTGACTGACTTGCAGTACTAGTTAATCATAATCAGGTCTTGCTGTTTTTCTGGGGCTTATGGTTTACAATTTGCCTTTTGTTTTTGCTTTTATGTGTCTCACAGCAAATCTTATAATTCATTGGCTTGTAACCAGGACAAGTAGCCTAAGAGCCTCACAGTAGATTGTACCTGGTGCACTGGGTGCACCAAAGAGCCAGCTCTATGCCCTGGACTCCCTGCACTTTGGTCTAAATTCAGCACCCTCTCCCCCTGCCAGATTGAAACAGATCTGTTCTGAAGTTCTTCCAAAGTATCTTCTTCTAGAAATTTGTTGTGGTCCAAATATTTGTGAGTTCTGTCACTCCAACAGTTCAGAAATTTAATCTGCTGTTGATCTGAGGGAAATTTCAGAGGTCAGTTACAGTGAGTCTGCTCTCTGCCATATTTGCTCCACTTCCCAATTTCCTCATTTGTAAAGTGAGCTGAGCTTGATAATGGAAAGCTTCCTTGTGGAATGATTGCTAAATAGTGGTGTCAGTGACTAAAACACTGTAGACAGAAAAAAGACTATACCAAAGGGGAAAGACAAAAGCACAAATTTAGACATTCATATGTATTAAGATATTGGTGAGACATTCTATAGTGAAGATGATCTGTAGATAGTTGGATGTACTATCCTGTTAATGAAGAAAGATGTTTATAAGTATCCTTCATGGAGTTAGTTTTGGTGGAAGCTTTGGGAGGGAATAAGATCATTAAGGATAAGAATAAAGAGAGAAATTGCCAAAAATTATTTTATAGAGCTAGAAATAATAATAACAAAATTAACATAGAAAAATAAGTAGTCAAGGGTATGAAGAGAATTAATGAAAAAAATACAAAGGATGGCGTCCTCTCAGTACCAGAATTAAAACTATGTTATAAAGTATCAGTCATCAAAATCATTTGTTGTTGGCTAAGAAATAGAATGGTGGATCAGTGGAATATTTTAGACACACATGACAGTTATAAATGACTATAGTAGTCTAGTATTTGATAACCCCACAAATTCCAACTTCTCGAATAAGAACTCATTATTTCACAAAAATAGCTGGGAAAAATTGGAAAATAATATGTCAGAAATTGGCATAGATCTATATCTCATGCCTCAAATCAAAATAATGTCAGAATTGTACATGATTTGGATGTACAGGGTGATACCATAAACAACTGAGGAGACCAAAGAATAATTTACCTTTCAGATCTTTGTAGAAGAGAGGAATTTATGACCAAAGAAGAACTATAGAACATGATGAAATGAAAATAGACAACTTTGATTACATTAAATTAAAAAGAGTTTGCATAAACAAAACTACCAGAAACAAGATTAAAAGGAAAGTTCAAAATTGGAAAATATCTTTATAGCCACTGTTTCTAATGAAGATCTCATTTCTAAAATATATAAATAACTATATTGTTTGTAAGAATACAAGTCATTCCCCAATTGATAGTCAAAAGATATGCACAGACTATTTTCAAATGCTGAAATTAAAGCCATCTGTAGTCATAAGAAAAAAATGCTCTAAATCACCACTGATTAGAAAAAATGCAAATTAAAACAACTCTGGGGTACCATCTCATATCTCTCAGATTGACTAAGATGACAGGAAAAGATAATGATAAATGTTGGAAGGGATGTGAGAAAACAGGGACACTAAAGCATTTTTGGTAGAGTTGTGAACTAATCTAATCATTCTGGAGTGCAATTTGGAATTATGCCCAAAGGGCTATAAAACTGTATATATCCCTTGACCCAGTAGTGCCACTACCAGGTCTGTATCTGAAGAAAATCATTAAGGAGGGGAAAGGACCCACATATGCAAAATTTTTTTGTAATCGCTCTTTTTGTGGGAGCAACAAATTGGAAAATGAATAGATGCCCTTCGATGAGGGAATGGAAGAATAAATTATGATATATGAAAATAATGGAATATTATTGTCCTATAGAAATGATGAACAATTTGATTTTAGAAAGTCCTGGAAAGATTTACATGAATTGATGTTGAGTGAAACAAGCAGAACCTGGAATACATTGTACATAATAATAGCAAGATTGTACAATGATCAACTATGAGAGACTTAATTCTTCTTAGTGATTCAGTGATCCAAGGCAAGCCCAATAAACTTTGGATAGAAAATACCATCTACATCCACAAAGAGAAATATGGAGATTGAATGTAAATCAGTACCTGCTATGTTCACTTCTTTTTATATTTTTCTCTTGTCTGTTTTTTTTTCTTTTTGTTCTGATTTTCCTCTTTCAGCATGATTCATAAAGATTTATGTATTTGAAATTTTAATATACATGTATAACCAGAAAAAAACAATAAACAGAATAAAGAGAAATAAATGAGAAGGGTAAGAAATTAATATAAGAAGTACAATCTTTTAAAGAGTGCAAGTATAAGAGAAAAACAGATTGAGATAGGAGAAAGGTAGTTAAAGAGGTCTAAGAAGAATTAGGAGAGTGTTTCTAAAGATAAGAGAAAAAATACTATATTACATATACAAAAGGTCTTGGTCAATAGCAAAGGAATAGAGACTAAAAAATACTCTTGGCGCTGATAAGTAGAGTCATTATTGACCTGTAAGAGATTAATTTTGGTAGTGTGAAAGTCAAGTTGTAAAGGATTGAAAATAGTATGTGGGTAGTGAAGGAGTGGCAACATTAAGTGCAAACAACTTTTTCCAAAAACTTTGGCAGTAAGATTAAGCTACAGTAGATAGATAAGTCAAGAGAATCCAAGGAGTGCTTTTTTAGATTTGGGAATGCTAAAATCATTTGGAAAAAGTCAATAAAAGGTGAGATATTTAAAATAAACGAAAATGGGGTAACTTTTATGCTTTTGTCTTAGTTCTACTATCTAGACACCAAGCAGGATAAATTTGATTTCACTTCTATATGATTCACTTCAATAAGCTGTTTGGATAAACAAGCATTTTTAAAGTACCATCTATTTGCCTGTGATATCCTAAGCATGCTAAAAATATTATTTCATTTGATTTTCACAATCCTGGGATGTAGGTGTTATTATTCTCATTTTAAAGTTGAGAGAATGAGGCAGATTGGTTAATTGTTTTTTTTTCTACCACCAAATGGTTTGTTTTATATATTAAATGACATGCACTTAACTGAATTTAAAGTACGCTAATATCACTAGACCTTATTCACTTCAACTATTGCTTAGCCAAATCTCTCCAAACTCTGAGTTGTGTGTGTGTGTGTGTGTGTGTGTGTGTGTGTGTGTGTGTGTATGTGTGGTAGCAGAAGGGTCTTGGAATCAGCGTGACTCATCTTCATGAGTTCAAATCTGATCTCAGACACTTACTAGCAGTGTGTCCTTGAGCAAGTCACTAAACCCTGTTTGCCTCAGTTCTTCATCTGTAAAGTGATCTGGCAAACCACTCCATTATCTTTGCCAAGAAAATTCCAAATGGGGTCATGAAGAGCCAGATATGATTGAAATGATTCAACAAGTGTGGGAATTTGCTATTATTCCCATAAAATCCTATCTTCCTTAATTAGATCCCTTGCTCTCTAATGTCAACAACCTTAATGACCTCAATTTTTTCATCTCATACTCTTTCTAGACTTTGTACAATTTGCAAATTTCATACAATCTAAATGAAAACATTGAAGAAAAGCAAAATAAGGAGGAATCTTTAGAAAATACACAATTTGATTTACTTCAGGCTTCATATCCATTAAAAAAGGACATTTATCTATCTTTGTATGTAGAAACATTCAGTTATTCTTTTCCAGAAACTGGAAGATTAATTGAGGTCACAAGTTCATGTACATTATACACTAAATTCTGTACTTTGTTTGGGTCATATATCTATTGTTTTCATCATCAATGAGTCCAATAGAAAAGCTTTAAAAGTACAAGATGTAGTTTGACTGATCTATTGGATTGTGGCAGCTAATGAATTTTTCTGTTCTTTAAAATCATAAAATTGCAAAATTGGAGGCAACCTTAAAAATCAGTCCTTCTGTGCTTCTTCCCAACATACCAGGTGCAAGAATCCCTACAACAATAGCCTTGTCAGAAGCTCATCCAGTTTCATTTGAGTATAATCACTAAAAAGACATTTCTTTTAGAATAAGAAAAATGCAAGAAAAAAAGTGTTTCCTCTTAGACTTTTCAATTTGATAAAGTATATCTGGAGTTATCATGGTTTAGTGGAAAGTTTGTTGAATATGATAAAACCCAACTTTGAATCTCAGTTCTTCCATTTACTATATGCCACTTGACCTTGTGGGTCTCTATTTTCTGTTCTGCAAAATGGTCTGATTGAACTAAATAATTTCTGAATTCTCTTCCAATTTTTATAATTTCATGACCTACAAAGTGAGGATAAGATACCCTTAAGGATTCTTCCTTCTTTAAATCTTTGTTCCTATAAAGAAAAATATCTAACAGGATTTTGAAATCTATTATTAGTAAGGAGGTAATTAGTAAATACATGGCTAATCTTTATATCTTCAAATCACCCATCCAGATGAACTATATCCTTGGATTAGTTTCTGTCATACTATTTTCTAATTTTCTCAACAATTTTTGTCACATAGCAAGTTTTTATCCTAGAAGTTGGGGGTCTTTGGATTTATCAAGCAATAGATTATCATAGGCATTGACTATTTATTGTGTCTTGTGAGCCTAACCCATTCTACCGATCAACTATTCTATTTTTTATCCAGTACCAAATGGTTTTGATGGGTGCTTTATAATATAGTTTTAAATCTGGTACAGCTAGGCAATCTTCATTTGCATTTTTTCATTAATTACCTTGAAATTCTTGACTTTTTGTTCTTTCAGCTGAACTTTGTTATTATTTTTTTAGCTCTGTAATTTCTTAGAAGTTTGATTGGCATGGCATTGAATAAATAGAATAATTTATGTGGAATTGTCATTTTATTATATTAACTTGTCCTAACCATGAGCACTTGATAGTCTTCCAATTGTTTAGATTTCCCTTTATATGTGTTGAAAGTGTTTTATATTTGTGTTCATGTAGTTCCTGACTTTGTCTTTGCAGGTAGACTTCCAAATATTTTATATTATCTACAATTATTTTAAATGGAATCTCTCTTTGAATCTCTTGCTGCAGGCCCTTGCTGGTAACATATAGAAATGCTGATGATTTATATGGATTTATTTTGTATGCTGCAACTTTCCTAAAGTTGGTAATGTTTTGCAGTATTTTAATTGATTCTCTAGAATTTTCTAAGTATGACATCATATCATTTACAAAAATTGTGTTTCCTCATTACTAATTCTAATTACTTTAATTACTTTTTTATTTTCTTATTAATAAAACTAACATTACTGATGTGATATTGAATAGTAATAGTGATAGTGGGCAAACTTGTTTCAACCCAGATCTTATTGGGAATGCTTCCAGTTTGTGCCCATTACATATGAAACTTGCTGATGGTTTTAAATAGATGCTACTGATCATTTTTAGGAAAATTCTATTTATTCATATGCCCTCTAGTGGTTTTAATAGGAATGGGTGTTGGATTTTGTCAAATGCTTTTTCTCCATGTATTGAGATAAATCATGTTTTCTGTCAGTTTGGTTATTGATATAGTCAATTATGCTGATAGTTTTCCTAATATTAAACCAGCCCTGCATTATTGATATAAATCCTACTTGGTCATGATGTATTAACTTGGGGATAACTTGTTGTAATCTCTTTGCTAATGTTTTATTTAAGATTTTTACATCAATATTTTTAGGGAAAATGGTCTATAATAATTTTCTTTTTCTGTTTTGACCATACCTAATTTAAATGTCAGAAAAATATCTGTGACATAAAAGGAATTTTGTAGGACTCCTTTCTTTATTTTTCCAAATAGTTTACATAGTATTGGAATTCATTGTTCTTTAAATGTTTGGTAGAATTCATTTGTGATTTAATCTGGCCCTGTAGACGTTTCTTAGGGAGTTAATTAAAAGCATGTTTAATTTCCTTCTCTAAAATGAGACTATTTAAATATTTTTCCTCCTCTGCTAATCTGGGCTATCTACATTTTTGTAAATGTCCATCCATTTCACTTAGATTATATGGTTTATTTACCATATGGTTTGGAAAAACAGTTCTTAATTATTGCTCTAAGTTTCTATCCATTGGTACAATGTTTATCCTTTTCATTTTTGACACTAGCTATTCTATTTTCTACTTTCTTTGTTCTAATCAAATTAACTAAAAGTTTATCTACTTTGTTGCTGTTTTTCTTTTAAAAAAAACAACAAAGTTTAGTCTTCTTTTAGTTCAAATTTTTTTATTTTAATTTTATTAATCTTGCTTTTCATTTTCAGAATTTCAAATTTGGTATTTAATTGGGGTATTTAAATTTGTTCTTTTTATAGTGATTTTTACTTGCACAATTCATTGATCTTTTTCTCTCTTTTTTTTCAAGTAAGCATCTAGAGATACAAAGTTTCCCATAAGAACTATTTTGGCTACATCTCATAGATTTTGGTATGTCTCATTATTGTCATTCTCTTGGATGAAATATTCATTGTTTCTATGATTTGCTGTTTTACCCACTCATGATTTAGGATTGGATTATTTAGTTTCCAATTAATTTTTGGTCTGTTTTCCATGGCCCTTTATTACATGCAATTTTTTTTTTCATCATGACCTAAAAAAAAAATTATTATTCCTGCCTTTCTTCATTTGATTTTGAGGGTTTAATGCCTTAATGCATGGCTGATTTTTGTAAGTTCCATGTAAACATGAGAAAAATATATTCCTTTCTGTCCCCATTAATTTTTGCAAACATATATGATATCTAACTTTTCTAAAATTCTATTTATCTCTTTAATTTATTTCTTGTTTATTTTGTGGTTCAAATTATCTAGATCTGATACAGCATTGTTGATATCCCCCATTAGTAAATTTTTGCTGTTTCTTTTTGTAACTCTCTTAACTTCTCCCCTAGGAATTTGGATTCTATACCACTTGATGCATATATGTTTACTAATGAAATTATTTCATTAATTATAGTACCCTTTAGCAAAATATAATTTCCTTTTTATCTCTTGTAATTAGTTTTATTTTTGCTTTTGCTTGATCTGAGATAAGGTTCACTACTCCTGCTTTTTTTTTAAACATCAGCTGAAGCATAATAGATTCTGCTATAGTCTTTGTCATTGCTCTGTATGTGTCACTCTGCTTTAAATATGTTTCTTATAAGCAATATATTGTAGGATTCTGGCTTTTAATCCAGTCTACTATCCACTTCATTTTTATGAGAGAATTCATCCCATTCACATTCACAGTTAAAATTACTACCTGTGTATTTTTCATCATTTTATTTTCCCCAAGTTATGCTTTTCTCTTTCATTTCCCCTTTCTCTCCTCCCCAGTTTTTGCTTCTTATCACCACATTCCTCAATCAGTCCTCTTTTCCCATGCATCCACCCTTTCTTAATTTTTTTCCTACTTCTGTTCTGCCTTCTATTCGTCTCCTCCTTTCCTTTCTGCTTTTGACTTCTACTTCTCTGTAGGGTGAAACCAGTTTTTCTTTCAAAATAAATATGTATTATATTCTTTTATTGAGCCAAATCTAATGAGATTAGACTTCACACAATTATCATGCCCTCCCTTCTTTCCTTCAATTATAATAGGTATTTTTGCCTCTTCATGTGATATAATTTTACCTCCCCTTACCTCTTCTTCCAGTACAATTCTTTTTCCTTCTCTAGGTTATTTATTGTATCATCACAATAAAGTCAAATTACTATACCCCCTTTAAGTATACCTCTAACAAAGATACATTTCTGAACATTTAACCTTTAAAAACATACTTATTTTTTCCATTTTTACTTTTTTATGCTTTTCTTGAGTTCTCTATTTGAATATCAAAATTTCTGTTCAGCTCTTTTCATTAAAAGTAATTGAAAATCACCCATTTTATTGAATGTTCATCTTTTTTGCCTGAAAGATAATGCTTAGTTTTGCTGGGTAGTTGATTCTTGGCTGCAGTCCAAGTTCCTTTGCCCTCTGGAAAATTATATTCTGGGCACTTCAATCCCTTAAAGTGGAAGTTGCTGATTCTAGAGTAATCCTGAATGTGGCTCCTCAATATTTAAATTGTTTCATTCTGGTTGCTTGCAGTATTTTCTCCTTGGTTTTATAATTCTCTCATTTGGGTACATGTTACTTGGAAATTCCATTTTGAGGGGCCTTTTTCAGGAGATGATCAGTGGATTTTTTTAATGACTATTTTACCCTCTGTTTTTAAGACATCAGGACAATTTTCCATCATTATTTCTTGACAGATTTTTGTCTGGACTCTTTTATTATAGTTTTCAGATAGTCCAATAATTCTTAGATTGTCTCTCCTGGATCTATTTTCCAGATCAGTTGTTTTCCAATGAAATATTTTTCATTCTCTTCTATTTTTTTTACTGATTTTTGGTATCTCATTGAGTCATTTAATTCTATGGTTTCAATTTTAATTTTTAGTAAATTATCTTCTTCAGTTAGCTTTTTTTTACCTCCTTTTAAATTTGGCTAACTGAATGTTTAAATGAGATGTTTTGTCCACTGCATCCCCCTCCATTTCATCAATTGTATTTTTAGGTAGTTGTTCTCAGCTTCCATCTCAATTTTGTTTTTAAGATATTATTTTCTTTTTACATTTCACCAAATCTTTTTTTTTTAAGGAGTGGTTTTCTTCAGACATTTTCTGTGTTTTCCAAACTCTCCTGCAAAGCTTTCATTTCCTTTTCCCATTTTTCTTCTAACTCTTTTAAGATCTTTTTTGAATTCCTCCAAAAGAGTCTTTTGAGTTGGAGACCAATTAATATCACCCTTTAAGGCTTCATATCCAGATGTTTTGCCTTTAGAGTCCTCAGGTTTGAGATCTGATTTTCCTTTTCAACATAATAGCTATTTATAGTCAGAGCTCTTTTTTGCTTTTTTGCTCATTTTTAATGGTTAAGGTCTGCTCTTAGGACAAAAGGGAAATTGTCCCAAACTCTCTCTATAGATGACAGTGGCTTTAGGCTGCCCTGGGACCAGTGCTGCTGGCTTCCTTCCCATACTGGGTAGGCATGGCCAAGTTTCACTTGTTATGCTGAAATTCAAGGGCCCACTATTTGTCTTCTGTAGTTGCATTGGAGATCTCACAACTAGTCTGTTGTTCTAGTGGTTTCTGATCTAGGGCAGAGTAGCTAATGCTATTTTACTTTTGCTAAGCATCACCCACTAAATTCCCATGGTGATCCATAAGCCTCTTCATGGGACCTCCCTGTGCTGTACCTATATTCAACCATTTCTGGTTGAAACATACCTTTTTTGAAGTTCTTTCAAAATACTTTTACTCAAAATTTGTTACACTCCAAGTATTTGTGGCTTCTGTCACTCCAAAACCCATTCAGATACTTAATCTGGTGTTAATTCTGAGGGAAGCCAGGAAGATCTCAGACAAATACCTATCTATTCTCTGCCATCTTGGCTCTACAAAACACTTTTCACAGAAATAAAGTCAGATCTAACCAATTGGCAAAATATTAAGTGCTCTTGGTTAGGTCCAGCTAATACAATAAAGATGACAATACCACCTAAACTAATGTATTTATTTAGTGCTATGCCAATCAGACTCCCCCCAAAATATTTTAATGACCTAGGAAAAATAACAACAAAATTCATCTTTCAAGGAATCTAATGAAAAAGAAAAAATCAAATGAAGGTGGCCTAGTTGTACCAGATCTAAAACTATATTATAAAGCAGTGGGGACCAAAACCATTTGGCATTGGCAAAGAAACAGAGTAGTTGAGCAGTGGAATAGGTTAGGTTCACAGGACAAAATAGTCAATAACTTTAATAACCTAGTGTTTGACAAAGCCACAGTCCCCAGTTTTGGGGAAAAGAATTCACTGTTTGACAAAAACTACTGGTAAAATTGGAAATCAGTATGGCAGAAACTTAGCATTGATCCACACTTAACACCATACACCAAGATAAGGTCAAAATGGGTTAATGATCTAGGCATAAAGAATAAAATTATAAATAAATTAGAAGAACATGGGATAGTTTACCTCTCAGACCTATAGAGGAGGAAAGAATTTGTGACCAAAGAAGAAGTAGAGATCATTATTGATCACAAAATAGAAAATTTTGATTCTATCAAATTGAAAAGCTTTTGTACAAAAAAAAAAAAAAAAAAAACTAATGAAGACAAGATTAGAAGGGAAACAATAAACTGGGAAAACATTTTCACTGTCAAAAGTTCTGATAAAGGCCACATTTCCAAAATATATAGAGAATTGACTCTAATTTATAAGAAATCAGGCCATTTTCCAAAATTGATAAATAGTCAACAGATATGAACAGACAATTTTCAGATAAAGAAATCTATTCTGTCTATATGAAAAGATGCTCCAAGTCATTATTAATTAGGGAAATGCAAGTTAAGACAATTCTGAGATACCACTACACATTGGCTAGAATAACAGGAAAAAATAATGCTGAATGTTGGAGGGGATGTGGGAAAACTGGGACACTGATACATTGTTGGTGGGATTGTGAATACATCCAGCCATTCTGGAGAGTGATTTGGAACTATGCTCAAAATGTTATCAAACTGTGCATACCTTTTGATCCAGAAGTGTTACTACTGGACTTATATCCCAAAGAGATCTTAAAGAAGGGAAAGGGACCTGTATATGCAAAAATGTTTGTCACAGGCTTCTTTGTAGTGATTAGAAACTGGAAACTGAGTGGATGCCCATCAATTAAAGAATGACTGAATAAATTTTGGTATGTGAATATTATGGAATATTATTTTTCTGTAAGAAATGACCAGCAAAATTATTTCAGAAAGGCCTGGAAAGATTTTTACATGAACTGATGCTGAGTGAAATGATCAGGACCAGGAGATCATTATATACTTCAACAACAATACTATATGATGATCATTTCTGATGGACGTGAAGAGAGCCACATCTTCAACAATGAGATGAACCAAATCAGTTCCATTTATTCAATAATAAATAGAACCAGCTATTCCCAGTGAAAGAACTCAGGGAAACGAGTGTGAACCATTCCATAGCATTTCCAATACTCTATTTTTGTCTGCTTGCATTTTTTATTTCCTTCTCGGGTTAATTTTACAGTATTTCAAAGTCCAATTCTTCTTGTGCAGCAAAATAACTGTATAGATATGTATACATATATTGTTTTTGACATATACTTTAACATACTTAACATGTATTGGTCTACTTGACATCTGGGGAAAGGGGTGAGGAAATGAGGGGGTGGAAATTGGAACAGAAGGTTTTGCAAGGGTCAATGTTGAAAAATTACTCATGCATATATGTTGTAAATAAAAAGCTATAATAAAAAAGTAGAAATTAAAAATAATAATAATAAAATAAAAACATTAATACTAAAAAAAAGTTCAGGGATGATGAAAGAGGATTCTTAGGACTTGGAAAGAACTAATGATGTTAGAAATTATGAGCTAGTGAACTTGAATTTAATTCCTAGAACAATTATGGAATATATTATTAAAAGCTTGTTTTCTGAATAAAAAGTAAGGAGACAATGGCAAGAAGTAATATGGCTTTGTTAAGGAAAAATTGTGCCAGTCTACCTCATTAACATATTGACTAGACTGTCAGGTTTAGGAAATGCTCTTGATTTTATTTGATTTCACCAAACCACTCAATAAAACTTTAAAACTGTCCTTGTTGACAAACTATACATAGATAGATTTGAAAATGATTGAACAGAGATTAAAGCATTATCACTAAGAGCTCAGTGTCAGTTGGGAAATATGACAAAAATCTGTTTGTCTTATTATGAAATTCAATATTTTAGTATACATATTATGCTTAAAATTAGAGATGACAGAAAAATTTGAGGGACAACTCCCAGAAAATACCATAAATTTAGAATAAAATATCTCCTAAGATCTGAACAATGCAATAAAATTGGATTTAATAGAAATAAATATAAAGTACTACACTCATATTTTACTCCCTACTATACTGGTACTAACAGTAGTGGGACTAATACTGCATTTAATCTACTTCACTTGGATAAAATAGTGGAAGCATGCTATGGAATTCATGTTAAAAATTAAAAGACCTTGAAGTTTTGAAAGACTACATGGTCTTTATGATACAACAGCCTACAAACGCAATGTGATCTTAAATTACATTAGGAAAGTTATTGTGAACAGGAGAGGTGATCATCCTTCTGGGCTCTTACTTGCTCAGACCATTTATTGCATAGTGTTTCAGGTGTGGATCACACATTTCAAAAATGTCTATGACAGACTGACAAGCAATCAGAGGACAGAAACCAAGAAAGTTAGATAATTATTTGAGAATCCAGTATGTCCTGAAATGGACTTGATAGTTTTCTTGTTCTGCTGTGTCCCAGAGAACAGAATTAGTTTAAAAAGATGGTGTTGCTAGTATTTAGTGGTTGCTGGTGCTGGTCCTGGGTATTATTATTGTTATGACATGTGAACATTTTGTCTAGTAACATTTTGATTAGATACAGCATTGTCAAGGAGTCCATTGTAGATATTGCCTATGTTCTCAACTTTTGTAATTCTGGATCCACTTCACTAAATAAATCCAGAGAAATAGGAAAATAACATTTAGGAATTAGAAGAATTACCAGAGACCTGCTAGGTCAGAAGTATCAAAGTCATTGCCTATAATACTCCCAAGTAGGTCTGAGATCAAAATCTATTTGGGAAATATTTAACAAAATAAGTAAAAATATAATAAAAATAATATTTTATTGTGGTTTTTAAACTCAACATTCAGCCATCAGGGAATTCTTATGTTTGGCTGAGTGGGTCCTACTTCTCTTTAAATTTGGTAACCCTTCATCTAAAAACGAAGTTAGGAACTGCATTCCACCTCTACAAAGTTCCAGCACTGCAGAAAAAAACCTGTCTCTCTTCATAAAAAATAATCATCTGCCAGGGATGAAATGTTGCATGAGAGGAAAACAGGCTTATGGATTTTGTACTGAAAGAGCTTGCAGATGTCATTTAGCTTAGCTCAACTATTAATTTTTTAATAAGTATCCTGACTTGGAGAGACTTACAGGAACTGATGCTGAGTGAAATGAGCAGGGCCAGGAGATCATTATGTACTTCAACAACAATACTATAGGATGATCAATTTTGATGACCTGGCATCCTCAGCAAAGAGATGAACCTAATCAGTTTCAATGGAGCAGTAATGAACTGAACCAGCTATGCCCAGGGAAAAAACTCTGGGAGATGACTAAGAACCATTACATTGAATTCCCAATCCCTATATTTTTGCCTGCCTGCATTTTGGATTTCCTTCACAGGCTAATTGTACAATATTTCAGAGTCCAACTCTTTTTGTGAAGCAAAATAATGGTTTGGTCATATATACTTATTGTGTATCTAATTTATACTTTAATATATTTAACATCTACTGGTCATCCTGTCATCTAGGGGAGGGTGTGGAGGGAAGGAGGGGAAAAATTAGAACAAAAGGTTTGGCAATTGTCAATGCTGTAAAATTACCCATACATATAACTTGTAAATAAAAAGCTATTTAGAGAGAGAGAGAGAGAGAGAGAGAGAGAGAGAGAGAAATGAAGCCTAAAAATAAATAAATAAATATGTATCTTGAGACTCAGAGAACTTATGTGACTTGTCCAAAACAACACAATTCTTAAGTAACAAAGGTTGGATTTGAATCCATATCGTCTAACTCAGCATCAATTCTATTTCCACTGTACTTTTCCCACATAATCAAGAACTCAGTTCATTTTTTTTAAATGAAGCTATGCAAGATAAAATGAATGCCATATGCTGCTGTTATTGTTGTTATTTTAAAAGGCGCCAAAGAGTACTGAAATCCCTAGTGAGAAATAGGACTACCAAGCACATTCCTGAATAATTCTCATGAGGGAAGACTTTAAGTAGAAAAGCTTATCAATCAAATTAAAAAGACATATGTTTCACAGGGGCAAAGATGTGAGGTAACTTAGACAAAAGCATATTTTCCACCCATAAATCACTATGTGCATTTTTTCCATAATCCAATAAGAATTTCCAGCTTGCTTAAATGGAACTTTCATCAGCCAACAAACAACAAACACAGTGAAAACCCTTTCAAACATGTCAATCTATTCTTGTTTTTACAGAGAAAAGCATTGCAATACCACTGATGATTTCTAAAGAAGTCCCACTGACTAAATGTCAAGAAGCCAATCCTGAACCATGTGCCTTTGAAATCTCCTGTTGGTATTGAACAATCAGGAAAGGGGCAAATCGGTATTAGATATCTTAGTGCACTAATTCTTAGTGCTATGTACACATTTAGCTGGAGATCAAAAACGGGATATTTTTGCTTGCTTCTAAATTGGTGTTGATGAATAATTGGATGAGAGTGAAGACAAGGAGTTACAGTGAGACAGCCCAAAGTTCCAAATATGGACACACATTATACAAAGGGGAAATAGTCCTATGGACGATTTCTTAAGAAGGAAGGTGAAACATCTATGGTCTGTTGCACCAGAAATGGAAATGACTCCAAAGACAATACAATAGAATCATGACTTACTAATATGAACTAAAAAGAAATTGAAACCTCAGCTTTCAAACAATATCAACTTTATTATTCTTTCAAATGGAAAATGTTAGATGAAAAAGAAACTTAAATAGTCCTGGATTTGGATATAATCCGAGGAGAAAAGAGGTAAAGACAGGTTTATGAGCATATGGTATGTTCTGGAAACATTGGAAGTAGTTTGACTGGCTTAAACATTTCATGTAGGGAATATTAGAAAATATGCCTGGAAAAGTAGAATATGCTTAGATCATGGAGAACTTTGAATCAGCCACCTGTTAAATATAAACATTAGGTTGAACTGTCTAAGCATCCATCTCAGAAATACAACTAAGTCTGGCCAGTCAAAATATTCAGAGTTGTCTCATTCCCAAAATGTCTTTATAAATCATCAGCATATTTTGCACTCATCTGCCATACACATGTCCTTTTTTATACAATTTATTGATACTAAATAACTAATTCATTTTTAACATGTGTTGAATTCAGCTTCTTTTCCCCCAGTACATCACTTTATAAGGCACATGTTGATTGTGGTTGATTGGTTGATTATAGCTAACAATTTGGCAATCTGTCTTGAGTGCTGTCCAAGGCATTTTAGATAGCCAAGTATAAAAAATACTATATCACAATGCACTTTCTTAGTATGAACTCCCAGGTTCCAAAGCATACTAGTTCTTTGAAGATATTGACTGTATGTTTAATCACATTGAAATAAAGCATTAAGACAATTATCTGTATTATTTAAGATGTAGAAGCACTACTATATCGATTAATTAGATATTTCACATTATCATAATTTTGTGGTTTAAATGATCCAAATTACTCTCCCTTTTCTTCACTTTATTTGTCATGTGCATATATATGTCAGAACACGTCATTTCAAACCCTTCAGATTACCCTGTAATACAATATGTCCAGGAAGTACTGTTGTTAGTAGCACTTGCCACAATCAATGAAGCAGAAAAGTTGATTTATTAGACAAAAATAAATTAACTGCCATCAACAATTCTATTGTTTTATCTGTAAATTGAGGTAGCCAAAAATTTTGGTCCTTTGAGAAAAACTATAGGCAGCATACAAAATTATAGGAAACTTGAACATCCAGTGTAGCCTACTGTAATTTGAAGGCATTTTGGAACAAGAGCGTTTGGGGAATTTGAAAACCTAATTAGCTTTCTGTATATAATTTGTTTATGCTACCCTTATTTGGTACATTTGTTTACATGTGTTTATTGATAAAAGACACCTGCAATACTTTGTCCTTTAAATTGTTTGAGTTCTGAAATAAAACCACTCTAGCTCAAAATAAATTGGAAAAACTTTTTTAAAATTCAGTTTTCCTGGGGTGAAAAGAGTTTTTAGCCAAGCTGAGAGTTTGGGAAAGTCAGAGATAGGGTCTTAATCACAGCAGATCAACAACTTAGACCCTCAGACCTAACTCAGTAGCAAAAAAAAAAAAAAAAAAAAACCAGTATGTCAATCCACTGTCCCAGCTTGGAAGGCAAATTCTTGGAAACCTAGAATTTCCTGGAAATTTCTGGGAAAAAAACTGGAAAAAACAGATAAAGCTAACCAACTTCAAGCCCAAGGAGCCCTGATATTCAAAGTCAAGGTTTAGATATGTACAGGAAGCTTGGGATAACACCTTTTTTTATCCAAGGAGCAGTGCTAAATCATAAAAGTAAGAAAAAAAGAAATATCAAAAGAAAAGGAAAGAAAATGAGCAGTAAAGAGAAAAAAGCATTGACCACAAGCACAATGGTGACAGGAAAGACCAAAACACCAACTCAGACAAGAACTGAATATCTACAAAGGAAATCTCAAAGATGAATTAGTCGCAAGACCAAAGAGGTTTCTTGGAAGTGTTCATGAAAAACTTTTTTAAAATTTATTTTAATATATATTGTTTTATGAATCATATTGGAGGGAAAGAGAATCAGAACAAAAGGGAAAAATCCTGGAAGAGAGAAAAAAACAAAATAGAAATGAACATAGTGTATGATGATTTACATTGAATATACATAGTTCATTTTCTGCATGAAGATAGCATTTTCTGTCCAAAGTCTATTGGGATTGCTTTGTAGTTGGAATTTGCTTTTACTGAATCATGGAGAAGAAGAAAAAAAAAGATGGCAGGAAATACTTAATTAGTAATTTTAACTGTAGATGTGAATGGGGTGAACTCTCCCATAAAATGCAAGTGAAGAGCAGACTGGATTGAAAGCCAGAATCCTACAATATGTTGTTAAAAAGAAACATATTTAAAGCACAACAATACACACAGAGTAAAGGTAAAAAACTGGAACATAATCTATTATTCTTCAAGTGAAGTAAAAAAAAAAAAAAAACAGGGGTAGCATTCTGATCTCAGATTAAGCAAAAGCAAAAATTGATCTAATTAAATGAGATAAGGAAAGAAAGTATATCTTGCTAAAGGATACCATAGATAATGAAGCAAAATTAAGAGTTAGTTTTATGAAAAAATAGATAAACTTTAAGTTAATTTTAGTAGAAAAAGGAAAGAGAAAAATCAAATTGTTAATCTCAAAAATGAAATGGGAAAACTTTCCACCAATGTAGAGGAAATTAGAGCAATAGTCAGAAATTACTTTGCCCAACTTTATGTCAATAAATTTGATAACCCAAGTAAAATGGGTAAATACCTAAAAAAAATAAAGATTGCCCAAATTAACAGAAGAGGAAATAAATTACTTAAACAGTTTCATTTTAGAAAATAGAACAAGCTATTTATCTACTCAATAAGAAAAATTCCCCAGGACCACAAGAGTTTACATATGAATTCTACCAAAAAATTAAAAAACAATTAACTCCAATACTATATAAATTATTTGAAAAAAATACAGAATGAAGTACTCCTATCTAAGTCCTTTTATGGTACAGACATGATGCTG
Organism: Antechinus flavipes; assembly: GCF_016432865.1. NCBI lineage: Eukaryota > Metazoa > Chordata > Mammalia > Dasyuromorphia > Dasyuridae > Antechinus > Antechinus flavipes. The sequence continues at coordinate 362,009,890 of NC_067401.1, forward strand.
ATACATAAACCAGGTAGGACAAAAAACAAAGAAAGAAAATTGTAGACCAACTTTCCTGAGGAATATTGATGCAAAAATCTTAAATAAAATATTAGCAAAGAGATTACAGAAAATAATCTCCAAGATAATACATAATGACCAAGTAGAGTTTATGCCAGAAATGAAAACCTAGTTCAATGTTAGGAAAATTATTAGCATAATTGATTTTATCAATAACCAAAATAACAAAAAAATGACTATTTCAATAAATGCAAAAAAAAAATTTGATAAAATCCAAAAGTAGAGAGAATAAAAATAAATGAATTTTCCTTAAAATAGTCATTAGCATGTATTTCAAACTATCAGCAAAAATCATGTATAATGGGGATGAACTTCAACCATTCCCAATAAGATCAGGGGTAAAACAAGATTGCCCATTATCAACATTACTATTCAATATTGTATTAGAAATGCTAGTTTTGGCAATAAGAGAAGAAAAAGAGATTAAAGGAATTAGAGTAGGTAATGAGGAAACCAAATTACCACTCTTTTCAGATGATATGATGGTGTACTTAGAGAACCCAAAAGATTCTAAAAAGCTATTAGAAGTAATCCACAACTTTAGCAAAGTTGCAGGATACAAAATAAATCCACATAAATCATCAGCATGTTTATACATCACTAACAAAATCAAACAGAAAGAGATACAAAGAAAAATTTCATTAAAAATAACTGTCAATAGTATAAAATATATGAGAATCTATCTGCCAAGGGAAAGACAGGACCTATGTGAGCAAAACTACAAAACGCTTTCTATACAAATAAAGTCAGATCTAAGCAATTGGAAAAATATCAAGTGCTCTTGGATAAGTCATTTGAATATAATAAAGATGACAAAACTATCTAAACTAATCTATTTATTTAGTGCTATACCAATCAAACTTCCAAGAAATTATTTTACTCATCTAGAAAAAATAACAACAAAATTCATCTGGAAGAACAAAAAGTCAAGAATTTCAATGGAATTAATGAGGAAAAAAGCAAATGAAGGTAGCCTAGGTGTACCAGATCTACAACTATGTTATACCAGCAGTCATCAAACCATCCGGTACTAAGAAATAGTTGGCCAGTTGAATAGGTTAGGTTCATCGCATAAAATAGTCAATAACTATAGTAATCTAGTATTTGACAAACCAAAAGACTCCAGATATTGGGATAAGAATTCACTATTTGACAAAAACTGCTGGGAAAATTGGAATGTAGTATGGCAGAAACTAGGCATTGACCCACACACATCTAACACTATATATAAAGATAAGGTCAAAATGCGTTCATGATCTAGACGTAAAGAATGATATTATAAACAACTAGAAGAACATAAGATAGTTTACCTCTCTGATCTGTGGAGGAGAAGGAATTTGAGATAAAAAAAACTAGAGATTTTTATTGATCACAAAATAGATAATTTTGATTATATTAAGTTAAAAAGTTTTTGTACAAACAAAACTAATGCAGACAAGTTTAAAAGGGAGCAATGTTGGAATCCTTACTAACTGCTAACTAATTAGAGTTGATCTAATCTTACAAGAAGATGTTTTGGGCAGAACCTGAAACAAGGTACTAAGTACAACTAATTAATACAAGGCTTATGTTAACACCTTTACTCATTCAAAAGTCCACAAGTATGCTAGCTTCACAAAGTACACTTTCTAACTTCAAGGGAGTCCACACCTCCCTTAAAGCTCGTTGGGACAGAGAGCACTATGGGAGAAAACCCATAATCCCATTCTCTCAGAAGAGTCAGATAAAAGGCCACCGATGAGGGCTCTATGGCAGAATACATTTTTTCCTCTTGGCTGGCTGGTGGCAGACGAAGAGTTTACAGAGGAAGAAGCTACGAGTGGAGAGTTCAGTGGACAACCAGATTCACCTTCATCTCACACCACTGTAGTTGGTGCCTGGGCTCCCCAGAAGGATACAAGAGAGACATTCCATCTCTGTGTTGATTGGAGGCTGAAGAAAGCAGAGGCAGAGGCTGAAGGACAGAACCTTTGGATTTAGAGATATTCGGAGGGCTCTAAGCCTCTAAGCCCTGTGTTTTGAGAAGAACAAGAACTCCAACATTTGAACTCATAACAGAGCAATATATTGAGAAAACACTTTTACATTCAAACATTCTGATAAAGTCCTCATTTCTAAAATATATAGAGAATTGGCCCAAATTTTTAAGAATTCAAGCCATTCTTCAATTGATAAATGGTCAAAGGATATAAACAGACCATTTTGAGATGAAGAAATTGAAACGACTTCACTTCATATGAAAAGATGCTCCAAATCAATATTGATCAGAGAAATGCAAATTAAGACAACTCTGAGATACCATTACACATATCTCTGATTGGCTAAGATAAATGTTGGAGGGAAGGAGGGAAAACTGGGACACTGACACATTGTTTTTATTTTTTAAATAGCTTTTTATTTACAAGTTATATGTTTGGGTAATTTTACAGCATTGACAATTGCCAAACCATTTGTTCCAATTTTTCTCCTCCTTCCCCTCACCCCCTCCCCTAGATGGCAGGATGACCAGTAGATGTTAAATATATTAAAGTATAAATTATATACGCAATAAGTATACATGACCAAACCATTATTTTGCTGATCAAAAAGAATCGTATTCTGAAATATTGTACAATTAGCCTGTGAAGGAAATCCAAAAATGCAGGCAGGCAAAAATATAGGGATTGGGAATTCAATGTAATGGTCCTCAGTCATCTCCCAGAGTTCTTTTGCTAGGTGTAGCTGGTTCAGTTCATCACTGCTCCATTGGAACTGATTTGGTTCATCTCATTGCTGATGATGGCCAGGTCCATCAGAATTGATCATCATATAGTATTGTTGTTAAGTATATAATGATCTCCTGGCCCTGCTCGTTTCACTCAGCAACTGATACATTGTTGATGGAGTTATGAATTGAGTCAACCATTGTAAGACAAGTTATGCCCAAAGGGCTATCAAACTATATATAACCTTTGACCCACAAAGTTTCTACTGGGCTTATATCACAGAGATCTTAAAGGATGGAAAGGGATCCACATGTGTAAAAATGTTTATGGCAGCCCTTTTTGTAGTGGCAAGAAACTGGAAATTGAATGGATACCCACCAATTGGAAAATGGCTGAATAAATTATAGTATATGAATATTTTGGAATATTATCATTCTGTAAGAAATGAACAGCAGGATGATTTCAGAGAGGCCTGAAGAGACTTACATGAACTGATACTAAGTGAAATAAGCAGAACTAGAAAATCATCATACACAGCAACAACGAGATTATAAGATGATTATTTGTGATGGATGTGGCTTCCTCAACTATGAGATGATTCAAACCAGTTCCAATTGTTCAGTTATGAAGAGAGCCTTCTATACCTAGAGGAGGACTATGAGAACAACATAGCATTTTCACTCTTTCTGTTGTTGTTTATTTGAATTTTGTTTTCTTTTTCAGTTTTTTTTTCCTTGATCTGCTTTTTCTTATGCAGGAAGATAACTGTATAAATATGTAAACATATATTGGATTTAACATATGTTTTAACATATTTAACATATATTGGACTACCTGCCATCCAGGGAAGGGGTTGGGGGGAAGGAGGGGAAAATTTGGAATAGAAGACTCTGCAAGGGTCAATGTTGAAAAATGACCTATACATATGTTTTGTAAATAAAATGCTTTTTAAAAATTGTTCTTTTTATAGCTTTTTATGTGCATGAAAAATTCATTTATCTTCTCTCTATTTTATGTATGTAAGCATCTTGAAATATTAAACTTCACCTAAAAACTGCTTTAACTGCATCCTATCAGTTTTGGTATTTTTATCTTATTATTGTTATTCTCTTGAATAAAATCCTCAATTGTATCTAAGATTTGTTATTTCACCCACTCATTCTTTAGCATCAGAATGTTTAGTTTTCGATTAATTTTTGGTTTATTTTTCCTCTGTATCTTTATTACATGTAATTTTATTGCATTGTGATCTGAAAAAGATATGTTTACTATTTTTTTTCTTTCTCAATTTGATTTTGAGTTTTTTATGCCTTAATACATGGTCAATTTTTGTGTAGTCCCCATGTGCCACCAAGAAAAAAATATATTCTTTTCTGTCTCCATTCAATTTTCTCCAAAGGCCTATCATACCTAAGTTTTCTAAAATTCTATTCGTCTCTTAACTTCTTTCTTATATATTTTGAGGTTCAATTTATTTAGTTCTGAGATCCCCCACTAGTACAGTTTTGCCATATAATTCCACTTGCAGCTCTCTTAATTTCTGGTTTAAGAATTTAGACACTATACCATTTGGTGCATATTTATTTAGTATTGATATTACTTCATTATCTATGATACTTTTTATCACTTATAGCTTCCTTCCTTATCTTATGTCTTTTAATTAGAACTATTTGGGCTTTTGCTTGATCTGAGATCCGTATCACTACCCTGATTTTTTTTTTTACTTCAGCTGAAGCATAATAGATTCTGTCTAGCCTTTTACCTTTACTCTGTATGTATCACTCTGCTTTAAATGTGTTTCTAGTAAACAGCATATTGTAGGATTCTGACTTTTTAATCCAGTCTGCTATCTGCTTCCATTTTGTGAGGGAGTTCATCCCTTTCGGATTAACAGTTAAAATTACTAATTGTATTTCCTTCCATCTTATTTCCCCCAAGTCATACTTTTCCCTTTCCTTTCCTCTTTCCCTTCCTACATCTTTATAGGGTGAGAAATGTTTCTCTGTGAAGATAAATATGTCTGATATTCTCTCTTTGAGACAAATCTGATGACAGTCACATTTATAAAATTCTTATTCCCTTACCTTCATTCCCTCAAATGTAATAGGTATTTTTGCCTCCTAATGAGGTGTGTTTTATGCCATTTACTTCCATTTTTCTGTTTTTCCAGTAGAATCTTCTTACCCCATCTAGTTTCTTTTTTTATATCATCAAAATAAAATTAAATTACAGCTGCATACCAATAAGAGAGATACACTTCTTAAGAGTTACACCCCATATAGGGATGTAAGCTTTTTAACTTTTAAAAGAAACCATTTTTTTCTTTCCTTTTTATTTTTTTAATATTTCTCTTGAGTTACATTTTTGAAGATCAAATTTTCTGTTCAACTCTGGTCTTTTCATCAGAAATAAATGAAAGTCACTTGTGTCATTGAATGTCCATCTTTTTCCCTGAAAAAATAATGCTTCATTTTGCTTTATAGTTGATTCTTGGCTGTAATCCAAGTTTCCTTGTTTTTGAGAATATCAGATTTCAGATCTGTTGAACTTTTAAAGAGGAAGTTGCTAAGTCTTGGTAATACTGATTTTGGCTCCTCAATATATGAATTGTTTCTTTCTGGCTGCTTGCAATATTTTTTTCTTTGAGCTGATAGTTGTGGAATTAAGTTATGCTTTTTTGTAGAGTTTTCATTCTTTCAAAAAGTGATCAGTAAATTCTTTCAATGGGTATTTTACCCTCTGGTTCTAGGACATCAGGGCAGTTTTTCTTGATTATTTCCTGAAAGATGGTTTCTAGGCTCTTTTTTTCATCATGGTTTTCAGGAAGTCCAATAATTCCTACATTATGTTTTATGTTTCTATTTTCCATGTAAGTAAATTTTTCAGTTGAGGTATTTTACATTTTCTTCTATTTTTTTTTCATTTTTTTTTGGTTTTGTTTGACTGATTCTTCATGTCCCAGTGAGTCATTCACTTCCATTTGTTCAATTCTAACTTTTAGTGAATTAATTTCTTTTATTTCCTTTTGCATTTGGCCAATTGAACTTTTAACTGAGTTGCTTTGTTCATTAGAATTGTTTTCCATTTCGCAAATTCTGTTTTTCAATGAGTTGATTTCTTTTTCAAATCTATTTTGTAAGAACTTATATGCTTTTTCCATTTCATCAAATCTATTTTGTTAGGAGTATATGATTTTTCCATTTTACTAAATCTATTTTCTAAGGATTTTTCTACAGATAATATCTGTTTCCTTTTCCAAACTTTTCTGCAAAGTTTTCATTTCCTTTTCCCATTTTTCTAACTTCATTTTAAGTTCCTTTTTGAATTCTTCTAAGAGAGCCTTGTAACTAATTCATATTACTCTTTAAGACTTCAAATGGAAATTCTTTGCATTCAGTGTCTTCAGAGTTTGAGGTGCATTCTCTTTCTTCATAAAAACTGTCTGTGGTCAGAGTTCTTTTTTGCCTTTTTTGCAATTTTTTTCAAGATTGAGGTCTGCTCTTAAAAGCAAAAGAGATATCATCCTAAGTTTCCTCTACAGACCATAGTGGCTTTATGCTGCCCTGGGTCCAGTGCTGCTGACTCCTTCCCTGTACTGGATGTGTATGGCCAACTCTAGCATTATTCTGGGGTTCAGAGGGTCACTATTTGCCTCTTGTATTTGCATTAGATGTCTCATAAATAATCTGCTGATCCACTGGCTTCTGAAACAAGATAGGTTAGTCAATGCTGCTGTATTTTGGCTAAGAGCCTTCAGTTATTCCCTGGGTTCCTGAACTGCCCCTCCACTCAACCACCTCTCTTACCATGCTTGACTGAAACAGACATTTTCTGAGGTTCTCCCAGAATATCTTCTGCTAGAAATTTGTTACACTCCAAATGTCTGTGGGTTATGTTACTGCAAAAACCTCTTCAGAAATATGATCTGATGTTGATCTGAGGGATGCCAGGAAGAGCTCAGATATAAAGACTGCCTACTCTAGGCCATCTTGGCTCTGCTCCACTTTTTTTTTTCTTTTCACCCTGTCCCTCCTCAACTGTGTTTTGCTTTTGATCACTGCTTACCTCAATCTGCACTTCCTTCTAAATGCACCAGTTGTTCTTTACTTTTTACCCTCCTGTAGAGGGCTGAAACTCTTGAGCTGTTGCACTGATGTCAGTTCAAGCACTTAGGGCTAATTATTCTATGGGCATATGCTTGGAAAATGGTCCTACCCACTATCCTGTGTTGACTCAATGATTGGTGTATACAGAGGATTATAGGAGGGACTAGGGGATGGAGTAAGACTAGCCAGAGTCACTTTGGCCAGAGAAGAGGGAGAAGATGGTTGCGGGAATTCTGCTTCCATCTTATTCAATCCTGCATCTAAAGACCAAGAATAAAGACTAAGGACTTTTGCTTATCCTGACTCCAGCTGATCCTGGGGTGTCCTGAATGCTAGCGCGGTCATCACATTGGCACCCTAGCATGGGGCCCAAGGACCCTAACTTCACTGAAGAAGTCTCCAGTGACCAGTGAGTATTTAAATAGACAAACAGGGAACTTACTTTGTTAAGGGCTAAACTAGTAACCTTTTCTAGCTGAAATGGGTCAGATATTGGGAAAAGATTCTCCCCCAGCCCCAGCCCCAGCCCCAGCTCCACACTCACCCCTGCCTCGGGCAGGCACTATAGAAAGCATATTTAAGCTGATGAAGGGACAAGGATTAATTGTAACTTGGTTGCAGATTGCTATTCTGTTGGGTACATTAGAACACATATCCCCTTGGTTCTTAAAGGAAGAAGAGATAGGGCTAGATAATTTAATGCAACTAGGACAACAATTATGCAAATACTACAATGATAAAAGTCCTAGTTCAATTTCCAAGGAGACATTCTATACATACAACATAATACAATTGGCCTTAAAGAATCCTGCAAGTTATAGAAAAAAGAAAAATTCTAAAAAAGGCCAGATGAGGAAGTATGAGAAAAATGAGGAGGAACAAAGGAGGGATTAAAAGTGATATCACCAGAGGGCATGGGGAGTTAAGTGAGGATGAAGAGCGGGATGAAGAGCATGGTGATTCTCGCTCTCACAAAGCCGCTTCAATCCCGCCTAAACCAGAACTAGTTTTTGACATGCCCCCATCAACTTCACCTTCTGGGATGGAGGGGGAGGAGTAGTAGGAGAGGAGTAGTAGGAGAGGCAGTGACACCACCAGCGCCCCACCCCAATCACCCCCTCATATAACTAGATAGCAAAAGGCAGTACTTAAAGCCACCAAAGAAGGCCAGAATTTAAGTGATTTGCAACTGGAAATGTATCCAGTGATTAAACAGTTTGACTCTTCAGGTCAAGAAAGTCTAAGATATGTACCTTTTGATATAGAAATCCTCAAAGACCTGAAAAAGGCTTGCTCTCTTTATGGGGCTACATCAGCTTATGTTAAGATGTTATTACAGAATTTGGCTTATGAAGTCTTAAACCCTAGGCACTGGAAATCTACAGCAAGGACATGCTTAGAACCTGGACAAAACTAATATAGTGAGCTCTGTAGGATACAAGCCCAACAAAATAGTCATAGTGGAGTTAATCCTCCAATCACCTGTGACCAACAAACAGGTGTAGGTTCTTATGCAGAAATTTCAGTACAGATTAATTACCCCTAAGCAGCTGCTGCTGATATCAAAGCATGGACTTCACTCCTCAATAAAAACAACAAGGGTGAAGCCTTCACAAAAATAACACAAGGGCCAAATGAACCCATTGCTGATTTTGTGGGACATTTGCAGACAGCCATTGTACGAACTGATGGTGAAAATGCAGTAACAGACATTATGATAAGCCAACTTGCTAAAGAAAATGCTAATGAGGTTTATAGAAGAATTATACTAGAACTATGCAAGGATGCTCCTTTAGAAGAGATCATAAGATGCTGTGCCACACTGGACACAAATGCCTTTTATAGCCAGGCTATGATGTAGACTTCCAAAAATCCAAACACAGAAAGACAGGGCCCTTTTTGGCAAGGGACTTCCAGAGAGACTCTTCAGTGCCTTCAATGTGGTAAAGTAGGGTATCTGAAAGCTCAATGTTGGCATAGAGACAGAGTGAGAAAACAGGATGGGAGAACAAGACCCAGTACCCCATATCCAAAATGCAATAGAGGCTTCCATTGGGCCTCAGAATGTAGACTGATTCAGGGAAATGGGATGAGGGGCCCAGGGCCAAAATAAATATATATATATATATATATATATATATATATGTGGGGCATGATGGCAATCGATGCTACACCAAGAGAGTGCCTAGAAGTTCAGTACCCAGACATGACCAATCAGCCAAGAAGCCATATAAGGAGAGAAGGGGATTACACAATCAACCATCCAGAAAGCAAGCTGATGGGAGAAAGGGATTACAATTGGGGAAAATAGAGTTATATGCAGCTGGGACAACTGAGATACCCCCTGGAGATGTTAAATCTGTTCCTCTCCAGCCTATGAATCTTTTGCCTCAGGCACAGTAGGCTTGACCATTTCACCTCCTGAGAACACTTACAAAACAAAGTCCATCCACACACTGATGTGGGAAACTGGGGAATGTGTAGATGATATCCCAGTCACTAATGGTAGACAATGTGTGACTTATCAACCAGAAGAAGTAGTAGCATCAAGTTTACTGACACAGACTCCTAGTAAGCAATCTGGTGATAGTCGCTCAGATTCTGACTCCAAGCAACAAAATCCAGGAATATACTTAACAGCAGCTGTGACAGCTGACTGACCTATACTCACTATCTATATAAATAGCATACTATTAGAAGGATTGGTAGACACAGGTGCAGATCGTACAGTCATTAGAGGTGCCAAGTGGCCCAGTCACTGGCTAAAGAATAAGGCAGACACCTACATGTCTGGCATAGGGGGATCAATAGAAGCTGAAGTTAGTGCTGCCCCTTTGAGATGGATATTTGAAGGTGAAACAGGAGTTTTTATTCCTTTTATAGTTGAAAAAATCTCCATCAATGTGTGGGGAAGAGACATTTTATAACAATTAGAATTAGAAATGAGTACTTCGGTTTTTTAGATGGGGCTGCTGTTAAAGGCCTGCCAACACTTTCACCTGTTCTTATCTAATGGAAAACTGATATACCAGTGTGGATAGAACAGTGGTCCTTAGGTAGCAATAAAATTCAGGAGCAACTTGACCAAGGACACTTACAACCTTCTCTAAGTCCTTGGAATTCCCCAGTATTTGTTGTAAGAAAGAAATCTGGAAAATGGAGGATGTTGACTGATTTAAGAAAGGTAAATGAACAGATGGAAACTATGGGAACTCTTCAGCCTGGGCTTCCATCTCCTACTCATATGCCTGCAGGAGTGCTCAAACTACGGCCCGCGGGCCAGATGCAGCAGTTGAGGATGTTTATCCCCCTCACCCAGGGCTATGAAATTTCTTTATTTAAAGGCCCACAAAACAAAGTTTCTGTTTTTACTATAGTCCGGCCCTCCAACAGTCTCAGGGACAGTGAACTGGCCCCCTATTTAAAAAGTTTGAGGACCCTTGGTCTAGAGAATGGCCTCTTTGTGTTATAGATATTAAGGATTGTTTCTATTCTATCCCTCTAGCTAAGGAGGATATGAAAAGATTTGTCTTTTCAGTGCCCAGCATTAACTTAGCTGAGCCTTATAAAAAATATGAATGGACAGTTTTGCCACAAGGAATGAAAAACAGTCCTACTATGTGTCAAAATGTGTGTTACTGCTGCTCTCACTCCAGTAAGAAAAGCATTTCCAAAAGTTATGTTACTACATTACATGGATGTTATATTAGGATGTGCACCTGAGGAACAAATGTTAAAAGCATATCCACAAAAGGTCATAGAAACACTAAGATACTACAAATTGCACATAGCTCCAGAAAAAAATTCAAAGACATGCTCCTTTTCAATATTTAGGATATGAAGTATATCCTAAGGTGCTCACAGTATAAAAACTTTCCTTAAGAACAGAGAAGCTAAACACCTTAAATGACTTTCAGAAATTGATAGAAGATATCCAATGGATGTGACCAGTGTTAGGTTTGACTACCTATAGATTGCAACTGTTGTATGACATTATAAGGGGAGACAGTGTTTTACACTCACCATGTCAGCTTACAAAAGAATCTCAAGAAGCTTTAAGAGAAGTTAACTGACTTTATCCAATGTGGTTGAAAGAGTCACTCAAAAACCCTTGGAAATATCAGTTTTTGCTACACAAGAGGCACCCACAGCAGTCCTTCATCAAGGAGAAAATGTCATAGAGGGGGTGAACCTCCCAGCAAACCAGAACAAAGCCTTACTCCTTATCCAGTGCTTGTGGCTAGAATTTTATTAAAGGCAATTAAGCAAGCAGTACAATTATCTGAGATAAGACCTGACAAGATATACATCTTTTATACTAATGCACAAATTAATGTATGCTGCAAGACTCCCAGAGTGGCAAATTTTATTGGCCATTGCTCCAAATTTTGTACATGGGTCTCCATTAAAGATAACCAGACTATTACATAATTTTCGATGGATTCTTGAAATGAAGGTTACTAAAGTTCCTCTTAAGGGACCAACTATCTTTACAGATGCATCCAAACATAATATTTGTGCTGTATACTCTCGTGACTTAACTATAAAGAAAGTAATCAGAACTCCTTTTCAGTCCACTCAGCAGAATGAATTATATGCAATCATTTTAGCTCTTACTTATTATTCAGGAGATATAAATATGATATCTGATTTGGCCTATTCAATAGCTGTGGCACAAATTATTGCCACAACCCAAATAAAATTTGTAGCCTCTAATATATATCAGTTCTTTAAGGAACTTCAAGAGCAAGTGAGAAAGCACCCAGGTAAGATTTATATCTTGCATGTCCACTTTCATAGTGAACTTCCAGGTCCTATTTTTGATGGCAATTCAAAGGCAGATAGCCTTCTAACTATGCTGGCCAATACTCCTTTATTTCAAGAAGCTCAAGAATCTCATTTTAAATATTATCAGGCTGCTCGAGCTTTACATTTGCAATTTGGAATAACAAGAGAAGAAGCTAGGAGCATAGTGAAAGCCTGTACAGATTGTCTTCCTTTCCATGTTCCTACACTGCCTCCAGGGAAGAACACTCATGGTTTGAGACCCAGTGAAATTTGGTGAAAGGATGTGACCCATTATAAATCTTTTGGTCACCTATCATTTATCCATATTTTGGTAGACACTTGTTCAGTATTCACTTTTGTAATACCAATAGCAAAAGAGACAGCCTGAGTGGTCACTGAATTCCTTATACAAGCATTTGCAATTATGGGTGTGCCACAAGCCATAAAAACAGTCAATGGACCTGCATATACTTCTAAACATTTTGCACATTTTTGTGCACAGTATAAGATTTTATACACATTGGCATACCTTTTAATCCTCAAGGACAGGCAATAGTAGAGAGGAGAAACAAAGACAAAAAGGTGCTCCTCCAAAAACAAAAGAAAGGGGGAACCACAGGTAACCCTAGAGAACTTCTAAATCTAGCTCTTTATACTATTAATTTCTTGATTTTTGACAAAGATGCACTGGCTCCAGTAGATAGGTTTTATAACCCACTGGAAGGGCAGTGAACAGTGCGAGTGGCTCCATTATCTTTAGATAATCACCAGGTGATGTGGAGAGACCCAGAAAATGGTGAATGAAATGGACCAGATAGGTTAACTGCTTGGGGGAGAGGGTTTGCTTGTATCTCCATAGATGGAGATGGAATCAGATGGATGCCAATAAGCCATATTCACCTTGTCCATCGCAGAAATATGGAGCAGACTGTTGAAACAAAGGAGAAGACCCAAGAATTATCAGGTGGTTCTGTTGCTGATTGTGCTCACCACTGAAAGAGCATGGCAATTATGGCATTTGCCTCATTGAAAATTGTTGGACTTCAAAACCTTCAGGAATCATTGGATTCTCTGAGACATAAGATTGTTGTAGGACTTGAAAATCCTCAGGAATCATTGGATTTTCTAAGAAATGATAAGACTCTTACAGGACTTCAAAATCTGCTGGAATCATTGGATTCCCTGACACATAAAAAGACTTTTGCAGGACTTCAAAAACTTGGGGGGATCCTTGGATTCCCTGATATGTGAAGCAATGGACAATAGATTGGTTTTGGACTATTTCTTGGCTGCTGAAGAAGGCATATGTGTGACTGTTGTTTACATACCCTCCTTCTAGGACTTCTGGCAATCTTTTGCAACACCATGTTGATTTATATTGTTTGTTTTACCACTACTTGAGTGTACAATTCATGTTTGTTACACCACCTTGAGCCTGCACTGACTGTGGGGAGAGTCATCACTAATAGCCTCTGTGTTATTGCTATGTGCTTGTGTAATACCTCCCATGCTGATGGGTTTGTTCATACCTGTTTCTAATAAGACCCTTCAGTCCCAGAAATCCCCTAGCAACCTCCACTTCCCTTTGGTGCTTTTCTTCTCCCTTCCTGAAATGTCAGGGAGAGTGTGATCATCTCCTTTTTAGTGCTTTCACCTCCCTTCCTGAGAAGTCAGGTAGGGTGTGATCACCTCCCCTTGGCGTCTGTGACCTCTCTGAGAAGTCAGGGATGGCATCACCACCTGTGTTCTAAAACAAAAGAAAGCAGGACATGTAATGGGCTGAAGCTCGAGTTGATGCAATGAGATCCCAAGCATGTGAGGCTAAATAGTAATTGGATCATACTCTATTAATATATGCTTGGAGAAAGAATGGCCCCTGCCCACTCTTTGTGCAAGTTTTGAGGTGTTGTATGGGAAATGACATAGGGAGGATCTTGGTGGGTGGAGAGAGAGGGACAGAGAGAGAGGCAGAGAGACTGATGGTCAGGTTCATGTCATGGCTGCTCTCACCTTCTATTGCTATCCCCCTTCACCACCACAAAGAAAAAAGATCGACAGTTTTCCCTTAACTGAATTTCTGACTCCAGCTGATTTTAAAATATGTGGTCATCACAAACTGGTAACCCCCTTGCCCTGAAGGCAGACCCTAAAGGCTTTTAAAAACGAGTAAACACAGCAAAAGAACAACTGATAGCTTCTATACAGAAAAAGAGCAGGTTTGCATCCCTGAGAAAACTAATAGCAAACAGTCTCCAGACAATACCTGAAAGGGGAATGTTACCTGTCCCCTTTTACATAACGCTCTCCTAGAAGAGACTATTAAAAGTCTCAAAAGAGAGAAGAAAAATGGGGAAAGGAAAGAGAAGCTTTGCAAGAAAGTAACAACTTGCTGAAATATGAATTGGAAAATGTAAAAAAATTCCCAGGAAGTGCAGGGAAACAGAATTTGTGAATTGGGAAAAATAAAAAAATAAAAAATCAGGAAAGTAAGAATTATGAATTGGAAAAGATAAAGAATTCAGTAGAAAGTAGGATTTATGAATTGGAAAAAGAAAATAATTCACTGAAAAAAATTAGTGAAATGGAAAAAAAATTCCATAGAGCAAAGCAATTCATTTAAAAACTCAATTGGATATATACAAAAAGAAGTTAAAAAACTAATGAAGAAAATAACTCAAAATAACTCATTAAGAATCAGAACTGAACAAATAGAAACCAATGATTCATTGAGACAGCAAGAATCAGTCAAGTAAAACCAAAAAAATGATAAATTGGAAAAAAACAAGAAAAATCTACTTGGAAAAACAAGAGACCTGGAACATAGATCTAGGAGAGATAATCTGAGAATTATTGGACTTTCAGAAAATTATGATAAAAAAAAAGAGCCTAGGTACGATTTTACAAGAAATCATCAAAGAGAACTGTCCAGAGGTAATAGAATCAGAAGGTAAAATAGGCATTGAACTAATTCACCAGACTTCCGGCCAAGATGACAGAGAGGAGGCACACAGCTGTGTAAGTTCTGCATTTTCTCTCAGAATCCATTTCATTACAAGCCTCTGAATTAATGCTTGACTGAAAAAAAAAAAAAAACACAAATAGTTACCAAGAGAAGACATCCTTGAAATTCGCCAGGAAAGGTCTGTTTTTGCTCGAGGGTGGAGAAGGTTTTAGCTCGGGTGCAGTCTGAGGGCAGGAGGCAGCAGCGAGAGCCCAGCAGGCAGCTCACAGCTGAGCAGAAAAGAGTGGAGTGGGGTGTGATCTCAGCCATCTCTGTGGGGGGAGCTTTGCTACAGGATTGGATACTTTGCCCTGGCAGCAAGTCAGTAGCCCAGCAGAGAAGCTAAAAACACCTGGGGGGAGAGGAGGTGAAGAATACAACCCCAAACAGCTGGAGTCTCTCAGGACCTGGCCATCCCTCCCCCACAGTGTCTCAGCATGCTCTAGGAATCTCAGAGCACAGGGGCAGCATAGCCATCGATGTCCTGCTAGTGCCTCGCTGCTGCCTCTGCAGTCTGTAGAAGAAGCTCGGTAAAGCCACCCAGCCCCTCCTCCCCAAAAAAGCAGACTCCATTTAGGGTTTTTTCCTTTTTTTCTTTGCTAGTTTGTCTTTGATTCTTCTCTGACAAAATGAGCAAAAAATTGAAAAGGACCTTAACCCTTGACAGCTTCTACATGGCGAGAGAGCAGACTCTAAACCCTGAGGAGACTAAAAACAGACTGTCTCCAGGTGGATCCCCAAAGGAGGAGATCATCTGTTCCTCAGCACAGATGAATCTCATAGAAGAAATTAAAAAGGCTCTCACAAAAGATCTAGAAGAAAAATGGGAAAAGGAGAGGGAGGCTTGGCAAGAGAGTCTGGAGAAGTCATCCCACTCATTTAAAGACAGAGTGGATAAAGAAATCAAATCCTTGAAAAATATGATTAGTGAACTGGAAACAGAAAATAGCTCTCTAAAAAATAAAATTGGTGAAATGGGAAAAAATTCCATAGAACAAAAGAACTCAATTGGACAATTAGAAAAAGATATTTTAAAAGTGAGTGAAGAAAATATGTCATTGAAAATCAGAATTGAATAAATGGAATTGAATGACTCAAGGAGACAAGAAGAATCAGTCAAGCAAAACCAAAAAAGTCAAACAATGGAAAAGAATGTGAAATACCTTCTTGGGAAAACAACAGACCTGGATAATAGATCCAGGAGAGACAATCTGAGAATTATTGGACTCCCAGAAAAGTATGATGGAAAAAAAAAGCCTGGACACTATTTTCCAGGAAATTATCAAAGAGAACTGCCCAGAAGTCATAGAAACAGAGGGTAAAATAGACATTGAAAGAATTCATTGATCTCCTACTGAAAGGGATCCTAAAATCAAAACACCAAGAAATATAGTGGCCAAATGCCAGAACCCTCAGACGAAGGTAAAAATACTGCAAGCAGCTAAAAAAAACCCAATTCAAGTATCGAGGAGCCACAATAAGGATCACCCAGGATCTGGCAGCATCCACATTAAAGGATCGAAGGGCCTGGAATATGATATTCCGAAAGGCTAAGGAACTTGGTATGCAACCAAAAATAACTTACCCAGCGAGAATGAGCATCTTTTTCCAGGGAAGAAGATGGACATTCAATGAAGTAAGTAAATTTCACCTATTTTTGATGAAAAAACCAGAACTTAACAAAAAGTTTGATCTACAAATATAGAACTCAAGAGAAACCTAAAAAGGTAAAAATAAATCTTGGGAACTATATTTCTGCTATAAAGATGTATAAAGAATACATGTATACCTTGTTCTAGAAACTAGATGTGGAAAGGACATTGTACCAGAAAAAGGGTAAAGTGGGGGTACTATATCTCATGAAAAGGCAAAGGAAACCTATTATATCTGAGAGAAAGAATGGAGGGGGGTGAATATAGTGGGTATCTTACTGCCTTCAGAATTGGCTTTAAGAGAAAAATTTTAGACATATTCAATTTATGGTAAAAGTTCTCCCACCTCTTTGAAAAGTGAAAAGGGAAAAGTGAAAAGGGAAGGAATAGGAAGGGAATATGGAAACTGTGAGGGAAAGGGGTAAGATAAGGGGAGAAACTCTAAGGTGGGGGAGGGACACTAAAAAGGAGGGCTGTGAGAAGCAAGTGGTGCTCACAAGTTTAATACTAGGAAGGCGGGTAAGGGGGAAAGAAGGGAGAAAAGCATAAATAGGGGTAAACAAGATGGCAAGTAATATAGAATTGGTAATTTTAACCATAAATGTGAATGGGGTAAACTCCCCCATAAAGAGGAAGTGGTTAGCAAAATGGATTAAAAGCCAGAATCCTACAATATGTTGTTTACAGGAAAGACCCCTGAAGCAGGGAGGTACATGGTAAAGGTAAAAGGTTGGAGCAAAATCTACTATGCTTCAGGTGAAGTCAAAAAAGCAGGGGTAGCCATCCTGATCTCAGATCAAGCTAAAGCAAAAATTGATTTAATTAAAAGAGATAAGGAAGGGCACTATCTCTTGCTAAAGGGTAGCATGGATAATGAAGCAATATCAATATTAAACATATATGCACCAAGTGCTGTAGCATCTAAATTCTTAAAAGAGAAATTAAGAGAGCTGCAAAAAGAAATAGACAGCAAAACTCTAATAGTGGGAGATCTCAACCTTGCACTCTCAGAATTAGATAAATCAAACCACAAAATAAATAAGAAAGAAGTCAAAGAAGTAAATACTAGAAAAATTAGATATGATAGATTTCTGGAGAAAACATAATGGAGACAGAAAGGAGTGTACTTTCTTTTCAGCAGTTCATGGAACCTATACAAAAATTGACCATGTATTAGGACATAAAAACCTCAAACTTAAATGCAGTAAGGCAGAAATAGTAAATGCATCCTTTTCAGACCACGATGCAATGAAAATTACATTCAACAAAAAGCCATGGGAAAGTAGACCGAAAATAATTGGAAACTAATTTTTTTGGTGGGTGTTGAAAACTGGGGGACTATGGAAAGAAATAATTAGCATTTGTATGACTTGTTAACTAAAAAAGAAGAAAGTTACATTTCTGTAAAGATTTCTTTTTTTGCATTTTCATTATGTTTGAGTTTATCTAAGGAAATCTGAACTCCACCATCTGAGGATTCAGTAAACCTGGAGAAATGGCCTGGGTCAGTAGAAAAATGTCCTAAACTAAATGATCTCTAGCCCTTAGTCGGGGTAGGTGAGAAGAAGCCTGTGGAAAGAAGGGGTCTGCCAACAAGGCAATTCTAGTACTCAATATCTAACAGCCCTGAAGATATATGATTAAGTAAAGAAGAGTGGGCAAGGTCAGAAGGAGGGAATTCCTATTGATTATGCTCTGGAATACACACACACACACACATATACATACAAACACACACGCATACACACACACACACACACACACACACACACATACACACACACCATTCCTTGAAATAAGAGGTTTTGTGTTCGACTATGGAGACCACTGAAAGGACTGAGTATGTTCTAAATTATAACATGGATATCTATACAGAATCGCTTGTGAGAGCTCACTTTCACTTGCTCATAGAGACTGCTTCTCCACTGCCAACCTGGGTCCACAAGTTATAGTGGAAAAAATTAATACATGCATGTGTTCAGTAGCTCTCAACCAAATAAATGTTCCAGTGAAGAATAAAGAAAACTAGGTTATATAACCAGTATTTAAGAAAATGCCAAAGAAAGTCATAAAGCTAGAGGAAAGAAAGAAAGATGTTGTTGGTAAGAACAAATAAACAAACAAAAAGCCACAACATTTTCTCAAGACCCTTTCAAAAGACCTTTTGAGTTCTCTCTTTTTTATTATTAGCATTTATTTACAAATAAGCTTTTGATGGACCAATTCCTTTTTGTTTGTTTGTTTTTATTTGGTTTTTTGTTTGTTTTTTAATTAAAACTTTTCTATTTTCAAAACATATTTTATGGATAATTTTTCAACATTAACCCTTGCAAAACTTTTTGTTCCAATTTTCTTCCCCATTCCCTCCTTTAGATGGCAAGTAATCCCATATAGGTTAATCATGATAGAAATATATGTTAAATCCAATGTATGCATACATATGTATATAATTATCTTGCTGCACAAGAAAAATCAAATCAAGCAGGAGAAAACTGAAAAAGAAAATAAAATACAATCAAACAACAACAGAGTGAAAATGCTATATTTTGAACTATATTCATTTCCCACAGTTCTCTCTCTGGGTGTAAATGGCTCTTTTCATCACAAGATGAAACCTCTGTGTGTGTGTGTGTGTGTGTGTGTGTGTGTGTGTGTGTGTGTGCATTCTCTCTCAAAGATAGTCTTGAAACACATGTCCTCTCTTGCAGCAGGTATATGACAAAGAAGGTCTTTCCTTTTCAGATCTCTCAAGTCAGCTCTGCCCTTCATGCAGGCATCATGTAACACTGACATCATTCCTTCAATGATGAGAATGATGTGTGTCCTACACTAATTCTGAAATTTGAGTAAAAATATTAGGTTTAGAAAGCCAATATCAGGTAATAATCAGTAACTGATAAAGTCCCTTGCTCATTAAATCATCTTCCCAAAGGAACTATTAAAAGGTATATTATGGGTAAACATTATGATTTTTATCAGCTTTCATGGTATTTGCCTAAAATAGTTCTGTGATTTTTTTTTCTTTGAGAGAATGATGTTTATGTCACCCAGATCACAAAAGAGTTACCAAATAACCCTAAATGCTTTTCAGCTGAGCAGCACATAATTTCCTTGTACGAAGTGTGAATGTTGATTACTGTTAGCCTCTGGGGAATATTGCTGAAGGCCCTCTGTATAATTCACAATGACACCATCAAGAAAGAACAGTTGGAGTCATGGTTTCTTAAACTGGAGATGGTCAAAAGCTAATTAGGTCATCCAGCTCAGCTCTCTGCCAGGACAGGCTTTATATTGGAGTTCTTTCCAGCATCCAAAAAGTTGAAACAGATACAAATTGTTCATGACAGGCAAAGAATCCTCTCTGAAGGTTTCTGGGCCTCCTTCAGTTGACCTCATTAGTGATTTTGTGCTAAGACATTATGGTATCATAGGGCACCAGGGTCACATTTAGTCATTAAAAAGACATAATAATTTATGTGAAACAAAATTCTATCAAAAAAGGGTAGAATAAATAAGGAGGGAACTGAAAAGATAATGAGAAGACAAATATAACTCCATCAGCAATGAAAACCCATAGGACAAAAACAATCTGCTTGATCACAATGACAAATATTTTGTCTTTTCCCTTCTTTTCCAATCTGACATTACCTTTGAAATACCTCTGATATTCCATCTGCATCAGATTCATGAAGACTGTTTATTTCACATAGATTCTATCTTTTCTGACCACCCACAGACCTTCCAGAATTTATCATTATATAATGCAGGCCACCCAAATACTTTCCCACTCATCTAATATTAACTTGGGAGTCTTATGTTTTTTAAGGGAAGTCATTATTCTTTCTTGAACCTTTACATAAATGTCAAATATATAATAATTGTTATCATCAATGTCATCATCAGTGTGGCATAATTAGGCTTGAAGTCAGGAAGAATAGAGCTCAAGTGATTACTAGCTATGTGCCCATGGAACCATATCATAACTACTCTTAACTCACAGTTACCTAATCTAAAAAATGAGAATTTTAGCATCTATCTCACAGTGTCATTTAGAGTTACAAGTTAGATAGATAGATGTGGTGAGCTTTTTCTTCTCAAAACGCAGCCAGGTGATAAAAGTTCAGATCTTTTATTATTTCCAATATAGCCCGGTTAGCTTAGAGGTCTATCTCTCTGCTTGGTTCCAAGAGCTCCCTCCGAATGTCGCCAAATCCAAAGGTTTTGTCCTTCAGCCTCTGCCTCTGCTTTCTTCAGCCTCCAGCCAGCTCCACTCTTCATGTCATTCCGGTGAAATCTGATCGAGAGCCTCTGTCTGTTTCTTTTATACAAGAGGGAGGAATTGTGGGATATGAGAGAGAGGGATTATGGGTTTTCTCCCATAGTGCTCTCTGGCCCTAAGAGCTTTAAGGGAGGTGTGAATTCCCAAAGTTACAAAGTTTACTTTGTGAAGCTGGCATACTTGTGAACTCCAATGAGTAAAGGTGCAAACACAAGCATTGTACTAATTAGTTCTACTTAGTACCTTGTTTCAGGTTCTGCCCAAAACATCTTCTTGTAAGATTAGATCAACTCTAATTAGTTAGCAGTTTGTAAAGATTCCAACAGATAGATAGATAAATAGATAGCACTTTGAGGAAAAGATATCTCAGTACTCAAATAGATCAGTGAACTTATCTATATGCATATTCTCTCTCACCATCCACCCAGACCTGGACATTCTATGACTCTTGTTCATATCTTCCAACAAATCTGAAAGTATCTACCTTCTGTCTTCAGACTCTTCCTAAGCCAATTCAAATGGAGGTAATTAAGTTTCCTGGCATGAAGTTGGTATATATCCAGGTTTCACAAGCATACAACAATGATGTCAGCACAATAGCTCTGTAGACCTTCAGTTTGGTATGCAAACTGCAAAGAATCTAATACCTCTTCTCTTCCATACTTTTCTTTAAAGCTTTCAAACACTGGGCTAGTTTTGGCAATGTGTGCCTTTATCTACGTGTCCATCCCTTAAAGGACCAAGCAAATGCACTTATACACAGCATTTAGAATTTCCCCATTTGCTGATGGTTCCACAAATGAATGGCATGGAACTGATATCCAATAATGATGAGCTTCTCTATGACTTAAAGAGAGATTGCCCTGTAATCGTCACAGGATAAGTTATTTTCTTTTCTCTTTTAGAGATGGACAATAGAGGCATACTTCAACTTCTGGGAGATAACCTCTTCTTGCTACATAATCTTGATTTCATAAGGTTTTGAATAACCATTGTATTCCCTGCCTCATAATATTTCAGTTAAATAAATTCAGCAATAGGTTCTTTGCCAGATGAGAGAACTCTAATGGACCCAAATCTCTTCTTCAGTTGGAAGTTCAGCTAAAGAGGGATTAACTTCAAACTGAGGTACATGGTCAATGGATTCAGCATTGTCTGATAACAGTCTGTTGAGAATATTATGGAAGTGTTCAACATGTCTCTTCAGGATCATGTCCTCTTAACTAATTGAATTTCATCTGTCTTCTTACTGAGCCAAGAAACCTACATTACCCTAAGCTTCACATGTATTCATTTATAAATGAACACATCATATACACAGAAGTAAATTTATTTTATTGTCCATCTAAGTGTTTGTCACAGAATATAGCCAAGATTCGGTCTAGATTTTTCTTGGTGACTAATCCAAGCTGTTTTGGTTAGTTATGGATTTCTCCCAGAAGGTTCAGCAAAGGTTTATTCACCTAACTTGGTATCATCAACAGTAACATCTGGAGACAATGATATCATTCATAGGGAATACATCTTGAGCTTAGACTGCAATATCTTCTTCATGACAGTGACAGATATCCTCAATAAGTATATGTGCATTTGTCTCTTCTATTACAAAGCTCTTTTCAGCAATCAGATATTCACAATGTTATCTCGGTTGCTATTACATTGCAAGAATCTTGAATAATTTTAATTTAGTCATGGGAACTTCTTTTTGGAAGTGAGGCTTCATGGCAGTTCTTTGCGCAATTCAAATTTTCTATGGTGAACAAAAAAAAAAAAAGCAGAATGTGATATT
This sequence comes from Antechinus flavipes, assembly GCF_016432865.1. Taxonomy (NCBI): domain Eukaryota; kingdom Metazoa; phylum Chordata; class Mammalia; order Dasyuromorphia; family Dasyuridae; genus Antechinus; species Antechinus flavipes. The sequence continues at coordinate 362,032,270 of NC_067401.1, forward strand.
GTATTCTCTACTTTTTAATGAAGTGTAAGACAATAATATCTACTGTTTATTTTGTCTAATAGCTTCTGTTCCCTTTTAGGAGCTTCTTTGATAGTATTCTTAATACATATGTACATTATTCTCATAAAAATGCAGAGATATGGAAGTAGACATGGAATAGTATTTCTTAATATTTTCTGTTTTTGTTTTGTTTTTGGAGGGAGGGTTAATAAGGTTTAATATTTTTGCCAAAAAAAAGATTTTTGCTAAATCTTTAGTATTTTTCCTCCATTCAGATAACTTGTGATACTTTTTTTTTCAATACCTTCACATTATATTGCAACTATAATATTTTTATATACACTGTATAGTCCAATTGCTATCTTATCTTTGTTCTTTTAAGTACCATTTCTATATCTCTTATAATCCATATCTTCAATGTGTTCATACTATCTCATGTTGTTATTCTACTATATTTGATAGTGAAAAGAATTTCTTATAATTCTCATATTCATTGCATATATTTTGTATCTTTTACCTGTTTTCTCTATCCAACACCTTTGGAAGAACATTGATTAATAATCAAATCTCTTTTTTATTTAATGCTTTTATTTTCCCCCAGTTACATTTAAAACAATTTTTGCATTTATTTTTAAAATTTTAAGTTCTAGATTCTTTCCCTTCTACCCACTTTAAACTCCATTAAGAAAGCACATGTGAAGTTATGCAAAACATTTCCATAAAATATTATGAAAATCATAAATCTTCCCCCACTATGACCCCCAGAAAAACTCTCAAGAAAAGTAAAGTTTTAAAAAGTATGCTCAATTTGTATTCAGACACAATCATGTCTTTCTCTGAGTATGGATAATATTTTTTTAATCATAAGTCCTTCATAATAGACTCAGATCATTTTTTTGCTGAGAATAGAAGTCATTCACAACTGATCATCCCAGAACATTGCTCTTTGTATACAATATATTTGACATTGCTTGAGTTTATGGAGGACTCTCCAGGTTTTTCTGAGAGCATTCTACTTATCAGTTTCCATACAACAATAATAGGACAATAATAAATTGTAGTCATATACTACAATTTATTCAGCCATTCTTCAATTGTTAGATATCCCCTCGATTTCTAAATTTTGCTCTGAAAAGGAAACTGCTTTAAATTTTTTGTATATATAGGTGCTTTTTCATTAAAAAAAAATCTATTTTAGGTTTTATGCCTAGTAGCAATATTGTTAGATCAAAGGATATACATGATTTTGTAGGCCTCTGGATATAGTTCATATCTTTTGATCATTTATCAACTGGGGAATTGTAGAGGGCTGAAACTATTGGGTTGATGCACTGAGGTTGGGACTGCTGAGCACTTGAGGCTAACTACTGATTGGACAATACTCTATGGACATATGCTTGGAAAATGGTCCTTTCCACTATTCGTACTGGCTCAATGATTGGTGTATAGAGGATTGTAGGAGGAACTAGGGGGTGGAGTAAGATGAGCCAAGGACACACTCTCGGAGGTAGGTGAGGGAGAAGACACTTGTGGATATTTTCTTCCATCCCCTTCACTTCTACCCCTAAAGACCAAGAATAAAGATGGACTTTTGCTTATCCTGACTCCGGCTGATTCTGGGGTGTCCTGGGTGTTAGCACAGTAGTTACAGAGAATGGTTCTTTTTATATGTAAGTTTGAGAAAGGAAGCCTTTTTATCAGAGAAACTTTCTTCAAAATTGTTTTCCCAATTCCTACTGCTAACTCTATCTCCCCCTTGTTTAATCTACCTTTTTTATCCTTTCACTCTGACTCTTCTCAAAAGTGTTTTTGCTACTGATCACCCCTCCCCCAATATGCCCTCTCTTTTATCAGTCTCTGCCCTTCCCATATCTCCTTACTCTCCTGCAAGATAAGACAGGTTTCTAAAGCCTTATGGAGTGTATATGTTATTTCCTCAATTCTGATGACAGTAAGATTCATTCACTCCTCTTTCCCTATATTTGTCTCTTTTATGGCAGATAATTTATGCTATTCCACTTCTCCCTTTTTTTTTCTCCCAATACATTCCTCTCTCCTTAATTTTATTTTTAAAAGACACATTCAACTTCATATTCAACTCACATCTGTGCCATTTATCTATCTATCTATAAATTGATTTCTGTAGCTCTATTTATATATTTTGTATATCTACTTGTATATCTGTTTATAGTTAGATAGATAGATAAAAAGGTATATACTCCTAACTGCCAGAATAATGAGAAAGTTCTTATGAGTTATAAGTATCATTATCCTATGTGGGAATGCAAACAGATAAACCCTACTGAGTGCTTTATGATATCCCTTTCTTGATTACCTCCTCATGCTTCTCTTGAATCCTGTATTAGAAAGTCAAATTTTCTATTCAGCTCTTCTCTATTCATTATGAATGCCTAAAAGAGCTTTATTGCTCTCCAGAATATAATATTCCAAACCCTCTAATCCTTTAACATAAAAACTTAAATCTGGTGTTATCCTGACTATTGCTCCACTATACTTGAATTGTTTCTTTATGGATACTTGTAATATTTTCTCCTTGAGCTGGGAATTCTGGAATTTGGTCATAATAGTTTTGGAAGCTTTCATTTGGAGATTTCTTTCAGGAGGTGATGGATGGATTCAATTTATATTTTCCCATTGATTCTATAATATCAATATAATGTTCCTTGACAATTTCTTGAAAAATGATGTCCAGCACTGATATATCGTTGGTGGAACTGTAAGCAGATTCAACCATTCTGGAGAGCAGTTTAGAAGTATGCTCAAAAACTTATCAAACTGTAATACACTTTAATCCAGCAATATTATTACTGGGTTTATATACCAAAGACATCTTAAAGGAGGGAAAAAGATCCACATGTGCAAAAATGTTTGTGGCAGGCCTCTTTGTAGTGGCAAGAAACTGGAAACTGAATAGATGCCCATCAATTGAAGAATGGCTGAATTAATTATGGTATATGACTATTATGGAATATTATTTTTCTGAAAGAAATGACCATCAGGATGATTTCAGAGAAGCTTGGAGAGGCCTACATGAACTTATGCTAAATGAAATGGGCAGAACCAGGTGATCATTTTACACAGCAACAACAAGATTATATGATGATCAATTCTGATGGATGTGGCCCTCTTCAACAATGAGAAGATTCAAACCAGTTCCAATTGTACAGTGATGAAGAGAGCCATCTATACCCAGAGAGAGGACTATGGGAACTGATTGCGAAACACAACATAGCATTCTAACTCTCTCTGTTATTTGCTTGCATTTTGTCTTTCTCAGTTTTTCTTTTCCTTCCTTCTTGATCTGATTTTTCCTGTGTGGCAAGACAACTTATAACTATGTATACATATGTTGGACTTAACATGTATTTCAACATATTTAACATGTATTGGACTACCTGCCAGCTAGAGGAGGGGGTGAGAGGGTAGGAGGGAAAAATTTGGAACAAAAGTTTTTGCAAGGGTCAGTGTTGGAAAAATTACCCATGCATATGCTTTGCAAACAAATAAAAAAATATCTATACAAATAAATAAAATGAATAGATGAATAAATAAATAAATAATTTTCTCATAATATCATTAACTTCCATTTGCTCAATTCTAATTTTTAAGAAATTTTCATCAGTGAGCTTTTGTAATTCTTTTCCCCTTTGTTTAATTTTTATTTTTGTATTTTTTTTTGCACTACTCTCATTTCCCTTCCTCATTTTTCCTCTATCTTTTTTACTTGAGTTTCAAATTTTCTTTTGAGTGCTTCCATGGCCTGACATCAATTCTTATTTTTCTTGGAAATTTTGGATGTAAGAGCTTTGACTTTTTTATTTCTGAGTCTGTGTTTTGGTTTTCCTTGTCACCATAAACACCTTTTTCTCTTGATGGCTCATTTTCCTAGCCTCACTATTATTACTCACTTTTAAGTCTATGCTAAAGTAAGGCTCTATTTCCAGGGTGGAGGGTGCATTGTCTAAAACTTCAGGGGGTTTATGAAGCTGTTTTCAGAGATCCTTCTAGGGACCTGAAAACAAGCACTTTTTTCTGCCCTGGAACTGTCACTGTAATGTCTAGGGTACTACAGCAACAGAACCCTTCCTCCTTGCTGCTTAAAGAGATCTCCTGTGAGCTGAGGCTTCAGAAAAGCTGAAACCAGTACCACCCTCACCTACTCCTGCTATGCTAGTTTCCCAAGGCCCTCTCACCTCACTGGAAAGCCTTTCCTATTGACCTTCCAAGTTTCCTTTGGTGTCTCTGAGCTGAGAGGTCTGAAAACCACCAGTACTGCCATTGATATAGAAGACCATAGTCCTGTTCCTGCTTTACTGATGCTGGAGTCAGGACTGGAGCCAAGCCTTGGCCTGTGCTGATGCAACTTGACCTGAAACTGAATGCTGAACTTCCACTATGAAGCCTGCTGACTTTTTAAGTTGTCTTAGGCTGGAAAATCATTCTACTCTGTCTTTTTGTGTGTTCTAATTCTGTAATATTTGTTTAGAGTCATTATCTAAAAGAATTTGAAACTGTTTGGAAAAAGCTCACGAAGTTCCTGCATTTACTTCATTATCTTGGTTCTGTTTCCTTGATTAATTGAATTTCTAATGAATGTTTTGGATTGCATAATATTGCAGAAATAGTTTTGGATTGCATAAAATGTAGACAGAAGAAATCATGCTGGGAAAACTGGAAAATAGTATGGCAGAAACTAAGCACTGGCCAATATTTAACACTCTATGTCAAGATGAGGGCAAAATGGGTTTATGATTTGTAAATAAAGGGTGATATGATGAGCAAATTAAGAGAACCTGGGATAGTTTACCTCTCAGATCTGTGGAGAATAAAGAAACTTTAGGCCAAAGAAGAAATAAAGAACCATCACCTCATCAATTCCACTGAGTTAACACTTGTGTAAGTATTCTTATTTCCAGTATACTTCTCCAAAGTTCCAGCCCTCTAACACTCTTTGCCCTGATGATACATGCTAGCTGCAGTTCTTAGCCATCCTTAGGTGAGCCATTAATATATTTAACTATTGCTAAAACTATCAGTGGTTATCCTCTTGCTTAGTAACTGCTAGACCCAGTCAATGTCAGGTAACACAGGAAATTCTTGAGTATCAACCCCAAAGGGAAAAAAAAGATTAATAAAATAAAATTGAAATAAGTATCTCTGAAATTCCAGATAGGAACTTTTAATATATTCAAAGAAATTTTTCAGGGCTAAAAAAACCCCTCATAATTTGAATTCTTCTCTAAGGCTTTTTTCACCTTTTCAGTTTCTCTTACATTTTGAGCTTTGACTAAGGAATTGGAAACTTCGGTCAATGTGGGAAGAAGCTGTTCTCTTGAGATAAACCAGACATATTTTATTTTAGCCTTTGTAAAAAATGATTACTTCTTCCAGCCCGAGTTCATTTTCAGACAGGCTAGTGTCCCTGAAAATTCCTACTGTAATTTTTGACCCTATGTTGAGTATATCTCATGACCTTGATAGTAATATAGCTTCAATCATACAGCATGGTATTACAAGGTCTCTTTAGCTATGTTAGCCACTTTTGCTTGCAAAGTTATGGTCTATTAAACAGCTTGGCAACTATTGTTAAGAAACCTTAGATGTCTGAATTAAGATTAAGGCTGCAGTAGAGCCTGTCTCTCCACTATCAAGCTCATTCTTTTACTGGAATACCACCTACTGGATTGAGGATGGGGAAGCTTTTTATTTTTATTATTATTGACATAAGGTAAGACCTTGTTGATTCAAAACTGTGAAGCCTAAATACAGTTCTATTTTTGTTATCTTAATGAGACCCACACTCTCTTTCAAAACAATTTCAGCTCACAAGCCTTACATTCAATAAAGAAAAAGCATTGCATCATCTCTAGTGAGATAGAGCTAAGGAGAGCCACATGTACAAGAACATGATCTTATCTGACTGGAAGTTAGTGGTCAGGATTTATGGAACTTTGTCTCTTGACCTCCCCTTTCTTGCTTTGCAGTTATGAGGGAGGAGGAATCTAGTAGCTCAGCTGCCAATATTCCCAAATGGTAGAGAATTTTAAGCAACAGGTAGTTAGTTCTGCTCTTATCTTTGCTTTCTAAACTATGGGATACTAAGGGAATGGGAACTTCTTATTATTGTTCTTATTTTTCTCTCCTCTTCCTGGTAATCCAAGAGATCTCTAAGGCTCTTTTCTGGGCTTAATCACTGACTTATTACTGAATTGTGTAAGAAGTCTAGTCTTTTTATATGAGATCTCTATCTCTTTGTTGATATGTGTCTGTCTGTCTTTTTTCTTTTTATCTTTCTTTATCCCTCCGTGTCTTGCTCTCCCCAACCCCTGCCAAGTTGATGTAGTTCAGAAATGTCTAATTGGAACTAGGGGAGGTGATGAAATTTCACCCTCTTTATAGGAATTATTATGTGTCCTCTATTTTTAGGACTGTTGTTAAGGGTTGCATTTTATTTGTAAAAGTCACTTATATGTAGAAGAGAATTGCTTTGAAAATTTTCTACATATCTCTAGAGTAAGAACAATAAAAAATCCAGTGGATTTTTACTCAAGGCAAAATGCAAAACATATAATGAATGCAATGTGTTTTTAAAATACACTCACTGCTGTCACCACAAACAAATCACTTTAGTGTCTGTAGTAGAAACTAATATGTAAACAAGAGTTTGGATTTTTTTAGGCGAGGAGTCAGAGGGTTGGTTGTTTTTTCCACCCTCCTAGAAGTGCCAGGGACATCTATTTTGTCAAAGAGTTGAAAAAAAGCTTTTCGTCTTTCACAAATGAAACAACAAAGATGTATTATTCTCCATAGCTAGAGTAAGCTGTCTTTTCTCATTTCCTATAGACCTCATCATGGATACATATGGTTACAATAGACCCTTGTATCCTTCTAGGAGGAGTCAGTGCAGCTCATAGCAAAATTCATTAAATTTTCTCCATGGGCATGATTTTGAAAAAGCAAAGGATTTTTGACTTAGAGAAAGGAAGTGGGTGGGACAAGTTCAAAAGTAACAAACGTTTATAAATTTCCTTCTGTACAGTGCACTGTACTAAACCCTGGGAGAGATACAATCATAATTAAGATGTGCCCTTTGCCTTGTAGCAACTAAAATTCTAAATCTTCAGCTGAAACCTTCACTCTCAATGAAAATATTCTTGACAATAAGCAGATTGTATTTGGGTCTTTTCCTACATGAAGTATACCTATAGTCTGGTTGTATTTTGTAACTGTGGCTGCTGCTGAAATTATTTTGAGTAGCATATCTTTCTCTTTAAAAAAAAAAAAAGAAAGAAAGAAGAAAACTACAACTACAACAACAAAGAACTAAACTCTTTTATCTTACTTAGTCTACTTGATACAATCACCAGTGAAGTAGATAATAGAGTAGACATAGTGCTGAGCCTAGAATCAGGAAGCTTCATTTTCCTGAGCCCAAATATGGCCTCGTACTAACTAGTCATGTGACCTTGGGCAAATTACTTAATCCTGTTTGACTCAGTTTCCCTTTTCTGTAAAATGAGCTGTAGAAGGACATGGCAAATCATTCTAATATCTTTGCCAAGAAAATCCAAAATGAGATCTTGAAGACTCAGACATGACTGAAATGACTGAACAACAATAACAAAAATATAATGTCCAATGAGGATCACCATTCTACTAATCCCCTGAGATTCCAACCAAGAATTAATCTCTCTTTCTCTCTTTCTCCTTTCTCTCAAATATGTTTATATGTATATATATATATATATATATATATATATATATAATATATATATATATATACATATACACACATATATGCAGATACATACAGACTCATACACGTTATTTATATATATGTATGTGTGTGTGTGTGTGTGTGTGTATACACATATTTATTTTATCCTCAGGCAGTGCATAAGCTCTTTTCTGTTTTTAAAGGAAGGTTTTGACATTGATTGTCTTTTTTTGGTCAGATGCCCAATGCTTGGCACACTGTAAGTGCTCAGTAAATGCCCATTGAAAAGAAATAAGCAAAAGATTTATGGAAAGACATGGACAAAAGTCATGTAACAAAAAAGATGAGAGAGGTGTTGACCTATACTGTTGAAGAGAGTACCTGCATTGATGAAATCATGGATCTATTGACATACATATTTGTATAAAGACATACATGTCTAAAATATATAGGAATATGCCTTTTCATTAGAATGACTAGCAATATTTTTTATAAGTTCAAAGTTTAGACTGTTTTTCTACTGTAAAAAAATCTTATGAAATTATGTAGTCTAAATTTTCTTCCTGCCCTATATAATGACATAAATTGCCAAAGTTACATTGGCAATGCCATCATGACTATTTGGTCATTTTAGAAATAGCTGCATTTTCTCTGGATCAGGGATAATTTCACCTCTGTGGGATTCTTTGTAAGAAAAGAGGCTTTGTTGGGTTGGATGTCTGCCTAATGTAATAAGCCATGGCAATTCTAACTGCATTACTAATGGAAGGCATGCATCCAGTTCTTTTAATTGGGAGATTATGTTTTCTGAACCCTAGATATATTTCTATATTGTAAAAGTTTTCCCCAAACCGTTGTTTTTAATGTAAAGGGATGTTAGGGTACAATGTTTGCAAAGTGATCAAAAAGGTGTTAATCTGGACATTAATTATCTGCTAATAAAACTATTCCCATGTCTTCCTCTCCACTTCCCTCCCACAACGCCACAAAGCAATGGTCAGTGTCATGTAAAGTTAATAGCCAAGAGGCCCCTGAGCTCACTTTGATGCTTTGAATCATAAGAACAATAATTACTCCAGGAACTTTTGCCTGTTCTGTGTTGTATTGGGGGAAATAATGACATAAAATGAAGTCATAACCTTTATTAGTGAAGAGGAAATGTGATTAAGGTCAGAGGATAAAGGATAAGAAGAACTATGCTCCAACTTGCCTAGTGTCTAGTTATGTGCACTTAAGGAAACCACTTCACCATTTGGAGACTCAATTTCATTATTTATAAAATGGGAATAATTCACTTCAATAAGCATTTATTCAATGTACAATATGCACTGCCTTCTTCTAAATATGAGAAATGTAAAGACAAAAATGAAATAGACTTTAGCTCAATGAACTTATACTCTTTTAAAAAAACTTTTTAAAAAAAATTCTTAACCTACATGTGAAAAAGATAGGGATGAAGGAAGAGATAATGGCAGAAGACACCTGACTGGTATGAAATGAGGAAGAGTAGAGAAGAGAGAGCTCACAGAAAATGGCTTCATTTTTATTTTCTGTAAAATGAAATGAGGTTCTCAGATGAGACAGTAGCCAGAGAGGAAATCATGGGAGATTTGAGGAGGAATGAAAAGGTTTGGAAAAGCTGATGTGGAAAGTAATTTGATAAGGAAAATGTAGAACAATTATCTAACTGCAGTGATGACCCAGCTTATTGTAAAATATAAATTTCTAGTTGATCCGTACACCATGGTTGCCTGATTTTCTTCACCTTCATTCAGTAGCACACATGGAGGAGAAAAGATAAGAGATGATAGAAATGACGCAAGTCTGGAAGCCTACTTTCTCTGTCTCTCTCTATCTCTCTTTGTCTCTGTCTCTGTCTCTTTCTCTGTCTCTGTCTCTCTCTCTGTCTTTCCTCTCTGTGTCTCTCTTTCTCTGTCTCTGTCTCTCTCTTTTGTGTATTTGTGTACATATTTAGTGTATATACACACGTATATAAACTATATATATGCATATATATAATATTTATTTGTATGTGTGTGTATGTAAACTGTGTACCCTTAATATAATTTGTTTTTAAAATATATAAAAATAAAACCTGCAAATTACTTTCAGAATTCTCTGGCTTGTCTCTGTTTCCTTCCAAATTGTTTTTCATTCTCTTTTATGCATTAAAAACATGTTTCAGTGGTCCTCCTCTTTTTTGGCATCACTATTGATAACAGCTCTTTCCTTTCTTTCCTTCCTGCAACCTATTAACTCAGAAAAAATGAGAAAATCATTGTAACAAATGAGCATAGTCAAGAAAAACAGCTCCAAAGAATTACTGGGTTCAAAGATGTATACATATCACATCTTTGTTGCATGGTAGATTACATGTTTCATTATAGATCTTATGGAGATGTGTTTGGTCATTTCATTTATCAGAGTTGTCTTTCAAAGATTTTTTTCTTTATATTATTTTCCTTCTGTAAAGTATTCTGATTCTGCTTCTTGTGCCAATTTATACTATGCAAGATTCTTTTGAATCATCATATGTAGGTTTCTCTGGTCTCATGTTTGTTTTTTGTTTTGTTTTGTTTTGTTTAAATTTTATTCTCAGCTCTTGTCTTTTCCTCAGAAATGGTTGAAAGTCCTCTTTTTCAATTAAAGATCTATTTCTCATCCACATTTCCATATGCTTATATTCAACTTTGCCTGGTATTCTTGTTTATAAGCATATATCTTTGAGTTCTGAGAATATTGTATCCCAAATTTTCTCATTTTTGACAGAAACTCTTGGTATGATCTTTTTGGCAGCTCCTTGGTACTTGAACTGTTCCTTCTGGATGCTTATAGCATTATTTTACTTTGATATGAGAACTCTGAATTTTGATTCTGCCATTCCTGTAACTTTTCCTTGGGAAGTAATTAATGGATTCTTTCTATCTTCATATTGCTCTCTGATTCTAATACTCTGATTTCATAAAATATAGCATCTAGGTTTTTTTATTGTGGATTTTGTGAAGTCCAGTGATTCTTGAGTTATCTGTCCTTGTCATGGCTTCCAGATCAATTGTTTCCTATATCATACAAGACATATTTTCTTTTAATTTTTCAATCTTTTGTTCTGTTTTTACATTCCTTGAAATCTCATGAAATCACTGATTTCTATTCCATCTAGTCTATTTTTCAGACCTTCCATTTCTCTAGTGAGGTTTCCCACTTCTAAACTGAAGAGTGAGCATTTAGTCCCTGAATTTAGAAAATTCAGAGTGTCCCTCAATCTCCTACGTTCTTTCCATGACCTGGAATTTAGATTCTTCTGGGAGGAGGAGAGAATTAAGCATGATCATAGTAAATATAAATGGAATTTAAACCTGCCCAGTAAAAGACCTAGCAACATAGGTCATATAAAATTACTTCATGAAAAATAGCAACTAAACTGAACCTTAAAAGAAGATAATGATTCAGAAAATTAATCGCAAGAAGAATACATTACAAGAACATGAAATGGTTTGTGCCAATTCAGGAAGACAAGATTCATAATGCACAGTTTGATGAAAAAAAAAAAAATACTGGTGCATTTCAACTGAAACAAAGTACATGAAGGAGAGCAATGTAATATAAAATTTGAAACATAGATGAGGTTCAAAACAGACCACAGAGAGCTTTGAATGCCAGACTAAGAATTTTGTGTTTTCTTCTATAAGAAGTAAAGAAGTACTAAAGAATTCTGAACATAAGCGTGACATGTTCAGCATTATGATCAAAGATTATTTTAATAGCAATATAGAGCATAGATTAGGGAGAAGGACAGAGTGAAAGCAGAGTAATCATAGTAACATAATACCATAAATTTTGAATTGGAAAAGACCTCAGAAATCATTTCATACAGCTTAAGCCCTTCTTTTCACTGATGAAAATACTGGAAAGCAGAGAGATTAAATAACTTGCCCAAAGTCACACAACTAGTATGTAGCAAAGTGGAGATTTCACCACTCTTTACTTCTTTATCCACTCAGGAGAATACAAATTCAAGATAAGCAGAAGAACCCAGATCCCTATCTATAGATCTATCTCTCTTTGCTTCCAGGGTTTTTATGTAGGTCCAACGAGGCAAGGAATATGAAGACATTTTGAGAACACCAAAACATTCTGAAAATTATTATTTCCATAAAATGTATTGTTTCCTTATTAAGTAATAAAAAATATGTATTGTTTATTCATTATTATGGCCCCTGGCATTAGTTTGTGTGATAACTGGACAAGAGAATGGTGCTGTCTTTACCTGGGATTAGCTCCAATCCAACTGACCTGTATGAGAAGTGACCTTAACTTTTTTCAATCCTATACTAAAACCAGATGAGCTAACCATCCCAAAGCTTGCAACATGGATAGTTAGGTAATCATAAAGAGTTCACAAGTCTTCACAAGAATATTTCTTATTTTGGCACTTGAGACCCTTGCCCAAGGGCTTAAATAAGCCTTTAGCAGTCTTTAATAATATAGTAGCAGAATGTGTGCAGAACTCACTTAAGTCAATTCTTGTATTATTTCCTCTGTTCAGGACCATAGCTATAGCAGTGCAACTAGGGCTTTGCCCAAGATTATCAAAAATGCCATCCTAGGAGGCACGTCCTTCTTCCATCAGCTGTTCCACCAATAATCTCCTTTCTTACTGAATGCTTCTCCCCTCTAGCTCAGATATAGGAATTCTTCATTGTATCTTTTACTCTTCATGCCTATGAAATATATATCTCCCTGTGCTATAAGGGAGACATATAAATGCTATCTCTTTGGTCATGTCAACAAAATACTTTTCAAATATCATGCAACTTGGGAGGTTTCCTTTGTGAAAGAGGTCATTCAAGAAGTACTAGATTTAAATCTTTTACCTTTTGATCTCAATGTGAAATACTAATGTTCAACTATGTGCCTTAGATCCATGATTTTTGCACTAAAATGTATATAGCATGGCAGAAAAGATAACAATGGTCTTCATTATCTTGGTAAGTTTCTAAAGGTCACATTTTACACAAAACCATCCTGTCTACACTTTATCTACTCCCTCCCTTCTTGCACTAACTGCCTCCATAAAGCATTTCTAGCCAATATAAAAGAATCCATCCTAATCTCTTTTCCCATAGAAAATACAAATTGCTCTGTACTTTAACATTTCTCTTGAAAAGCTGTCCATATGTGGATAGGGAGAATGAAGAAAATCAAAATAAAATAATGAGAGATTGCAAAGACTTTAAGTATTTCTACTATTTAAAAAAAGAATGAATAATTCCAGGAAGGAGCCAGGTTGCTGCTGGCCTTCTTATCCTGGCAATGACCTTTGTAGCTTTATTCTTCACAAAGAAAAAAACTATTAAGCTGATAATCCATATCTGTAGTAACCAATGGAGAAGAAAATATTTGTTTTGTCTTACTATGTGGAATGTGACAGCATGTAATTTTTATAAGTTGATTTCTTCTGTTTTGATTTAAAAGAAAAGAGGGAAATAAAACACAGTTCTCAAACTGTAATTCCTGGAAATCATTTCAGTCAGAGATTTTTGTCTATGCAATACAGAAAAAAAAAAAAAGTCAGAGACTTCCTGTAGCTCTGGGACCCATGCCAGTAGTCAAGGGATTCAAAATTGCTTCCAAAGCTATGCTATGCGTGGCAACAACAAAAGACCCAGCCATTAGAGTTCAGGGCCATGAGGTTTGGGTTTCTTCTATTTTGCTGAGATAAGAGAACTAAAATTAACTGTAAAGCAGACATCATTCTATTTTCTTCTTTTTGAGAGGGCAAATTGAATAGAAAAGAGAAGGGAAGGTAACTTTAATACTGGGGGGGGAGGGGTTTGTAAAAAAAATGTACTAATTCTAGACTTTGATCTAGTAGGAACCTCAGAGTTCATCTGACACAACCCTCTCATTTAATAGCTGTAAAAAGGAGGTTGAATGACCTTTCCAAGGTTATTCAGGTACTCAGTGATAGACTGGTGATTCAAACTCAGGACAACTGACTCTAAATACAGTTCTTTTTATTAATCAAGATGTTGATTTTGTTTCTCCAAACTAATTCAAAGAATAGATGAATACTAGGGTTGTATAAATCTTCTAAAGCAAATCTTTATAACATCTTTCCTATTCTCAGTTTCTACACAGCTACATATTATTTTGCTTTTTTACCTAGCATTTTAATATTCACAGCGAAGTTGTAAAGGATAGAACTTTCAGGTAAGAATTGACTGGGTTTATTTTTTGTATTCGTTTATTTTATTAAAATCAAAGCAACACATTCTGACAAAAACAAAACATTCTGTAAGTAAGAGTAACAAAGATGGCTATATCAGATGTCTTTCACAATAAAGTAAGTGATTCCCTCAATAAAGCACAATCTGTGATCGGATTGACGAGCAATACTTATGAACAAGATACAGCAGTTTATAAATTATAGACCATTAATTTCCCCCCAGTGTTATAAAGATGAACGCTAGGTGCAATCAGTTTGTAAAAAGACATTAAGTATGAATTTGCACATTATTATAAATTGTTTAAAACATTTACATGATTATTTTAAAAGGGTTAAATTTTAAGCAGGAATTGGATGGTTGAACTTATGGTGATGCTTGTATTTCAAATAGTAATGATCTGTTTTTGAAACTAATTAGAAAACGCAGAAAGCTGCAAAACAATTTTTATTTCTGATGTCTGATGAAGGCCTCATTTTACAATTACATAGGAAATGATTGAAATTTATAAGAACACAAGCTATTCCTCAGTTTACAAAGATCAAAGGCTTTGAACAGGAAATTTTCTGATGAAGAAACCAAAGTTGTCTATAGTCCTATGGGAGGAAATATTCTAAATAAACCATTTATTAGAGAAATGCAAATAAAATAACTCTGTGATACCACTTCATACTTATCAGATTGATTAATATGATAGAAAAGAAAAATGGTAAATGTTGGAGATATTGAAAAATTAGGATATTGATGCATTGCTGGTAGAGTTGTTTCTATGGAGCAATTTTGAACTATGCCCAAAGAGCAATCAAACTGCATAACTTTTAATCCAGCAATACCACTCTAAATTCTGTACCCCAAAAAGATTATTAAAGGGGGACAAAGGTCATCTTGCACAAAAAATATCTGTAGCAGATCTTTTTTGTGTTGGCAAAATATTGGAAATTGAGGGGATGTTTATTACTTGGAGAATGACTAACTAGTGGTATATGAATGTAATGTAATAGTATTGCATTATAAGAAATGATAAACAGACAGATTTCAGAAAAATAATTTGGAAAGACTTAAGTGAACCGATGCAAAATGAGGTGAACAGACCCAAGAGGACATTTTATACAATAACAGCAACATTGCATGATGATCAACTGTGATAGATCATCTAGCAACAAAGTAATCCAAGAGAATGAAAATGCTTTTGACATGCAGAGAAAGGACTGACGAAGTCCAGATCAGATCAAAGAATACTATTTTCACTTTTCTATGTTTTTTCCTTTTTATTTTTTTTCTTCTCTCATAGCATGAATAAGGTAGTAATATATTTTACATGATTGCATATATATAAGCAAAATTATACTGTGTGTAGGGGCAAGAAGAAGGGAGAAAAAATTAAAACTCAAAACCTGATAAAGATAAATATTGAAATTGTTTTGAAATGTAATTGGAAAAAAATACATATGCATTTTTATAAAAGTAACTTATTAGAGATTATTTTATGAAATTCTTAGTTGTTTTGAAAAAAAATTTGTTTGAAAATTTGTGTACATGCTTATGTGCACTTAATTTGCCTAAGGTGCTCCGATTTTTCATAGATTAAAAAAAAGAAATGATTTATATAGCAGCCCCTGGAGAACTATGTGGGGGAAAGTTCTGCCTTCAGCAAAGAGGTAACAAAAGCATAAGTGTCAGGCCTACATTGAGCAAATTGAGTCTAAGTGCAGAAACAGTAGAATTATGTCTGGACTAGCTCCCTGGAGAGCCTCAGGATTAGTCAGTGTCAGGATCAATCAAAGTTCTTGGTCTTTAGCGGGAGAAGTGAAGGAGGCAGGAAAGCTGCCATGAGGCTTGCCAAAGATGTATCCTGGATTCTGGAGTCCAGAGTCACCAGCCTCTCTCCTCCTCATCCTACAGCCAAGTGACTCTGACTTCTTTCCCTCAGCCCTCCAATCCTTGCCTATGATTACCTCACCACCAAACATGCAGCAAGCACCAATGGGTGAAGAGAGCCATCACATCACCATCTCATCTAAATATGTATATAGAACCATTATCTCACATCGAATAGGTAATTAATTAGCCTTATTTGTTCTGCTGTCTGATTCAAGCACCCCTTTTTAGAGTTTCAGCCCTCTACATAGAACTAGTAGAAATTCAAGAGGAGAAGAGTGGGTCACTTTGTCACATACTAATCTTTTTCTTTCTATGTTCTTTGCCATTCAATAATAAAAATTGTTACGCAAAGGAGAAATTATAGGCAATTATTCAATGTTTAATGATGCATTAGTTATTATTAATTTCATTTTTCACAGGAGTAAAAAGGAGTTGAGAGATTTAAACTTTCCCAATGTTACACACTTAACAAATTTCTAAAATGGGATTTACACTCTTAGGGACAGCTAGATAGCTCAGTGTATAGAGTGCTGGGCCTATACTTAGGAAGAATAATCTTCCTGAGTTCAAATCTGGCCTCAGACAATGTATTTAGTTATATAATCCTAGCAAAGTTTTCCTATTTGCCTCAGTTTCTGCAAATGCAAAAATGAACTTGAGAAAGAAATGCCAAGTATCCCAATATCTTTGCCAAGAAACCACCAACTGGGGTCACAAAGAGTAAGACACAACTAAAATTAATGAACAACAACTTATCAAACTTTAAAAACTATAAGAAACAATAAAATATTAATGAATTTCACTGCTAGAGTTGGGGAAATGCATGAAAAAAGTGTACCATAAAGAACTAGCTTTTCATTTATATTACTCCTCATCTTCATTCTCCTTTTCTCTATCCCCATCACTCATAACAAAAAGAAGGAGAGAGATGAAGTAAAATTAGATGGAAATTTATTTGAGTGTATTTCTCTTCCTTTGCTTATGGAATATGGACAGTGAATGTTCACCTTCATGGTGTGGTGACATAATGTATGGAAACAAATCCCATGAATGACACATGGAACTGAGTTTTCAGGGAAATTTTAAAGCAAAATCATATTCTATATAACCTAGCAAATTTTTACTTATAATTCATGAGGACCTGTAATGATTGACTTTGCCATTGAGAACTCTTGAAAGAAGAAAAGCATGAAGAATCATAACCGATCAAAAGAGAAGCAGTAAGATAGACTTAAGTATTGCTCCATTCTTTCCACACATACATCTCTTTATCCTCTCCATCACCACATCCCCCAACATATTATACAAATATATACTGTTCTGGTTGTTATTATGGACAAAGGAGAGCAGGAGTTTGAGTATTTTTCTCAACTGATGAAGGTTGATGGCAACATTTGATGAGATTTGAATTATTACCATGGCCTGGATATTTTATTTCTTTTCCTTTTTTAAAGGAAGCAGATTCAAACTCTTTATAACAAGCTGACCCATAGAGCAATTGTTTCCCGATTCCTTTCTTCCTAATGAAGAAATGCAGAAAGAAAGGGAAAGAGACAAGTGTCTTGCCCCTCCTGGACTGCTAACTCTAAGTTGTAAATATTTATACTTTATCCCTTAATTATTAGCCCCTCCCTATTGAAATCCTATGTTCAGTTTTCTGACATTAAACAAAATAATAAGCCCCAAAATACAGTCAGGATAATATAGTTTTATTTCTGATATGGGATAATACTGGAAAAGAGAAGATTTTGTGGTGGTTGTTAGTTTAAGAAGACTGAAAAGATAGAACCTATTCATTGGGAGTTGAGGGGGAATAGAAAAGCCCCCATGATTCTCACAGAACAAAAAAAAATATATGGATATATCATCATCATCTCCTTGAACTTATTTTTAAAAAATAATAAGCTAAAACAAACCAAGAAGATAAAAAGCTCCCAAAATTGAAGTCTAGGAATAGGAACATTACAGTCTCCTACTGCCTCTAAAGTTGTCTGACTTTGGTAATATCACCATTAGTTCCAATTTATAATCTCACAAGACCAAGTTCAGAGACCATCAAATCACCTGAAAATAAGGCTAAATATGTATAATTATTATAATTCAATTCCATTTTGGGGAGGCAAAATGACAGAGTAAGCAGGGAACTACTTCCATGTTCACATCTTGGGAACCATAAAATAGTGCCCCAAGACAGATACTAAAATGGCAGAACCAGCAAGGAGACATTGTGAAACAATCTTTTAACCCAGAAAAATTTAAGGATCAGAGGGAGGGGGGCCTCTCACTTGGATAAAGCGGGGACAGTGAGCTGGCACCAAGCCCCACCTCAGCAAATCAGCAGAAGATCCCAGACCCTAAGCTGGTGGAACAAGCAAATATCAACACCAGGAACTCCAACCATGCCATGTTAAAACCCAGCTCCTGGAAATCTCCATGTGTCCCAAGTGGAACTCCAGGCAATTAAACATCCTCCAATAATTAGACTTCCTTCTGTCTCAGTGAAACACCAAGGAAACACCAAAATACCCTCCATGTGGCCCCAGCACAGTCCAGACACTCCCACTAGGACCCCAACTCAGCAGCAGGTAAGGTGCCAGCCATCATTCACCCCACTCTTTAACCATCAACAGACACCAAGTCCACCCCATGGGCTCAGAGGAGCATCAGTGCAGCACTAAGTAAACATTCAGAGCCTGTAGACACTGGCAGAAGAAGTCTGAAATAGTACTCTTTGCATTTAGGGAGAAAATCTCAGATTTAAAAGAAAGGAAAAATGAGAGAGACAGAAAGACACACATAGAGAGACATAGAGACAGAGACAGAGAGAGAGAGAGAGACAGAGAGAGGAGAAAATCAACAACAACAACAATAACAATAACAGCAATCTGAGCATAGAAAGTTATTATAGTGACAGGAAAGTCCAAGACAAACTCAGGAGAGAACAACAATGTCAAAACACCTATGAGCAAAAACCTAAAACACTTGAAAAAAGAGCAAATTGAAAATTCCTAATTGAGCAAAAATTGGAAATCCTGAAAATCAAAAGTAATGGTAATAAGACTGAAAGAAGAAAAGAAGCATGGAGCTAATAAATAAGCTTCATAAAGGAGTCCAATAGGAGCTGCTTTTATGGTTTAAAAACCCTAAACCAAGGTAAGATGAAAATGGATTCCCAATTTAGATCACACAAGTACTAGCACAAATACCAAAGAAATTAGAAAAAAATAAGAAAAGGCAAATGACCTGTATGTTCAAAAATATTCATAGCATTTCTCTTCTCAGGGCAAAAAAAAAATTGAGGATATAATTATCAATTGGTGAGTGGATTAATAAACTGTTGTATGTGTTTATGATGGAATATTATCATAATCTGGAAAAATGATCTGCAGAATGCTCTCAGGAAAAAAAAAAAAAACCTGGAAAGTCCTTCATAAACAAAGCACAAGATACTGTTTACAAAATAATTGCAATGTTTTTGACCCAGCAGTGTTACTACTGGACTTATATCCCAAAGAGATTTTAAAAGAAGGCAAAGAGACCTGTATGTGCAAGTATGTTTGTGGCAGCCCTCTTTGTAGTGGCCTGAAACTGGAAACTGAGTGGATGCCTATCAATTGGAGAATGGCGGAATAAATTGTGGTATGTGAATATTATGGAATATTATTGTTTGGTAAGAAATGACCAGCAGGATGATTTCAGAAAGTCCTGGAGAGACTTACATGAACTGATGCTGAGTGAAATGAGCAGAACCAGGAGATCATTATATACTTCAACAACAATACATGATGATCAATTCTGATGGGCGTGGCCCTCTTCAACAATGAGATGAACCAAATCAGTTCCAATAGAGCAATAATGAACTGAACCAGCTACACCCAGGGAAAGAACTCTGGGAGATTACTATGAACCACTACATAGAATTTCCAATCCCTCCACTTTTGTCCACCTGCATTTTTGATTTCCTTCACAGGCTAATTGTACACTATTTCAAAGTATGACTCTTTATACAGCAAAATAACTGTTCGGACAAATATACATATATTGTATTTAACTTATGCTTTAACATATTTAACATGTATTGGTCAACCTGCCATCTGGGGAAGGAGTGGGGGGAAGAAGGGAAAAAGTTGGAACAAAAAGATTTGCAACTGTCAATGCTGAAAAATCACCTATGTAATATCTTGTAAATAAAAAGCTATAATAATAAAAAACTGAAAAAAAAAGAAAAAATAATAATTGCAATGTTCTGGGATGACCAACTCTAAATGACTTTGCTATTCTCAGTTGTATAATCATCCACGACTACTCTGAAGGACTTGTGATGAAAAATCCTATCCATACCCAGAGAAGTAACTGATTGTGTCTGATTACAGAATGACGCATTATCTTTCTCTATCTCTCTCTTTTTAACTTAATTTTTCTTGAGTAAATTTTCATTAGAGTAGGAGATCTATGTTTTCTTTCACAAATTGACTTCTATGGAAATGTTTTGTATAACTTGAAAGATAGTTTCCTAATCATAGGAGAGGATGAAGGAGAGAAAATAGAACTAAAAAATCTTGAAAACAGATGTAAAAAAAATTGATTTGAATGAAACTGTATATAAAATAAAAATCTCTCTTGGAATTCATGCCTAATAGTGATATTGTTAAATTAAAGAATATCCCTGAATTTTGGGCATAGATCATATCTTTTGATCATTATCAATTGATTCATAGTTCTTATTTTTTTTTACAAATTTGATTCAGTTCCCTCTGTGTTTGAGCAATGAAACCTTAACAAAGAAACTTGCTTCAAAATTATTTTATACTTACTATTGTTAACTGACCCTTGTTTATTCTATTTTCTCTCCTGTTTCCCTGCACTTCCTCAAAAGTATTTGGCTACAGACCATTTTGTTCTACAATATGCTCCCCCTCTTGTCTTTCTCCCCACTTTCCATATCCCATTCCACTCCTATTTTTTTTCAGAGTAAGATAGATTTCTATACTCATATTGAGTTTATATGTTATACTTTTTGCACCAATTCTGAAAAGAGGTTTCCTCATTCTCTCCTGCCTTTCTTCTTTTCCACTGTAAAAGCTTTTTCTTGCCCCCATTTTTAAATGTCAGATAATTTATACCATTCCACTTCTCCCTTTTCCTTTATTTAAGTGCATTCTTCTCTCACCCTTTGATTTAATCATTTTCTTGAAATATTATCTGTTCATATTCAACTCATATCTGTGTCTTCTATCTATATATACTCCTTCTAACTGCCATAATAATGAGAAAATTCTAATAAGCTACAAGTATCATTCTCCCACATAGGAATGTAAACATATAAACCTTATTAAATATCTTATGATATTTCTTTCTTTATTACCAACTTAGGCTTCTCCTACATCCTGCATTTCAAAGTTAAACTTTCCATTCAGCTCTGGTCTTTTCATCACAAATGCTTGAAAATCCTCTATCTCTCAAGGATTATACTCAGTTTTGCTGGATAGGTGATTCTTGATTTTAATCCTAGTTCCATTGCTCTCTGGAATATTATTTTCCAAATCCTTTGATCCTTTAATTTAATATCTATTAAATCTGTGCTATTCTGACTATGGCTCCACTATATTTTAATTGTTTCTTTCTGGATGCTTGCAATATTTTCCCCTTGACCTGGGAGTTCCAGAATTTGGCTATAATATTGCTGGGAGTTTTAATTTTGAGATCTCTTTCAGGAAGTGATGGGTGGATTCTTTTAATTTCTATTTTACCCTCTGGTTCTAAAATATCAGTATTTTTTTCCTTGATAATTTCTTGAAAGACTGTGCTGGCACAGCCATCCTGAGATTGTGCACTGGGCTCCAATCCTGGTTCCAGATCTTTTCTGCTGACCTTGCAGGTTTTCTTTGGTGTCACTGGATTTAGAGGTCTAGAAGCCACCAGTAATGCCCCTGATTCAGGTTGGGCTGGGGCTGAGTTTGAGGCTGCACTGGAACCTCCTGCACTGCGACTACAAATTGGATTCTTACCCTGGTGTCAGAGACCTTTTTGCTGACATTCCAAGTCACCTTCCCCTGGAAAATGTTCTACTACATATTTTTGTATCTCCAACACACTAAAATTTGTTTGGTGTCACTAATTATTTATTTGTTTGTTTGTTTGTTTACTGAGGCAATTGGGATTAAGTGTTTTGTCCAGGGTCACACAGTTAGGAAGTGTTAGGTGTCAGAATGTCTGA
The DNA here is from genome assembly GCF_016432865.1 of Antechinus flavipes. Classification (NCBI taxonomy): domain Eukaryota; kingdom Metazoa; phylum Chordata; class Mammalia; order Dasyuromorphia; family Dasyuridae; genus Antechinus; species Antechinus flavipes. The sequence goes on from NC_067401.1 coordinate 362,054,333, forward strand.
GGTGAGAGTTGAACTCAGGTTCTCCTGACTTCAGGGCTGGTGCTCTACTCACTGTGCCACTAGCTGCCCCCTAGTATCATTATTTAAAGAAATTTGGAGCAATTTAGGGGAGAGGTTGGGCAAGTTCCTACTTTTACTCAACCATCTTTGCTCTGACTCCCAAAAGATATTTCATAAAAAAACGAAAAAGAAAGAAAGAAAAGGATCTATAAATTAAAAAAAAAAAATTGTAGCAACTCTGTCCTCAAAAAATGGAAATTGAGGGATGCCCAGTAATTGAGGAATGGATGAATAAATTGTGGTATGGATTGTCATGGAATATTATTGTTCTATTGGAAATGATGAACAGGATGATTTAAAAAAAAAAAAAAGAACTGGAAAATCCCTCATGAACTCAAGCAAAGTGTATATAAAATAAAAGCAATGTTCAGGGATGGCCAATTATAAATGACTTTGCAATACTCAGCAGTACAATGATCCATTATTACTCTGAAGGACTTATGATAAAAAATACTATCCATACTCAGAAAAAGAACTGATTCTGTCTGAATACTAATTGATACATTCTCTCTCCTTTTCCTTCTCTCTCCCCTCCCTCTCTTTGTCTCTCTCTTTCTCTGTCTGTCTGTGTCTCTGTCTCTGTCTCTCTCTGTCTTTCTGTCTCTCTCCCCCTATCTGTGACTGTCTCTCTGTCTTTCTCTTTGTGTCTCTGTGTCTCTGTCTCTCTGTGTGTGTCTGTTTCTATTTTTCTTAAATGATTTTTTTATTAAAGTGGGAGATCAAAAAAAAAATAAAATGAAGTGGGAGATCTATGTTTTCTTTCACAAAATGTTTTGCATAATTTCATATGTGGTTTTTTAATGGGGCCTGGAAGTGAAGATAGAGAGAATCTGGAATTCAAAGTTTAAAAACAAACAAATGTTAAAAAAAAAGTTTTAATGTAACTGGGGAAATGTTAAATGAATAAAATTTAAAATATAAAAAGAAAGGCAAGGTATGTTCAATATCAGGAAAACCATCACATAATTTAACTGTATCAATCCAACAGAAATTATGTAAGACAATCAATAGGTGCTAGAAAATATTTAAATATATAAATATATATATATGTATATATATATATGTATATATATATATATATATATATATATATATATATATATATATATATATATATATATATATATATATATAGAACCAAATTTTATTAAAAATACTAGAAATTCCTGGTGGACTTCCGGTTAAGATGGCAGAGAGGAGGCACACTGCTGCATAAGCTCCATGCTTTCTCTCACTATCTATTTCATTACAAGCCTCTGAATTAATGCTTGACTGAAAAAAAACCCACAAATAGTTACCAAGAGAAGCCATCCTTGAGATTCGCCAAGAAAGGTCTGTCTTTACTGGAGGGCTGGGACGGTTTTGGATCGGGCGCAGGCAGCGGGCAGCGGCAGTGAGAGCACGGGAGCAGACTGGAGAGGGGGTGGGGAGTGATCGCGGCCGTCTCTGCGGGGAGAGCTTTGTTACAGGACTGGATACTTTGCTCTGGCAGCAAGTCAGCGGCCCAGCAGATAACCTAAAAACACCAGGGGTGAAGAATACAACCCCAAACAGTTGGAGTCTCTCAGGACCTGGCCGCCCCCCCCACCTCTCCCCCACAGTGACTCAGCACACTCTGGGATCTAAGAGAGCAGGCGCAGCACAGTGCCTCGGTGCTTCCCCCACAGTCTGTGGAGGAAGCTCGGTAACACACCCAGCCCCTCCCCCAAAGAAAGAATCCAGTTTTTTTCTGTTTTTCTTTGCTAGTTTGTCTTTGATTATTAGACAGAATGAGCAAGAAACTGAAGAGGACTTTAACCCTTGACAGCTTCTATACAGATAGAGAGCAGACTCTAAATCCTGAGGAGACTAAGAACAGACAGTCCCCAGGTGAATCCCCGAAGGAGGAGAGCATCTGTTCCTCAGCACAGATGAACCTCATAGAAGTGATTAAAAAGGCTCTCACAAGGGAGCTAGAAGAAAAATGGGGAAAGCAGAGTGAGGCTTGGGAAAGGGAGAGGGAAGCTTGGGAAAAGGAGAGGGGGGCTTGGCAAAAGGAGAGGGAAGCTTGGGAAAAGGAGAGGGAGGCTTGGCAAAAGAGCCTGGAGAAGTCAGTTAAAGAGAGAGTGGATAAAGAAGTAAAATCCTTGAAAAATAGGATTGGTGAACTGGAAAACAAAATTGGCGAAATGAAAAAAAATTCCACAGAACAAAAGAACTCAATGGGACAATTAGAAAAAGATTTTAAAAAAGTGAGTGAAGAAAATACTTCACTGAAAATCAGAATTGAACAATTGGAATTGAATGACTCGAGGAGACAAGAAGAATCAGTCAAGCAAATCCAAAAAAATCAAACAATGGAAAAGAATGTGAAATACCTTCTGGGGAAGACAACAGACCTGGAAAACAGATCCAGGAGAGACAATCTGAGAATCATTGGACTCCCAGAAAAGCATGATGAAAAAAAGAGCCTGGACATTATTTTCCAGGAAATTATCAAAGAGAACTGCCCAGAAGTCATAGGAACAGAGGAAAAAATAAACATTGAAAGGATTCATCGATCACCCACTGAAAGGGATCCTAAAATCAAAACACCAAGGAATATAGTGGCCAAATGCCAGAACCCTCAGATGAAGGAAAAAATATTGCAAGCGGCTAGAAAAACCCAATTCAAGTATCAAGGAGCCACAATAAGGATCACCCAGGATCTGGCAGCATCCAAATTAAAAGATCGAAGGGCTTGGAATATGATATTCCGAAAGGCTAAGGAACTTGGTATGCAACCAAAAATAACTTACCCAGCGAGAATGAGCATCTTTTTTCCAGGGAAGAAGATGGACATTCAACGAAGTAAGTGAATTTCATCTATTTCTGATGAAAAAACCAGAACTTAACAAAAAGTTTGATCTACAAATATAGAACTCAAGAGAAATCTGAAAAGGTAAAGATTAATCTTGGGAACTATATTTCGACTATATAGATGTATAAAGAATACATGTATACCTTGTTCTAGAAATTGATGTGGAAAGGACATTGTACCAGAAAAAGGGTAAAGTGGGGGTAGTACATCTCATGAAGAGGCATAGGAAACCTATTATATCTGAGAGAAAGAATGGAGGGGGATGAATATAGTGGGTATCTTACTGCCTTCAGAATTGGCTTTAAGTGAAAAATCTTAAGACATATTCAATCTATGGTGAAACTTCTCCCACCTCATTGAAAAGTGAGAAGGGAAAAGTGAAAAGGGAAGGAATAAGCTAAGAGGAAGGGAATACGGAAACTGGGAGGGAAAGGGATAAGATAGGAGGAGGAACTCTAAGGCGGGGGGAGGGATACTAAAAAGGGAAGGCTGTGAGAAGCAAGTGGTGCTCACAAGCTTAATACTGGAAAGGGGGGAAAGGGGAAAGAAGGGAGAAAAGCATAAACCGGGGTTAACAAGATGGCAAGTAATACAGAATTGGTCATTCTAACCATAAACGTGAACGGGGTAAACTCCCCCATAAAGAGGAAGCGGTTAGCAGAATGGATTAAAAGCCAGAATCCTACAATATGTTGTTTACAGGAAACACACCTGAAGCGGGGAGATACATGCAGGTTAAAGGTAAAAGGTTGGAGCAAAATCTACTATGCTTCAGGTGAAGTCAAAAAAGCAGGGGTAGCCATCCTGATCTCAGATCAAGCTAAAGCAAAAATTGATCTAATTAAAAGAGATAAGGAAGGGCACTATATCTTGCTAAAGGGTAGCATGGATAATGAAGCAATATCTATATTAAACATATATGCACCAAGTGGTGTAGCATCTAAATTCTTAAAAGAGAAATTAAGAGAGCTGCAAGAAGAAATAGACAGTAAAACTATAATAGTGGGAGATCTTAACCCTGCACTCTCAGAATTAGATAAATCAAACCACAAAATAAATAAGAAAGAAGTCAAAGAGGTAAATAGAATACTAGAAAAGTTAGATATGATAGATCTCTGGAGAAAATGTAATGGAGACAGAAAGGAAAACACTTTCTTTTCAGCAGTTCATGGAACCTATACAAAAATTGACCATATATTAGGACATAAAAACCTCAAATGCAGTAAGGCAGAAATAGTAAATGCATCCTTTTCAGACCACGATGCAATGAAAATTACATTCAACAAAAAACCAGGGGGAAGTAGACCAAAAAATAATTGGAAACTAAATAATCTCATACTAAAGAATGATTGGGTGAAACAGCAAATCATAGACATAATTAATAACTTCACCCAAGAAAACGATAATAATGAGACATCATACCAAAATGTATGGGATGCAGCCAAAGCGGTAATAAGGGGAAATTTCATATCTCTAGAGGCCTATTTGTATAAAATAGAGAAAGAGAAGGTCAATGAATTGGGTTTGCAACTAAAAATGCTAGAAAAGGAACAAATTAAAAACCCCCAGTCAAACACTTAACTTGAAATTCTAAAAATAAAAGGAGAGATCAATAAAATTGAAAGTAAAAAAAACTATTGAATTGATTAATAAAACTAAGAGTTGGTTCTATGAAAAAACCAACAAAATAGACAAACCCTTAGTAAATCTGATTAAAAAAAGGAAAGAGGAAAATCAAATTGTTAGTCTTAAAAATGAAAAGGAAGAACTCGCCAGTAACGAAGAGGAAATTAGAGCAATAATTAGGAGTTACTTTGCCCAACTTTATGCCAATAAATTCAACAACTTAAATGAAATAGAAAAATACCTCCAAAAATATAGCTTGCCCAAACTAACAGAGGAAGAAGTAAATATCCAAAACAGTCCCATCTCAGAAAAAGAAATAGAACAAACTATCAATCAACTCTCTAAGAAAAAATCCCCAGGACCAGATGGATTTACATGTGGATTCTACCAAACATTTAAAGAACAATTAACTCCAATGCTAAATAAACTATTTGAAAAAATAGGGATTGAAAGAGTCCTACCAAACTCCTTTTATAACACAGACATGGTACTAATACCTAAACCAGGTAGCCTGAAAACAGAGAAAGAAAATTATAGACCAATCTCCCTAATGAATATTGATGCTAAAATCTTAAATAAAATGTTAGCAAAAAGATAACAGAAAATCATCCCCAGGATAATACACTATGACCAAGTAGGATTTATACCAGGAATGCAGGGCTGGTTCAATATTAGGAAAACTATTAGCATAATTGACTATATCAATAACCAAACAAACAAAAACCATATGATCCTCTCAATAGATGCAGAAAAAGCATTTGATAAAATCCAACATCCATTCCTAATAAAAACATTTAAGAGCATAGGAATAAATGGACTTTTCTTTAAAATAGTCAGGAGCATATATTTAAAACCATCAGTAAGCATCATATGCAATGGGGAAAAACTGGAACCTTTCCCAGTAAGATCTGGAGTGAAGCAAGGTTGCCCACTATCACCATTATTATTTAATATCATATTAGAAACACTAGCCTCGGCAATAAGAGTCGAGAAAGATATTAAAGGAATTAGAGTAGGCAATGAAGAAACCAAACTATCACTCTTTGCAGATGATATGATGGTATACCTAGAGAACCCCAGAGATTCTACTAAAAAGCTATTAGAAATAATTCATAATTTTAGCAAAGTAGCTGGCTACAAAATAAATTCCCATAAATCCTCAGCATTTTTATACATCTCCAACAAAACCCAACAGCAAGAGATACAAAGAGAAATTCCATTCAGAATAACTGCTGATAGCATAAAATATTTGGGAATCTATCTACCAAAGGAAAATCAGGAATTATATGAGCAAAATTATAAAAAAAGTCTCCACACAAATAAAGTCAGACTTAAATAATTGGAAAAATATTAAGTGCTCTTGGATAGGCCGAGCAAACATAATAAAGATGACAATACTCCCTAAACTAATCTATTTATTTAGTGCTATACCAATCAGACTTCCAAGAAAATATTTTAATGATCTAGAAAAAATAACAACAAAATTCATATGGAACAATAAAAAGTTGAGAATCTCAAGGGAATTAATGAAAAAAAAATCAAATGAAGGTGGCCTAGCTGTACCTGATCTAAAATTATATTATAAAGCAGCAGTCACCAAAACCATTTGGTAGTGGCTAAGAAATAGATTAGTGGATCAGTGGAAAAGGTTAGGTTCACAAGACAGAATAGTCAACTATAGCAATCTAGTGTTTGACAAACCCAAAGCCCCTAACTTCTGGGAAAAGAATTCATTATTTGATAAAAACTGCTGGGATAATTGGAAATTAATATGGCAGAAATTAGGCATGGACCCACACTTAACACCATATACCAAGATAAGATCAAAATGGGTCCATGACCTAGGCATAAAAAATGAGATTATAAATAAATTAGAGGAACATAGAATAGTTTATCTCTCAGACTTGTGGAGGAGAAAGAAATTTGTGACCAAAGATGAACTAGAGACCATTACTGATCACAAAATAGAAAATTTTGATTACATCAAATTAAAAAGCCTTTGTACAAACAAAACTAATGCAAACAAGATTAGAAGGGAAGCAACAAACTGGGAAAACACTTTCACAGTTAAAGGTTCTGATAAAGGTCTCATTTCCAAAATATATAGAGAACTGACTCAAATTTATAAGAAATCAAGCCATTCTCCAATTGATAAATGGGCAAAGGATATGAACAGACAATTTTCAGAGGATGAAATTGAAACTATTACCACTCATATGAAAGAGTGTTCCAAATCATTATTGATCAGAGAAATGCAAATTAAGACAACTCTGAGATACCACTACACACCTGTCAGATTGGCTAAGATGACAGGAAAAAATAATGATGAATGTTGGAGGGGATGCGGGAAAACTGGGACACTAATGCATTGTTGGTGGAGTTGTGAACGAATCCAACCATTCTGGAGAGCAATCTGGAATTATGCCCCAAAAGTTATCAAAATGTGCATACCCTTTGATCCAGCAGTGTTTCTATTGGGCTTATATCCCAAAGAAATACTAAAGAAGGGAAAGGGACCTGTATGTGCCAAAATGTTTGTAGCAGCCTTGTTTGTAGTGGCTAGAAACTGGAAAATGAATGGATGCCCATCAATTGGAGAATGGCTGGGTAAATTGTGGTATATGAATATTATGGAATATTATTGTTCTGTAAGAAATGACCAGCAGGATGAATACAGAGAGGCTTGGAGAGACTTACATGAACTGATGCTAAGTGAAATGAGCAGAACCAGGAGATCATTATACACTTGGACAATGATATTATATGAGGACATATTTTGATGGAAGTGGATTTCTTTGACAAAGAGACCTAACTCAGTTTCAATTGATAAATGACGGACAGAAGCAGCTACACCCAAAGAAAGAACACTCGGAAACGAATGTGAACTATCTGCATTTTTGTTTTTCTTCCCGGGTTATTTTTACCTTCTGAATCCAATTCTCCCTGTGCAACAAGAGAACTGTTCAGTTCTACAAACATATATTGTATCTAGGATATACTGCAACATATCCAACATATAAAGGGCTGCTTGCCATCTAGGGGAGGGGGTGGAGGGAGGGAGGGGGAAAAAATCAGAAAAGAAACGAGTGCAAGGGATAATGTTGTCAATATAAAGTAATAATTAAATAAAAATTAAAAAAAAATAAGCCACATGTGAAGTTATATAAAACATTTTTTATAAAAGTTATGTTGTGAAAGAAAAAAAAATACTAGAAATTCTAGCTATAAAGAGAGTACTTCTTAAAACAATCAGCAGTGTTTATATAAAGCCATCAGCAAATATTTTAATGGGGATAATCTAGAAGCCTTTCCAATAAGATTAGGCTTAAAACAAGTCTGCCCATTATCACCACTCTTATTCTATACAGTATTACAAATGGTGTGTTTAGAAATAAGAGAAGAAAATAAAAGGAAAGAATTAGAATAGAGAGTGAGGAAACCAAACTATTTCTCTTTGTATATGATATAAAAATATACTTACAGAATCCCTGGAGTTTCAACTAAAAGAATTACTTGAAAAGAACAAACAACTTTAACAAAGTTGAAAGATATAATATAAACCCATATTTCTTTTTTATAACAAAGTCCAGCAGGAAGAAATAGAAAAAGAAATTCCATTTAAAATAATTGTAAGCGGACATCCAGCCAAGATGGCAGAGAGGAGGCACACAGCTGTGTAAACTCCACGTTTTTCTCTCAGAATCCATTTCATTACAAGCCTCTGAATTAATGCTTGACTGAAAAAAAAAACCACAAATAGTTACCAAGAGAAGACATCCTAGAAATTTGCCAAGAAAGGTCTGTTTTTGCTCAAGGGCAGGAACGGTTTTAGATTGGGAGCAGGCTGAGGGCAGGCAGCAGCATGTAGAGCATGGGAGGCCGCGCAAGCTGAGCAGATGGGAGAGGGGGTGGTGTGTGATCTCAGTCGTCTTTGCAGGGGGAGCTTTGCTACAGGATTGAATACTTTGCCCTGGCAACAAGTTAGTAACCCAGTAGAGAAGCTTAAAACACCGGGGATGAAGAATAAAACCCCAAACAGCTGGAGTTTCTTGGGATCTGGCCACTCCTCCCCCATAGCATGATCTAGGAGTCTCAGAGCGCAGGTGCAGCACAACCCTGCTAGTGCCTCGCTGCTGCCCCCGCAGTCTGTAGAGGAAGCTCGGTAACACCACCCAGCCCCTCCCCCCAAAAAAGCAGACTCCATTTAGGGTTTTTTCTTTTTTTCTTTTTGCTAGTTTGTCTTTGATTCTTCTCTGACAAAATGAGCAAAAAATTGAAAAGGACCTTAACCCTTGAAAGCTTTTATATAGATAGAGAGCAAACTCTAAACCCTGAGGAGACTAAAAACAGACTGTCTCCAGTGGATCCCCAAAGGAGGAGATCATCTGTTCCTCAGCACAGATTAATCTCATAAAAGAAATTTAAAAGACTCTCACAAGAGAGCTAGAAGAAAAATGGGAAAAGGAGAGGGAGGATTGGCAAGAGAGGCTGGAGAAGTCATCCCACTCATTTAAAGACTGAGTTGATAGAAACAGAAAATAGCTCTCTAAAAAACAAAATTGGTGAAATGGAAAAAAAATTCCATAGAACAAAAGAACTCAATTGGACAATTAGAAAAAGATATTTAAACATTGAGTGAAGAAAATTCTTCATTGAAAATCAGAATTGAACAAATGGAATGAATAATTCAAGGAGACAAGAAGAATCAGTCAAGCAAATCCAAAAAAATCAAGCAATGGAAAAGAATGTGAAATACCTTCTTGGGAAAACAACAGACCTGGAAACAGATCCAGGAGAGACAATCTGAGAATTATTGGACTCCCAGAAAAGTATGATGAAAAAAAGAGCCTGGACACTATTTTCCAGGAAATTATCAAAGAGAACTGCCCAGAAGTCATAGAAACAGAGGGTTAAATAGACATTGAAAGAATTCATTGATCACCTACTCAAAGGGATCCTAAAATCAAAACACCAAGGAATATAGTGGCCAAATGCCAGAACCCTCAGACGAAGGAAAAAATACTGCAAGCGGCTAGAAAAACCTAATTCAAGTATCGAGGAGCCACAATAAGGATCACCCAGTATCTAGCAGCATCCACATTAAAGGATCGAAGGGCCTGGAATATGATATTCCGAAAGGCTAAGGAACTTGGTATGCAACCAAAAATAACTTACCCAGCTAAAATGAGCATCTTTTTCAAGGAAAGAAGATGGACATTCAACGAAGTAGGCGAATTCCACCTATTTTTGATGAAAAAGCCAGAACTTAACAAAAAATTTGATCTACAAATATAGAACTCAAGAGAAATCTAAAAAGGTAAAGATTAATCTTGGGAACTATATTTCGGCTGTAAAGATGTATAAAGAATACATGTATACCTTGTTCTAGAAACTAGATGTGGAAAGGATATTGTACCAGAAAAAGGGTAAAGTGAGGGTACTATATCTCATGAAAAGGCAAAGGAAATCTATTATATCTGAGAGAAAGAATGGAGGGGGCTGAATATAGTGGGTATCTTACTGCCTTCAGAATTGGCTTTAAGAGAAAAATTTTAGACATATTCAATTTATGGTGAAACTTCTCCCACTTCATTGAAAAGTGAGAAGGGAAAAGTGAAAAGGGGAGGAATAAGCTAAGAGGAAGGGAATACGGAAACTGGGAGGGAAAGGAGTAAGATGGGGGAGGAACTCTAAGGCGGGGGGAGAGATACTAAAAAGGGAGGGCTGTGAGAAGCAAGTGGTGCTCACAAGCTTAATACTGGAAAGGCGGGTAAGGGGGAAAGAAGGGAGAAAAGCATAAACAAGGGTTAACAAGATGGCAAGTAATACAGAATTGGTCATTTTAACCATAAATGTGAACGGGGTAAACTCCCCCATAAAGAGGAAGTGGTTAGCAGAATGGATTAAAAGCCAGAATCCTACAATATGTTGTTTACAGGAAACACATCTGAAGCGGGGAGATACATGCAGGTTAAAGGTAAAAGGTTGGAGCAAAATCTATTATGCTTCAGGTGAAGTCAAAAAAGCAGGGGTAGACATCCTGATCTCAAATCAAGCTAAAGCAAAAATTGATCTAATTAAAAGAGATAAGGAAGGGCACTATATCTTGCTAAAGGGTAGCATGGATAATGAAGCAATATCAATATTAAACATATATGTGCCAAGTGGTGTAGCATCTAAATTCTTAAAAGAGTTATTAAGAGAGCTGCAAAAAGAAATAGACAGCAAAACTCTAATAGTGGGAGATCTCAACTTTGAACTCTCAGAATTAGATAAATCAAACCACAAAATAAATAAGAAAGAAGTCAAAGAGGCAAATAGAATACCAGAAAAATTAGATATAATAGATCTCTGCAGAAAACGTAATGGAGACAGAAAGGAGTGTACTTTTTTTTCAGCAGTTCATGGAACCTATACAAAAATTGAACATATATTAGGATATAAAAACCTCAAATGCAGTAAGGCATAAATAGTAAATGCATCCTTTTCAGACCACGATGCAATGAAAATTACATTCAACAAAAAGCCAGGGGAAAGTAGACCAAAATTAATTGAAAACTAAATACTCTCATACGAAAGAATGATTGGGTGAAACAGCAAATCATAGACATAATTAATAATTTCACCCAAGAAAACGATAATGTATGGGATGCAGCCAAAGAGGTAATAAGGGGAAATTTCATATCTCTAGAGGCCTATTTGTATAAAATAGAGAAAGAGAAGGTAAATGAATTAGGCTTGCAATTAAAAATGCTAGAAAAGAAACAAATTAAAAACCCCTAATCAAACGCTAAACTTGAAATTCTAAAAATAAAAGAAGAGAGCAATAAAATTGAAAGTTAAAAAAAAAACTATTGAATTAATTAATAAAACTAAGAGTTGGTTCTATGAAAAAACCAACAAAATAGACAAACCCTTAGTAAATCTGATTTAAAAAAGGAAAGAGGAAAATCAAATTGTTAGTCTTAAAAATGAAAAGGAAGAACTCGCCAGTAACGAAGAGGAAATTAGAGCAATAATTAGGAGTTACTTTGCCCAACTTTATGCCAATAAATTTGACAACTTAAATGAAATAGAAGAAAACCTCCAAAAATATACCTTGCCCAAACTAACAGAGGAAGCAGTAAATATCCTAAACAGTCCCATCTCAGAAAAAGAAATAGAACAAACTATCAACCAACTCCCTAAGAAAAAATCCCCAGGACCATATGGATTTACATGTGAATTCTACCAAACATTTAAAGAACAATTAACTCCAATGCTATATAAACTATTTGAAAAAATAGGGATTGAAGGAGTCCTACCAAACTCCTTTTATGACACAGACATGGTACTGATACCTAAACCAGGTAGGTTGAAAACAGAGAAAGAAAATTATAGACCAATCTCCCTAATGAATATTGATGCTAAAATCTTAAATAAAATATTAGCAAAAAGATTACAGAAAATCATCCCCAGGATAATACACTATGACCAAGTAGGATTTATACCAGGAATGCAGGGCTGGTTCAATATTAGGAAAACTATTAGCATAATTGACTATATCAATAACCAAACAAACAAAAACCATATGATCATCTCAATAGATGAGAAAAAGCATTTGATAAAATCCAACATCCATTCCTAATAAAAACACTTGAGAGCATAGGAATAAATGGACTTTTCCTTAAAATAGTCAGGAGCATATATTTAAAACCGTCAGTAAGTATCATATGCAATGGGGAAAAACTAGAACTTTTTCCAGTAAGATCAGGAGTGAAGCAAAGTTGCCCACTATCACCATTATTATTCAATATTGTATTGGAAACACTAGCCTCTGCAATAAGAGTGGAGAAATAGATTAAAGGAATTAGAGTAGGCAATGAGGAAACCAAACTATCACTCTTTGCAGATGATATGATGGTATACCTAGAGAACCCCAGAGATCCTACTAAAAAGCTATTAAAAATACTTAATAACATTAGCAAAGTAGCAGGATACAAAATAAATCCCCATAAATCCTCAGCATTTTTATACATCACTAACAAAATCCAACAGCAAGAGATACAAAGAGAAATTCCATTCAAAATAACTGTTGATAGCATAAAATATTTGGGAATCTATCTACCAAAGGAAAGTCAGGAATTATATGAGCAAAATTACAAAAAAAGTTTCCACACAAATAAAGTCTGACTTAAATAATTGAAAAAATATTAAGTGCTCTTGGATAGGCCGAGTGAATATAATAAAGATGACAGTATTCCCTAAACTAATCTATTTATTTAGTGCTATACCAATCAGACTTCCAAGAAATTATTTTAATGATCTAGAAAAAATAACAACAAAATTCATATGGAACAATAAAAAGTCGAGAATCTCAAGGGAATTAATGGAAAAAAAAATCAAATGAAGGTGGCCTAGCTGTACCTGATCTAAAATTATATTATAAAGCAGCAGTCACCGAAACCATTTGGTATTGGCTAAGAAATAGATTAGCTGATCAGTGGAAAAGGTTAGGTTCACAAGACAGAATAGTCAACTATAGCAATCTAGTGTTTGACAAACCCAAAGATCCTAATTTGGGGGATAAGAATTTATTATTTGATAATAAAAAAACTGCTGGGATAAGTGGAAATTAGTATGACAGAAATTAGGCATGGACCCACACTTAACATCATATACCAAGATTAGATCAAAATGGGTCCATGACCTAGGCATAAAGAACAAGATTATAAATAAATTAGAGGAACATAGAATAGTTTATCTCTCAGACTTGTGGAGGAGAAAGAAATTTGTGACCAAAGATGAACTAGAGCCCATTACTGATCACAAAATAGAAAATTTTCATTATATCAAATTAAAAAGCCTTTGTACAAACAAAACTAATGCAAACAAGATTAGAAGGGAAGCAACAAACTGGGAAAACATCTTCACAGTTAAAGGTTCTGATAAAGGCCTCATTTCCAAAATATATAGAGAACTTTATAAGTTCAAATTTATAACAAATCAAGCCATTCTCCAATTGATAAATGGTCAAAGGATATGAACAGACAATTTTCAGAGGATGAAATTGAAACTATTACCACTCATATGAAAGAGTGTTCCAAATCATTATTGATCAGAGAAATGCAAATTAAGACAACTCTGAGATACCACTACACACCTGTCAGATTGGTTAAGATGACAGGAAAAAATAATGATGAATGTTGGAGGGGATGCGGGAAAAATGGGGCACTGATGCATTGTTGGAGTTGTGAACGAATCCAACCATTCTGGAGAGCAATCTGGAATTATGCCCAAAAAGTTATCAAATTGTGCATACCCTTTGATCCAGCAGTGTTTCTATTGGGCTTATATCCCAAAGAAATACTAAAGAAGGGAAAGGGACCTGTATGTGCTAAAATGTTTGTAGCAGCCCTATTTGTAGTGGCTAGAAACTGGAAAATGAATGGATGCCCATCAATTGGAGAATGGCTGGGTAAATTGTGGTATATGAATGTTATGGAATATTATTGTTCTGTAAGAAATGACCAGCAGGATGAATACAGAGAGGCTTGGAGAGACTTACATGAACTGATGCTAAGTGAAATGAGCAGAACCAAGAGATCATTATACACTTCAACAACAATATTTTATGAGGATATATTTTGATGGAAGTGGATTTCTTTGACAAAGAGACCTAACTCAGTTTCAATTGATAAATGATGAACAGAAGCAGCTACACCCAAAGAAAGAACACTGGGAAACGAATGTGAACTACTTGCATTTTTGTTTTTCTTCCCGGGTTATTTTTACCTTCTGAATCCAATTCTCCCTGTGCAACAAGAGAACTGTTCGGTTCTGCAAACATATATTGTATCTAGGATATACTGCAACATATCTAACATATATAGGACTGCTTGCCATCTAGGGGAGGGGGTGGAGAGAGGGAGGGGAAAATCGGAACAGAAGCAAGTGCAAGGGATAATGGTGTAAAAAAATTACCCTGGCATGGATTCTGTCAATATAAAGTTATTATAAAATAAAATAAAATGTGAAAAGAAAAAAATAAAATAAAATAATTGTAAGCAAAAAAAATACTTTGAGAAACTACCAGCCAACACAAGCTCAGGAACTTTATAAACACAATTTAAAAACATTCTTCATACCAATGAAGTCAAATCTAAAACACTAAAGAAAAAGTCATTAATGGATAGCTTTAGCTAATAAAAATAAAAATGACAACTCTGCTTAAAATACTATACCTATTAAGTGCCAGTCAAATAAAAAAAATCCTATGTAGTAGAGTTAGAAAAAATAACAACAAAATTCCTCTGGAAGAGGAAAAATTTAAGAATATCAAAGGAATTAAGGGGGGAATACAAAGGATCATAACCTAGAAAAACCAGATCTCAAAATATCTTATAAAGCAATAATCATCAAAACTATTTGGTATTAGCTAAGAAATAGAATGGGGGAATCATGGGAATAAATTTGGTAAACAAGACATAGCTGTCAATAACAAAAGTAACTTAGTGTTTCATAAACACAAAGGCCTCAGCTTCTGGGATAAGAACTCACTATTTGACAAAAACTTATAAGAAAGCTGGAAAATATTAGTTTATAAAGTAGGCAGAAAACAAAATTTCACACCAGATACCAAGACAAATTCAAAATGGGTGCAGGATTTAGACATAAAGGTTAATATCTTAAACAAATTAAAAGAGCAAGGAAAAGTCTACTTGTGCATTCTATGAGAAAGGGGAAAATTCACAATCAAACAAGACATAGAGAGCATTACAAAGTGCAAAATAGATAATTTTGATTACATTAAATTAAAAGGCTTTTATGCAAACAAAACCAATGCAACCAAGATTAGAAGGAAAGCAAAAAGCTGTGAAATAATCTATATAGCAAGTATCTGATAAAAGCCTCATTTCTGAAATGTATAGAAAATAAATTCAAATTTATAAATATTAAAACTATTTCCAAATTGACATATGTTCAAAAGATATGAAAAGGCAGTTTCAGATGAAGAAATCAAAGCTATATATAAGCAATGTGGGAAAAGTGCTTTATATAGTATCTTCACATTTTGTTTGTTTGCTTTCTTTTTCTTAATTGTTTCCTCCCCATTGGTCTAATTTTTCTTGTACACCATGATAAATATGAAAATATATTTAAAAAAATTGTGCGTGTTTAACCTATATCAGATTGTTTGCTATCTTGGAGAAAATGGAAATAAGTAAGGGAGGAAAAAAACTGGAACACAAGATCTTATAAAATGAATGTTGAAAACTATCATTCAATGTATTTGGAAAAGTAAAATATTAAGAAAAAAATAAGAAAAAGAATGCAATGGGATACTATTGTGTAATAAAAAATGATGAACAGGAAGATTTGAAAGATTTGTAGGAACTGATACAAAGTGAAATGAACAGAATCAGGAAAATGTTGTACATAATATCAGTGACATTGTGTACTAATCAACTGTGATTGATTCAGCTCTTCTCAATAACAGGATGATACAAGATAAATACAAAGTATTCACAAAAGAAAATATTATCTATAATCATAAAGAATTGATGGTCTCTGAATGCAAATAGAACTAATTTTTTCACTTTAAGCTTTCCATTTTTTTATTTTTATTCTTTCACAATTGTGACTAATATGGAAAATGTCTTATATGATACATGTGTAGAAACTATATCAAACTGCCTACCCTTTTTGGCAGAAGGGAAGAAGAAAAATTGGAACTCAAAATCTTGTAAAAAATGAGTGTTAAATTTTTCTTCACATGGATTTGGGGTAAAAATAAAACTCTATGATTAAAAATTATTATAATTATGCTATAATTAACATAAGAATTATTTCAAGTGTATTATCTATATTTATCAATTTTATTTGAACAACAATAATATTTAATCTAAAATTTCATGACATAACAAGAGAAGCTTTGAGTATATATAAGATTGTAGAATTAATTAGCACTGTAAAATTTCCTAAGAATTACTTCAGTAAGGGGTATAGATATATGATAAATTGATATAGAGAGATATCATTATATACTGTATACCATATATATGTGTATAGGCTGTGTGTGTGTGTGTGTGTGTGTGTGTGTGTGTGTGTAGATATGGCTTGAAAAAAAAGAACACCAACTCAAATAATACAAAGAATCAAAGCAGATAACTACTATCTATTGGGTATGATTTGAGAGACAACAGGAAAGCTCTCAAAACTTATTTTCATAAAATTTGAGCATTATACAATTTTTTTAAATTTCTTTTTAAAATGTAAATTTGATGGAGAGGAAAGCTAACCAATGAAGTCCTGGCTTCAAAATATAAGAGTATAAGATCAAGAAAAACAACTTAGTTTTGCAAAAAAAAAAAAAAAAAAAAGAAAAGAAAAAAAGAAAAAAAGAAAGAAAGAAAAAGAAAAGAAAAAGAACATTTATTAAAGATGTTAATGAAGGGAGGGGAAGAAGGTTAAATGATAAGCTTACACTTGACGTAAAGAGAAGTTTTGATAAAATCCATGCAAAAGCAAGCATCAATGAAACTTATGGCATCTCTGTCTAGTCTTAGAGCCCAATGGGAGATTCATTTCTATTTGGATTACTCTTAGACAAACTACAAAGTCATCCTAGGTCACATAGGCAGTTATTACAAATGAGGGAACTCTGTTGGTCCTTGATTAGCCAAGCCAGTATCACACATAGTTCCTCTGGCTTTGCATTATTACTCAGATCTGGCCCTGGAGGAGACTACTTTTAAAGAAGGCAGAGAAGAAAGGGATTCAAATAAGTTATAGGCCTCTTCATTATTGTAACTATAGTTATAGCAGGCTAACCAGAATGCATTCTGAAGAATATTCAATAGAATCATCTAAACAAAAAAAAATTAGTATTCAACGAATGTTTGATGATTGATAGAGGGGTTTGCATTTTTGCTAAAAGATTGGTTTGGGTTTTTTTTTTAATAAAATGCATGTTTTTAAAATTACATTTCAGTTCATTTATTAAGACTTCAAGTAGCTTGAGGAAAACAGTTTTTTAATAATTTTTTTCAATTAATTTGTGTGCATCTTTAGATTATGAACAAGCTTTCAACATATGTTTTCTTTTTTGGTTTCATTTATTTTTCTTCCTTTGAAGGATTAAAAAAGTTCAATTTCCATTTTTTTGAGATTGCATGCTATCTTAAAGGGCAGAGCCAAGATGGTGGAGAGACCCAACAATATAGATAAACCTTTAATTAATTTGATTAGAAAAAGGTAAGAGGAAAATCAAATTGTTAGTCTCAAAAATGAAAAGGGAGAACTTTCCACCAGTTAAGAAAAAAATTTGAGCAATAGTTAGGAGGCACTTTGCCCAACTTTATGCCAATAAATTGACAGCCTAAGTGAAATGGAGAAATATCTTCAAAAATATAGATTGCCCAGATTAACAGAAGAGGAAATAAATTCCCTAAATAGTCCCATTTTAGAAAAAGAAATAGAACAAGCTACTAATCAACACCCTAAGAAAAAATCCCCAGGACCAGATGGATTTACATGTGAATTCTACCAAATATTTAAAGAACAATTAATTCCAATACTATAAAAACTATCTGAAAAAAGGGAATGAAGGATTTCTACCAAATTCCTTTTATGTCACAGACATGGTACTGATGCCTAAACCAGGGAGTGGAGAGGGCAGGAACTCTGAAAAGGTATATTTAAGACTCAGTATGATTGATGTAATCTTATAACAGGATGTTGACTCAGTGGAATTGATGAGATAATGGTTCCCTAGTGATATAATGATTGGCTTATACTCAGTTTGATGAATTGATATAATTGTAATAAAGTATTTAAAAGGTCAAAGTCAGACCAAAGTCAGAGACTGAGATGTGCAGACTGCTGACTGGATGACTGGAAGACTGGAAGAGATGAGAAACTGTAGACTAGCTGACTGACTGAGACTGCAGGCACAGACTGAGACTGAAGGAGAAAATAAAGACTTTGGATTTTATTCGTGACTATTGTTATGGTGATGATTCTGCTGACACCAAGGCCCATTTTGGGGGACTTCCAGATAGCTAGCCAGAATATTACAAGGTAGGACAAAAACAGAGAAAGAAAATTAAAGACCAATCTCCTAATGAATATTGATGCAAAAATCTTAAATAAAATATTATCAAAGAGATTATAGAAAATCATCTCTAGGATAATACATCACAACCAAGTAGAATTTATACCAGAAATGCAGGCATGGTTCAATATTAGGAAAACTATCAGCATAATTGACTGTATTACTAACCAAAGTAACAAATACCATGAGATTATTTCAATAGATGTAGGAAAAGCATTTGATAAGATCCAACACCCATTGCTATTAAAAACACTAGAGAGTATAGGAATAAATAGACTTTTCCTTAAAATAGTCAATAGCATCTATTTAAAACCATGAGTAAGCGTCATATATAATGGGGATAAACTGGAACCATTACCAATATGATCAGGGGTGAAACAAGGTTGCCTACTATCACCATTACTATTCAATATTGTATTAGAAATGCTAGCTTTGGCAATAAGAGGAGAAAAAGAGATTAAAAGAATTAGAGTAGGTCATGAAGAAACTAAGTTATCACTCTGCAAATGATATGATGATATACTTAGAAAACCCTAGAGAATTAACTAAAAACTATTAAAAATAATCCACAACTTTAGCAAAGTTGCAGGATATAAAATAAATCCATATAAATCATCAGCATTTTTATACATCACTACAAAATCCAAGAGCAAAAAATACAAAGAAACATTCCATTTAAAATAACTGTTGATAGTATTAAATATGTGGGAATGTATCTGCCAATGGAAAGTCATGAACCATATGAGCACAACTACAAAACACTTTCCACACAAATAAAGTCAGATCTAAGCAATTGGAAAAATATCAAGTGCTCTTGGATAGGTCCAGAAAATATTATAAAGATGACAATGCTACATAAACTAATCTATTTATTTAGTGCTATACCAATGAAACTCCCAAGAAACTATTTTACTGACCTAGAAAAAATCTGGAAGAACAAAAGGTCAAGAATTTCAAGGGAATTAATGAAAAGAAAATCAAATGAAAGTGACCTAGCTGTACCATATCTAAAACTATATTATAAAGCAGCAATCATCAAAAACATTTTGTACTGGCTTAGAAATAGAGCATTTGTTCATGGGAATGGCTTAGGTTCACTGAATGCAATAATCAATGATTATAGCAATGTAGTATTTGACAAACTCAAAGACCCCAGCTTTGGGGATAAGAATTCAGTATTTGACAAAAACTGTTGGGAATATTGGAAACTAGTATGGCAAAAACTAGGCATTGACCCACACCTAATGCCATATACCAAGATAAGGTTGAAATGGATTCATGATCTAGACATAAAGAATGATATTATAAACAAATTAGAAAAACATAGGAGCTTAGCTCTCAGATCTGTGTATGAGAAAGGAATTTGTGACTAAAGAAGAACTAGAGATCATTATTGATCACAAAATAGATAATTTTCTTTATATTAAGTTAAAAACCTTTTGCACAAACAAAACTACTGCAGACAAGATTAGAAGGGAAACAATAAACTTGGAAAACATCTTTGCAATTAAAGATTCTGATAAAGACCTCATTTCCCAAATATATAGAAAATTAATTCTAATTCATAAGAAATCAAATCATTCTCTAATTGATAAATGGTCAAAGAATATGAACAGACAATTTTCAGATGAAGAAATTGAAACTATTTGTAATCATATGAAAAGGTGATCCAAATCACTATTGATCACAGAAATGCAAATTAAGACAACTCTGAGATACCACTACATCCTTTTAGATTGGCTAAAATGACAGGAAACAATAATGATGAATATTGGAGGGAAATGGGAAAACTGGGATACTGATACATTGTTGGTGGAACTATGAATAGATCCAACCATTCTGAAGAGCAATTTGGAAGTATTCTCAAAAAATTATCAAACTGTGCATACCCTTTGATCCAGCATTGTTTCTATTGAGTTTATATCCCAAGAGATCTTAAAGGAGGGAAAGGGACTAACACGTGCAAAAATGTTTGTGGGAAACCAGTGGATGCCCATCAATTGGAGAATGGCTGGGTAAATTGTGGTATATGAATGTTATGGAATATTATTGTTCTGTAAGAAATGACCAGCAGGATGAATACAGAGAGGCTTGGAGAGACTTACATGAGCTGATGCTAACTGAAATGAGCAGAACCAGGAGATTACTTTACATTTCAACAACGATATTGTATGAGGATATATTCTGATGGAAGTGGATTTCTTTGACAAAGACTCAGTTTCAATTGATAAATTATGGACAGAAGCAGCTACACCCAAAGAAAGAACACTGGGAAACGAATGTGAACTATTTGCATTTTTGTTTTTCTTTCCGAGTTGTTTTTACCTTCTGAATCCAATTCTCCCTGTGCAACAAGAGTACTGCTCGGTTCTGCAAACATATATTGTATCTAGGATATACTGTAACATATCTAACATATATAGGAGTGCTTGCCATCTAGGGGAGGGGGTGCAGGGAGGGAGGGAAAAAATTGAAACAGAAGCGAGTGCAAGGGATAATGTTGTAAAAAAATTACCCTGGCATGGATTCTGTCAATATAAAGTTATTATAAAATAAAATAAAATATTAAAGAAATAAAAATAATAAAAAGTTCATTTTTTCAGCAAAATATTATCATTGAATTTGAATTATGAGGGGACATTAACATAAATATAAGCTGCAAATGAACTAAAAATTTCTCTATCACGCTTCTCTGTTAATGAAAGTAAAACATATTCAAAGATTAGGACACTGTTCTCTTGAATCGTGCAAGAAATAAAGAAATGTTTTCTTTAATTTAGTGTATATGTAATGACATAATTAAAATATATTTAAATATACATTTTTATTTTAATGTCAATGTAATACTTTCAGCAGTAGCTCTAGAATTTCTTACTGTTTCTCCCTATTAAGATATTTTAAATGTTTCCCCATGGTTTGATGATTATGTCTTCATTTTCCTTTGTAATGAAATTTCTTTCCAAATTTATGTTATGCTATCACAAAATAATTGTTGAGATTCTCATATTTCTTTTTCTTTGTTCCTAACTGAACAGCATTTTCAGATTATTGAAATGACTATCATGTTTTGTGGGATATGAAGATCAATAGATGTTGAATTCTGATACTTCTGTCATATGATCTCCTCTTTTTCTCCCCAAAACTCCTAGTCATAGATGCTTCAATTAAGCCCACATAAAAATATGGCTTAAGTCTAAAACTTTGGAGAAACACATTAATACAAGATCTGGTGAAATGGTTTTTATTGCATATACCCAAAGAGCAAGTAAATTAATTTTGTTTAAAATGATGGCAGATTTCTGGTAGAGGTCTAAATATGGTGTCCAAGTGGCTGAATAATCAAACTACATAGTATTTTCCTTATGGGATAAAACTTTTAATGGCATATTGTTTTAAGAACCTTTTCTCTTTACTTGTCTAATAATCTACAAACCTCCTTAACTCACCAATTCTGTCTATCTTTTCCAAAGTAACTTCACATTTTGTTATGGATATTTAATGTCATATATTGTGCAATGTTACCGTACAGTAATGTAATTACCTTCACTATTACTTTATTTTTTCTGAGATAATTGAGGTTAAGTGACTTCCCAAAGCCATACAGCTAGGAAATATTAAGTGTCCGAGGTCACATTTGAATTCAGGTCCTCCTGTCTTCAGAGCTGGCACTCTATCTGCTGTACTATATAGCTGACCCTCACTATTACTTTAAAGAAAATAATGGTTAAATCCATTTCTGCCTATCCTGTGGTATTCTTATCCATGTCTTACCCAAAAATCATTGCATGGCTTAATTATCATTAACAGTTGCTATTTATAATAGCAATATAATAATAAAAATGATAATAATGACAAATGGTAATAATTAACATTTATATAGTTCTTAAAGTTTTGCAAAACACTTTACATATAATAATTTATTTTCATTCTCAATGCAAAACTGTGAGATAAATCCCTATTTTATAAATGTGGAGACAGAAATAGAAATTAAGTGATTCATCCATGCTCATATGCAAACCAAATGTTAGAAGTCAGATTTGAACTCAGATCTTCCTGATTCCAGGTTCTGTGGTCAAACTGCTACTGCTGAACTAGAACCAACATGATATAGGTCCTTGTTGCTTCCTCCCTCATTTTTAGTATGTAATTTCCAAAGGAAAATCCATTTTCCATTGTAAAGAAAACAAACAAAAAATAAGTATTGAGCAATTCTGCCTTCACCTTATTATCATTTCTCTTAAACCCATTAAAATTCATCAATTAGTATGTTCCCTCTAGTAATGAAGATTGCAATTATTCCATTTTGTCTATGCTTATTCTCCAATAAATTCACCACAGGGTCCCAGCCATATTTCTGAATACTTTTCTCACTTTCCCCTGACATCAAGGGAGACCTCAATAGAGGTGTTCAGGCTATCTTCCTCCAAACCCTCACCTTTACTACATGACTTATCTAACTTCTTTTGTATCATACATTTCCCTAGTTGGCATCCTTTAGTCTTGTTTTTGTGTAGGTTATTTGTTATTTGTTATATGTTGTTACCTGCTCACAATTACCTTGCCTCTTTTACTATACTTTGTGCTATGGAGCTCTTGTTTTTATATTTGGAGTTTTGTAGAAGAAATCTATAACCATTCAAGTTTCCAGATTCAAGATTCGAAGGGCACCCACATAGATAAACACTAAATGAATGAAAAGATTCAACTTTTGAATAGTTATACAAGTCACCTATAATGTTCTGGAAACCCAGATTTTGATATGCAATTTTATGGTCACAAATAGTCTATAGAATTGGAAGTTAAATGGAGGAAGAAGATATTTACATATAATTTTGATTTTCTCTGACAGTTTGCAATCTCCTTGAGGGAAAGTACTATCTTTATTTCTATTAAACATTATAGACTCACAAACAAATGCAGAAAAAGAGAATTATTAAAGGTATCTTTAATTGACAATACAAAAGAAATTGTATTCAACAAAGGACTGCTTAAAAAAAGGATTAAAATTAATTAGAAATCAAATGATTTTTTTTAAAAATTAGTACCTCACAAAAAAATAGATAATTCAACTAAAGATAATGGCAATGTGACAACATGCCAAATTGTGACACAGTCACAAAAGCTCTTAATAGGAACTTTATATCTCTGAAAATTTTCATCTTCAAAAGGCAAAAAATATATCAATGAAGTGAGTGTATAGATTTGTCGCAACCTTCAGCCAGCAGGATTGTGGAGCATCTCAGAAGAGAATAGAAAAATGAACTCAAATGGGCTGCTAATGGCATACTTAGCAAAGGTGTTTATTAGAGTGTCAGACAAAGCTTATATAGCAGAAAACCACATTATTTACATTTGAGAAAGACAAATTTAAGACAGTGAAAGATTACATTATTTTTGCTTACTATGTTTTTGCCTGTTTTTATTCCATGCTTCTATCAAGGGAGTTTGTCCAAGATTTCTCTTGGGAATGCATGTCAAGAAAGAGAGATCAATGGAAATCTTACTCAGAAGAGGGCATGGGGCCCTTTCTCTGCTTTCCTCTTTAGCTCTCAACATAGATTAAGAATCCCAACACCAAAATACAAATTCTGAAAATCAAAGAAGAGGCTAATGAAAGTGAAATTTAGTTACAATTTAAGATAATCTAACTCAAAATTAAATGTGACCTAGGTTTTTGGGTGAATTATGTTCCATTTGTTATTGCAGAATTTGCTTTAATATGTGGGTAATTGGGTGGTGTTATTATTAATTGTGATTATTGTTATTTTTTCTTTTGCTTTATTATTAAATGAATAAATGTGTTGAAGATATAGATTTGTCATCATTGTGAGTCTTCAGGATTGTATAAATGAAAATGATTGATGGGGGCTTAGTAGCTATAGTGAAAAGTAGGAAACAATATTCTCCCAAAAAGAAAGTTGCCTGTTTCTAGCTTAACCAGTAATTTCTTCTCTGAAAATCTAGACTGGCCAGTATGAGAATGGATTGCAATGAAAAATGACCTCTCAGCCTAGAGAATGAATGGGTGGTCCATTCCCTATGACAGGGATATAACATTGTGAAGATTCATGTTAGACATACTATATTGATTGATGTTACACTTAAATGCCTGAGATATGACTTTGTTTAGTTAGATGTCTTGACAAGCTTTCATTGAAGTGGTTATACTCTCTAGAGCTTGTGCTCCATTTACTATGTCCTCTAGTTGTCTATAACTATTTAATAGGTTTTACTTAATTTGTATGAGTTTATATCTCAAGAATCTAGCACAATATATAGTGCATGATTAGTACTTAATAATTACTTGTGAATTCATGATTCCAAAAGATAAAGAAAATTTCTGCAAGGGCAACAATATGGGACATGAGATACCATGGATGAAGAACTACATTGAAGACAATTGAGCAATTGAAAACATTTGGAAAGTTATACAGGATTCAAATTATAAAGAAATTTAAATGTTAGATAAGTTTGCATTTGATCTATAAATTAAAAAAATCATTGAATGCTAGAGGAAATTGAATGCCACTAAAGCTTCTTAAGGGAAGTGACATAATCAAAATTATGCTTTAAGGATATCATTTTGAAATCATATGGCAATTCAATTAAAGACCTTTGTGGAAGCAAAAATATGGAAACAAAATGCATGTTCATCAAATGCAGAACATTTGTAAAAATTATATCATATGGATGTCATGAAATATTACTACACCATAACATATGACAAATGTGACAGCAATATCAGAAGATTTCTGATGTAATATAGATAAAAACTGAATCAAGACAATAATATAAACATTGATTATCAGAATGAAATGATAATAATATTAATATGCAATTCAGCAATGATGAATGAAAAAAAAAATCTGGATCCTGGAGATCAAATGCCTATTTTCTCCTTATAGAAAAGAGGGGACCACGGATATGTTATGTGCATTCTCTCAAATGGTTACTGTGTTGATTGATTTTACTTCAATGTTTTTGTTTTGTTTCAAGAATTCATTGGTAGAAGCATAAAGAAAAACTAACAAGAGATAAATTTTTAAAAGCCTGCCATATAATCTCTTCGATAAAGAGAGCCTTAATTGATCAAAGATGGACAGAAGCAGCTACACCCAGAGAAAGAACACTGGGAAATGAATATAAACTGCTTGCATTTTTGTTTTTCTTCCCGGGTTATTTATACCTTCTGAATTCAATTCTCCCTGTACAACAAGAAAGCTGTCCGGTTCTGCACAAATATATTGTATCCAGGATATATTGTAACTTATTCAACATGTAAAGGACTGCTTGCCATCTGGGGGAGAGGGTGGAGGGAGGGAGGGGAAAAATCAGAACAGAAGTGAGTGCAAGGGATAATGCTGTAAAAAATTACCCTGGCATGCGTTCTATCAATAAAAAGATATTAAAATTAAAAAAAAAAGAAAAGAAAAGCCTGCCACATAAAGAATTGAAGAAACATGATGTGTTTTAATCTGAAAAGAGAAACTGGTAGAAAGCTATAATAGTCATCTTTAAATACTGAATGTTGAATGAAGGAAGGATTAGAATTATTCTATTTTACACCAATAAAGTGAGCAAAAACTCATATATGGATTAGAGGAGGGAGATATTGGCTCAGTTGAAAGATAATTAGAACTGTCCAAAAACAGAAAGAGTTCTCATAAAGATGTTCCCCATTAGTGAAGATCAGTCGAGTAGCAAGACATTATTAATTGAAATTCTTCAACATTGTTTTAGCTATATTTTAGAAGGAATTTTTACATTTTGTGACTTCTGCATTTCTTTCTGACTTGGTTTCATTAAGTTCCCAGTATGATACTAATAATTCTTCTGTGAAAGTTATTAAATAAGAGATGTGATAGAATGCTTCACTTTTAGTTCTATTCTGAAGTCATTTGATTTTGGTATAATGCTAATTTTACGAACTAAAACATTTTTAATGTGACACATAAACTGATCCATATAAATGATCTTTCATCTCTAACAGTTGTCATAGGACTCAAGTTATCCTACAATCCAAGAATATCATCAGAAGAACCACCATCAAACTTAGCAGTTTGCTAAGCTTAGCAGCTGCTTAACTGGGAAAAACTGAAAATTGGAATATGGTTGAAAGGGATTGCCTTATCTTTTGAGTCATCCCACTATATTTGTGTCATGATTCTTTCAGCATTTTAAATATTTCCTCATTAAAACAACAGAACAGATTTGAGGACTCCTATCTCTTCCATTAAAACTGCTTCATTTGGGTGTTTATAAAATCTTCTAACACTACATTATTCGAGCTGGCAAACAAGTCATAAAATATAGCATTTCAAGAATTCTAGAATTCCCACTGTTTTAATGTGCTTGTCCAGGACTTATGCCATTCTTTCCCAGGCCAATTGAACTTAGTCATTTTTTTTTTCATTTTTAGGAAATGTCAAAGTTAATAGCTCTTTGTTCTATATTTTGCTCCCCACTACCTTGTCCATGTTCTTTGGACAGCATGCTTCATTGTTGTTACTTCCAAGTTACTTAATGGGCAGTTCTTTGTCAATCAATTGCAGAACTATTTGTCACTAAGAAGACAATATGCATTTTGATAAAATACTCTGGCTGCTTTATAAAATAGATTTATCACTTTCTGCCTGTAGCAAATCATTCCCATACATCCTCATACATCCCCAACATCACATACAATCTTTCCTGTGGCTTTTTTCAGGATGAAATAACTAATTCTTCTGCTTAAGTATAATCCATTAAAACTATCCACTAACTTCCAAGACAAACCTCATCATTTCATAAAGTTACAGTGAAGAAAGCAATAAAATGGTACTCCAAGCACATGGAAAATTCAAAGGTTAAGCATTCTCCACCAGTGATGAGCCAAACTCATAAGATAACCAACACTGAAATTGCTCAAATGAGGCTGTTTTAGATACATTGAAGCACATTATATGTGATGCTCATCTTGATTGCCTATAAAATGCTATTTTCTGAGAGGAGATCTGCTGTTAATGAAAATAAAAAAGATTGTTGTTATTTTAATTCTCTTACTGCAGTCATCAATTTTAGTTTTTGAGAAAGAAAATAGGGAACAAAAATGTCAAAATGAAGGAAAAACATGATGAACTAGGTAAAAATTGAGAATGTTCATTTTCTAAGGTGGCAAATCCAATACAACTTGCACTCTCTAAAAGCTGCCAAGCTATCCCATGTTTTGTTCTAAATTAATCTTTTGTCTATGAAAAGAAGTCAAAGACAATTTTTAAAAGGAGATAAATGAAGAGATGTTTCTGATTAAAGAATTTACCACTTGAACTCTGTTTCTAGGACTTTGGCCCAGAAATGTTGAAATAATACCCTCATAAAGATATTCCTATATGTTATCTAGATCATAAAGGATGGAATATATATCTTCCAAGCAGACAAATTTCCATGATTCTAAGTCATTAGGCCCCATTCCTAGAGGCATTGAGCCACTACTACTCCCTCCTTACAAGAGAGGAGTACAAAATGTACTGGGAGTCAACCATTCTAGATAGCATGGACACATTTGCCTTGAGGATGCATTCTTATCATGTCTGTCAAGATTAGGGGATAATTTGTTTCTATTCAAGAATGAACTGATTTGTAGGAAAAATAATTTAAGAGATAATATAGAAAAATCAACTTGTTTTGAATTTTACTTCCTAGAACAAAAATAAGCACTTAAGTAAGTATTTTACATATATTTTGATCTATCCATATATATTAAAGACAGGACTCTAACCAACTGACTTGCTTTGAAAATTTAAAATAGGACTCATGAATCAAATTTTATTGAATAAATATTAAATACTAGAAATATATTTGGTTCCCTATTCTAAGGAAGAGAAGTAAGAGGAGATGGAGTGTAAAGAAAGAAGTGATTAGTGGGCAAGGGGAGAAATAGTAAAGAAACCATGGGTATATGACAAAGTGATAGAAGTACTATCCAGTGGTACTAGGAGAAATAAGGAAGAGGAGGAGACAGAAAAAAGAGGAAAAATAGAAAGCAGAATAAAAAAGAACAAACAAGAAGAAGAAGAGAGAAAGACGAAGAGAGACACAGAGAGAGAAATGAGAGATTCAGTGGATTTTGAGATGAAATGTACCTGTGAGAATCAAGTCAGCCTGCTAACACTCCTCTAGAATGTGAGCACTACACAGCTAGATGTAGAGCACAGACTCATTTTCATGAATTCCCATCTGATCTCAGACACTTAATAGCTGTATAACACTATGCAAGTCACTTAATAGTGTTTGTTTAGTTTTCCTCATCTATTAAATGAGCTGGAGAAGGAAATAGCAAACTAGTATCTTTGGTTTTGGCTCTCCAATATCTTTGTGAAGAAAACTCCAAATAGCATCATTAAGAGTCAGACGAATGAAAAATGATTAAACAAAAATGACACCTATTAGAAATCATAATTTGAAAGTTAGCTGGCTAGCTATTCTGTTTTCCAACAGCTTCTCAGTTGTTTTTTTAATGAGGCTCCAACAAATACAAAATGATGAAATTATGTAACTAATAAATTACTTCAACAATGAGAAATCTCTGACATATCTCAATTTTCAAGTCCTTTAGCAGTATATTCTTAGGCTAACTCAAGGTCTTCTATTCCAAACTAATGTCCCATTATTCCTCTATTCCACATTCCTTGAAAAACCTTGTATTTCAAGTTTCCATCCCTCCCTCATGCACTACTTTAGATGGCAAGTACTGCAATATATGTTAAATATGGTAGAAATATATATTAAATCCAATATATGCATACTCATTTATATAATTATCATGCTGCACAAGAAAAACCAAATAAAAGCAGTAAAAAGAGAGAGAAACAAAATAAAATGCAAATAATCAACCAAAAAAAAGTGAAAATGCTATTTTATGAACCACACTCAATTCCCACAGTCCTCTCTCTGGTACAGACAACTCTCTTCATCACTGAACAATTGGAACTGGTGTGAATAATCCCTTTGTTGAAGAGAGCCATCCATCAGAATTGATCATCATATAATCTTCTTGTTGCCATGTAAAATGATCTGCTGGTTCTGCTCATTTCACCTAGCATCGGTTCATGTAAGTCTCTCCAAGCCTCCCTGAAATCATCCTGCTGGTCTTTTTGTCAAAATAATAATATTCCATAACATTCATATATCATAATTTATTCAGCCATAATTCAGTTGATGGGCATACATTCAGTTTCTAGTTTCTTACCATTACAGAAAGGGCTGCCACAAACATTTTTGCTGGTGTGGATCCCTTTCCCTCCTTTAAGATCTCTTTGGATATAAGCTCAATAGAAACATTGTTGGTTCAAAGGGTATGCACAGTTTGAAAAATTTTACACCATAGGTCCAAATTGCTCTCCAGAAAAGCTGGATCCATTCACAGTTCCACCAACAATGTATCACTGTCCCAGTAACATTTGTAATTATCTTTTCCTGTCATCTTAACCAATCTGACAGGTGTGTAGTGGTATCTTAGAGTTGTCTTAATTTGCATTTCTCTGATCAATAGTGAGTTAAAACACCTTTTCATATGACTAAATTAAGTTTCAATTTCATCTGAAAATTGTTTGTTCATATCCTTTGAACATTTACCAATTGGAGAATGGCTTAAATTCTTATAAATTTGAGTCAAGTCTCAATATATTTTAGAAATGAGGCCTTTATCAGAACCCTTAAATGTAAAAATGTTTTCCCAATATATTGGTTCTGATTTCTAATCTTGTCTGCTTTAGTGTTGTTTGTAAGAAAACTTTTTAACTTAATATAATCAAAATTATCACTTTGGTGTTCATTTGTGAGTTCCAATTCTTCTTTGGTCACAAATTCCTTCCTCCTCCACAGATCAAAGAGATAAACCATTCTATGTATCTAAACTATTCTATGAAAACCATCTAATTTGTTTATAATATCATTCTTTATGTCTAGATCATGAATCCATTTCAACTTTATATTGGTATATGGTGTTAGGTGTGGGTCAATGCCTAGTTTCTGCCATATTAATTTCCAATCTTCCTAACAGATTTTGTCAAATAGTGAATTCTTATTCCCAAAGCTGGGGTCTTTGGATTTGTCAAACACTAGCTTGCTGTAAGTCATTGATTATTTTGTTCTGTGAACCTAACCTATTCTACTGATTGACTACTCTATTTCTCAGCCAGTACCAAATGGTCTTGATAATCGCTGCTTTATAATATAGTTTTAGATCTCATACAAATAGGTCACCTTCATTTGCATTTTTCATTAAATTCTTTGAAATTCTTGACCTTTTGTTCTTCCATATGAATTTTGTTGCTATTTTTTCTAGATCAGTAAAATAATTTCTTGGGAGTTTTATTGATATAGCACTAAATAAATAGATTAGTTTAGGTATAATTCTCATCTTTATTATATTCACTTGACCTATCCAAGAGCAGTTAATATTTTTCTATTTGGTTAGATCTGACTTTATTTGTGTGGAATGTGTTTTATAATTTTGCTCATACAGTTCATGACTTTCTATTGGCAGATACATTCTCAAATATTTTTACTATCAACAGTTATTTTAAATGGAATTTCTCTTTGTATCTCTTGCTGTTGAACTTTATGAGTGATGTATAAAAATGCTGATGGTTTATGTGGATTTATTTTGTATCCTGAAACTTTGCTAAAGTTGTAGATTATTTCTAATAATTTTTATTTTATTCTCTAGGGTTCTCTAAGTATACTATCATATCATCTGCAAAGAGTGATAATTTGGTTTCCTCATGACCTACTCTAATTCTTTTAATCTCTTTTTCTTCTCTTATTGCCAAAGCTAGCATTTCTAATACAATATCGAATAGTAATGGTGATAGTGGATAACCTTGTTTCACTCCTGATCTTATGGGGATGGTTCCAGTTTATCCCCATTACATATGATGCTTGTTGATGGTTTTAAATAGATGCTACTGACAATTTTAAAGAAAAGTCTATTTATTCCTGTACTTCCTAGTGTTTTTAATAGGAATTGATGTTGGATTTTTATCAAATGATTTTTCTGCATCTATTGAGATAATCATATGGTTTTTGTTAGTTTGGCTATTGATATAGTCAATTATGCTAATAGTTTTTCTAATATTGAACTAGCCCTGCATACCTGGTATAAAACCTGCATGGTAGGAGTCCTTCTTTCCCTATTTTTTCAAATAGTATTTTGTAGTATGGTACATATGTAGTATGTAGTATTGTTCTTTAAATGTTTGATAGAATTTTCATGTAAATCCAACTGACCCTGGAGATTTTTTTCTCATGGAGCTGATTAATGGCTTTTTCTTTTTTTTTTCTAAAAGTGGACTATTTAAATAATTTATTTCCTTTTCTGTTAATTTGGGCAATATATTTTTGTAGGTATTCCCCCATTTCACTTAGATTATCAAATTTACTGGCATAAAGTTGTGCAAAATAACTCCTAATTATTGCTCTAATTTCCTCTTCACTGGTGGAAATTTCTCTCTTTTCATTTTTGAGACTAACAATTTCATTTTCCTTTTTCTAATGAAATTAACTAAAGGTATATCTATTTTTGTTGTTTTTTTTTTTTTCATAAAACCAGCTCAGTTATATTTATTAATTCAATATTTTTTTCAATTTTATTAATCTCTCCTTTTGTTTTTGGAATTTCAAGTTTGGTATTTGGTTGGGGGGGAAGGTGTTAATTTGTTCTTTGTCTAAATTTTTTAGTTACAAGTTCAATACATTGATCTTCTCTTTCTCTATTTTATGCAAGTAAGCATCTAGAGATATAAAATTTCTCTTAATAACTGCTTTGTTACACTCCCAATATTTGTGGGTTCTCCCAGTCTAATACTAATTTAGAGGCTGGATTTGCTAATTAATCTGAGGGTCTTGGGAAGTGGTCAGGAAGAAACATGTGTCCTCTCTGCTATCTTGGCTCCACCCCAGGAGTTGTTTTCTTTAGGCAATTTTTGCCTTCCTTTTCCAAACTGTTTATACTCTCTTATGCATACCTCTTATTTCCTTTCTCATTTTATTTTGTTATCTCTCTCATTTGCCATTTGAAGTCTTTTATGAGCTTTTCCAAGAAGCTTCTTTGGGCTACAGACCAATATATTTGATTCTTCAAGATTTCTTTTGTGGACATTCTGTCTTTCTCTGAGTTTGTATTTTGGTCTGTCCTGTCACCATAGTAGCTTTTTATGGTCAGGGTTCTTTTCTATTTCTTGCTCATTTTCTTATCTTTTCTTTTAGTGTTACCTCTTTTTTTCCCTTTAAGGTGGAGCTCTGCTTTACCTCTGGGGTAAAGGTGGTACTGTCCCAAGCTTCATGTGTAGCTCTGAGCCTTATCTTTGACCACAAGGGACCCCTTGTGTTTATAGGGGGAAATTTTGCCTGCTCTGTTGAGGGAACAGCCTGGTTTCCAAGAGTTTGCCTTTTGAGCTGGGCCTGGAAGCTGCCCCACTGATTTGCTTTTCTACTAATTCAGAAGCCAGTATTTAGTTTCTGATTTGTTGTGATTAAAATTAGTTTACTGGTTTTCCCAGGATCTTTCTGGCTTGCGATGAATACTCTTTTCACCCCAGGGAATCTGACCTTTATTGAATTATTTTCAGTCTATCTTAAACTGGAGAGTAGTTTCATTCCATCAGAGTCTGTTCAGAGGCATGGTTTCATGTAGTTTTCCAGGGAAAGTGGAAGAGCTAGATCAGCTTCCTGACTCTACTCCACCATCTTCCCAACATAACTTTAGAAAAAATTTTGTTCATTTTTCTTTTGGTAACTCTCATAAACTATAGCAATCTTCATGTTCTATTAAATGAACTTTTGTTCAATTGCCTCTTTCTTTTTTAAGATAAAGTATTTTACAAATTACTAAGTGATATATAAAGGTGAGCTACTATTATGATGATGATGATTTTCATCAACATCATTGCTTATAAAGAACTGTATTCAACATTAAAACTAAAATACACCCCCAAGAATTCTGGCCTTCTTTGTTTGATACATGACCACCTTATTGGCTGTGGTATTAAACCACCATAAATTTAGTTACTATTTTTGATTCTCTGTAGTCTTCATTTAGGTAGGCTAATAAAAAAAAAATTCAGTTTTCACACTTTGTTCACAAGTATAATGTATCTAAAATGATATTAGTGCTCTTTTATCTCCCCAAATATGTTTTTTATATCTAATTACCTTTTATGTGTTTTTGTGTTGATGTAAGCATCCCCTTCCCAGTAATATCCATTAGAAACTTCAAGGCCATTTTTTACTCTCTCCACATCTAATTATTTGACCCATTCTCAAAATTCTTTCTTTTCTTTTTTTTAAAATTTTATCCAGTTATATAGTGCCCAGGCTAGCTTTCTGGAGGTCTTTTGGATATGCCTTGGTCTCAGCAGGATAGACACCATGAGAATGGTCAGGAATATAGTCTAGAGTTTTTATTCAGTCCCAGTCTTGATCTTAGTGGAGTACAGCCACCAGGAGGATGGTCAAAAATGAAATATCTCATTTTCAGTCCTTCTTAGCCCTTAGATACCTTGACAGGATTACATCATTACAACACACTATGTATATATGAACTAGAAAACCATTAGATCACCATGTTAAGTATATGTATACTATATACTAAGTATATGTATACTAAAGAACCATCATCTCATCAATTCCACTGAGTTAACACCTTGTTATAAGTATACTTGTTTCAAGTATACTTCTCCAAAATTCTGGCCCTCTACACAGTTACATGTAAAATAATTTTTTTTACATTCTTATACATTTGAGCTCCAGATTCTCTCACTTCTTTCCCACTTCCTTACTATTAAGAAAGCATATGTTAAATTATGCAAAACATGTCCATAAAAATCATGCTGTGAAAGAAAACACAGATTTCGCCCCCCCCCAAAAAAAAAAAAACTTTCAATGAAAATATTTTTAAAGAGTTTGTTTTAATCTGTATTCAGAAACAATCAGTTCTTTCTGTAGGTAAGGACAGGATTTTTCGTCATAAGTCCTTCAGAGTAACATGAATCATTTTTTTGCAGAGAACAGCAAAGTCATTCATACATGACCATCCCAAAGTAATTGCCATTACTTTACACACAATATATTTCACTTTACATGAGTTCATAGAGGACTTTCCAGGTTTTTCTGAGACCATTTTGCTCATCAATTTTTTAAAATAAATCTGATTTAGTGCCATATTAATTTGAAAAATGAGGACTTGCAAGAGAACCTTCCTTCAAAATTCTTTTCTCAATTATTATTGCAAACAGTAACCCCCACTTATTCTATTTTGTGTCCCACTTTTTCATGACCCTTTTAAAAAGTGTTTTGCTACTGCCCACTATCTTCCCCAATATGCCACCTCTTCTATCACTCTCTCTGCCCTCTTTCCCATATCCTCTTCTTCTAATTTCCTTCATAGTAAGATGTATTTCTATACACGTATTGAGTATGTATCTTATTTCCTCTTTGAATCAATTCTTTAGAATAAGATTTACTCACTCCCCTTTCCCTAAAGTCCTTCTCCTCCACTGTTAAAAACTTTGTTCTTGTCTCTTTTATGAAAGATAATTTACACCATCCTATTTCTCCCTTTCCCATTCTCCCAGTACATTCCTCCCTCAACCATTAATTTTTTAAAGATATTATCTCTTCATATTCAACTCACACCTATGCCCTCTGTCTACCTAACTGCTCCTAATAATACTCCTAACTGCCATAATAATGAGAAAATTCAAATGAATTACAAGTATCATCCTCCCACATAAGAGTGTAAATAAATAAACCTTATTAAATCCCTTTTGATATCACTTTCCCAGTTATTTTCTTATGCTTTCCAGAGTCCTATATTTGAATATCAGATTTTCCATTCAGATCTGGTCTTTTCCTCATGAATGCTTGAAAATCATCCATTCCATTGAATGACCATCTTTTCCTCTGAAGGATTATACTCAGTTTTGCTGGATAGGTGATTCTTGGTTATAATAATCCTGCTCCACTACTCTCCAGAGTATCATGTGGCAAAGCCCTCTAATTCTTTAATGTAGAAGATGCTAAATCATATGTTATCCTGATGCTGGCTTCACTACATTTGAGTTGTTTCTTTGTTGATGCTTACAACATTTTCTTCTTGGTCTGGAGGTTCTGGAATTTGGCTATAATATTCCTGGGTATTTTCATGTAGGGATCTCTTTCTTTTTTTTTAATTTAATTTTATTTAATAATAACTTTGTATTGACAGAATCCATGCCAGGATAATTTTTACACAACATTATCCCTTGCAATCACTTATGTTTCGTTTTTTCCCCTCCCTCCCTCCTCCCCCCCCAAGATGGCAAGCAGTCCTATATATGTTAAATATGTTGCAGTATATCCTAGATACAATACATATTTGCAGAACCGAACAGTTCTCCCGCTGCACAGGGAGAATTGGATTCAGAAGGTAAAAATAACTCGGGAAGAAAATCAAAAATGCAAATAGTTCACATTCATTTCCCAGTATTCCTTCTTTGGGTGTAGCTGTTTCTGTCCATCATTTATCCAATGAAACTCAGTTAAGTCTCTTTGTCAGAGAAATCCACTTCCATCAGAATACATCCTCATACAATATCGTTGTCGAAGTGTATAATGATCTCCTGGTTCTGCTCATCTCACTTAGCATCAGTCCATGTAGGTCTCTCCAAGCCTCTCTGCATTCATCCTGCTGGTCATTCCTTACAGAGCAATAATATTCCATAACATTCATATGCCACAATTTACCCAGCCATTCTCCAATTGATGGGCATCCATTCATTTTCCAGTTTCTAGCCACTACAAACAGGGCTGCTACAAACATTTTGGCACATACAGGTCCCTTTCCCTTTTTTAGTATCTCTTTGGGGTATAAGCCCAATAGAAACACTGCTGGGTCAAAGGGTATGCACAGTTTGATAACTTTTTGGGCATAATTCCAGATTGCTCTCCAGAATGGTTGGATTCGTTCACAACTCCACCAACAATGCATCAATGTGCCCGTTTTCCCGCATCCCCTCCAACATTCATCATTATTTTTTCCTGTCATCTTAGCCAATCTGACAGGTGTGTAGTGATATCTCAGAGTTGTCTTAATTTGCATTTCTCTGATCAATAGTGATTTGGAACACTCTTTCATGTGAGTGGTAATAGTTTCAATTTCTTCATCTGAAAATTGTCTGTTCATATCCTTTGACCATTTATCAATTGGAGAATGGCTTGATTTTTTATAAATTTGAGTCAGTTCTCTACATATTTTGGAAATGAGGCCTTTATCAGAACCTTTAATTGTAAAGATGTTTTCCCAGTTTGTTGCTTCCAGTAGGGATCTCTTTCAAGAAGTAATTGGTACATTTCTTTAATTTGATTTGATTTTGTCTAATTGTATCTTCATTTCTCAAAAAGTCATTAGTTTCCATTTTAGCAATTGTTTTTCTCGATTAGCTTTTGTATCTCCTTTTCCATTTGGCCAATTTTGCTTTTCCTTTTGCACCATTCTTAATTTTTGTTCTATTTTTCTTTCGCTTATTTGATTTTCAAATTTCCTTTTGAGATCTTCTATGGCCTGAGACTAATTCTTAGGTTTTGTTTTGTTTGTTTTTTTGCAGGCTTTGAATATAGGATCTTTGACTTTGTTATCTTTTTCTGAGTCTGTGTTTTGATTTTCCTTTTCACCATAGTAACTTTCTATGGTCAGAATATTTTTTGTTGTCTACTTATTTTCCCAGCCTTGGCTTTTAACTCTTTATTAAAGTAGAAACCCATTTTAAATATGGAGGTGCACTGTTTCAATCTTCAACAATTTTGTGCAGCTATTTTTAGAGATTTTTCTAAAGACCTGACTACAAGCATTCTTTTCTGCCCTGGAACTTTGAGAAGTATTCCCTTTCCATTGTGCTGTCAGTACTAAGGTTCTAAAGTAATAGAATCTTTCTTCAGTACTAGTAAAGAAACTTTCTGTGAACTGAAGCCTCTAGAAACTGTAGCTGCCACAATCACCTAGTCCCATTCTTGATTTCCCAAGGCACTCTCACCCTACTGACAAACCTTTCCTGATGACTTTCCAAGTTTTCTTTGTTGCCTCAAGGCTGAGAAGTCTAGAAAATGCCAGGACTGCCAGTAATTCAGAGGCACCTATGATTGTTACATTGCTGGGGCTAAGGCTGGGGCTTGGGCTGGATTGGGGCTACATTGGCATGGCCTGTGCCAGGACTGCATGTAGGACTCCTACCCTGGTGTCACAGAACTTTTCTGCTTAGACAACATCTAAGTTGTCTAAAATTTGAAAAATTTTCCTTTCCATCTTTTTGAGAATTCTGATGCTCTAAAATTTGTTTAGAGTAATTATTCAAAGAAACTTGGAGGGATTTGGGGGAGAGCTGGGTGAGTCCCCTACTTTACCATCTTGGCTCTGCCTCTGCAAGATTCAAATTCTAAGCTGTTTTTCCTATTTATCCTCTCCTTGGCATTCTTTAAATCAATTATCTAGTTTAAGGTCTTCTCACTTTTCACCTAGAGTATTGCAGGAGTCCCTTAGCTGGACTCTACAAGTACAATCACTTCCTATTCAAATAATTGTTAACACTGTGGCCAAATTAAAGAATAAAATTAAATTTCTTTAGCTTGGCATTCAAAGGTCTCTAAACCCTGATTTAAATATACTTTTCTTACTTAAACTGCATTTCTTCCCAATCAAATGCAACACCCTAGGATTAAGGGAATTATTCACATCCCACAGTTTCTCAAAATTCCTTGTTCCATTTTGTATATTATTCTAAAACACAGTCATCTTAAAACACTCTCACCCTTACATGCAACTCATTACATCTGTCAAGCATCAGGTCTAATACCAAATTTTCCAAAAACTGTTTCTAATAGCTACCTATTCCCACTACAATTAATGGATAGTTATAGAGTAAGAAAAGAGCAGAATTTACAACATTGGGTTCCGGTGAGGGTAAAAGGAGATAATGTATATAAAATATTTTGTAATCCTTATAGCATTATATAAATGTCAGTTAAATTATAATAGCAATTGTAATGAACTAAGAAAAGTGAGCATTACCAGAGAAATTTCAAGGTTATTTTTGCTATGTCAAAATTATCTAAAATGGGCACACTTCTAGCAAACAAGTAAGCAAATTATATTTTTAAGTCTACACTCTGTCCTTAAAACTATAACATTTGATTTAAACATCACATTTATAATTTAGTATACTATAGGCAAAACCCATCATTTGGATAAATAAGACTCATAAATGCATTTTGATATGGTTACAACTACTAACAAAAATCAAGGTTATTTCCTCTTGTGAGGTCATAAAGGAAATAGTTATGTTTTAAGAAGACGTTGATTTTAACCCTGAAAAAATATTAGAGGGTTCAATAGTTTTCTAAAATAGTTTTCTAATTTCTAATAGTATCTTTTATGGCCCTTCAAGTCTATTTATTCTTACATTAAGACTAATTCTTATCAGAGGAAAAACGGGAGCAATTTACTTTGAATGAAAAGGACAAAGTCATAAGGAAGGTATTTGGTTTGGGTTTAGATTCTTATATGATTTTTCATTTTAAAGAATGGATCATATGTCATACAGATCATTCATTAAAAGTAGATAGCCCATGTTTATTGTCCATATTCTAGGAAGAGCTGAAATATAATCTAGTGTAACTATAGCACATATATCCTGAAATATTGGCCATATTGACATAATTGTCTAGGTATTTTCTCCCCCATTCATAGATAGTTTTGATTTGACCTAAACTACATATTTACAATAAAAATAATAAGCAGTATAAGCATTCCTATTTTATTCTCCTACTCTCTAATTATAGTTTGGAAGTTTTTAAATGGTTTCATGTTGTAAAATGCATATTGAATATATTTGAAAATAAGAAAAAGCCTTGTAAGTGTCTCTTAGAAGAGGCAATATGTGACTTACATGCAAATGCATTGTACAGCAAATGGACTACAATATGGAGAAACCCCCATTTGACTACGAGCTCGGTGCTCTATGATCATAGCCATGTTATTTGATCCCTGAGTTTTTTATCTGCAGTTGTGAAAATAATGTCTATAGTGCCTTTATCATAGTGTTATTATTAAAATCAATTAAGATGAACTATCAAGGTCTGCCTCCCCAGCTCACATTTGAGTTAAAGAACCATTTCTCCATAAGGCAGTTAAGTAACTGCTTCTCAGGATTCTACAAGAAACCATTAATATTGCTAGGGATTTTCTAATACTATTGTTCATGAGCCCATCCTACTATTTTCACCATTGATTATCAATTAGAATTAATGAGCTTTTAGAAGGGATTTATTTTAGGCATTATTAGCTATAAGGTTTACATTTTTATTTATTTCACATAAAAATGAATTTGCAATGAAACACTTCTCATATAATAGAGAATTAGAGAGAATATAATAGAGAGAAATAATGGAATACAGAATCAAAGGGTTTTTAAAAATAAAAAATAATGTATTTATCAATGGTAAAGATAAATTAAGTAATATATATGTCAAACTCTCAACCATTGAATAAGAATAGACTAAACAATCCAATAAAATGAAAAAGTGAAAATAATGGATTAGAAAACAAAATTCCTTAATCTGTTACTTATGAGAAACATATTGTGACAAATGAAAAACCTGAAATGATAGATCTTCCAGGTGATTAATAACAAATTTATTAGTTAAATGATTTTATAACCAGTGAATTTATACTCAGTTGGTTTTCTCAGTAAACAAAGACATAAATGGAGGCTCAGAATCACCTTAAAGCTATTCTGAAAGGAAACTCCAAATGAAACTCATAATCCTGAAGGATTCACAAAACAATTTTATCAATTTTTTTAAACTAATTACATATTATGTAAATAATTCTCAAAAATTGAGAAAGTATTCTCAGTCAAAGTCAATTGACAGATACTTATTGTCAGTTCTCATCATTTATCATAGTAAAGTTGGATTGATTCCAGAGAAGCAAGGATGAATCCACATTAGGAAAATAATAAATATAATAAATCATATTCATAATATTCAAAATGACAAAAAGTCATTTAACAAAATACATTTTAGTTAAAAGACTTACAAAATATGGACACAGAGAAAAGAGAAAGCTTTCTTAAAATCATGAAAAGTAGCCATCTAAAATGAAAATAAAGAGTCTTATACTAGGATCTTTCCCAATAAACACAGGTCTAGAGAAAGATTGTCAACTCCCCCCACTACTGTTTGATAGGGCTTTAGAAATGTTAGCAATAGAAATAAGAAGAGAAGAAAATGTAAGGTAAAAATATGGCTAAAGAAGAAATAAAAGTGTCATTATTTGTTGACAATATGAATGTTTATATATAAAATGCTAGCTAATAAGCATAGGTATTAAGTGAAATAAGTAATAGCTTCAACAAAGCTTTATGCAACAAAATAAACTTTCAAAAATCAATATTGCTATATAACAATAATAAAAAAACTCAAAAAGCAGTAATAAAAAGGAAAATACAATTCTAAATCTTTACAAAAGACATCAAATATCTGAAGAAAAATCTACCAAAGCAACAAAAAGATCTATATAATTTATAAAGTACTCCTCTTTCCAATCTCCATGCTAAGAAGGAAGATGAGGCTAAGAAATCAAGACACAATTAGTAACAACTGCATGGAATAACATCATACAATCTTCCATGTAGCTCTGGCTCACTTTCAATATTATTTTTGTAAAAATTAAAATAGGAAAGTGTGATAATCTTAAAGACAGCATTCCTGTCTTTATATTTATCTCTTAAAATTCTATTTTTTAACTGAGCTAACCGCGGAAAGCAATCTGTCTTCAGAGACAGCATGCTGTATGGATATATAATGTTATGTTAATTTCATATATTCTTATTGTCTCAAAACATAAGTGGGTGTTGTAGTTTGAGAATTCAGATGCTTCAGTCATAATCCCCAAATCTCCTCCCCACAGAAATATAGGACTCCTTGCCTGGAAATAGCTTGGATTCTGATATTTAAACCCTAATCTTGTCTTGTCTAGAATCAGTTATATACCTTACTTCTAGACCATCATCTCCAAATAATGCCCACCACAGATTCTCCCTATTTCTATTTTATGGCATCTCTTTTTAACTTATCCTCCTCCCACTAGAATATAAAAACTGTTACAGAAAGGACTGAATGAAAAAAAAGGGGAAAAAAGAATAAAGAAGACCCAGACAGAGACAGAAGGAAGAAAGGAAGGAAGGAAGAAAAAGAGGAAAGGATGGAGAGAGAGGGAGGGAGAGAAGGAGGGGAGAAGAGATGGAAGACATGAGAATCTTATATTTTGTTAAGTACATAATCATAGAATCTTATAGTTGAAAGATTTCTTATAGGTTAGTTAGCTCAATGCTCTTTTCAAAGCAATAATTCTTTTCCCCTGCTTCCAGATTCTATTTGGACACTCCCAGTGGTAAAGTATTCACTGTTTTGAGAGGATGCTCTAATATAAAAAAGTCTCTCTTTGAACAGAGCTAAAATGTCTCCCCTTATAATTATCATTCAAGAATCTCAAATAGAAAGCTAAGCAAATAATTAATTATTCTTTCTGATGACAATTCTTTAAGAATTTGAAAATAGTCAGCAACTACCAACTCCCTCAAATTAGAAGGCTTTTCAACATGCAATTGGGGAAGAGTAGGGAACAAATACAAGTATCTGCAGTTGTAATGAAGTAGCTGGGCCAAAGCTGAAAGGAAGCTCAACTGTGCAAGCAAGTAGTGATGAAAGGAAAGTCTGATGCACTAAAATTCAATATTGTATAAGAACCTGGAATGCAAGTTCTACAAGCCAATATAAGCTGGATGTAGTCAAACAGGAGTTAGAAAAATTAAACACTGACATCTCAGTTGTCAGTGAACTGAAATGGATGAGAAGGAGTGAGTTTAATCCAGGTGATCACTACATATTCTATTATAGGCTAGAATCACTTAAGAGAAAGGAATAGCTTTCAAGGTCAATATAAGGGTGAGAAAAAGCAGTACTGGAGATATAAATTCAAAAATTATAAAGTGATGTCTGCTTGAGTCCAATGAAAAGCATTCAATACATCACCGTAATACAAGTCTTTGCTCTGGCTACTGATGCCAAAAGAAGTCCAAGTTCTATGAAGACCAATGACATCTTCAAAAAATAATATCTACCACTCATCATAAGGAATTGCCTCAGGCAAGCTTAACCTTGAAGTATAAAATAAAGCAAGAAAAGATTAATACAGCTCTGACAAAACAACTCACTTGTTCATAGCAAACGCTCTTTTACAACAATCCAAAAGTTGACTCTAGACATGGGCATGAGTAGATGATTAATGCCAAAATCATATGGACTATGTATTTTGCAGCTAAAAGTGAAGAAACTCTACATTCAGTTAAAGCTAGACCTAGATGTGTCTTAACTAAGATCATGAGCTTCTTATTGCAAAAACTGAACTTAAATTGAAGAAAATAAAGAAAACCATCAAACATAGAGGTATGACTTAAATAACATCCCTTATAAATATGAAGTGGAGGTGTTAAATAGATTTAAGGGATTAGATCAGATAGAGCATCTGACGTGCTATCAACAAAAGTTCCCAATACTCAAGAGGAGACAACAACAAAAAATATCACAAAGAAAAAGCAAGAAAACAAAATGATTGTCTATTGAGGATTTACCACCATGGAAGTTAAAGGAGAAAAGAAAAGATAGACCCAACTGAATCCAGAATTCAAAAGAATAGCAAGGAGAGATAAAAAGATTTTCTTAAATGAGTAGTGCAAAGAAATAGAAGAAAAAAGATAAGAAAGATAATAGATCTCTTCAAGAAAATTAGATATATAAAGTTAGAGTTTGTGCAAAAAAATTAACTTATAAAATACAAAAATGATAAGGATTCAAAAGAAGCAGAATAGATTAAGAGAGGAGCAAGAATACACAAAAGAACTATGCACAAAATTATATTAACAGCACTTCAGCCAGACATCCTGAAAATTAAAGTCAAGTGCATCTTAGGAAGCATTACTAACAATTAGATGAGTGAAGATGATGAAATTCCAGTTGAGCTATTCAAAAACTTAAAAGATGATGCTATTAATATTCTGTACTCAACATGCCAACCAATTTGGAAAACACAATTGTAGCCACTGGATTAGATGAGTTTACATCCCAATCCTAAAGAAGGCCATGCCAAGGAATGCTCAAATTACCAAACAATATTGCTTATTTCATATGCCAGCAAAGATATACTTAAGATTCTGAAAACTAGTTTTCAGAATTATGAGAAGAACAGGCTGGTTTTCAAAAAGGCAAAGATACTAGAGACCAGATTGCCAACATTCACCAAATTAAGGAGAAAGCAAGAAAGTTTCAGAAAGAAAATCCACCACAAAATGTGGCAAATTCTCAAAGAGATGTGAGTACCCAATCATCTTAGCTATGTCCTGAAGAACCTGTATGTGGGCCAGGAAGCAACAGTTAGAATTAAACATGGAACAAATGATTGTCAAGCTGGATGAATCAAAAGCTGGAATTAAAGTTACCAAGAGAAACTCAAATTTGGAGATGATACCAACCTGATGGCAAAACAGGAAGAGGAAATAAGAAGGCTCTTGATGAGGATGAAAGGGTAGAATATAAAATCTGTCTTGGAGCTTAACATCAAAAGAA
Organism: Antechinus flavipes; assembly: GCF_016432865.1. Taxonomy (NCBI): domain Eukaryota; kingdom Metazoa; phylum Chordata; class Mammalia; order Dasyuromorphia; family Dasyuridae; genus Antechinus; species Antechinus flavipes. The sequence goes on from NC_067401.1 coordinate 362,098,648, forward strand.
CTAAGATCCTGGCAAATAGAGGGAGAAGGCATGAAAGTAATATCAAATTTTAAATTCTTGGGTTCAAAGATCATTGCATATGGTGATAACAACCATCAAATTAAGAAATACTTGTTCCTTGAAAAGAAAGTTATAAAAAATCCGTAAAAGAAACTAAAAAGCAGAGATAACTTTGGCTATGTTTTGAGTCAAAGCTATGGTTTTTACAGTAGCAAAATAACTGAAAGTTGAACTATAAGGAAAGCTGAGTATCACAGAATCAATTTTGTCAAATTTCAAATCAGGGAGCTAGAAAAAAACTTTTGAGGGTCCCATGGACAGCAAGGGGATCAAATTAGTCATTACTTAAAGAAATTAATTCAGATACCACTACACCTGTCAGATTGCTTAAGATGATAGGAAAAGATAATGACAAATGCTGGAAGGGATATGGGAAAACTGGGACACTGATGCATTGTTGGTGGAGTTGTGAATGGATCTGATCATTCTGGAGAGCAATTTGGAACTGTGCTCAAAAAGTTATCAAACTGTGCATACCCTTTGATCCAGAAGCGTTACTCCTGGCCTTATATCCCAAAGATATATTAGAGAAGGGAAAGAAATCTGTATGTGCAAAAATGCGGCAGCCCTTTTCATAGTGGCTAGAAACTGGAAATTGAACGGATGCCCATCCATTCAGGATGCTCATCCCAGGAGAATGGCTGAATAAATTGTGGTATATGAATGTTATGGAATATTATTGTTCTATAAGAAATGACCAGCAGGATGAATACAGAGAGGATTGGAAAGACTTATATGAACTGATGCTAAGTAAAATGAGCAGAACCAGGAGATCATTATGCACTTCAACAACAATATTATATGAGGATCAATTCTGGAAGTGGCTATCTTCAACAATGAGAGGGTCCAAATCAGTTCCAACTGATCAGTGATGAACAGAACTAGCTACAACCAGCAAAAGAACACTGGGAAATTAGTGTGGACCACAACATAGCATTTGCACTCTTTCTGTTGTTGTTTGCTTGCATTTTTGTTTCTCTTCCCAGGTTATTTTTACCTTCTTTATAAATCTGATTTTTCATGTGCAGCAAGATAACTGTATAAATATGTATACATATATTGTATTTAACATATACTTTAACATGTTTAAGATGTATGGGACTGTTGGCCATCTAGGGGTGGGGGGAAGGAGGGGAAAAAAGTGGAACAGACGTTTTTGCAAGGGTCAATGTTGAAAAATTACCTATGCATATGTTTTGTCAATAAAAAGCTATAATTTAAAAAAGAAATTAATTCAGGATATTCACTGGAAGGTCAAATACTAAAGCTGAATTGTAATATTTTTCCCACATGAGAAGAATGGATTCATTGGAAAAGATTGTGATGTTGGGACAAACTGAAAGCAAAAGAAAAAAAGGGAGAGCAGAAGATGAAATGAATACATAGTATCACAGAAACAACAAAAATGAACTTGGACAGATTTTGTGAGATAGTGGAGAATAGGACTGATGTGCTATTATCGATGAGATCACAAAGAACTGGACATGACTCAATGTCTGAAGAACAACAGCAACCAACCAATTCCTTCTTATTGGCTTTTCTTGGCCAAATATCCCCACTTCTGTTGCTTTTTATAAGGCATTTTTTCAGACTTTCTACTCTTTGGTTACTCTCTTTGAATATATTTTATTTTATCAAATTTCCTTTTAAAATAGAATATCCTAAAATGAGTGTAATACTCTTGATGCTATTTGATGGTGGAAAACACAGTGAAGTTATAACTTCCCTCACTTTCAATATTTTAAAAATAAGTATAAAATACTTAATACATTGCCCAGTACATAGTAAACACTATACAAATGTTAATTATCATTCTTATATTTATTGACATCATCCCTTGCACATTATAGACACATAAAAAATAATAACTTAGCATTCATTTAGTGATTTAAAAATTGTAAAACTGTTTACATATGTTATCTCATTTACTTTCATCCTGATAAATCCTTGTTTAATTAAATGGAAATTTCAAAATTCTTTTGTTCATTAAAGTATGACTTCTCAGGGAGGTGAGAACCCCATAAAGGAGGTGATCACACTCTCTCTGACTTCTCAGGAAAGGTGGTGAAAACACCAAAAGGAAGTAATCATCCCCTCCCCTTCCCAACTTCTCAGGAAAGGAGATGAAAAACACCACAGGGAAGTGGGGAGTCAAGTTCAGATATTGTTAGTGGGGTTCTGGGCTGAAGAGTCTTACTAGAAACAGGTATGCACAAACCTATCAGCATGGGAGGTATTACACAAGCACATAGCAATAATGCTCAGGCTATTAGTGATGACTCTCCCCACAACCAGTGCAGGCTCAATGTGGTGTAACAAACACGAATTGTATATGCAAGTAGTGATATAACAAACAATATGACTCAACATGGTGTTGTAAAAAATTTCCAGAAGTCCTAGAAGAAGGGTATGTAAATAACAATCACACATACGCCTCTTTCAGTAGCCAAGATATAGTCCAAAACTAATCTATTGTCCATTACTTCATGTGTCAGGGAATCCAATGATTCCTACAAGTTTTGGAGCCGTGCAACAGCCTTAATATTTGTTAGGGAGTCCAATGATTCCTGCAGATTTTGAAGTTCTGCAACAGTCTCATCATGTCTCAGGAAATCCAATGATTACTAAGGGTTTTCAAGTCCTACAACAATCTTTTCACGTCTCAGGGATTCCAGTGATTTCTGAAGGTTTTGAAGTCCTGCATCACTCTCATTAACAATTTTTGATGTCCATAAGTCAATTGCCATAATTGCCATGCTCTTTCAGTGGTGGGCACCATCAATGATGCAACCACCCAATGTTTCTTCAGTCTTCTCCTTCGTTTTAAGAGTCTGCTGCATCTCCCTCCAATGGACAAGGCAAATACAGTTCATTGACACCCATCTGATTCCTTCTCCATCTGTACAGATGCAAGAAAACCCTTTCCCCCAAGCAGTTAACCTATCTGGTCCCTTCCATTCACCAGTTTCTGGATCTCTCCACATTACCTGGCAATTATCTAAAGATAGTGGAGCTGCTCATACTGGACACTGCTCTTCTGGTGGATTATAAAACTTGTCTGTCAGAGCCAATGAATCTTTATCAAAAATCAAGACATTAATTGTATAAAGAGCTAAATTTAGAAGTTCTCTAGAGTTACCTGTGGCTCCCCCTTTCTTTTGTTTTTGGATGAGGAGTGTCTGGATGTCTCTGTTTCTCCTCTCTACTATTGCCTGCCCTTGAAGATTAAAGAGTATGCCAGTGGTGTGTAAAATCTTACAATCTTTTACTATGCTCCTAGCTTCTTATTTTGTCATCCCAAATTGCAAACATAAAGCTTGAGTAGTCTGATCATATTTAGAATGAGATTCTTAGACTTCCTGAAATAAAGGAGTATTGGCCAACATGGTTAGAAGGTTATCTACCTTTAAATTACCATCAAAAATAGGACCTGGAAGTCTACTATGTGAATAAACATGCAAGTTATAAATCTTACCTGGATGCTTTCTCACTTGCTCTCAAAGTTCCTTAAAGAGCTGATAAATATTAGAGGCTACAAATTTTATTTGGGCTGTGGCAATTCTTTGTACCACACCTACTGAATAGGCCAAATCAGATACTATATTTATATCCCCTGGATAATAATAAGAGCTATAATGATTGCATACAATTCATTCTACTGAGTGGACTGAAAATGAGTTCTGACTACTCTATAGTTAAGTCATGAGAGTATACAGCACAAATGTTATGTTTGGATGCATCTGTAAAGAAAGTTGGTTCTTTAAGAGGAACTTTAAAAACCTTTTCTTCAAGAATCCATTGCCAATTATGTAATAGTCTGGTTATCTTTAGTGGAGACCCGTGTGTAAAATTTGGAGCTGTGGCCAATAAAATTTGCCACTCTGGGATGATTTCATAGCATACATTAATTTGTGCATTGGTATAAAACATGTATATCTTTTCAGGACTTAACCCAGATAAATGTACTGCTGGCTTAATGGCCTTTAATAAAATTTTAGCCACAAGGATTACATAAGGAGTAAGAATTTGTTCTGGTTGTACCAGGAGGTTAATCCACTCTATCACACTGTCTTCTTGATGAAGGATTGCTGTGGGTGCCTCTTTTGTAGCAAAAACTGATATTTCCAAGGGTTTTTGAGTGACTCTTTCAACCACATTGGGTAAAGCCAATTCAACTTCTCTCAAAGCCTCTTGAGCTTCTTTTGTAAGCTGGCATGGTAAGTTTAAAGTATAGTCTTCCCTTAAAATGTCATATAATGGTTGCAACTGATAGGTAGTCAAGCCTTACACTGGACACATCCATTGGATATCTCCTATCAATTTCTGAAAGTCATTTAAGCTAAGTTAACGCTGGGCACTAAAAAGGCAAATCTTTTTATATCCTCCTTATCTAGAGGGATAGAATAGAAACAATCCTTAATGTCTATTACCCAAAGAGGCCATTCTCTAGGCAACTGAGTAGGAGATGAAGTCTAGGCTGAAGAGTTCCCAGAGTTTCCATCTGTTCATTCACTTTTCTTAAATCAGTCAACATCCTCCATTTTCCAGATTTCTTTCTTACAACAAATACTAGGGAATTCCAAGGACTTAGAGAAGTTTGTAAGTGTCCTTGATCAAGTTGTTCCTGTACTATATCTAATAAGGCCTGAATTTTATTGCTACCTAAGGGCCACTGTTCTATCCACACTGGTGTATTAGTTTTCCATTGAATAAGAACAGGTGAGAGTGTTGGCAGGCCTTCAACAGCAGCCCTGCCTTAAAAAACCAAAGTAATCATTTGTAATTCTAACTGTTGTAAGATGTCTCTTCCCCACATGTTGATGGTGATATTTTCAACCACAAAAGGAGTAAAAATTTCTGTTTCACCTTCAAAAGTCCATCTCAAAGAGATAGCACTAGCTTCAGCTGCTATTAATATTCCTACACCAGATATGTAGGTGTCTGCTTTAATCTTTGGCCAGTGACTGGGCCAGTTGGCACCTCTAATGACTGTACAATCTGCACCTGTGTCTACCAGTCCTTCTAATGGTAGGCCATTTATATAGACAGTGAGCATAGGTCGGTCAGCTGTCACAGCTGCTGTTGAAAATATTCCTGGATTCTGTTGCTTGGGGTCAGAATCTGGGCGACTATCACCAGATTGCTTATTAGGAATCTGTATCAGTAAACCTGATGCTACTGCTTCTCATGGTTGATGAGTCACACATTGTCTACCTGTATTAGTGACTGGGATATTATCTATACATTCCCCAGTTGCCCACATCAATATATGGATGAACACTGTTTTGTAAGTACTCCCAGGAGGTGAAATGGTCAAGCTTACTGTGCCTAGAGGCAAGGGAGTCATAGGCTGAAGAGGAACAGATTTCACTTCTCCAGGGGATATCTCAGTAGTCCCAGCTGCATACAACTCTATTCTTCCCAACTGTAATTCCTTTTTCCCATGTGGTTGCTTCCTGGGTGATTGATTATGTAATCTCTTTCTCCCATCAGAATGCTTCTTGGCTGATTGCTCATGTCTGAGTACTGAACTTCTAAAAACTCTCTGAGTGTAACATTGGTGCCATCATGCCCCAAGCATTTTTTGCTTTGGGCCCCTATTCCATTTCCCTGAATCAATCTACATTCTGATGCCCAATGGAAGTCTCTGTTGCATTTTGGACATGGGGTATTGGGTCTTGTTCTCCCACCCTGTTTTCTCACTCTGTCTTTGTGCCAACATCGAGCTTTCAGATGCCCTACTTTACTACATTGAAAACATTGATGAGTTTCTCTGGAAGTCTCTTACCAAAGTGGACCCTGTCTTCCCATGTTCGGATCTTGGGAAGTCTGCATCATAGCCTGGCTATGAAAGGCATTTGTGCCCACTGTGACACAGCATCTTATGATCTCCTCTAAAGGAGCATCCTTGTGTAATCCCAAAATAGTTCTTCTACAAACCTCATTAGCATTTTCTTTAGCAAGTTGCCTTATCATAATTTCTATTGTTGCATTTTCACCAATAGTTTGTATGACAGCTGTCTGCAGACATCCCACAAAATCAGTAGATGGTTTATTTGGACCTTGCTCTATTTTCGTGAAGACTTCTCCCATCTTGTTTCCTGGAAGGGCCACATGCTTTGATAGCAAGCAGAAGCAATTTGCTCATATGCTGAAATGTCTGCATAAGGACCTACACCTGTTAATTGGTCAAAGGTGATTGTTGTATTAACTCCAGGTTCTCTATTTCATTGGGCTTGTATGTTATAGAGTTCACTATATTCAGAGAGCCACAACAAGTTTTGTCCAGGTTTTAAACATGTTCTTGCTATTGATTTCCAACCACTAGGGGTTAAAATTTCATAAGCCAAAGTCTGTAGTAACATCTTAACATAAGATGATGTAGACCCATAAAGAGTGCAAGCCTTTTTCAGGTTTTGATAATTTCTAGATTAAAAGGAGTGTATCTTCTCCTTTCTTGACCTGAAGAGTTAAGCTGTCCAATCTCTCAAATCAGTTCTCAAATTTCTATTCTCAAACCAGTTGTATTCTGCCCTTCCTCTTTGGCTTTAAGTAGTGCCTTTTGCAATTGAGTCATGGGGGGTGGTGATTGCTGAGTGGGGGGTGGGGGGGAGATGCTGGTGATATAACTGCTCCTCCCATTCCTCCTCCTCCCTTCCCTCAGGAAGGTGAAGTTGATGGGGGAGGGTCAAGAGCCTGCTTGGGTATAGGTGGAGGTGAAGCTGGGCCATGAGAGTGAGAATCATCACACCCTTTAAGTTCCCCATGCCTTTTAGCTATTTTATCAGTACCATCCTCCTTCCCTTCCTCTTTCTCCACAAGCTTCCTTGTTTGACTGTTCTCCTTAGAGCTTTTCTTTTTTCTAGAACTTGTAGGATTCTTTAAGTCCAATTTTTAGATTTATATATTTATTTAGAATGTTTCCTTAAAAATTGAATCAAGACCTTTATCACTGTAATATTCACATAATTAATCTCCTACTAGTTTCTGATTATCTACCTCAATTTCTTCTTCCTTGAAGAACCAAGGGGACATCCATTCTAATGTATCCAAAAGTCCATCAATCTGATCCCAAGTTACAAGCAAACCTTATCTCTTTATTAACCTAAGTATGCTTTCTATAGAGCTCCTTTGGGGTGGGGGTGGGGATAGGAGTGGGAGACAGTCTTTTCCTAATATCTGCCCCATTTCAGATAGAGAACAAAAGTTACTAGTTTAGCCCTTAACAAGATAAGTTCCCTGTTTGTCTATTTTAATACTTACCCTATATGCTGGTCATATGGACTTCTTCAGTGAAATTAGGGTCCTTAGTCCACACATTGCGTGCCAAATGTAAAGTACAGGCTAGCTCCTTGGAGGGCTTTAGGGTCAGCCAGAGTCAGGATAAATCAAAGTCCTCGGTCTTTAAGGGGAGAAGTGAAGGAGGCAGGAAAGCTTCCCTGAGGCTCGCCAAAGATGTATCTTGGATTCTGGAGTCCGAAGTCACCAGCCTCTTTCCTCCTCATCCTGTTGGCAAGTGACTCCCACTTTTCTCCCCTAGCCCTCCAATTCTTGCCTACAATTATCTCAACATCAAACATTCAGCAAGCACAAATGATGAGGAGAGCCATCACATCACCATATCATCTAAATATGTATATAGAACCATTATTTCATATCAAACAGGTAATTAGCCTTGTTCTCGGTTGTCTGATTCAAGCATACCTTTTTGGAGTTTCAGCACCCTACAGTACACAAGAAGAAACTAAGATTTCTCTTGTGCAAAAGGTAGGACCAGATTAATAAAGTGTTTACTTTCTGGACCTGGAAACCAGATGTTGGTATTTATCCTGATAGGATTAGCAGATGACCCAAAGGCAGAAAAACCACAAGCCTGGGGGAATGTATCCTTCATTTGAAAGTGCCGGAAGACTAGTCATAGCCATGTTTGTACATTTTAACATGAGATCAAGAGCCAATTTGCTGAATATTGACATTTCATCCAATTTAATTTTGTTTCAGCTATCTAAGTTTCATATATGAGTTCTCTTTCATTTTTCTAGTATATTCACTAGGTCCACCACTACACTGCTTTCTTTAAAATTTTTTCTCTTAAATCTATGCCCAGCAGGCCCAAAATAGATAGATAGATAGATGGATGGATGGATGGATGGGTAAGTAGGTAGGTAATAGATAGGTAGGTAGATTGATAGTATGTGTATATGTGTGTGTGTGTACATATATAAATTCTTAACATTTTTTCTTCACATTCTTAAGTCTAGCAATAAATCTAACTCTGATTTGTAGCATTTACTATAAATATTAATTGAAAATATTTCAACTCCCTTACCAGTATAATCAGATTTTAACAGCCATATCACAGAAAAGATCAGCATTCATAAAGGTAAGTAAAAATCTTACCATCTATCTAACCACTCTACTTTCCATACCTTTAGGTATTGATGTCTGGTCTGTCAAGGAATTTTAAGAACCCCTGTATCTTGCCATCCATTGTACAACTATACCTTCAGGACCACCAGGTCCTTTCTTCTACTTTGTAGCTAAAATGTGGTGTCATTTGAATTCATTGAGATCAAGGTCAATATCACTTTTCTATTAGTATTCCTACTGTGTTTGGCACATGGTAAGCATTTTATAAAAACAAATTTTAATATACATAAATGATGGAAAAGAACAAGAAGTCCCTCAATGCCCAATTCTCTTCCATTTGGTCTATATTAAAATAGTACAAAAATAATATCAATTGAGATAGATTATTCCTGCTCATATCTCATAGTATTTTCAGAAATACAAGGGATGTTAGGAGTTACCCACTCCCTCATTTTGCATATATGGAAGTCAAGACCTCCAAAGTAAATCAAGACTTGTATAAAGGTCTTTTACCTTCTCATCTCTTCAGTGGCAGATAGGAGTACAAAGAGAATAAGAGTGGAGAAAGTGAAAAAGGAGACATCCTCTATATCATTGAACATAATTTTAAGTTAGGAGAAGCCCCCCAAAGGGGCATTTGCCTTACTCTATAAAGTTAAACACTGTCAAATATAAAAGCAACTTAAATAGCTATAATTTCCAAAAATGAAGAGGAAGCCATAATGTGGTTCTTAACACAATAGTGGTACAGTAGATAGAGGACTGGATCAGGATTCAGGAAGACCTCAGTTGAAATGCAGACTTAGATACTTTAAAGTTGTTTGACTCTGGACAAATCACTTAATCTTGGTCTATCTCATTTTGCTCAATTGCAAAAAAGGGATAATATTAGCACTTCCCTCATAGAGTTGTCGTGAGGATCAAATGGGATAATTGTAAAGCACTTAGCATAATAGCACATAGTAGTTGTCATTCAGTTGTCATGTCCAACTTTTTATGATCCCAATTGGGATTTTCTTGGCAAAGATATTGAAGTGATTTATCATTATTTCCTTCTCTGGCTCACTTTATAGGTAAGGAAATTGAGGTAAATGGGGTTAAGTAACTTGCCCAGTATTACAAAGCTAGTGTCTGGGACTAGATTTGAATTTAAAAAGAAGAGCCTTCCTGACTCCAGGCCCAAAGCTCCATCCACTTTATCACCTAGTTGCTTATTTCCCTTTCCAGTAAAAGGTAAACTCCCAACATTTAGAGCTGTTTCATTTTTATCTTTGTAGTCTTAACAGTACAGTGCCTTGCATATAGAAGATAAGAAATATTTTGTGAGTTGGGCAAGGTATTAGAAGACTGTTAGAAGTACTGGATAGGCAGCTTGAAAAGATAGGATAAATGACTAATCCCTTAAAAAGTCAGGATGATATCCTCACTAACCTCAGTAAACCAAAATTCAAACTTATGGTTCTTTGTATGTATCATAAAAGGAATTTTATTTTTCTTTTTAAATAAATCTATAAAATGTTTCAAAGTTTAAAATAGTCTCTTTACCCTTGAAACAATATTCACCTTGTAGGCCTGCTGGCATAATTGATGAATGGAAAGTTTTTTTTTTTTCCTTTCTTACCCTATATCTAGCCTAGGACAAACATATGGATTCCTAAAGATCGAAAGAGATTTGGAGAAGTCAAAAGACAAATAAGAAATTGAACTTACCTTCTCATCTTTCTGATTGGACTCTACTAGGTTTTGAGGAGACTATCCTATTGGCAACATAGTTCTTACTTATACTTCCTGACAAAACCTATTGCATCAAAAGCTCTCAGAGTTGAAAGAGATCTCACAAGTCATCAAGTCTCACTCTTGTATGAAACATGAACCTTCCCTATCTTTTAATGCACAAGCCTTTTTAGTTTTTTTTTTTTTGGAACATCTTCAGGGAAAAATCAAAAATGTAATAGTTACCTCAATCTTTCCTCAGCCTTTTTCCTATAAAATCTTTTTTTTTCTCAGTAAATGCCACCTAAAATATATACCACTAAATAGCATGGATGGAATCCTATGTAATTGTGGCCCAAATTCTTCCTGTGGATACAGGCACTAAATATTATTTTGAAGCCATTCCTTAAGTGGTTTTCAAGCTTTTGGAATTAATGGTATTGGATTATATTCAATAGAAATAACTTCATTACCACAACAGCTGCCCAACATAGGCAAACCAGGTTTGTGCCAGCAAATGGAGTCCTGAAAGTAATATCCTTCCAACCCTTGTCAGACAAATTAGAATGGTGGAAAAACATTTAATGGGTCATTCAGGTGAGCCCTTGCTAGTAAAAACTAGCAAGTAGGTTGGTTTTTTTCTCTCATTTGTTCTTATTTAGACTAAATCCCTCCAAGGAGAAATACTCATAACTCTTCCCATGGAGATTCAATCTTAACCTTATGGTCACTTCCAATTGAATTTTTCTGAGTTTCATCTCAGTTTTGCCAGTTTTTCTCCCTGGTGCTAAGGTAAATAATTCCATCACATGTGGAATTTTTAACCATGTTATTTCTAAGTGCTCCTCCATCATGGCTTAACCAGAATTGTCATTTGTCATTCCTTTGTTCTTACTTCATGAATCAATTATCCCATTCCCTTCATTTTTTTTTCCAATTCTTCCCCTGACACCATTCCCACTCTGTTTTGCAAAACTCTTACTAGTTATGATAGATCTTATTATAATTGAACTTATATATAATTGAATGCTATTGAGAGATTGAAAAGATAAACTATTATAGCATTTATAAATGTTTTGCAGACTTGGTGCCAAATCAACTTTATAATTTAAAAATGCTAGCAATCATTATTAAATGTTTACAGTATTCATGGTATTGTACTATATGCTAGAGGTGAATATAGAAAATTGAAATAGTCCTCACTCTCAAATAGCTCATAATCAAATGGGGGTAAACAGAACACAAAAGAGATTTCAGTGGAAAATATGATAGAAAAACTCCATAATCTTTAGTATGCAGCAGTAAAACAGATAATAGTCCAAAGAGCAGTTGGATCATGTTTGGTCTTGATGAGACTGAAGGAGGGGGGAGATCCTCTACATAGATTGCTCCCCCTGGTGATAGGTTGAGGGCCAGAGTAGAAAGAGAGTTGGTGGCCCGATAGGAAGAACATTAGTTTATGGAATTATGATACCTCCACTGGACTCTGGGGAGTGGCAATGGTCAAGGTAATAGTTCCATTTCATCTGCCTGCCCACACTGCATATTGTTCCTTCAGAAACTTAGAAAGAAAGCACAGGGCTCTGTTTTCACTATCCCTTCCTCTCCAACATATACCTAATCAGACCAATCTCATTTCCCTATAATCATATGTTCATTTACATTCATGTATTTTATTCTTTCACCTGTAATCCTCCTTTTTACTACTGACTGTCCAAATCATGAAAATTCTTCAAGGTTCAATCCAAGTCCCATTACATACATAAATTGTTCCTTGATTTTTTGAATCTTTAGTCTGCTGAATTCCTATAACACTTATAGCCTAAACCATCAAACCCTCTAGCCCCTATTGTGCCTAGGAATGTGCTGAGGGTCTTAATTGTGGTATATATAATAATGTGGTAGGTCTTAATTGGTAGAATCAGTGAGTACCATATTACTACAGATATGGAATTGTAAATTCTATACTGATGTATTCCTATGATATTTGTCTTATCACATATTTTGGCATTTGAATTTGTATTGTCATATATTTTATATTTATAATGTATTATGAATTTCTCATATATAATATATGTATACATTTATTAATACATATATATATGGCACTTGAAAAAATTTACTTATGTGAAAAGTGTTTACAGAGGACTTTTCAACTTTTTTGATCCTAACAACAATATGTGAGGTACGTACTATTATCTTTCTTATTTTACAGATAGAAAAATTGAGACTCAGGTGACACCTGGCCAGAGTCATATAGCAAGTGTCTAGTTTAGGTTTGCAAATTGCACTTGTAGTATCATATTTCATGATGTTTCTTGGGACCTAATTTTTTTACATGGATAAATCTTATGATCACAATTAGATTGTCAATAGCTTAAGGTGTTTTGCACTTCTTTTTATCCCCTTCAGTAACTGACATTGCATGAAACCCAAAAATCAATAAGTACATCTTAAACTGAACTAAATTAATTATGCTTTTTTTGATCATGTAGATTAATAAGGAGTTCATTATTCAGATTTGTGTTGGTAAATAAATCCACTGCAAAGATAAACATTATTTAGAAAATAGGCTCATGAAGAAAGAATTATAAAGGCTCAATTTGGGTGATAGAGTAACTGGACAAGCCAAGGAGATAGTTGATTACTTTTGAGAATATAATATTTACTTTCATACCCCTGGATCCTATGATTCATTGTTCTTATTTCTGTCTTCCTTTTTATTAATGAACATACACATTAAATATCCTAAATCATAGAGATAGTGAAAAGCAAGTGTCTTCCAAGGAGTCAGAACTCTTAATGGAATTAAATGAAAATTCCACTACCTCTGGTTTCATTTTAAATTATTCTTACACTTTATTCTAATAGGGCATGTGTCCATGAAGGAAGTCATGAGGCTGTGCTTTATGACAATTTATAGTAAGTCCATTTTATTATATATATTTAAATTTACTATTCTATGCATTACAGATTTCTTCAATGTTATTGTCCTTTCTTCAAATCTTACTTTTATAATGAGGCATTCAGGTGACACCAAGAATAGAATACTGGAACTGAAATCAGGATGGTTTGAGTTCATATCTGGCCTTAAACACGTACTAGGTTGTATATCAAATGGGCAAATCAATCACAGCTTGCATAAGTTTCCTCAACTGTAAAATGTAGATAATAATAGCATCTATCTTGCAGGGTTCTTGAGAATCTCAAATGAGATAATTGTAACACACTTAGAACAGTGGTTGGCACATAGTATTATAGAAAATTTAACTACTATTTTCATTATTACAACTATTGATTCTGTGTGTGTGTGTTTCATAATCTAATAGACTGAAAAAAAAGAGATTTTTTTTTTCTTCATTTGAGTAGTTAGAAAAAAAAAAAAAAGACAGGACTGGCCTCCATATTTATATGTTTTTTGTAAAGCCTCCTTAGTAGCTCAAAAGGAAAACTTGGCATTCTGCTTTTTATTGGCAGGGAGATAGAGTTATTAACAATGAGTGATTATCGACTAGATTCTGATGTATAGAATGGAATTTTTCAATTGAGGCCCACAATTTCCTTTTGTAATTCAAATCAAATTGAGGGCCACCTATAAGAGATTAAGCCATAAATTCTCAGCTCAGAAGACTTCTGTGTGGCAGGTGTCAAAGACATAAGCAAGAATATATAATAAAATGGACTTACTATAAATTGTCATAAAGCACAGTCTCATGACTTCCTTCATGGACACATGCCCTATTAGAATAAAGTGTAAGAATAATTTTTTTATTTTTTTTTCCCTTTGTGATTTATCAACTCTCTTCAAAGAGTGGGAGCTATTTTATTGCTCTGGCTTTTAGAATGGTCTTAGTCAGCATGGTGTGTGTTACATGAGCTCAAAGCAATGGGGTTAGGTTTGCTTTTGTGCCAAAAACTTGAGTTAATGTTAAGATTTTTGTGTTATGATGTATTAATTAGATGGCAGCTTTTGTGGAGACAAGATGGCTAAAAAAAAAAAAAGACCCTTTCTTTATCATACCAATATTATTCAAGTGATGCTAAATAGCAATGGATCATGGGATGGCATGATCTTAGAAGAACTGAACTTGTAGGTGGACCAAAGGACAAAAAATAAAAATAAAAGCAATGATCATAAGTAGAAATTTATCATTCATTTAGTGATCTACATAGGAGAGGTGGTGTCAAAGACATAAGCAAGAATGCATGTGATCTGAAAGTTAGATGAGTCATATATTTAATAAAAAGAAGAGTCATGCCAGTTGAAGTTTACATTGGTATCTATGAGATATTAAAAAGACCAAAGCAGAACCTTTAATGTGCACCAAATTAGATTTTAGTGGAGAATTTATAGAAAAAAAAATTATGTGATCAGGAACTGCACAGGATAAGAAGACATGGAGAGGGTATCCACAAGGTTGGGATTTCATAGCCTTTGCATATCCTAGAATTCTTGTAAATTTATTACTGAAAAATTCCAGTCTTATCTAAGGCTTAATTGAAAAGATGAGGACTTCATTTATTCTTGGTCTGAGAAAGAGAGGAAACATGGAGAATTCTGAAAAATCAGGTACAGTTTTGGTAATGGCAATTTAAGTGACATTCAGAATTTGTAGAAATAGAGATGATAGGGTACGAAAACACACACAGAGAGAAAACAATAGTCAACTAAGTATACTAATCTGTTTCTATCTCTAACACCAAGAAAGCATCTAAATTCAATTCATAATAGTAGGAAGAATGAGATAACATGATATGGTTAAAAGAATTCTGGACTGGAGTCAGTAAACTTGGATTTAAATCATGACTCTCCTAGTTATTCTTTGTAGTTTTTTAACCCCCAGGGACCCAGTTTTCTGAGATGTAAAATCGGGGAAGGAGGAAAGAATCGACTAAATGAGAAAATTGGTAGTACCATGAGGCAGATGGAAGTATAGTAGAAAGAGTGCTGGAACTAGAATCAGGAAGACTGGAATATCTGACCTCTGATACTAAATATTTGGACCTGGAAAATCATTTAATATCCATTTGCTTCAGTTTCTTCCATTGTAAAATTGGCATAATAATAGCACCTTTCTCTCAAAATTTTTGTGAAGATCAAATGTATATAAATGGTATACACTAAGCATTATATAAGTGCTTATTCCCTTCTCCATCTCTTAGTTTCCTTCTAAACTTGTGATGTCCAGATCATGTCCAAATGCAGTAACAAAGTAGAGGTTCTTTAAGCACTGACATATGACAAAGATATTCAAAATATGCTCTCAAAATATCTTTTATACTTATGTTCAAATACATCAATGCAGAGTAAAATATATGGTCAATATAAGATTTTGCTTCTTAGAGCACAAAAGTTTGTATATAGAAGTCAGTTTGATGGTCAAGAAAATATCACTAGATATGAAAATTTTAGAATGTAGGAGATGGAAGTAACTCAGGGATCCTTGAGTCCAGAGGTTCTCCACTTTTTCTGTGTCGTGGACCCTTTTAGCAATCTAGTGAAGTTGACTGATGCCTTCTCAAGATATTATTTTTTAAATACATATGAGAGATTACAATGGTTAAAATATAATTTTTTTTAAATTCCCAGCTTGCATTCTGAGCAATTCTTCCTTTAAAAAATATTGAAATTTATTTTGTTTTCCATTTCAAATTCTCCCTTTCCTCACTTCTTCCCTGACCCTTAAAAAGACAAGGCATACCACATTGATCACAAATATGAAGTCAGAATATAATCCCCCTTAATTTCCATGTGTTATAATTATTAGTTTCTTTCAGAAATCAAATCAATTGCCATTTCCTTCATGAGGTCTTTCCGCATCTACTTCAATTACTAATACCTTTCCCTAAAAATAAACAAATATACAATAAATTCATATGTGCATAGTGAAGTGAAGGAATGGATAAAACCAAAAAAAGACTTTTGTTGATTTTTAATCAATTTTGTTAAAAATCAAATTTCTGTGTCTATGTTGTTTCTTCTCAATAAAATATAAGTTCATTGAGAGCAAAACTAATATACATACTTATCTTTGAATCTCTAACACTTGATATAATAGTTTCCACATGACAGTTGTTTAACAAATGCTTATGAATTCAACGTAAAGTAAAATAGTAATAAACATATTTTAAATTTGCTCTTAAATGCACCTGAGTCCAACCAGATAGTTAAGCAATTACTGCACAAATTTGAGTAGTATAGACAGTCAGTCTAGCCAATACCAGTCAAGAATGAAAATATTTGTAGTAGCATTGGTATTTTATACAAATAAAATAGTGAAAAATACTTTATATCAATCCCATGGTAGCAAGTATATCTTATTTAAACTGTGTATGTTACCCAACACTTGCCCACAATCACACATATTTGTGATTACATATTGTTAAACTTAAAGGAAATAAATAAAATTAAATATGTTATAGGAAATATAATAAATTTGAATTATTGAATTCACACACTTACACATGTGTGTCAATCCTTTCTTATATATTTACTCCTATCACAAATTTCCTCTTCTTTCCATCAAAAACCACCAATAATGTCCTAAGCTTTGGCCTTAGCATGGAATGCAGATCACCCTTTATTCTTGAAATCTATGGTAGAAAAGTATAAAATATAGTTCATCAGGTCAAACCACCAATTTATTTTATCTGGTCCAAGCAAAAGATTTTGCCTATTGTGTAAAAACCAGCTTAGTTATGTTTGAGAAGGATCAAAACCAGGAAGTAAGAGATTGTGTGATGGAAATTGCAACTCTTGGTGACTACTTTCTAAGGTAAGGAAAAATAAACTTTAGCATATTTGGTCATTATCCTTATAATTTTTTGGGGGGGAGGAATAATATTGCAGAATGAATGGGTACAAAAATACAGCTGATGACTACACATAAATCACATAACTTTTGAGCTCAAAAAGACCTTGAAGTTAATCTACTCCAACAACACATTTTATGATTAAGAAAACTATAGAATTTTATAGTTAATAGAATATTTTACTTTACAGTTGAAAAATCATGGACTCAATTATAGTTGTATTCTGTAGAAATTCAATGACAACTAGGATCACAAAGCTAGTAAGCAAAATTTTATTAATAAGGACTGCCTTCCAAATCCAGAGAAATAAATAAAATTCAATGATTCAGTAATTTTTATGTATTATGTATCAACAAAACTCTTTTAAAAAAAAACCACTAGTTCCAGGATCCAAGAGGTAGTTTAAAGCTATAAACTACTATAACTCTTCCACATTCACCTCCAAACAACCATGAAATACTGCCTCAATACAAATCCTGGAACAGCAGAAGCAGCAAAAAGACAAGGTAAACCATCTTTAAATCCAAGAAATTTTAACATCACAGGAAAAATCTGTTTCACTCTTGTAAAAGGAGAGCACAGCCCAGGACAAGAAGTATCCCAGCAAATCCCACCTCAGCACCTAGTGGTAACTCCTGAACCCTAATGCTCTGGAGATGACAAATGCCAACACCAGGGCTTCCATCTCTCAACATATCTCACCAATTCTACAGGTGCCTAAGCAAACAGGCAGCCACCTGCACCTGTCTTGCCACTTGTTTCAGCATAACCCTGGGCAAACAGAATGGCTAGAGGCTGGATCACCACATACTTTAGAGTTGTTCCAATGGCCTCAGCACAACCAATACACCAGCATTAGGACAAACTCTCAGTATCAGGTAAGCTGCAAGACACCTTCAAGCTCCAGTAGCACCAGCTATTTGATATCTTACCCTCATAGCAGCCACAAATGTAAGGATCCCCCAGGTTACATCAATGCAGAACTAGGTAAAGACAGAACCTGGTGCCCATGGTACTAGAAACTTGAGATAGAGTCCCTCCTTCACTTCAGGAGCAGAGATCAAATTTAAAAGAAAGAAAAAGCAACAACAACAACAACAACAACAACAAAGGAATCTGACCATAGAAAATTATTGTGGTAACAGAAGATCAAGATATCAACTTTCTGATGAAAGAACCAAAGTTTTATACACACACACACACACACACACACACACACACACACACACAAAGTGCTCTAAATCACTTGGGATTAGGGAAATGGAAATTTAAAACAACTCTGATGTACCATCTCATACCTATCCAATTGGCTAACATGACCAAAAAAACAATGAATATCAGAGAGGACTGGAGAAATTTGGATATTAATGCACTTTTGGTAAAGATTTAAACTGATCCAACCATTCTGGAAAGTAGTTTCTAACTATGCCCAAAAAGGTACCAACTTAGCAATAGCACTTCCAGGTCTGTGTCTCAGAGATCATAAAAAAGGGGAAAGGAACCACAAGTGCAAAAAATATATATTTATAAGAGCCATTTTCATGTTGGCAAAATATTAGAAACTGAAGAGATTCATCAACTGGAGAATATCTGAACAAGTCATGGTATATAAATGTAATGGAATACTATGGCACAATAAGAAATAATAAACAAGTAGATTTTAGAAAACCCCGGAAAGGCTTGTATGAATTAATACAAAGTGAAATGAGCAGAACCAAGAAAACATTGTACACAGTATCAGTAACACTGTATGATAATCAAATATGAATTACTCAGTTCTTCTCAGCAGCAAAATGATTCAAAAAATTACAAAAACTCAAGAAGAAAAATGCTAACCATATCCAGATAAAGAACTCTGAATGCAAATCAAAGCAGGATTTTTTCTCTTATTATTTTTTCTTTTGCTCTGTTTCTTCTATCTCAACTTTGACTAAGGCAGAAATATGTATTACGTGATAGCACAAGCTTAATTTATATCAAATTGCCTGTCATTTTCAGAAAGGTGGAGGGGAGGGAGAAAAATTTGGAACTCAAAATTTTGAAAATATCAATGCTGAAAATTGTCTTGACATGTAATTGAAAAAAAAATACCATAAGAAAGGAGGAAGGGGAGGGGAGTGGAGGAAGAGGGAAGAAGGAAGGGAGGGAGGGAGGAAGAAAGGAAGGAAGTAAAATCCACCATTTGATAAAACTCCACCTAACCTGGAATATGCTTCTGTCTCTGGTAACTGGACACTGATGTTATTTATAGAACAGCAAATCTTACTTTATTGAATCACACATAAATGAGACAGCAATAAGGGAGTGCACAGGAAAAAGTTAAGGGTTGCAGAAAGGATAAAGCCTGATAATTGTGACCAAGGATCATTCATTAAGTACTCTTGGCAATAACCATGTCAATGTGTGAGGTTGAATTTCTTTCTGAGAAACTGGTACATCTTAAGGAATACTACTCTGTAGCAACTTGCATAATAGAATTGCTGGATATGGAAAAGGAAATTAAGCCCTTGACTTACATAATGAGTGTATCCAAGCACATAGAGACCACCTTTGAATCACTGCATAAATGTTGAGATGCCTTTCATTCCCTGAGGCTATTACTTTCATATGGTTATCATAAAGAAGTTGAAATGGTTTCCAATATTAAATTGATGCCTTCAAATGTTACAATTAGCTGGATCAGAACATAGATTTATTACTCAATTCAGTATCGTCTATTATATAATCACCAAAGACCTGACTATAATTGAAGGAAGGATGTAGGGCAGACAAATGTATGAGGGAAGGAAGGAATTGACATGGATCAAATCTCTCTTAGAAAAGGTGCCTGCTATTGTAATACTTGTTATATTGTTGTTATTATGTGTTTTAGTTTTATTTAACTCTTTGTGACTTTATTTGGATTTTTCTTGACAAATATTCCGAAGCAGTTTGTCATTTTCCTTCTCCAACTCATTTTACAGATGAGGAACTAAGGCATTTAGGATTGTGACTTGCTCAAGGTCACACAGTTAGTAAGTTTCTGAGTAAGAGAATAGATTTGAAGTCATGAAGATGAGTCTCCCTGATTACAAGTCCAATTCTCTATTCATTATGTCACCTAATTACTGTAATAATATATCCAGTGTTTATACAAATCTTTAAGGTTTTCAAAGCATTTTTAAAAGTTTATTTAATTTGATCCTCACAAAAAAATCTAAGAGATATGTGCTACTATCAGGACTATTTTGCAAATGAGGAAACTGTAAGAAGAGAGAAAGTATACTTCCCCTAAATCATCTCGCTAGGAAATCTCTAAGCTGGATTTGAACTCAAGTTTTTCTTATTTTAAATCCAACATTATATCTACTGTGTAATGTTGCTATCTCTTAAAAAAGTCATGGAAGCAGCATGTTATAGAAGATGAATTCTTGCTTATTAAAGGAGAAAAAAGAGATCAAGATGGAAAGTTCATTTTGTTTTATTTATCTTTATCTCTTACCAGATGAGTGCTATAGTTATAAGTAGTTTATAAAAACTTTCAAAAAATCTTTTTCATGATTAGTTTCAATATTATTTTAACAAACTGATAAGTTTCTGCAATATCTAGAACACCTAAAGTATCCTTATTTTATTGACCAAGCCATGAAAAAGAAAATAATAAAAAAGTATTTTTAAAATAATGCATATGTAGAATCTTAAGATTTTTTTAAGGATTAAATTTTATTAACTATTAGATTAAAAGATTTTTGATTATAAAACAATTTTATTCAACATATAAATACAAATAGTGTAGAAATATAAACAATATTCATCCTTGACAGTCCATGGGAATAGAGGAATGGTCTCCTATCTAACCATCTAAATTTACATTTGTAGTTTTCACCACTACACTGTTGTGAGATTATGTCTCCTGGTCATCAGTATTCTTTTTTTAATATATGAAATGAAACAAACATTTCCATAACATAGTATAATAAAAATTATTGCACATAAAACTGCAAATCTACTATCCACAACTTTGTAATCCTTTCAAATATTCAGCAAAAATCATAATGTAAATTTCTTCACCATACCTTTTTTTCTTCCCTCCTCTTCCTAAGTTTTTAAAAGAGATTTTATCTTTTTTCTTCTGATAGCCATAATAATTCTGCAAGCTAACTTTGATTAAAACTCTAAAGAGGAAAGAGCCATTACCTTTAAATTTGAGGGAGATTGTTACGTAGAAAACACTAGAGTAGAAACAATATATAATCATTCATGAAACTATATCCACTCTGCATATTCCATCTCCATAGAAAATTAATTACCCCAGTAGAACAGAAATTTCTTAAGAATAAGAACTTCTTTTTTTCCTCTTTGTATTCCCAGTATCCAGCACAGTGGTTTGAACACATCACACACACACACACACACACACACACACACACACACACACAGGTGTGCATCTACACACATGCAATATACATGTATATATAAATGTATGACAATTATATGCATGTTTATGTAGATTTATAAATATGCATACATATATTTACTATGTAAATATATGTATGTGTGTATGTGTGTGTGTACTGTATTGTTATATATATACAGTATAAACACCACATATCTATGAAGGAAAGAGAGATTAGAGAAAGAACTTGTCTGGTGTTTTTAATTAATGCTGAGAATTACTAATAAGGAAACTTCTCTTACTAATACAGATACCAATCTATAATTTTAAATTTTAGACATTTGCCTGACTCTAAAGCAAAACACAATTCCAGGGCTTCCTGATTCTCAATTTAGATTTTAGTTCACCAACATGTTGCCTCTAATAAATGTCAATTTAATTGAATTGAATTTCGTGGAGCCAAAAGTTTCCCTGGATCCTGCAGAAACTGTACATGTTCATGAATACATTTTTATGTTTATGATGCTTCATGTCTACCTTCTATGTTTGTTTCCCTAGACCAGGAGAAGAGCCAATTCCTGGTTTTGTCTCTGCTCCAATCACACTAAACTAATGAACACAGGAGCTCATATTCATACACAAGTGGGTTCCCAAAAATCTTCAGTCTTGCCAACAATTTCATCAATCCCACAGATTTGTATTTATTCTTCCCACATGTACCAATGTCATCATTACACTCATCTTAGCCCTATCCTTTTGTCTACATCACTCTATATGATTGGAGAAGGCAAGAGTCTGAATGTGCTTGTGGGCAAACTATTTGTACAGCCAGAACTTTTTTTAAAAAATCTGCCAGTACACCAAAGCTTCCTTAATTTGAGCACCACTCATCTAGATATGATCATTCAGTCAGAAGCTAGACTAAAGATTGTTTCTGTTATATTCAAAAAAAAATGTTTAATCCAATAAAATAATATCTCCAACAATGAATTAACATAATAGTGACATGTTTAAAAGACTTTTAAGGAATATAATGCTAATCCCCTGTGAATTAACTCATTTGGCATGTCCTCAACATTGTCCCTCTATTCTACTGACAACTTATGACAAATGCTAGATTTCCATTTGAAAGGGCTATTAGCAGTCACCTACTCCAATTGTCCTTTTATCAAGAGAAAAAGAAAAACTCAGTGTAAGTTTAAATTTCCCAGCCAGAACTCAAAACCAGTTCTGACAATTAATCTTCTGGTCTTTCCACTATACCTTGATGATTGCAATTTTACTCAGGTGGGAATTATCCAATTTGAACTTTTTTCACTTCAACTCCAAATATTTCTGTCCCTCACTGATGCATTGTTGGTGGATTTGTGAATAGATCCAACCATTCTGGAGAGTGATTTGAAACTTTGCTCAAAAAGTTATCAAACTGTGCATACCTTTTGATGCAGTAGTGTTACTACTGGGCTTATATCCCAAAGAGATGTTAAAGAAGGAAAAGGGACCTGTATGTGCAAGAATGTTTGTGGCAGCCCTCTTTGTAGTGGCTAGAAACTGGAAAATGAATGGATGCCCATCAATTGGAGAATAGTTGGGCAAATTGTGGTATATGAATGTTATGGAATATTATTGTTCTATAAGAAATGACCCGCAGGATAATTTCAGAAAGTCCTGGAGAGACTTACATGAACTGATGCTAAATGAAATGAGCAGAACCAGGAGATCATTATATACTTCAACAACAATACTACATAAGAATCAATTATGATGGAGGTGGATATCTTCAACAATGAAAGAATCCAATTCAGTTCAATTGATCAGTGATGAACAGAACCAGCTACACCCAGTGAAAGAACACTGAGAAATGAATGTGGACTGCTTGTATTTTTGTTTTTCTTCCGGTTATTTTTACCTTTCTAAATCTAAATTTTCTTGTGCAACAAGAGAACTGTATAAATATGTACACATATATTGTATTTAAGATATACTTTAACATGTTTAACATGTATGAGACTGCCTGCCATCTAGGAGAGGGGAGGGAGGGAAAGAAGAGAAAAGTTGGAACAGAAGTATTTGCAAGGGTCACTGTTGAAAAATTACCCATGCATATGTTCTGTCAATAAAAAAAAAACTGTAATAAAAATATATTTCTGTCTCTATAACTCACCCATCTTCTTTCTTCCACTTTATTTGGCTTATCAGGTTAATAGCAGGAGGTAGATTCAAACAATACTGGAGCACTGTAAAGAAGTATGGCATGATGACAGCTATACTTGACAGTCAGAAAAACTTGGATTCCGGTTCATTTTTACCTCTATAAATTTTTTCCTATGTAAAATATAATTATTATTAAGTACCTATAAAGGCATACCACTCCCAATATGTTGTTAAGAAAACCCCATGGTCAGTATTATGTGATTGAATGACTGAACAAAACATGATAAATCAATGTTTTACCAAAATAAAAATGAAATCGTCCCTGTCCTTGAGGAACTTTGACTTCAAAAACATCAAAACTCTAGATAAATTTAAGTTACTGTTATTGTTATATTGTTCATGTTATCAGGATCAATCTGATGAGATACTGGAAAGAACTTGGATACACTTAGTTAATTAATTTTGCTTCTAAGATAAAGTCTGGATCTTATTTCCAGTCTCCTCAAAATAAAATGTTCCTTTCCAAAGAAGCAGAGGATACAAAAAGCCTAGAATTTTGCATCTGAGATTTCCCTTTAACATCAAAATCACAAAAGCAAATTAAGACAACTCTGAGATACCACTACACACATGTCAGATTGGCTAAGATGACAGGAAAAAATAATGATGAATGTTGGAGGGAATGTGGGAAAACTGGGACACTGATCATTGTTGGTGGAGTTGTGAATGAATTCAATCATTCTGCAGAGCAATCTGGGATTATGCCCCAAAAGTTATCAAACTGTGCATATCCTTTTATCTAGCAGTGTTACTACTGGGCTTATATCCCAAAGAGATATTAAAGAAGGGAAAGGAACCCGTATGTGCCAAAATGTTTGTGGCAGCCCTTTTTGTACTGGCTAGAAACTGGAAAATGAATGGATGCCCATCAATTGGAGAATGGTTGGGTAAATTGTGGTATATGAATGTTATGGAATATTATTGTGCTGTAAGAAATGACCAGCAGAATGAATACAGAGAGGCTTGGAAAGACAAGAACTGATGCTGAGTGAAATGAGCAGAACCAGGAGATCATTATACACTTCTATAACAATACTGCATGAGGATGTATTCTGATAGAAGTGGATTTCTTCGACAAAAAGATCTAATTCAGTTCCAATTGATCAATAATAGACAGAATCACATACACCCAGAGAAGGAATACTGGGAAATGAGTGTGAACTGTTTGCATTTTTGTTTTTATTCCCAGGTTATTTTTATCTTCTGAATTCAATTCTTCTTGTGCAACAAGAGAACTGTATGATTCTGCACACATAAATTGTATCTCGTATATACTATAACATATTTAACATGTATAAGACTTCCTGTCATCTAGGGGAGAGATTGGAGAGAAAGAAGGGAAAAGTCAGAACAGAAGTGAGTGCAAGGGATAATGTTGTAAAAAATTACCCAGGCATATGTTCTATCAATAAAAAGTTATAATAGTAATTTTTAAAAAGAAAGAAAAAGCAAACATGATTATGTAGGCATAAAAAAAAAATTGAAATCACAGATCTAGCCCCATCCATCTCCTCAGATGATACTAGCCAGATTCAAAGGCCTTCATAAAACTAAGTGAACTTTTTCATAAAGATGTATTTTACAGTGATTTCTGATATAATAAACAAAACAACAATAAAAATCATTATATAGAGCTTCAAGTTGTGCATATGGTACAAAAAGAGGAGAGAATAATTTGATTTGTAAAAGTAAGATTCAATACACTTTTCTACATACATAAATCAAAGCAACAAAGTTCCCTCTTACCCAGAAAATACCTGGTATTTTCCATAGTAATCAGAGTCTCAATTTGAAATAGTCGTTCACTATGAGATTTAATCAGTCGTTTTTATCTGCCACAAAGATACCTTGTATCCAGATGTGATTCCAATGTATGAACAAATCACTCTACTAATGCAGGTTAGCAACCCCTTTCATTTCAAAGTGTTACCTGGAGCCCTTAGGAAAAAAAGTCATTTGTCAATAGACAATGGATAGAATCTTTATGATAATAGTATTTGAACTCTCAAATCTTTCTGAGAACTAGATTGACATTGCAAGCATAATGCTCAACTTCCACTTTTTCAGAAGAAAAAAAATTAACCTATTTCAAAACTTTTCTACTTAACATTTTTTTTAATTCAACATAATAAAAACTAAATCCTACTGTATATTGGAACTGAGGAGGCCTTCCAAAAGTTCAGGGGATACCAAGCATGTACCATTTTGTCAGAAACAATGAGATGATTTAGGCCTATTCCAATAGACTGCATCCAGGGAGAGGACCATAGAGACTGAATGTGGATCACAACATAGTATTTTCACCTTTTTGTAATTTTTTGCTTGCTTGCTTTTTTCTCATTCATATCCTTTTTGATCTGTTTTTTCTTGGATAGCATGATAAATGAAATATGTATAAAAGAATGCACATGTATAACATATATTGGATTACTTGCTATTTGGGGGGATGGGGGAAGGGAGGGAGAAAAATTTGGAACATAAGGTTTTTTGAGGGTGAAAGTTGAAAACTATCTTGTATGTTAAAAGTAAAAAGCTATTGTTTAAAATAATTTGAAAATGACAAAGGGAGAAGGGGAGTATAATTGAGTCCTGGAGAAGAATAAGTCCTGGAACTTAAGAGAGTTCATACAAATCACATATCCAGGAAATTGTTGGGGGAAGAAAGAGAACATGATTGAACTCAGTCCTGTGACAGCACTTGCCAATTAGAGATAGGGATTAATTTTAAAATCTAGAGCCTTAAATGTTTTCCTCGTTGTGTATAAATATGTTCACCCTCACTTTAATATCTTATTCTTACATGTGGATATGTCAATAAATTATCTTCCCAAACTGAAAAAAAAAAAAGAAAAAAAGAAAAGAAGCCTTAGAACCCATCCCAAATAGCAAATCGACAAACCCTGAAGAAAGAAAGAAAACAAAACAACTTAAATTATATAATTCATTGAATGTCTTTTACCAAAAGATTTCTAGGAACTTGGCAGACATCTAAATGCCTTAGGAATATCAATGTCAATACCTGTGCCTTTGACATCTCCATTTTAAAGTACCCTAGTAGATAAAGAGGGATTTTATATAATTTGCCTTACAACAGCTGCCAAGTCAATGTTTCTGCCAGGCCTCACACCACATTATATATATATGATAATCATATAGTATTGTTGTTGAAGTATATAATGATCTCCTGGTCCTCCTCATTTCAATCAGCATCAGTTCATGTAAGTCACTTCAGGCCTTTCTGAAATCATCCTGCTGATCATTTCTTATAGAGCAATAATATTCCTTAATAGTCATATACCACAATTTATTCAGCCATTCTCCAATTGGTGTGCATTTACTCATTTTCCAGTTTCTGGTCACTAAAAAGAGGGCTGCCACAAACATTCTTGCAAATCCCTTCTTTAAAATCTCTTTGCAGTATAAATCCATTAGTAACACTGCTGGATCAAAGGGTATGCACAGTTTGATAATTTTTTGAGCATAGTTCCAAATTGCTCTACAGAATGGTTGGATGTATTCACAATTCCACTAATAATGTATCAGTGTCCCAGTTTTCCCATATCCCCTCCTACATTCCGCACTATCTTTCCCTGTCATTCTAGCCAATCTGACAGGTTTGTAGTGGTATCTCAGTTTTCTTAATTTACATTTCTCTGATTAATTATGACTTGGAGCATCTTTTCATATGGCTAGAAATAGTTTCAGTTTCTTCGTCTGAGAATTGTCTGTTCATATCCTTTGACCATTTAGCAATTGGAGAATGGCTTGATTTCTTATAAATTAGAGTCAATTCTCTATATATTTTGGAAATGATGCTTTATCAGAACCTTTGACTGTGAAAATGCTTTCCCAGTTTATTGCATCCCTTCTAATCTTGTCTGCATTAGTTTTGTTTGTACAAAAACTTTTTAATTTGATATAATCAAAATTTTCTATTTTGTGATCAATAATGATCTCTAGTTCTTCTTTGGTCATAAATTCCTTCCTCTTCCACAGGTCTGAGAGGTAAATTATCCTATGTTCCTCTAATTTGTTTATAATCTCATTCTTTATGCCTATGTCATGAACCCATTTTGACCTTATCTTGGTGTACGGTGTTAAGTGTGGGTCAATAGCTAGTTTCTGCCATACTAATTTCCAATTTTCCCAGCAATTTTTGTCAAACAGTGAGTTCTTATCCCAAAAGCTGGGGTCTTTGGATTTGTCAAACACTAGATTATTAACGTTATTGACTGTTTTGTTCTTTGAACCTAACCTATTCCACTGATCAACTAGTCCATAGACACATTTTTTGAAGAAATGGAATCTCTATTTTAAAAAAGATAAATAGAGGAATATTAAAGAATAATCTATACTTCAAATTTAGCACAATATTTAAAGGTATAGTTATCTTTCTCAGTAAGTTTATCTGTTAGCAGTTCTAATCTTTGCCTCTTTTTCCTTTGTAATTTCAAAGATAGCAAGCAACACATTACTTTTTTTCACCTACTTGTTCAATATTAAATTTCCTGAACTTGTTTACAATTTTTGTTTTGTTTTTTCACTTGGAGTTAAAATCTCTTTTTTTAGAAATGTGGTTACAACTTATATAACAATATCCTCCCTTTACTCACTGAAGAAAATCTGCAGTGGTGGAGATATAATTTCCCTTTCCTTTTTTGCTTTTTTCAGAATTGTTCTCAAATTTGTTCCATATGGCAAAGAGAAAGGGAGTTATTATAGTACTGGAACACAATATACTGTAGTGGTAAAAATCATTGGATATATAGTCAGAAAACTCTGACTCTACTGTTAACTGTGTTGAATTTTGGCAATTCACTTCATCTCAATTTCTTCAGCTATAAAACAATGGAGCTAGGCTAGGAGATATAAAAGGTCCTTTCCTATGAACTTTGTGGGACTTTATTTTTTCCAATCAACAATTTCCCCTTTTACAGTTTCCATTTTAAAGAAAAGGATTAAAACTATCTCCTTCCCTAATTTTTGGATTGTTCTTACTTTATATGAAACTGTTAGTTATAACTGAAACAGTTATATCTGTGTGAATTGACAATTGGCACACATTAGTTCCCTTAGCAAGATCTCAATGCAAGATAAAAAGTCATAGAATTTTAGAAGTCATGTGGTAAACTAGAAGTAGTGGTCCATACATATAATCTAGGCTAGCAAGGAGCTGAAGATGGTGGATCTTTGAGATTGAAAGTTCTGAGCTGCAGAGTGCTAAACAATCAAGTGTCAACACTGAAGGAAAGCCAATATGGTAAACCTCTAGGAGTCAATGGCTACATGATGTGAGGGCAGGGAAGAATAGGTGTGGAAAACTGGCCCAGACTGGAAAAGAAACAGGTCAAAACAGTCCTTCTGATCAATTGGTAATGGGATTAAATTGGGCTTTTGTGTTTCTGCAGTACTGCTAGCCTTAGCAAGATAAGGATTTCTAAACTAAAAACAAATAAACAACAACAAAACAATTCAGGTAATGTACTTTCTTATTTTATGGATTAAAAAAAAAAAACTAAAGAGGTAAAATGATTTGGACTAGAATGCATTCCCTGATAAAATTCTACTTCTAATAACAGATCTTATTATTTTAATTTTTACTTCTTTTAATTTCTTATTCCAGAAATTTTGTTTTAAAGGATACATTCATCAGAAAAGTCAAGACTGTATTCTCAATTATAGTTTAAAGTAGAAATTCATTTCTCTTGTAAAATAACACATTTTAAAAATCTAAAAACCTGAAAAACTCAGGATATTTTAAATATTTTTAAATGGTTTAATGACAGTTCTCAAATTTACAATTAATAGCAAAAGTATTCTCTAAAACTGGAAATTGAATGGATGCCCATCAATTGGAGAATGGCTGGGTAAATTGTGGTATATGAATGTTATGGAATATTATTGTTCTGTAAGAAATGACCAGCAGGATGAATACAGAGAGGCTTGGAGAGACTTACATGAATGATGCTAAGTGAAATGAGCAGAACCAGGAGATCACTTTACACTTCGACAACGATATTGTATGAGGATGTATTCTGAAGGAAGTGGATTTCTTTGACAAAGACTCAATTTCAATTGATAAATGATGGACAGAAGCAGCTACACCCAAAGAAAGAACACTGGGAAATGAATGCGAACTATTTGCATTTTTGTTTTTCTTTCTGAGTTGTTTTTTACCTTCTGAATCCAATTCTCCCTGTGCAACAAGAGAACTGTTCGGTTCTGCACACATATATTGTATCTAGGATATACTGCAACATATTTAACATATATAGGACTGCTTGCCATCTAGGGGAGGGGGTGGAGGGAGGGAGGGGAAAAATCGGAACAGAAGTGAGTGCAAGGGATAATGTTGTAAAAAAAAAAAAAATTACCCTGGCATGGATTCTGTCAACATAAAGTTATTATAAAATAAAATAAAATATTAAAAAATAAATAAATAAAAAATAAATGTGCTAAGGCAAAAAAAAAGTATTTTCTAAGCTCATTTAGCAATTTCAAATGAAAAATAAAATTGGTCAGAACAAAAGAAAATTTTGTTTTGTTTTGTTTTTTAAATGCAATGGAAATATCTGACATTGTCTGTCATGTAGCATGTAACCAATGGGAAATTCCTTTTTTACTTCCTAAAATTTCCTTCCAAGATTTTGATCTAGAAAAGTGGTTTTAACTGGGGTCTAGAAACTTTTTTTTCATATTTCAATAATTGTATTTCATGGTAATTGGTTCCTTCATAATCTTGCACGTTTTATTGTCTGCATTTAATTTTAAAACATCATTTTGAGAAGGGATCTATAAGCTTCATCAAACTGCCAAAGTCCATGACACACGCAAAAATAGATTAAGGACACCTGATCTAGCCATAATGCTGCTGAACTAACTATTTTAGATGGTTAATTTTAAATAGTTTTGTGGACCAGTTATTTCCACAGCAATTTCTCTTTCCTTTGTGGCTACTGCATCACTGAGTAAAAATTCCAGTGCTGATACCATCATCAAGAATTACATCTATGATGTGTTTTCCAGAAGATTCAAGAAATAAGGGAAAAGACCAAAATGTTTGTAGCATCCTCTTCCTCACAACTATAAAACTCAGTGAATGTAAAGATTATAATCTGAATCCTTATTCTTCTCAGAGATATCCCTCCCCTAGATATAATTAATTGTTTGAGTTCTTTCTCCCACTCTTCTGATTTATATTTTATTTAGTACCCTCCACTATTCTCAAGCTCTAAATTCTATTCCCTCTGTCTCATTCTTAGCTTTTTCTTGAACTTAACTGATAAGATAGATGCTATCAGGTTTGAATTTTCTCATCTTTTTAGGTTTAATTATGTCTCTTTAAGCCCATTTCCTCTTCCTCTTTATAGCAAAGATAAAGGTATCCTATCTTTTTTTTCCAAAACAAATCCTCCATATGTGCCTTTAATCTCATTCTAGAGTCTTTAGTCAGCTAGATTACACAATGTCAGGAAGATTTGGGTACAAATTTAACATCAGGCTTTTATTAATTGTTTAAACCTGGGCAACTCAGTTAACTGCTGTTTGCCTTAGCAAACATAAAATGTGAATAATAACAGTACCTATATGACAGGGTTTTTTGTGAAGATCAAGGGAAGTAATATTTGTGAAGCCCTATTACTATACATGTTATGTAGTAATATGTAGCAATATTTCTATTACTTACCCCCTATTAGTCTCCCCCTTTTCATTAGCCCTTTCTTCAACATTTTTGCATACATGCAGAGATTCCTACCAATTTGGAAAAAAAAAAAAAACAGCTTCATTTGTCTTTACTGTTCTTTCTTGTAGTTACCATCTTATTTTACTTCTTTTATAATTAAAGTTTTGGTGACTAGAACTAATTTTTCCACTTTTTATCAATGTGTCTGCCATCTACAATAATGCTTTTGGCTCCGTTGCTCTGTTGAAATTGCTTTTTCAACATTTGCCCAAGGTTGCCTAATCAAAACACCTTATTTTTCTCAATTTATTTGTCTTTTTGTCCATTTTACCATGTGTCACTGGGTCATGCTCTTCTTGAGTCTTCTTTTTTTTCCCTTGGAATCTACATCATTATATCAACAGTGGTTTATCTCTGTCATTTTTTGCATCCTTCCTAACCTCAAGTATGGCAGTTTTGAAAGTTCATCCTTTGGCTTTATCTCTGTAGTCTTCTCTTTGGAACCTTATTCAGTCTCACAGCTTCAACTCTATTCTCTGAGTATAGATAAAGAATATGCATGTTTATATGTCTATCCAGCCTTGATTTTCTGATGAACTCATTGCAAAACATCTTGCAAAATTTTTCTGTTATCAGTTTCTATTTTTATTTGAAAATCTCAGCAAGCTCAGAAAATTGCAAGTCCAAACTTCTAAATTCTTTTCTCTTCTTTACTATTCTCCCACATCCATTCTCCCCAAAGTCACTCTGTCCTTATTCCCATATCTGTGGTAATGGTACCACTATTCTCTCAGTCGTACAAGCTTTTAAATTTTTGAGTCCTATTTGTATCTTCTCTTTTTCTTGCTCTTTTAATTGATATGTTATTATATCCTATCTGTTCTCTAAAAACCTATGATATTCATCCTTTCCTTCCTTTTCATAGTCACTGACCTAGTTCCAGGAATTTTTTTTTTGCTCTAATAGGCCATTAGTCACATATAAATATTTTCTCAAAGGTCTAGGACCAACTGTATCCCAAAGAGATCATTAAAAAAGAGAAATGATCCACATGTGCAAAAATTTTTATAGCAGCCTTTTTTGTAGTGCCAAGGAACTTAAAACTGAGTGGATGTACATTAGTTGAGAAATGGCTGAATAAGTTATGGTATATGAATGCTGTAGAATGCCATTGTCCTATTTAAAAAATGGTCAGTAGGATGATTAGAAAGGCGTAGAGAGACTTACATGAACTGCTGCAAAGTGAAATGAGTAGAATCAGGAGATCATTGTATATAGAAATAGCAAAATTATGTGATGATCAATTCTGATAGATGTGGGTCTTCAATAGTGAGGTGATTTGGGCCAATTCCAATAGACTTATCATGGAGAGAGCCATCTGCATCCAAAAAGAAGACTGTGGGGACTGAATGTGGATCACAGCATAGCATTTTCACCTTTTTTGTTGTTGCTTGCTTGCTTTTTATTTTCATCCTCATTTTCTTTCCTTTTTGATATGATCTTTCATATATAGCATGATAAGTATGGAAATAGGTATAGAAGAATTGCACGTGTTTAACATATATTGGATTACTTGCTATCGGGGAGACAGTAAGGGGAAGAGAGGAAAAAATTAAAAAGCAAGATTTTGCAAGGGTGAATGTTAACAATTATCTTTGCATATATATTGAAAATAAAAGACTATATTTATAAACTAAGAGATATATTCAAAATACAAAAAAATAAAATAAAATCATGAATCACCAAAAAAAAAAAAAAAAGAAAGAAAGAAAGAAAAGTCTAGGGCTAGCAGTGGCACCAAAGTGAGAAATCCTGATCTGAATTGTGTAATCCATATCAGAAAGATACAGATCCCTCAGCAGCAATATGTTTGTACTTTATCATGAGACAAAAAGCAAACACCCCCCCCCAAATATCCTCCCAATGATTTTGATTCTAGCATTAAATTTTTTAATGACATTGTTTGTGTTTGTTTGTTTCCTAGTATAGCTGCTAGTATAACAGATATTATTTATTTGAAAAGCATTTACTTTTTTTTAAATAACTTTTTATTGATAGAACTCATGCCAGGGTGATTTTTTACAACATTATCCCTTGCATTCACTTCTGTTCCGATTTTTCCCCTCCCTCCCTCCACCACTTCTCCTAGATGGCAAGCAATCCTTTACATGTTGAATATACATCCTGGATACAATATACAGTGTATCCTGGATACAATATACATGTGCAGAACCGAACAGTTTTCTTGTTGCACAGAGAGAATTGAATTCAGAAGGTATAAATAATCCAGGAAGAAAAACAAAAATGCAAGCAGTTTATATTCATCTCCCAGTGTTCTTTCTTTGGGTGTAGCTGCTTCTGCCCATCTTTGATCAATTGAAACTGAATTAGCTCTCTTTATCGAAGAGATCCACTTTCATCAGAATACATCCTCAAACAGTATCATTGTTGAGGTATATAATGATCTCCTGCTTCTGCTCATTTCACTTAGCATCAGTTCATGTAAGTCTCGCCAGTCCTCTCTGTATTCATACTGCTGGTCATTCCTTATAGAACAATAATATTCCATAATGTTCATATACCACAATTTACTCAACCATTCTCCAATTGATGGGCATCCATTCATTGAAAAGCATTTACTAACAAATAAAGAAAAAAAATCCATAGGGAAGACTGATGATCTCCTCAGTTACTTGAATCACCCGTTTCAACTATAGAATAAAATCCAACCTTCTTTGCAAATTTTCCATAATTTGCTACCAGCATCCCTTTATACTTTTATCTGATACAATTCCTTTTTACAAGCTATTATATCCAGTTCAATATGTTCTTTGTATATCATATCCATTGTACTTCTATTTATCCTCATTTTGCTTTATGTAATTTCTTTTGTCCTTGCTTCAGCTTATATCAAATTTTAAAGTAAATATCTTGATTCAGTATAACTTTTACTTCTTTATTTTTTTATAAATATAACTGGAGTCAAGAAATAAAAAGATGATACAAATTCTTCAGTTTTGCAGTTCAATATTTGTAAAGGAATCTGAGGCTATTAATAGATAAGTTTTGTTGATAATGTTTGGATTTCATTTACATTTTTCATTACCTCTTGCAATGTTCTGTTGGTTTTTTGGAGGTCTTGGGGCAGCCTTCTTTTAAGCAAAGTAATCACCACAAAAATAGCCAGGTGTTAAAGTCCAAATCTTTTATTATCTCCTTTACAATATTGTCTCCTTTTCTGGGGTCCAGGCTAGCTTTCTTAGAGGTTTTCGGGACTCTTGGTTTCAGTGGAGAAACTAAGTAGGACAGCCCTGCCATCAAGGTAGTGTGAGATGGGATGAATGAATCTGGCTCTCCTTGGCTCCAAGAGCTTGAGCTCCTGCTTCCAGTCCTCTTTCTTCTCTGGCTCTGAATGAATCTGGCTCTTTGTCCCAGCTCTACACTGAGTATTAACCAATCATTATATCACTAGGGAACCATTATTTGTTTTAAGATTAAATCAATCATACTGAACTTAGA
The DNA here is from genome assembly GCF_016432865.1 of Antechinus flavipes. Classification (NCBI taxonomy): domain Eukaryota; kingdom Metazoa; phylum Chordata; class Mammalia; order Dasyuromorphia; family Dasyuridae; genus Antechinus; species Antechinus flavipes. Next base: position 362,133,396 of record NC_067401.1, read on the forward strand.
GAACTATTAAGCATCATGCTAAACTAGACAACTATTATCTTTACCAATTCCACTGACTTAGCACCTTGTAAGAATCCTTGTTTTAAGTACAGAGTTCTGGCCCATAATAACCTCTGAATAATATATCTTACACTGTTTCTTTTTTCTTTGTTTTATCTAGTAACTATTATATGCAAAGGCTTCTACTGAAGTTCCTTTCTGATACAAAGTTGGTATGTGTAGTTAAATCTGAGTTGTCATAGACTATGCCACGACAGGAAAAGCTTTAGTAGATCTAGTCACTAGTGAGATTTAGAAGATACAAAATATTATCCTCTATCTGTTGTTTAAGCACCAATGTTCTAAGTTCCTATCAGCCCATCATCAGATTGGCTATAAGGTGATGATTATTTTCCCCCACATCAACTTTTAAAGACTCATCAGTATGTTATTAAAGAATCAGCATCCACATTCATAGGCACTTTTGCACAATAAAGCATAGATCACTAAAGGATCAAATTAGTCTTTTGGGGGATTGCTGCATCTTTTATAGTTAAGGAACTTTTTTTTTCTTTGCATATATGATTCTTCACCAACTGTATGAAATAAAAAATTAGAAGAAATGAATACAAATATTATTAAAATTCTACCATCCAGAATATCTTTATGTGCCTAGGCCACTTTTGTTGTTGAACAATAATTTCTTGGCACAGGGTGAATAACAAGCAGAATTCATCTCCTTTATAGAAGTCAAACAAGCTTATAATGCTCTTCCTATCTTTCCAGTATTTTTATGCCTTACTCCCCAACAAATATTCTTTGATCTGATGACAATGATTTCCTAAATGTTCCATGAATGATACTCCTTCTCTTGACTTCAGGTATTCTCTCTAGCTATATTCCATTCTTAGAATATTTTCCCTTCTCTGCTCTAACTACTGACTTCCCTGCCTTCCATAAAATCCCAAATAAAAGTTTTCCTTCTACAAGAAGCATTCTTCTTACTTCCAGTACTTTCCCTCTGTTAACTATCTTTTATTTATCCTGTACATGCTTTGATTTGTAAAAATGTGTTTTCATGTTGTCTTTTCCATAAGATTGTAAGCTCTTTTGCCTCATTTTGTTTCCCCAGGATTTAACACGGTTCCTAGAAGATTTAATAAATGTTTCTTGAATTAATAAATCTATAATTGCTTATGGGAAAATAAATTTTATTATAAAAATTATTACCTTATAGGAATTTCTTGCAAGATTCTTTTTTAGAGATGGCTAAGGATCCTCAGTGATCTACCTTCATTTTCCATTGATATTCCTAAAATGTTAAAAAATTAAAAGAAAGAACCCTGAACATTGGATGAGTTCTATGGAGGATTTATGACAGGATATGGATGAAAAATTATACAAAATGAGTATGAATGGATGAGCTGCTATGACATAATTATAAGGTATTATCTGTTTCAATGAGTACCAGATACATTGAAGTATTGCAGTATTAGAACATTGGATTAAATATTTTAATAAGTATTTACTTTACTTATAATATTCATTTTGATATTTGGTCATATACCATTGTCACCAATTCTTCCATGAACATATGCCGTAATTGGCCCCACAAATATAATAAGTATAAAATTTTCACACAATAGCAATAATGATAACTGTCGAGGTAATGACAAGACTCTAAAGTTAATATGCAATAAAAAGGGAAAAAATAAAGCTTAAAAATAAAGTTTAAATGCATATTAAACATAAATAAACTTACTACAATGAAAAAATATCAAATATCCTTAAAAAGAGAATACAAGCCATTCTATAATTGATATTTTTTCTTTCTTTTTTTTTCCTTTCTTTTTTTTCAGCTGAGGCAGTTGGGGTTAAGTGACTTGCCCAAGGTCACACAGCTAGGGAATATTAAGTGTCTGAGCCAGATTTGAACTTCCTGATTTCAGGGTTGATGCTCTATCTACTACACCACCTAGCTCCCCTCAATTGATAATTTTTCAAAGGATATGAACAGAAAATTTGCAGATGGAGAAATTAAAATGGTTTCTAATCATATGAAAAAAATGCTCTAAAACATTATTGAGCAGAGAAATGAAAATTAAGACATCTCTGAGATACCACTACATACCTCTCACATTGGCTAAGGTTACAGGAAAAGCTAATGATGAATGTTGGAGGGATATAGGAAAACTAGGACACTACTACATTGTTGGTAGAATTGTACACTGATCCAGCCATTCTAGAGAGCAATATGAAACTATATCCAAAGGGCTATCAAACTGTGCATGTCCTTTGGTCCAGCAGTGTCTCTATTGGCCTTGTACTCCAAAGGGATTATAAAAATGTGAAAAGAACTTACATGTACAAAAATATTTGTAGAAGCCTTTTTTGTAGTGGCAAGAAACTGGAAACTGAGTGGATGTTCATCAGTTGAAGAAAGGTTGAATAAATTATTGTATATGAATGTTATGGAATATTGTTCTATAAGAAACAATTAGAAAGTCTGGAAAGAATTGCATGAACTGATGCAAAATGAAATGAGTAGAACCAAGAGAACATTATATACAGCAACAACAAGATTATGAGAAGATCAATTATGATGGACATGTCTCTTTTCAACAATAAGATGATTCAGGTCAGTTCCAATGAACTTGTGATGTAGAGAGCCATCTGCATTCAGAGAGAGGACTAAGGGTACTGGATGAGGATAACAACATAGTATGTTCACCATTTTTTTTTGTTGTCTGTTGCTTTTTGTTATCTTTCATTTTCCCCTTTTTGATCTGATTTTTCTTGTGCTGTGTTATAATTGTGAAAATATGTATAGAAGAATTGCACATATTTAACATATAATGGATAAGTTGCTGTCTAAAGGAGTGGGTGGGGAGAAGGGAGGGAGAAAATTTGAAATACAAAGTTTGGCAAGGATGAATATTGAAAACTATACATATATTTGTAAAAGTTAAAAAAAAAGAATTTGTTCATTGTATAAAGTAATGTTCATTTGTCTATCAATAGCCTAGAACTGCAGGTTTAAAAAAAGTACATTCTTTCCAGGTATCAGATTAAAGATAGGCATAGATTGTATTCCAGTAAAATAATGATTCTAGATTAAAAAATATGTAATGCGAACACATGGTTAAACCATCAAACAGTTAGGTTTTACAGAGTCCAGAGACTTTAATCCAGCAATGTTATAAATCCCAAAGGCAAATTTGAAAGTTATCATCCCCTTCCTTCCCATCAAGGAAAGGCATGATTATTTTGGCAGAAGATAGTTTCTTCTCACAACTGTTCACACTGGCAGAAATCTTAAATTTTTCATGAGGAATTTTCAGATGACCCTCATGTTCTCTTGCCATTATTTTATCTCTCTTTGTATTTTTCTCTGTCTCTGTGTTACCATCTCTTTATGTTTTTTTTTTCATTTTTCCTCTCTGCTTCTCTTTGCCTTGCTGTCTCTATCTGTCTCTTTGACTGTCTCTATCTTTGTAGTTTTTGTTGAAATTAATATGCTCTTTTCTAATGTGATTACTTAAAGCTGTAACTCCAACTCATATCCAAACACAAAATTATGCAAAAGACTTTTTGTGCCCAGAATCTTGTGACTCTTTCTCCACCTGACCACCCTTTGTTATAAATAATTCTGTCAAATGGTTTACCAAATAAGATTTATTATGTTTATGGCATCCTGTTAATCTACCAAGTATTGATTATCAACATACTAAAACCTTTCATTAGTCTATTTAAAAAGGGAATTAGATTAACTGTTAAAGGCTCCGTACTTAGTGAACCCATGTGGACTCTGAGTGATTGTAAAATTCTCTTCCCCAAGAAAGACAAATCACTTTTGCTTCTTCTTTAAACAAACACTTGTTGAGCCCCTATGTGTGCAGAGTAAAGTGATAAACATTGGGATAAATAAAATCAATACCTTCTTAGATCTTACAACTTAATAAGAATGAATAATGTAGATAAATATAATATAATCACATTGTTCCATATTAATTATATTAGAGTAAAAAGACAAAACTGAATCCTTACTTCATTACTATACAAAATGTTTAAGAGGATTTTTTTTTTAAACTTCAAGGAGGAGGTGGAATTTTAGCTAGGCCATGAAAGTTGGACAGAATTCAACTATTTTTTTTAAATAACTTTTTATTGATAGAACTCATGCCAGGGTAATTTTTTACAACTTTATCCCTTGCATTCACTTCTATTCCGATTTTTCCCCTCCCTCTTTCCACCACCTCCCCAAGATGGCAAGCAATCCTTTACATGTTGTATAGGTTACAGTATATCCTGGATATAATATACATGTGCAGAACGGAACAGTTTTCTTGTTGCACAGGGAGAATTGAATTCAGAAGGTATAAATAATCCGGGAAAAAAAACAAAAATGCAAGCAGTTTATATTCATCTCCCAGTGTTCTTTCTTTGGGTGTAGCTGCTTCTGCCCATCTTTGATCAATTGAAACTGAATTAGCTCTCTTTATCGAAGAGATCCACTTCCATCAGAATACATCCTCAAACAGTATCATTGTTGAGGTATATAATGATCTCCTGCTTCTGCTCATTTCACTTAGCATCAGTTCATGTAAGTCTTGCCAGTCCTCTCTATATTCATCCTGCTGGTCATTCCTTACAGAACAATAATATTCCATAATGTTCATATACCACAATTTACTCAACCATTCTCCAATTGATGGGCATCCATTCATTTTCCAGCTTCTAGCCACTATAAACAGGGCTGCCACAAACATTTTGGCACATACAGGTCCCTTTCCCTTCTTTAGTATCTCTTTGGAGTATAAGCCCAGTAGAAACACTAGTGGATCAAAGGGTATGCACAGTTTGATAATTTTTTGAGCATAGTTACAAATTGCTTCCCAGAATGGCTGGATGTGTTCACAACAGAATTCAACTATTAAAGAGGAAAACTAAAAATATTCTGGGCACAAGATTCAGCCTGAACGAATTCACTGAAGTAGACGAGCATAAGAAATGTTTAGGGTACAGTGTAGACCAGTTTGGCTGAAACAGACTTTGTTTGGAGGGAAGCCTATGAGATAATGCTGGAAGAGTAGGATGACACAGGAAAATGGGGGACCTTAATGCCAAGCAAAGAAGTATGAACTTTACTTGATAGACAACAGATTATTATTAAAGATTTTTCAGCAGAAAAGTGATATGGTCATATTTGTACATAAGTATATTTATTCTGGCAGTAGTATAAAGACTAGATTGAAAAAGAGAAAAGAGAAAGTTGAGAAGAGACATTGTTATAAATTTAATCATATAAGTAGGTGCTAAAAATTCCTATTTTATCATAATTAGTATTGAGAAAGGAGAGGAAATGATCAATGAAAAATATAGATCAGAATATTACAAAGACATATATGTATATAAAAGAAATAACCACATAGAGAAGTAAAGAACATGAATGGCATCACCAATAGTATATTGAGAGAAACTTCATTTCAAACCCTTGAATATCACCCACATTAAGAATGTTGGGGGATGGAACCAGAATAACAGAGAGTAAATAGGGCATTGCTTGAGCTCTCTCCAGCTTCCCTCAGAACCAACACTATATCAAGTCTTTGAATGGGTTTTGGAGTAACAGAACTCACAAAAGTTTGGAGTGTAATAATTTTCCAGCTTAAGATATCTTGGAAGGACTTCAGGAAAGATCTATTTCAATTGGCGAGGAGGGAACTTGGCCCAACTCAGGCATGAGGAGGGAAGGCCCTGTGTGGGAATACCTGGCTCAATGAATCTAGTGGGAGATCATAGCCAAAATATAGCAGCATTAGCTACACTGCCCTGGTTTAGAACGCTGGTAGAAAATAAGACCAGTTGTAAGACCATCAATGCAACTATAGAAGACTAATTGTGAACCCCCAAACTCCAGGATAACTGGAGGAACTTGACCAGGCTAATCCAGTGCAGTGGGGAAACCTGCAGCACCATACCCAAAGGGTTATCAAACTTTGCAAACTCTTTGATCCAGCAGTGTCTCTCCTGGGACTATATCCCAAAGAGTTGATAAAAGAAGGGAAAGGACTCACATATGCAAAAAAATGTTTGTGGCAAGAAAGTGTAAGTTGGCTGGACCCACTTCAGTTGGGGAATGGCTGAATAAATTATGATGTATGAATATAATGGAATATTGTTCTATAAGAATTAATAATGTCAGCAAGACCTGAAAAGAGTTACATGAATTTATGTTGAGTGAAGTGAGCAAAACCAGGGGCATAGTCAAAATGACTGAGAATAGACATGACATTCTATGACCTCCTCTGACCTTCTCTCAAACAAACAGTTGATTGCACCTCTAAACTGGTTTTTGAAGTGACAGAACCCACAAATATTTAGAGTGTAACACATTTCCAAAAGAAGATGCCTTGGAAAATTTCAGAACACGTTTGTTTCAAATGGGCAGAGTGACAAGCTGTGAGCCCCGACCAAAACACAGGAAGCCTAGGGCAAGTTGCTGGGGAGGAGAGCCAGAGCATTGTGCATTCTGAACCAGGGAATCTTCGGTGAGCCTCTTAGGCTACTCTGTACTGGTTGCAAACAGGTGGTTGGGCAGATTTTCTACAAAAGACAAATTGTAAATCACTGAGCCCCAGAAGAATGAAGGACCTGGTCACAGTTACCCAGTACAAGAAGTCAATCAACAGAACTGCCCCAGGGCAAACTGAAGCAGCTGTCACTCTCTTGCATTAAGAGCAGACTTCAACCCTTAAAAAAAATGATGAGCAAAAAAAGATCTCTCACCATACACAGCTTTTATGGAGAGAGAGAACAAACCAAAATCCTGAAGTTCCCAGAGGCAAATCAACTCTCTATGAGGCCCTAAGGGAGATATGAGTTTGTCTCCACTTCACAAGACTTTCTTGGAAAATTTGAAAAAGAATCTTAAAAGAGAGTTAAAAGAAAAATGGGAAAAGAAAATGAGATCTTTGCAAGAGGGTATGTTAAAAAAAAATGGAAATTTTCTGAAGAAAACTCCCTACAAAACAGATTTGATGAAATGGAAAAAGCATATAACTCCTTACAAAATAGATATGGAAAAGATGCCAACTTGTTGAAAAACAGAATTTATGAAATGGAAAAAAATGCAATAAATAAAACCTCATTTTAAAATTTAATTGGCCAAATACAAAAGGAGATAAGAAAGGTAACTGAAGAAAATAATACACTAAAAATTAGGATTGAACAAATGGAAGTGAATGACTCAATAAGACTTCAAGAATCAGTCAAACAAAAATAAAAATAATGAAAAAATTAAAGAAAATATGAAATACCTCCTAGGAAAAACAACTGACCTGAAAAAATAGATCTAGGAGATATAATTTAAGGATCTCATTGGACTTTCTGAAAGCCAAGATAAAAAAAAATAAAATAAAATAAAAAATAAAAAACTAGACATTATCATACAGGACATCATAAAGAAAAATTGCCCTGATGTCCTAGAATCAGAAGGTTAAGTAACCATTGAAAGAATTCACTGATCACCTCTTGAAAGAGATCACAAAATGAATATGCCAAGGAATATTGTGGCTAAATTTCAGAACTATCAGACCAAGGAAAAATATTGCAAGCAGCCAGAAAAAAACAATTTAAATAGTGAGGAGCCACAATCAGGATTACCCAGGAGCTAGCAGCTTCCACCTTAAAGGAACAAAGGGCTGGAATCTCATATTCCTAAAGGCAAAGGAACTTGGATAGCCAAGAATAAGTTATCTAGCTAAAATGATCATTATCTTTCAGGAAAGATTGTGAACATTCAATGATACAGGTGAATTTCATCTATTTCTGATGAAAAGGCCAGAGCAGAACAAAAAAACTGATCTCCAAACACAAAACTCAAGAGAAGCATATAAAGGTAAAAAGGAAAGATCTCTTTGGAATTATATTTTGGTTATGGGTACACTTAGAGAGTGTAGGCATAAGTTGATTTTATTATGATAATATGAAAAAAGAAATTAGAGGTAGAAAGAGGAATATACTGAAAAAAAGAAGAAAATGAGGTAAAATAAGGGAAATTACATCTCACAAAGAGACAAAGAAGACCTATTATAATTGAGAGAAAGAAGGGATGGGGATGAGCATTGTGTGACTCATACTCTGATCATATTTGACTCAAAGAGAGAATATCAGCCATATTTGGTTTCACAAAAAAAACTGGTCTTACCTTATAGAAAAGTGGGATGGGGAAGGGGAAACAAAGGGGAAGGCTAATAGAAGGAGAAACATAAGTAGTAGAGGAAAGATGTAAGAAAGGGGGAAGGGCTCTAAAAGGGGAAGGCTATTTGAAGGAGGTGGTGTTCAAAAGCAAAATACTGGGAAGAAGAGTGTTGGAATCCTTACAAAGTGTTAAGTCATTAGAGTTGATAGAGATAATAATTATCTAATTTGTTAACCTATCTGGTCCCCTCCATTCACCACTTTCTGGATCTCTCCACATCACCTGGCAATTATCTAAAGATAGTGGAGCTGTTCTCACTGGACACTGCTCTTCTGGTGGGTTATAAAACCTGTCTGCTGTAGCCAGTGTATATTTATCAAAAACTTAAAAATTAATGGTATAGAGAACTAAATTTAGAAGTTATCTACGGTTACCCATAGCTAAATTAGATAACTATTGTCTCTATCAACTCTAATGACTTAACACTTTGTAAGGATTCCAACAGAAGAGAAAGGGGAGAAGGAAAAAGATAAGCTTAACTTGGGATAAATAAGATGGCAGGAAATACAGAATTAGTCATTTTAACTGTAAATGTGAATGTAATGAACTTTCCCATAAAATGGAAGTGGATAAAAGATTGTATTAAAAGCCAAAACCCTACAATATGTTGTTTATTTAAAAAAAAAATACATTTAATGTAGAGTGATACATACAGAGTGAAGGTAAAGGACAGGAGCATAATTTATTATGCTTCAGGTGAAGCAAAAAAAGCAGGGGTAGTGATCCTGATCTCAGATCAAGTAAAAGCAAAGATAGGTCTAAGTAAAAGAGATAAGAGGGGAAACAAACTATATCTTGGTAAAGGATACCATAGATAATGAAGCAATATCAATACAAAATATATATGCACCAAGTGGTATAGCATCCAAATTCCTCGTGGAAAAGATAAGACAGATGTAAGAAGAAATAGACAGCAAAACAATACTAGTCGAGTATCTCAACCTTACTCTCTCAGAATTAGATAAATCAAACCACCAAAAAAAAAAGAGAGAAATTCCAAACATGCTAATAGAATTATTGTCCAATAGGTAATTAGCCTTAAGTGTTCGGTTGTCTGATTCAAGTGCACCTATTCAGAGTTTCAGTTTTTTACAATAAGAGAAGAAAGAGAGATTAAAGGAATTAGAGAAGGTCATGAGGAAACCAACTTATCACTCTTTGCAGATGATATGATGGTATACTTAGAGAGTCCTAGAGAATCAACTAAAAAACGATTACAAATAATCCACAACTTTACCAAAGTTGCAGGATACAAAATAAATAAATCCACATAATTCATCAGGATTTTTATACATTACTAACAAAGTCCAACAGCAAGAGATACAAAGAGAAATTCCATTTAAAATAACTGTCAATAGTATAAAATATTTGGGAATGTATCTAACAATGGAAAGTCACAAACTGTATGAGCAAAACTACAAAACACTTTTAATGAAGTCAGATCTATGCAATTGGAAAAATATCAAGTTCTCTTGGATAGGTAGAGTGAATATAATAAAAATGATGGTAATACCTAAACTTATCTATTTATTTAGTGTTATACCAATCAAACTCCCAAGAAACTATTTTACTGACCTAGAAAAAATAACAATAAAATTCATCTGGAAGAAAAAAAGGTCAAGAATTTCAAGGGTATTAATAAAATAAAATGCCAATGAAGGTGGCCTAACTGTGCCAGACCTAAAACTATATTGTAAAACAGCAGATCCTCAAAACCATTTGGTACTGGCTAAGAAATAAAGTAGTCGTTCAGTGAAATAGTTTAGGTTCACAGGACAAAATAGTCAATGACTATAGCAATCTAGTGTTTGACAGACCCAAAGACCCCAGCTTCTCAGATAAGAACTACTATTTGACAAACAGCAAAATTTGCTAGGGAAATTGGAAACTAGTATTGTAGAAACTAGGCATTTACCATATACCAAAATAAAGTGTAAATGGGTTCATGATTTAGACATAAAGAGTGATATTATGAGCAAATTAGAAGAACATAAGATGGTTTACCTCTCAGATCTGTGGAGAAGGAAAAATTTGTGACCAAAGAAGAACTGGAACTTGATAAATTTGATCATAATAAGCTAAAAGGTTTTTGTACAAATAAAAGCAATATAGAGAGAGATTACAAGGGAAGCAATAAATTGGGAAAACATTTTTACATTTATATTTAATGGTTCTAGTAAAAGTCTTGTTTCTAAAATAAATAGAGAATCGACTCAAATTTATAAGAATTCAAATCATTCTCCAATTGATAAATAATCAAATAATATGAATCAACAATTTTCAGGTGAAGAAATAAAAACATTTTTAGTCATATGAAAAGATGATCTAAATCACTATTGTTTAGAGAAATCCAAATTAAGATAACTCTGACATACCACTACATACCTGTCAGATTGGCTAAAATGACAAGAAACAATAATGACAAATGTTGGAAGGGTTGTGGGAAAAGTGGGACACTAATACATTGTTGGTGGAATTGTGAACAGAGCCAACTATTCTGGAGAGTAATTTGGAACTATGCTCAAAAAATTATCAAACTGTACATGCCCTTTGATCCAGCAGTGTTGCTATTGAGCTTATATCCCAAAGAGATCTTAAAGAAGGGAAAGGGACCTGTATATGCAAAAATGTTTGTGACAGTCCTCTTTGTAGTGGTTAGAAACTGGAAACTGAGTTCAAAGGATTGCAGTTCATGATAATGATGAAGCTTAGGTTAAATATCAGTTAGAAAAAAGGAAAAGAATTGACAAAAAGAGGGAGAGGGGAATTTCAAAGTTACAAATCTTAGAGATGTAAAGCAATGTACATTAAAATAAATAAATAAATCAGAAAAAAAATATTTTCATGCTTAAAAAAAACTTTAAAATAAATAAATAGTCACAGAAGAGATACCTATGTAGACCCTTTCCTAGGCTTAAAATTAATTATACAATTATTGTGTGTATTACAATCATCTTCTCTAAATGTGGAAAAAACTAAACTAAGCAAATCCTGTTGTATAACAGAGCCTTATGGAAAATGGCTTAAACTGAATCAAATGCTGCCTGGTAAAATCATAGGCACCTGACATATGACAGGGTCTTTTAAATTACCAATGTGAATAATTTAGTCTTTGAATTCTTATCCTTCAACCAACCCTCATGAATACTATGTATGGTGTTTTTAGGGTGTGAAAGATGTAATAGGATGAATTCATCTATTAAGTAGATAGTATCTTAAGGAACTAATGCTTATCAAATATTCATTTTATTTTCATTAATAATAAATGTCTTATTTTCTTCAAAAGAGACTATAAGCTCAGGCAAGAACTACACACACACACACACACACACACACACACACACACACACACATATATATAAATATAATCTTTGCATGTTCTTCAAGGTCTAATCTAATATGATTGAATATTATAAATAGTATATAGGCTTTCAATTTCAATAGACTTGTGATGGAGAGTGTCATCTGCATCCAGAAAGAGGACCATGGGGTTTGAATTTTGGATCACAACATAGTGTTTTCCCATTTTGTTATTGCTTGCTTTTTTTGTTTTTCTTTCTTATTTTTTGATCTGATTTTTTTTTTTTTTGCATTCTATCCACTGCACCATCTAGCTGCCCCTTGATCTGATTTTTCTTGCACAGCATGATACATATGGAAATATGTTTAGAAGAATTGCACATATTTAACCTATATTGGATTACTTACTGTCTAAGAGAGGGGGATGGAAGGAGAAAGGAGGCAGAAAAAATTGGAACAGAAGATTTTACAAGCATGAATGTTGAAAACTATCTTTGCATGTATTTTGAAAATAAAAACTATTATTTAAAAATATCTTTGAGGTGATGCAATCCAAGACATGGTGTGACAAGAGATTACTATTATGTGGCTAAAGAAAGATGGGGAAGTAACACTTTTAAATTTGTAAAATTGGAAGAGTTGTATGGTCAACTATAAGGGTAACCTCTGGAGAGCAGTCATAGATGAGACTAGTAGAGCATTAAAAGGAAAGTTCCTAAATTTTCTCATATTTCTTAATGATTTATTTCAAATTAAAACTATTGTTTTAGCTTTGTTCATCTATAGCAGAAACCCAAAGAGCTTACCTTACTATTTTCTCCTCTGAATCTAGTCTATAATAATGCCAATTTGATTACATTTTTATTCAACCACAGAGAAAAATTCTAAAATAGCCTCCTCTAGACTATAGGTCATGCCTCCTTCCCTGGTTTATTTAATCTGTTCAGATTGAAGCTCTTTCTTAGACTGTATTTGATTAGCCCAATGAATGAGTGCAAATTCGCCTATATTGACTATCCATCATCCCTAGATGTCTTAACATATCTACTATGTATAGATACATATCTATCATTTGTCTTACTGTTACATATGCCTCTTTCCCCCTAATTCAACTACATACACACACACACACACACACACACACACCACATACATACAACCTGAGAACAGTGCCATATCATACCTTCATCCCTGGCTAGTTCCAAACTAGCCTTCACAATAACTCCTCCAGCCATCTTAGGACAGCCTGCCATCATCATTGCTAGACTATATACCCTTATCCTCAGATCCAACCCTCACATTACCTTTTTGCTTTGAAAATAGTAATCAAATTAATATAACCATATTACTACTGCTTCTAGAGAGTAATTAATCTGACTACTAACTGACAGCCCTGTGGCTACATTCACCATTCTTATAATTCCTCAGAGGAAAAAAAAAACAAAAACCACTCTTTTCCCTGACCATCAACCTCATCACCACCACCACTTCCATCATATGTGCTCTTCCAAATAAAACATAAGATCCTCGATGGCAAAGATTATCTCATTTTGTCTTGTTATTTTCAATGATTAGTAGTATCTAATAAATGCTAGATAAATACAATTTCATTTATTCAATTGAAAAAAAGAAACCATCTTTTAAATTCCTCTCAATTTGGTTACAGAAGAAACAGATTTCAGTTGCATCAATTAGTTTCACAAATTGCAAGCCACCCACAGTATTCCAGAAATATACTATTTGAGTACTCCTTAGGGGATTTGCACAGACAGTCAGAGAAAAAGTCACTGAGCCATTTGGTACATCCTATGGTTCTAAGAGTCAGTCTGGGTTCTCCACAAATGAACTGACCTAGTCTGGAGCTGATCTGGGGTTCTTTAAAATTGAATAGGACCTTCCTAACCAGACTCACAACATGAACTGCCTTATCTTCCCAGTGGCTGGCTGCCCTCAACTTTAATAAGTAATAGCTGCTTGAGGGACTGCTAATGAGGGACTATATTTCCAAACACTAAAACTTTTGAGAATTTTTTTAATAATTTCATGTATTCTTTGGGAGGTTACTTTCAAATTTTAGTTTGAATTTGTAAATCTAATTGAAATCACCAGCATTTTAATTTAAAATAAGTATTATATATGCATTAATGTGTTCTTTCTGTCTCTTTTAGAAATAATAGAGCATGTTTGATGAACCTCAAGCAAGAACAGTATTGTTTCTTGAACCAGTTGCCTGCCAGTGACCTCCACACAAAGTTTCCCTGAGGAGAAATTGTTTATAACTATGACTGAGAAGTCACAATGAAACATAACTCACCAGTCATAGTTTACAGAGAGAGAAAAATAAAAGAAAGAAAGAAACAGAAAAATAGATGGAGAAAAACAGAGACAGACATAGAAAGTGAGAGAGCTCATACACAAGGAATGGGGAATTGAGCTATTATATTTCAACTTAGCCAGCTATAACTCTCATGTGTAGCTAAATGATTTCCCCAAAACTACTGTTTTGTTTTGTTTTTTAGTATATGCAGGTTAAGTACTCTATTCCTATTTTCTTCTTCAGTCCATCACAGCTCAAGTGATACTCCTAAGAAACAGACCTAATGATACCATTGTCATGATTTTAAAAAAAACCTCCAGTGTTAATTGATATGTTAAGCTCTCCCCATCCAGTTCAAAAATAAACAATTCTGTTTGACCAAACCTTTTACAGAGGTAGGTTCTCTTGGCTTTTTAACATATTTGTGCTCTTCCTGCAGTTAGTAATTCAGCCAAATGAGCCTTTTTGCTGATCCATAGACCTGCACTCTATCTTTATCTTTATGCATTCACATAGGGTGTTCTCTATGCCTGAAATGTGCTTCTTCCTTACTTCTTCCAATTAATAACTCCCTACAAAGTTCAGAACAATCCCCATCACCCACATGAAGTCTTTCCTGATACTTCCATTGGTTCCCAACCCTCCCCCCCCCAAAAAAAAAACTATGTTGTATCTATTTGCATGTGTACATAGACAGACAAATAGATAAGATAGATGATAAATAGGTTCTTGTCTCCTCAATTTGCATGTAAAATCCTTAAGGATGAGAACAGCTTTATTTATTTTCCTTTGTTCTCACCATCTAGCACAGTGCATATGTTCAGTGGATTCTTAATAAATGCTTATTGAGTGAGAGATTGAATGAAGGAAGAAAGGGAGGAAGGAAGGAAGGAAGAAAGGAATAGGAACTTCAGAGCTAGAAGAGACCTTTGGGGTCAACTAGTCTGTTCCGTACCTGAAAAAGAGTCCTCTCTACAATATCTTGCATACATTTTTTAATCAGATGTTATACAAGTATATTTTAAATTTTCTTTTCACTTTTAAGTCTATTATAATATGTTACTCAGCAAAGAGCTAACTTTTGAAATTATAATTTAGACAATAAAAGCTGTATATTTTGTAATATCTGCCATCACAAGTGTGTTGGGTTCAGCTCTTGCCAAATGACCATATTATATCTTCTTGTTTTATTCCTGCATTGTGTTGATTTAACCTAAGTTTTCAACTTAATATAATTTGCTTTTTACATTATTTCTGTCCCATTCTTTCATCTAGTTTTCATCCTGCTTTTCTCCATTTCACTTCTCTTTCCTTTGTTTGCTTTCCTCTATCTCTCCCCTCACTCTATTTTTTCTCCAAGTCTTCTAGAACTCCTTCCTTCCTTTTCTCTCTTCTATCTATTCCCATTCTCCATTTGTTCTGTCTCCTTTCTTCTCCCCTGTCTCTCCCTCTCTTCCTCTTCTGTTCTCTCTCTTTTCTCTACTCTTCTCTCCTCTCCTATTGTCATTCTCTCCTGCTCTGTCTCTCTGTCTGTCTCTGTCTGCCTCTGTCTTTCTCCCCTTTCCTTTCTATCTCTCCCTCTTCCTCTCCTCCATTTTTCTCTTCCTCTTTCTCTCCTCCTTTCTTCCCCTAATATTTCTGTCCTTCCATCCTCCCAACCTATTTTCCTTTTAATTCATTATAATCTGTCCAAAAATCAATGAGGAACTTTTGTGGGTCACTACACTAAGTTATCATGTTGTTGTTTCCTTAAAATGCTTGGGTAGTGGTCTTTGCATGTTTTTGTTTTTTGTTGTACAATAAGATTTTCAATTTCTTTGCCTAGAAAAAGTGATTCCTTTTTTGTAGTATTTGATTGAGTTAAGAAAAGTACAGCTTGTATTAGTGAGGGGTGTCCCTTGTGTTGCTGTAATTTGTCTGAATCATTCTCCTGTTACTTGCCAATATCCACTGTGAAAAAAATCTGCTCCCTACTTTGTTTGACAATGACAAGAAGCAGCAGGGGTAAATTTTTAACTGATTGGATCATAAAGAGTGCTAGAAGATTCTGTGGGATATTAGGAGATCTGTGCAGAACTTAAGAATCTCCATAAGGGACCAGAAAACCTGTAGTTTGTCCTCTGAGGAGTATATTTGAAACAATCCATAACCAAGCAACAGATTTGTTTAGGTAACAGTTTAAAAAATTATCTTTCCTGTTTGAGTTTTTCCCCCTATTTCTCCCCTCCCCAAAAAATCTCTTCATTTTATAAAAAAGGTAAAGAGAGAAGCTTTTTCTATAAAACCTTTTTACAATTTATTTCTTCTTATTAATCTTTAAAGTATAAAAATGAGTCTCTAGCTAAATGAAGGACATTAATGGTAAAAATTTGTCCATGTAAACAAATAAATAATTATTTACAGTCTTTGGCAAAACAAAGCAGTTTCATCAATATGGACGAGAAAGATTTTTTTAAAAGAAAAACAATATAAATAATTTACAAAGGAAAATATAGTACATTCTAAATATTAACATCATTGTCCCACACTAATGTACCATTTCAATCAAACAACTCCCAATGACCAAAATCCTACATGGCCATGACAACTGTGACATTTAATGAAGTCTCCCCCACCCTTACTTGGAATTGGGATACAGTTCCAAAAACCAGGAGCATGAACTAAGAATGAAAACATTACAAATTCAAAACAACAATAAAAATAATCACCAGAAGTATTTTTAAATTGTTAATATGAAAATGCAATAAAATGTGCAACAATGTCAAAAGTTATGGATTATTTTTCATTGCTATAAGAATAAAATGTCCATTGGGGAAAAATGATATGAAGAGAAATAATTTGCCCAGGGCCTTGCAAGAAAAAGTTTTCCTTTAGTAAAGTTTGTTCGTGAAATTTGATTAGCAAGTATTTTCTGTGCAGAAACAACATGCAACTTGATGCAAAGAAAAAAGATATTGTACATTTTTATATTAGTGAGTAACTAATTAACTGATGAATCTGGTAAGAATAAATGCTAGTTTCCTGTCAATATTCAATCAAGAAAACATCCTATGTACAGTAAAGAGATAATAAAATGAAATGGTGAGTTAAAATTGGGGGTAACTATATATTAAGGTTCCATTTATAAACTATTATGATTTTATTTCTTCCTATAGTAATCTATAGCATTCTATATGGCAAATTAATAGTATCGAGTCATGTATTTTAATAGGCACATACATTACTTTAGTAGTATGTACACATTGTTATATGGTCATTATACTTATATTTCTCAAAAATATAGTAGAGAGGCTATGTATGTATGACATGCTTAAAATAAGTTATTAGAGAATGTAGCTGCATCTGATAATCATCTAATAAATATTAACCAACATTTATAACTGGAACCTTAATTTAATGTGTTACCAAACTAGGTAACGGTAACATCGCCATCATTTGCAAAGCCCAGATCAGGATTTACATGTCAAAGTGCATTTGTTTATTTTTTATTTGTTTTTATATTTTGTTTTTAATTTTTTCAGCAGCAGAGATTGGGAAAATGGGTCAGGGAGAAAAACAGTAACAACCCACAAGAAATGAAGGAATGGCAAACCATAAAAAAAGAAGAGGGATTTAAAATAGTTCAAGGCTCAAGCTGGGGTACTCTGCTTTGTTATTGTATACATGAAGTTTGTTTTGGCCAACTGGCTTTCTTTTAATCTATAGAATCTAGCCTTTCACACTGTCACAAATGAGGTCTTATTGCTAGGTCTCTACTGAAAGGTATTTCCTGATGTTGATGTGAAAAAGATGTCTTTTTAATATGTGGGTTCTTTTGGTTATTATCAGTGGCTTTTTCTCCCAAGAACATCCCCAATCAGTTGGAAGACACATTACACTGGTTTCTGTGAATTATGTACTACTCTCCAACACTTTCTTTATTATTGTAGCATTACAACTTTGATTTAACCCCTATTCACACTTGGCTGATATATTCATGTAGGCCAGTCCTGGATTGAGAAGTGGTTTAGCACTCATTTTCCTACTTAATTTAAGACACGACTTATACTCAGCATCCTCTTCAACTACATATACATAAATATATTAAGTAATTACACTTTACATGTAAACGTCATCCTTTTAGAAACAAATAAAAACAGTGACATACATAGTCATACTCAATTTTTTCACTCTGCAGAAAGCTTCTATCATATTTTGCTTCTATGACACATTGGTCATAAAAAATAGGGTCCTTTTGATATTATTTCTCAGAAGGCACTTGAGCATAGGATTGGCTGAGCAACTTCTAGCAATGGAGAGATGAAAGGCTGCTCAGAGGAGAGGATCAAGGAACTGAAGGAAAAGGAGGTACAGAGAGAGGAACTCCTTGATGAATTGAGGTGTCTAAGTTACCCACAGCACGTACAGTATTTTGCTGGAAAGGCAGCATCACTCACTCAGACATCTGCAGGGACAAGAAAAAAAGATTAAAATGAATAAATGGGACTGTGACATGAGCTATTTTTGGACAATTGACTTTTTCCCTATGGGTCTCATTGCCTTATCTGTAAGAGAGAGGAAGAATTGATTATAAGAACATAGAGGTCATAGACTGAGAGCTGGTTAGATGATTTAGCCCCATTACTTCATTTTATAACCTCCAGGGAAGATAAATGCCTTGTGATGTCTTAAATCCAAATATTATGAAAAGGTTATTCACAATAGCACAATGCTCTACACAAAGTAGAAGCATCCATGTTTAATGGGAGAAATACCTGAAGCTATTTTGACAGATAGCTTAATATAAAGGGAAGAAAATAGACACAAGGAGAGCAGAAGCCAAGGATTCTAGCTTTTCTCCTTCCTCCACTCACTATTACCTTAATTAAGCCTTTTCAATTCCCTAGCCCTCAAGTGTCTCATCTCATCTCTAAAATACCTTAACTGTTTGAAGGCAGGAACTTGGACATTCCAGATATAACATTTCATGTCATAATTCAAATGTGATTGAATATTGAAGAGTAATTGCCTTCTGTCTATAAGATTCCTCTCTCCAAGGTTTTAATTTACAATATAGATATTACACAGAGAACAGGCACTTCTTTTTTTAAAAAAAAAAACTCATTACAGATTCCCAGATAGTCTGGAGGTTATAAACTGACCAAGTCACAGATTATTTTATAGGATAGATCTCCAAATGTCCATTAGACAACATAAAGATATACATCTTTTATATTCAATTTTTTAAATTTCACCTCTGATTGATATGAAATTCCAAGGAGGGAACTCTATCTAATTGATATAGCTTTGCAACATAAAGTTGTACCTCTGGGACAGTGAACTATTTCCAAAAAATGCTCACCAAAACTCACCTCGGCATTCATATTTGAGGTCTGAGAAAAAGACCATTTCTTGAGAGAAGACAAAAAGACCTAACCGTCCCCCAGCATAGGTTTGATCATAGATTGGTCCTGAATCTGCCATAACCTGCTTCCCTTCATGTACTAAAACTCTGTTGAAAAAGAAACAATAAAAGTTCAATTAACTTTCTAGAAAATGTGGATAAATCCACTAATAATAGCTAATGTTTATACAGTACATTTCTAGAGTGCTTTAAGGTATGCATGTAAAGGATTTTACTCATTTATTCTCAGGGGTCAGATTATGATGATTGTAACTGATATGCCCTTAAGTCTTGATATTCAACAAAGCATTCATGTTATTTTGTTTGATCTTCAACAATTCAATCAAGTTCCTGTTTCATATTTTATTTTTTGAAAGTATCAATGATTTCACTGTATAGTGAGGAAGCTTCCTTTATTAATTTAGGTCAGCAATCTGCTTTGCAATTGAATTGGCTGGGACACTGGTGACCAGAGTCAAAAGTAGACATAATCAAGTAGACATATCAAAAGTAGACATAAAGGCTGGATCATCTCTCTATCCACTACAGTATACTGTCTCACCATAGCTATCTTTATATCACTTTTACAGATAAGGAAAGAGAGGCTTAGGAAAGTAATGGGACTTGTCTATGGGTCACACAAATAATATTTGAACCCTGGTATCTAAATCCAGTGGTCTTTTCAACATATTTTATTGATTTAATAACTCTAAATATGTGATAAGTCTGTTTCATTCTTAGTCTGTGGTCTAGCAATGTGAAACCATTGCTTCTGAGAGCAAACATATCATATGATCTGGATGGGTTCCATGCCACTTCCCAATCTTCATTTCACACAGCCTTGAATCTGGTCATTTTTCCTATCCCCTTTTCATTCGAACTTTGGGCTCTTATGTTAGCATACTGGGCTCTGAAAGCTCATCTTTCACCTTATCTTGTCTTGGAACCAAAACTCTACATGACTTCCTGACCATTTACAAATTATCCCTGCAAGGTAATCCACCCAGTCCCTAGTCATTTAGCTCCTGTTTTAGAATAGAAGCTCATTGAGTTCTAGGATGTACTTGATTGCTTTTATAGGTATCCCCAGCACTTGAGACAGTGCTTATTACAGTAGATACTTAATAAATGCTTTAGCTCTCTATCTATTCAAATCTATGTTGCTTGTCCCCCAACTGTCCCCCATTCCTGCTTGGCTAATAGCCATATGCTATTTATTAGACATACTACTATAGCTCTGAAAAGCATTTGGCTATCACACACACACACACACACACACAAATACTGAATTCCACTGAATCACAATCCTTTTAAAAATTCATTTTACTATAACTAAGCACACTATAGCAATATCTGTGCTCCAAGGAACCTGATTTCCATGCTAACCTATCGGGTATTTCAATGGACAGCCATTTGACTAATGAGAAAAAAAAAAGTTAACTAATTGACCCTATAAATAAACAAATATGTGCAAAAGCTCTGCATTAATTTAATCATTTCAAAGTATTAATTGAGAAACAGGGAGTAAAGTATTTCTTTTTATTAATTGAAATTTGATTTTTTTCAATTAAGAAAGAAATATTTTTTATTTGTTGAAATTAACATATCAGGGAAAAACATGCATACTGGTTGGTTATCTTTAATGAGTTTTAAATTATGAATATAAATATTCTAATTCCTTTTTGAATATATTAGGAATCTAAATTCTAGATAATAATTTAGCAAAATGTAATAAATAATTCCAATATTTCTCTCAGTTTAACCAGGGAAAGTCACAGAACTTCATTCTGCTTTGTTTTCCTCAACTATAAAAATAAGACTAATGATAGTACCTATCATGTAAGGTTGTTATGAGAACAAATTTTTATTCCTGAACAATGGTTCACTGATGACTGACTGTGCCATTCATTTTGCCCTTTTCTTTCTTTGGCTTTAACCTTAATTTTTAATGGGAATTATTTCAAAAATGTTTCTGTTTTAAATGTAAATATTTTGTCATATCAGAAAGAAATTATCTTTTTTCAAAGGAGTAAATACTTGTTAGTATTACCTTTAGGATTCCTTTTTAATATATTTAATATTATATTAACTATAATCATAGGTTACTCATAAATTAAAAGCAGTTTGGAACTGTCTGAATAACTATATTATGAGTTGTTTACATGAAATATTTTTCCCCATTTCAATTACTGCTAATTCTATCATTCTTCACCCCTCACCCCAAAGAATGTATATGTGCCTGCACATATGTGAGCACATACACACATATCCTTCTAATCTCACTGTGTTTTTAGAGGCATTTCTTTAAACTAAACTATGCCCTATAGAAAAGTGGAGATTTAAAAGAAAAATACTTTAAATCTAAGATTCTAGAGAAAATTTGGCTAATAGGATTAACTAGTGAATTTATCTATTAATCTTTTTTTTTTCAAAAGAGAAAGGTACAAAAAGTAAGTTATACCTAGGAAATAGGAAAGACACTGCAAGAATTGAGGCCTCTTACCTCATATAACCTGTCTTGGGTCTGTGAGTCAGATGCCACCTGTAAGCAGTGTAATCTTTCCAGCCTACATTCTTGGGGTCATGCCATAACGTACGTACCTAAAAATTTTTAAAACAAAATTGTACAGAATTGAAAGTAAATGTAATAGTTATTTAGCATTTTCTACAAGAAATAGCACATCTCAAGAGAAATAGGAATTTTCACATGCAAAATAAATATCATTATCATTTAGCTTTTTTGAAATATTACACTTTCCTAAAGATTTATAGCTTGACATTTATAAGATAAGTGGAATAAAGTGTTGCCACTGGAAAAGGATGGGAGGTTTCAAAACTCCATTTCTAAAAGAAATAGTAACTATAAGATATTGAAGGAGAAAGCAGGTAATCATTTCCCCTTGCTAATATTTATACTTTATAGACCACAATTTCCTTACTTGTCCTTCTGTGTTTCCTGTGTGCCACAAAGCATTCCTGAGATGTTCTCCAGTTCCAGTGGTAGAATTCACCACTTTGAGTGATACACCTGAGTAGCCATAAGCCCTAGTGGGCTGATTTTCCCAATAAGTCTGGGTGACTTGCTTCCACATCACAACATAAAACCGACTGCTTGACTGGTAGCCAAACACAAACCCAGCATAATCATCATCACGGTCAGTGTTGACATAAAATGTGCCACTGAAGTCCACAGAGCCAAACTCATCAAAACCTGGTTTCAAAATGAGAAAAAAGCAATAATTTCAGATGATGATGAATAAATCCTTAATCTTATTGAATAGGCTTACAATTATTTAAACCATTACTATAGTCCTTTGTCTTTCTGGGAGGTAGATGCATTCATCATTTATGTTTCTAGTAGGCATTTAAGAAAGGGTTGTTGGCTGATTTGTGATGTTAAATGCCAAGAAAGGATTTGATAAATAACAAGATATGATCCCTGACCTCAAGGAGTTTACAGATCACTGGTGAAATAAGGATGCAAATAATTACACATGTGATAAGACCTATAATAGAAACACAAATAATGTATTATGGAATTAGAAAGCTAGGGAAGATTCCTTCAAGGGCAAGGAAATTCAAGGAAGGCTACATATGCCCTTGATTTTAACCTTGGTATTTTTCCTTGCTTTGTCTGTTTTTGTTTGAATATTGTGAGGCTGGGAAGGGATTAAAAATACAAAGGTCAATTTTATCTATAATGATAACAACTCACATAAAAACCTACACCAGATGTGACAATGCATTTTTTTTTGTCATAAGAACTGTATATGGTAAGGAATGTGTTATAAGTCCTCTTTTACAGAGAGAAAAACAGGGTCAGAGAAGTTAAGTATTTTGCTGGTGATGGCACATCAAATAAATATGAAAGGGGCAATCTATACTCAGATCTCTTGATCCTATGAATAAAGCTCTTTCTGCTATATTCCACATTGGTTTGTTAAAGGCAAAGTGATGTGTAACCTGTCATAGAGAAATCTGTCTTCTTTTTAAGGGATGTTTTCAGAAAATGAGATTCCACATCATCCCCCTGTGTCTTCCAGAATGCTTCAATCAGGAGTATGCACTCTCTGAAAGCTTATTTTATCTATTTATTTTTCCCCTGATACTCATCACTAGTTTTCAGTGGGATAACCTTTCATTGGCCATTTAGGCTTTAACTGCCCTTAAGTAGGTTAGAATAATCCAGAAACATGTAAAATACTATGATAGATCCTAGATATATAAATCATACTATGCTACTGTTTTTTTCTATAAAAATATTAAAGCTCTGCTGTAAATCTAGAGAAACTTTGATATATCTAACATTCCAATGAATCTCAAAGAAAAGAAGAGCCATCATTGTCCTTTTCTCCTCAATTTCATTCTAGGAAGGGGAAGTGGGGGAAGAGTTATAGGTAACCTTCTATTCAGAATATTAGTAAATGTCCTATTTTCTTGTAAATTCTCCCTTTTTGCATACAGTATGTTGGATTACTCCAATTGTTACACTTCAGAATACAAAATGGCATGCTCAATATTAAACATTAACAGCTCATTTCCTAATGTAGTGATGGTTCTAATGAGCAAGATTTTAAATAGTACATGTCAATGAGAATACTCAAAATATCACACCAAATACTGCCCACATAATTTGCAAAGCAATATGTGTATCTCCCATGGTCCTCATCCACTAAATGACTGTAATGGCATAATGTTTTGTTTGGAAACTCACCTACAGCTATACCAGGATCCGAATTGGCTGTCTGCACTAACTCCTTGCCTTGGTGACGAATTACCCAGTTGGGATCAATCTGGGTTGTTCCCTTAGGGTCTAAATGCACCATCTGGAACTTTCTGAAATCAGTTTCACTGATAGCATTGTTTTCTGGGCACACATCGTCAATATCAGGGACATTGTCATTGTCAAAATCATCTTTACAAATATCACCTCTTCCATCACCTATGTTTTAAAAAAAAGGAAAGAAACCTAAATTAGTTTTTTCTTAAATAGCAATGATTAGTAGCAATTAGAATTAGAGTATTCTCTGTCTAATAAAAGCAAATTTACATGTCCTGAAAATTGAAGTCTAGTTACTACAGCATCTTAAAAGTCTATATTCCTTTATTGGTTCCTCTCTTGGGACTTCTACAGTTATTAGTCTGACTGTTTTAACATCACAACATTCCTACCACTTCTCCGCTTCATTCCATCTTTTCATACACACACCCCATCTCAAAAATCATCATGTGCAGCAGAAATTAATGATATATATTAAGGAGAAAACTCAAATAAACTGTTACTTTGGAATTAATTGAAACATATATCAGAAGTTTTTGCATTCTACTCTTACTCTGTTGAGAACTTCCTTAATAATGCTAACTTTTTCTTTCCATTTGTAAAATATTTCTTTCCTAATCTTCTGCTCCTTTATTTTTCAGACAGGATTATTAAACTAACAAATTGAGTTTACTTAGGATTTACTTACTGGAAAATTTTTAGCAACCTTATTAAGAACAGTTTGTATAAAGGAACCTATTTGGGAACAATGTGATAAACTATCTGAGCTCTATAGAACTAGTACCATAATGCTATTAATATAATACTCAAGATACAAGTAGACAAGATCTTGTTGGTCAAGATTACTTTTCCTGGAATTTTCTGTCAATAAGGAGATTATGTCAAATGTATGCAGAATCAAAGAATCATGGAATTAGGTGGGAGCCAAAGGTCTATTTCTGAACAAATATCTACAACTCCCATCTACAATATCTACAGTATTGTACATCTACAATATATTCCACAATAGGTCTTTGTCTTAAGACTTTAAGTGAGAAGGGACTCATTACCTTGTAAAGAAGTCCATTAGGTTTTATGCAGTTCTTTATGTTTAGAAGATATTTTTGTTTTTTCTTTTTTTTTTAATTTGCAAACTGCCAGAGTGCCACAAATCATATTCCACAAATTTGAAAATGCAGAGGGAATTTTAAAAATGAAATACTTTTACTTGATTTTAAAAAAATTAGTTCTAGATAAGAAATCAAAAAAGTATAATTTGAAGCCCAGTTCTGATGTATATATATATATATATATATATATATATATATATATATATATATATATATATAGGTCTGTGTGACTTGGCGAAAGTAATTTAACTTTCTAGGTCTTAGTTCCCTAAAATATAAAAGAGGTGGCAAAACAAGATGAACTCTAAGTTCCATTATAGCTCTAAATTTGTAATACTATGATCTTAGGATCTTTAAAAGCTATGCAAGGAAACAATCCAGCTGCTGGGAAAAGGAGACCAGATTCTCCAGAGTTGTGTTCAAGTTTCCAAGACCATTTTACTTGGTAATATCCCAAGACAAACTCCAAATCTTGGACAGCTGTGTGCTACAGAACTTGTTTGCCTTAACACTTATGATAATACTGGAGTCTCCCACTCCAAATTCCTTTACACTAGTCATAGAGTGAGTTCTTATGTCTAAAATTAAGATTTGTGCAAATCCATCTTCCTTTGAGGAGGTTCTTTTCCTAGGGAATATTGACTGGCAGTACCAGAGATTTCTATTTATAAGCTCTTGAAAGAATGGGTCCTGTAAGTAGCATGGGATTTAAAGAAGAAACACCTGATTTAATACAGACCATAGATCAGAGCATGTGTGATTTATTTATCTAGATTTTAAATAATGAGAGTCATACCCTGGAGATTTCCATATGCTCACACGTGCCATTGACACAACTTTCTCAATCTCCTTGTTTCTAAGAGATTCTGGAATTTGCTAATTCAAATTAATTTGTCCTATGAAAGTATAATTTTCCCAAGGAAGATTAGCATTTCATGTTATTTTTATAGTTTATAATCTTTGCCCATTAAAATAAAAGAAAAATATCTAGCTAGCTAGCAATTCCCATATCTCTCAGGAAAAAAAAAAAAGTATCATTCCCCGGTCAATAGTTCATCTCTGTCTCCTTTTCAAATGGTGAGACTTGTTCCTCAAAGATCACCAGACCCTTTATAAATTATGAAAACTCTGACATTACCTATCCCCACTGCCAAATACATACACATTTGATGTTTAGCATCTGTTAAAGAATGCAAACACAGCAACATGTCAGCAATGTATCAGACAGGTCATGCAGAAACAAACGGCATTTCAAGTGTCCAGTTCCATATGATATCTAAAACAACTGTGTTTTTCCATTATAATTTTTAGGATGATTTCATCACATTAATATCTATCTGCCTTTGGAGAACTTTTCATGAACACATTTCTAGACAGACTTCTTGGCTTTCAAATGAACAATCAGATACACACAAATGCACACACACACATACAAACTGAAAAATAAAAAATAAAAACAAAACAAGCAGCATTCTTCTCATTTAAAGGGTACTTACCATCTGAATCTTCCTGGTCAGGATTGAAAACAAGCCTACAATTGTCCCTGTCATCTGGAATGCCATCATTGTCATCATCAGAATCACAGGCATCCCCTTTACCATCATTATCATGATCAGCTTGATTAGCATTGGAGATGTAGGGACAATTGTCTTGATTGTTCTGGTGGCCATCTTCATCTATGTCTTCATTGTTATCACACTGATCACCAACAAGGTCATTATCTACATCAGTCTAACAAGAATCAAGTGACAAATTATTAATCCCACTTTAGTGAAGAAAAAAAAGATAATATCAAGAGCACAATTCAAATTATTGGCCTTAACAAAGATCCACTGTAGAAAAGCTGATTTTTTTCTCACTATGAGAATATAAATACCATGAGTTTAAAATATTTTATTATTTCCTTTTCTTTTTATGTCCCTTATTATTTCATCTGTGAGAGTATCCCTTTACATTCACAAATACTTTATGGAAAGACATTATGTGGAATCTGAGACCAGAGTTGGAATTTAATAAATACTTTCATGTCATAGCAACTAAGACTAAGAAATCCACTATATTTTGTCGGTGACTATCAGAGCCCTTCAA
The DNA here is from genome assembly GCF_016432865.1 of Antechinus flavipes. NCBI lineage: Eukaryota > Metazoa > Chordata > Mammalia > Dasyuromorphia > Dasyuridae > Antechinus > Antechinus flavipes. The sequence continues at coordinate 362,160,615 of NC_067401.1, forward strand.
TGGTAATTTGCTGCAAGCATACAAAATTCTAGCTAAGAACACAACCACAAAAGCCGCTTGCACCATGTTTCATGAAACGAACATATTTGTGCATAAACTGTTATATATACTAAAAGGCATTCATTTTAGTATGCTTATTCATTCATTTACCAATTTTTATTAGGCTAAGCTATAGTTCAGTCTTTCTCTACTCATTCATTTAATCCAATTATTTACCTGGTCAGGATTGTGCATCAAGGGGCAGTTGTCACAGTGATCTCCAACCCCATCACCATCAGTGTCCCTTTGATCAGTATTGTAGACATAGGGACAATTGTCTCTTTCATTAAAAACATCTGCAAATAACCAAATAAAGATATGAAGCATTTTGAATTTAGGAAAAAGTTATACTTTGTGTCCTATTCTTTAAATCACTTTCAGTATTTTTTGTCTTCAATAAGCAAATGACCTAGAATAAGATCATATGTGCAAGTATTTGGATTTATCAAATAGCATGATTTCTATTTCTTTTTGGAAATTGCTTAGAATTTTCCCATTTTAAAAAATAGATCTCACTCTTGGGAATTTCTTAGTAATAAATCATAATGAATAGTTTTTTTAGTGAGTGTATTTACAATGCACACCTTTGGGGATTCCAACCTGTATGACCAATTGATTATCTCCATTGAGACTCCATGAGTTCTGCAGGATATTGCATTAATTTAGCATTTGCTAGTGGGAAAATACCAATGATAAAGCTTTGCCAGATTTTCTGTCTACTCTTTTGTTTCAGGAAATTTAATCAATGATGTTACATTCCTGGAAAAGTTACATTGTGTAGAAATAAATAATATAAATTGGCAATTGACTGAAATAACTAAAGGATAACAAAGCATCCAAGATAACATTGAGGCTTTTTACATACAAAAAGGATCATAATATTGCCAACAGTAAGGAGGATCATGTGAAAAGGATTTAAGGGGGAAGATGAGGAATTCTGTCATAACCACAATGAATTTGAGATGGTGCTGATATAACCAGTTGGGAGTATACTGGAGAAATGTGTAACTGAGTAGTTGAAAAGAGATTGGAACCAGTTCCAGAACTTAAACATTTGAAATCATAGAAGTGGAGAAAATTTTCTAGGTTGGTATAAAGCATACTATGGTGGAAATAGTATTAAGACAGCACCCAAAAGACCAGTTCAAGTGCACTCTTTAAAATTTACTAGCTCTATGACTGTGAAGATAGCTTTCTTACTTTAGGCCTGTTTCTTACAATGCTTAAAGTAAGAAATGTTTCTTTAACCTATTTATAGACTGAAGAGACAACAACTTCAGGACTTAGTGAAAAAGGTCTCAAAGATACACATGGCCATTTATGACCCTTGGGGTAGAAAATATCACTAGAATGCCCCCTAGTGCTTGTAATCAAGAGACTTTACCCTGCATTTCTGGATAGAGTGCAGAGAAAAGAAATGAATATGTAGAAGATGGAAAATTGGTTTAGATTGAATGACTAAATTGATGCTTATGGGAATAGTTGGTTGAGAGTAATATGCTGGGAGTGGAATACTTTTAATACAGATTTCTTAATAATTAAAGATTTTCTTTCAGATCAATATCCTCAGATATTTATAAATATATAAATGTGCAGACTCCTCAATGCTCCCCAGAAATTCACTCTATTTATCTATCTATCCACCTATCTATATTTATATCTCTACTCTATACATACATATACATGCATACTATATATATATATATATATATATATATGCACACAATTTTATAGTATATATACTATATATATTATATACATACATATGTATATATGTGTATATGTATATATATGTATTACCTGGCATGCATTAATTACATATTCAACTTTTTTCAAATAATAGCATGCATAGGAGTGGAAAGAAGCATCCTATCTACAAATAGTAGATACTTTCAACTCATATGCCATCTGAGAAATTATCTGTGAGATCCAAAGAATGAGAGAGACATGCTGTCCAAAATCATGGAATCAATAGTCTTCCTGTATCCTATCCTGATTTGGATTGGGATGTTTACTTCTGAATCCCACATTTTGGGAAGGACACTGTTTTATAGAAAAGTGTCTTGAAAAAGTCCCCAGGAAGGTGAAAGGCCTTGAGATCATGATACTATGATGAAACTTCAGTTGTATAAACAGGATGGTGAATGCCAGGACTTGGAGGGAACATTATGGCTATCCCCAAGCATCTGAAAGGCTGTCATATGGAAGAAGTGTTAGAGTAGCTCTGGTCTACCAGGGCAGAACTAGGAACAAGAAGTAAAAATTGCAAAGAGGCAAATTCAGCCTTAACACTCGGGGGAGAGGGAGAAGTCCTAGTAGTTAAGGCTTCCTCCAAAGCAGAATTGAGCAGCATGCAGAAGTAGTTCATTCCTCATCACTAGAATGCCAAATTGCAGTAGACATTGCACCTTCATATATAGGATAGTTGGTAAAAGGATGTAAGTTAGGAAGCAATGTTGGTAATGCAGGGCTGTAAGCTTGTGAAACATCACATGAATGGATAAAGCCCCAAACAAGTCCCTTAATAGTATTAATGGTGAAACCTTATAGTAATTGGTAGTTAAAGCATGTAATTGCTTCTGTGGAACAATTTCAGGACCATTGAAAACCCCCTGCTGAAGAAGAAAAATTTCCCTATTTGCTTTCAATGGCTAAAATGCTTTTGCATGGTATACACACTACAATAATGCAAAAATGCATATATTCTTGAACAAATATAAAGCACAACTATAAATCATTGTTATCATTTTTTTCCAAAGCAGAATTTTGTTGAGGCAAGAGGATATTGATCCCCCAAAATTGTGAAAGAAATAAAAGGTGAAAAACACAAAAACTAAGGAGGGCATACACAAACTTCATCAAACTTGTGTGTCTTTTTCAGTAGGGTTGAAGATATTCATCACAGAAGGATGTAAATAGATAAAAATAAGAGGGGAATGCATATGAGGTCAATTAGGTTGATCATTTTATCATAATTTCCAAAAATGAATGAAGCATCACACTACCACAAAATAGATCGTGGTTTGCATTTACTTCTAATCCTTTACCAGAAAAAAAAAAAAAAAAAAAAAAACCATGAAATGCAATGAGAAAGAAAAAGAACTTACCATCTCCATCAATATCTACAGAACAGGCATCACCTTCTCCATTATTGTCAGTGTCAATCTGAGCAAGATTGTGCACATAAGGGCAGTTATCACAACGATCTCCAACCTCATCCTTGTCATAATCAGATTGACGGGGATTAAAAAGAAGGGGGCAATTGTCCTACAAAGACAAAGGAAATAACTGAAGAGAAAACATAATAGAACAAAATCGGAAATGCTTGTTTGAGTTGAAAGAAAAGGGAAGAAAAGGAAATAAGCATTTACATAATATTTAGTATGTAGCCAGACACTGTGCTTTATAAGTATTATTTCATTTGAAATTTTGCTCAGTTGAGGATTATAGTTCCTTATTTTATGTATTTTTACTATAACATATTTATTGTCTGGTGTAAAATAGCCAGAAGTGAAATAATAAAGTCTAGTCAAAGATATAGTACAGATAAGTCTTAAGAAATGTCTTTGTTCTTATAGTTGTGGAGTCTAATAATGAATAGACTTGAAGTCAAATTCAGGGGCAAAAATCTTAACTCTGTTATTTTTGCCACAATTTACTCAATTGTTGTATCATATAAAATCAAGTTTACATTTAAACAGACAAGGCCAGGACTTGTGATTTCATTGACACAGGACACTGTTAGATGAGGACACTTCCTCTAACAATACAGGACCTTGCCTGCAATTTATAGTCTTAGTTAGGTAAGTACCTAGAAAACTAAGAAGTTAAGCGATTTGCTCAGTATCCCCTAACTATGATGTGGCAGAAGACAATCTTGAACCTTAAAGAAGAAAATACTTTGTGGAGAATCTTTGAAGAAATGGACAAGAAGCACTATATGTGAAAATATGTAGATGAGTTGCAATCTGCATAGATGGAAGGAATACACAGCTTGGAACAAAAAAACACACATTTTCCTCTGTATTATATACACACATATGTCTTCCATACACATATTTAATTATGACAAAAGGAGAACATGATGTGAACAGAAGAGATCCAAATAAAGTGCTATAAAATTGAAGAGAGATTTTGATTCCTGTTAAAATATTAAGAGGCTTAAGTAACTTAGGCTGGACCTTAAAGAAATAAAAAATTCAAAAGATAAATATGACAGAAGAGAATTTCTCTGGGGAGGGGAATTGCAACATAAAGATGAGTAAAAAAGGATGTCTATTCATCATGGAAGTAACTTAGTTTGAACAGAGGGTAATGTATAAAAATTGCAAAACAAGGAATAAAGCAGAAGATGCATTTTGAAGCTGGAAAATATACAAGGACATGAATGTCCAAATAATGCTAAAGTCAGATAGCTGAGTGATGAGTTGAAGTTCATACATTATTTATTAGGCAATGAACAACCAATAAAAGATTTTGAGTTGAAAAATCATTTGATCAGAGAAAGTGGCACCTTAGAAGGTTACACAGGTATCAATCAGCTTTAAACAATGAGAGTCAAGAATTTAAGTAATGGTGGTTGCCATGCTATTAGGAACAAAAAAAGACAGCCATGGCAGACATTGTATTCCCAGAATCAATCATATCAGAAAATGAAATAGATGTGAGACATAAAGACTAGAGAAAAGTTCAAGACAATGTCATATTTAAGAGTCTGGCTCATAATGGTGGAAAGGTAGGGTCACTAATACAACTAGAGAAGCTATCGGGGAAGGACAAGAGTGAATTATGGTGAAGATGATTGAATTCACTTTGAGGCCTGTTGATGAAATGTTAGTGGGGCATTCATGTACTGTTATTTGGCAGATAATTGGACACATAGGATCAGAATTCTATTGAGAATCTGGGAATAAAAAAAAGGAAACTTGGGAATTATCCATACAAAAAAAAAAATTAGTGGGAGAGGACAAAAGTCCAGAGTAGAGCAGATTGCCAAGAGAAAGCATGTGCATGTAGAAATATTTGGAAAGATTTTTTTCATTAGGTAAAAAATGATCAAAAGTAATTACTGTCAAATATTTTTTTAAAATAGTTGCCATATTATGGTACATGATTAGAAATGTAATTAAAAGAACTAACTTACCTTCTCATCATCCACACCATCATTGTCATCATCAGTATCACAAGCATCACCAATGCCATCTTTATCAAAATCTTCCTGACCAGAATTTGGCAGATGGGGGCAGTTATCCTGAAATTTTATTTTTGAAAAAGTTGAGTCAATTTTGCAGACATGTTTGAAGATTTTCATGTTTAAATCTTGCCTCTGTCATGTAATACTTGGAGGACTATCAGCAAGTCATTTAATATTTTCAGACCTTTACCTCCTGTGTAAAATGAAGAAGTTAGATTTGGCCTCTAAGTTTTCCTCTAAACTTTAGTCATGGTTGTCATCATTTTCACAATATTTCCATGGTTCAATAAATGTATTCAATAAAGCAACTCTTGTAAGTAAGAAGAAAAAATGCCAAATAGGCTTCTTTAATAAGAAACTTTTATATAGAAATCACAAGAGCATAAGTTATTTGCCAGCCTTTAAAGTGATGAATGTATTTGTTTTCAAGTTCTGCCCTGAAATTATGTGCCTTATAATGACTGGAGACAAAAAATAATCTTATTTTCTAAGCAGTGAATCTCCATGGGTTTGCCAAACAGTGCTAAACAAGAAAACATAGAACTGTCTCCTTATAAAAATTTAAAAGCATTCAAGAATATTTAGTCAATCTTTCCCTTTCTTCTCACAACCTTAGATGACAAATTCAGATGCCAAAGGAAAAAACTGGCAATCCCAGTGGACTTCAATTTTCCACAAAAAGATAGTTTGGGTAGAGGGTCATGTTCATTTTGGAGCTTATTACCTAAAAAAGTTATTTTCTGCCTTTTTATGTTGTTCCTATTAGTGAACAAGATATACAAAAAGGGACTAAAATCATATTAACAATTAAAAATGAGCTCCAGATAAGAACCTCCTGAGAATACTTGCTATTATCAAAATGTAACCATCAAAAAAACATTTGTTTTTATTAAGTCAACATAGGCATTAACAAGCCTTCAAAGGGTAAGTGCTTCCAAATGTATTCAACATATATCATTTTTCTGATTAGAAATACTTTACCTTGAGCCAATATATATCAGAATATCATGACAACAGGAGTAGAGGAGTGCATTAAACTGACACAGATCCAAAGAACTAGAGTACTAGTTCTACTAGTAGTATTACTATTAATACTAGCAGTAATGATGCCCCAGGTTTACTTGTGAATTTTTTTAGTCATGGTGATCTGGTATTACCACATTTAGCCTCAGATCAGTCTTCAAACCCATGCTACTTATGTGTATGGACATTATAATCTGCTGCTTTTGAACTCATTGAATTTTTCTCTATTTCAGGTGAAATCCTATAGCCATTTCTAATCTCCCCTTAATTATAGTGCCTTCCATAGGTTAGTTATTTCAAATTGATCCAAAAAATATACATATATTTTTGTTTACATATTATCTATCCCATTCCATTGTGAATCCCTTTACAAAAGGAACTATCTTTTGCCTTTGTGTCTCCAGTGTTACTATAGTGACTGTTATATAGTAGATGCTTAATGAATATTCATTGATTAACTAACTACAGACATGGGGGAAAATAAAAGACATCCTCCAGGATCAACTGGGTAAAGCTTTCCTTTAGTCATGGATGTCATCATTTTCATGATCTTTCTAGTTCTACGCCCTGATCTACTTTTGCTTGGTTAATTGATCAGAACCAGTTCAGATTATAATTAAAAGTTTCATGTGAATTTTCGGCCAATCAGCAAACATTTTTCAGACATTTACCATGCACCAGAAATATGAAATAATCATTCACCTACCCATCTTTGGAAATATACCATTTTTAGGTGAATGATCAAGAATACTAGTTCTACTATACATTGGTTATAGGAATCCTAAGGAAGAATTAGGAAAATTGGAGGAAAAATTGGCGTTTGCAACATTTGCACCTTCATTTTTAAAGTGGTTCTAAGTCACTAATGTTTCTACTCTGCTTGCAACTTGGTGAAGAAAGAGCACAGAATGTAGAAATCACTGAATCCAGTTCTCAGAACTTCTAATTATTAAATATGTGACTTGGGCCAAATCCTTTCTCTACTGTAAATCTCATATTAATCATCTATAAAAATAATAATAACCTATCTCATGAGGTTCTTGTGATGAGAAAAATTTATAAATATTAAAACATTTTAATAATACCTAATACTTATGTAGTACCTTAAGAAAGTTTTAAATATATTATTTCACTTGATCCTCACAACAACCATGAAAGTAGATATTATCATTGCCCCATGAGATGAAAAAAAAAAACCAGAGCTGAGAGAGATCGGGTGACTAGCACAGGGTCATAAAGCTAACTATTTGTCTAGGGTGGCATTTAACTTAAGATCTTTCTATATCTTAATACAATAATCTATTCATACTAGTATGGCAGAAACTAGGCATCAACCCACACTTAACACCGTACACCGAGATAAGGTCAAAATGGGTTCATGACCTAAACATAAAGAATGAGATTATAAATAAATTAGATGAACACAGGATAGTTTACCTCTCAGACCTGTGGAAGAGGAAGGAGTTTGTGACCAAAAAAGAACTAAAGATCATTACTGATCACAAAATAGAAAATTTTGATTATATCAAACTGAAAGGTTTTTATACAAACAAAACTAATGCAGACAAGATTAGAAGGGAAGCAATAAACTGGGAAAATATTTTTACAGTCAAAGGTTCTGATAAAGGACTCATTTCCAAAATATATAGAGAATTGATTCTAATTTATAAGAAATCAAGCCATTCTCCAATTGATAAATGGTCAAAGGATATGAACAGATAATTCTCAGATGAAGAAATTGAAATTATTTCTAGCCATATGAAAAGAGGCTCCAACTCATTATTAATCAGAGAAGTGCAAATTAAGACAATTCTGAGATACCACCACACACCTGTCAGACTGGCTAGAATGACAGGGAAAGATAATGCGGAAGGTTGGAGGGGATGTGGGAAAACAGGTACACTGATACATTGTTGGTGGAATTGTGAACACATCCAACCATTCTGGAGAGCGATTTGGAACTATGCTCAAAAAGTTATCAAATTGTGCATATCCTTTGATCCAGCAGTGTTACTACTGGGCTTATACCCCAAAGAGATACTAAAGAAGGGAAAGGGACCTGTATGTGCCAAAATGTTTGTGGCAGCCCTGTTTGTAGCGGCCAGAAACTGGAAACTGAGTAGATGCCCATCAATTGGAGAATGGCTGAATAAACTGGTATATGAATATTATGGAATATTATTGTTCGGTAAGAAATGACCAACAGGATGATTTCAGAAAGGCCTGGAGAGAATTACATGAACTGATGTTGAGTGAAACAAGCAGGGCCAGGAGATTGTTATATACTTCAACACAATACTATATGATGATCAATTCTGATGGACCTGGCCATCCTCAGCAATGTTCCAATGGAACAGTAATGAACTGAACCAGCTATGCCCAGAGAAAGAACTCTGGAAGATGACTAAGAACCATTACATTGAATTCCCAATCCTTATATGTTTGCCTGCCTGCATTTTTGGATTTTCTTCACAGGCTAATTGTACACTATTTCAGAGTCCGATTCTTTTTGTACAAGGAAATAACGGTTTGGTCATGTATACTTATTGTTTATGATATACTTTAATATATTTAACATCTACTGGTCATCCTGCCATCTAGGGGAAGGGTGGGGGAAGTAGAGGAAAAATTGGAACAAAAGGTTTGTCAATTGTCAATGCTGTAAAATTACCCATACATATAACTTGTAAATAAAAAGCTATTTAAATAATAATAATAATAATAATAATAATCTATTCATGCTATAAACTATCTCTTCTATTATAGGTTTGTAGATTTAGCAGTGGAAGTAAAACTCTTTGGTTTTTAAAGAGATATATAAATGTTGTTGTGGTAGTGGTGGTGGTAGTGGTTGTAGTGATAATAGCGGTATTAGTGGTGATGGTGGATGTGATTGTCAGCCATCAGTTCCAGCTCCTTTGTTTTATAGATGAAGTACTTGAAATGTCATAGTCAAGTTAAATCAGCATTGGCAAGTGAAGCTCAGTGAGCATAAAGTCTGCGAAGTTAACAAACGATCTAAGAGGAATCAATTCCCCCTTTAATTTTCTCTATGCTTTTTTATCTCTTTCTCAGTGTACATAAATTTTGAATTTTTGCAAGTATGTATAAATACATACACATATATACATGCACATACATGAACTATACAGGTTGGACAAGAGCGGATCATTCACAATCTGCATCATTGAAAGGAACTTCGAAAGAACTAAAATTCATTTATATATGTGTGTATGCATATCTAATATATATTATCTGTAAATATTTGTTATCTTTGTATATCTAGGTACAAATCCTCCTTGTAGAATGTTTAAAATTCATTTGGGCTACAAAAGGTAAAATATGAATATTTATACCTATCATGTATTTTTATGGTCAGATGAATTTTACTCCCCAGAAGTATCATATTATGAGATCTTTGACTTAAGAAAGAAATGTATGAGAATGGCAACTTAAACAGCTAGGTAGTTCAATGTATATAGTATTTGGTCTAGAATTAAGAAATCCTGAGTAAAAATCTTGCTTCAGAGATTTTCTAGATGTGTAACCTTGAATAAGTCTTTAAACTGCCTACATTTCCTCAACAGTTAAATGAGAATAATAATAGCACCCTCCTTCTAGGCTGATTGTGAGGATCTCTCATTATATCACAACGATGCCATACAATAGGAAAGTAACAAAACCTGCTTCCATAAGACATACACACACATACAAACACAAAAATACACAAATGTCTCAAAAAAAAAAAAAAAACACAACTCATGTACCTTCCCACTTACCTTAATGCAGTGATATGTGGCATTTGTTGCACAGACAAGGTTTTTATTAGGCCAGCCATCTAAATCAGAATCTTCACCACAGATGTGCCCATCACCAGCATAGCCAGTTTTGCATTCACACTTGTACATTGGATCACTGAAATGGCCCAGGTATATGCATTCCGAATGCTTATGGCAGTTGTGAGTCTTGTCTTTGCATGGGTTTTCAGGTTCACAAACCTGCAATACCAGACATCTGAACATCAATAGCCAATACTTACTAAGTGACTATGTGGATGAGGCACTAGGTGGTGGGGTGATATATGAGACCTTAAAGGCATTAAGGAAAAACAGAAGACTATGGTTGACTCCACATAGACAGCAGAATTCATGTAACCAGAAGTCTTCATTCATCTGGTTTGCTATAGCTAATCTGTACCTCCTTTTAAGTGGCAAGTAGCCTAGAAGTACTAATCCATCTTATTTTTTCTGTCTTTATATCCCATTCCAGAATCCTCCCTACATTTCCCTCTTCCCCATGTATATATTTCTAGGCAGGCATGTGAAAAAGTCTACATCAGTTATTTCAAACTCAAAAAGAAATGGGAAGAAGAATCAGAATCTCTATGTTCTATAAACCCTCTTAGTTTTAACATGTAATATAATCTTTATTTTACTGCATTATTATTTATTTTGTTTAATATTTTTATAATACATTTTAATCTGATCTGGACTACACTTGAAAATGTTGCTGACTCCCTCTGTTTGACATGTTGTCTACATAAATTGCAAAAATTTGCACCACCACCCCAAATAATTTTAAATACATTAATTTATCATGCTAAATAAAATTAACAAGTATTTAGAATGTCTATAATGAGACTGTAGTGTAGTAGGTAAATGGCTAGATTAACAGTTTAAAAGATTAGATCAAGTCTCCTCTGATATTTTGGGGTATTTTATTTTACTGAAATTGTGAAATTGCATTTTTAGAATTGCAGTTATACCTCCCTACCCAACTATGACATTTTCTCAATTTCTTCTTTTGTTGTCCAATCCAAACTCCCAGAAATAATTTCACAGTGCTATCCAAAGTGAAGCATGTAGCCTGTGCTAACAAGCCCACAAACAGAAGGTGCATTTCCTTCCCATCTGATGAGAGACTAGATACTCCCCACCCTTCTTTCCTTGTGGCTCTTGGCTAAGTTGTCATTAGAAAGTGATCCACTCTGAGTTTACACAGCTGATTTCTTGCCCACTGACCTCACATCCACATTACTTACTTGCTTTTCTGTTCTGGCTGCATCCAGCCCCACCCCAAAAGGCTGAGTTCCTTTGTAGCGTGGGGGGCATGGCAGACAGTGGAAGCCTGGATTGGTATTGACACAGCGGTGAACCTTACTGGATATGAAGCAGACATCTGTGACAACTGTGCACTGTAGGGAAAAAAGCAAAACAACTGGTTTGTTGAGTTTTCTAATCTTCAAATGATGCTTGAACTTTATCCTATGGGCAAAAAAATATATTGGGATATGATAGCCCAGGAAGGCACCTACTTCATCAAGATCTTCACAATGAGTGCCATTCCCCAAATAGCCAACTGGACAAGAGCCACATGACCAAGAGCCATCAGGGAAACTATTACATTCTGCTCCAGGAAAACAAGGATTAGATAAACATCCATCTGTGAAGAGAGGAGGAAAGATGGAATTATATTTTTAATATTCCAAATACTAATCATGTTAAAAAATATATATGACAAGTCATGATGACTCTATTCAGAAATTTCATTTTGTGTGATGGACTACTTTATGGCTATAATTCAGACGATATTGGATATAATTCCTATATCAAAATATATAGATCATGGCCAGCCAAAGGCAGAGTTAAATTTCATATGTTGCCAAATCAGAACAGAAGCACTGATTACTTCATACATACCAATGGGACAACTCCGTTTGTTGCACATCTGGTGTTCTTTGACATCTCCCACACAATCCTTTCCTCCATACTGTGGCTCAGGATTATTGCAGACTCGAGATCTCTCACGAATCCCTCCTGCACATGTAACAGAGCAGGCAGACCAGGGAGACCATGGACTCCATCGACCATTAACTGTAATTGAAAGAAGAATTAAAGATTAGTGATAAGAAGAATACCTATAAACAAAGATAAAAACATTAAACGGTTTCTATGTGGTACTGTTAAATGCTTACACTGTGCTGGGTATTCAGAATATTAAAAACAAGATTTTAAAATTCCTGCCCCCAAGGCCCTTAAATAGATAAATAGAGACAGAGATATATACATAAATATATGTATATGTTATTATATGTGTATATATTGTTAAACAATATATGTGTGTATAAATGAGTGGAGGAAAATATTTTGGTCTTATTCTGTATGATCATGCATATTTTGCTTAACCTGTTAAGACTGTTTCCATATCTGTAAAATGATTATACTACTACTAATTTAACCTGTCTTTCAGAATTATCAGAAAAGTTCTTTATGAACTTAAAAGGACTGCATAAATGTGTAATTAACTTTCTGGGGAATTTAGAATTGATTCTATTTTGAGTTTGATACTAATTAGCAAAACATGGATATGATAACTTTATTTAAGTATTTGAAGGCCTGTCTTATGAAAGAACTATTAGATACTCTAGGCCAATACAAATGAAAAGAAGTAGAGAGGATTCTTTTGACTCTAATGAAGTAAAAACACCACAAATATGTAAATGAGAAGGCAGGACTCACTGGAAAAGACTCTGATAATGAGAAAGATTGAAGACAAAAGGAAAAGGTGACTGCAGAAGATATGATTAATGGCATCATGGAAACAAAGAACATAAGCGTGGACAGATTTTGAGAGATAATGAAGGACAGAACAGTCTATCATGCTACGAACCATGGGGTCACTAAGGATAGACACAATTGAATGACCTAGCAACAAAAAAGGTATAATGAGATGACCAGAATATCCTAGGATCTTCAAGCAAAGGCTGGGATGATCACTAATAGAGAGTTTAAATCCAGTCAGTAGCAATATTCTATGATTCTGAGGTGAAGTTTATAGAGTTTTTAAAAATAGTAATATTTAAGATAATTATTTTTACTTTATTTTGAACTTTTCAAGTTTTATAAAGAACTTTCATATTATCAATTTAGTTTATTTCATATATGCTCAAAGGACCTCAAATATAAAGCCAGAAGGTACTTCAGAGGTCAAGCAATTCATTTTACATCTAACCTATTTTACAGATGAGAAAACCAAGTGCACACAAATATGAGGTGACTTTCTCAAGATAAAACAGGTAATAAGAAAGACAGGCTCTGAACTTAGCTCTTCTAGACAACTCTAGTGATTTGTTCATTTAAAGAAAGACTGCAATTTGACATTTTGCAAAGGAAAATTTCTTCTATAAATAAAATAAGAGTGATCTATTTTCTCAATCATATTTCACCTTTTATCAAATAGATCTTCTTGAAGTTGGGCAAATCTGATCAGAGTAATCCTGTCTTTTACAATCCCCACTCCTTACAATGTAATTGAGAAAAAAGAAAAAGGGAAAAATAGTTTTGGGATTGTTTGTGTTTTTATGCTACATAACTTTAAGCCATCTATTACTTTATGAATTTACTACTATAAAAATTTACAGTTTGAGAGATTTTTATTTTGGTTTGGTTTGGTTTGTTTTAATTTTATACAGAAATCTTCACAAAAGACAAATGAAGTCAGAGTTAAACCATATAAGTTCAATTTTGAACCCAGGCAATCAGTTTCAATCTGAAAGGCCAAATTTCAAAAGTAGGCTATGCCAAGATAGTTATACAGCATTTTCTATTTTAATGAAAATGTTTCCAGTGCTTATTTTATTCAAGCTGGGCTAGTTTTGAAAACAGACTCTGGCAACAAATATCTTCTTTCTATCAGCTTGTGACCATAGCAATCCTTCAACTAGTAGTAATACATACAAGCAGACCCAGTAGGGTGCTACTGTTCATACAGACTTACTTGGACATGGGGACTTCTCACATTCTTTTGTCTCACGTCCACTTCCTTTACAATTCTTTCCTCCCAGCTGTGGGACAGGAGAATTACAGAGACGAATACGAGTGATGTTCCCCAATCCACAGGTTACAGAGCAGGAAGACCAAGGTGACCAGTGACTCCAGCCACCATCTTGCCGTTCTAACAGATGCAAAAACATAGCAGAAGGAGATTAAAATCCTACATTGCTGAAAACAGGAAGGAATAACTAAAGTTCACCCAGAGGACCTAACCCAAATCCAGATGTTTGACTGGTTAACAGTGATATTTCAAAGATGGAATCCAGAAAAGAAGTAAAACATTATCTAAAATGAGAATAAGAAATAGTTTAACCTTCTAAATTTGAACATTCTAGGACTTAATGTGGAAAAAATTTCTATAACAGTGGAGGGTAACTATAATAAGCAATCAGAAACTAAGCAATTAGAAGGCACGTCATTTCTATAACAAAAAAAGTTACAAGTATACCAACAAGCTCAAAATTGAATGGTCTGAATTTGTTGACATACCAGCTTATAGCACTAAAGGAAACAGGGACTTTGCAACAATAGAACTTCCATCACTTACTTCGGTTGTCACATTTGCCAAGGCTACACATTCTTGTCTGGATAGAGGGTCCTAGACATGTGTTGCTGGTGACATCACAGGAGCGTCCTCTCTGTTGTGTTCCTGAACCACATGTGACAGAGCATTCTGTCCATTCAGCCCATGGGGACCAGCCTTCTTCATTATCATTGACTAGGTGACAGAGAAAATAAAATATTCTGAAGTCCAGGCCCCACCTTCATAGATATTTGGATCATTTAGGTATAGAAATGATATAGTGTCTCATATTTAATGGAAGTTTTTAATATCAAAACTAAATTGAACAATAATGATTTTTTTAAAAATGTTTTTAGATTCAGAAGTGAACCAGAGTTAGCTCACAGAAGACAGTTGATAAATTTTCAATGTGGGTGGAAAATGATCAATGCCACAAATCAGAGCTTGATTTATTTTTTTGTTAATTATCTAGATTTTTGAAATGATGGAAAGAATGCTAATTATATATATATGTATATATATATACATATATATATAAATGTGTACATATATATACATATATATGTATATATATATATTACAATTTAAATGTGTCATGTATGCATTTTCTTTCAAAGACCTAGCTGTTAAACATTTACCAGACACTGTCTATCATCTAATGAAATAAAACATTTGCTCCCCTTTCTAGCAAGTATGCCATCCTATATAGAAACCATCCTAGGAACAATAAAAACCAAAGATCGTAGGTGGTTACAGTGGAAAGAATACTGACTCTGAAATCAGAGACTTCACATCTGTGTTACTGATAGCAGGTCACAATATTAAAATCCCACCAAGGGAAAGTCTTCAACCCTGACCCAAATATCAGAGATAAAATCTCAAGGGCTGGGATATTCTAGTAATGGAATATAAAAAGCAGTGAGAACACAAAAGAATGCCCAACAGAGGAGACTTGGGGAGAAAGGTGAAAAAAAAAAAAAAAAAAAAAGATTCTCAATAATATCATGACAGAGGAAAACTTTGTCCCTATGTCATTCCTTATTCTTTTAATTGCCAATCAAAAGAAACATTTTTTTAAAAAGCAGTGAAAAAGTAGAACATTTTCCTAGAAAATATCACTCATAGTAACATATTATAGTGAGAATAGACATCAGTTTGAAACTTGGATCCACTACTTACTGGTCAAGTCCCCATGTCCATGCCCCAGGCATGCTAATGGCTATATAAATATGAATTGGTATAATTCATAGTATTATTCTCTTCATGTAAGCATTAATTTTGCGGCATTTCAAGGCATCTTGATGAAAAATAATATTTAATGTCTTTTAAAAAGCATAACTAGTCCCTAAAAAAGATTGAATTTTCTATTTGTGTTTTTTTTTTGCATTTACTTTCCTCATTCTTTCTTCCACACCAATTTATTACCTTCAATTACATATATATATATACACTAATAGGAAGAGGAAGAATAATAGTAGTAGTAGCAATAGCAGCAATAGCAGCTGGCATTTATACAGATTTTTAAGATTTTAAAATACTTCAGACATATTTACAAATAAATATTATCTCATTTTATCTTCACAATAATCTTGAGAAATAGTATATTCCCAATTGTAAAATGGGGATAATATTGGCCACTATCATCAAATTGTTTTGAGAATCAAATAAAAAAAGATTTATAAAGTGCTCAGCACATTTCATTAATGTTTGGTCATTCAATAATATCTAACTCTTCACTTGTTTTGTGTTATTTTGCAGATGCAGAAAGAAGAAAAAAGTTAAATGCTTTCTCAAGGGTCACATAGCTAACGTATCTGAGATCAAATTGAAGTCAGATCATCTTAACTCCAGGTCAGGCATCTGTCCACTGTGCAATTAGCTGCCCTTAATTTGCATAAAATTGATTCTTCCCATTTGTAGTTGTACTTACAAGGGGAGCAGGATGGACAACATTCACCTTCAACAAAGGATGGATTGGCACAAGTTACTGCTGGGCAGGTGATTTGGCTGCAAACTGTTTT
This sequence comes from Antechinus flavipes, assembly GCF_016432865.1. Taxonomy (NCBI): domain Eukaryota; kingdom Metazoa; phylum Chordata; class Mammalia; order Dasyuromorphia; family Dasyuridae; genus Antechinus; species Antechinus flavipes. Next base: position 362,177,247 of record NC_067401.1, read on the forward strand.
AAATTTCTACAGAGAAAATTATTTCATTAATTTCTGTAGTTAAAGCTCTTTATAAAACACTGACAATACAACCTTTGCAGAATAGCAACAGTGAAGAGAGGGAGGGAGGAAAGGAGGAAGGAAGGAAGGAAGGAAGGAAGGAAGGAAGGAAGGAAGGAAGGAAGGAAGGAAGGAAGGAAGGAAGGAAGGAAGGAAAAAAGGGAGGAAGGAAAGAAGGAAGGAAGAGAGGAAGAAAGAGAGGGAGGGAGGGAGGAAGGAAGGAAGGAAGGAAGAAAAAAGGAAGGAAGGGAGGAAGGGAGGAAAGGAGGGAGTGAGGGAGGTAAGAAAACTATATCTACTAGTCACTTCTGAAGGAGATACAAAAGTGCCTACCTCTCTGGAATTCTAACTCTAAAATTGATAGGCAGCAAGAAGCAAAATCATTTTCTCCAGTTAATTTTATCCTCCTTATTGACCAAAAAAAAGGAGCATGAATATATAAATCAGTCACAAACACTCTCTCTCTCTCTCTCTTTCTCTCTCTCTCTCTCTCTCTCTCTCTCTCTCTCTCTCTCTCCCCACCCCTTTTTCCCCCTTCTCATACAGAGAAATGCTTCCAAATTCTCACCTTGCAAGTACATTTAGTACAGCTATCCACTACCCAGGTCTCATTATCTTGGAAGAAACGGCCATCCTGCCAACATGCTGTCTGGTTCCTCACCTTTAGAGGGACACCAACGAGTTCCCAGAGAACTTGATTATCATTTGTCTAGAAAAGTAAAGACACCACCCAACACACATGAAATCCAAATCCAAGTTCAATTCCAAGTCAGTATTAAGACATCTTAATGTTAACTTTCTGGTTTCTGTTAAATATTTCTTCCTTGAAATAAATTCAAATGAAATAATAATGGACATAAAGTAAGCCTTTGAAAACCTTGAAGCATTATATTAGCTACTGTAACATTATTATTAAGAAACATAAAGCATATCTATACTACTTTGTGATAGATGTTTTGGGGTTAGTAAGGATGGAAAATAATGAAAGTTGAAGAAATACAAAGCGCTATATAAATAGTTACTGCTATTACCACTACAACAATTACTTTTATTATTGCTAATACTGCTACTACTACTATTACTACTACTAGCACTAAACTACTTAATGCTACTTCTACTGCTTAATAGTACTAATATTCTTCGATGGCAGTTACTACTACTAAAGTATTTCTACTACTACTCCTTTTACTGCTACTACTACTGTGCTACTATTACTTATCAACACTTATACTACCTTAATATTATCACTTCTATTTTACCATTGCAACTATTTCTACTACTGCTGCTACTTTTTACAACTACAATTTACTACTACTTTTACTACTTAATATTACTATTATTCAACCATTTGTAAAATTATGTCTAATACTACTACTATTTACTACTACTTCTACTTAATATTGCTAGTACTATTGTACTGCTACTACTACAATTTCAACTTCTACAACTATGACTGCTATTACTCCCACTGCTTAATATTATTAGTACTAATTTACTACTACTTCTGGATCTTCTACTACTACAGCTGCTAATACTATTACTACCTAACATCAGCCTTAAGTATTTTACTAACCACAAACTAAGACTATACAGGCAGTTTCTATTTTTACCCACTTCATCTCTTGATGTTCTGCTGATTTTACAATAGGCTGAACTGTTTCCCTTTTTCTACCCAATTACTCATGGGTTTGACTGATGAGTCAAACAAATGAAGGCAGCCACCCTTGCCCATTGCCACTGGACTAAGATTTCAAAAAACAGTGGGAAAGAATAGACAGAAGTAGCTCTTATAACTTGTGCTAACAACAAAAGAAAAAAATATTTGCCAACCTCCTACCAACACCAACATCATCAAGGCAAAAGAGTGCAAATACCCTCTATCCTAGAGCTATCTGCCTGACTAGCCTGCTTTAAATGCATGCCCCCTTAAAGACAACTCTTGATATAAGAATATATTAGAGGGGAGGAAACATTGTGCTTTGTGGATTGATCCCAACCTACATGCATCAAGCAAACACTGTCAAACTTTTACTTGGCTTTGGTACAGAATGATCCATGCTTTCTAGTCTAATGAGATTATATTTCTACTTTTAACTATTCCTGACAGATACTTCCTTCAGATAGATTCAGAGAGGTCCAAAAGCCATTCCACTAATAAAGAAAGCAAGATATTAGAATTGGAAGTTATATAGTTTCTGATTCCTTAGGCCAAGTTTAGCTTTAAAGTAAATGAATTTCTCAAATGGAAAATTTAAATACTCTCTAAATAATGGGAGAAAGTAATGATTGTAGGACTTGTCCTTGAGGTGCTTGGTGCTACAAGAAAGCCAGCTTAATATTTCCACCTCAAAATAGCCCTAGCATCATTCTTTTTCATGACCCCCTACTTTATCTCGCAATTATATACTCTAGACAGCCAGAATTACAAAAAAAAAAAAAAAGACTGATAACTCATCCACTTGCTAATTCTACAAAACTATAGCAAGAAATAGTAAGGATTGTCTTAGATACAACCAGCAGAACTTTGTACTCAGCAACAACAAGATTATATGATGACCAATTCTGATGGACATGACTCTTTTCAACAATAATGCCAGTTCCAATGGATTTGTGATGTAGAAAGCCATCCGCCCCTAGAGAGAGAACTATGGAGACCGAGTGGGATCACAACATAGTATTTTCACCTTTTTAATTGTAATTTCTTTGAATTTTATTTTCTTTCTCATTTTTTCCTTTTTGATCTGGTTTTTCTTGTGTATCATAATAACTGTGGAAATATGTATAGATGAATTGCACATGTTTAATATATTAGATTACTTGCTCTCTAGGGAGGATGGGGAAAGAAAAGAAACTTTTGGAAGAAAGGTTTTGCAAAGTTGAATGTTAAAATTGATCTTTATACATGTTCTGAAAATAAACAGCTTGAATTAAAAAATATTGTACATAAAAAAGGATTGTTTCAGAGAGAAGCCTGTATAATTCTAATTTAGAATTTGAACACAGGACATTTCTTAGGTCATGAAACAATATTTTCCCAGCCACATAGTTTTCACAGATGTTTCCCTTCCCCTTCTTTTCCCCAAAAATAACCAGACCTAGATGGTCTATCTCTGGTTTTGTTCACCATTATTATCTTCCCATTAATATTGTAGTCTCTGTTACTGTGCAAAAGTAAACTTGTAGCATTCATCATATTTGAATTTAAATCTAGATTCTACTGCTTTTTATCTCTTATAAAGAGCTATAATTTTTCCTTATTGGCATATTTTTCTCACTTCCCTTCTTCGTCCAACTCAGGTTCCAGATAATCAACCAGTAAACCAAAGAATGTTGCCACATCTCCTACAAATGCCATATATTCTTTAAAACAGAGACTCCATCTGGACATATGACAGATGGAATTTTCGAAAATTTGCAAATCTTTTCATGTTCTATTCTCTTGTCAATGGACTCATACATCAAATGGTACTCAAACAAACAAACAGAACTCTTTGAACAACCATCTGCCAAATACCCAATATAGAATTTCTAGAGAAACTATTTCAACTTGGACATAAATGCTACCTCATGATGAGACTTTTCTGTCCTACAAAGAAGAAGCAACAGCTATACCTCAGCCACACACATTGTCTTCCTTCAGCTATACTTAGAGAAATACTAATCTATAATCAAATGAGCTAAAAGCTTCATAGTCCATCTAACTCAAGCTCCCTAATTGTATAAATAAGAAACCTGAGACCTATGAATTAGAAGTCCTTGATAAGATTTCACAAGGAATAAACACTAGAAGTAAGATTTGACTCTGATCCTCTCACTTTAAAATATACTTCTCTGTTCCAGCTTAATCATACAGGAACTTACCACTTTATTTAGATTTTCTCTGAGGCTGTTGACTAGGCTGTGTAGCCCCGATATTTCATTGATCATGCTGCCTAGTTCTTCACAGGAACGCTCACAGACTTCTGTTTTTTTCTCTATGGTTGGGCTAAGATGGAGTATCTCTGTGCTCTCATTGATGGTGTTCATTTCAGCTGCAGGAGAAGAGTACAAAGAATAGTTGCATGGGTAACATTGGACCTCTGATTATAGCTTGTTCAGGGAATTACATGCTGACCCCAAAGGTGGAGTTGAGTGGCATCTGTTTTTGGAATGATCTGATGCTAAATTTTACCCACAACAGCAGAGAGGAGTTGAAAATCAGCTGTTTCTAATTACAACTTTTCTTTTTTCACAAGGGAGTCCAATTCCATTCCACAAAACTCAACTTACCACGTAAAGATAGTTCACTGACAAAATAAAGCTTTCATTTTTGAAGAGAAAATATTTAGTATTCTAGGAACATTTACATTTGCAACTTTACAAACATAATCAAATTTTACATGAAGTATAACATTCATTCACACTGATGCTGACATGTCTTCCTCTTGTTCCTTCCCTGATTCTGAATGCCTCTTATTCCCAATTCCAATTCTAAAATATCCCTGCATACACTCTTGTTCTGCTGATCACTTATAACTTCACTTTCCTCTCTTTTCTATCACCAAATATTCTTCCTCATAATTCTTTCATCTAGTACATTTCAGGTTTGTCTCATATTTGAGAAACCTTTACTGTAATCTATTCTCCTTCCCTTTTTTGCTATAATTTCATGTATCCCAGTGATTTTTCCTGATCTTTGTAGCCATAACCTCTACCCATCAATATAATTTATATTTACTTCTTAAAAACACACACACACACACACACACACACACACACACACACAAAGACTTCCTTCATAGAATGTATGATCTTAAGAACAAGGACTATGTAATGATGTCTTTGTATCTTTAGCATAGGTTGATTCCTGGCACATAATAAGAATTTAATAAATGTTTATTGGTTGATTATTTTAGGTTAAATTTCTTGAAACAAAGCACATGTACCACTACTTCCTCTATTTAAAGAAGCCAGACTTTCTCCCTTAACTTTGTGTGTGGATTACATATTCTTATTAATATTAATTTACTACTTACATCAGCTTTTTTGTGGTGGCTAAGAATTTGAAATCTAAGAGATATCCACCACATGAGCAATGTCTAAACAAATTGTGCTATATGATTGGGATGGAATATTATTGTGCTATAAGAAATGACAAGCAGGATAATTTCAGAAAAAACTTGGAAAGACTTGCATGAACTGATGCAAAGAAAGAACCAAGAGAACACTCTACATAGTAACAGTCATGTTGTAGGAGGAAATGACTTAGTTATTCTCAGTAATACATTGATCCAAGAAAATCCCAAAAGACTAATGATGAAGCATATATACTATCTGACTCCAACAAAGAACTTACTGTCTGAATACAGACTGAAGCATGTTATTTTTTACTTTCTTTCTTTTAGTCAAACCTTCTTGGACAAAATGACTAATATGAAATATTTTACATGATTGCACATATATAATCTTTATCTAACTCTTTACTGTCTCAGGACGGAGGGAGAGAAGAGAGGGCCAGAATTTGGAACTCAAAATGAAATAAATATTAAATATGTTTTAACATGTTATTGAGGAAAACAAAATATTATATATTAAAAATAAAATCCATTTACAATGCTTATTTTGACCTTTCTTTTCCTGCAGACAAAGACTGTGCTATTTGGGTCTTCAGTCCTAGAGCTTTTTGATACTGACCATGAAGGGCCCCAGCACTTATACAACAGTTCTGGCCTGGAATTTGACAAGTCAGGTTGTCAAATCTGTCAGTCTCTAAATGAAGGGTCCAGGTTGGGTTCACATCTTAATTTTAATGCCTGCCTCCCCACCCACCCAGGAGAAACAATGCCCTACTCATAACTCAAACATAAATGCAGACCTACCTTTCAATACTACATTCTTTCATCACTGGGTTATAGATATTACATTTTCTTTGGTTCAAACCATCTGTGATTTTGTCCTCACAGGGAGTTCCTAGGGTCAAAGATTTCCTCCACTAATGTTGGTTAACAACTAACCTTTAATTGGAAATCTGACAGTTGTACTTACAAGTTAAGTGACATGCTTGAGGGCTCACAGATAGTAAGTGTTAGGGAAAATGTATGAATCAAGATCTTTCCACTCATCATTCTTCTAAATTTCTAAACCAATATGCCCCTTCTTCTCACTACTTTTTTAGGTGTTTTCTCTTGCATTAGATTGTAAAGTTTTTGAAGGCAAGATCTGTATTTGTTTTAATATTTGTATCCTCAACACATTTTGCACAGTGCCTGATACATGCTAAGCACATACCTTATCCTTCATTTGTTCATTCTTCAGACCAATACCAGATCACTATTGTACTACAAGTACCTCACAAACCAGATTTTATGTGTACTATTTCATCTTTATATGCCATTATTTTGCTCATGTTATTTAATTCTAAAACTACTTCATCCATTCATGTTCAGCATATAATTTCTATGCATCTCCAGAGCCTTTTTTAAATTATAATCCATTTCTCTAGATTCAAAAACACTTAATTCAACAAAAACTTCTAAAGAATCTTCTATATCCAAGGCACTTTTGCTAGACAGTTCGCATTATGCTTTTCTATTTACTCAGGGTTCCTTTTAAGAAAAAATTTTAGCCTTTAGTTGATTTGAATTTAATGTTACTCATGGTTTTTGCTAGAAAATGTTTAAAGCAGAACATTTGAATAGTGAACTTCCTGACTTTCAATAAGAAAGAATCCTGACAGACATAAGAATATGTATGGTATCACAAAAAACTTTAGACGTGGATTCAGAGTTTTAGGAATTGAAACTCCTCTCTTTTTCTTTTTTCTTTTAATGTAATCATATCATTTCAAGTAAATTACTTGCTTTTGAGTCTGTTTCCTCAATCTGTCCTGCTTTGTCCACACCATATTGGATAATGTGTATATGGTATACCATGACCATTAAGCACCATATAGACATTAGCTAGGTGCTTAGCAATTAGAGCATGTTTCCAAGCAGAATGACTATAGAAAGATCAATAGTTCCAAATGGATCAATAAACAATAATCCCCAAATACAAAAAAATATTCTCAGACATTAGGTAATCACTGACTGGTACAAGCATTCTTGGATATTCTAAAGTCTAGAACTTTTACCAATTAGTAATAGTTCCCTATTTAAAATGAATTCATGAGAGACAAGAAATAATATTTACTCCTTGGATGAACATAAAATAAAATAATAGAAGAATATAAAAATCCAAATAAAAGATTACTGACATTTGTGTGTGTGTGTGTGTGTGTGTGTGTGTACATACCTATCTAATTCTGCCCTCAATGAATTAGGTACTATATATATGAGAGAGAGAGAGAGAGAGAGAGAGAGTATATACACCTGTATATACTATAGGTTGGTAATATAAGTGTTTTTAATCCCTATTTGATAAATGAAAAAAAACTGATGCTTAGAAAATTTGAATAACTTGCTGATAATAATACAACTAGTAAATGTCAGAGCTAATATTTCAACTCAGTTCTCTATTTATTTCAATTTTAGTGCTCTTCATACTAAACCATTGATCTCTCCATTCAGCAATGTTTTCTCTTTAGGCTTGTTAGGCAGTTTCCATTTTAATATTGTCTCATCATAATTCTCCATTTTCCATCATAAAACATATTTCATAAATGCTAGACTGACTTACTTAGATTATTTAAGCTGATAATGTCTCTACTTTATTTAAATATTAGCAAAATCTTCCTTCATGCAGAGTTACACACCTACTTCTCCCTTTCTAAAGTATTTTGATAGGTAGGTAATTATACTGTGGGCAAAGTCCTTGTCTCAACTTCCCACAAAACACTCCATTACAGTCCAATGGTAACATGCATATCAGGCAAATACATGTGTCTGAATATTGAGTTTAGAACTTGGCTTATCCTACTGGCACCCCTCAGTGAATCAAATATTAAAAGCTATTTGAATCCACTGTGGTTTGCCAGTAGGGTACAAAGATAAGTATTTTGTTTCTTGAAACATGGCACCTGCTGACAAAGTCAACTAGAAACCAGATCATTGGCTTGGGATAAAGCAATTTGCCTTCCATCTGTTTATAGACAGAAATGTAACAGCTCATTCTTTCAAACACTCCTTCCTTCTAATGGCATGGATAAAATGCCAAAGAAAGTGAAATTTTTTCTGGGATTTTTATAAAAAACTAATCTATAGGACAACGGCTTCTTTTGGCAAAGCTAATAACTGATGAAAGTTTGTCTTTCTACTAACCACCCCTACCCCCATGACCAGTTGCCCTAAAATCATTTCCAAGTCCATATTTTTCCAGGACACATCCTATTTCAAAATAATTTCTCCTTGTTCCCCCATTGCCAGGAACTCTCCTACTCCCTCTGGATTCTTCTCTTCCATCTAGTTTTCAGTTGCAGAGGAATGTAGCTCTTATAAAATGACTCACGCCAAAAGATTTAGGATTAATATATGCTTTGTTGCTCCTCCCACAGCTAAATTTGCATTTGAAATTAGTATGCCAAGAAAAGGAAATATTTTCACCCAAAGGAATTAATTGTGAGGTTTAGATAGAAAAGATTTAGAAGCAGAGAGGATCTTTCCCAGTAACCCTCAACTCATAACAGGGAGAGAAGAACTTAATTTTCCTAAACAATAAATCAGCTTCTCATGAGACACCCTCATGTAAGAAAGGACTACGAACTCTGAATTCTGGACTTTCATGTATTCAATTGGCTTATTTATATGAAAAAAAAACATAGATTTCTGAATTTTAAACTATAACATTTAGAAATGAAACTACACCTTATTATATAAGGTAAGACAATTTTCCACTTCATTTTTAATATTACCATTTTCATTATTGTTATTATTCCAATTCCAGGTGGAGCAGTACCTAGAGTTCTGGGTTTAGAATCAGTAGGGTCTGAGTTCAAATCCAGTTCTAGACACAATAATTGCGATCTGAGCAAGTCACTTAATTGCCTTCTCAATTTCCTTAACCGTAAAATTGAAATAACGTACTTACCTCTCAGGATTTTCATAAGGATCAAATTAGATAATATTAATGAAATTAATGAAACATAATAGGTGCTTAATAAGTGCTTTCTTAATAGTAATAACAATGAATAAACAATTCAGATTCCATAATGGTATTCTTTGATTCAATGTATCTAATTTAGCTATCAACAAAAATCAAATAAATTAAATCTTAACAAAAATTTTATATGCTCTTTCCTCTTGGCAAAAAATGGATGGTGATCTTAAAACAATTCTATTCTCTGTGTGCACTACTGGCTCTCTTAAACCTGTTGCAATTTTCTCAACATGTGGAATCATTCACCTTTAATATGCCTTTGCATAAACCATAATACAGATGGTTATTTTAATATTTCTACTAAAAAGAGCAAATTAAAAATCTATCATCACAAGAGGGATTGGCATACTACCTTATGGAACAAGCATTTTAATACATACCTCCCCACTTTCATAGCCCCTTCAAAAGAGATTCACTAAGATGAATTTAAAACTCATATAGAAAAACTAATCCCATCCTCACAGTTATGAACCTTTGTGGCACTTACAAATATTCTTCATAATGAAGAAAGGAGACAAAGATTTTTTATTAAATATTATCCTTTAAAATTAGAAAAAAACTATTATTTCTTATAAACATTACAGAAACCAGGCCATATTAAATTCAGAGTTACTCAGATTGTTTCAATTGTTGGATATAGGCAGCAGTGTGCTAGTAAAAGTTTTAACAACTGGCTCTCCCCCACCAAAAAAAAAAAAAAATGTATAAACCACAAACTTTTAAGTTGAATTTCCATCTAAAAATATTAATTCAAAATGTAACATGCATTTTCTCCTTCACTTTCCTCAATCTAGACAATAAACACACATACATACAATCACATCCACACACATATATATTATGTCACATTATATTATTATATAAACACATCTGATTGTAACCTCTGCTATTTCCCAAGGGATAGAACCTCATGTTTGAAATTTAACAATTGGTTTTCCCTTAGCATTTGAGTTGCATATAGACATGAAAATCTGGTTTTTTACACCTTAAGAGTAGAGGCTTGTCTGGATAGTATTCTCTCAGGATAATAAATTATCAGTTGACTTTGTCTTTCTCCAATCTTCTGCAAAGCCATCTGCCACCTTGCATAGAAAGAGAATTGACTCTGATCTCCAACTTGCAGGTGAGTCAGAGAAGCTTGAAATCATGTCAGATATGAGGGGAAGAGCCTCAATTACTTATCTAAGAACACAGTTTTGATATCAATGACTCACAATCTAATGTTTTAGAAATGGGTGTGATCTAGTCAATACATATACTCCTAATTATATATTTAAACTTCAGCATTTTTTATTAATTATCAGTGACATGTTTTGAACCTCAAATGAGCTGTAATTAGGTCATTGCTAGGAATAACAAGTGATATGAAGGTAGGGAGGAGGAATGTGTATATGCCAGAGGGAGCAAAAAAAATCTGAATACATACACACATACACACACACACACATGTATGCACACACATGCACACACACACACACACACACACATATGTATATATATACATATATATACATATATATTATGTCACATTAATATGGTATATATTATTACAGGCAAAAACACACATATATTATGTGGGGAAAGAGGGTAAAAAATCAGAACAAAAGTGACATAGAGATTATCTAATCTAATCTATTATTTTCTAGATGAGGAAATTGTCATAGAAGTAAAGTGACTTATCCAATGTCAAGTAGTCAGAATCTCAATTTGCATCCATATTTTTTAATTCTTAAGATCACTGCTTTTTTCCACCACCTTCCAGGATCCCCAAAGATGATATGTTAGAGTGTCAGAGGAAAGAATTATGGATTTTGACCAAATTTTGACACTTTTGTAAGAATTAATGAGGTGTAATAGATAAAGAAAAGCCTTGGAATCAGAAAGACCTGAGTTCAAGTTTTCTTTATGCTGTATAATAATTATTTGACACTGAGGAAGACACTTAAATGCTCAGTATTCCAGGAAATTTTCACACTATAAGATGCAGATCAGGTGCTGATTTATTTACATTGCTAAAGACAGGTGGGAATTTATTTTACCAATTAAATCACATTTCTGGTTCTATATATCTATATTTATATCTATCAATATGTATGTATGTATGTAAATATAGATAGAAACAGTGAAAGACGAATAGAGAAATGAATAGTAATAGAGAAAAATAACAGTAATAGTAAATATAGAAATATATGATGTGTGCATTGCATTCATATGCATATTATACATGAATGTATTATACATATGCACACATATACACATCACATATATGATGTGCATGTGTGTGCGTATGTATAATACAGATATACAGTATATGTGTGTGTGTATACACATAGCATGTTCAGATCTTGATAATATGTCTTCACTTGTTCAAGGCAATAAGTCTTCAAGTCAATATCATAATACGTGTTATTGTTCAATCATTTCAACCATGTCTAGTTCTACATTCACGACCTGACTAAGGTACTGGAGTAGTTTGCCATTTCCTTCTCCAACTCATTTTACAGATGAGGAAACTGAGGCAAACAGTATGAAGTGCCATACTCAGTGTCTCACAAATCACAAGTGTCAGAAATCTAATTTGAATTCAGCTTTTGCTGACTCTAAGCCCAGTATTCCACTGATCCATCCAGCTGCCATAATGATGTGTGTATAGACACACATATATATTTACATATAAATGTGTGTGTGTGTGTGTGTGTGTGTGTGTATAGACACACATATTCAGAGAACTAGAAATAATCATATATAAGAAGTGTGGAAGAAGTTTTCCAGAAAAATTCTGAGGTCTAAAAAAATGATTATTGACATGAACTTTATAACATTTATCATTTTGCATCCTACCCTATATTCATTCACTACTACAATCTTACCCAACTCATCGGATCATAGATTTAGAACAGAAAGGCAGAAGTACATTTTACAAATAAGAAAATTGAGATTCACAATGTTCAATTGACTTTTTCAAACTTATACAGGTACTGAGGGGCAGAGCCAGGAATCTCAGAATTTTCCCTCCAAATTCAATATAGTTTTTTTGTTGTTGTTGTTGTTGTTAAATAATTGTACCTCTCAAACTTTTCTACTCATACTACAAGCTAAAAGTAACAAAAGATCTACTTAAATAAAGTATATTAGAGGCTTAGAACTCAATAGCCACATTGATTATTCTTATTTTACACAAATGTTATGAAACTACTTTTGATAACAATGTAATGGTGTTACACTGGGGATTCATAATGTTAAGAGAGGTCAGAATAAATGGCCTTTATGGCACCTTCCAAATGTAAGTTTTCATGGCTCTATTATTTCATGTCACTTACCTCGGACATGATTTATGAAGACTAACTAAAAATAATGCAGTCATAGAGCAGAAAGGAAATGGTGTGGTTTATTCTCCTGATTCCAAGTAAAATTGCTTTTCAACTAACCAAAAAGTTATCCTTTTTGAAAAGTCACCTATAATAATCACTAACCCAGCTTAGGACTAATCAACCATAATCAAGATGATATTTAATATGCTTAATCTTAATCTTCTGTACTTCCACATGAGCCAGGTCTTCTAATGCTAGCCTCACTTGTGTTCATATTTTCACAATATAGAAATGTCTATTTTTATAATTTTATATATTATTATATGTAATAGGTATAATTTATATTTATAATTTTATAATTAAGAAAAGAATAATTCTGAAAATCAGAGAAAATAAATACTCTTGATCTCCTCCTTCTAATCCTATCTTAATTTATCAAAAATCTTTTACTGATAGTTTTTTTTTAGCATTTTTAGTAATTATGTTTTTTTTTCAGATTGAGAAGATGGTTTGTGTCAAGATATGTTGTGTGTCACAGTAATATAACAACTACACTATGTATCACTGTAATATAACTAACTATATAATATCTATAAGAAGTATGCAATTTAAAAATTAGATTTTAATGACTCAAAAAAACTTATTTTAAGCAAATAAAATTAAATAAAGTATAGCTTGTACCCTTAAACCTCATTGTAAAAAGGTAACCCTGAACTCTTGAAAGCTATGACAATAAATAAATTAGAATTTTTAAGATTCCACTATTCTGGAAAGTCTTCAAGTATAATCCAAATAATATACTCTGTCTACTTTCTTTAAAAAAAAAAAAAAAAACAGCCTAGGTCAGCACAAAGAGCTTCATGGTCAAAACACTGAAAACTAGGTGATAAATTCTTTGGACATGATAAAGAAAATGAAGAAATAAAGAAAAATACAATTGCCTTCAATCTTATGAGATTTTCTTTAATTGTAATAGTGGCAAAAAATAGAATTGAAGGCACTAAGAATACATCTAAAAAAATAAATGTACTATTACAATTTTTTTTCTTCAGCAATTAGTGTGGAACCACCACATCTCAGTCCCAAATATTCTAGATAGATAGAAATAACACTAAGTATATTCATGATGAAAAGATCAGCTGGAGTAGACAAGTAAATATAAAACCAGGAACCAGGATGGAAACAACACAATTTTGAAATAATTGAATGAATGATTTAAATATAATATTAAAAAGTAGATACCAAATGAATGGGGAAAATATTACTTATGAAAACATAAATTAAGAGGTTATCAATAGTTACCTTTTCAAAAATTGTTATAAAAACTCACATATATCAAGAGTTTATGTGATGAAAATACAAGAAACAATCAAGCTTTCATAAAAGATTATCACATATTATATTTTCACAGTTATACAATTAACTCAAAGACATAAAGAATATAAGACTCATTTGTATTTATTATTTTGCTATTTATAGGGAATATGGGTAATATTTCCCATGACAAAGTAAAAAGCAGCCTCAAAGGCTGGCAGATAGAAGGTAAAGACAGATAGATAGAAAGATAGATAGGAAGGAGAAACAGAGGGAAGAGAGAGGGGGGAAGAAGAAGAAGAAGAAGGAGGAGGAGGAGGAGGAGGAGGAGGAGGAGGAGGAGAAAGAAAAAAAGAAAGAGGAGGAGGAGGAGGAAGAAGAGGAGGAGGAGGAAAAAGAGGAGGAAGAGGAGTAGGGAGGAGGAAGAGGAGATGAAAGAGAGGGAGAGGGAGATAGGGGAGAGAGAGAGAGAGAGGGATGAAGGGATTGAGGGAGGAAGGAACCAAAGGAGGAAGAAAGGAGAGAGGGAGAAAGGGAAGAAGGGAAAGAGGGAAGGAAAGCAGCAAGAGAGGGAAGGAGGGGAGAAGAAAGGAAGGGAGGGAGAAAGGGAAGGAGAAAGAAAAGAAGGAAGAAAGAAAGGAAGGAAGGAAGGGATTAAGGTAAGGCGGGAAGGAAGAGAGAAGATAGAAAGATGTGGATTTAGACAAGTATGTTCACGTACCAAGGAAGTCAAATAGTTCCCTAATGGTTCTCTATGCCAAATTTAGACTACAATTAACATTCAATATGTGATTGGGGTTTGTATATTACTATAATTTGTTTCTATGAAGCATTGATTTAAACTTTCTTCATTTGGAATTTTAGGGATGTAATATTTTGATCAATATGATCACATGTTAAAATTTTTGTAGGAGATTCATGCTCTCTCTTTCCTGGGGTGAAATGAGTCAGCATGATTGGTTCTGTCAATACTGATTAGGAATGATAAAGGGAAAAAATAAATCAGCAATGAAAGCAATCCCTACAAACTTCTTTCTGCTGATAATATTCATTTAACTTTTTAACAGGACCATATTGTACAAGTAACATATACTCAACACAACTTTAACAGACCAGCAATAAATAGCTTAAGGAAACTTAAGGTGGAAAAGATTTTTGGACCATTTAAAATCCATTCAAAGTCAGTCTCTCTATTGATTTATCACTTCACTGCCAACATCTGCAATTGATGGGTACTTTATCCAAAATGTACAAAAGATAATTTATTTAGTAGTTTTTAATTAATTTCCCCAGAGCTACATTTAACTAAAAATGCTATCAGAAATGATTTGCGGAATGCAATATCAAACAAAACATCTCTACCTGTCTGGCTTCTCTCACATCCTCTCTTGATAAGAACATCTTCCACAGAAGTTTCAAAAACTAAGTGGACATCTTGAAGGAAACCCTGTAAGAAAGGAAAATAAAAACATAAGAGGGGAAATATTTTGAAATAATCAAGGACAAATAAAAATTATTTTCTTTCATGATTTATAGCTAGTAAACTTGACCACTCTGTATATAATTATCCTCAGGATACATGAGGATAAAATACATGAAATCACATTATTTTTCATACCTTTGGAAATTTATAAAGGTTGGGGTAGGGAGCACTTTGTCACAGACATTGGCATGAATAGCACTTTTTCTTGGAAGAAAGGGACTACTTCTTACAAATAGCACTCCACTGCTCCATGGTATTAGGTTCTCTGCATCCTGTTGGACTTAGGGAGAATAAAGGCCCAAGAAGGAAGAATAAAAGTAGACTCAAGGATCAATAAAGGAGGCCATACATGAGACTCTCTCCCCTCAATAGTTGGCTAGTATCCTTCATGTCTCTTCTATAATACTCCAACCAGAACTCAAGGCTATCCTGACTTTACCATCAAATGTTTTCAGTTATAAATATCTGAAAATAAGAACTTGACATAAAAGTATTTCTAAATGAGGAGAGGAAGACCATCCATACAAAAACCTGGAATGGAAAGAATTTTGAAAGAGTGATATTCAAGGGTAAAAATAAATAAAAAACAGTATTCTTGTTTTTAAAATTTCTTTGTCTGAATTATGCTGACAAACCCAGAAATAACCACTGTTTGAAATAATGTTCATATTAATCTTTAGAGGATGATCTACAGATCTATGAAGATTGCATCCCAAAGGGGCAAAATACTAGGTTTCAGTAGCGTAATAAAGTAGAGTATGCCATCCATTGTAATATGTCCAACTAATCAAATTCAACTAAGTTATTTTAAAAATAATATAAGATTAAAATAATTAGCATTGAACCATTTAAGTCATTAGCTAATTTTGATCATAATTAAATTTTCAAGGACCAAAGCATTGGGAAAAAATAATGTCACTAAAATTCTACTATGTGTCATCAAGCACTTATGCTTGGAAAGATACTCATAGCAAATTAAATGAGCACTGAAATATGCACTGAAATAAATTCTCACAATTAGTCTTTATATTGACATGGATAGCTAATGGTTTACTTTCCTTAGCTCTTCAAAAACAAGGGGAAAGGGGTAGCTAGGTGGGTCAGTGAATAGAGCAAGAGCCCTGAGTGCTGAGTCAGGAGGACCTGAGTTCAAATTTGGCCTTAAACACTGAATACATTCTAGCTGTGTGACCCTGGGCAAGTCACTTAATCCCAATTGCCTCAGCAAAAAAAAAAAAAAAAAAAAAAAAAAAAACAGGGGGAAAATAACAACAACAACAACAACAAAATTCAAGTGTAACTTCAGAAAACAGTGGAAATAACCTTACAGAATCAAACAATCTGAATGGGACTAATTTTTCAGAATCCCAAAGCCATCATCTATATGTGAGATTGAAAATAGTTTGATCTTTTAAAAGGATTACTATTAGTCTTATAGGAGCTGTATAATGCAGTTGTAGGACGGTCATTTGAATGTGGGAATGTATATTGTCATTTTGTATACCTTCTTTATTTAGGAATACATCCTTTATCACGTTGACAGAAAGTGATGACATCAAACAGTATGAATATTTTAAAAGATACACTATTTTCCTGTTTTATCCCTCTAAGTAAGTGCACACATACCCTGAAGTGATTTTCTCGAATGGAGCCTTTGGCCACATACATTCTGCTATCTTCAGCCTGCAGCTGCTCATAGAAAGGCTCCTCCAGAATGAAGCTGTCAATGAGATCACAGCCCACGTACAGGCTATATGTCTCCCCTGTCAGTTGCACAGTGATGTTTTTCCAATGGGAATCAGCCAGATCCACATCCTCCAAAGAAATCACATTCTGGCCCTTATCTCCTGAGTAAATCAGGTCCAGGGTGTTGGCCCGACCATTTGATATAATCTCAAACTGCCTGTGAGAGTTCCCAGGGCCCTCCAAAGCCAGGAGGGTACCCCGTGAATGTTTATCCTGCTTTAAAGTAGCAGTGAGGAAGAAACCCTCATTTTGCCTCATGATCTTCAGCATCTTCTTGAGAATCTCAGCTTTCACTGGTGGAATGTGATCAAATCTGATAAAACGATAAGCTGGGCTACTAGGGTTAGGTCCTCGCAATTGCTTGGCACCAATTGTCCTTCGATTTATATTACTGATTTCAAATAGATCAAAGGAAGTGTCATCTTCTCCATCACTATCTGAAAAAAATTAATGGCAAATAACAAAGGTTTTAACCAGTGGAAGGAGAAAAGCATATCGAAAAATATATATATATATAAGGTTGCATATTTTTTATTATTAGCATATAAGTTATGATGACTTTATATCTATATAATGAAATCGCTCTGGTTTTTTTTTTCCTTTAATTTCTCTTTTATCCTGTTTCTTTCCATTACAAATGTTTTATATAAAACTAGTTAACTCTAAAATTGATCTACCCAGAAAGAAAAGAAAAATACATTTATATCCCTTCCTTAATTTAAACTGAATTTTTTAGAAAAGAGCTCTTTGGTTTATTTTTTATTTGCTTGAACCATTTTATTTAGCTAAGGTCCATTTGTTTATTTTCTTTATTATAGCCCATGGTAAGGGTCATAAAGTGCTTTAGGCAATAGTTGAACTTTATACACAATGGAGATAATACATTTTTTTTTCTTTTAATCAATAGCCTAAAGCTATTGTTGAAATTTACAAGCAAAAAAGTTAATGCTGTGACATCATAATTGAACTAATAGAAAAAATGTTACAATCATCTTTTTATCTCAGCATTTATATTGTACCAGATATTCTGAAAAACTATTTTGTTTGGGCTTGTTCCCAATGTTTATCTAGGTTACATCTTAAGGTTTAATATGTTTAATGAGGACATACCTTGAGTACTGGAAAAAGCCCAGAGAGCCAAGAGGACCAGCCACCAGAGCATCCTACCTCCCTGTAGCATCACACCTATGGATAAATCAAGAGGGAGAAAAAAAAAAAAAAAAACAGCTTTCACCATGCACAGAGCTCTTTAGCCACTTGACCATTTTAGAATACTTATATGTAAATAAAATCAAATGTGCATTGTCATGTGAGAAGCTGAGTGATAGGTATTATGGTAACCTTGAATTTAAATTGATAACTATTATTTAAAATAATCTTGCTATTTTCCATTTATAAAGGCCTTTTTTTCTAAGTGCTTTACAATTCCCAAACTCTATATACTAGGAAACATGGATTATTATTTCCATTTTATTGAAGCTGGAAATTAAGGCTTAGAAGTATTAAATGAGTGGCCTGAGGTGATAGAGTTATTTGGGATCAGGAAAGAAATTGAGGTCCTTCAGACTCCAAAATCAAAATGTTCCCACTGTGCTATATTTCAAGCAGTAAAGCAGCAATTTGGACAAAATGATCTAAAGAGAAATGTTAATGTGCCTTTATAAGGAGACTTCATTAAAGTAAAGTGGTTATGATAAATAATTTAAAAATAAGATTAAATACAAATTTTGTTCAGTATGATTGAATAGAAAATATTAGAGAAATGACATCACTCCTTACATATGGAGGATTTATTTTTTAAATTTGGAAAATTTTACTTACTGTAATTTCTTTTTGTGAGTTTAATTCTTAGTAACGTTGAGCTAATATGGTGGAAAGAACATAAATTATGTCAGAGCATTGGATCTTGAGATGAAAAGAACCTTAGAGGCCACTTCATCTCATTTCCTCATTTTATAGATAAGGAAATGGAAACTCAGAAGAGTGACTTGCCTACAGTCAACAAATTACCACCAAAATGAGTAAATTGTTACCAAAGTTACGTATGATCAAATAAGGAAATAGATTTGCCATTTATTGAGGGCAAAGGATTACAATAGAAAGTCTAATTATAGTATTGATATCTATGAGATCATATAAACCACAGAGAAAGGGATTGAGTAGTTCCTCTACAAAGGGCTAGCGGAAGTGGATGGGCAAGAATTACGTAGGATAAAAAGACATATATGGACAATGACTTGAACCAGTGAAAAGAGTACCTGCACTGCTGGGATCTCTCTAACAATGACAATTTCAAAGAGAAATATTCCCCATCACCACTACCAGTGACAGCAATTAAAACAACATTTACTTAATGTCTACTATGGGCCAAAAACTGTGTTAAGTGCTTAACAAATATCTCATTTGATTCTTAAAACAAGACTTGAAGAATAGAAGCTTTTATTATTCCTATTTTACAGTTGGAGAAATTGAGGCAAATAGAGGTTAAATGAATTACATAAGGTTACATCTCCAGTAAGTGTCTGAGACAAGATTTGAACTTAGGTTTCCCTAAATCCAGCCTTAGTGTTTTTATCATTACCACATCTGACTAATTAGGGGTGTCAGGAGACAATTCCAGTTGTGCTACTAACGGGCATGATCTTTGATCAGTCCTTTGACATGTCTATATATCATTCTATTTTAAATGAAATTAGAACATGAAATCCAATCTATTATAACATTAATAATACCAAAGTGGCTTAGTATTATTACTTCAAAATATTTAGGAACATTTAAAGAGAAAAAAACGAAAATATTAATTTATTTTAAGAAATTATTTAATTAAAATCATTTAAGAAGACAAAAGAATGAACTTTATGTCCTCAAATGCCCCTTTTTGACCTAAGTACCTAAAGCTATATCTATACAATGTTTCAGAGGAAAATTAGAAAATTCATTCATGCAGCCAACTCTTTTCAAATGCTGATTAGGTGGCACTGCATAGACCAAACATCTGGAATGCTTTTACTGCATTTTTCACTATTCAACCAGATGTCTGCTGTCATGTATATGCTGCCTCAATAGTCTTCAATTTATCCCTTATTTAAAACTGCATCCTCCAAGTCAGGATAACAAGATTCCTGATTCTGGAAAAAGTATATGGCTCCAAAACAGCACCATCATGTCTTGGTGACCTATTCTTGAGATCATAGTTTTAGAGTTGAAAATGATATCAGAGGTCCAGTCTCAGAGAAATAATTCCTTTTATGTAGGAGGAAACTGAGACTTTGTAGATTAAATAATTTACCCAAAGTGTCACATCAGACATGCAATACAAAGAATATGTCTTTCTAGAGCTAATACTTTCCCCCCTGTGCCATGGGAATCAAGCACTGAATAAGAGGAGAAATCCAATACCTACAAATCAAAAATCCCAGCTCCTCCACTAACTTAGAATAATAACTTTACAATATAATTAAAATTGTTTGATTGTGACTGTGATCGTGATTATTTGAGCTGTAAAATGAGATCTGAAAAATGTAATAATGGAATTATACCTCATTAAAGCAGGAGTGCAGGATGTAGGGGTGGGAAGGAGAAAAATTTGTAACATTTTAAAAAATGTATATGACCAGAAAATACTTAGTAGCAGTATTGAGTGACTGAATTGTGAAATATCTATATCCATTAGTCTTATGAGTTCTTTCAATTCTAAAGTAATTCATATTGTTAGTCCATGCTTACATTTTGTAAATCAAATTCCAAAGTTTTTTGTGGCAGAATATTAAATATTTATTTTTAAAATTCTTAAAGAGGAAAATATCTCCCATTTGAGAATGGGAGTTCTTCAGTTAATAGAGACAAAATAATGACTAAGTTGTATTTATCCCTACACAAAGTCATTGGAATACATGGTGGGGGGGGATCATTTTGATTCCAGTTCTGCTAACAGCCAAATTCAACTTACTATTTGCTGTAGTTTAAACACACACTAACATTTCCCCTAATATTTTTGGGAAATGATTACATCTACATACCAAGTAATTTGAAGGAGGTAATGTTACATTTTCTTGGAATTTTAATGAAGTTGCTCATTCCAAAAACTATATATTTAAAGTCTTTTTTTTTCATTAATTAAGCAGGTTTCAAATTAGTAGCAATGTGATCTCTCCTAGGTTTTGCAAAATTTTCAATGAAATTTGAGATTGTCAAATTGCAGCAAAACATTTTAACCACATCTTAATAGTCCCTTTCCTCTTTAAAGAAACTTCAGCAAGTGAGAGTTATTCACAAATATAAACTTTGGCATCTTCAAGAATATACAGAGTTCACAAGCAGGTATAAGAAAAGAAATAAGGAAGAAGGAAAACCATTCAAACGACTTTTAACATACTAGCTCATAAAAAAAAGCAGCATTACAAATAAAACTTTTAAATAAATATTTAATTATCATGGTCCTTGTTATGTGACAGAAAAATTTGCTGTTGTTGTTTTTAATCCAAAACACTGCAGTTGCTTACATAGGGCTAGATACACACAGGAAAGACTACATGTTTACACAACATTCTTTTTCTTTTCTTTTAAATAAAATAATTCTCAGCAAAATTCTTAATGAAGAAATTGTGGATTAAGAATTTTCACTTACCTGATATTTTTAAAATGTTCTAATTAGAATTGATACTCCGATTCAAATCCAGAAAGAATGAGAGTTGAACTTTTTTTGAAAAGCTAACTCAAAACTTCAAGTGTTCAGAATTCACTCTGTTATAGATGGAGTTTCTCCTACTGCCTTTTAGGCAGCAGCTCTTTCCTTTATATACCCTCTTTTCTGTCAATCAGTCACACGAGGAAGCACTTTTTAATTCATTCCTTTGAAAAAATGACATAATTTCTCCCTCTGATCTGACAATTCGCTCAGGGGCACCTGGCAGGAGATTCCAAATCCAGCCCCTTTGGGGTTCTGTACCAACCCCCCTCCTCCTTTTTCCACCAAAGGCAATCCCAGATTGCTGACGGAGGAGGAGCCAGACAAAAGAAAGGGAAAGTCAGTAACTTAGTTTTCCTGTCTTTTCTCAGGAAACAAAATGCTATAAATAAAACTACTAGGATTGCAGGATTGTCTGGAAGTCTCTTTTTTTACTTGGGAATGCAGTGCTTAAAGCAATAGGCATTTAGGCTAAAGTATGAATGTTTTCAAATTAAAAGGTGAGAGTATTTCAAAACTCTAGTTAGTGTATGTTAAATGAGATTTTACTGAACATGTAAATATTGGAAAATTATATATTTTGAATATTGGTATTTTCAAACCTATATATATATATGTATATGTATATGTATACATGTATGTATGTATGTACTTTGAAGGGAGGAATTACTGCCAGAGGGTTTTTATTTTAGAAAGACATATGCTTGTGAAGAAACACTGTAGCTTTAAGAAATGATTGCTCTTCATCTAAAAAAAATCTTTATTCACTTACTCTTGGCTTTACCAAATACATCCTCATTCTCTATTGTCAGTGACTATTTTGAACAGGTTTGCATAATAGTAGATGGCAACTCAAAGACTTAGATTTTAAATGTTTCCATTAAAGTGACAACTAAAAATGTGTGTTCCCCATAAAGTGAATTTAAGGAAAGGGGAAAATGTGATATTCACCAGACTCATCTATCCCATTAGAACAAATCTAGGGTTCCCAATCCCACGTCTGTGATACATCATGCTAGTCCTTGGTAGTCATGCTTTCTTTGTGTGGCTGAAGCACAGGTATTTATCTGGACATGAGAGGGGTTGGTGGAAGGCTGATCTTTTTGAAGAACAGCACATAGTGCTTTTGCGTGTTTTGTTGAAAAGGGACAAATAATCTCCTAAACAGACTTCTTCAAACTCCATTGTTTCTTTGGCAGTGGGACCAAAATGAATAAACCTGGCACTGATTAGCAGGGTCTATGAAGAGCTAGAAGCCAGACAGGAGCAACAGCAGTAGCCACTGCTGCCACAACCTATCCAATTACTATGTCTCCAGCAGGAGATGGAAAGGGTGGAGGCTGAGAGAGTGTAGAATGTCCTACTCCAGGGGGAGGTCTGTATATTTAAGGAAGCCAAAGAGGAAGGAACAGGGAAAAAAGAATGAAGCAGATGAAAGAGATAAAATCATAAGTAATTATAAGGTTGGTGCTGATTTTCTTCTCTACACGTCTCACTATCATTTTAATTAGTTATTCCTTACTTTTCAACAAAATCCCTAGTTCAACTGAACATATGAGACAAGCAGCGCAAAGAGCTAATAAAAATAGCTAACCATGAGCATTCATACAGCTCTTTAAGGTTAGCAAAACACTTTACAAATATTATCTTATTTTATTTCATTTTCACAACAACTATAATTATCTTCGTTTTGCAAATGAGGAAACTAAGGCAGACATCCTGAAAGAGCAGTCCAGATCAAATTCTTGCTAAGTATCTGAGCCCCGATTAGAATTCATGTCTTTGTGATTGAAAACATAGTCCTCTATCCGCTGTACCAGTCAGTTGCCCAGGTTAAATGTCATACTTAGAAGAGGCAGAAGGTTATTGTAACGGTCAAAAAGCTGAATTCAACTACTATTTTGACTATTGCACATGAGCCTTTGAGCAAGTCACATCTTTGAGATTCTCCTTGCATAAGCAAGGATAATCATATTTTTCCCACCAACCTCAAGGGGCAGTGTTGCATAGTAGATAAAGAGCTGGCTTGAGAGTCAAGCCAGTCTACCTTCTAAAACACACACACACACACACACACACACACACACACACACCCCTACCTTATATATATAAACTTTCATACATGTCCTTCAATGTCCCTTCCAGTTTAAGATCTACGTATGATCTTATGGGAGACTTATCTATCATGGACTTCGATGGAGCAATTGTCCACACCGAGGAAATATCAGGTTTTTGAAAGCAATAAAGTTCATGCTACAATTACTGGGAGAAACAAAAGTCTGGGGTATAAATTCCTGAAGGTCAAAGGTTGTTTGTCATTTTGGTCCCTAAAACCCTGGCATCTAACATGTGGCCTTCTATATAGCTAATATTTATTAAATATTTTTTTAAAAAAATAAATTGAATTCGAAGAACCAAGCACTTGATTTCTAATGTATGTCATTAACATATTACCTTAAAATACAAGTAGAAACAAATTATCCCAATTAATTATATCTGGATACTGACTTCCTATTTTGTTCATTTTTGCCCATAAGTTCATTTTTATTAGTTTAAATAAAGGATGGACCTTGTATCTCATTTCCCTATATACAGAATTATAACCATGAATTTTTGCTTTGGAGCCAAGTTCACAACTCACATTAGCCCAGATTCAGATGAGGTGGGAGAAGAATATGGAGGTACAAGGGAAGAACTCAGCTCATTCTCCTATGTGGTAGCTCAGTACTTCTTTCAAAACTTAAATTGCTGTGTAAATCTTAGCTATTATTACTTACTGAGTTCAATAATAGAATTATCGACATTATATATATATATACACACACATACACACACACACACACACACACACACACACACACACATATAAATGCAATTGTCTTTCTTGTGACCAGCCTAGAAAACTGTGACATATCAAATTGCTCTATTTTAGAGTATATAAATCAAAATTTTGACTGAAATCTTAGTGTATAGAGAGAGAGCTAAAAAGCAATCTTGTAAACAAACCTTTTCCTAATTTTACTGTTAGCTCCCTCCCAAAAATATCTTGTATTTAATTTTCTGATATTTGTTTTGGATATACTTATACATGTAAGTGTTGTTTTCCCAATGCAATACAGATTCCTTCAGGATAGAAAATGATTTACCTTGCTTTGTATCTTTATTGCCTACCTCAATGCATTATACATAGGTAGGTGTTTTCTTACTAAATGCTTATTGATTAATCTATTCATTACAGAAAGCCTTATCATATATAATTTTAAATCAGTCTACACAGAAACCAAAACATTTACATAAGAAAATTATGCTAATTGAGAGAATAGAGTAGGAGAGTAAGTCTTTAATAAAAATACATATGGAAACTATAGTATAATTTATATATTTGTGCATATGGAAAGCAAAGAGAAAGTGAGAGGAGGAGTGGAGAGAAAGAAATAGTAGAAAGATCACTGATCTTGGAAGTCTGTTGTTCTGAAATTTGGGGGAAAGGACTATTAATTCTGGAGTTAAAAGCCCCCTGGCTTTTATCTATCTTTGATATATACTACTTATGTAAGCTTCAGCAGTTCACTTACCTCTCTAAGCCTTGGCCTTTCTTGGCCTTCTCTGTAAAGTGAAAGACTTGAAATAGCCTTTTAAAGTGCTTCTTCCCTATAGCTATGGTTCAGTAGTTAGTCCTAGTTCTGCCTAGAGTTCTGAGTCCTAAAAATTCACAGAAATTTAGAAATGGAAACTAATCTAAATCAAACCTTCATAATATCTATGACCCCTACAAAACATGCAATACATGGGCCCTCAGTCTTTCTTTGAAAACCGCTAGTGGTGAGAAACCCACTACCTTTCGAAGAAGCTAATTCCACTTTGGAAAAATATTGATTATTAAGTAAGTTTCCTTTACAGTAACCTTAGACTTAACTCTTTGTAACTTCCACCTACTGATCTTAGTTTTCCTCAATTTGTTCCAGGTAGAACAAATTAATTCACTTTTTCATGTGATAGCCTTTCAAATACCTACTATATCTCTCTAAGTCCCCATGTCAATTAGCTAAGCTATACATTCCTAGTTCCTTCTGTCAATCCTCATATGGAATTTAGATTTTTTTTTTATTTCCCAGAATTGTCTTAGGGTAGTTCAGAAACAGGACAAAAACTAGAGGGAATAACCAGTTTGCTGAGGCATACAAAGATCAGTGAGGTCTTTGTGACACCCTGGTGTATGCTGACACATAGGCTAGTTGGAAAACATTTAACTAAAGAGCGAGTTCAATGAAAGACGTCACAGCTGCAGCCATCTGTTTTGTTTTAGTTCATCATTAAGATGAACAAATACAGCAAGCTAGTGAGTAAGCGATAGTCCCTTCTCACTTCCCTTGTCTAGAAGAGTTATGGGAACTTGCCCTATCATCACTAACAACAGAAGGGAAACAACAGTTTGAAATTTCTTTGTTAGCATGCCCAGGATTGGTAGCAAGGGGGAAACTATTCCAGAGCAAAGCCCATGCCGGCAGAGGTTGAAGTGGATGAGATAATGGGCCTTTCCATTCTTGACAACTTAACAATTCGTGCAGACTAAGGACATGCACAGGGCAGCTAAAACCTGGTTTGGAGGTGGGGAAGTTGAGGTTATACTATTTAAAAATTAACTCTCATTTTATATAGTATATAATTTTAGATCTTAAAAGTCTAGAACAATAATCTATAATTATAATGTCCCTGTAAGGTAATTAGTAAAAAAGAAGATATTATTGTTGTCCACTTTGTTATAAATAAGAAAAAAAAGCAGAAAGGAAGGTAACTTATTAAAACCACACAGCTCTAACTTAGCCTCTAAGCTAAGAAATGAACCAGGTTGCCTATCTCCTGGGTCAATGTTCTTTCTTCTAGATCATATTGTTACCAGTTATGAAACTCAGTAGCACCAAAGACTTAACCAAATTAATTCATTTGCTTCATTTTTGAGTAAGGACTCACACAAGGGTTGGGATGGTCAAGATTTGTGACTCAGCTATCTGGCTTTCTGGCATAGGCAGGGATCTGGTTTAAGAAAACAGGAATAAAATTAAAATCTGAGAAGAGATGTTATATAGCTTTAGAAAATAGCAATTTGATCATGCTTATGCAGTCTTCTCAAAAAAAGATGAAATTTTTCTCCAGCTTACATACAAATTGAAAGTCAAGAAACATTTATTGAGCACCAAAGGTATACAGAGAAATCATAGCTAGCATTGATATAGTAAGAAAGTTTGGGATGTATGTACTAAAATCAATAATAAAAATTGCAGAAACTCCAACTCCATGTCTAATCTTTTTTTTTTTTTTACTGAAGCTTACTAGTTATCCTACATGACTAGAAATAGTCAGCAGAAATGAAATTCATATGTAATAGTGAAAATTGAAATGCTATAAATAATAAAGACAGAATATAACTATCATCTTAGTGAAATTAACAAAACATATATTTCATCCTCAAAGTTCCCCGTTCTGTCAATGGGCAGTTTTTTCCTGCACTTGCAATAAAACTAAACCACACAAGTCTTCTCAAAAAAATTTTTTGTGCACTTTGTCATGTAGAATACAGAGATAATTATGTTACCTTACAGAAGGTTTCTTCACTGGATTACCCAACATCCTGTGTGAAATGAGTACGACATACCATTTACAGACACTGCTGTACATAGGAAGCAAACAGAATGTGAATGAATTTGACTTTTCCTTCTGGAAGAGAATGTGCTTTTACTGAAACTATCATATAATTTTCCATTCTTTATATGCATTGAAATTGCTCTCAAATTTGACCATATTTAGCATTTTTCCTGATCTAAAGGAAGATTGTGTATTGGAATATTTGTGAGCATTGAAGAGGGGCCAAATCTAGGACACTGAGGTTCAGAGAATGAGAGGAGAAGATGAGAGATGTAGCCTAGAAGTTTATATAAAAACTAGAAATGACCGTGTACTAACTCCCAAAGATTGCTAACAAACAATGCTCATAGGACTTACTTCTTGGAAGAGGTAACTCTCTCTTCTACTGGTAAGTATTCAAATAGAATGTAAGTTTTTGGAGTGCAAGTGCTATTTTGGCTTGGTCATTGTATTCTCAGTTTTTAGCATACTTCCTTGCATGTAAATGATATCTAAGAAATGTTTAATTGAAGCAAATGAATACAAATTATTAACAAAAAATCAGCAGAAATATTAGACCACAATTGGGCTTCTTGCTTCATTACTTGATTTTGTTGATGATTTACTCAATATGCTTCTTCTTGAGGAAAATATCCCAAAGATGATTCACCCCTCTTTATAAGGATATCCTAAGAGAATACACACATGGCAGTGAGGTTGCAACAAAGATTCATGTGACTGACATATAAACAATATTTTTGTAATTAGGCAGGAATCCGAATATGGAAACAGAATGGAAGAATGTTTGGGCCACTAGTCAGCTTTGTACTAAGAGGTTGATTGGGGTGTGTATAAGCATGTGTACATGCCCATGTATGTCTGTGTGTGTATACATGTGTGTGTACTCTGCGTGTGTCTTGTGGTACTCACTAGTATATGTGACTATATGCTATGTATGCATATATATATTATTTAATGGTACTGAAACTTATTGTGTATTCAGAAATGGAAAAATATTTCAGTGATTATCAACTACCACTGATGGTATGACAAATGAGACTCCGCTCCATGTTGAGCAAAGTTGACATTCTGAAAAGCATATTCATTGAAATGAAATTGGAAGTGACATTTTCTTTAAATAGCATCACATGTTAACAATATAGCCAAGAGTTATGCATTATCCTAATATGTTTCTGACTTTTAAAGATAAAGAAAACTTTCTTATCTCTACATGAATTTATTAAAGGACGTTGATAAGGTTTTCAGAGGATTGGCAAATGGACAGATTGTGATCTGCATAACTGGAGGGAATAATCACATCAATGATATCACAAATATACAAGTTCCTTTCAAATTCTACCAGTGTTAACTGAATACACTTTACAAATCATTCAATAGTGTTTGTGATTTGAAATAATCACAAATATTCCAATGCACAATCTTCAGGTAATAAACATTTCTATATTTGCCTAGGTAAAACCTTATGACATGTGCACACATGTGCACACAAATATATACTAATACTGGGACAATATTTAAAATTCTTTTAACTTTGTAAGAATTTCAGTAGTTATTATAATACTATTATAGACTTGGCCTTTGAAAATTCAGTCATTCCCTATCCTCAAGGGAATATCAGAACAGATGTTTAGTAGAAATGGTAAAAATCATATCAATACTACAGAGATCTACAATTTTGTTAATGTGAATGTTCCCTCAATTAATAAAAATTGAAAAATCTCCACATCTTAGGAGCTAACAATGCATTACTGTAGCCAAAACAATTAACCATTCCATGGCTAATACTCCTGTGAAGAGACTCTCATAAGTTGATTGTCAACCAACAAACATAAGTTCGGTCACTAAAGTCCATTTTCAAGTCTTTTTATCTTCCTGTGTTCTGCCAGACAAAACTTGTTCTCCACTGGCATAAATTTTGAGAATCCGCAGTTGCCTACACATGGGATCATAAATTTAGAGCTAGAATGGACTTTAGCAGTGATTAAGTCATTAGATAAAGATACTAAGATAAAATTAGAGATAAAGAAACTAAGGTCCAGTAAAGTTAAGTGACTTGCCCAGGATCATACAGCTAGTCAGTATCTAAGACAGAATCATATTAATGCCATCACACTAGGGCAAAATCATATTGATAAAAAAAAAACTTTTAAGTGTGAAGATTAAAAATGAAAATAAGAGGAATTAATCCAATCTTCATATTACTGGGAAAGGCTCAGAATGAGTATAATATATTTTGCTTTGTCTTATGGGTTTATCAATAAAGAAAAAAATAATACAAAGGGTCAGAGAATTAATTCCAGAAATAAATAAGACAATAGCATGTTAGATTGCCTATAAGGAATTACAAATATTTTATAATTTTTAATAACTCCTAAGCTTCTCCCTGAAACAAAGCCCCGTAATTTTATCTCTATACTTCAAATAATGTTCCATGGTTTTAATTAATGGAATATTCCAGTCTCTGAAGTATCCATCTAGAAGCTATAGGTTAGTTCTGGTGAATCCATAAGGTTTTTTTTCTTGTTGTCATCATCATAATCATCATCATTGTAGTAGCTAGCATCATTGATATTTCTGGGGAATAGAATGATCTAAATCCATACCGAGAATTCTGAGGTTAGAGTTAGGGAGAGAGGGAGAAATCCTTCATCTACATGGCCATATAAAAATGCCACCTTTGAATAGAGAAGGGATTTTGTTTGCTTGTTTTTGTTTTTGGAAAAGGCCAGTGGGCAGTTTTGAACTGGGGAGAAATGAGCAGGAACTAGAACAGAGACATAGACACTCACTTAGTTGTTATATATTAGATTACTGAAACTGATGATTACCCAAAAGACAATAGAGAAGCTAGCAATAGGTACCAGAACTCTGTAACACATTATCAAAAAAACTCAATAATTTAAAAAATTATATAAGTGAAGTGAAGTAAAGAATGCTATTAAAATTGTAGACACAAAAGAGAAGGAAATGAATAATCATTAGATAAGGTCCATATATAATCATCAATTCTTATGATATCAAAAGAAAATGCTCCAATCATTAAATTCAGTGTAACCTCAATTTATAAATAAAGGACCTGGATGTGATAACATATAAGTTCCATTCCTGATCTATAATTGTACTATTTATGTTTTGGTTAACTGAATTAAATTGAAATTTCATTTTATTTCAATTACTATTATTATAAATACTTCCAAGTAAGTTCTTCTTTCTCTAAAGATTAGAAATCTTTCTTTAATGATCATTATTTTGAATATCAATAATCAAGAGTCATTACTATAACTATATAGCTGGATAGATAGATGATCTAGGAAATTGTGCTAAGAGTACAAAGACCTTCAAAAAACAACCTAGGCATTGTTTCCTGTTCTTTTGCTAGAAACACTTTTAACCAACTTGTTTTTAAAAAATTTTTCTTTTTTTGTCCTAAAGTAATTTATATATATATATATATATAAAAGTAATATATATAGTAATATATAAAGTAATATACAGCAAAAAGGGGAAAAGGGAAAAAATATTATTCAATTGTTCTTTTAAGTAGTAGAATTCTAGTTAATTGAGATTTTACTATGCTCAGAAAACAACTGGAAGTACATTCTATTATTGAAGTTATACAGAAAGCCTTGGGAAATATATTAAGTTCTTTCAGAAGCTGTGAATGAAACAGCTTAAGTTTGAAATACTTTCTTTTAAAAGATGGATACTACTTGGATATTACAAATAATATATGTTTTAGCTTAAAATGGTATTTTGTGTCTTCTTACTTTTTCTACCTTTAACTACAGAATGTTCCTCCCATAATGTAATCTTAACTACACTATTTTCAATGATCATGTTGACTAAATTGTTAAGGCTATATATTAATATTATGCACATAAAAATATTAATATACACATGTATATGTAAAATTAATGTAGATCAACTACTACTGTAATGAATTGTAAATAAAAAAATTTCTTTGTATCTAAGTAGGTATTTTTGTTACCATTATTTTTGGCAAAAAGTAGTAGGTATCTCCTGAAAGAGTCAAGAACTGTTTATCTTCTCCTATTCTCCAGGTCTCAGTATTTAGTATTTCATAGCTTAAGACAAGTGAAAAAAATTATTTGTGGAACCTTTTTTGACAAATTGATGAATTTGTGATCAAATATATAGTACAGCATTGGAAAAAGTAAAGATTTCTCTTTTTTTTTTTCTTTTTTAAAGCAAGTTAACTATTCTCAGAGTAGCAACTGGGCAGCATCCTTGTATAAATCTACACTCCATGAACATCTTTAGGCATTTAGGCATATACCCTTTCCATATTTTTTAACATATTGCAGAGTCAAGTTCAGTTGCTGGTAGGAATGTTTTTAATATTGTACTTCATATTTTCATTACTTGTTATTATGCTTGGCCTTTGTCACATAGCTACTTATTCTTCTTGCATGAAGTTGTTATATCATATATTCAAACCTATTTGTGTCAATGTCATCACAAATAGATTCATAAACATTTGCATGTGATGACAAAATCTGTCCATGATCCTAAGTGTCTGAAAATAAGACATGGCTCATATTTATAAAAGACTGTGAAATATGTATGTTCTCTTCACACAAAACTTTATTTGGTTTGACATCAGAATAAAGTATTCCTTAAGTTATAGCAATGCAATTCAGATTTTTGAACTTCAAAAGTTTGACAAGGCAATTTTGACTAAAATTATAGTTACTAGGACACTGTGTCATTTTGTCATTTTGATTCTGAGCATTCTTGACCTCATTTTTATCATTACTCACCAGATTAATCCAAACCAATTATAACTATAAATTTTTATCTGGGAAAAAAATTGAATGTAATTTATATATTAATTATCAAGAATGATAATAAAGAGGATTCTGAAAAGAAGGTGGGGTAGGTCAGAAAATTTTAGGCTTTCTAAATTTTCCTCAATAACCAAGACAGAATATCATTTCAAAGTGAACTTGAAGCAACAAAAGTAAATGAAAGTCTTGGTAAAATAGTTGTCTTACTAAGACAATTTAAGACCTCAAGAAAGACTCAATCTCCAGGGGTAGAGCTTTGGCCCTATTGAAGAGCAAACACCTCCAGGCCCACTTCTTATAATAAACACAAAGCCCTAGAGATAGCTGGGACAATGTGGGGGGGAGGGGAGGAGGAAGGGAGGTGTCAGACAAATGAACAGGAGAAAATTGAAGAAACCTCAGCTGTCTGAGGACCTCAGTCTCAGCACTCTTGACCAAAGACTGGGAGATAAGGAACAAGAGTGAGTGCAGTAGCAGAGGAATGGGGACTTTGCTGGCTGTAGGCACTTACTTGAAAGAGAACAGAATCCCTGGTTTCTGTTTCAAGACAGAGGGGAAAGCTAAAGTTTGCCACGATGAAAAAAAATCAAATGGAACAAGAGCATTTTCTAGACAGTGTCTTAGCCATGGCTTAAAGTTGGAGAAGAACACCCAAAGTTAGGTCCCCAGAAAGAGTTCAGAAAATAACAGTAGGAAGGACCGAAGGTATGAGACATCAATCCCCACACCTGGAAACAAAAACCACAATAATTTTTACAATAAGCTGCTTAAAATTAAACTAAACAAAATAAAAATTGAGTAAGTAAAGGAGAAAGAATCTGGCCACAGACTGCTACTATGTGAATCAAGAAGATCCGGGTTCATATACTGAGGAAGAGAGTAAAGTTGTTTTATTTTTCATTTTTGTTTTTTTGTTATTAAGAACCATTATTTCCTTAAAGAGAAACATCAAATGGTTATAATCCAATGGAAGAACTTAAAGAAAACTTCAAAAATCAAACAAGAAAAATAAAGCAAAAATGAAGAGGGCAGGGAGAAAGCAATCCAATAAAATTATGAAAAGAGTCAATCAACTGAAGAAAGAAATCCAAGAAATTAATGAAAAAAAAATCCTCAAAAAGCGGAATTAGGCAAGGGAACAAGTTTTAAGATACCAAGAATAAAAGAAAATCAATCTTGAGAACAGTGCTTGATATTAAGAAAATTCAACTTTTGAGTCCTGCCTATTTCATGTACTGGTAGTATTGCTTTAGACAAGTCATTTAGTTTCTCAATAATAAGCACCTCTTTCAGACTCTTGTAGAAAAAGAGCTAACTTATATTGACATAAGGATTTTCCTCCTTGAACGTTCCCTATACCAGTGAATTGCCAGTTTTAGTGCTATCCCATTCTACCTAATGCCAAAAAAGTAAAGTAAAAGAAAAGAGTCAATTGCAGAGTCTTCATATAATAAAATCAGACTAGATTCCTTAATAAATGCAACAGGAAGCCTTGTTAGTGAAGTGAGAGTAAATCTAGGATCAGCTCCTACTTCAAGCCAGCAATAATAACAACTAAAGAGGCCAAGTAATGTATTTTTAAAGTAATAGTAATAAAAAAAGAACAAAATGTAATAAAAGTCAGAAGACAATAACAAAAACAACATAAAATCATGAAAATATTGATTTCATTCTTGGGAGTGGGGAATAAATTTAGCTTATTTTCCAGTCTCTTTTGTGTCTGACACAAGGTGTTGATCCTCTTTAAAGTATGGCTATGAATACTATCCAGATCTGCTCAAGGGAGGACTTCAGTACTAGCCTAAGCCCTCATCTTGAATGAGGAGTGAAGAAGTGGAACTCAGGAGGATAGGCAATCAGGAGTCCATTTATTCAAAGAAATCCTCAGCCTTATATACTGTATGCTTATGTAATATACTTACATAACTATTACAGGAGCCACACGCTAGTGGCTACTGGGGAGCTAATTCTGAGCAGCATAATAGATCCCTTGACATGAGAGGATGATAACAATATAAGGAGACTGAGAGGCAGTTGAATTCTCTGACCTCTCTCCTCTTCCTTCTTGGCTCTGATTTATTTCATTCCCAATTCACAAACAACATCTATGTCAGGAAAGGCTAATTCACAATTCTTTCAAGTATGTTATGATTCCTGGCTATGGGGGTTTTCACACTTAGGCATGGTCCTAACAATTCCCTGTTTTTTGTTTATTGGAAGATGGTTATTTTCTCCCCAACAACATAGTCAGTAAGTTTGTCCAATATTATGAAGTGGGTTATGTGAGTCTGCATGCTAAGAAACTCAAACATCACTGTCAAAATCTTTTCCATCCTATTCCTCAGGATGGTTTCAGGGTGAAATGCTATAGCAGCAATTTAGTCTTATGAGATGTAACTTTTTTAATATCATAATAGTCCATCATGGAGGCAAACTTTCTGACAAATGGAGAAGTAGATTGTAGTCAGAGTACGCATTTTTCATATGTCTCTGACCAGTTTCCTGGCTCAACTCTTTGATGTGTTGACCCTTTTTAATTACACCAACTGAAAAAGTCTTACTGAGCCTCTTCTCCATTTCCTTCCCCACAGGTTGCTGAAGGACCTCTCCTGGGAGGATCCTACTCACAAACAGCTCTCAAGTGCTGCTGCTTCTTTGTTTCTTGTTTTTCTTTTTGTGCCATGTTGGGTGCCATTTGTTACAGGAGCCACCTGCTAGTAATTGCTGGGAATCTAATTCTGTCCAGCAGAATAAATCCCTTCATGGAAGAGGATGATAATGATACAAGGAGACTGAGAGACAGTTGCATTTTCTGACCTCTCTCCTCTTCCCTCTTGCCTCCACTTCATTTCATTCACAATTAACAAGCAACGTTTGTGTCAATAAAGACTGATATGCAATTCCTTCAAGTGTGTTATGATTCACAGTTCTGGGAGCTTTTGCACTTAGTTATGGCCCCTAACACATAACTATAGGATACTGTGCATGCAGGACTACATAAATGGCGTGCTTTTATGTGTAGATGTTTCCTTGCTATGTCAGCATAACTCTGCTTCAAGTACAACACAGGTTGTCACACCCCCTGACTTCTCAAGAAGGCTAAGGCACCATTAGGGAGATGAGGAACCAAACCAGACATGTCAGCAGAGTTCCTTACTGGACTAAGGGTTTTATGCCTTGCACAGGGTTTCCCACAATCTGTGGCCCCAAAAGAACATCACGCACACTCGCACATTTTTAGTCTCGTTCAGTTTCTGTTACTGTTTCCCTGCTATGGGTAATTCTTATAACAAGTCACTCAATCATAAGTCTTGGAATATTTTTGAGTTCATTGCTGTAAGTAAGTAGGGATAACATAACCTTGGGTATGATTAAGAGTTCTAAATTCTTCAGCATCAACTCATGAGAATATAGGTCTCATAGATATTAGAGAGTACTAAAGAAGGAGTGTATATCTTCTTATCTTGTGGAATCACAAGTTCAGAGATTGTAGAGATTTGAGGAGGAAAGAGGCTATTTCACCACATCACTGGCCTACTGACTCCCAGATGATTCTTTTAGGATCCTTTCCCCTTCTCGGAATTTTGTACATTACTCAGAAAGATTCTGATTTGATCAAAAGTGTGGCCTTCAAGACCTTTTTTTTTTTTTTTTTTTTTTGGAATTTCTCAAGAATGAACATTATGATATGGTTAATGAAGTGCTTTATAAAAATACATAAATGTTTCAATGTGTTTAGGAGGTCAATTGTATGATATCTAAGAAAAAATATTCTCATAGCATTACTTTGAGTAGTTATTAAGTACTGAAAATATCACCAATCTTAGGTTAGGATTCTAATATCAAAAAAAGAAAATCACACTTGATTTACTATGTACTAGTATGAGAAAACAGAGAGGAAAATCAGAGTGATTGATAATCATCAGGGTCTCATGGTCAAAATATTCAATTTAGCATCAAAAATGTCTGGATTCAAATCCAACATTTAATACTCACTAGTTTATGCCCTCAGGCAGGTTACTTAATCTCTCTGTTTCTCAGTATCCACATCAGGAAACTATGGATGACTATGACAATACTTTGCACCAATCTCGTAGGATTGTTATGAGACTCAAAATTATATAAGGCATTTGAAATATAAACTAGAAATTATCTGTTATTTATATAATTTGCATATCTATTGATGCATTCATGAATAGATTTAAGACTATTCAGTAGTACACACATCAAAATTATAAACTTCTCTCTGCTGTACTGTGAAGCTCAAATGAAATAATAGTGATAAAATGAGTCACAACCTTAAAGCACTATATAAATGCCAATTATTCTTAAAATTATTAGCTTACACTCAGCAGACCCCTAGTCTAGTGATGATTTCATTCTCTGGACCTTCTCTTATAGATCTGCTAAATTCATGCAAAATTTATAGAGAAATCTAAAAGTATGCTGGTATTTATTTAACAATTGAGCTCTTTCTTTCTTTTTTTTAATTATACCATTTTATTGACAGAACATATGCATGAGTAATTTTTACAACATTGTCCCTTGCACTCACTTCTGTTCTGATTTTTCCCTTCCCTCCCTCCACCCTCTCCCCTAGATGGCAGGCAGTCTCATACATGTTAAACATGTTAGAGTATATCTTAGATATAATATATGTGTACAGATCCATACAGTTCTCTTGTACAAGAAAAATTGGATTCAGAAGGCAAAAATAATCTGGGAAGAAAAAGAAAAATGCAAGTAGTTCACGTTCATTTCCCAGTGTTCCTTCACTGGGTGTAGCTGATTCTATCCATCATTGATCAATTGGAACTGAATTGGATCTTCTCTTTGTCAAAGATATCCACTTCCATCAGAATACATCTTCATACAGTACTGTTGTTGAAGTGTATAATGACCTCCTAGTTCTGCTCATTTCACTTAGTATCGGTTCATGTAAGTCTCTCCAAGCCTCTCTGTATTCAACCTGCTGGTCATTTCTTACAGAGCAATAATATTTCATAATATTCATATACCACAATTTACCCAACCATTCTCCAATTGATGGGCATCCATTCATTTTCCAATTTCTAGCCACTACAAAAAGGGCTGCCACAAACATTTTGGTACATACAGGTCCCTTTCCCTTCTTTGATATCTCTTTGGGATATAAGCCCAATACTAACAATACTGGATCAAAGGGTATGCAGTTTGATAACTTTTTGAGCATAGTTCCAATTTGCTCTCCAGAATGACTAGATCCATTCACAACTCCACCAACAATGCATCAGTATCCCAGTTTTCTTGCATGCCCTTCAACATTTGTCACTATCTTTTCCTGTTATTTTAGCCAATCTGAGAGGTGTGTAGTGGTATCTCAGAGTTGTCTTAATTTTCATTTCTCTAATAGTGATTTGGAACACCCTTTCATATAAGTATCAATTTCATCATCTGAAAATTGTCTGTTCATATACTTTGACTATTTATCAATTGGAGAATGGCCTGATTTTTTATAAATTAGAGTCAATTCTCTACATATTTTGGAAATCAGGCTTTTATCAGAACCTTTAACTGTAAAAATGTTTTCCCAGTTTATTGCTTCCCTTCTAATCTTGTTTGCATTAGTTTTGTTTGTACAAAAGCTTTTTAATTTGATATAATCAAAATTTTCTATTTTGTGATCAATAATGATCTCTGCTTCTTCTTTGGTCACAAATTCCTTCCTCCTCCACAAGTTTGAGAGGTAAACTATCCTATGTTCTTCTAATTTAGTTATAATCTCAGTCTTTATGCCCAAATCATGAACTCATTTTAATCTTATCTTGGTGTACAATGTTAAGTGGGGGTTCCATGACTAGTTTCTGCCATACTAATTTCCAGTTTTTCCAGCAGATTTTGTCAAATAGTGAATTCTTATCCCAAAAGTTGGAATTTGGGGACTTGTCAAACACTAAATTGCTATAATTATTGAATATTTTGTCCTGTGAATCTAATCTATTCCACTGATCAGCTAATCTATCTCTTAGCAAATACCAAATGGTTTTGTTGTTCCCTGCTTTATAATATAGTTTTAGATCAGGTACAGCTAGGCCACCTTCATTTGATTTTTTTTTCATTAGTTCCCCTGATATTCTTGACCTTTTGTACTTCCATATGAATTTTGTTATTTTTTCTAGGGCATTAAAATAGTTTCTTGGGAGTCTGATTGGTATAGCACTAAATACATAGATTAGTTGAGGTAGTATTGTCATCTTTATTGCATTCGCTCAGCCTATCTAAGAGCATTTAATATGTTTCCAATTGTTTAAATCTGTATTTATTTGTGTGGAAAGTGTTTTGTAGTTTTGCTCATATAATTCCTGACTTTCCTTTGGCAGACAAATTCCCAAATATTTTATGACAGTTATTTTGAACGGAATTTCTCTTCATATCTCTTGCTGTTGGATTTTGTTGGTGATGCATAAAAATGTTGAGGATTTATGTGGATTTATTTTGTATCCTGCAACTTTGCTACAAGTTGTGGATTATTTCTAATAGCTTTTTAGTAGAATCTCTGGGGTTCTCTAAGTATACCATCATCTCATCTGCAAAAAGTGGTAATTTGATTTCTTCATTACCCACTCTAATTCCTTTAATCTCTTTCTCAACTCTTATTGTTGAAGTTTGCATTTCTAATACAATATTGACTAGTAATGGTGATAGTGGGCAGCCTTGTTTCACTCCTGATCTTATTGGGAATGGTTCCAGCTTATCCCCATTACATATGATGCTTACTGATGGTTTTAAATAGATGTTCCTGACTATTTTAAGGAAAAGTCCATTTATTTTCCTATACTCTCAAGTTTTTATTAGGAATGGATCTTGGATTTTATCAAATGCTTTTTCTGCATCTATTGAAGTTGTCAAATGGTTTTTGTTAATTTGGTTATTGATATAGTCATTTATGCTAATAGTTTTCCTAATATTGAACCAGCCCTACATTCCTGGTATAAATACTACTTGGTCATGGTGTATTATCCTGGGGATGATTTTGTGTAATCTTTTTGCTAATATTGTATTTAAGATTTTTGCATCAATATTCATTAGGGGGATTGATCTATAATTTTCTTTCTTTGTTTTCAAACTACCTGGTTTAGGTATCAGTACCATGTCTGTGTCATAAAAGGAATTTGATAGGACTCCTTCAATCCCTATTTTTTCAAATAGTTTATATAGTATTGGAGTTAATTGTTCTTTAAATGTTTGGTAGAATTCACATGTAAATCCATCTGGTCCTGAAGATTTTGTCTTAGGGAGCTGATTAATAGCTTATTCTATTTCTTTTTTCTAAAATGGGACTGTTTAACGAAGTTACTTCTTCCTCTGTTAATCTGAGAAAGCTATATTTTTGGAGGTATTCTTCCATTTCATTTAAGTTATCGAATTTATTGGCATAAAGTTGGGCAAAGTAACTCTTTAGATCAATTTTTGCTTTTGCTTGATCGGAGATCAGGATGGCTATCCCTGCTTTTTTAACTTCACCTGAAGCATAGTAAATTCTACTCCACCCTTTACTCTGTATATTTCTTCCTGCTTCAAGTGTGTTTCCTGTAAACAACATATTGTAGGGGACTTCTGGTTAAGATGGCGGAGAGGAGGCACACAGCTGTGTAAGCTCCATGCTTTCTCTCACTATCCATTTCATTACAAGCCTCTGAATTAATGCTTGACTGAAAAAAAAAAAAAACCACAAATAGTTACCAAGAGAAGCCATCCTTGAGATTCGCCAAGAAAGGTCTGACTTTACTGGAGGGCTGGGACGGTTTTAGATCGGGCGCAGGTGGCGGGCAGCGGCAGTGAGAGCACGGGAGCAGACTGGAGAGGGGGTGGGGAGTGATCGCAGCCATCTCTGCAGGGAGAGCTTCGCTACAGGACTGGATACTTTGCTCTGGCAGCAAGTCAGCAGCCCAGCAGAGAAGCTAAAAACACCGGGGGTGAAGAACACAACCCCAAACAGCTGGAGTCTTTAGGGACCTGGCCGCTCCCCCACCCCCATCTCCACCCTCCCTACAGTGACTCAGCACGCTCTGGGATCTCAGAGCGCAGGCGCAGCACAGTCGGGCTAGTGCCTCACTGCTGCCCCCCACAGTCTGGAGAGGAAGCTCGGTAACACACCCCCTCCCCCAAAGAAAGAATCCAGTTTTTTCTGTTTTTCTTTGGTAGTTTGTCTTTGATTATTAGACAGAATGAGCAAGAAACTGAAGAGGACTTTAACCCTTGACAGCTTCTATACAGATAGAGAGCAGACTCTAAATCCTGAGGAGACTAAAAACAGACAGTCCCCAGGTGAATCCCCAAAGGAGGAGATCATCTGTTCCTCAGCACAGATGAACCTCATAGAAGTAATTAAAAAGGCTCTCACAAGGGAGCTAGAAGAAAAATGGGAAAAGGAGAGGGAGGCTTGGCAAAAGAGCCTGGAGAAGTCAGTTAAAGAGAGAGTCGATAAAGAAGTAAAATCCTTGAAAAATAGGATTGGTGAACTGGAAAACAAAATTGGCAAAATGGAAAAAAATTCCACAGAACAAAAGAACTCAATGGGACAATTAGAAAAAGATTTTAAAAGAGTGAGTGAAGAAAATACTTCACTGAAAATCAGAATTGAACAATTGGAATTGAATGACTCGAGGAGACAAGAAGAATCAGTCAAGCAAATCCAAAAAAATCAAACAATGGAGAAAAATGTGAAATACCTTCTGGGGAAGACAACAGACCTGGAAAACCGATCCAGGAGAGACAATCTGAGAATCATTGGACTCCCAGAAAAACATGATGAAAAAAAGAGCCTGGACACTGTCTTCCAGGAAATTATCAAAGAGAACTGCCCAGAAGTCATAGGAACAGAGGAAAAAATAAACATTGAAAGGATTCATCGATCACCCACTGAAAGGGATCCTAAAATCAAAACACCAAGGAATATAGTGGCCAAATGCCAGAACCCTCAGATGAAAGAAAAAATATTGCAAGCGGCTAGAAAAACCCAATTCAAGTATCAAGGAGCCACAATAAGGATCACCCAGGATCTGGCAGCATCCACATTAAAAGATCGAAGAGCCTGGAATATGATATTCCGAAAGGCTAAGGAACTTGGTATGCAACCAAAAATAACTTACCCAGCGAGAATGAGCATCTTTTTCCAGGGAAGAAGATGGACATTCAACGAAGTAAGCGAATTTCATCTATTTCTGATGAAAAAACCAGAACTTAACAAAAAGTTTGATCTACAAATATAGAACTCAAGAGAAATCTAAAAAGGTAAAGATTAATCTTGGGAACTATATTTTGACTATATAGATGTATAAAGAATACATGTATACCTTGTTCTAGAAATTGATGTGGAAAGGACATTGTACCAGAAAAAGGGTAAAGTGGGGGTAGTACATCTCATGAAGAGGCATAGGAAACCTATTATATCTGAGAGAAAGAATGGAGGGGGATGAATATAGTGGGTATCTTACTGCCTTCAGAATTGGCTTTAAGTGAAAAATCTTAAGACATATTCAATCTATGGTGAAACTTCTCCCATCTCACTGAAAAGTGAGAAGGGAAAAGTGAAAGGGAAGGAATAAGCTAAGCGGAAGGGAATACGGGAACTGGGAGGGAAAGGGGTAAGATAGGGGGAGGAACTCTAAGGCGGGGGGAGGGACACTAAAAAGGGAGGCTGTGAGAAGCAAGGGGTGCTCACAAGCTTAATACTTGGAAGGGGGGAAAGGGGAAAGAAGGGAGGAAAGCATAAACCGGGGTTAACAAGCTGGCAAGTAATACAGAATTGGTCATTCTAACCATAAATGTGAACGGGGTAAACTCCCCCATAAAGAGGAAGCGGTTAGCAGAATGGATTAAAAGCCAGAATCCTACAATATGTTGTTTACAGGAAACACACCAGAAGCGGGGAGATACATGCAGGTTAAAGGTAAAAGGTTGGAGCAAAATCTACTATGCTTCAGGTGAAGTCAAAAAAGCAGGGGTAGCCATCCTGATCTCAGATCAAGCTAAAGCAAAAATTGACCTAATTAAAAGAGATAAGGAAGGACACTATATCTTGCTAAAGGGTAGCGTGGATAATGAAGCACTATCTATATTAAACATATATGCACCAAGTGGGGTAGCATCTAAATTCTTAAAAGAGAAATTAAGAGAGCTGCAAGAAGAAATAGACAGTAAAACT
Source organism: Antechinus flavipes (assembly GCF_016432865.1). Lineage (NCBI taxonomy): Eukaryota > Metazoa > Chordata > Mammalia > Dasyuromorphia > Dasyuridae > Antechinus > Antechinus flavipes. Next base: position 362,219,536 of record NC_067401.1, read on the forward strand.
ATAATAGTGGGAGATCTTAACCTTGCACTCTCAGAATTAGATAAATCAAACCAGAAAATAAATAAGAAAGAAGTCAAAGAGGTAAACAGAATACTAGAAAAGCTAGATATGATAGATCTCTGGAGAAAATGTAATGGAGACAGAAAGGAATACACTTTCTTTTCAGCAGTTCATGGAACCTATACAAAAATTGACCATATATTACGACATAAAAACCTCAAACTCAAATGTAGTAAGGCAGAAATAGTAAATGCATCCTTTTCAGACCACGATGCAATGAAAATTACATTCAACAAAAAAGCAGGGGGAAGTAGACCAAAAAATAATTGGAAACTAAATAATCTCATACTAAAGAATGATTGGGTGAAACAGCAAATCATAGACATAATTAATAACTTCACCCAAGAAAACGATAATAATGAGACATCATACCAAAATGTATGGGATGCAGCCAAAGCGGTAATAAGGGGAAATTTCATATCTCTAGAGGCCTATTTGTATAAAATAGAGAAAGAGAAGGTCAATGAATTGGGTTTGCAATTAAAAATGCTAGAAAAGGAACAAATTAAAAACCCCCAGTCAAACACTAAACTTGAAATTCTAAAAGTAAAAGGTGAGATCAATAAAATTGAAAGTAAAAAAACTATTGAATTGATTAATAAAACTAAGAGTTGGTTCTATGAAAAAACCAACAAAATAGACAAACCCTTAGTAAATCTGATTAAAAAAAGGAAAGAGGAAAATCAAATTGTTAGTCTTAAAAATGAAAAGGGAGAACTCACCACTAACGAAGAGGAAATTAGAGCAATAATTAGGAGTTACTTTGCCCAACTTTATGCCAATAAATTCGACAACTTAAATGAAATAGAAAAATACCTCCAAAAATACAGCTTGCCCAAACTAACAGAGGAAGAAGTAAATATCCTAAACAGTCCCATCTCAGAAAAAGAAATAGAACAAACTATCAATCAACTCCCTAAGAAAAAATCCCCAGGACCAGATGGATTTACATGTGAATTCTACCAAACATTTAAAGAACAATTAACTCCAATGTTATATAAACTATTTGAAAAAATAGGGATTGAAGGAGTCCTACCAAACTCCTTTTATGACACAGATATGGTACTGATACCTAAACCAGGTAGGCTGAAAACAGAGAAAGAAAATTATAGACCAATCTCCCTAATGAATATTGATGCTAAAATCTTAAATAAAATATTAGCAAAAAGATTACAGAAAATTTTCACCAGGATAATACACTATGACCAAGTAGGATTTATACCAGGAATGCAGGGCTGGTTCAATATTAGGAAAACTATTAGCATAATTGACTATATCAATAACCAAACAAACAAAAACCACATGATCATCTCAATAGATGCAGAAAAAGCATTTGATAAAATCCAACATCCATTCCTAATAAAAACACTTGAGAGCATAGGAATAAATGGACTTTTCCTTAAAATAGTCAGGAGCATATATTTAAAACCATCAGTAAGCATCATATGCAATGGGGAAAAACTGGAACCTTTCCCAGTAAGATCTGGAGTGAAGCAAGGTTGCCCACTATCACCATTATTATTTAATATCGTATTAGAAACACTAGCCTCGGCAATAAGAGTCAAGAAAGATATAAAAGGAATTAGAGTAGGCAATGAGGAAACCAAACTATCACTCTTTGCAGATGATATGATGGTATACCTAGAGAACCCCAGAGATTCTACCAAAAAGCTATTGGAAATAATTCATAATTTTAGCAAAGTAGCTGGCTACAAAATAAATCCCCATAAATCCTCAGCATTTTTATACATCACCAACAAAACCCAACAGCAAGAGATACAAAGAGAAATTCCATTCAGAATAACTGTTGATACCATAAAATATTTGGGAATCTATCTACCAAAGGAAAGTCAGGAATTATATGAGCAAAATTATAAAAAAGTCTCCACACAAATAAAGTCAGACTTAAATAATTGGAAAAATATTAAGTGCTCTTGGATCGGCCGAGCGAACATAATAAAGATGACAATACTCCCTAAACTAATCTATTTATTTAGTGCTATACCAATCAGACTTCCAAGAAAATATTTTATTGATCTAGAAAAAATAACAACAAAATTCATATGGAACAATAAAAAGTCGAGAATCTCAAGGGAATTAATGAAAAAAAAAATCAAATGAAGGTGGCCTAGCTGTACCTGATCTAAAATTATATTATAAAGCAGCAGTCACCAAAACCATTTGGTATTGGCTAAGAAATAGATTAGTGGATCAGTGGAAAAGGCTAGGCTCACAAGACAGAATAGTCAATTATAGCAATCTAGTGTTTGACAAACCCAAAGCCCCTAACTTCTGGGAAAAGAATTCATTATTTGATAAAAACTGCTGGATAATGGCAGAAATTAGGCATGGACCCACACTTAATACCATACACCAAGATAAGATCAAAATGGGTCTATGACCTAGGCATAAAGAACGAGATTATAAATAAATTAGAGGAACATAGAATAGTTTATCTCTCAGACTTGTGGAGGAGAAAGAAATTTGTGACCAAAGATGAACTAGAGACCATTACTGATCACAGAATAGAAAATTTTGATTACATCAAATTAAAAAGCCTTTGTACAAATAAAACTAATGCAAACAAGATTAGAAGGGAAGCAACAAACTGGAAAACATTTTCACAGTTAAAGGTTCTGATAAAGGCCTCATTTCCAAAATATATAGAGAACTGACTCAAATTTATAAGAAATCAAGCCATTCTCCAATTGATAAATGGTCAAAGGATATGAACAGACAATTTTCAGAGGATGAGATTGAAACTATTACCACTCATATGAAAGAGTGTTCCAAATCATTATTGATCAGAGAAATGCAAATTAAGACAACTCTGAGATACCACTACACACCTGTCAGATTGGCTAAGATGACAGGAAAAAATAATGATGAATGTTGGAGGGGATGCGGGAAAACTGGGACACTAATGCATTGTTGGTGGAGTTGTGAACGAATCCAACCATTCTGGAGAGCAATCTGGAATTATGCCCAAAAAATTATCAAAATGTGCATATCCTTTGCTCCAGCAGTGTTTCTATTGGCTTATATCCCAAAGAAATACTAAAGAAGGGAAAGGGACCTGTATGTGCCAAAATGTTTGTAGCAGCCCTGTTTGTAGTGGCTAGAAACTGGAAAATGAATGGATGCCCATCAATTGGAGAATGGCTGGGTAAATTGTGGTATATGAATGTTATGGAATATTATTGTTCTGTAAGAAATGACCAGCAGGATGAATACAGAGAGGCTTGGAGAGACCTACATGAACTGATGCTAAGTGAAATGAGCAGAACCAGGAGATCATTATACACTTCGACAACGATATTGTATGAGGACATATTTTGATGGAAGTGGATTTCTTTGACAAAGAGACCTGAGTTTCAATTGATAAATGACGGACAAAAGCAGCTACACCCAAAGAAAGAACACTGGGAAACGAATGTGAACTATCTGCATTTTTGTTTTTCTTCCCAGATTATTTATACCTTCTGAATCCAATTCTCCCTACGCATCAAGAGAACTGTTCGGTTCTGCAAACATATATTGTATCTAGGATATACTGCAACATATCCAACATATAAAGGACTGCTTGCCATCTAGGGGAGGGGGTGGAGGGAGGGAGGGGAAAAAAAAATCGGAACAGAAATGAGTGTCAATATAATGTAATTATTAAATAAAAAATTAAAAAAAAAAAAAAAAAAAAAAGCTTGTGAGCACCCCTTGCTTCTCACAGCCTTCCCTTTTTAGTATCCCTCCCCCCGCCTTAGAGTTCCTCACCCTATCTTACCCCTTTCCCTCCCAGTTTCTATATTCCCTTCCGCTTAGCTTATTCCTTCCTTTTCACTTTTCCCTTCTCACTTTTCAATGAGGTGGGAGAAGTTTCACCATAGATTGAATATGTCTTAAGATTTTTCACTTAAAGCCAATTCTGAAGGCAGTAAGATACCCACTATATTCATCCCCCTCCATTCTTTCTCTCAGATATAATAGGTTTCCTATGCCTCTTCATGAGATGTACTACCCCCACTTTACCCTTTTTCTGATACAATGTCCTTTCCACATCAATTTCTAGAACAAGGTATACATGTATTCTTTATACATCTATATAGTCAAAATATAGTTCCCAAGATTAATCTTTACCTTTTTAGATTTCTCTTGAGTTCTATATTTGTAGATCAAACTTTTTGTTAAGTTCTGGTTTTTTCATCAGAAATAGATGAAATTCGCTTACTTCGTTGAATGTCCATCTTCTTCCCTGGAAAAAGATGCTCATTCTCGCTGGGTAAGTTATTTTTGGTTGCATACCAAGTTCCTTAGCCTTTCGGAATATCATTTTCCAGGCTCTTCGATCTTTTAATGTGGATGCTGCCAGATCCTGGGTGATCCTTATTGTGGCTCCTTGATACTTGAATTGGGTTTTTCTAGCCGCTTGCAATATTTTTTCTTTCATCTGAGGGTTCTGGCATTTGGCCACTATATTCCTTGGTGTTTTGATTTTAGGATCCCTTTCAGTGGGTGATCGATGAATCCTTTCAATGTTTATTTTTTCCTCTGTTCCTATGACTTCTGGGCAGTTCTCTTTGATAATTTCCTGGAAGACAGTGTCCAGGCTCTTTTTTTCATCATGTTTTTCTGGGAGTCCAATGATTCTCAGATTGTCTCTCCTGGATCTGTTTTCCAGGTCTGTTGTCTTCCCCAGAAGGTATTTCACATTTTTCTCCATTGTTTGATTTTTTTGGATTTGCTTGACTGATTCTTCTTGTCTCCTCGAGTCATTCAATTCCACTTGTTCAATTCTGATTTTCAGTGAAGTATTCTCTTCACTCACTTTTTTAAAATCTTTCTCTAATTGTCCCATTGAGTTCTTTTGTTCTGTGGAATTTTTTTCCATTTCGCCAATTTTGTTTTTTAGAGAGCTGTTTTCTGTTTCCAGTTTGCTAATCCTATTTTTCAAGGATTTTACTTCTTTATCCACTCTCTCTTTAACTTTCTCCAGGCTCTTTTGCCAAGCCTCCCTCTCCTTTTCCCAAGCTTCCCTCTCCTTTTGCCAAGCCTCACTCTGCTTTCCCCATTTTTCTTCTAGCTCCCTTGTGAGAGCCTTTTTAATCACTTCTATGAGGTTCATCTGTGCTGAGGAACAGACGATCTCCTCCTTTGGGGAATCACCTGGGGACTGCCTGTTTTTAGTCTCCTCAGGATTTAGAGTCTGCTCTCTATCTGTGTAGAAGCTGTCAAGGGTTAAAGTCCTCTTCAGCTTCTTGCTCATTCTGTCTATTAATCAGAGACAAACTACCAAAGAAAAACAGAAAAAACTGGAGTCTTTCTTCGGGGGGGGGGGGGGGGCTGGGTGTGTTATCGAGCTTCCTCTACAGACTGCAGGGGGCAGCAGTGAGGCACTAGCAGGACTGTGCTGCGCCTGCGCTCTGAGATCCCAAAGCGTGCTGAGTCACTGAGGGGGGGGAAGGAGGGGGGGCGGCCAGGTCCTGAGAGACTCCAGCTGTTTGCGGTTGTATTCTTCAGCCCCGGTGTTTTTAGCTTCTCTGCTGGGCTGCTGACTTGCTGCAGGTTCCAAACCTGTAGCGAAGCTCTCCCCGCAGAGACGGCTACGATCACTCCCCACCCCCTCTCAGCTCTGCTCCCGTGCTCTCACTGCCGCTGCCCGCCACCTGCGCCCGATCTAAAACCGCCCCAGCCCTCCAGTAAAGACAGACCTTTCTTGGCGGATCTCAAGGATGGCTTCTCTTGGTAACTATTTGTGGGTTTTTTTCAGTCAAGCATTGATTCAGAGGCTTGTAATGAAGTGGATAGTGAGAGAAAGCGCGGAGCTTATGCAACTGTGAGCCTCCTCTCCGCCATCTTAACCGGAAGTTGCTCACAAGCTTAATACTGGGAAGGGGGGAAAAGGGGAAAGAAGGGAGAAAAGCATAAACCGGGGTTAACAAGATGGCAAGTAATACAGAATTGGTCATTCTAACCATAAACGTGAACGGGGTAAACTCCCCCATAAAGAGGAAGCGGTTAGCAGAATGGATTAAAAGCCAGAATCCTACAATATGTTGTTTACAGGAAACACACCAGAAGCGGGGAGATACATGCAGGTTAAAGGTAAAAGGTTGGAGCAAAATCTACTATGCTTCAGGTGAAGTCAAAAAAGCAGGGGTAGCCATCCTGATCTCAGATCAAGCTAAAGCAAAAATTGATCTAATTAAAAGCGATAAGGAAGGGCACTATATCTTGCTAAAGGGTAGCATGGATAATGAAGCACTATCTATATTAAACATATATGCACCAAGTGGTGTAGCATCTAAATTCTTAAAAGAGAAATTAAGAGAGCTGCAAGAAGAAATAGACAGTAAAACTATGATAGTGAGAGATCTTAACCTTGCACTCTCAGAATTAGATAAATCAAACGACAAAATAAATAAGAAAAAAGTCAAAGAGGTAAATAGAATACTAGAAAAGTTAGATATGACAGATCTCTGGAGAAAATGTAATGGAGACAGAAAGGAATACACTTTCTTTTCAGCAGTTCATGAAACCTATACAAAAATTGACCATATATTAGGACATAAAAACCTCAAACTCAAATGCAGTAAGGCAGAAATAGTAAATGCATCCTTTTCAGACCACGATGCAATGAAAATTACATTCAACAAAAAACCAGGGGGAAGTAGACCAAAAAATAATTGGAAACTAAATAATCTCATACTAAAGAATGATTGGGTGAAACAGCAAATCATAGACATAATTAATAACTTCACCCAAGAAAACGATAATAATGAGACATCATACCAAAATGTATGGGATGCAGCCAAAGCGGTAATAAGGGGAAATTTCATATCTCTAGAGGCCTATTTGTATAAAATAGAGAAAGAGAAGGTCAATGAATTGGTTTGCAATTAAAAATGCTAGAAAAGGAACAAATTAAAAACCCCCAGTCAAACACTAAACTTGAAATTCTAAAAGTAAAAGGTGAGATCAATAAAATTGAAAGTAAAAAAACTATTGAATTGATTAATAAAACTAAGAGTTGGTTCTATGAAAAAACCAACAAAATAGACAAACCCTTAGTAAATCTGATTAAAAAAAGGAAAGAGGAAAATCAAATTGTTAGTCTTAAAAATGAAAAGGGAGAACTCGCCACTAACGAAGAGGAAATTAGAGCAATAATTAGGAGTTACTTTGCCCAACTTTATGCCAATAAATTCGACAACTTAAATGAAATAGAAAAATACCTCCAAAAATATAGCTTGCCCAAACTAACAGAGGAAGAAGTAAATATCCTAAACAGTCCCATCTCAGAAAAAGAAATAGAACAAACTATCAATCAAGTCCCTAAGAAAAAATCCCCAGGACCAGATGGATTTACATGTGAATTCTACCAAACATTTAAAGAACAATTAACTCCAATGCTAAATAAACTATTTGAAAAAATAGGGATTGAAGGAGTCCTACCAAACTCGTTTTATGACACAGACATGGTACTGATACCTAAACCAGGTAGGCTGAAAACAGAGAAAGAAAATTATAGACCAATCTCCCTAATGAATATTGATCCTAAAATCTTAAATAAAATATTAGCAAAAAGATTACAGAAAATCATCACCAGGATAATACACTATGACCAAGTAGGATTTATGCCAGGAATGCAGGGCTGGTTCAATATTAGGAAAACTATTAGCATAATTGACTATATCAATAACCAAACAAACAAAAACCATATGATCATCTCAATAGATGCAGAAAAAGCATTTGATAAAATCCAACATCCATTCCTAATAAAAACACTTGAGAGCATAGGAATAAATGAACTTTTCCTTAAAATAGTCAGGAGCATATATTTAAAACCATCAGTAAGCATCATATGCAATGGGGAAAAACTGGAACCTTTCCCAGTAAGATCTGGAGTGAAGCAAGGTTGCCCACTATCACCATTATTATTTAATATCGTATTAGAAACACTAGCCTCGGCAATAAGAGTCGAGAAAGATATTAAAGGAATTAGAGTAAGCAATGAGGAAACCAAACTATCACTCTTTGCAGATGATATGATGGCATACCTAGAGAACCCCAGAAATTCTACTAAAAAGCTATTAGAAATAATTCATAATTTTAGCAAAGTAGCTGGCTACAAAATAAATTCCCATAAATCCTCAGCATTTTTATACATCACCAACAAAACCCAACAGCAAGAGATACAAAGAGAAATTCCATTCAGAATAACTGTTGATACCATAAAATATTTGGGAATCTATCTACCAAAGGAAAGTCAGGAATTATATGAGCAAAATTATAAAAAAGTCTCCACACAAATAAAGTCAGACTTAAATAATTGGAAAAATATTAAGTGCTCTTGGATCGGCCGAGCCAACATAATAAAGATGACAATACTCCCTAAACTAATCTATTTATTTAGTGCTATACCAATCAGACTTCCAAGAAAATATTTTAATGATCTAGAAAAAATAACAACAAAATTCATATGGAACAATAAAAAGTCGAGAATCTCAAGGGAATTAATGAAAAAAAAAAAATCAAATGAAGGTGGCCTAGCTGTACCTGATCTAAAATTATATTATAAAGCAGCAGTCACCAAAACCATTTGGTATTGGCTAAGAAATAGATTAGTGGATTAGTTGAAAAGGCTAGGTTCACAAGACAGAATAGTCAACTATAGCAATCTAGTGTTTGACAACCCCAAAGCCCCTAACTTCTGGGAAAAGAATTCATTATTTAATTAAAAACTGCTGGGATAATTGGAAATTAGTATGGCAGAAATTAGGCATGGACCCACACTTAACACCATATACCAAGATAAGATCAAAATGGGTCCATGACCTAGGCATAAAGAACGAGATTATAAATAAATTAGATGAACATAGAATAGTTTATCTCTCAGACTTGTGGAGGAGAAAGAAATTTGTGACCAAAGATGAACTAGAGACCATTACTGATCACAAAATAGAAAATTTTGATTACATCAAATTAAAAAGCCTTTGTACAAACAAAACTAATGCAAACAAGATTAGAAGGGAAGCAACAAACTGGGAAAATATCTTCACAGTTAAAGGTTCTGATAAAGGCCTCATTTCCAAAATATATAGAGAACTGACTCAAATTTATGAGAAATCAAGCCATTCTCCAATTGATAAATGGTCAAAGGATATGAACAGACAATTTTCAGAGGATGAAATTGAAACTATTACCACTCATATGAAAGAATGTTCCAAATCATTATTGATCAGAGAAATGAAAATTAAGACAACTCTGAGATACCACTACACACCTGTCAGATTGGCTAAGATGACAGGAAAAAATAAGGATGAATGTTGGAGGGGATGCGGGAAAACTGGGACACTAATGCATTGTTGGTGGAGTTGTGAACGAATCCAACCATTCTGGAGAGCAATCTGGAATTATGCCAAAAAAAATTATTAAATTGTGCATACCCTTTGATCCAGCAGTGTTTCTATTGGGCTTATATCCCAGAGAAATACTAAAGAAGGGAAAGGGACCTATATGTGCCAAAATGTTTGTAGCAGCCCTATTTGTAGTGGCTAGAAAGTGGAAAATGAATGGATGCCCATCAATTGGAGAATGGCTGGGTAAATTGTGGTATATGAATATTATGGAATATTATTGTTCTGTAAGAAATGACCAGCAGGATGAATACAGAGAGGACTGGCAAGACTTACATGAACTGATGCTAAGTGAAATGAGCAGAACCAGGAGATCATTATACACTTCGACAATGATATTGTATGAGGACATATTTTGATGGAAGTGGATTTCTTTGACAAAGAGACCTGAGTTTCAATTGATAAATGATGGACAAAAGCAGCTACCCCCAAAGAAAGAACACTGGGAAACGAATGTGAACTATCTGCATTTATGTTTTTCTTCCTGGGTCATTTATACCTTCTGAATCCAATTCTCCCTATGCAACAAGAGAACTGTTCGGTTCTGCAAACATATATTGTATCTAGGATATACTGCAACATATCCAACATACAAAGGACTGCTTGCCATGTAGGGGAGGGGGTGGAGGGAGGGAGGGGAAACAAATTGGAACAGAAACGAGTGCAAAGGATGATATTGTAAAAAAAAAAAAATTACCCTGGCATGGATTCTGTCAATATAAAGTAATTATTAAATAAAAATTAAAAAAAAAAAAAAAACATATTGTAGGATTCTAGCTTTTAATCCAGTCTGCTATCCACTTCTGCTTTATGGGGGAGTTTACCCCATTTACATTTATGGTTAAAATTTCTAATTCTGTATTACTTGCTGTCTGGTTAACCCCTGCTTATGCTTTTCTCTTTTCCTTCCCCCTTGCCCCTCTTCCCAGTATTAAACTTGTGAGTACCACCTGCCTCTCAGAGCCCTCCCTTTTTAGGGTCCCTCCCCCCTCCTTAGAGTTCCATTCCTTTTCTTACCCCTTTTCTCACAATCTCTGTATTCCCTTCTGCTTAGTTTACTACTTCCCTTTTCAATTATCCCCTCTCAGTTTTCAATGAGATGGGAGAAGTTTCTATGTAAATAGAATATGTCTAATATTTTTCTCTCTAAGCCAATTCTGATGAGAGTAAGAAACACACTGTAATCATCCCCCTCCCTTTTTTCCCTCTTATATAATAGGTTTCCTTTGCCTATTCATGAGATGTAGTACCCCCACCTCCCTTTACCTTTTTTCTGGTACAACTTCCTTTCCACCTCTAGTTTCTTTTTTTTTTATATTATAACTGTAAAACCAAATTATACATGTGTTCTTTATGGATATTCATAACAGAGATATAATTCGCAAGATTTCTTTTTACCTTTTTGTTTCTCTTGAGTCCTACATTTGAAGATCAAACTTTTTGTTTAGTTCCTTTTTTTTTCATCAGAAATAGATGAAATTCACCTATTTCATTGAATGACCATCTTCTTCCCTGAAAAAAAAAATGCTCATTTTTGCTCATTTGCATACCAAATTCCTTAGCTTTTCAGAATATCAGATTCCAGGCCCTTCAATCCTTTAATGTGGATGCTGCTAGATCCTGAGTAATCCTTACTGTGACTCTTCTATATTTGAATTGTGTTTTTTTTTTTTCCTAGCTGCTTGTAGTATTTTTCCCTTGGTCTGATAGTTCTGGAATTTAGCCACAATATTTCTTGGAGTTTTGATTTTGGAGTCTCTTTCAGTAGGTGATTGATGAATTCTTTCGATGTCTATTTTACTCTCTGTTTCTATATTTTCCAGGAAATGGAAAATAGTATCTAAGCTCTTTTTTTCATCATAATTTTAGAAAGTCCAATAATTCTCAGATTAGTTCTACTACATCTATTTTCCAGGTCTGTTGTTTTCCCAAGTAAGTAGTTAACATTTTTCTCCATTGTTTCATTTTCTTGGTTTTGCTTTATTGATTCTGGGTGACTCCTCAAGTCATTCATTACCATTTGTTCAATTCTGATTTTCAATTAAATATTTTCTTCACTTAATTTTTTAATTTTTTTTTGTAATTATCTAATTGAAATTTTAAATGAGTTGTTTTGTTATATGGAATTTTTTTCCATTTTGCCAATTTTATTTTTTAGAGAACTATGTTCTTTTTCCACTTCATTAATTCTGTTTTTCAGGGATTTTTCAGGGAGTTTATCCACTCCATCTTTAAATGAGTGGATGGGATGACTTGTCCAGACTCTCTTACCAAGCTTTCCTTTCCTTTCCCCATTTTTCTTCTACCTCTCTTGTGATAGCCTTTTTAATTTCTTCTATGAGAGCCTTGTGTGGTGAGGAGCAGATCATATCCCCCTTTGGAGATTCATCTGGAGACAATCTGTGTTTAGTCTCTTCAGGGTTTGAAGACTAGTCTCTATCCATATAGAAGCTATCTATAGTTAGAATTTGCTCTAATATTTTGCTCATTTTGACAAAAAAGAATCAAAGAAAACAAACAAACAAAAAAAGCAAATGCAGTCTGCTTTTTGGCCAGTGTGGTATTCCTCTACAAACTACAGGAAGTAGCAGTGAGGCAGCAGTGGAACAGTAATGGCTGTGCTGCCTACACAGAAGCCACTCTCTGAGACTCTGAGAGCGTGTTGAGTCACTCTGGGTGTTGGATGGGTGTGGTCAGGTCCTGAAAGACCCTAGTGTTTCGGGATTGAAGTCTTTACCCCCTGTGTTTGTAGCTTCTCTGCTGATCAACTTTGCTGCCAGGGCAAAGAAGCTCACACTGGGTAAAGTTCTCCCCACAAGTTTTCGGACAGCTGCAACTACACCCCGCCTCCTCCAGTCTGTTCAGTGTGAGCTGCCTTCTGTGCTCTCACTGCCTGCCTGCAGTCTACACCTGGTCTAACTGGCCCGCCCACAAGCAAAAAAAAAAAAAAAAATCACCTTTTCTGGTGAATTTTGAGGATATCTTCTGTTGGCAATGTATTTGTGGGTTTTTTCAATCAAGCACTAATTCTGAGGCTGTATCATGGAAAAAAAAAATATTCTGAGGGCAAGAAAGAGCTTAGATAGATGTGTGTGTCCTCTCCGCCATCTTAGCCAAAAGTCCACAACTGAGCTCTTTCAAAAAAATGTATGCACACACACACTTTTAAGCTTAATCTTCATTATTTATACTTTCTTAAAACTTTTCTGTGTTTCAGTCATTCCATCTCCTCATTTTTTCAATCACAAATCTTTAGGATGACTTCTCCTGCATAATTTCTTATTTTTAATCTTTATAGTCTGGTCATAAAATTACTACTACATTCCTTTCTTTTGACTAATTTTCATTAATGTATGAAAATGGTCAAGTCAAGAAATTAAAAGTTTACTGAATATCTATCATGAAAGATAAATGAGTTAAATAAATATCTTATTAGAGCAAGTCCCCTTTTGACAAATATTGTTATTTTGTAACAACAAGAAAAAAACTGGAGATAGAGTTTTTAATGATATTAACAGAAAGATTAAAGGCTCTTGATGTAGAATATGATCTGTTTTTGTTAATGCATAGTATTCTAAATCACCACCATGACCTCATAGATGTTCTGAAATTTTTTTGCTAACTTTCCAGTAACAGTGTAAATGAACTGTCTAATACCTTAAGTAAATAAGCATAACTGCAGCTATAAGATGAGGGAAATTGAGAACAATGCTGAATGTATATACCTCAGAGCCTGGAAGAAGGTAAATGAATAAGCATTTACATATTGTCTTCTATGTGCTAGGCATTTTTCTAATTACTTTTACAAATGTCACATTTGACCTCTCACAAATAATTCTGGGTGGTAGGTACTATTATTATCTCTTTTAAAGTGGAGAAAAGTGAAAAAGACATAGATTAAGTGACTTGCACAGGATCACATAAATAGCAAGCGTGGGGCAAGATTCCATCTCAAGTCTGCCTAATTCCAATTCCAGCACACTGTTCATTACCTCAATACTTCAAAGACAAAAATAGTGGTATCCTTGAAATAAATAGGGAAGTTTGGAAGATAGATAAATTGGGTATTGTTGAGGAGCACGCATAAATGTGGAACCCAGAAAGCCTATAAAGGGTTAATAGGGAACTGTACAAAAGGGAGGTTGGTTCTCCTAGCTTCTGCAACTGTGAATCACGGCACACTAGAGAAGCTAAGGAAATGTTTTGTTTTCACAGAGTTAAGGAGTTGCAAATCAGCCTTTACTCTTATCATACTCTTTGAGCAGAGTTGACAGACTAGAGGATCTTCCATAACCTTGGGAGTCAGTAATAAGTGTCTGGAGGTTACAAAACATAGTCACTGATGCAGGTGATGATTATGAAAAATTTATGCTTTTCTTTTAATAATCTTGCTATAGTTTAAAAAAAAAACCAGTATATATTCTGTTTAGGGGATGGAATAAATCAAAGGTTCATGGTAGCCTCTTCTCTCCTTGTACCATTAATGTCCTCTCACATGATACAATCTATTCTGCTGGTCAGAATTAGATCCCCGCAGCTACTAGGGAGTGGCCCACAACAAGGTGTAAGAATGGAGAGATGATGAGTCCATTTTGAATATGTGGTGTTTGAGATGCCTCTAAGATATCTGGTTTGAAATAAGAAACAAGACATAAATCTTTATGGCCTGAATAAAAATGGACTTCATATAACTCATGCTATGATTTGAAGTCCCAAATCTGTCTTTGAATTGCTTCTACCTGAGAAGGCTATCTGAGGGTTGTGCTTTGCCCAGAAATGCTGAGAGATATTACCAGATATGCTCTTTAAGTTGAATATTTTAGGAGATAAAATAGTTGTGTTTTGATGTGATGTTTTAGAATTTCTCACTGCTACATTTTCATCTGTTAATGCATCCACATCTTAAAAGATTTCATTTATTAGAAATAATTCTCACTGTGGCCTTGATTGGTGGTATATTTGCTTTTTGAACGTCTGGAAATCTTACTGAACAAAATGTTACAGTAGCTTCTTCTGGAAACTTGGTGATCTAGAGCAAGTGAGGGCAGCATATCCTCAAGGGCCTAATTAAATTCCCACTCAGTGCCTTGACCCTGAGCAGGGTGCTTGCAGAAACAGGCTAATGACTACTGTTGATTCCAATGTGTGGAGTACTGAGTTGTCTCTATGGCTAAACTTGACTCTGCCAGCTGGCCCTGTGCCAATCAAGCTAACTGTGATGTGATAATTACAGAAGCAGTCAAATGGATACATCACCAGCCAAGACTGTAGCACACAAAAAGACAAGTTCAGGTGCCAATTAGACATCAGCAGACCCCTAGAGCAAGGATTTTTCACAACCTCAGGATCTGACAGGAATAAAATGTAAGCAGGAGTGAAAAACCCAAAAAAGATCTGAAAGAAATTCACATTCATAGATCAAAAGGATACATGCATACTAAATAGTCCTTTGAGGCTACAACTAATGTAAAAAAAGAAATGGTCTGAATTTTTCCAGTTTTTTAAACAATTTTTCAATGGAATACTTTACAATATTTACCATAACAAGGATCCTAAGGTTATAAAATTTGGAACTTGAAGGGAGATTGGAAAGAGGAAGAAAAAAGAAGGAAAGAAAAAAGAGGAGAGAGAGACAGAGACAGAGAAACAGACAAAAAGATAGAGACAAAGAGGGGGGAAGAGGGAGAAATAGAGGGAAAAAAGAGAAAAGGAAAAAGGAGTGAAGGAAGGAAAGAAGGAGAAAGACAGAAAGAGGAATAAAGACAAGAGGAAGAAAAAAGAAGAAATAGTGAATGCAAGGAAGCAAGGATGGGAGAAAAAAGGAGAGAAAAAGAAAGAAAGAAAAAAGAGAGAAGAGAAACTAAGGAAGGGAGAGAAAGAGGAAAGAAGGAAGGAAGGAAGGAAAAAAAGAAGGAAGGAAGGAAGGAAAGAAGGAAGGAAGAAGAAAGGAAAGAAGAAAGGAAGGAAGGAAGAGAGGGAGGGAGGAAGGAAAGGAGGGAGGAAAGGAAGAAGGGAGAAAAGAAGGAATCATATTTTTAAAAGAATCAAATTAAATATTTAGTTTCAAATCTAAACCAATTCATGATTTAGTAACAGGCATAGTGACTATCCCAGTTGTTCTTTTTTAAAAAATCACTATTCAGTGTTACCCTCTCTTACACTTTCTGATTTTGGCTGAAACTGAAATTGAAGTTGGCAAGATTCTGTGAAGGGAAAATGGACAAGGATTTCTGGCCCAAACAAAAAACAGGAAGGACCAGAAATCATGCAATGAAGTCTGTTTTCATAAGAGTCCCGAGTCATTTGTACAGACATGAGATGGTAAGTCTTAGGTAATCAACCTTTGAGTTTATTTTAAATTGCTTTCTGATGAAGTTCTTCCAAGGACTATTTCCAGGGTCAAGCTTTAATTCTATTTTGCTTTAGGCAAGATGGATAAGGCTTGAATGATAAAGCCCAAACATTTGTAATTCAGTTTCCAAACAAATTAGTTTTCCTATCAGAATCAGGAAGCTTATTACTTTTCATCATAAAAAGAAAAAGAAAAAGAAAAAAAAAAGACAAAAGGCAACAATCTTCTAGGTCCACTTTATGAATCTATTGCCTATTGTTATTTGAAAGACATTCTTTGGAATGTCATAATGAGATGAAATAAGTATTAATACTTCCATGGAATCAAGAAAATGATAGAATAGTCATTTTCTACAAATTTCCTCATCCCTTAAATCTCAAAAATTCAAATGAAAGGAATTAAGAATACAATGTGGAATAATTATAGTTGTGGCCACAAAATATGGTATAACTCCACTAAACAGGATAAGAACTTCATGGATTAATTCCAGAGTATTCAGCTTCCTTATTCCTCTCCCCTTCAAAAATCTGTAATTTATGTCATTGTGAATACTGCCTCTATTCTTGTTGACCCTTCCAAGCTTAGGAGATAATTTCATGAATTACAGTCACCAAAAAGTTTCATAATCTAGTGATCAACTCTCTAATGATGAGTTCCTATATATTTAGTCATACTGGTTGCCCAGTTGCAAAGAGACAGTGTGCAACAGGGTTCATCTTTCAAATCTTTCCAGCTTGATCATTTCCTACACATATTCCCACACATAGTAGCTAGTTAAAAAGGAAGTGTTGATTAATTGATAAGTAGCTATGTAATTTAGCTATAGAGTGTTGGACTTCTCAGAATGATACAGGGTTAAATCCTGCCTCAAACACTTAACTAGCTATTCAAATCTAGGCAAATAATTTTACTTCTCTTACTGTAAAAATGGAGATAATAAAAACACCTAACCTCAAGGGGCAGTTGCAATGATCAAAAGAGATAATATATGTAAATCATTTTTCAAACTTTAACATTATGAAAGTGACATTTATTATTGTTATTGTTGTGGTTATCCACTTTACATCTGCTGCCCTGCCTACTTTCATCTCCATGGAACAAGGTGAGCAAGATAGAAGTCAATTTTTTTTCTTTAAACTTAAACAGTTTTCTAAGAACCAAAAGATAGAAAAAGTAGCTATTGCACATAGTGTTGCGTCTTCCTTTCTCTCCTTTTCTTCCTTTCCTCTCACCTTTACATTCCAAAGACAACATGAACTGAAATTTTTCATTTAATGGAAAAAAAGCTAAATAGAGTTCTGCAAAATCATGCTGGTTGTGGAAAAGAATTTTAAATTGAGGATGATGCCCACCAATTACATAATGGCTGGACAAGTGGTGGTATATGAATATAATGGAATATTATTGTTCTATAAGAAATGATGAGCAGGCAGATTTCAGAAAAACCTGGGGAGACTTGCATGAATTGATGTTGAGTGTAATAAGCAGAATTTGGAGAATATTATACACACTAACAACAGTTTTGTATGATCAACTATGATGGACTTACCTCTTCTCAACAATATAGTGATCCAAGACAATTCTAAAACTCTGGTTGTGGAAAATGTCTTCCACATTCTAAGAAATAATATGAATTCTGAAAGCACATCAAAGCATACTATTTTCACTTTTTGTTTTTTTTTTCTTTCTCATGATTTTTCTCATTTGTTCTCATTCTTCTTTCACAACATAACTAATATATAAAAATGTTTAACATGATTGTACATGCAGAGTTGGGATTGCTTGCTGATTTGGAGAGGAGGTAGGGAAGGGAGGGAAAAAAGAAGAAAAATTTGGAATTCAAAATATTTTTTAAATATTGAAAATTTCCTTTACATGTAAATGGAAAAAATACAAAAATATTAAGTGCAATCAAAAATCATTCTGGAAATAATAAAATAGGAAATATGTTAAGATGGAAAAAGACAAATGACAAAAATTGAAAAATTAATGGTTTGGAACTCAGAACAAATATAAAGAATTAATGATATGATCAGTATTGCAAATGTTAACATCAGAAAATAATCTATTTCTCATTTGACTTTTTTAAATTAGAAGACAAATATATATTGATCTATGTATAAGTACTTCATGTGGGTATGTCATCTAAGGGTATTTGCCTTTGAATAGAAAGCACTCCTTTACCCAAATTACTTGGCAAAATTTCAAGCTTATAGACAAAATTAGGTGCAGCACTTTAAGTATTCAAGGAGCAGAAGAGAGAGTTTTAAAACTCTCTTTTTAAAATTAAAAATGAAATATTTCCTTGAAACAAATAAATAAAAATTTTCTCAAGACTCTGAATGACAGTGTTATGCCACAGTTCTCTTTAACTGTCCTGACTCAGTTTCCCTGTATGAGTTTCCCTTGTCTCAGTTTTCTTAACTGTTCTGTCTCAATCTCTTTAGTTGTAAATTACCCTCTGACCTAGTAAGACTGAGGATTATTTGTTCAAAGGTTATAAATTAGCAAGATAAACAAGAGAGTAGGCCTCCTGACTCTTTTCTGTCCTCAAGGATTTACAATATCCCTCTAAAATATTCCAAGATATCACATTGATATCTTTACTTCTTTGTATTCAGACATCCTGTCTCTGGGTTTTCTAGAATTTATGGCTTCCCCCATTCTGACAGAAGTTTTCCTGCGCTTCTTACCCCTTCCTTTGTTTAGAGAAAAGGTATTTAAGAAGTTGGGGTTCCTCCATTCATGGCTGGAGGCTGGCGGCTGGCGGCTGGCGCCTGTATGCTGGATGCTGGATTCTTTGGGATGACAGTCTCCTTCAGCCCTGGGACCAACATGGATTCCTTGGTCCCAGTATATCTTTATCTCTGTCTGACTGGATAATTCCAGACAAGAGTCTTGTCCAGTCAATCTTACTCTCCCATTAATAAAATATTAAAAACTCTCTAATCTCTCTCCTGCCTCAGTTTCTCCAGCATTACAAGAAAATTACTTGTTTTCCTCAGCATTTGGCATTTAAGCATTTAATGAATGCTTCTTGTTTGATTGATTGATCATACCTTAGCCATAATGTTGTTGTTTGATCATTTTCAGTCATGTCTGACTTCATAATCTCATTTAGGAGTTTTCTTGGCAGAGACATTAGAGTGGTTTGCCATTTCTTTCTCCAGCTCATTTTACACATAAAGAAACTAAGGCAAAATAAATTCGACAACTTAAATGAAATAGAAAAATACCTCCAAAAATATAGCTTGCCCAAACTAACAGAGGAAGAAGTAAATATCCTAAACAGTCCCATCTCAGAAAAAGAAATAGAACAAACTATCAATCAACTCCCTAAGAAAAAATCCCCAGGACCAGATGGATTTACATGCGAATTCTACCAAACATTTAAAGAACAATTAACTCCAATGCTAAATAAATATTTGAAAAAATAGGGATTGAAAGAGTCCTACCAAACTCCTTTTATGACACAGACATGGTACTGATACCTAAACCAGGTAGGCTGAAAACAGAGAAAGAAAATTATAGACCAATCTCCCTAATGAATATTGATCCTAAAATCTTAAATAAAATATTAGCAAAAAGATTACAGAAAATCGTCACCAGGATAATACACTAGGATTTATACCAGGAATGCAGGGCTGGTTCAATATTAGGAAAACTATTAGCATAATTGACTATATCAATAACCAAACAAACAAAAACCATATGATCATCTCAATAGATGCAGAAAAAGCATTTAATAAAATCCAACATCCATTCCTAATAAAAACACTTGAGAGCATAGGAATAAATGGACTTTTCCTTAAAATAGTCAGGAGCATATATTTAAAACCATCAGTAAGCATCATATGCAATGGGGAAAAACTGGAACCTTTCCCAGTAAGATCTGGAGTGAAGCAAGGTTGCCCACTATCACCATTATTATTTAATATCGTATTAGAAACACTAGCCTCGGCAATAAGAGTCAAGAAAGATATTAAAGGAATTAGAGTAGGCAATGAGGAAACCAAACTATCACTCTTTGCAGATGATATGATGGTATACCTAGAGAACCCCAGAGACTCTACTAAAAAGCTATTAGAAATAATTAATAATTTTAGCAAAGTAGCTGGCTACAAAATAAATCCCCATAAATCCTCAGCATTTTTATACATCACCAACAAAACCCAACAGCAAGAGATACAAAGAGAAATTCCATTCAGAATAACTATTGATACCATAAAATATTTGGGAATCTATCTACCAAAGGAAAGTCAGGAATTATATGAACAAAATTATAAAAAAGTCTCCACACAAATAAAGTCAGACTTAAATAATTGGAAAAATATTAAGTGCTCTTGGATCGGCCAAGCCAACATAATAAAGATGACAATACTCCCTAAACTAATCTATTTATTTAGTGCTATACCAATCAGACTTCCAAGAAAATATTTTAATGATCTAGAAAAAATAACAACAAAATTCATATGGAACAATAAAAAGTCAAGAATCTCAAGGGAATTAATAAAAAAAAAAATCAAATGAAGGTGGCCTAGCTGTACCTGATCTAAAATTATATTATAAAGCAGCAGTCACCAAAACCATTTGGTATTGGCTAAGAAATATATTAGTGGATCCGTGGAAAAGATTAGGTTCACAAGACAGAATAGTCAACTATAGCAATCTAGTGTTTGACAAACCCAAAGCCCCTAACTTCTGGGAAAAGAATTCATTATTTGATAAAAACTGCTGGGATAATTGGAAATTAGTATGGCAGAAATTAGGCATGGACCCACACTTAACACCATATACCAAGATAAGATCAAAATGGGTCCATGACCTAGGCATAAAGAACGAGATTATAAATAAATTAGAGGAACAAAGAATAGTTTATCTCTCAGACTTGTGGAGGAGAAAGAAATTTGTGACCAAAGATGAACTAGAGACCATTACTGATCACAGAATAGAAAATTTCGATTACATCAAATTAAAAAGCCTTTGTACAAACAAAACTAATGCAAACAAGATTAGAAGGGAAGCAACAAACTGGGAAAACATCTTCACAGTTAAAGGTTCTGATAAAGGCCTCATTTCCAAAAAATATAGAGAACTGACTCAAATTTATAAGAAATCAAGCCATTCTCCAATTGATAAATGGTCAAAGGATATGAACAGACAATTTTCAGAGGATGAAATTGAAACTATTACCACTCATATGAAAGAGTGTTCCAAATCATTATTGATCAGAGAAATGCAAATTAAGACAACTCTGAGATACCACTACATACCTGTCAGATTGGCTAAGATGACAGGAAAAAATAAGGATGAATGTTGGAGGGGATGTGGGAAAACTGGGACACTAATGCATTGTTGGTGGAGTTGTGAACGAATCCAACCATTCTGGAGAGCAATCTGGAATTTTGCCCAAAAAATTATCAAGTTGTGCATACCCTTTGATCCAGCAGTGTTTCTATTGGGCTTATATCCCAAAGAAATACTAAAGAAGGGAAAGGGACCTGTATGTGCCAATATGTTTGTAGCAGCCCTATTTGTAGTGGCTAGAAACTGGAAAATGAATGGATGCCCATCAATTGGAGAATGGCTGGGTAAATTGTGGTATATGAATGTTATGGAATATTATTGTTCTGTAAGAAATGACCAGCAGGATGAATACAGAGAGGACTGGCGAGACTTACATGAACTGATGCTAAGTGAAATGAGCAGAACCAGGAGATCAGTATACACTTCGACAACGATATTGTATGAGGACATATTTTGATGGAAGTGGATTTCTTTGACAAAGAGATCTAACTGAGTTTCAATTGATAAATGACGGACAAAAGCAGCTACACCCAAAGAAAGAACACTGGGAAACGAATGTGAATTATCTGCATTTTTGTTTTTCTTCCCGGGTCATTTATACCTTCTGAATCCAATTCTCCCTATGCAACAAGAGAACTGTTCGGTTCTGCAAACATATATTGTATCTAGGATATACTGCAACATATCCAACATATAAAGGACTGCTTGCCATCTAGGGGAGGGGGTGGAGGAAGGGAGGGGAAAAAAATTGGAACAGAAACAAGTGCAAAGGATAATGTTGTAAAAAAAAAAAAAATTACCCTGGCATGGATTCTGTCAATATAAAGTAATTATTAAATAAAAATTAAAAAAAAAAAAAAGAAAGATGAGCCAGCTATAACTTAAACATGTATAGTGTCTAATTATTGATGTATTTCCCCCTATTTCAGGAATTAGGTAAAATGCTGTTTTTCCCCTTTCCATGTGCAAGAACTTAAATTTTAATGTAAATCTCTCCTTTAAAATTGTGTTTGCTTTTTTTAATGTAGCATTAGCCTTGATCCTTAATGTAAAGGGTCAAACCTAATGACTTTTGAGAGAAAAGAGAAGAATAATGTTTGATTTGAACAACCAAGATTCAACTCTATATAAAAGTGTCAAATATTCTTCTGACTGCAGGTTGAGATAAATTTAGAAAGAATTATGTGATTTTAAATAAATTTTCACAAAAGTAGAACTAACAAAAAAAAAAAGAAAGAAAGAAAGAAAGAAACTAAGGCAAACACAGTTAAATGCCTTGTCCAGGGTCACAGAACCAGTAAGTGTCTGAGGCCAGATGTGAACCCATAAAGATAAATTGTCCTGACTCCAATCCTGGAACTCTAACCACGGTGCCACCTAGATTTATCTCTCTCTCTTTTTTTAAATAACTTTTTATTGATAGAACTCATACCAGGGTAATTTTTTACAACATTATCCCTTGCATTCACTTCTGTTCCGATTTTTCCCCTCCCTCCCTCCACCCCTTCCCCCAGATGGCAAGCAATCCTTTACATGTTGAATGGATTACAGTATATCCTGGATACAATATATCTGTGCAGAACTGAACAGTTTTCTTGTTGCACAGGGAGAATTGAATTCAGAAGGTATAAATAATCCGGGAAGAAAAACAAAAATGCAAGCAGTTTATATTCATCTCCCAGTGTTCTTTCTTTGGGTGTAGCTGCTTCTGCCCATCTTTGATCAATTGAAACTGAATTGGCTCTCTTTATCGAAGAGATCCACTTCCATCAGAATAAATCTTCAAACCACCTAGATTTATCTCAATAGAAATAATATGTTAATAAATAGATTCACGATCCTGCTGATGTTGGTAGCTCCTTCATGACCCAAATCCTAAGTTATGAATTTGTAGTCAATATGCCCTCTACTCATTTTTCAGTAGATGATTTACCCTACAATACTGGATTTCTTAATAAGTCAGGCAGCACAGTAAAATAGATTGCCAAGCCTGCAGTCAAGAAGACTTATTTTTGTGGGTTGAAATCTGGCTTTAGATACTTACTACCTGTGTGACCCTGGGCAAGTCGCTTACCCCTGTTTGTCTCAATTCCTCAACTATCATATAATTTGGAGAAAAGAGTGGAAAACCACTCTAATATCTTTGCCAAGAAAACTCCAAATGGCATCTCAGACAGATGTACCCAACTGAAAATGACTGAACAACAACTGTATTTTTTTTTCTAAGTCTCAATATTTTATCATTACTCCCCCGGCTCATCTTAATTTACTTATATAACTATCTCATTACCTTTTTTGATCATTCATTTCCTGGATATAACTTCTTACACATACATGATCATTAACAATATACTACAACTTATAAAGACACAAACAGGATTTGACTAGCAATGTTCATTATAATGATCCCCAACATTTGCTCATCCAAATCCCACCTGAAGACCTCCAAAGAAGTTGAAAGTAGTTTTTATGAAATTAAAAAAAATGTAAGAATTTATAATCAGAATATAGATGATAGAGGGTAGAATAGAGATGTCTCTATTCTGCTTAATTTAATTTAATTTGATGGCTATTTAATTTGATATGATAACTATGTAACCTTGGGTAAATTGTCTAACTTCCAGATGGCACCCTCCAGCATTGGTAAATGGACTTTTTTTACCAGGAGGTCCTCACAGTGCTGAAATCACAACTCCTGATTTAAAAATCTTCAGAAATCAATGAAATGCAATATAATCAGATATTTCCCCTCCTCACTCCCTAAATTTAGTTATAATCATTGCCAAAAGAAATGGAAATAATATATGATATCTAAAAAACTATTTTGGCAGCCTAATTTCTGTCATTCTTTTGATTAGAGGATGCTGAGCCATTTAAAATCTTCTTTTATTCCAGTATTATGTGATACATGACAGAAAATATTTCTTTGGGTCATAGAACTCTGTACAGGAGTTATTGCCCCCACTGAGAGTTTAGCCTCATTGCTGCTGTTTTTTATCCCCTGATATTTGAAGAACTTTTTTATAAGCACCATTCTGAGTTATCTAAATGGAATGAAGCCTTTCAAAACTCAAATACTTCATTTCTCAATAATCTACATATCTACCATCATAAGATACTAAATTTTCCTTCCCTTTATTGAAAAGTTCACATGCAAGCTAAGAAAACAAAGATTAGTTTTGTAGTTTTCCATTGCTGAAGCAAAAGGTAAGTTATATCAATGTACAAAGAAACCAGGTATTTACAGCAACAAAATAAGAGGAGCAAAATTATAATCTACTACTGGATTTCTGAAAAAGTTTGTAAATTTGGAAGACTTTCATATACCTAGTCCAAGAAAGTTAATGAAGAAACACATTTATGTAATGATGACTTTTATTTTTAGAGGCCTAATATATAGCCAAAATGGTAATAAGTTGTTTTTTTTTTAATGTATTTGAAATGCCATGCTTGAAAATACTTGGATTTGTGTTTTTTGTCTGTAAAAATGGAAGCCATAATGTCATACTCTCCTTCTAGGTCCCTGATGAATATCATTTGGCCTTCATCTTTTTCTGATCCAAATAAGGACATAGTTGAGATCATGCTACTATTTCCTAGAAAAAAAATTTCCCCCATCTAAAGACAGTTACTGAGCTGCCTTTGAGAGAAAAAAAATTATTCAATACTTTAAAAAAATATGAAACAGAATTATTAAACAATCTCTATTTATTCATTAATTTCATATGTATTTTCTAAAACTTTACTATAAGGCACTATGACATTCACAAATTAAGTAAGTGATAAGAAATATAGAATCACAGAATCTCAAAATGTAAAGGTACTTCAGTAGTTATCTAAATCAAGTGAAGTATTAATATGTATCACTTATATAACATCTTTGAAAAGAACCATACAAACTCCATGTGATGATCTGCATTTATGAAAAATCCATTGACTATCAAACCAATTTATTACATTTTTGACAATCCTAAATTATCAGGAAATTTTTCTTTATTTGAAAAGTGCCCTTTTGCTGCTTTTTTCCATTCTTCCTAGGGTGTTTTCCAAGGGACAAAGACATCACGTAGAATCTTGCTTCTATATGACAACCTTTAGGGTATTCGAAGACAACCATCATCCTTTTCCCAAAGTTGGCCTATTCCCAAGGCAAAGCTTCCTGGTTCATATATATATGTATGTATATATATATATTATATAGATTTTTCTCCAGTCACCTCACCAAACTAATCACTTTCTCCTGAATATTCTAGAATTTGTTAATGACTTAAGAAAGGAGGTCTTTCGTAAGCTTCCATTGGGCCAGGATCAAGAGTATTCCCCTTTCTGGATTATGTGCTACCTAAAATTTCACTGATATTATAGCTTCCATTTTGAAGAGTACATTTTAAGGTTTAACAGTCACGTCAAGTACAATTAAAAAGATGTCCCCAACATCTGAAAAACTATATTCTTCCCATATGTGCATACATTAGACTGCTAATAAACAATGACAAACAAAAAATGGGGGAAAATTCTGATAGTAGAAAATTAAATAATAGAGCCATATTCCCACAAAAATGGGTGGAGCATTTTGAGATTAGGCAAGGAAAGCTTTCAGAAAGGGTTCTGTTGATATCTCTCTCTTGAGAATGATTAGATGAAAGCTAAGAAAGTTGGAAGAATGAAAGTCAGAAAGATGAGAGAGAGAGAGAGAGAATTTAAATAAGACTAGAATGATGTCTAAATTGGGAAAATTATATCCATATACTCTTGGGTGAGAGAAATCTGGCTGTTAGGAAAAATATATTTTAACTTGAATCAATCCAATATATTGTTAATATTCAAGAGAATATCAACAATTTGGAAATTCCTTCCACTGATGAAGGTAGTGCTGTCTATCCCATGCAACTGAAAGTTTTTCCATATGTTCACTTTTTAGAGTTCATACCATTATGATGGGCCCTCACTTTCTCCTGACATGCTGAGGATACCATCTGGAAATCCTAGCTATAGACGTGTCATCTTTTTCTTCACCACAAGATGAACACATCTTTTCTTCTATCATTCTGTTCTTTGATGACATTTCTTATTCCTGTTCTTATTTGGAGCGCCTCATTGATTACATGTGGCATCCTGTTTACATATACCACATTGTTGCCCTCTGTGTGACATTCATTTTTAACTTCTCAGTGACTGCTGTATTCCACATCTCAATATTATGCTGCAATATTGGTAAAATATTAAAAAACAAATTTTAGCTTTCATGAGAAACGTGGGGTTTTTGTACTAATCAAATAATTATTTGACAGAAGTTGAGAACAAATGCAGTTCCTAAAGAGCTTTAATAGGTAAAATGTGAAATTTTAATGGTAGGAGATACCTTAAATGTTTTCTTGCTCAACCACCTCATTTTATAGAGGAGAAAAACCAAAATTCAGGAAGAATAAATGACTTGCCCAGATCTCATAGTTAAGTAAAGCAGTAAATATTATCTTTTAAGGTCCCTAGGGCAAAGGCTAATATCAAAACTCTAAGACTGTGGGGACATCCAAACAAGATTATTTCAAATGGATATTCTCACTACCATTTACCCATATCCAAATTGATCTGTTAGAGGTCAGTGAGCACTGTCTTCTGGCAAAAGCAGGCTCTCATCACCAAAACTTTGGCATTATGAAATAGGTCATGGTTTTTCACATTAGAAAAGAACAGCTTCTCTTGAAAAATAAAACAAAACATTATAGTATTCCCAAATGACTGCTCTTTCACTCAACTAGTCCTCAATGTGGACAGCGGTCCATGTGAACTACTGTGAACAACAGTAGTTGCAACTACTCTGCAATTTGATTCAATTCAGTCTATCAATAATTTTTTTTTATTTCTCTACAAAAAGCACTAAATGTAATAGGTGCTAGGAGCAAAAAAATAAAAATAAAAACTGGATTGTTCCTGCTATCCATGAGTTTATATTCTATTAGTGTGCAACATCATGTATACAAATAAATAAATTAAAAGTACATGCAAAATAACAATGCACTTTCAGGACCTAAAAGAGCTAGTAACACATGGGAGGCCTAAAGGCCTTTATTTATTTTCAACCTATGAAAATTTATTTCTTTATTTTCTCCCATCCTCAAATACATGTATTTACTTCTCCTCCAAACTATAAGTATGCTAACTATGAAAGATTGGCACATGCTTGATGATGACATAAATTTTTCAGAAATGTTTATTGGGAACATCATTTTTTAAAAAAGACCTTCCTTCAGAGAAGTGCCCCCAAAAAGCACACAGTGCTTCTTTTTTAAATTCAATACCATATGCTCTGGGTTTGACCACCTTACATTTTTAGATATATCTGATTACTGACATAAAATTCCATGCTTCCTCTAGGAAACATTAAGCTTTTTTTCCCCAAATCTGATATATTCACAGAATTTTAGTGGTCATGTATGATTCTGGAATGATGTTGAAAACTATTCTTCCTTTTATGCCATTAATAAAACCTAATGTTTCCCTCCTTTGTTAATGAAAATTGAAGTCCCAGACTGTGAAACAGAGGACCCTGGTTCTATTTCTTGATCTACCACTTCCTGTGTAATCACAATCAGTAAGCTTGCATTTATCAAACTCCTTCTATGTACCAAACTCTGTGCTAAACTCTAGGGATACAGAGAAAGTCAAGAAACAAGGGGGAAGGCAACATGCAAATAATTATGTAAAAATAAGAGATAGGTAGGATAAATTGGGAAGGCACTAAGAGTAAAAAGGATTGAGAAAGTCAATTTGTTTAACCACTTTGATCTGTTTCTCCAAACAAAAAATGTATATATTTATCCCTGCCCTATCCATTCCAAAGAATTGTTTTGGGGAATGTGTTTTGTAAATTAAGTACTATGCAAAATAAATTATTTCAGCTCACATTTTGGTATACTAATATAAGAAAAATCAAACCAATGTGCATGTGAGTAATAATTAATAACCAAACATTTTAGTTGTGAGAGGCACCTTTCATAGACTCAGATTCAGGATCCCCAAAATCAGTTTCCCCTCGGTTATGTGCCATACCACAGGGTTCTGTGACCCTGGGCAAGATATTTCTCCTCTGAAAGAGCAATGTGATATAAGAGAACAAACATGGGATTTGGAATTATAGGACTTGCATTTGAATTCCAGCTCTCCTTATTTGCTACTTGTATAATCTTGGGCACATCTCTTCAACTCACTTCACCTCAATAGCATCTCTAAAATGTGAGGCTAGATTCAATGACTTCTAGTATTATCTCTTCCCAGTTCCAAATCTGTGATATAAACCAATTCATGTTCATTTTTACTTAAGCCAAGCACATTCATCTGAGCTTCATTAGAAGTTGGAAATAACCCTGGGAATGGTATTCACCAAAGATTGATTTGGGAAAAGGAAAGGGAGTATGGGGAATAGACTCATTTAACCTAATCTATATACTATTGCTTAACCCTATTTTTCATATTTTTGTGAATTTGTCCACATATTATTGAGAATGCCTCATATGGACAGAATCACATTAGTAATAAAAAAGATCTGAAAGTATCCTAGAGTATCAGAAGACTAGAAGGAGCTCTAAATATATAATCAATTAATCTTTGTTCTTCAAAAATAAATTTCACTATATAAATTCTGCCATCAAGTAGAACAAATATTAAGGCCATTGTCGTTTAAAAAAAAAAAAAGTCCCAGCATGTAAACAGAATTGGTCTAGGGCCCAAGAAGGCTAGACTATTAGGATTTCAACAACTGGAATCCAAACAAAATGCCAGACATAAAAATAGAAATCTTTCCTTTGATTTGCTCAATCATGGCCAACTATTTCTTTGAAGCAGGTCAAGTACAACTGAAATTTGGGATGTTATGTTTTCAGTGAAGTTATGTATTTTTCTTCCATCTTTATCTTATTTACAATTTTTACTTATCATAAGAGAGAAATGAAAAGACTTGCACATGCTTAATGATGACTGAGTCTGTGAGATAATTTTTTTTTCAGAAATCATTCTTGGAAACTTATCACTTTAAAAAAAAATCTCCCTTCAGAATATGTGTGTGAAAAAAGTTTGTTCCAGTTGCTTTTTTGGCAATGCAATACCATTGCTCTTAAGTGAAATATATATTTATCTACTAAGTGGTGATATTTACTAACTCAAGTAATTGAATTTATTATCAAAGCCTTTAAGGATTTGAACTACTCTGATAGCCTATGTTGTTCTAAATCAGTAGTTTTCAAACTTTTGCTCTCAGTATTTTTATGTTGTTAAAAAACCATTGAGGATCCATTCAAAAAGTTTTTGTTCACATGGGCTATATTTATAGCTATTTACTATATTAGAAATAAAAAATAATTTTGAATTTGTAGACCCCAACAATTCTTTGGACTACACTTTAAGGACTACTGTATCTAAATGATAGAAAGCTGGCTTTGGAGACAAGGAAACCTTGGTTCAACTCTTACCTCTAATATGAACTGACTATTTTCTTAAGCAAGTCATTTAACCCTGTGTGGAATAGGCAGGTCTCTGAGACTATAAGTTGCAGAAAAGTGTCAATACACATTGATGCAGAGAGTGCCCTTACCTGGAACTTCCAGTACCATGTTCCAGTTTAGTGCCTATTCTTGAGATGCTTCAAAATCGTTTCTATGTCCATTTCTTTTTAATAGACATTGTGCTTTAAAATCTCATACTAAAATCATCTACCTGAAAAAATCATTTACTTCCAGAAATCATTTAGATTGGCCCTCTTCAAATATGATTCTATTGAACCTATTCAAGTTAGAAAGTCAACTCACAAGGGAGATTGTGGGAAGATGGAGGAGTAGGTTGGTAAATTTCAAGTTCTCCAGATCTACCCCACATATAGAACAAATTTCCTCCTCACGGTGAACATAGAGAGGTGAAAAATTCTGAAGCTCTGGGGTAGAACAAGGTCCTCCTGATAGAACCCAAGAATATCTGAAGAAAGACCCTAAGTGGGGGATTAACCTGTGTGAATTGCAGACACATCCAGGCTAGCTCTGCAGAAATAGCAAGTAGAGTCTTTTGGGCTAGCTAGGTATGGCTGAAGCCTCAGCAGGAGTCACAGAGACTTTCACCTTCTGGACCATTTGTCAAGTCAAGGTTCGAGTCAGGGAAAAATCAGTAAACTTAGACTATTGGTGTAGAAAGACAGAACTCTGAAGAGGTATACTTGAATTAAGGACAGCATTGTGCTTGTGGTTGAGCACATACTCAGTGAGATAATGGTTCTTTATGGCTATGTAATGGTTGTGAGTGCTCAGTGTGTTGTAGTGATATAATCGTACTGAGGTATTTAAGGGAGTCTCAGCACAAAAGACTCAGCCACAGTTCTCAGCCACTTCAGGCTCCAAACTCCAGATTTCATACTATATCTTTGACCAGCCTCATGGTAGCTCTACTGCCTCCTTCATGTCTCCCCCTAAAGACCAAGGACTTGGGTTGATCCCAAGGTTCTCCAAAAAACTAGCCTAGACATTACAAATTGGAAACACCAGACCCAGTTGTGCTGCTGAGATGCCAGCAAGAAGGAACCAGCATCTGGTGAGTGCAGAAGCAGTGGGTGCTGCTAGCTGTGGGTATTTGCAGGAGATTGGAACTCTTGCTTTGGGGTCCTCGTCAGAGTATAGAGCTGAAGGGAAGCTTCAGGCACCATACTTCCAGCCCACAATTAAAGAAGAAAGAATCCCACAATTAAAACATATTATGGGAACAGGGAAGACCAGGATTTATCTTCAGAGAAGGACACTTTATTAAAAAAAAAAAAAAAAGAATTTGAAAATCAAATGAGAGACATTGAAGAAAAACTAAATAAAAAATAAAAACCATTCAAGAAAAACAAAAAGCTTATGAAAAAAGTTAATTAACTAGAAAAAGAGATAACAGATTATCAAATTTTAAAATAATGCTTTGAAAATTATAATTGGGTAAGGGGAAGCCAATGATGTTTATGAGAGACCAAAAAATAGCAAAACAGATTATAAAGAATGATAAAATAGAACAAAATGTGAATTATCTTATAAGAAAATGACAGATCTGGAGAACAGATCAGGAAGAAAAAATATAAGAATAAGTAGAATGCCAGAAAGTTCTGATAAAAAGAGAACTTTGATATAATAATGCAGGAAATAATTCAAGAAAATTGTCCTGGAGTGACAGAACAAGAGAAGAAAGTAGAAATAGAAAAAAACCACTCATCACCACCTCAAAGAGATCCTTTGTGGAAAACAGATAGGAATATTATTTCCAAAAGAAAACATTTTGCAAGAAACAAGAAAAAAAAATGATTCAATTATGCTGGAGCTACAATTAGAACTGTACAAAACTTATCAATAGCTACAATAAAAGATCACAGGTGCTGGAATCATAACTACTGACAATCAAAAGAAGTAGACCTATGGCCAAAAATATCATATCCAGCAAAATTATCTATAATTTTAAATGAGAAAAATGGACATTCAAAGACCTTGCAGATTTTCAGGATTTTTTATCAACTAAACTCAAACTTATAGAAAATTTAACACGTAAGTGTCAATATGAAAGATCAATTTTAAGGAACTTAAAATGGACAAATTGTTTTAAACATAGACAAATTGTTTATTATTTACAATGGAAAATGTATACTATAGGTTTAATATTCCCATAAACAATAGGGTAAGCTCAAAAGAAAGATTGGCAGAGTCAAGATAAATTAGTAATTGGGTTATACAAATGAGGTACAGAGGAAGAATAGACACAGAGACATTAGAGAGGGGAGGAAGGCTCATAGTTCTGAAAACCTACTCACATTGGGAATGGGTTGAATAGGCAACACTACATATATCCCATGAAGCATATATCACCCTCCAAAATTTATAAAGAACATAGAAGGCAGGACTGGATGGAGGAGAGAAGAAGACAAGGGAGGGATCCTTGTATGGATGGAGATTAAATAATAGCAAGGCAAGCTATGGAGAAGAATTTAATTCAAGATGCGGCAAGAATAGGAAAGACATGGGTGGATGGGTTATGTGTCAGTGTGAGTGTGTGTATATATGTATATATTTACATATGTACACATGAATATATCGTTTCTTAACGGTAAATTGCTGCCGATTAAGATGGTGGAGAGGAGGCTCACAGCTGCATAAGCTCCACGCTTTCTCTCACTATTCACTTCATTACAAGCCTCTGAATCAATGCTTGACTGAAAAAAACCCACATATAGTTACCAAGAGAAGCCATCCTTGAGATTCGCCAAGAAAGTCTGTCTTTACTGGAGGGCTGGGACGGTTTTAGATCAGGCGCAGGCAGCGGGCAGCGGCGGTGAGAGCACGGGAGCAAACTGGAGAGGGGGTGGGGAGTGATCGCAGCCGTCTCTGCGGGGAGAGCTTCGCTACAGGTTTGGATACTTTGCTCCGGCAGCAAGTCAGCAGCCCAGCAGAGAAGCTAAAAACACCGGGGCTGAAGAATACAACCCCAAACAGCTGGAGTCTCTCGGGACCTGGCCGCCCCCCCCTTCCCCCCCCCCCCACAGTGACTCAGCACGCTCTGGGATCTCAGAGCCCACGCGCACACAGTCCTGCTAGTGCCTCACTGCTGCCCCCCCTCCCCCCCCGCAGTCTGTAGAGGAAGCTCGATAACATACCCAGCCCCTCCCCCAAAGAAAGACTCCAGTTTTTTCTGTTTTTCTTTGGTAGTTTGTCTTTGATTATTAGACAGAATGAGCAAGAAGCTGAAGAGGACTTTAACCCTTGACAGCTTCTATACAGATAGAGAGCAGAGTCTAAATCCTGAGGAGACTAAAAACAGATAGTCTCCAGGTGAATCCCCAAAGGAGGAGATCATCTGTTCCTCAGCACAGATGAACCTCATAGAAGTAATTTAAAAAGCTCTCACAAGGGAGCTAGAAGAAAAATGGGAAAAGCAGAGTGAGGCTTGGCAAAAGAGCCTGGAGAAAGTTAAAGAGAGAGTGGATAAAGAAGTAAAATTCTTGAAAAATAGGATTAGTGAACTGGAAACAGAAAACAGCTCTCTAAAAAACAAAATTGGCAAAATGGAAAAAAATTCCACAGAACAAAAGAACTCAATTGGACAATTAGAAAAAGATTTTTAAAAAGTGAGTGAAGAAAATACTTCACTGAAAATCAGAATTGAACAAGTGGAATTGAATGACTCGAGGAGACAAGAAGAATCAGTCAAGCAAATCCAAAAAAATCAAAAAATGGAGAAAAATGTGAAATACCTCCTGGGGAAGACAAGAGACCTGGAAAACAGATCCAGGAGAGACAATCTGAGAATCATTGGACTTCCAGAAAAACATGATGAAAAAAAGAGCCTGGACACTATTTTCCAGGAAATTATCAAAGAGAACTGCCCAAAAGACATAGGAACAGAGGAAAAAATAAACATTGAAAGGATTCATCGATCACCCACTGAAAGGGATCCTAAAATCAAAACACCAAGGAATATAGTAGCCAAATGCCAGAACCCTCAGATGAAGGAAAAAATATTGCAAGCGGCTAGAAAAACCCAATTCAAGTATCAAGGAGCCACAATAAGGATCACCCAGGATCTGGCAGCATCCTCATTAAAAGATCGAAGGGCCTGGAATATGATATTCCGAAAGGCTAAGGAACTTGGTATGCAACCAAAAATAACTTACCCAGTGAGAATGAGCATCTTTTTCCAGGGAACAAGATGGACATTCAACGAAGTAAGTGAATTTCATCTATTTCTGATGAAAAAACCAGAACTTAACAAAAAAGTTAGATCTACAAATATAGAACTCAAGAGAAATCTAAAAAGGTAAAGATTAATCTTGGGAACTATATTTTGACTATATAGATGTATAAAGAATACATGTATACCTTGTTCTAGAAATTGATGTGGAAAGGACATTGTATCAGAAAAAGGGTAAAGTGGGGGTAGTACATCTCATGAAGAGGCATAGGAAACCTATTATATCTGAGAGAAAGAAGGGAGGGGGATGAATAAAGTGGGTATCTTACTGCCTTCAGAATTGGCTTTAAGTGAAAAATCTTAAGACATATTCAATCTATGGTGAAACTTCTCCCACCTCATTGAAAAGTGAGAAGGGAAAAGTGAAAAGGGAAGGAATAAGCTAAGCGGAAGGGAATACGGGAACTGGGAGGGAAAGGGGTAAGATAGGGGGAGGAACTCTAAGGCGGGGGGAGGGATACTAAAAAGGGAAGGCTGTGAGAAGCAAGGGGTGCTCACAAGCTTAATACTGGGAAGGGGGGAAAAGGGGAAAGAAGGGAGAAAAGCATAAACCGGGGTTAACAAGATGGCAAGTAATACAGAATTGGTCATTCTAACCATAAACGTGAACGGGGTAAACTCCCCCATAAAGAGGAAGCGGTTAGCAGAATGGATTAAAAGCCAGAATCCTACAATATGTTGTTTACAGGAAACACACCAGAAGCGGGGAGATACATGCAGGTTAAAGGTAAAAGGTTGGAGCAAAATCTACTATGCTTCAGGTGAAGTCAAAAAAGCAGGGGTAGCCATCCTGATCTCAGATCAAGCTAAAGCAAAAATTGATCTAATTAAAAGCGATAAGGAAGGGCACTATATCTTGCTAAAGGGTAGCATGGATAATGAAGCACTATCTATATTAAACATATATGCACCAAGTGGTGTAGCATCTAAATTCTTAAAAGAGAAATTAAGAGAGCTGCAAGAAGAAATAGACAGTAAAACTATAATAGTGGGAGATCTTAACCTTGCACTCTCAGAATTAGATAAATCAAACCAGAAAATAAATAAGAAAGAAGTCAAAGAGGTAAATAGAATACTAGAAAAGTTAGATATGACAGATCTCTGGAGAAAATGTAATGGAGACAGAAAGGAATACACTTTCTTTTCAGCAGTTCATGGAACCTATACAAAAATTGACCATATATTAGGACATAAAAACCTCAAACTCAAATGCAGTAAGGCAGAAATAGTAAATGCATCCTTTTCAGACCACGATACAATGAAAATTACATTCAACAAAAAACCAGGGGGAAGTAGACCAAAAAATAATTGGAAACTAAATAATCTCATACTAAAGAATGATTGGGTGAAACAGCAAATCATAGACATAATTAATAACTTCACCCAAGAAAACGATAATAATGAGACATCATACCAAAATGTATGGGATGCAGCCAAAGCGGTAATAAGGGCAAATTTCATATCTCTAGAGGCCTATTTGTATAAAATAGAGAAAGAGAAGATCAATGAATTGGGTTTGCAACTAAAAATGCTAGAAAAGGAACAAATTTAAAACCCCCAGTCAAACACTAAACTTGAAATTCTAAAAATAAAAGGTGAGATCAATAAAATTGAAAGTAAAAAAACTATTGAATTGATTCATAAAACTAAGAGTTGGTTCTATGAAAAAACCAACAAAATAGACAAACCCTTAGTAAATCTGATTAAAAAAAGGAAAGAGGAAAATCAAATTGTTAGTCTTAAAAATGAAAAGGGAGAACTCACCACTAACAAAGAGGAAATTAGAGCAATAATTAGGAGTTACTTTGCCCAACTTTATGCCAATAAATTTGACAACTTAAATGAAATAGAAAAATACCTCCAAAAATATAGCTTGCCCAAACTAACAGAGGAAGAAGTAAATATCCTAAACAGTCCCATCTCAGAAAAAGAAATAGAACAAACTATCAATCAACTCCCTAAGAAAAAATCCCCAGGACCAGATGGATTTACATGCGAATTCTACCAAACATTTAAAGAACAATTAACTCCAATGCTAAATAAACTATTTGAAAAAATAGGGATTGAAGGAGTCCTACCAAACTCCTTTTATGACACAGACATGGTACTGATACCTAAACCAGGTAGGCTGAAAACAGAAAGAAAATTATAGACCAATCTCCCTAATGAATATTGATCCTAAAATCTTAAATAAAATATTAGCAAAAAGATTACAGAAAATCGTCACCAGGATAATACACTATGACCAAGTAGGATTTATACCAGGAATGCAGGGCTGGTTCAATATTAGGAAAACTATTAGCATAATTGACTATATCAATAACCAAACAAACAAAAACCATATGATCATCTCAATAGATGCAGAAAAAGCATTTGATAAAATCCAACATCCATTCCTAATAAAAACACTTGAGAGCATAGGAATAAATGGACTTTTCCTTAAAATAGTCAGGAGCATATATTTAAAACCATCAGTAAGCATCATGTGCAATGAGGAAAAACTGGAACCTTTCCCAGTAAGATCTGGAGTGAAGCAAGGTTGCCCACTATCACCATTATTATTTAATATCGTATTAGAAACACTAGCCTCGGCAATAAGAGTCGAGAAAGATATTAAAGGAATTAGAGTAGGCAAGGAGGAAACCAAACTATCACTCTTTGCAGATGATATGATGGTATACCTAGAGAACCCCAGAGATTCTACTAAAAAGCTATTGGAAATAATTCATAATTTTAGCAAAGTAGCTGGCTACAAAATAAATCCCCATAAATCCTCAGCATTTTTATACACCACCAACAAAACCCAACAGCAAGAGATACAAAGAGAAATTCCATTCAGATAATTGTTGATACCATAAAATATTTGGGAATCTATCTACCAAAGGAAAGTCAGGAATTATATGAGCAAAATTATAAAAAAGTCTCCACACAAATAAAGTCAGACTTAAATAATTGGAAAAATATTAAGTGCTCTTGGATCGGCCGAGCCAACATAATAAAGATGACAATACTCCCTAAACTAATCTATTTATTTAGTGCTATACCAATCAGACTTCCAAGAAAATATTTTATTGATCTAGAAAAAATAACAACAAAATTCATATGGAACAATAAAAAGTCGAGAATCTCAAGGGAATTAATGAAAAAAAATCAAATGAAGGTGGCCTAGCTGTACCTGATCTAAAATTATATTATAAAGCAGCAGTCACCAAAACCATTTGGTATTGGCTAAGAAATAGATTAGTGGATCAGTGGAAAAGGTTAGGTTCACAAGACAGAATAGTCAACTATAGCAATCTAGTGTTTGACAAACCCAAAGCCCCTAACTTCTGGGAAAAGAATTCATTATTTGATAAAAACTGCTGGGATAATTGGAAATTAGTATGGCAGAAATTAGGCATGGACCCACACTTAACACCATATACCAAGATAAGATCAAAATGGGTCTATGACCTAGGCATAAAGAACGAGATTATAAATAAATTAGAGGAACATAGAATAGTTTATCTCTCAGACTTGTGGAGGAGAAAGAAATTTGTGACCAAAGATGAACTAGAGACCATTATTGATCACAAAATAGAAAATTTTGATTACATCAAATTAAAAAGCCTTTGTACAAATAAAACTAATGCAAACAAGATTAGAAGGGAAGCAACAAACTGGGAAAACATTTTCACAGTTAAAGGTTCTGATAAAGGCCTCATTTCCAAAAAATATAGAGAACTGACTCAAATTTATAAGAAATCAAGCCATTCTCCAATTGATAAATGGTCAAAGGATATGAACAGACAATTTTCAGAGGATGAAATTGAAACTATTACCACTCATATGAAAGAGTGTTCCAAATCATTATTGATCAGAGAAATGCAAATTAAGACAACTCTGAGATACCACTACACACCTGTCAGATTGGCGAAGATGACAGGAAAAAATAATGATGAATGTTGGAGGGGATGCGTGAAAACTGGGACACTAATTCATTGTTGGTGGAGTTGTGAACGAATCCAACCATTCTGGAGAGCAATCTGGAATTATGCCCCAAAAATTATCAAATTGTGCATACCCTTTGACCCAGCAGTGTTTCTATTGGGCTTATATCCCAAAGAAATACTAAAGAAGGGAAAGGGACCTGTATGTGCCAAAATGTTTGTAGCAGCCCTATTTGTAGTGGCTAGAAACTGGAAAATGAATGGATGCCCATCAATTGGAGAATGGCTGGGTAAATTGTGGTATATGAATGTTATGGAATATTATTGTTCTGTAAGAAATGACCAGCAGGATGAATACAGAGAGGACTGGCGAGACTTACATGAACTGATGCTAAGTGAAATGAGCAGAACCAGGAGATCAGTATACACTTCGACAACGATATTGTATGAGGACGTATTTTGATGGAAGTGGATTTCTTTGACAAAGAGACCTGAGTTTCAATTGATCAATGATGGACAAAAGCAGCTACACCCAAAGAAAGAACACTGGGAAATGAATGTGAACTATCTGCATTTTTGTTTTTCTTCCCGGGTTATTCATACCTTCTGAATCCAATTCTCCCTAACTGTTCGGTTCTGCAAACATACATTGTATCTAGGATATACTGCAACATATCCAACATATAAAGGACTGCTTGCCATCTAGGGGAGGGGGTGGAGGGAGGGAGGGAAAAAAAATCGGAACAGAAACGAGTGTCAATATAAAGTAATTATTAAATAAAAATTTAAAAAAACAAAAACAAAAAAAAACTGTAAATTGCTTGGGAGTAGGGGGGATGAAAGAAGGAAAAAAGAATAAAGTAAATATAGTGTGCAGCAAAGAACTAAAGAACAATTTACAAGTAAAGAAAAAACTGGACATTTTTCTACTAATATATATTTTTCTTTTTAAAAATTTACTTTAAATAAACATGGCTTTATGAATCATGTTGAAAGAGAAAAATCAGAGCAGAAGGGAAAAACCATGAAAGGATAAAAAAAAAAAAAATTACAGAAAAAAGAAGTGAACATAGCATGTGTTGATTTACATTCAGTCTCCATAGGTCTTTCTCTGAATGCAGATGGCATTTTCTATCCAAATCTACTGGGATTGCTAAGTGATCACTAAATCACTGAGAAGAACCAATTTTTTCATAATTGATCGTTGTACATTCTGCTGTTGTTGTGTACAATGTATTTCCGGTTCTGCTTGTTTCACTCAGCATCAGTTCATGTAAATCCTTCCAGGCTTTTCTAAAATCAGCTTGTTCATCATTTTTATAGAACAATAATATTGCATTATCTTCATATACCACAACTTGTTTAGCCATTCCCCAATTGATGGATATCAATTTGTTTTCCATTTTTTGCTACCACAAAAAAAAAAGCTGCTACATTTTTGCTCATGTGTGTCTTTTCCCCTCCTTAATGATTTCTTTGGGATATAGACCTAATAACGGCACTTCTGGCTCAAACAGTAAGCATAGATTTTAAGTCCTTTGAGCATAGTTCCAAATTGCTTTCCAAAATGGTAGGATCTTTCCACACCTTCACCAACAATGCATTAGTGTCCCAGTTTTCCCACATAACCTCCAACATTTATCATTATCTTTCTCTGTCATCTTAGCCAATCTGAGACTAGTAGTTCCTCAGAGCTGTTTTAATTTGCATTTTTTTTAATAAATAGTGATTTAGAGCATTTTTTCATATGACTACATATGGCTTTAATTTCATAATCTGAAAAGTGTCTATTCATATCATTCGACTATTTATCACTTGGGGAATGACTTTTGTTCTTATAAATTTGACACAGTTCTTCATATATTTATAAATGAGACCTTTATCAGAAACACTAGCTGTAAAGGTTTTTTTCCTAGCTTTGTACTTCCCTTTTAATCTTGTTTCTGTTGGTTTTATTTGTGCAAAACTTCTTAATTTATCAGAGTTGTCCATTTTGCCTTTTTACATAATGTTCTCTAATTCTTCTTTGATCATAAATTTCTTCCTTCTCCAAAGATCTGATAGGTAAACTAACCCTTACTCTCCTAATTTGTTTATGGTAACATCCTTTATGCCCAAATCATATACCCATTTGGACTTTATTTTGGTATGTGAGTGTGAGACATAGGTCTATACCAAGTTTCTGACATTATTTTCTAGTTTTCTCAGCAATTTTTATCAAATAGTGAGTCCTTATTCCAGAAGCTGGTGTTTGGAGGTGTATAGGCTTTGATTATTGCACCATGTGTATCTAATTTATTCCACTGATTCGATATTCTATTTCTTAGCCCATATTATATGATTTTGATAACTGCTGCTTTATAATATAGTTTTAGGTTTTGTATTGTTAAGCCATCATCTTTTTTTGTTTTTTTTTTTTCATTTTTTTCATTAATTCCTTGATATTATTGACTTTTTGTTCTTCCAGATGGATTTTGTTTTTATTTTTTCTAGTTCTATAAAATAACTTCTGGCAGTTTGATTGATATGGCACTGAACAAGTAGATCAATTTAGCCAGATTAGTATTAGCTCAACCTACCCATAAGTAAATGATATTTTTCCAATTGTTTAGATCTGACTTTATTTGTGTGAGAAATGTTTTAGTTTTTGGAGTTTATTTTGGTAAGTAGATCCCCAAATATTTTATTTTGTCTACAGTAAGTTTAAATGGAATTTCTCTTTCTGTCTCTTGCTGATGGTCTTTGTCAGTAATATATAAATTACTGTATATTTTATTTTATTTTATAAATAATTTATTTTATATCCTGCAACTTTGCTAAAGCTATGAATTATTTCAAGTAAGTTTTTAGATGTTTTCTAGTATTCTCTAAGTATATCATCATATCATCTGCAAAGAGACATAGTTTTATTTCCTTATTGCCTATTGAATTCCTTTTTCTTTTCTTATTGCTAAAGCCAACATTTCTAGTACAATGTTGAATAATAATGGTAATAATGGACATCCTTGTTTCACCCCCGATTTTATTGGGAATGCATCCAGGTTCTCTCCATTACAAATTACATACTTTCTTGATCTGGTAATTTGTTATTATATATTTTGAATTATCCCTGATGTTCTGCTGGGCACATCACAATGTTCTCTTTTGTTTTGATTTATTTTATTTTGCATTTCTTTTCTGTATTTCTTTTTTCTTACTGTTTTTTTTCAAATAAAATAAGTTTAAAAAAAAAAGTCAAATAACTTTAATCTTCAGGGAAAAGAGCTGAGAAAATGCACCTTTTTTTTCCCCTTACATTGCAAAAGTAAAGGATTTATGCATGTGTATTGCATATTATGCACACTATATTTGCATATAATCAAAAACAATCAATATTTGAGGCTAGTTTTTCTGAATTTTTTTTTTCCTTTTAAAGAATTCTTTCAAGGAGTGGCTCACTGGGTAGGAAAGAGTACCTGATGCACTCAGAAGTTAAGTGATTTGTCCAAGGTCATATAGCTATTGTGTTTCAAAAGCATTATTTGAGCATAAGTCTTCTGTGCAATGGGCTGGCCTTTGACTGAACTCTAACATATTAAACTGGAACCCCAGTAAAAAGTCAGACATAAGCATTAAAGTCTTTTCTTTGATAATTTGACCAAGAACAAATTTAACACATCCAAAACAAAAATAATCCTATCCCTAAACTTAAACATGATCCAAATTTCCTTCTTCCCAGTCAATATATGTTCCTCATGAGTCATGTATTATTCTTATATACTCAGCATATAACATAGTGCCTACAACATAGTAGACCCTCAGGAAATGCTTGTTAATTAATTGATTCTTTTCAATTCATCTCTGTCTACCTCTTCTTACTAATCACATGCCCACCAATTTCATCATCTCTCACCTGAAACTTAGATCCTAATTATTATGAATAATGAATCCTTAGGAGTGCCATACATTCACATTAGAAATATTCAAAATTGTGATTATATAAACTATGAAAATTAGCCTCAATGGAAATATGCCGTGTGAATTTAATTAATAGTACTACTTCAGGGATTCATTATTGGCACTTCTGGACTATCAGCAAGTATTCTAATAATTTCCCTGCTTCTATATTATGCTATCTCCAATCTATCCTGCAATCACCTATCAAAATTACTTTTCCAAGACCTAAGGCTGGCCATGTCACTCCTTTACTAAAAAAAAAAAAATTTTTTTTACTAATATGTCTTCCAATTACCTCCAGGGCAAAAGACTTCATTTAGCTAATATTTAACAGTATCTTTATAGTCCAACTACAAACCTACTTTTGAAGACAATCATTTTGCTTCTCTTTCATAATTCTGTGTTATAGTCAAATGGAAGTACTATTCACTGAAATTGCAATTCACCTTCTGCATCTTTATATTTGACAGGTCAAGACTGACCTGTATTGCTAGAATATCCTCCTCCATCATCTCTATTCACAAGATACTTTTATTCAATCAAGGATCAGTTCAGTTGCCTTTCTCTGTGAAACTCCTTCTCCCTGTCTTTACTTGGCCATCAATGTTCAGTTTTTTTTTTTTAATTTTTTATTTAATGATTACTTTATATTGACAACATTATCCCTTGCACTCGTTTCTTTTCCGATTTTTTTTCCTCTCCCTCCCTCCACCCTCTCCCGTAGATGGCAAGCAGTCCTTTATATGTTGGATATGTTGCAGTATATCCTAGATACAATATATGTTTGCAGAACCGAACAGTTCTCTTGTTGCATAGGGAGAATTGGATTCAGAAGGTATAAATAACCCGGGAAGAAAAACAAAAATGGAGATAGTTCACATTCCTTTCCCAGTGTTCTTTCTTTGGGTGTAGCTGCTTTTGTCCGTCATTTATCAATTGAAACTTAGTTAGGTCTCTTTGTCAAAGAAATCCACTTCCATCAAAATATGTCCTCATACAATATCATTGTCGAAGTGTATAATGATCTCCTGGTTCTGCTCATTTCACTTAGCATCAGTTCATGTAAGTCTCGCCAGTCCTCTCTGTATTCATCCTGCTGGTCATTTCTTACAGAACAATAATATTCCATAACATTCATATACCACAATTTACCCAGCCATTCTCCAATTGATGGGCATCCATTCATTTTCCAGTTTCTAGCCACTACAAATAGGGCTGCTACAAACATTTTGGCACATACAGGTCCCTTTCCCTTCTTTAGTATTTCTTTGGGATATAAGCCCAATAGAAACACTGCTGGATCAAAGGGTATGCACAATTTGATAATTTTTGGGGCAAAATTCCAGATTGCTCTCCAGAATGGTTGGATTCGTTCACAACTCCACCAACAATGCATTAGTGTCCCAGTTTTCCAGCATCCCCTCCAACATTCATTATTATTTTTTCCTGTCATCTTCGCCAATCTGACAGGTGTGTAGTGGTATCTCAGAGTTGTCTTAATTTGCATTTCTCTGATCAATAATGATTTGGAACACTCTTTCATATGAGTGGTAATAGTTTCAATTTCATCCTCTGAAAATTGTCTGTTCATATCCTTTGACCATTTATCAATTGGAGAATGGCTTGATTTCTTATAAATTTGAGTCAGTTCTCTATATATTTTAGAAATGAGGCCTTTATCAGAACCTTTAACTGTGAAGATGTTTTCCCAGTTTGTTGCTTCCCTTCTAATCTTGTTTGCATTAGTTTTGTTTGTACAAAGGCTTTTTAATTTGATGTAATCAAAATTTTCTATTTTGTGATCAGTAATGGTCTCTAGTTCATCTTTGGTCACAAATTTCTTTCTCCTCCACAAGTCTGAGAGATAAACTATTCTATGTTCCTCTAATTTATTTATAATCTCGTTCTTTATGCCTAGGTCATAGACCCATTTTGATCTTATCTTGGTATATGGTGTTAAGTGTGGGTCCATGCCTAATTTCTGCCATACTAATTTCCAATTATCCCAGCAGTTTTTATCAAATAATGAATTCTTTTCCCAGAAGTTAGGGGCTTTGGGTTTGTCAAACACTAGATTGCTATAGTTGACTATTCTGTCTTGTGAACCTAACCTTTTCCACTGATCCAGTAATCTATTTCTTAGCCAATACCAAATGGTTTTGGTGACTGCTGCTTTATAATATAATTTTAGATCAGGTACAGCTAGGCCACCTTCATTTGATTTTTTTTTCATTAATTCCCTTGAGATTCTCGACTTTTTATTGTTCCATATGAATTTTGTTGTTATTTTTTCTAGATCATTAAAATATTTTCTTGGAAGTCTGATTGGTATAGCACTAAATAAATAGATTAGTTTAGGGAGTATTGTCATCTTTATTATGTTGGCTCGGCCGATCCAAGAGCACTTAATATTTTTCCAATTATTTAAGTCTGACTTTATTAGTGTGGAGACTTTTTTATAATTTTGCTCATATAATTCCTGACTTTCCTTTGGTAGATAGATTCCCAAATATTTTATGGTATCAACAGTTATTCTGAATGGAATTTCTCTTTGTATTTCTTGCTGTTGAGTTTTGTTGGAGATGTATAAAAATGCTGAGGATTTATGGGGATTTATTTTGTAGCCAGCTACTTTGCTAAAATTATGAATTATTTTTAATACCTTTTTAGTAGAATCTCTGGGGTTCTCTAGGTATACCATCATATCATCTGCAAAGAGTGATAGTTTGGTTTCTTCATTGCCTACTCTAATTCCTTTAATATCTTTCTCGACTCTTATTGCCGAGGCTAGTGTTTCTAATACGATATTAAATAATAATGGTGATAGAGGGCAACCTTGCTTCACTCCAGA
Source organism: Antechinus flavipes (assembly GCF_016432865.1). Taxonomy (NCBI): domain Eukaryota; kingdom Metazoa; phylum Chordata; class Mammalia; order Dasyuromorphia; family Dasyuridae; genus Antechinus; species Antechinus flavipes. Next base: position 362,264,131 of record NC_067401.1, read on the forward strand.
TCTTACTGGGAAAGGTTCCAGTTTTTCTCCATTGCATATGATGCTTACTGATGGTTTTAAATATATGCTCCTATTTTAAGGAAAAGTCCATTTATTTCTATGCTCTCAAGTGTTTTTATTAGGAATGGATGTTGGATTTTATCAAATGCTTTTTCTGCATCTATTGAGATGATCATATGGTTTTTGTTTGTTTGGTTATTGATATAGTCAATTATGCTAATAGTTTTCCTAATATTGAACCAGCCCTGCATTCCTGGTATAAATCCTACTTGGTCATAGTGTATTATCCTGGGGATGATTTTCTGTAATCTTTTTGCTAATATTTTATTTAAGATTTTAGCAACACTATTCATTAGGGAGATTGGTCTATAATTTTCTTTCTCTGTTTTCAGCCTGCCTGGTTTAGGTATCAGTACCATGTCTGTGTCATAAAAGGAGTTTGGTAGGACTCCTTCAATCCCTATTTTTTCAAATAGTTTATTTAGCATTGGAGTTAATTGTTCTTTAAATGTTTGGTAGAATTCACATGTAAATCCATCTGATCCTGGGGATTTTTTCTTAGGGAGTTGATTGATAGTTTGTTCTATTTCTTTTTCTGAGATGGGACTGTTTAGGATATTTACTTCTTCCTCTGTTAGTTTGGGCAAGCTATATTTTTGGAGGTATTTTTCTATTTCATTTAAGTTGTCGAATTTATTGGCATAAAGTTGAGCAAAGTAACTCCTAATTATTGCTCTAATTTCCTCTTCATTAGTGGTGAGTTCTCCCTTTTCATTTTTAAGACTAACAATTTGATTTTCCTCTTTCCTTTTTTTAATCAGATTTACTAAGGGTTTGTCTATTTTGTTGGTTTTTTCATAGAACCAACTCTTAGTTTTATTAATCAATTCAATAGTTTTTTTACTTTCAATTTTATTGATCTCTCCTTTTATTTTTAGAATTTCAAGTTTAGTGTTTGACTGGGGGTTTTTAATTTGTTCCTTTTCTAGCATTTTTAGTTGCAAACCCAATTCATTGATCTTCTCTTTCTCTATTTTATACAAATAGGCCTCTAGAGATATGAAATTTGCCCTTATTACTGCTTTGGCTGCATCCCATACATTTTGGTATGATGTCTCATTTTCTTGGGTGAAGTTATTAATTATGTCTATGATTTGCTGTTTCACCCAATCATTCTTTAGTATGAGATTATTTAGTTTCCAATTATTTTTTGGTCTACTTCCCCCTGCTTTTTTGTTGAATGTAATTTTCATTGCATCGTGGTCTGAAAAGGATGCATTTACTATTTCTGCCTTACTGCATTTGAGTTTGAGGTTTTTATGTCCTAATATATGGTCAATTTTTGTATAGGTTCCATGAACTGCTGAAAAGAAAGTGTATTCCTTTCTGTCTCCATTACATTTTCTCCAGAGATCTATCATATCTAACTTTTCTGGTATTCTATTTACCTCTTTGACTTCTTTCTTATTTATTTTGTGGTTTGATTTATCTAATTCTGAGAGTGCAAGGTTAAGATCTCTCACTATTATAGTTTTACTGTCTATTTCTTCTTGCAGCTCTCTTAATTTCTCTTTTAAGAATTTAGATGCTACACCACTTGGTGCATATATGTTTAATATAGATAGTGCTTCATTATCCATGCTACCCTTTAGCAAGATATAGTGCCCTTCCTTATCTCTTTTAATTAGATCAATTTTTGCTTTAGCTTGATCTGAGATCAGGATGGCTACCCCTGCTTTTTTGACTTCACCTGAAGCATAGTAGATTTTGCTCCAACCTTTTACCTTTAACCTGCATGTATCTCCCCGCTTCAGGTGTGTTTCCTGTAAACAACATATTGTAGGATTCTGGCTTTTAATCCATTCTGCTAACCGCTTCCTCTTTATGGGGGAGTTTACCCCGTTCACGTTTATGGTTAGAATGACCAATTCTGTATTGCTTGCCATCTTGTTAACCCCGGTTTATGCTTTTCTCCCTTCTTTCTCCTTTACCCCCCTTCCCAGTATTAAGCTTGTGAGCACCACTTGCTTCTCACAGCCTTCCCTTTTTAGTATCCCTCCCCCCGCCTTAGAGTTCCTCACCCTATCTTACCCCTTTCCCTCCCAGTTTCCATATTCACTTCTGCTTAGCTTATTCCTTCCCTTTTCACTTTTTCCTTCTCACTTTTCAATGAGGTGGGAGAAGTTTCACCATAGATTGAATATGTCTTAAGATTTTTCACTTAAAGCCAATTCTGAAGGCAGTAAGATACCCACTATATTCATCCCCCTCCCTTCTTTCTCTCAGATATAATAGGTTTCCTATGCCTCTTCATGAGATGTACTATCCCCACTTTACCCTTTTTCTGGTACAATGTCCTTTCCACATCAATTTCTAGAACAAGGTATACATGTATTCTTTATACATCTATATAGTCAAAATATAGTTCCCAAGATTAATCTTTACCTTTTTAGATTTCTCTTGAGTTCCATATTTGTAGATCAAACTTTTTGTTAAGTTCTGGTTTTTTCATCAGAAATAGATGAAATTAGCTTACTTCATTGAATGTCCATCTTCTTCCCTGGAAAAAGATGCTCATTCTTGCTGGGTAAGTTATTTTTGGTTGCATACCAAGTTCCTTAGCCTTTCGGAATATCATATTCCAGGCCCTTCGATCTTTTAATGAGGATGCTGCCAGATCCTGGGTGATCCTTATTGTGGCTCCTTGATACTTGAATTGGGATTTTCTAGCCACTTGCAATATTTTTTCCTTCATCTGAGGGTTCTGGCATTTGGCCACTATATTCCTTGGTGTTTTGATTTTAGGATCCCTTTCAGTGGGTGATCCAGTTCTCTTTGATAATTTCCTGGAAAATAGTGTCCAGGCTCTTTTTTTCATCATGTTTTTCTGGGAGTCCAATGATTCTCAGATTGTCTCTCCTGGATCTGTTTTCCAGGTCTGTTGTCTTCCCCAGAAGGTATTTCACATTCTTTTCCATTGTTTGATTTTTTTGGATTTGCTTGACTGATTCTTCTTGTCTCCTCGAGTCATTCAGTTCCATTTGTTTGACCCTGATTTTCAGTGAAGTATTTTCTTCACTCACTTTTTAAAAATCTTTTTCTAATTGTCCAATTGAGTTCTTTTGTTCTGTGGAATTTTTTTCCATTTCGCCAATTTTGTTTTTTAGAGAGCTATTTTCTGTTTCCAGTTCACCAATCCTATTTTTCAAGGATTTTACTTCTTTATCCACTCTCTCTTTAACTGACTTCTCCAGGCTCTTTTGCCAAGCCTCACTCTGCTTTTCCCATTTTTCTTCTAGCTCCCTTGTGAGAGCTTTTTTAATTACTTCTATGAGGTTCATCTGTGCTGAGGAACAGATGATCTCCTCCTTTGGGGATTCACCTGGGGATTGTCTGTTTTTAGTCTCCTCAGGATTTAGAGTCTGCTCTCTATCTGTATAGAAGCTGTCAAGGGTTAAAGTCCTCTTCAGCTTCTTGCTCATTCTGTCTAATAATCAGAGACAGACTAGCAAAGAAAAACAGAAAAAACTGGAGTCTTTCTTTGGGGGAGGGGCTGGGTGTGTTATCGAGCTTCCTCTCCAGACTGCAGGGGGCAGCAGTGAGGCACTAGCAGGACTGTGTTGCGCCTGCGTGCTGAGATCCCAGAGCGTGCTGAGTCACTGTGGGGGGGAGGAAGGGGGGGGGCGGCCAGGTCAGGAGAGACTCCAGCTGTTTGGGGTTGTATTCTTCACCCCCGGTATTTTTAGCTTCTCTGCTGGGCTGCTGACTTGCTGCAGGTTCCAAACCTGTAGCGAAGCTCTCCCCGCAGAGACGGCCGCGATCACTCCCCACCTCCTCTCCAGTCTGCTCCCGTGCTCTCACTGCCGCTGCCCCCCGCCTGCGCCCAATCTAAAACTGTCCCAGCCCTCCAGTAAAGACAGACCTTTCTTGGCGAATCTCAAGGATGGCTTCTCTTGGTAACTATATGGGGGTTTTTTTCAGTCAAGCATTAATTCAGAGGCTTGTAATGAAGTGGATAGTGAGAGAAAGCGTGGAGCTTATGCAGCTGTGAGCCTCCTCTCCGCCATCTTAACTGGAAGTCCCCCCAATGTTCAGTTTTTATTGTATTTATCAATATACGTGTTAAAACCCTTAGAGTATAAATTCCTTGACAGTGAAGACTTTCTCTTTTTGTATTTATATTCCCAACACCTTGCTCATAATAAGTACCTAAAATCAAAGTGTTAATTTGAATAGACCACTAATAAGTCAAATGTCATTGTGGGGTTACTGGGGATAAATTTTTTAAAGTAATTTTCACATTATATCCCTTTGAAAAGTTTCTCCCCACAGCCTTTCCAACATGATTCAAAAATATTTTTGCTTATTGTTACACACGTGTTTATCATGTTTCCATGATATGGTATGTCAAGACATTCAACTCTACAAGAAAAAACCTCCCCCTTTCCCACTTCTTGTACTTTCTTCCTGGGAAAAAAGTATACTAGAATTAAGTAGCCGTTTTTGTCTATAGCAGACAAATTTGGAACTCAAAGTGGTTTTGCTCTTTCATTTCCCCAGATGATCATGACTTACAGTTTATCTCAAAAGGCCTGTTACAATCATTATGGCTAAATATAACAGTTTCTTAACCCATCTTGCTGAAAAAAAGCCCCTCATCAAGAAAATAATACCAAATCATCCCTTTACTAGATCACTCATTTCCACCCCTTTTATCTCTTTGACCTTATTCATTAGACTACACACTGCCTGATTAGTCAAAAATATTTATTCATCATAGCTTACTATTTTTAGATTACTCTTTCACAAATTAAAACCATCTATGGCTTTTGGAAGTAAGAGCTTATAAAGGAAAGTCTAACGTGATATTTGCACATCTTCCAGGTGCCTATAATCTGCCCTAAAATAGGCTACATTACTCATAAAACCTGGTAGTTTGCAAAATACAAAAAAAAGGTCATTTTTATTACTAGATCATTATTAAAAGAAACAAATAAAACATTATGAGTAGTTACTCATAGGAAAATTTCACAAATTCACAACTAATTTTGTTTGTTTCAATTCTATCCCTTTAGAAGTAGGATCAAAAAACAGGCTTTTGCTCTTTTTCTGTTCTTTCTTTTTTTTTCCCTTAGCAAATCAGCTCATTTGTTCTCGCATAATTCTATCAATCAACTTGTTTTTGCTATTTCATCTTCTGGTCACAACCAACACTATACTAAGAAACAAGATCACAACACATGACGAATTAGGACGTTTACAACAGCAAATATTTGAAAAACATGCATCTAAACTTCTAAACTAGATCCATTTCATAGTGAGTCAAATATACGCAGTGCTTAAGTTATTCACTGGCTCTCAGTCAGGGAATGAGACAGGTATAAGTATTGTTATTATTTAATCCATTATTTTCTTGCACATAGTATAGTTCAATAAATGTTGAATTGAGTTGATTCCCAAGCATGTTGATTTTCTCTTTAAAAATTCAAGCAGACCCCAGTCTTGGAAAGAACAAGAAGAAATTAACTTGTAGACTCTGAGAGCACTGATTATCTCATCTGTGAAATAACAATATTACTTGCATCACCTATCCCATAAGACTATTGTTGTGAAGGAAGCATTTTGAAATTGTTAATTCAGGATCATTTCTGATGGAAGTGGCTATCTTCAGCAATGAGAGGATCCAATTCAATTCCAATTGATCAGTAATGAACAGAATCAGCTACACCCAGTGAAAGAACACTGGGAAATGAGTGTGGACCACAACATAGCATTTACACTCTTTCTGTTGTTATTTGCTTTCATTTTTGTTTTTCTTTCCAAGTTATTTTTACTTTTCTAAATCCAAATTTTCTTGTGCAACAAGAGAACTGTATAAATAGGTATACATATATGGTATTTAAGATATACTTTAACATGCTTAACATATATGAGACTGCCTGCCATCTAAGGGAGAGGATAGAGAGAAGGAAGGGAAAAGTTGCAGTGTCTGACTGTGAGAGTCAGATTATAAGGAAAGTTGAGCACCACAGAATTGATACTTTTCAAATTTTGGTTCTGGAAAAGAATCATCAGAGGTAAATGAGATAAAATTATGCAATTCTTAAAGAATCAGTTCAAGCTATTTTTTAGAAGGTCATTTACTGGGCTTGAAAGCTAAAATACTTAATAGCAAGGTGGATATCTTTGGAAAAGGCCTTGATATTGGGAAAGATTAAAGGAAAAAAGGAAGAGATGGCAGTAAATAAGGATGGATAAATAATATAATGAAAACAATGAACATGAACTTGAACAGACTTTGAAAGAGGTTGGAGAACAAAAAGACCTGGCATGCTATGCTACATATACTCCCTCCCCTATAGAGAAATCATCAGCCTTTCAATATATTATCCAGAAGAGTTAGAAAAATAAATTCTATAAAAAAGAACAATAAAACATATTAAATATTTGGATGATGCTGACACAAATGTAGATGTCATATAAAGGAAATTACAATAAAGAAAGAGTTGAAAAATTGAAAAGTTATTCAAAAAATTGTCAATAACTATAGCAGTCTAGTGTTTGACAAACCAAAAGATCCCAACTTTTGGGATAAAAATTCTCTATTTGACAAAAAGTGCTGGGAAAATTGGAAATTAGTATGGCAGAAACTAAGCACTGACCCACATGTAACATTGTACACCAAGATAAGATCAAAATGGGTTCATGATTTAGGCATAAAGAATGAGATTATAAAGAAATTAAAAGAAAATAGGATAGTTTATCTCTCAGACCTGTGGAGGAGGAAGGAATTTGTGACCAAAGAAGAACTAGAGATCATTTATTGATCACAAAATAGAAAATTTTGATTATATCAAATTGAAAGTTTTTGTACAAACAAAACTAATGCAGACAAGATTAGAAAGAAACAATAAACTGGCAAAACATTTTTATAGTCAATGGTTCTGATAAAGGCCTCATTTCCAAAATACATAGAGAATTGACTTTAATTTATAAGAAATCAAGACATTCTCCAACTGATAAATGGTCAAAAAATATGAACAGACAATTCTCAGATTAAGAAATTGAAACTGTTTCTAGCCATATGAAAAGATGCTCCAAATCATTATTAATGAAAGAAATTAAATTAAGGCAACTCTGAGATACCACTACACACATCCACTTCATTTAAGTTATCAAATTTATTGGCATAAAGTTGGGCAAAGTAATTCCTAATTATTGCTCTAATTTCCTCTTCATTAGTGGCAAGTTCTCCCTTTTCATTTTGAGACTAACAATTTGATTTTCCTCTTTCCTTTTTCTAATCAAATTTACCAAGGGTTTATCTATTTTGTTCATTTTCTCATAGAGCCAACTCTTAGTTTTATTTATTAATTCAATATTTTTTTTACTTTCAATTTTATTAATCTCCTTTTATTTTTAGAATTTCAAGTTTAGTTTTTTATTGGGAGTTTTTAATTTGCTCTTTTTCTAGCTTTTTTAGTTACAAGCCTAATTCATTGATCTTCTCTTTATTTTATGCAAGTAGGACTCTAGAGATATAAAATTTCCCCTTATTACTGCTTTGGCTGCATCCCACACATTTTGGTATATTGTCTCATTATTGTCATTTTCTTGGGTGAAATTGTTCATTGTGTCTATTATATGTTTCACCCATTTATTCTTTTTTTTTCTTTTTTTATTATAACTTTTTATTGATAGAACATTTGCATGGGTAATTTTTTACAACATTATGAAAACCACAACAAGAATCAGGAGTTGAATTTATTAGGAAAAAAAATATGACTAGTAATCATAGATCTTAGACAAAATCAAACAAAGATTCAATCAAGAGAGAAATCTATATTATATGTCAGCCATACTAACATTATTTTAGTTACATGTTTACATAGGCAAATATGTAACTATTAGGTAGTTTACATGGGTAAATGCATCTCTGTGTGTGTTGAGTATATATAGATATGTGTGTATATAGCAATATGCACATGTGTGTGGGTCTATGGATAGATGTGAATGTATTTATATGTGTATGTGTGTGTCTGAGTTTGTGTGTCTATGGGCAGGTGTGTTTATGTGTATGTGTGTGTGTGTATGTGTGTGTGTGTGTTCAATTAAATAAATCTGTGCTTAACTATAGCCTGCTTTGGGGAAGTGGGGGGGGAATGAAAGAGGAAAAAATAAAGTTAAAAAAGTGCACAAAAGAGAATAAAAGAACAAACTATAAAAAAGCAAGGATATATGAGAATTAAACTAGAAAAGAGAGCAAGGAAAACATTGCAGAAAAAAAGGAAATCATATGAACAAAGACAGAAAAGGGAAGAACATGTCTGAAGGCAAGAGACTAAGCCAGTTTAGCTGATGCTTAGAATGTAGATAGAAGAGCAAAATAAGATCATACTGAGAAGATAGGGTGGCACAAAATATTAAGGGAGGAAATAGAATCACAGCCTTTGGACCAGTAATAATAAAATTAAGCATATAGAAAACTTACTCTTTTTAGGTTGCTGAATCCATGCTTCAGATTGTATTTTTCTCATCTTTTTCTAGCTATTCTGCCTCTTATTATTTATTATTTATTATAACCTCTACTCCACAAGCTTTTACCATATGCTTAGCTCCCTCCTGGGTGTAGAGGGTGGAACTTTGGAGAAGTATACTTAAAAGAAGTATCTTGAAACAAGGTATTAAGTCAGTGGAATTGATGAGATGATTATTCTCTAGTTCACATATATACTTAGTACAGTGATGTAATGGTTCTCTAAGTTCACACATAAAGAGTATGCTATAATGATGTAATTAGAATAAGGTATATAAGGGCTAACAAGGACTGGAAGATAGACATTCCATCTTAGGCTATTGTCTTCATGGCTCTCCTGCCTCCTGCACTATGTGGGAGACTGGCAGACTGGCAGACTGCTGGAAGAAACTGGGGACAGTCAGTCAGACTGTGAGTCAGACTGCTGGAAGAGACTGTGGAGCAGACTGATTCAGACTGGGAAACTGAAGGAGACAATAAAGACTTTGGACTTTATTCCTGACTGTTCTCCTGGTGATTATTTTATTTGTCCCAAGGCTGGTCCCAAAGCCCTCCAGAAAGCTAGCCTGGACATTACAGTGGTGAACCTAATTTTTGAAATCCCATTCTATGGATCCCACAATGACCAATTGGTAAGTATCAAATGTCCTATTACATCTAACCAATCCCCAGCTGTACTTTACATTTTACACTGATCATCTTTTTTGCCATATATCCTCTCACCATGTACATATCCTCCAATTTGCTCTCCCAGTCTAGAAACACAATCAAAACAATACTGGAAACATCAGATCAATATATTCTCATAGTTCCCCTCATGATACCCAGTCACTTCCCTCCCTGAATGCCATTCTTTTATATATTTTCATTCCCCCAGCAGAAAGTAAGATCCTTGAAGGCAAAGACTACTTAAATACCTCATCTTCAAGAAAGGAAAAACGGATTCAGAAAGACATGTTAAAAGAGTATTATAACATTCCAAGTCAGTGGTGAGTAGAGCCTGAACTAAAGTGATTAAAAATTTTGGACAGAATAGAAGGAGTAAGTATGAAGCATACTGTTCCTGCTTCCTTCCCTAGCACCTGCTACAAAGTAGTTAATAAAGGAAAAATAAACTTAATTGGATTCCAAACTGAAAGCACAAAAAAAAAAAAAATGTCAACTATGTCCTTCACTCAAAAAAAAAAAATCCTCTCTGAAAATTCTACAAGAGACAAAAAAGGTTTAGAAAATTCTGAAAGATTTCATTTAAGACAGTCAAATGTCATTAAAAGGTTGAGCAGGACTGAGAAATTGTTGAATGTCGCAGCCAGGGAAAGTGAAATCAATATGGTTAATATAAACAGGATAGGCTGATCAATTCACCTCTCATTTCCCAACAACTTCTGTTCATTTATCTCAGTCTAGTTTCAGTTTCATCTTGCATAAGCAAATCCAGAGTCAGAAAAATCTGGGTTTAAATATCATCTCTGATACATACAAGTTTTATGATCCTGGGCAAACACATTAATCTTCAATATCACAAGCAAATCACAAAGACGATAAAGTGAAGAGTAGGTGCATTAGTAGAGGGAAGTTACCATCTGGAGTTCTCTATATCAATGATGTCAGATATGGCACAAAAGACACACATATATTGGACTATACCTGTGGTTCAAATCTATAGCAAAACAAAGGCCTATCAGTTTAAAATATTTAGTGTATTTCAGGCAGGAAAATAAAAGAGGGAGAAAAATTTAACTGTCATGGGGAAAAGAAACTTTCCAAATATAGGCAATAGTAGAAAAGAAAGAGATAAAGTAGACCAGAACAGAAGCTGTTGATTTGAAGTGAAAAATAAGGAACGAGTGTGTATTCACAGACAGAGACTCTTTGGCCCAAATAATCTAACTTTTTACAGTTTCTCTGTGCCAGCAAAAATTGTGTGGATTTTTTTTTAAGGTCACAATAACAGCACTGAATTTCTGAGAGAAGATTTCAAATCACATTGATTAGTGGTATTTTAAGGCACAGTAAATGTGTTTTTATGTAATGTTATCCCTGTATTACTTAGCGTGAGCCACATTCCCCTCACTTCTTATCATGTGCATGCATAGAGAAGACATCTGGATTGGGCTGGTTCTAATTTCCAAACATATTGAGTCAGACTACCATAAAAAGGGTGAAAAGTTTAACACTGACAAAGAATAAATTACTTTGTGTTGTATAGACTACAGAAGGCAAGACTCAGAATCATCTTGAAAATTTTTTCAGGCTCCCTGCAGACAGATCTTAGAAAAGCTACTTATTTCTCAGAATTCATTTTTATTTGTTAGTAAAATAGGAGGAATGATAACTATTTTGAAGTGTTCTGACTCCCCAGAGGAGACTTGAAAACATAATGATATAAAAATGAAATACCCACAGCACTTGCCACTTAGGGTTTGGAAGGATTTGGATTAGGAAGTAGATAAGCATCATACAATATCTATCAAAAATGAGGACATCAAAGAAAGTTATTAAATAAATATATGTCTTTTAAAGCAATAGGAGTAATGCTGAAACCAATCAAGAGGAGAAGGATTCCAGGAGTGGCAATGTAGGGATCATAATATAAGTGACATGGTAGTTGGTGAGGACAGATGTAAAATAAATGAACCAAATAAATGATGTGGGGTTGTTTATTTCTGAAAACTGGAATGCTTCCTTAAGTTCACATGTGAACCAGAAAATTTTGCAATAAAATAAGTTTTCCCCACTTGTTCTTGTTAGTCTCTGGCAATGTTAAAATTATATGGTAAGCAAGAATGCCCTCAAGAGTATTGATTCCCAAGGTATTACACCCATTTTCTCAATTCTTATTGATTCTTGAGAAAATCCAAATAAAATTTTATTTTTATTTGGAAAACTTAAGAGATCAATGAAAGATTACCTAAGAGGCAAATCCCCAAAGTAGAATAATTCCAAAATGTCTATAGAAAATCCTCAAAGAAAAATAGAATGTAATCATAAGACGAACAGAATTTCTGAAAGAAAAAAAAATTAAGCAAGATTTTTAAAAAACAAATGAAAAGTATATAAATGAAATTATAATACTTATGAAAGACCTGGAAGAATTAATGGATTAGTATAAAATAGGAAAACAAACAAAAAATAATTTTATCTAAATTATGTACTCCATGAAAATCAAAATATATTTCAGTTTCCATTTATCAGGTAAATTTGGAAATCCTTTATTTCATTAAAGCTCCATTTTTTCTCCTGGAAGATCATATTTGTTTTTTGGAATGTCATTTTTGATTGTAAGCTTATGCCATTTGTCTTTTGGAATGCCATATTATTAATTCTTCACTTGTTTATGACGACAGTGACCAAATCTTGTGTGATCTTGACTCTTTCTCCTCCATTCTTGAATGCTTTCTTTCTGGATACTTGCAAAGCTCTAATTTCTTAGGTTTGAAAGCTCATAAGGCAACTAAAACTATTTTTAAAAATTCTTTATGGTGACCAATTTATATTTCTGTCAGGGCAAGCAGTTTACTCTTCTTCTATCCTTCCCCATTATATGCCACCCTCATATGACCATAACCAAAGTTCAGTCTGGTTTAATTCCATGTAAATTGCCACCCCTCAATCTTAATTCATAGATCAAAGCCTTCTTACATAGGATTAGAATTAAAAGGAAATTTAGAAATAATCTAGTCCAACCTCCTAGTTTTACAGTTGAAACTAAAGCCCAAAAGGTTATTTTCCTAATGTTACAAAGGTCACAAAAGACAGAGCTAAAATCTAAACTCAAGTCTTCTGATTCCAAATCCCACTGTTCTATCCTATCACAGCTCAAACTCTTGCTGCCCCTGGTCATTTCATTGACAGAGATTTTGCTTATGTCTTTCCCCTTGTATGCAGTAAAGCAATGGTCAATTGACAAATATTGGGCTAAGTATTTAGCATACAAATATAAAAGAGAAAATCTCCCTCCTCCAAATATTTTGAAGTTTCCTAGAAAGATACTCTCTCTCTCCCTCCAACACATTTCTATTGATATAGTATGGGAAAAAACCTCATCTATAACATATTGCCTTAAAACAGAGATTTTAATCTTTTTTATGTCGTGGACCTCTTTGGGAGTCTAGTAAAAACTATAGAGCCTTCATAATAACTTGTTGCTTTCATAATAATTGAAAGTACTTAATACTCATGCATTCAAATTGCTAAATTCAATCCCATTTCTGAGATTCCCTAACACTTCCTGATAATATCCATGGAAAATATTCTACTCTCCATTATATCATCTATGTTTCTCTTTTCTATTAATTTCAACTAAATGTTCTTTATTATGTTTTTCCCTAAGATTTATAAATTTCTAAATCCCATCATTGCTTTGAAAGAAATAATGGCCACTGTTTCTTTGAGACACTGGGCAACTATATAACAACTATTTGAACTACCTAATGATAATATTGTTTTTAATTGCTGTGTCATTAAGTTACTATGAATAGACAATAGCTCTAGCTAGGAACTTCATCTGAGTCACACCAAGACATATTTAAGTGACTGCAGTTTTAATTAATAGCTCTTATTCAGTTGTTTGAATATAATACTGCATATTAGGTGATACTTTTATTTTTTAGCTGGTAAGATCTTTTACTATGGGTGTTTCAGGTTGAAAACATTTGTAGGAACACTATGTACAAACTGATTCCTATTAAGAGAATTCTAGCACTAATAACAATCTTGAATCAGTTAAACTAAAGAATCAAAAGAAAACAGAACTGAAGTTTGATTGGAGTTATCATAAACATCCCCATGTTTCATGAATTCTTTATGATAAATCTTTTAAATCTAATCTACAACCAAAATAAGCTATTTCTCAAATAGATGGTTCCCATCAATGATCTTTTTCTTAATAAAAACACTATTTATTAAGTTGATTTCAAAGGCCTAAGCAAGACGGAGATAGTAAGGCTATTTCTGTTGACATAACACAGGGGGTACCCAGCTCCAACTTGCCTGCTAGTTAATGAATGCAAAGTATCCACTAACACAAAATTCTTCCTATAGCATTTTCTTTTAGAGATATATTCCTATGAAATTTTTTCTTAAAAATTGCTTCTATCATCCTTTTCTTTATATAATGTGTTCCCCCCAAAAAATTTTTGTGATAATTTTTGCTAAATCTATGTAATTAAAAAGTACTCCAAAATATTTATTGGATTTCTGTTATGTACAAGGTGTTATATTTAAATTTCTCATGCTGTACATTTAGAGTGACTGACATCTGATTCTCTTCTAGCTAATTTGTAAGGTACCCAAAAGAACAAATTAAATTAAAACAAAGGTCCTAGAAAAGATACATTGGGATCCTAGAAATGAATCAGAGAATGGTTTTCCATCAGAACAAGGAATAATTTTTCTACTCTTTGTTGGCCTTAGCCTTTGACAGGGTAGAGTACACCCAGAATGCTATAATGACAAGCTTGGATGGAATGTGAGCAGGAAATGCTGACTCATCTACTAATCTCTGGGAGGAGCTGGAGGGCAATAAGCCATAGACTCTATGTAGTCAACCTTCAAAGTCAGAGGAAAAAAACAGAATTTTGAATTTAGGATTGAAAAGAACTTTAGATATAATTCCAGTCCAAGACTCTCATTTTTAGAGATGAGAAAACTAGGACTCTGAAAGTGAAGTCATTTCCTATGATATTATACATGGGAAAGACAGGATTTGAACCTATTTTCTCAAACTCCAAATCATGAACCTTTTCCATTGCACCACACTACATAAGCTTCCAGAAGTGTTGACAAGGAAAAGAACATAAACATTGGGGTGGGTCTGTATTTATGTGTGTATGTATGCATATATGTGCAACCTTTACCAGACTAGAATGAGTCAAATTAAAACAGGGATGTGTTATCTCTTGTCTAATACCTTTCCAAAGATGAGTAAGCCAAGCTTCCTCTACATCGCATTTTTAGAAGGGAGGTACATACCTGCCTCTCTTATATTTTCCCTCAGTTTTCTTTTCTTTTGTCTGGTTGAGGTGAAGCAAGGAAGATAAGTAGAGAAACTATCTCTGAGCAGATCACTACAATCCAATCTTAAGAAGTTTCTATCACCTGCCCTATGGACTTGGGAAAAGTATAAAATCCACATCCATCTAAAATCTCTCAGCATTTGATATAAATGGAACTAAATTTTTTCCAAAGTAATCAGTATTTATTCTAGTTATAAAACACTGTGTAAAAGTTCTCAGAGGTTTTAGAACTTATCTAATTCAAAATTCTTATTTTATAGATGAAATAATGGAAGCTCAGAATGGGGAAGTAGTAACTTGCCAAAAGCTATCCAGGTATAAAGGTAATAAGCAGCACATTTGTAAGTTCTTTTCCTATTACCTGTTTACAAGGAGATTTGTTTATGTTTCATTTGTTGAGATATTTGCTAAAATAACATCTGTTTAAAAAAAAAAAAGAAAAAGAAAACAACCTCTAAATGGCTAATGCCATAGAATCATAGGCAAAAAGATAGAAGGGACCTTAGAGATCTCCTCATAGAATTTGACACTGATTTGACACAGGAAAAAACTGACACTAAGGAGATAAAAGGGAATTTCTAAGGTTATATAGGAAGATAGTGGCAGAGGTGAAATTCAAAATCAGGTCCTCTGACTCCATATCTAACTTCACTGCATCACATTTCAAAACATCTTTCACTAGCTTTGTGGGAATTTAGGGAATTAGGAATCTAATTTAGAGATTTGAGAACTGATAGACCTGGAGAACTTCTATTAACACTATTTTAGGCATCCTAAGAGAGGCAAAGATGAGCAGGACACAATCTTTGTCTTAGGTAGCTTACAATAATGATATCAATATCAGATGCTTACATTTATAAAATGCCTTCTAATTTCAAAGTTCTGAACCTCCTTTGATTCCTGCAGCACTCATTTGATAGAAAGAAGTATTTGTTTAATTATTCCCATTTTGTAAATGAAGAATGGGGGAAGTGTAAATTGTAATTTTTGGGGGGAGGAAAGAGTACATTTGTATTCTCAATACTTAGGAGTACTGGCATATAACAAATACTGAATAAATGCTTGTTGACTTCTTAGCTACAGAAGTCCACTAATGATTGGAAAGTCAAAGTTTTTATACACCTTATGTATCACCTAGTTCACAACCCTTAACTACATATGAAGGAATTGAAATCCAGAGAAATAAAGTATCTTTTTCAATATAAATCAGAAATTTAGTGGTAGAGCCTAAATAAAAAGGATAAGTGAACAAGCATTGATTAATCACCTATTATGTTCAAGGCTCAGTGTTTCTCTTTCAGATGCAAAAATAGGAAGGAAACAATTCCTTCATTCAAGGATTTTAAATTAAATTAAATTGGACATACAAGGTGAAGTAGCAACAACTAAGGAATTTGTAGCATAAAAACATTAGTACCTTGGGAAAGAAATGGGATTAAGGGAAGATGTCATGAACTAGATGAAATCTGGCTTGAACCTTTTAAGAAAGATAAGTATTCTAATGGGTAGAGATAAGGAATAAGTGCATTCTAGACATGGGACAAGACTTCATCCGTATTCATACAGGTGGAATGCAGGTTACCAAGCCAAAAGAAGAACTTGTAGCTTTGTTTGCCATGCAGAATGCATGAAAAATAACATTATAAAATCAAGTGGGGAGGGGTAAAGGGCAGAGCCAAGATGGTGGACAGCAGACACAACTTTCTGTGACTTCCTTTACCCTTCTCTAAAATCAACAATACATTAAGCCTCTAAACTGGTTTTGGAGGGACAAAACCTATAAATATCTGGAGTACAACAAATTCCCAGAAGAAGATACCTTGGAAGAACTTCAGAATAGTTCTGTTTCAAATGGGCAGAGGGATGGTCTGCTGAGCCCAGAGCACAGCACAGGGAGCCCAGGGCAAGGAGGTGAGGAGTCAGAACACTGCAGCTTTCATATTCCAGGGAATCTTCTATTGTTGTGCCACAGTTCCCTTTTAATGTCCTGACTCAGCTTTCCAATTGTCCTATTTAGTTACTCTGCCTCAGGTTATAACCTTTCCCTCTTAATGTTTGATGAGATAAAGGTTTTATATCTTTAGGCTATAGTCATTCCTTCTTAATGTCTAACAGGATAAAGGTCTATTCATTTTAGATATCATTAGAATATCAGTAACCTCTCCAGTACCTCCCTCCATTATGTCATCCTAGGTGTCTCCTCCCATTAGGTTATCCCCATCCAGGTACTTCCCCCATTATGTCATTGTTCTTTTTATCCTATAAGAAAACTTGCTGTCTGATACTCAGGGCTGGATTCTTTGAGATGACAGTCTCATTCAGCCCTGGGACCAAACATGGATCATTTGGCCCATTTAATAAACTATTAAATTGTTCTTTAATCTCTGTCTTGCTCAGTTTCTCCAGCATTACATTGTGTGGGTCTTAGGCTACTCTACCCTAGTTGCAAGGAGGTATTAGCAAACATTCTGAAAAATACCCAAAAGGGAATACAAAAGGCAAATTGTAAGCCTCTAAACCCCCAAAAAACTGGGCACCCAGCACTCAAAGAAACACTGGCCTAGGGGTAAATTAAAGTAGCTGTCCTTCTGTTGCTTAAAAGCAGATTTCAACCATTTAAAAAATAAACATAAAAACAAAAAGAACTTTGACCATAGACAACTTTTATGGAGAGAGAGAATAGACCTCAAACGCTGAGGTTCCTAATGGCCAATCAATTCCAGTTGAAGTCCCAAAAGGAGGTATGAGCTGGTCTCCATTTCACAAGGCTTTCTTAGCAGATTTCAAAAAGTATCTTAAAAGAGAGTTAGAAGAAAAATGGGAAAGGAAATGAGGTCTATGCAAGAGGATATGGAAAAGGAAAAGTAGAAATTATCTGAAGAAAACTCCTTAAAAATAGATCTGATGAAATGGGAAAAGCATATAATTCCCTAAAAAAAAATAGATTTTATGAAATTGAAAAAGCATGTAACTCCTTACAAAATATATATGAAAAAATGCAATAAACACAACAATTCAATTAACCAAATACAAAAGGAGCTTAAAAAGGTAATTGAAGAAAGTAATACACTAAAAATTAGAATTGAACAAATGTAAGTAAATGACTCAATGAGACTTCGATAATCAGTCAAACAAAACAAAACAAAAAAAAAAGTGAAAAAAATAGAAGAATATATAAAATACCTCCTAGGAAAAAACAACTGACCAGGAAAATAGATATAGGAGAGACAATATAAGGGTTATTGGACTTCCTGAAAGCCATGATGAAAAAAAGAATCTAGATATTATTTTAAAAGGACATCATAAAGGAAAACTACCCTGATGTTCTAGAATCAGAAGGTAAAATAGCCATTGAAAGAATTCACTGATCACCTCTTCAAAGAGCCCCCAATATGAAAATCTTCAAGGAATATCATGGCTAAATTTCAGAACTATCAGATCAAGTTAAAAATATTGCAAGCAGCCAGAAAGAAACAATTTAAATAATGAGGAGCCACAATCAGGATTACCCAGGACCTAGCAGCTTCCTCCTAGAATCTGATATTCTGAAAAGCAAAGGAATGTGGATTGCAATCAAGAATAAATAATCTAGCTAAAATAAGCATTATCATTGAGGGAAGAAGATGGACATTCCATCATACAGGTGAATTTTATCTATGTCTGATGAAAAGACCAGAGCTGAATAAAACATTTGATCATCAAACACAAAACTCAGGAAAAGCATAAAAAGGTAAAAAGGAAAGAACTCTTGAAAACTATATTTTTGTTATGGATATACTTAAAGGGTGTGGGTATAATTTGATTTTATTATGATAATATGAAAAAGAACCTAGAGGTGGAAAGGGGATTATATTGGGAAAAGAGGGAAAAAAGGACAATTACATTTCATGAAGAGGCAAAGAAAATCTATTATAATTGAGGGAAAGAAGAAAAAGGGATGAGCATTGAGGGAATCTTACTCTCATCAGATTTGGCTCAAAGAAAGACTATCAGATATATTTGATTGCCCCAAGAAACTTGTCTTACCTTATAGGAAAGTGGGAAAGGGGAAAAGAAAGGAGAAAACTAATATAAAGAAAAACAGAAGTAGTAGGGGAAAAATGTAAAAAAGAGGGAGGGACTCTAACGGGGAAAGGATGTTTGAGAGAGGTGGTGATCAGAAACAAAATACAGAAAAGGAGGGAAAGGAAAAGGAAAAAGCATAAATTAGAATAAATAAGATGGCAGGAAATACAGAATTAGTTATTTTAACTATAAATGGCAATGGGCTGAACTCTCCCATACAATGGAAGCAGATAGCAGACTGAATTAAAAGCCAGAATCCTACAATATGCTGTTTACAAGAAACATATGTAAAACATAGTAATACATATAGAATGAAGGTAAAGAGCTGGAGCAGAATTTATTATTCTTCAATTAAAATAAAAAAGCAAGGATAGCAATCCTGATCTCAGATCAAGCAAAAGCAAAGATATATCTAATTAAAAGTGACAAGGAAGAAAATTATAACTTGCTAAAGGGTACCATAGATAATGAAGCAATATTAATACTAAAAATATATACACCAAATGGTATAGCATCCAAATTCCTAGAGAAGTTAAGAGAGATGCAAGAGGAAATCAACAGAAAAACTATACTAGTCGGGGATCTCAACCTTAATCTCTCAGAACTAGATAAATCAAACCACAAAATAAACAAGAAAGAAGTTAAGGAGGTAAACAGAATGTTAGAAAAGTTAGGTATGATCGATCTTTGGAAAAAGTTGAATAGAGACATAAATGAGATAACTTTTTTCTCCATGCTTTGTGGCACCTACACAAAAATTGACCATTCAAAATCAAATACAGAAATGCAGAAAAGATAAATGATTTTTTTTCAAATCATGATGCAATAAAAATCCAAAGCCAGGGGAAAATGAACCAAAATTAATTGGAAACGAAATAATCTAATTCTAAAGAATGAATGGGTAAAATAACAAATCTTAGACACAATCAATAATTTCATCCAAAAGAATGACAATAATGAGACAATATGCCAAAATTTGTGGGATGCAGCCAAAGTGATTATTAGGGTAAAATTTATATCTCTTGATGCTTACTTGCAGGAAATAGAGAAAGAGAAGATCAAGTATTGGTCTTACAACTAAAAAAGCTAGAAAAAGGACAAATTAAAAACCTTTAATTAAATACCAAATTTGAAATTCTGAAAATAAAAAGGTAAATTAATAAAACTGAGAATAAGAAAACTATTGAATTAATTAATAAAACTTAGAACTGGTTTTATGAAAAAACCAACAGAATAGAAAACCTTTACTTAATTTGATAAGAAAAAGGAAAAAAGAAAATCACATTATTAGTCTCAAAAATGAAAAGGGAGAACTTTCCACCAGTGAAGAGGAAACCAGAGCAATTATTAGGAGCTATTTTGTCCAAATATATTTCAATAAATTTGACAATCTCAGTGAAATGGAGGAATATTAAAAAAAAAAATAGATTGCTCAGGTTAACAGAATAGAAAATAAATTGTTTAAATAGTCTCATTTTAGAAAAAGAAGTATAACAAGCTATTAATCAACTCCCTAAGGAAAAATCTCCAGGGCCAGATGGATTTACATATGTATTCTACCAAACATTTAAAGATCAATTAATTACAATGCTATATAAAGTATTTGAAAGAATAGGGAAAGAATAACTCCTACCAAATTCATTTTATGACACAGATATGATGCTGATACCTAAACCAGATATGGTGAAAATAGAGAAAGAAAATTATAGACCAATCTCCCTAATGAATATTGATGCAAAATTTTTTGATAAAATATTAGCAAAGAAATTACAGAAAGCCATTCCCAGGATAATACACTATGACCAAGTAGTATTTGTACCAGAAATACAGGAAAACCATTAGAATAATTGGTTATATCAAGAACAAAACTAACAAAAATTATATGAGTATCTCCATAGATGCAGAAAAAGCATTTGACAAAATCCAATACCCATTCCTATTAAAAACAATAGAGACTATAGGAATAAATGGACTTTTCCTTGAAATAGTACCATCTATTTAAAAGCATCAGCAAGCATCATATGTAATGAGGACAAGCTAGAACAATTCTCAATAAGATCAGGAGTGAAACAAGGTTACCCACTATTACCATTACTATTCAATACTGTATCAGAAATGTTAGCTTTGGCAATAAGTGAAAAAAAAAGAGATTAAAAAATTAGAATAGTTAATGAGGAAACCAAATTATCACACTGCAGATGATATGATGGTATTCTTAGAGAACCATAGAGAATCAACTAAAAGACTACTAGAAACAATTAAAAGCTTTAGAAAAGTTGCAGGATACAAAATAAATCTATGTAAATCATCAGCATTTTTATATATTACCAACAAAGTCTAGCAGCAAGAGATACCAAGTAAAATTTACAAAGAGAAATTCCATTCAAAATAACTGTCAATAGTATAAAATATTGTGAATCTGTTTGCCAAGGGAAATTCAGAAACTATATGAACACACATACAAAACACATTCCATGTAAATAAAGTCAGATCTAATAAGTTGGAAAAATATCAAGTGCTTATAGGTAGGACACGCAAATGTAATAAAAAATGACAATACTACCTAAAATAATCTACTTATATAGTGCCATACCAATCAGACTCCCAAGAAATTATTTTACATATCTAGATAAAATAATAACAAAGTTCATCTGGAAGAACAAAAAAACAAGAATGTCAAGGGAATTGATGAAAAAAGAGGCTATTGAAAGTGGCCTAGCTGTGCCAGACCTAAAACTATATTATAAAGTAGCAGTCATCAAAACCATTTGGTACTGGCTAAGAAATAGAGTTGCCACCTATTCAATGGAATAGATTAGTTTCACAGGACAATATAGTCAATAACTATAGAAATCAAGTATTTGACAAAGCCAAAGGCTCTAGCTTTTAGGATAGCAATTCACTATATCACAAAAACTGCTGGAAAAATTGAAAAGTAGTATGGCAGAAACTAGGCACTGACTCACCCATAACACTATATGCCAAGATAAGGTCAAAATGGGGCCATGATTTAGACATAAAGAATGCTTATAAGCAAATTAGAAGAACATAGGATAGTTTACCTTTCAGATCTGTGAAAAAGGAATTTGTAACCAAAGAACTGGAACTCATAATTGAACACCAAATAGATAATTTTGATTATATTAAGCTAAAAAGTTTTGTTACAAACAAAACTAATGCAAACAAGATTAGAAATGAAACAATAAATTGGGAAAACATTTTTACATTTAAGGAATAAAGGCCTCATTTCTAAATTATATAGAGAACTAATGGTCAAAGGATATGAAAAAATAATTTTCAAATGAAGAAATTAAAACCATTTCTAGTTATATGAAAAGATGCTCTAAATCATTATTGATCAGAGAAATGCTAATGAAGACAACCATTACACACCTCTCAGATTGGCTAAGATGACAGGAAAGGTCAATGATTAATATTGCAGGGGATGTGGGAAAACTGGGACATAATACATTGTTGGTGGAATTGTGAACTGATCCAACCATTCTGCAGAGCAATTTGGAAGTATGCCCACAGGGCTATAAAACTGTGCATACCCTTTGATCCAGTAGTATTTCCACTGTACCTATATCCCAAAGAGATCTTAAAAGAGGGAGAGACCTACATGTGCAAAAATGTTTGTGGCAGTCTTTTTTGTAATGGTAAGAAACTGGAAACTGAGGATGCTCATCAGTTGAAGAATGGCTGACTATGTTACAATATATGAATGTTATGGAATATTATTGTTCTATGAGAAACAAATCAGGAAGATGGAGAGACTTACATGAACCGATGCTAAGTGAAATGAGCACAACCAGGAGATCAATGTACACAGCAATAACAATATTATATAACAATTAATTCTGATTTGGCCCTTTTCCACAATAAAATGATTGAATCCAGTTCCAATGATCTTGTGATGAAGAGAACAATCCACACCCAGAAAGAGGACTGTGGGAGCTGAGTGTGGAACACAACATAACATTCTCACTCTTTTTGTTGTTGTTTGATTGTATTTCATTTTCTTACTCATTTTCCTTCCTTTTTGATCTGATTTTTTTTTGTACAGCAAAATAATTATAAAAATATGTTTACATATATTAGATTTAACATATATATTTAATATGTATAACATATATTGGATTGCTTGTCATCTAGGGAAGGGGATGGGGGAATGAAGGGAAAATTCAAAGGTCAATGCTGAAAATTTTTGAAAATAAAAAGCTTTCAAAAAATATAATAAAATAAAATCAATCTTGAAATGTAGGGTTAAACCAGAAGTGAAGTGCTTTCAATTCTATCCTGAGTAGTCTGGGTTTTATTCTGCAGGCCCTGGTTTAGACAATATTGTGTAGGGCTTTGAGAGGTAAACTTAAAGGTTTCCACTTACCTCAGTAGGAAATAAAGAACAATTAAAAATTTGAGCAAAGGTGTAACATCATAATAATTAAATCTTATTATGACGATTCTGGCAGTAGCATTTAGGATAGGTTAGAAAAAGGCATTTCAATACAGAAAAAAAAAACTTGTCATTTAAACAACACTATGATTACTCCCTATGGAGAAGGGGAAATAACCCACTCTTTGCTGAGAGAGGGGGGCAGGGAAGGGAGGGAAGAAGGGAGGAAAGAAGAAAAAGAGAGAGAGAGAGAGAGAGAGAGAGAGAGAGAGAGAGTCACTGAAGGCTGTAGAACAGGGCAATGACATGGTAAGATAGTTGCCTGAGGGAAATTATTTTTATAGCAGTGGAGAGAAATAGAGAGCAAGAATTCCAATTAGTTTATGAAAGAAGTAATGAGAAACTCCACTAGCAAAATAAGAATCAAGTGAGAGGGATGATTGATGACCCAGGAGGGTTACCATTATTAGTGTAGTGAAGAGGATCTTAGAGAGAACTGAAAAAACTCAGTGATTTTTGAATATAAGATGAGAAAGAGAGGAAAGAATGATTCCAAAATTCTTAATCTGGGTAATGGTGAGTAGAGTAATACCATTTATAGAAATAGGGCATTTAGGAGCAGGGGCTAGTTCAGGGGAAAATATAATGTGTCCATCTGATCTTGATGAAATTTGGAAGGCACTAAATTATTCAAAACTGTAGACAAAAAAGATCTTGTAAACTTACCAATTTTGATTTTAAAAAAAACTATCAGTTTACACTATTTCACTGGGTTAGTTGACTACAGAGATCTAAAAATTGTCAGTTAGTAAGCTAAAATTTTGTAATAAGGGATTCTTTTCCCTAAATGCTCAATATGCGACTGGAATTCAGAAGAAAGATTATGTCTGGATATATTGATTTAGGAATCATATGCATTGAAATAATAAATGAATACATGAAAATTGATTAAGTTATCAAGAAAGACAGAACCTTGAAGGGTACCTTGGGAAGAGGGGCATTAGATGATGAATCCCATTAAGAATGAGGAATCTGTAAAGAAAACTAAAAAGTACACAAAATAACTAAGGAAAAAGCCAAAATATAGTGTGCCATAAGAAGCATGGGCCAAAAAGGAGAATTATGGAATATCAGAGGAAAGAACAATTAAATCAGTTTTGAGTATTATGAAATACTTTGTTTGGAAGGCAACATATAAAATGTATGTGCCAGATTTCTAATAGATAGAGATTTCAAAAGAAAGGAATACAGTGAGAAAAGTCATAGAAATTGGAAAATTCATACAATCTTCAGAGAATAAAGATTATTACAAGTTAATTGGAGAATAGAGTACAGGGGAATCTTAGGATAAAGATCAAGAGCTGGAAGATTCTTCCATGGTCACTTAGTCCAACCTGATCATTTTACAGTTGAGAAAATGGAAGACCAGGAAGTGAAAGTGGCAAGATAATAAACCACAGATTTTGACCAAGAAGAAACATGTGAGACCATCTAGTCTAAATCCATGATTTTAGGGGTGTTAATCAAGGACATTTTGTGACTGCTGAGGATCATGCCAAAACAGGTTCAGGACTTTTTCCACTGTGCTATAATACCTATATAAATAATGCCTGGAAGGAAGGTTTAGACAATATTGTATTGGGTTTTGACAGGTAAACTTGTAGGTTTCTACTTACTTCAATAGGAAAAGAAGAAAAATTTTAAATTTGAGCAGAGCTGTAACAACATAAGAATTAAACTTTAATATGATGAGTATGGCCATAGCATTTAGGATAAATTTAAAGGAGATAAACATTTAAATCCAGGAAAAAAAAAAAAAACTTGTTATTTAAATGTCACTATGATTATTCCTATGGAGAAAAGAAAAATAAATCACTTTGCTGTCTGATGGATAGATAGCAGATACATAGAAACAGATATAGATAGCTACAGAGATATGATTTGTCATAAATTGGGTATTCTTAAAGACTCACCCTCAGTAAATGAGGATAATTAGAATCATAGCATTTATTGAATTCTTCTTTCTCTACTTAATAGTCTATAATTTAAAAAGGAAAAATGTTTCCTTCCTTGGATCACAGATTTAGAACCAGAAGGGCCCAGGTGACTTGTGAGATTAGAAGCCAAATCTTCCAGTTCCAACACACTAGGAATACCATCCTGAAATAGCTTTTTATTCCCACTATTGCTATTACTTTATTCAAACATCACTATTTGCATTAGTGCTTCATAGTTGAAATCTATCAATTGATACTTGGTGATATAATATATACATTGAATTTCATTATGATTCTGGGCCATTCTAATTCATTGAAGAATGATCTATTTGAAAAAAAATAAAGGCAAAGGACATCTGAGACATTAACTTTTCAATGATTCACCACCATAATGTAATTGGTACAGAAAGAAACAAACATCATGGACTTTTATTGTATCTGATTTAAGAGCTGAAGGTATCAGTGAGGCAACAATAACAAAAAATATTCATTAAACACCAAAAAGTGTATTGCAAAATGCCGTGCATTATGGATACAAAGAGAAAAGAAGACAAATAAAAACAAAGCAAACAAATAAAAAAATCAATGGTTTTTACCTCAGGAAAAATAATATGGAAACAAAAAAGTAAATATAATGAGAAAAGGGTGAGGGCACTGACAGATTCGGTTCAGGAAAAACTTTTTTTTTTTTTTATTGTACAATTATTTTTTTTTAATTTTTTTTTAATTTTTATTTAATAATTACTTTATATTGACACTCGTTTCTGTTCCAATTTTTTTCCCTCCCTCCCTCCACTCCCTCCCCTAGATGGCAAGCAGTCCTTTATATGTTGGATATGTTGCAGTATATCCTAGATACAATATATGTTTGCAGAACCGAACAGTTCTCTTGTTGCATAGGGAGAATTGGATTCAGAAGGTATAAATAACCCGGGAAGAAAAACAAAAATGCAGATAGTTCACATTCGTTTCCCAGTGTTCTTTCTTTGGGTGTAGCTGCTTTTGTCCATTGTTTATCAATTGAAACTCAGGTCTCTTTGTCAAAGAAATCCACTTCCATCAAAATATGTCCTCATACAATATCGTTGTCGAAGTGTATAATGATCTCCTGGTTCTGCTCATTTCACTTAGCATCAGTTCATATAAGTCTCGCCAGTCCTCTCTGTATTCATCCTGCTGGTCATTTCTTACAGAACAATAATATTCCATAACATTCATATACCACAATTTACCCAGCCATTCTCCAATTGATGGGCATCCATTCATTTTCCAGTTTCTAGCCACTACAAACAGGGCTGCTACAAACATTTTGGCACATACAGGTCCCTTTCCCTTCTTTAGTATTTCTTTGGGATATAAGCCCAATAGAAACACTGCTGGATCAAAGGGTATGCACAATTTGATAATTTTTTGGGCATAATTCCAGATTGCTCTCCAGAATGGTTGGATTCGTTCACAACTCCACCAACAATGCAATAGTGTCCCAGTTTTCCTGCATCCCCTCCAACATTCATTATTATTTTTCAGGAAAAACTTCTAATAGATGTCTAAACTGAGCCTTGAAGAAAGCTAAAAACTCCAAGAGGCAAAGGTTAAAAGAAAATTAATTCCAGGAAAAAAAGATATGTGTGCAAAGGCAGAGAGAGAAGATGGAATTCTGAGTTTGGTGAACCATTCATAGGACAACTTAGATGGGAACAATATGGCAAATGCCCCAGACAACTCAATATCCTCAGCAGAAATGCTTAAACTGATATGAGTCAAGAAGCATATTCCAAACAAGTTTCCACAGCCTTCTTTCTTTATTTGTGCCTGATTTTAAGGACAGTGATAGCATATTGAGTAACTGGCAAATCCATTACCTTGGCTTTCTGGTAACTGTTGTTCTGTCACAGATTTCTTTGGTACTATAGTGAAGACTTTATCTCCCCCTCCCTCAGAAAATGTATTTAAACTGTTTTTCAAAAATGTTAAATTTCAGCTAGAGGTTAGTAAAAATTAAATAGGTAATTTCTTTCCTGATCCAAATTCATAACCCCTCTGCCCCAGTAAGGACTCATGGACTCCCAAGGGCTATGTGAACTCAGGTAAAGAACTCCTGCTCTTCAAGATCACTTTATTTTCATTCTTTTCACTTAGAATTGAAAATTTACTAATTAATTTCACATTCACTTGACATTAGCATTCCATAACCAGGCTTTTTTTTTTTTTTGCTTTTTCTAAATATTTCATGAGTATGTGACGACTCCAAAACTATAATTAAAACTACTTGAAGGAATAAGAACTTTATGCTCTACTTCAGTTGTCTTCTTTATAGTGATTAATGTAGTGTTACATGTACAACAGAATCTTAAATGTCAGAGATGAAAGGGATATTAGAAATCAAGTAGTCCTACACATACTTGAAACACAGTTTGGTTAGTCAATCAACAAACATTTGTTAAGCACTTAGCTATATGTCACTGTGCTAAATTTTAGGATATCAAGGCAGTTTTCATTGATAATTTCTTGAAAGATGTTGTCCAACTGATACATTGTTGGTGGAATTGTGAACACATCCAGCCATTCTGGAGAGCAATTTAGAACTATACTCAAAAAGTTATCAAACTGTGCATACCCTTTGATCCAGCAGTGTTTCTACTGGGCTTATACCCCAAAGAGATACTAAAGAAGGGAAAGGGACCTGTATGTGCCAAAATGTTTGTGGCAACCCTGTTTGTAGTGGCTAGAAGCTGGAAAATGAATGAATGCCCATCAATTGGAGAATGGTTGAGTAAATTGTGGTATATGAACATTATGGAATATTATTGTTCTGTAAGGAATGACCAGCAGGTTGAATACAGAGAGGACTGGCGAGACTTACATGAACTGATGCAGGAGATGAAGATGAGAGGTTGTGGAGATCCTGCATCCATCCAATTCACTCTTATCCCAAAAGACCAAGAATAAAGACCAAGGACTTTTGCTTATCCTGACTCCTATAGATTCTAAGGTATCCAGGGTGCTAACTCGGTCTTCATATTTGGTGACCAACATGTGCACCAAGGACCCTAATTTCACTGAAGAAGTCCCTGGTTACCAGGAAATAGGGTGAGTATTTTAATAGACAAACAGGGAACTTACTTTGTTAAGGGCTAAACTAATAACCTTTTCTACCTGAAATGGGGCAGATATTAGGAAAAGATTCTTCCCCAGTGCCAGCCCCTCCCTACCTCCCGCCCTGAGGGGGCGCTATAGAAAGCATACTTAAGTTGATCAAGGGACAAGGCTTAATTATAAATTGGTTGCAGATCACTAGACTCTTGGGTACATTAGAACACACGTCCCCTTGGTTCTTAAAGGAAGAAGATGTAGGGCCAGATAATTGGAAACTTGTAGGAGATCAACTATGTGAATACTACAATGATAAAGGCCCTGGTTCAATTTCCAAGGAAACATTCTATATATACAACATAATAATACAATTGGCCTTAGAGAATCTTGCAAGTTATAGAGAAAAAAAAAATTAAGAACAGCCAGATGAGAAAGTGTGAGGAAAAAGAGGAAGACAATGAACAGAGTAATGATTATGTCACCTGAGGGCATGAGGAGTTAGGTGAGGAGGAAGTGTGTGGCGAAGGATGTGGTGATTCTTGCTCTCACAAGACAGTTTCAACCTTTTCTAAACCAGAGCAGGTTATTGACACTCTCCCATCAACTTCACCCTCCAGGATGGAGGGAGGAGGAGTAGTGGGAGGGGCAGTGATGACACCAACATTCCCCCCACCCCCGCCAGCAATCACCCCTCCTATGACTAGATTGCAAAAAGCAGTACTTAAAGCCACAGAAGATGGGCAGGATTTAGCTGATTTGAAAATAGGAATGTATCCTGTGATTCACCAGTTTAACTCTTCAGGTCAAAAAAGTAGAAGATACCTTCCTTTTGATATAGAAATCCTCAAAGACTTGCACTCTTTATGGGGCTACCTCAGCTTATGTTAAGACGTTATTACAGAATTTGGCTTATGAAGTCTTAACCCTTAGGAACTGGAAATCTATAGCAAGGACATGCTTAGAATCTGGACAAAACTTGTTGTGGATTTCTGACTATAGTGAGCTCTGTAGGATACAAGCCCAACAAAATAGTCATAGTGGAGTGAATCCTCCAATCACCTATGACCAACTAACAGGTGAAGGTTCTTATGCAGAAATTTCAGTCAGATTAATTACCCCATAGCAGCATATGAGCAAATTGCTGCAGCTGCTATCAAAGCATGGACTTTTCTCCCCAGTAAAAATGAAAAGGGTGAGGCCTTCACAAAAATTGCACAAGGGCCCAATGAACCCTTTGCTGATTTTGTGGGACGTTTGCAGACAATTATCATATGAACTAATGGTGAAAATACAGTAGCGGACATTATGATAAGGCAACGTGCTAAAGAAAATGCTAATTAGATTTGTAGAAGAATTATACTAGGACTACGCAAGGATGCTCCTTTAGAAGAGATCATAAGATGCTGTGCCACAATGGGCACAAATGCCTTTTATAACCAGGCCATGATACAGACTTCCCAAAATCCAAACATGGGAAGGCAGGATGCCTTTTGGCAAGGGACTTCCAGAGAGACTCGTCAATGCTTTCAATGTGGTAAAGTAGGGCATCTGAAAGCTCAATGTTGGCATAGAGACAAGGTGAGAAAACAAGGTGGGAGAACAAGACCCAATATCCCATGTCCAAAATGCAACAGAGACTTCCATTGGGCCTCAGAATGTAGACTGATTAAGGGAAATGGCATGAAGGTCCCAGCCCCAGGGCCCAAGACAAAATATACTTGGGGCATGATGGCAGCCAATGCTACACCCAGAGAGTGCCTAGAAGTTCATTACCCAGACATGACCAATCAGCCAGGAAGCAATTTGATGGGTGAAAGGGATTACACAATCAATCAGTCAGGAAGCAACCTGATGGGAGAAAGGGTTTACAATAGGGGAGAATAGAGTTGTATGCAGCTGGGACAACTGAGATACCCCCTGGAGAGGTGAAATATGTTCCTCTTCAGATGGATCCCTTGCCTCCAGGCACAGTAGGCTTGAACATTTCACCTCTTAAGTGTACTTATAAAACAGTGTCCATCCATACACTGATGTGGGAAACTGGGGAATGTGTAGATAATATCCCAGTTACTAATACAGGTAGACAATGTGTGATTTAACAACTAGGAGAAATAGTAGCATCAGGTTTACTGATACAGACTGCTAAGAAGCAATCTGGTGATAGTTGCCCAGATTCTGGCTCCAAGCAACAAAATCCAGGAATATACTAGACAGCAGCTGTGACAGCTGATCGACCTATGCTCACTATCTTTATAAATGGCATGCCATTAGAAGGATTGGTAGACACTGGTGCAGATCATATAGTCATTAGAGGTGCCAAATGGCCCAGTCACTGGCCAAAGATTAAAGCAGACACCTACATGTCTGGCATAGGAGGATCAATAGCAGCTGAAGTTAGTGCTATCCCTTTGAGATGAAACAGGTGAAACAGAATTTTTTTTGGCAGGGGAAACAGAAATTTTTACTCCTTTTATAGTTGAAAAAATCGCTATCAATCTGTGGGAAAGAGACATTTTACAACAAGTAGGATTGAAAATGAGTATTTCAGTTTTTTTAGGCAGGACTGCTGTTAAAGGCCTGCCCACACTGTCACTTGTTCCTATCCAATGGAAAACTGATACACCAGTGTGGACAGAACAGTGGCCTTTAGGTAGCAATAAAATTCAGGCCTTATTAAATATTGTACAAGAACAACTTGACCAAGGACACTTACAACCTTCTCTAAATCCTTGGAATTCCCCAGTATTTGTTGTAAGAAAGAAATCTGGAAAATGGAGGATATTGACTGATTTAAGAAAGGTAAATGAACAGGTGGAAACTGTGGAAACTCTTCAGCCTGAACTTCCATCTCCTATTCAGTTGCCTAGAGAATGGCCTCTTTGAGTTATAGACATTAAAGATTGTTTCTATTCTATCCCTCTAGATAAGGAGGATATGAAAAGATTTGCCTTTTCAGTGCCCAGTGTTAACTTAGCTGAGCCTTATAAAATATATGAATGGACAGTTTTGCCACAGGGAATGAAAAACAGCCCTATTATGTGTCAAATGTATGTTGCTGCTCTCTTACTTCAGTAAGAAAAGCATTTCCAAAAGTTATGTTAATACCTTACATAGATGATATATTGGGATGTACACCTGAGGAACAAATGTTAGAAGCATGTCTACAAAAGACCATGGAAACACTAAGGAACTACAAATTGCTAGGATATGAATTATATCCTAAGGTGTTTGCAGTAACAAAAACTTTCTTTAAGAACAGAGAAGCTAAACATCTTAAATGACTTTCAGAAATTAATAGGAGATATCCATATCCAATGCATGCATCCAGTGTTAGGCTTGACTACTTATCAATTACAAACATTATATGGTATTTTAAGGGGAGACAGTGCTTTAAACTCACCAGGCCAGCTTACAAAAGAAGCTCAAGAGACTTTGAGAGAAGTTGAATTGGCTTTATCCAATGTGGTTGAAAGAGTCACTCAAAAACCCTTGGAAATATCAGTTTTTGCCATACAAGAGGCACCCACAACAGTCCTTCATCAAGGAGACAGTGTGATAGAGGGGGTGAAATTCCCAGCACAACCAGAACAAAGCCTTACTCCTTACCCAATGCTTGTGGCTAGAATTTTATTAAAGGCCATTAAGCGAGCAGTACTATTATCTGGGATAAGATCTGACAAGATATACAACTTTTACACTAATACACAAATTAATGTGTGCTGTGAAACCATCTCAAAGTGGCAAATTTTATTACCCATGGCTCCAAATTTTACAAATGGAGATAATGGTTATCTCCATTAAAGATAACCAGACTGTTACATAATTGGTGATGGATTCTTGAAGAAAAGGTTTCCAAAGTTCCTCTTAAAGGACCAATTATCTTTACAGATGCATCCAAACATAATATTTGCGCTGTATACTCTCGTGACTTAACTATAAAGAGAGTAATAAGAACTCCTTTTTAAGTCCACCCAGCAGAATGAATTGTATGCAATCATTCTAGCTCTTACTTATTATCCAGGAAATATAAATATAATATCTGATTCGGTCTATTCAGTAGGTGTGGTATAAAGAATTGCTACAGCCCAAATAAAATTTGTAGCCTCTAGTATATATCAGCTCTTTAAAGAACTTCAAGAGCAAGTGAGAAAGCATCCAGGTAAGATTTATATATTGCATGTCCACTCTCATAGTGGACTTTCAGGTCCTATTTTTGATGGTAATTCAAAGGCAGATAGCCTTCTATGTTGGCCAATATTCCTTTATTTCAGGAAGCCCAAGAATCTCATTCTAGATATAATCAGGCTGCTTTGAGCTTTACGTTTACAATTTGGAATAACAAGAAAGGAAACAAGGATCATAGTAAAAGCCTGTACAGATTACCTTTCTTTCCACACTCCTACACTTCCTCCAGGGAAGAATCCTCGTGGTTTGAGACCCAATGAAATTTGACAAATGGATGTGACCCATTATAAATCTTTTGGTTGTCTGTCTTGTATCCATGTTGTAGCAGACACTTTTTCAGCATTTACTTTTGCAATACCAACAGCGAAAGAGACAGTCCAAGTGTCTGACAGCCTGAATTCCTTATACGAGCACTTGCCATTATGGATGTGCTACAAGCCATAAAAACAGACAATGGATCTGCATATACTTCTAAATATTTTGCACACTTTTGTGCATAGTATAAGATTTTACACAACACTGCCATACCTTTTAATCCTCAGGGACAGGCAATAGTAGAGAGGAAAAACAGACATTAAGATACTCCTCCAAAAACAAAAACAAAAGAAAGGGGGAACCAAAGTAACCCTAGAGAATTTCTAAATCAAGCTCTTTATACTATTAACTTCTTGATTTTGAACAAAGATGCACTGGCTCCAGCAGACAGGTTTTATAGCCCACTGGAAGGGCAGTGTCCAGTGCAAGCAGCTCCACTATCTTTAGATAATCGCCAGATAATGTGGAGAGACTTAGAAAGTGGTGAGTGGAAGGGACCAAATCAGTTAACATTGGGTGGTTCCATTGCTGACTGCCCATCACTGAAAGAGCCTGGAAGTTATGGTATTTGACTCATGGACATCAAAAACTGTTGGACTTCAAAATCCTCAGGAATCATTGCATTCTCTGAGAAATGGTAAGATTGTTGCGGGACTTCAAAAACTTGCAGGAATCATTGGATTCCCTGACATGTGAAGCAATGGACAGTAGATTGGTTTTGGACTATCTCTTGGCTGCTGAAGAAGGCGTATGTGTGACTGTTGTTTATATATCCTCCTTCTAGGACTTCCGGAAATCTTTTATAATACCATGTTGATTTATATTGTTTGTTATACCACTACTTGCATGTACAATTCATGTTTGTTACATATTGAGCCTGCACTGGCTGTGGGGAGAGTCATCACTAATAGCCTGTGCGTTATGGCTATGTGCTTGTGTAATACCTTCCATGCTGATAGGTTTGTGCATACCTGTTTCTAGTAAGACCCTTCAGCCCAGAAACCTGCTAGCAATCCACTTCCCTTTGGTGCTTTTCATCTCCCTTCCTGAGATGTTAGGAAAGGTGTGATCATCTCCTTTTTAGTGCTTTCACCTCCCTTCCTGAGAAGTCAGGGGGTGGGGGGAATGATCACCTCCTTTTTGGTGCTTTCACCTCCTTTCCTGAGAAGTCAGGGAGGGTGTGATCACCTCCTTTTTGGGATTCTCACCTCCCTGAAAGTCAGGGATGACATGACCACCTGTGTTCTAAAACAAAAGAAAGTGGGAGATGTAAAGGGTTGAAACTCTTGAGTTAATTCACTGAGGTTGGACAACTGAGCACTTAAGGCTAATTACCAATTGGACAATACTCTATAAGCATATGCTTGGAAAAATGGCCCTTCCCAATGTTTTGTGCTGGCTCAATAATTGGTGTATACAGAGAATTGTAGGAGAGACTAGGGGGTGGAGTAAGACTAGCCAGCATCACTTCTGAGTGGGAGACAAAGAGGAGAGGTTGTGGAGCTCCTGCAGCTATTCAATTCACTCTTATCCCTAAAGACCAAGAATAAAAACCAAGGACTTTTGCTTATCCTGACTCTAGCTGATTCTAAGGTATGCAGGGTGCTAACTTGGTCTTCACACATT
This sequence comes from Antechinus flavipes, assembly GCF_016432865.1. Classification (NCBI taxonomy): domain Eukaryota; kingdom Metazoa; phylum Chordata; class Mammalia; order Dasyuromorphia; family Dasyuridae; genus Antechinus; species Antechinus flavipes. Next base: position 362,298,361 of record NC_067401.1, read on the forward strand.
TTGTTTCCCCATTTTTCTTCCAACTCTCTTTTAAGATCCCTTTTTAATTCTTCCAAGACAGCCTTTTGAGTTGGAGACCATTTCATATCCCCCATTGAGGCTTCAACTGAAGGACTTTTGCCTTTAGTGTCCTCAGGGCATGAATTCTCTTCTGCACTGTCTCCATAATAGCTATCTATGGTCATAGTTCTTTTTCCTTTTTTGCTCATTTTTAAAGATTGAGATCTGTGCTAGGATATATAGATTATCCCAAGATTTTTCTACAGGGTGACAGGGACTTCATGCTATTCTGGAATCAGTGTTGAAGCTCAAAGGTACTGGCAGAGTCCCATCTGTTAAGCTCAGGTTCAGTGGCTCTCTATTTGCCTTATGTAGTTGCATTGGAGGTCTCATAGTTAGTTTGCTGATCTACTGGCCTAGTGAACTAGGACATAGTAAATGCTGCTATATTTGGGTTAAGAGTTTCTCACTATATTCCTTTCACAGGACCATTTCACCCTGGGCCTCCCTGCAGCACACCTCTACTGGGTGGTGTTCCCCCCCACCAACTCCCACCCAATTGAGACTTACCTGAAGTCTTTCTAAGATATCATATGCTGGAAAGAAGCGAAACATGCAATTCTGAACACTTTTCTTAAATGAAAGCTCTTGGATAAGCTCTGAAGAAGCAGCAGAGGCAGAGGGAATGTCTCCAGAGTAGGTTCTAAGGTTTAAGTAAGCTTCAAATGAATGACTCCTGAGGTGTGAAATTATGAGGAGTCCTGGAAAGAAATTTCTAGCTAAGACAGAGTACAGTGGGAACTATAGATTTCCTATTCTAATCCCCTCACTTTACAGAGGAAAAAATTGAATGTTGACAGGTAAAATGCCTAAGAATACATAGGTAGAAAGCAGTAAAACTGGGCTTTGAATTCCTGAGGTTATTCAAAGCTAACATTATATTCATTATTGTGATGTTATAATCAGTAAAAAATTAAGGAAATAAATGATACAAAACTTCTTTTCAGGACTTCTGGGGGCAGAGCCAAGATGGTGGAGATGACACAAATTTTTTTCTTTCCTTCTCTATAACCTTCATACTAATTATGAGATCCAGTCTCTGAATTAGCTCTGGACCACCAAAACCTACAAAGATTGGGAGTGCAATAAATTATCAGCAGAAGATACTTTCAAAGATCACCAGAAAAGGTCTATTTCAATTGGAAATGGGAGGGAGGCAGCCAGGGCAACCAGCAGAGTACAAATGCCAGCACAAACAACTCAGAGTCCCAGAGTGGTGCAGTCTCCATGTAGTGGTGCAGACTCCCTGTGGCAGAGAATCTACAGGAGGAAACAGACCTTTTTCGGAAACAGGAGGGAGGCAGCCTAATACAAACAGCTGACTACAAACACCAGTGTGGACAGCACAGAGTCCTGGGACATTGCTGACTCTTCTGGTGTTGCTGATGCCACAGGGTGGTGCAGACTCCACGTGGCAGAGAATCTATGGGGAGGAATCTACAGGAATCTATAGCTGTGTTGGTCATTCTCTCCTGTTTACAAGCCAGTAGATCATCAGAGGAGTTAGAAAAACATCCAACACAAACACAAAAGATCAATAGTGAACTCCAAAATGCCAGAATCTCATAGGACCTGGACACACCCACCCTGCACAGGGAGTGAATCAGCATTGACTCAGTGCAGCTGCAGCCACTTGGAAAAACCTTTCCCAGCCTAAAGGCAGAACTTAACTGAAAAAAAATGAGGAAAAAAGTAAAAAGGACTCTGATGATACACAGCTTTTATGGTGAAAGAAAAGAACAGATTTCAAACCCTGAGGAGACTAAAGGCAGATTGTTTCCAGATAAAGCCCCCAAAAGATGATATAATTTGATCCCCATCACATAAGGCTCTCCTAGAAGAAATTTAAAAGGATCTTAAAAGAGAGTTAGAAGAAAACTGGGGAAAGGAAATGAAAAATTCACAAAAGGGTTTGGAAAAGGCAACACAGAAACTATCTGAAGAAAATTCACTACAAAACAGACAGTAAAAAAGGAAAAAATATAACTTATTAAAAGATAGATTTGATAAGATGGAAAAAGAAAGCAACTCCCAGAAAAACAGAATTTGTGAAATAGTAAAAGAAAATAACTCCCCTAAAAAACAGAATTGGTGAAATGGAAAAAAATAACTCCTTAAAAAACTGAATTTGTGAAATGGAAAAAAATCCATAGAATAAACCAACTCATTTAAAAATTCAATTGGACAAATACAAAAAGAAGTAAAATTTTTTAAAAATGAAAAAAATAATTCACTAAAATTCAGAATTGAACAAATGGAAATGAATGACTCAATGAGACAACAAGAATCAGTCAAGCAAAACCAAAAAAGTGAAAAAGTAGAAAAAATATAAACTACCTACTTGGGAAAACAACTGGCCTGGAAAATAGATCTGAGAGACAATCTAAGGATTACTGAACTCCCTATGAAAAAGAGCTTAAACACTATCTTTCTGGAAATCATCAAAGAGAACTGCCCAGATATCATAGAAACAGAAGGTAAAATGACCATTGAAAGAATTCACTCAACACCTCCTGAAAGAGACCCCAAATTAATTCACCACTTTCATTGAATGTCCAACTTCTTCCCTAAAAGAAAATGTTCAGTTTAGCAGGTTAATTTATTTTTGGATGCATTCCAAGTTCCTTTGCCTTTTGGAATATCAGATTACAGGCCCTTCAATCCTTTAAAATGGAAGCTGCCACTTTCTGAGTAATTCTTATTGTTGCTCCTCAGTATTTGAATTATTTATTTCTGGCTGCTTGTAATATTTTTTCCTTGGTCCAATAGTTCTCTAATAGCATCTAACTATATATAATAGCATCTAACTATATAATTTATGCTAAAAGCATAAAAAGAAAAAACTCTTGAGAACTGTATTTCTGTTATGGGTGTACACTGAGAGTACATGTATAATCCTATTTTCCTATAATAGAAAAGAAACTAGAGATGGAAAGGGGATTGTAACAGAAAAAAAGGGAAAAGTGGAGGTAAAATGAGGAAAATTACATCTCAGGAAGAGGCAAAGAAAAAATATTTATAAATGAAGGAAACAAGAGAGGGTGATGAATATTGTGTGATCTTACTCTCATCAGATTTGGGCCAAAGAAAGAATATTAGAAATATTTGGTTTCACCAGGAAATATCTCTCATCTTATAGAAAAATAAGAGGGGAAAGGGGAAAAAGGAGGGGGTAGTCTAAATAGGAGGAAAAAGAGAAATTAGGGGAAAGGTATAAAAAAGGGCAAGAGTCTCTAAAGGGGGAGGACTGCTTTAGGCAAGTAGTACTCATAAGTAAGAGACTGGGGAAAAGGGAAAGAGGAAAAGGAAAGAGAAAAGCATAATTTGGGATTAATAAGATGGCAGGAAATATAGAATTAGTAGTTTTAACTCTAAATGCGAATGGGGTGAACTCTCCCATAAAACGCAAGTGGATAGCAGACTGGATTAAAAGCCAGAATCCTACCCTATGTTGTTGACAAAAAAACACATTTAAAGCAGAGTGATACAAACAGAGTAAAGGAAAAAAGGCTGGAGAAGAATCTATTATGCTTCAGGTGAAGTAAAAAAAAAAAAAATCAGGGATAGCCATATTGATCTCAGATCAAACAAAAGCAAAAATGGATCTAATTAAAAGAGATATGGAAGGAAACTATATCTTGCTAAAGGGTACCATTGATAATGAAGCAATATCAATATTAAACATATATATGCACCAAGTGGTATAGCATCTAACTTACTAAAAAAGAAGTTAAGAGAATTGCAAGCAGAAATAGACAGCAAAACTATATAGTGGGAGAATTTAACCTTGCTCTCTCAGAACTAGATAAATCTAAAAAAAGAAAGAAAGAAAGAAGTTAAAGAGAAAAATAGAATACTAGAAAAATTAGATATGATAGATCTTTAGAAAAAAATGAATGGAGACAGAAAGAAGTACACTTTCTTCTCAGAATTCATGGAACCTATACAGAAATTAACCATATATTAGGATGTAAAAACCTCAAAATCAAATACAGAAAGGCAGACATAGTAAATGCATTTTTTTCAGATCACAATGAAATAAAAATTACATTCACTAAAGGGCCAGGGGAAAATAGATAAAAAGAAATTGGAAACTAAATAATCTCATCCTAAAGAATGAATGGGTAAAATAGCAAATCATAGACACAATCAATAATTTCATCCAAGAGAATGACAATAATTAGACAACATCCCAAAATTTGTGGAACGCAACCAAAGCAGTAATAAAGGGAAACTTTATATCTCTAGATGGTTACTTGCATAAAAATAGAGAAAGAGATCATTGAATTGGACTTGCAACTAATAAGGCTAAATAAAAGGAAGAAATTAAAAACCCTAAATATCAAACTTAAAATTCTAAATTAAAAGGAGAGATCAATAAAATTGAAACTAAAAAAACTACTGAATTAATAAATAAAACTAAGAATTGGTTTTATGAAAAAGCCAACAAAATAGATGAATCTTTAGTTAATTTGATTAGAAAAAGGAAAGAGGAAAATAAAATTGTTAGTCTCAAAAATGAAAAGGGAGAACTATCCACTAATGAAGAGGAAACTAGAACAATTATCAGGTGTTACTTTGCCCAACTTTATGCCAATAAATTTGATAATCTAGGTGAAATGAAAGAATATCTACAAAAATATAGATTGCCCAGATTAACAAAAGAAAAAATAAATTGCTTAGATAGTCCCATTTTAGGAAAAGAAATAGAATAAACTATTAATCAACTCCCTAAGAAAAATCCCCAGCACCAGATGGATTTACATGTGAATTGTACCAAACATTTAAAGAACAATTAACTCCCAATACTATATAAACTATTTGAAAAAATAGGGAATGAAGGACTGCTACCAAATTCCTTTTATGACACAGACATGGTACTGATACCTAAACCGCATAGGATGAAAACAGAGAAAGAAAATTATAGACTAATCTCCTTACTGAATATTGATGCAAAAATCTTAAATAAAATATATTTTTAAAAATTATAGAAAGTCATGTCCAGGATAATATGTCATGTCCAAATAGGATTTATACTAGGAATGCAGGGCTGGTTCAACATTAGGAAAAATATTAGCATAACTGACTATATCAATAATCAACTTAACAAAAACCATATGATTATCTCAATAGATGCAGAAAAAAGCTTTTGATAAAATCCAACACTCATTCCTATAAAAAACACGAGACAATAATCAGTATTATCTATTTAAAATCATCAGCAAGCATCATATGTAATGGGGATAAACTATTGCCAATAAGATTGGGGGTAAAATAAGGTTTCCCACTCTCATCATTGCTATTTAATATTGTATTAGAAATACTAGCTTTGGCAATAAGAGAAGAAAAAGAGATTAAAGGAATTAGAGTAGATAATGAGGAAACCAAATTATCACTCTTTGTAGATGATATGATAGTATACTTAGAGAACCCCAGAGAATCAACTAAAAAGCTATTACAAATAATGCACAACTTTAGCAAAGTTGCAGTACACAAAATAAATCCACATAAATCATCAGCATTCTTATACATCACTAACAAAATCCAACAGCAAGATACATAGAGAAATTCCATTTAAAATAACTGTTGATAATATAAAATATTTGGGAATTTATCTGCTAAGGTAAAGTCAGGAACTGTATAAGCAAAACTACAAAACTCTTTCCACACAAATAAAGTCAAACTAAGCAATTGGAAAAATATCAAGTGCTCGTGGATAGGTTGAGCGAATATAATAAAGATGACAATATTCACTAACTTAATCTATTTATTTAGTGCTATACCAATCAAACTCCCAAGAAACTATTTTATTGACCTAGAAAAAATAACAAAATTCATCTGAAAGAACAAAAGATCAAAAATTTCAAAGGAATTAATAAAGAGAAAAGCAAATGAAAGTGGCCTAGCTGTACCAGATATAAAACTATATTATAAAACAGCAGTCATCAAAGCTATTTGCTACTGGCTAAGAAATATATATATAAAGCAGTTGATCAATGGAATACATTAGGTTCACAGAACAAAATAGCCAATTGTAACAATCTAGTATTTGGCAAACCCAAAGGCTCCACCTTTTGGGATAAGAATTTACTATTTGACAAAAACTGCTGGGAAACTTGGAAACTAGTATGGCAGAAAGTAGACATAGACCCAAACCTAACACTGTATACCAAAATAAGTTCGAAATGGGTTCATGATATAGATATAAAAAATGATACTATAAACAAACTAGAAGAACATAGGATAGTTTACCTCTCAGATTTGTGGAGGAGGAAGGAATTTGTGACCAAAGAAGAACTGGAGATCATTATTGATCTTAAAAATAGATAATTTTTATTATATTAAATTAAAAAGGTTTTGTACAAACAAAACTAATGCAGACAAGAGTAGAAGGGAAGCAATAAACTGGGAAAACATTTTTATATCCAAAAGATCTAATAAAGGCCTCATTTCTAAAATATATAGAGAATTGACTCAAATTTATAATAGTTCAAGCCATTCTCTAATTGATAAATGATTAAAGGATATAAACAATTTTAAGATGAAGAAATTGAAACTATTTGTAGCCACCTGAAAAGGTACTCCAAATCATGATTGATCAGAGAAATGCAAATTAAGACAACTCTGAGATACCATTACACACGTGTCAGATTAACTAAAATGACAGGAAAAGATAATGATGAATGTTGGAGGGGATGTGGGAAAACTGGGATCCTGATACATTATTGGTGGAATTATGAATGGATCCAACCATTCTGGAGAGCAATTTGTAGCTATGCTCAAAAAGTATCAAAAAGTGTGCATACTCTATGATCTAGTAGTGTTTCTACTGGGATTATATCCCAAAAAGATCCTAAAGATCCTAAAGGCCCTAAAGAAAAAGGACCCCCATGTGCAAAAATGTTTATGGCATGTAGAGGACTGAAACTCTGAATAGGTGTACTTGAATGTGAGAATGCAGAGCACTTAAAGCTAATTATCTATTCCATGTGAGACAATGGCTTTATTAGCATATGTTTGGATCCTGGCCCTCCTCATCTTTGGTGCTTGCTGAATGTTTAGAAGTAAGATAACCATAGGAAGGACTGGATGGGGGGAGGGAGAGAAGTGAGATTGTCTTGGCAGCAGGACAAGAAAGTGAGAGACTGGTGACTCCGGATTCCAAAATCCAGGATACATCTTTGGCAAGTCTCATGGCAGCTTGCCTGCTTCCTTCACTTCTCCCCCTAAAGACCAAGGACTTTAATTTATCCTGACTCTGGCTGACCCTAAAGCCCTCTAGGAAGCTAGCCCGTATTTTACAGTGGCAGCCCTCTTTGTAGTGGCAAGAAACTGGAAACTGAGTGGATGCTCATCAATTGGAAAATGTTTGAATAAAGTGTGGCATATAAATGCTATGGAATATTATTGTTCTGTAAGAAATGAGCGGCAGAATGTTTTCAGAGAGGATTGGAGAGACCTACATGAACTGATGCTAAGTGAAATGAGTAGAGCCAGGAGATCACTATACATGGCAACAACAAGAGTATACGACAATCAATTCTGACAGACATGGCTCTCTTCAACATTGAGATTCACCCTAGTTCCACTTGTGCAGTGATGAAGAGAGCCATCTATACCCAGAGAGAGAACCATGGGAACAAGAGTGTGGAACATAACATAGCAATCTCACTCTGTTTTATTTGCTTGCATTTTGTTTTCTTTCTAAGTTTTTCTTCCTTCTTGTTCTGAATTTTTTTTTTGCAACAAATAACTGTATAAATATATATACATATATTGGATCAAACATGTATTTCAACATATTTAACATGTATTGGACCGCCTGCCAGCTAGGAGAGGGATTGGGGAGAAGGAGGGGAAAATTTGGAACAAAAGGTTATGCAAGGTCAATGTTGGAAAAATTACCCATGCATATGCTTTGTAAATAAAAAGCTTTAATTTAAAAAAAAAAAAAGTAAATCCAAAAACAATGAAAAAATTTAAAAAACAAATAAAAGCAAATTAAAAAAAAAAAAAAACCTTTTCAGAATATGAATGGGATATAAAGAAAATTGAGGGAAGATACTTTAGGAAGAAAACTAGAATATAACAATATACTCTCAGTCATTCACATTGGAGTAACAATTAAGATGAAATTTGTTGCTAAACATATCATTTTTTTAGCTTTCCAGAATTTGGAAAGGGGGAAGAAAATGCTATTGTTCTCCTCTAGATTATACTCTTCTTCCTTTCTGCCTTTCTAATTCTATCCATATTTATGCTCTAGTTCAATTTTTTTTACCTTCAGTAATATATATTTTCTTCCACATTTCTTAATTTCTTAAGAAAACAAAATTCTGAATATGCTAGCCTCATCTCACCTACTAGAAAGTAAGTTCTTTGAAAATAGGGACCATGTCTTATATTTCTTGTAAATTAATTGGCTTAATATTTACTTTTGCAATGATTGTATAATGATATTATTAGATATATTCTGTCTTAATTTTGGTGAAATTTTTTAATAAAATAAGAGTAGCTATAAGGAAAGCTACAAACACAGACATCAACACACAAAGTGACAAAAATTAATTCAATGATTTTCTTAATCAATTTAAGACTGAACATTTAAAGAATATTCTGAATAAGAAGATTGAAAATGAGTGCAAGCTCTTATAATCAGTGACCTAAAGCTTTATCTTGATGTCTCTTAAAGTCATCAGTTCACACTTGCCAATTCTAATTTTTCAAGTTACATTTTCAAGTGATGCATTTTATATTTTCTTCTTTTTTCATTCTTTTTAGTCTTGAGTCTTGATGTCTGATAGAGTCATTAACTTCCATTTTCATGGTTCTAGTTTTTAATATATGATTTTCTTCAGTTAGCTTTTGTGTCTCCTTTTCCATTTGACTAATTCTGCTTTTAAAATATTTTCTTTGTTTTCTTCAATGGATGTTTTTTTTTTCCCCAATTTGGTCCATTGTATTTTTTAAAGAATTGTTTTCTTCAGTCAGTTTTTGTCCTTCCCTTTCCAAGCAGTTGACTATCTCTCACATACCTCTTCTTTTTATCTGATGTTTCTTCTGCCTCTCTTATTTGATTTTTTAAATTCTTTATGAACTCTTCCAAGAGTTCTTTTCCAAGAAGGCTCTTTTGGCTTGAGATCAATTCATAGTCTCCTTTAAGATTTAGCAGATAATTATTTTGTCTTCTTCTGCATTGGTATTTTTGCCCTCACTATCATCATAGTAGCTTTATATGATCAAGGTTCTTTTTTTTGCTCATTTTCTTCCTTTTTCTTTTTCTTTTTTTTTTCCTATTTCATGAATTTTAAAATATTCTGCTCCTGACCACAAGAGGTATTCTCCCAAGTTTCTTGTGCCTCTCTGAGCTTTGGCTTTGAGCATAGTGGCCCCTTGTGTTTGGCGATTTGTTCACAAGACTGGGGATAATCCAACTTAGTCAAGCTGCTGTTTCCTGGTTTTCTGAGCTACCAATTTGTCTCCTATGCTGAGTGTAGAGGTTGCCCCATTGATCTGCAATATTACTGTTCTGTTAAGACATGATCAAAGGGCTATGATTAAGACTTTTCTTCTAACTTTCCTTGACACTTTCTGAGTTGAGCTGCATGCCATTTTTAGCCATATGAGAATGATGTTATCTGAACTTCTTCCAAGCTGTCTTGAACTGGAACATTGTTTCATTTCATCTCTTTATAGGTTCTGTTATTCCAGACTGTTAAGAGGCTTGATTTCATGTTCTTTCTGAACAAAAGTAGGAGAGTTCAAGAAAGTTCCTGTCTTCACTCTGACATTTTGGCTCCACCTACCAAAATCTTGTATCAATTTTAATTTTAAAAAATTATTTTCTTCACTCAACTTTTTACCTTGACACAACCATCAAATCTGGCCAATTGTGCTTTTTTAATGGGTTGTTTTCATTAACTAATTTTTGTATTTCTTTCCATTTGTTCAATTCTGTTTTTTAAAGTGTTATTTTCTTTAATAGTTTTGTTCCTCTTTTAACCAATATTAATTGTCTTTACTTAATTGTCTTCCTTTGCTTTCTTTTTCTATTTTTTCTCTACCACTCTTATTTAATTTTGAATTTTTTTAACTTCTCCAAGGAATTCTTGTTAGGTTTGTTTTCTTTGAGCCTTTGCTTGAATCTATTTTGACTTTATTGTCTTCTTCTGAGTGTATGTGTTGATCTTCTCTGTCACCATGGTTGATTTTTTTTTTTTATGATCAGGTTCTTTTGTTGCTTTTGTTCATTTCCCCACCCAATTTCTTAATTTTCTCTGTTCTTAACAAGTTTTTGTAAGCACCTTAGGGTATACTTCATATCCTAAATATTGAAAAGGAGCATGTCTTTGAATTTTTTCTGGAGCTATGTGCAATTTGTAGTTCCTTAGTGTTTCCATGGTCTTTTGTAGACATGTTTCTAACATTTGCTCCTCACTTGCACATCCCAATATATCATTCATGTAACATAATAACATTACTTTTGGAAATGCTTTTCTTATTGGAGTAAGAACAGCAGCAACATACATTTGACACATAGTAGGGCTATTTTTCATTCCCTGTGGCAAAACTGTCCATTCATATCTTTTATAAGCCTCAGTTAAGTTAACGCTGGGCATTGAAAAGGCAAATCTTTTCATATCCTCCTTACAATCCCAAATACAGGGACCCTTCCTGGTAAAGAACAATGCATACCAGAAGGGTAGTGACCCCACCTTTCTCTAGATAACACTTGGAAGCACTGAAGACTTCCATACCCCTTGAACTAACTCTATATACCTGGGAATAGAAACCAACTTTAATGTTAAAGTCCCTGTATTTGGGATTGTGATAAATACTGTTCCTCTTGGGCTTCCCTTATCATTACAAGTGATACTACTCCTCAGGGCTTCCCTCCTCTTGACCAAAAATGTTCCTCTTCTCCCTTAAACTATGATACATAAATGAATATTAGCAATGGAGTTGCCAAATAATGTTTTTTTCTGCATCCAGTGACACACAGAGTCCCTTATAGTCTCTTTTTGTCCAGATTCAAGGTCCCTTTTCTATTTCATTCATGAGTGCTCCCAAAGCTGCTGTTGCTTCCATCACCACCACTTGGTTCCACCACAGTTTTTTTACCCATATTGGCTGCAGGCTTAGTTCTTTTGATTGCAACATGAAGTAGCTGCAGCACCTCAAGTGCTTTTGTGAAAAACCTTCCCCTGGACTTATCAAGGAATATGAAACCAAGCCAGAAGACTGCATACCAGATGCACCAGTCAATGAACATGTCAAAGAATTTCTGGTTCATGCTCTAACTGAAGAACTATGGATACACCTGGGGAAGGAAGTAAAGGTTATGCAATGCTGACCCTGTAAATATTATGGACACAGAACAGGTGACAAAGACTGTCTGATCTTTAAGTCAATCAGAAATTAGACCAATTCATAGTAGCACATGAAGATCGCATGCATGATATCATAAGGGAGAATAAGCATCATAAATATATATATATATATATATGGATAAAACAGTAAAAAAGCTACTAAAGGATTTTACCTCAGATGAATATGGCAGTACTTTCAGCTCCCCAGAATGCAAAGAAACACATAAAAGAAAGAAGAAAAGGGAAAAGACAAGAAAAAGAAAAAGGAATAAAAAGCACACATTTAAGTCCAATGAGAGTTCAAACTCTGACTAAAAAGTAATTTTGTTTTAATCCATCTTGTTACTCCAGAATCACAGCTGAATGTCAGAGGCATTAAAGAAGTATCAAGAAAAGAATCTCATTTGACAGAGAAAAAGGAACCAAGAAATGTGTGTAGCTAACATCATTTCTGTGCCATTTTGCTCCTGCTGCCAACAATGATGAAGTCAACATGATTCTGAGTTCCTTATATGTCATACTGGGAGAGTCTTATTGTTAACTTTCTTGATTACTATACTTTGTGATACATTTTTGAAGAAAATCAAGCATAAGCATAAGATATGAAGAAATCCTATGTATTTCCAAAAGAGATTCCCCCATGAAAGCAGAAGCTTAGTGGTGAAAAGTCTCATCTTTTGTGATTGTAAGTGAGTGCTATCACATGCTGAATAATGAAACTCTGTTATCTCAGTCTTAGAAGTGAATGTCCTTGCTGTATACAAGAAACCTGGTTTGAAATATAATGGTGGTACATAGAGAAATGAGGCAGCTATGTGAAGTATTTTATCTCTATTGTAATCATTTTGTTTTGGAATTTGACCCTGTACCAAAGTAACTGCTTCATGAAGATATTTAGGGAAGATTTTTTTTCAATAAGCAAAAATCCTTTCCCTCTCCCTTCCATCCCAACTTAAATATATAGATCAAAAGAAAAACAAAAACCATTAAAAACATATACTAAAGCAAAAAAAGTCTCTTTCTTTTCTTGGCTCTGTGGCTTCAGAATTTAATTTGAGGCATTATTTAAAGTTGTTTAGAGGGAGATGATGAGCAATTTCAAGCCAGTTCTTTCATTACTCAAACATCTTGGCTCCAGTCCAAGAAGCTCAAGAAGACATATTTTTTCTAAGGGCAGAAATCATCATGACTACCCAGCAATTGAGACAGAAGCTAATAATTGATCCAGAAAATGAAAACAAAGACTAACCACCCCTGTTTCTATAAATAGTGGCAGTAGAATCCAGACTATACAAGTAAACCAAACAAAATCTTCTGATTCATAAAAGAGTGCCAGAGAATTATGCAAAATATGAGTAAACAAAAGAAAATATGGAATGCAGTAAAGAAACAATATGACTTTTAAAAAATCCAAGCAGCAAACTCAAAGAAGAAAACAATTCACAACAATAAGCAGAACCTCGGAGAAAAAAACTGAAAGTATTTGTCTTTAAGGACTAAAAGAGTAACTGGAAGAAATAAAATAACAAAATATTAAATTATAAATAAAATTAGATTTGTGGAGAAAAAGTTAAAAGAAAAATAACTGACTCATTTAAAAAATAGATGGAACAAACAATTCAGGGAGATCATATGACAACAAAAATATTAGGATAGATGTGAAAGATTTTAAAGATGGAAGAAAATGTAAGGTATCTACTATTAACAATTACTTGATGAAAGACTGTTTAAGAAATCACTGTACAATATTTTTTAAAAATATGTTGATGAACCACCAAAAATTTGGTGACCATATTTAATACAATCTTAAAAGAAAATTCTCCAAACCTATCCAAACTAGAAACAAAGTTGTTTCAACCAGCCAGTCATTTCTTGGAGGAATGCACAAAACTACACTGTAACTATTAAAAAGTAGATACTCCTGTTTTTATTAATATATATGTATATATATACATACACACACACACACACATATATATATCAAAGATATATAAAAAATGAGAATGTGAGCCTTTACTCAAGAGATAATAGAGCAAAGGAAATAGGCAATTGTCAAAATAAAAACAATCAAAAACTAGATGTTTAAAATGCACCAAATCACTAATAACAAATAACATTTAAAAAAATCAAAGATTCTCCTTCAGAAACATTAGATTGGCAATTGACAAAAAAGAAAAAAGAAAAAGAAAGAAAGAAAGAAAGAAAGAAAGAAAGAAAGAAAGAAAGAAAGAAAGAAAGAAAGAAAGAAAGAAAGAAAGAAAATGGCAGTTGTTGAAAGAGCTATCAGAATACAGGCACATTGATGCATTATAGATATAGTTGTTAATGTGGCATAAATTTTCTGGAAAGCAGTTTGAAACTATCTGAAAAGTCATTGAGCTATATGTACTCTTTGATTCATAACATCCTTATGAAGGTAAATGGAATAAATATAGTCACTAGTTTTACAGATGAGAAAAGCAAGGGTCAAAAAGATTAAATCATGTGCCTGATATCACTAAGGATTGGTGACAGGGTCAAGTCTTGAAATCAAGCTTCTTGAGTACAAATCCATTGTTCTTTCTTCTATAATCTGTTGTCTCTATGAACGTTGTTACCATCTTCTAAACTTTTTTTTTTTTTTTTGCTAAGGCAATTGGGGTTAAGTGATTTGCCCAAGGTCACACAGCTAGGAAGCATTAACATATTTTTTAGAAAGAAAAAAATGTAGTTTCTAAAATTTATGATGTGATGACTAAGTTGTTTAATAGATGCTTTCATCTTAGACACAGGATTTAGTTTACATTTTAAATTTGATGCTTTACAGTCTTGGTTGTGTGGAATGTAACACATCCTAAAAGGGGCCATCTGTAGCATATTACATACTTATTAATCTGTACTGTAGAAGAAGCCGTCTTGAAATGAGTTAAATTCATCAAATTTACAAATACTTATTAAATACACAAAAGACAATATGTTTCATTTTCTCAACATCTTACACAATACATTTGCAATAGCCATGTGATATTAATACTAAAGGTCATATTATAAAAAATTAAAAGTGAAATATCATATTTTTCTCACAGATATGGATAAGATGTATTTTAACCAAACAACAGAAATTAAAATAAGATAAAATAGATAACTTTAATATTCATAATATTCTTCTCTAAAATATAATGTTCTCTGGGAGCAGGTTTCCTTGGAGTTTCTGGAGGCAGCCTTAGTTTCAATTCAGTGTAATCACCCACTGATTAAAGTCAGGGATTAGAGTCCAAATCCTTCATTATGCCCTTCAAAGTTTTGTCTCCTTCATTTGGGGTTTGGCTAGTTTTTCTGGAGGCCCTCTGGATCTTGGTTTCAGTGTTGTCCATAGGACAGCCTGCCATCATCTTCCTTAGTTCTGCTTGACTGTCTGTGGCTTGTGAATCTCCTCAACTGAATCCTGGCTTGTGAATCTCCTGGAGTGAATCCTGGTTGAGGCTCCTAGCTTATATATGCTCTCTTAAAGGTGTGAATCTTGTAGAACTCTAGTAAGTACTAAGTACATAATCATTGTCTCTATCAATTCCATTGTCTTAATACCTTCTAAGAATCCTAACAAATATTGTCTAAATAGATAACATAAAATGGAAGTGTTTGAATTGGAGAAAAAACTTTCTATCAAAATTAGATAAATAATAACTAAATTAATAAATAAATATTGTTTACATGTATGCTTGTGTATTAGATATTCCCCAATACATACATTGTCAAAGAACATCAACAAACATTATTCACTTCTCACCTTGTTTTGAGAAATGGTTCCATTTTTAAAAGACATTTTCACTTTATCAAAGAAAAATATTCACAGACCTATGAAAAAGCTTTCCAAACCACTAGTCATAAGAGAAATGAAAATTAAAACAATTCTGAGGTTTTGTCTCACATTTTATTAATTAGAAAAATAGAAAAAATGTCAACCACATGTACAAAAATGTTTGTAGGAGCACTTTTTGCAGTGGCAAGCAAGTAAAAATTGAGTGTATGCTCATTAGCTGAGATAGCTGTATAAGTTATGGTATATGTATGCAATGGAATATTACTATTCTATAAGAAATGATTATAGATTGTTTTTAGATCTTTATTTGTAGATTGTAGATCTAGATGTTTGTAGATAGGTTTTAGATAGTAGATTGACTTTAGAAAAGCCTGGAAAGACTTACATAAAATGATGCTGAGTGAAGTGAATCAAACCAAAAGAACATTGTACATAGAAAGAAGACTGTGTGATGATCAGTTGTGATGGACTTGGCTTTTTTCAACAATTCAGTGATTCAAGGCAATTCCAATATTTTTGGGATGGAAAATGCCATCCACATACAGAGAAAGAACTATGGAGACTGAAGGTGGATTGAAGCATAATATTTTGAATTTTTTGTTTTTTTGTTGTTGTTTTCTTACTCCTGTTTTTTTTCCCCCTTTTGGTCTAATTTTTCTTGCACATGACAAATGTGGACATATGTTTAAATGACTTGCATATGTTTAGCCTATATCAGATTGCTTCTGTCTTGGGGAAAGCAGAGAGGGAGGGAGAAAAAATTTGGAACACTATGTTTTACAAAAATGAATATTGAAAACTATCTTTATATGTCTTTGTAAAAATAAAATACTATTGTAAAAAAGAGGAAATGTCAAGTAAATGTGAGCAGGTTTGTGGGAAGATAAGTACACTGATACATTGCTGGTGATCCTATGAAATAACATAATCCTTTAAAGAAATAATTTGGAATTATGAAAATAAATGACTAAAATATCTATTTTCTTTGAACTAGAGAATTCATTATTAGGCTTATACTTCAAGGAATTCATTAATAAAGAAACAATGCTTATATACTCTAAAATATTTTTAGAAAAACATTTTTGTTATAACTAAAAATTGGAAATAATTCTGCGTTGGTTGGAGAATGTCTAAACAAATTGTAGTTCATGAAGGTAATGTAATACTACTATAATGCAAGAAATTGTGTGTGTCATGAATACAGAGAAAAATGGAAAGATCTATATGAACAAATGCACACTGAAGTAAGCAGTCATGAAAATAATACACCAAATACCTACAACACTACAAATGGAAAGAAGTGACAAACCTAATAATCAAAATTAAATATAACAAAATTATAAAGATATGATGGGACTCAAATAAAGGACATGAGCACACATACATGATCCATAGGTTTTCGACCTATTATTAAAGAGAGAACAATACATACAAGTTTTCTAAATTTATAAAGAAATAAGAGGGTGAGAGAATAGGATGGGATTGGGTAGTATAAGACAAAGAGGAAACTATATATATATATATATATAAAAGTCTTCTAAATTCAGATAGAAACAAAAGAGTAAGTGATAAGTTCAGGGAGAAGATAAGTAAAGAATCCTTGGAAGCAGAGAGATTAAGTAATAGGAGGGCAATGTAATAGGTAGAAGTAAAGCAGAAGAGGTTAGAAGAGTTAGAAAGTAAGAGACACACAAACATGAAATAAAAATCAAGAGTAGAATTTGTTCTATAGAAAAAGCAGGGTAAGTAATTGTGATTTTAAACTAAGTTTTTAATCAAAGAGAAAAGTAGAAAAACCGCAATATATGTTAACCCATATTAATCAATATTTTAGACTTTGAAATAACTAGAGAGTATGCGGTTAGAATATTGTTGTGGTATAGGAAATGATGAGTTGGTGGAGTTAGAAAAATATAGAAACACTTGGACTTATAAAAGAAGACATTCACCTTCAAAGAAAAAGAGGAAAACCAAGCATAGTACAGTCTTATGTAGATGTTTTTGAATTCATATATGCATATATATATATATATGTGTGTGTGTGTGTGTGTGTGTGTGTGTGTGTGTGTGTGTGTGATTATAGATATATTTGTATGTGTGTCTATCTGTTTCTGTATGTATGTATAAATAAATATATGTATATACACATTTACATGTCCCCACTTAATTATAACTTTCTTGGAGAAGGAGGAGGCTGGAAGTGGGAAAAAAGAATAAAGTAAAAAGTAGACAGCAGAAAGCAAAAGAAAACCTACATTGAAGCAAAGAAATGACAAACAGCTGGAAACATAATATGTAGTGTTTATTATATAGGTTTTTCTTGAAATGAAAATGTATTGTTTGATACTTTGAACCCTCTCTTTTGTTCTGCTATGTATATGGCAATTTTTTTTCCTTTTCCTATTTTGTATTTAAATTTAAAATAAAAAACTGAAAAAGGAATTAAAAAGAAAATGTAACAAAATTATAAAGATGAAATGGAACTCATATAAAGGGACATGAGAAGGCAAACCTAACTCATGCCTTCATATAAGTGAGAGGTCCACAGGTATTAGACATTGCACATACTTTTAGGCTTTCTTTATGTATCAATCAGTTGTGCTGATTGTTTTTCTTAGTTAAAAAAAATATTATTTGTCATATTGTTGGCTCTTGAGACAGGGGAGGAAAGGGATACATGAAGATATGGTTCATTTTTAATGATCCTAAAGCCTGACTAGATAAATCCTCATGTTTAATGAACTAAATGGTGTCTACTATTAAACATTAACAACCAAATATTAAAAAAAAAAACAACCAAATATTGTTGCTTAATACATTAATAATAACTAACATTTATAGAAAGAGCACCTACAATGTGCCAAGCACGATGCTAAACACTTCATAAATGTTATCTTATTTGATCCTTACAACAATCTTGGAATGGAAATATAATTGTCATCCCCATTTTACAAATAAGGAAATTGAGGAAAGAAATTAAATGACTTGTCCAAGATCACACACCTAGGAAGTCTTTGAATTCAAGTTTGAACTCAGGTATTCCTCACTCTAGGTCTAGCATTTTATTCCCTATATCACCTACCTCCTATAAATGAGTGAATGAATGAATGAATGAATGTTGGATCTGTTTGGTTAATGATTAACTTCCAAAAAAAAAAAAACCTCTCTTTTTTTTTTCCTTCCATTAGTAATCAACCATTGTAGCCTAGGCTTCCATCACTTCAAAACAATGACATGTACTTTTTTGTCATTAGTCATCTGAAGTATTTTCAAATGATTAAGAGTTTGCTTTTACTTTGAGAATTGTCTGTTTTGCCATTTAACTATCTCCTGGATCTCCCTTTTCAAATCATTCTGCACATTACTATTTTCTTTCCTTAAATACTATTTTTCACCATTTTATTTCCAAAATCCTCATTGACTCTATGTGCTAAGTATATTCATTCCAAACTCCTCTGACTTATAGGGCTTCAAAAAGCTGGTCCTACTGAAGCGGGTTGTGGTCCCTGTATTTTCTATTGATTTGTGATTCCTTTCATTTTGATCTGTGATTCCTTCCAGATTCCCAGGCCCTCCTGGCTGAGATATATCAGTCCAGGAAGCCAGGGCCTTTGATTCACAAATCCTGGTCAAAAGCAACCCTTTGAATTCCAATAGGAGATTCCAGCTTGTCCCAGCTTCCACTGGATCGAGCCAACTTGGTCTCTTAGCCCTGACTGGTTCTGATCTGCTCTAGTAGTCCCAGTGCCCATTCTGATGATTTGCTCAGGTTTCCCAACCCCCACCGAGACAACTAATATAATGAGCTTCTATCAACTAAGGGCCTTGGTGGCTTACACAGCTACCAGGACTTTCTGCCCACTGAGAACTGCATTCTCAATGCAAAACTCCATTTTCCATAGATCTGCCTGCTGGAATAATATTCTTTTCCAGTGCTATCCTCTGTTTATCTTCACCTATTTCCTTAACCAGACTTTAAGCTTCCAATCCCCATAATAAATCTCTTTTATCAATCTAGGTTTTCAGGTTTGTAAATTCCTTTACAGAGAACCTCTGCACCACCAGAAGGGAGTCCCCAAAACTCCCTATCCTTGTGCCAAATCCTAAGGGGTTGCAGGGGAGCTAAACCTCATCACTACGTATGCTAATACTATAAACATATTTCACTATACTTTCCAAATGTTCCACTTCATGAGAACAGATTGATCTGTTCAGCATCTTGGAAGCATCATACTCATTGCCATTTTCTTGCTTCTGCCAATCTGTTTTCTTTACTTAGGATGATCTTCTGTCTCTCTTCCATCTATCCCAAACTGACTGTATTTCAAAGCTTATATCATTTTCTCCAGAAAGATTTTCCTCATTTCTCTGGCTCTAACTAAACTCTCCATTCTCTGAATCCCTATGTTATTTGGAACTTATAGGATATAAATTATAGAATAGCAGATGGATAATCACAACATGGCATAGTATCAAAAAATGTTAAGATACAAAACAAAAACAACTAATATGTCTGATAGCTATCTATGGAGAATTTATAGGAGAATATGGACAAAAATACACAGGATGAGAAGGTATGGTTGGACTGAGATGTATAAGAGTAAAAGTAATATGCATTTCAATGAGATCACAAATCATTAAATTATGAATCAATTTATACATATTTTATGTGATTATATGTATACCATGTGTTTCTCTAATTCTTTCATGTGTATTATTGACTAACCAGTTAATATTATAAGCTCCCTAAAAGCAGGCATTACATCTAATTCTTATTTAGTAAGTATTAAATTATGCCAATTAAATTAAATGCCAATAGATTTAAATGTTTAGTGCATATTATGAGTTACTCAAGTAAAGGAGAACTTGGGCCCCTTTTCAAAAAACATCACTGAAATGGCAACTAACAAGAATGAACACAAATGAATAAAAGTAATCCTCTCTGAAATCTTTACAGAAAATAATTTAGATTATTTGTGATCATAGTAATATATTAATAATAATAGTCTCATTTTACACATAAAGAAACTGAACCTCATGAGGTCCAATGGTATATAGAAAATATATAGCCAAACTACATAATAAAAAGTTGATGTAAATTGTGTCCCCTTTAATCTGTGGGTAAATGGTCTGAAAGGAATCTTTGGGGGAAGGGTGATTCGAGATTGGGTCTCAAATCCTGCTGGCCTCTGGGAGGGGCACACCCTATAAGAAAAAAACAGGATAAGTAATCTCATTCAATTGTCAATTTCAGCCTGAGGCATAGCCAAGTCCCTCTATTGAGTTGAAGATAAGTCCTTTATTCACATATGGAAATTGGCCCTTGGCATGGAGTCAAAGGGACCCCATAAAATCATATTATATACCTAGACTTTCCCAAAAATTTTCCTCCCAGGATTTTGCCCACTAAGAAGGCTGTCTTCTTAATGTAAATAAATCCCCTTTTAACACAAACTTCGGGTTTGAGAATTCTTCTCCAAAGAATCTGCAACATTGATCAGAGGGGATCTCTCAGCCCTCAGTTCTCATACCCCATCAAAATAAACATTAATCTCAGAAAAGGGATTTGGGTACCATCACAAATAAAAGAAGATATTGATTTAAAATATAATTATATTCTGATAATTGATAAAATACCAACCTTACCTTTTTACCACCAAAAAATATATAGAGATATAGATATAATAGGTCTTGAATACCAAGCAAAAGAGTTTAACTTTACTCATTGGGCAATAGGGAGTCATGGCAAGTTTAGAGGAGAAAACTGATGAAACATGTCTTTATATAAATACATAAAGGAGGCTAACCATGTAAGGAGTGAACTGAATGAAAAAGAGAATAGATTTGGGAAGATATTTTTTATGGTTACTGCAATAAACTAGATAAGCAATAATAAGATTATATCGTAGAGTAATAATAGTACAAATAGAAAGAAAGATGTGGATGAGAAAAATATTGTAGACATAAAATTGGCAGAACTACTAATTGTTTAAATGTGTAAAATGATGAAAAAGAAGGAAGCACCACAAGGTAATATTGAGATTTTGAACTTGAAGGATTGGTGGTAAACAAAAGTACTTACGTCAGAAGTAAGGAAGTCAAAGAAATACTTTTTTTTTCTTTTTTAGCCAAACTCCTCCTCCTTCTCCAGGTTTATTGATCGTTTAAAATTATTACTATATTAAAGGACTTCAGTTGCTTTTACCATCAGACTTTTAAAAAATAACAGCAAATGAAACTCAACAGTTGTCTAAGTGATATAGTATACAAAAATAACATCTTGATTTCTGTAAAAATGCATTTCTCTGCCACTTCTGAATAGTTCCAAATTGAGCTTGCTCTGAGCATTGACATTTACTCTGGGTTTTAGATTTAGCTTTTGGAAAAATTTATTCCAAACCTTGCCTTCACTATCTGTATCTCCAAGAAAGAAATGAAGAACATTACAGAGTTGTTACTGTTTAGGTTTTTATCCTAATTTCTCTCTCTTTCATGGACATTAACAAGCAAATACAGGTTTTTACTTCCACTTGATTAGATAGTCTTTGTAGGGCCTGATACAGATGTTATTTGATGCAATTTAACAGCTACTGAGGTCAGACAACCCAAGGCCATTACGATATAATTTAAGTTATTTACGGAAGTTCAAAGATACTTCCAGAATCTTTTTTACCTCCTGCATGGGATCTAGTCTGACTCAACTATTCCCTTTCATTAATCCCTATTGTGGAAAGGGGGTTCTTTAACAAAGTATTTAACAAAGCATTAACAAATCAAAAGTTATATATATAACACCTCTACCAAACTAAACATAAACATTTTTTAGTAGTTAAATTCAGACAGTTGATTTTTCCATCCCTTTTCTCCTTACAGGGCAAGTAAAGCCCACTGGCCTGGAAGTAATCTCTATCTGCCAACCTTTGGCCAGTGAGGAGGATTAAGATAAAATAATTTCAGAGAAAATAAATAAAAATAATCAATCAGGAAAAGGAGGGTGACAAAGGAAGATAATTAAGCTATAGCCTCAATTGTGCATTCCAGTGCAAGATGCATTGACTCACCACAATACTAAGTTGACCACTCGTCTTGCTGCAGTTGATGGTTACACAACCAGTTTCACCATACATATAGCCTTTCACTTTGGTGCAATCTTTCTGAATGTGCCCAAATTTTCCACACAAATAGCACTTGTACTTATCTGCTTGGTCACAGTGATGAGCCAAATGGCCAGCTTTGCTACAGTTGTAGCAACACTACTCTCTTTCTCTCTTGGGTTCCCTCTACCGCAGTTATAGCAGGCATTCTTCTGAAGATTACAATCCTTGGCAAGATGACCAGACTCACCACAGATAACAGATGTCTGAAAGAAATGAAGAAACAAACTGGAAACCCATTGCTGAGGTAAAATCATCTCTATCATGGCTCCTCATTCCTCAGTCAGAGCCTCCTCCAGTAGGGTATTCCAGGGCCAATGGCCAGAATGGGTACACATGAAACATTGGTTGCTGCTCATTATTGCACTTAGATCTTCTAAGATGCTAAGGGCCTACAGTAGAAAAGGGGGTGGAATGCTTCAACTCACAAGGAGGGTAGATGCAGAAATAGGTCTAAGAGGAAAGATAATGAGCTTGTTTCATAATTACTATAGCTTCACCTCATATGCATCAAGATAAAAATAACTTTTCTTTGGTTATTGTGGCTGGCATTTTCCCAGGCATAAGAATTTAACTCATTGCTTAGAGACTTTGAAAGATTTGGTCTAAAAGATAATGTATGTGTCTCCTCCTTTTTATTGATCATTGCAGTTTTTGTTTATTTGCTTTTGGCCTCTAGAATATAACAAATCCATGAAATGGTATGTCTAATGACCATTTTTCAAAGAGCCTGTAGAAGTTAAAAGAAAAAAGGGCACAATGTAATATGACTCAATTAAACTGTTTGTGATTGTGTTCATGATGACAAGGGGAAAATCCCCTAATGGCTTTCTCATATTGACATAGATAAGATGGCTAAGAGGCATCCTTTTTGACATAATGCATTTTTTTCTTTTTATTGGATGTTTATTCTTACATACTTCTCTTCCTTATGTATATGCATCATATTTAAAGATACTACTGACAATGAATAATGGCAAAATACAGTGCTGAAGAAATAACTAACTAATCCTATTGAAAGAAAATCTGTAGGCCTTCAGTATATGGACCAATTTACATTTTATTTTAGAGGCCACCAGACTATATTTGTGTATCAACTAATGGAAACATCATTGTATTGATTTGCTTTTGAATTATGGTCTGGGAACTAAATTAAGGGCATCTGAACAAATAGAGGAAAAGAAGGCAATTATATTTTTTGCCAGCACATATTCTGAGGGGAAGACAGCAAACAATGTGAAAAGAGTTGAAAATGCCAATTAAGAGTTTCCTCCTGGATCTGATTTTCAAGAAGGAAAAATGGCATGGTAAGGGAAATTGAGGCACATCTCTCCTAATGTCTAACATTTGGAGGCTCTAATTACATCCAACGTGTTTTCAGCCTCTGAAAAACTCCCATTTCAACAAACTCAAAGAAATGCTGTGACTTTTTTTTTTCAAATGTGATTTCTTTTCCCCCTCAAACCACACACATGGTAAGAAAGGAATATTTTTCACTACCTTCCAGTTCAGCACAATGTGGAGACTAGACCATTGAAAACCTATATTCTATAAGAAAGGGTAAAGAGCTAAAACTGAAAATATCTCCATAACAGTGCCTAGGTACAGCTGCTTTATATTAAGATACCTGAACTCCAAGAAGAAAATAATTTCCAGTGGACTCTTGGCTTCCAAAAATTAGGCCCCTTCCTTTCTAAATGTACTTGGTCTTACTATAATGGCATTTGAAAAAGACAGCCTTTTCCCAAAGGTTTCTACTAGGAGACAGACATGCCTAAGAAAGTAGTATGCATTCAGTCACACACAGTGCTAAGATGACAGGCAAGAAAAAAAAAATTGGACCTCATAAAAGCAAAGCAGGAAACTGTAAATCAGATTTTAGTTCCCAGTTCTGAAAATTGTAACCAATATAAATTCTTGTGAAAAAATAAAAAAAGGAATACATTTCTAAGAGAAACTGTCATCTGCCTAATATAGAGTAGACTGGTAGAACTGCTGACACATCACTCAGCTTCTGAGTATAAACATTTGCTTTCTAATT
The DNA here is from genome assembly GCF_016432865.1 of Antechinus flavipes. Taxonomy (NCBI): domain Eukaryota; kingdom Metazoa; phylum Chordata; class Mammalia; order Dasyuromorphia; family Dasyuridae; genus Antechinus; species Antechinus flavipes. Next base: position 362,322,784 of record NC_067401.1, read on the forward strand.
TTCCTCCTCCCAGACTATATTATTAGGTTAATATTGAATTTCAGAACTGCAGGCTCTCATGAGGATGGCTCAATCCTTTGGCAGACCAAAAATGGCAGAAGGAAGAAGCTACTTGCTGGATTTTCACTACCAGCTTTCCCTGTCGACATAAGAAAATATTGCCTATTTTTCACAATAAGCTTGTTGGCTGGCAACATAAGAAAAGGAGCTGAATTTAAAGTCCTGAGTCTAAGCATAGTCACAGGTTTATAGAATCTCACTTTATTGCTCTCATTTCCCATGTTTTGTTATTGCTCCAGATCTTCAAGCATGTAATCTCTCTACCTGGATCTTGCCCTTGATTAAAAACAGGTAATAAGCCAAGAACAGGAAATGAGCCATTTTAAAATAAGGCTAGTGAGCAGGACTCTGTCAATCTTTTTCTCATAGCTCATACCCCACACCCTTCTTCATTTAATTTTAAAAGACTTGGGTCTTTCTATATTGAAATTAAAAGACTAAAATGAAGATGATCTGACTATATAAGACCTAAAACTATATTATAAAGCAGTGGTCATTAAAAATCATTTGGTACTGACTAATAAATAGATTAATGCATCAGTGGAATAAGTTAGGTTTATAAAACATAGTAGCCAATGACTATAGCAATCTAGTGTTGATAAATTAAAAGACCCTAGCTTCTGGGATGAAACCTCACTATTTGACAAAAATACTGGGAAAATTGGAAAATAGTATGGCAACAATACTGACCAACACAACACTTTTTACCAAGATAAGGTTGGAATAGGTTCATGATTTATACATAAAGAGAGATATCATAAGCCAATTAGGAGATCTGTGGAAAAAAAAATTCATAGCCAAAAAAGCACTCAAGAACATTATAAAATGCCAAATGGATAATTTGATTATGTTAAATTAAAAAGGGTTTGTATACTGGTGATAATAAGATTATACAATGATCAATTCTAATGGACATGGCTCTTCTCAACAATGAGACTATTCAGGCCAGTTCCAATGATCTTGTGATAATGAGAGCCATCTACACCCAGAGAAAGGACTATGGGAACTGAGTGTAAATCACAATATAGCATTTTCACTTCTTTTGTTGTTGTTTGCTTGAATTTTATTTTCTTTCTCATTTTTTTTTCCCTTTTTGATCTGATTGTTCTTGTGCAGCAAGATAATTGTATAAATGTATATACCTTTTTGGATTTACATATATTTATCATAATATATTGGATTACCAGCCATCTAGGGGAGGAGAGGGGAGGAAGGGAAGAGAAATTGGAACACAAGGTTTTGCAAAAGTCAATGGTGAAAAATTATCCTTGCATATGTTTTGAAAAAAAAAAAAAAAGCCCATGAGATGACATGAATTTGATGCATTTTGTACAAGTGGTTTGATAATTGACTGTACATGGCCTGATTTGAATATTTTTAAAAGTTTTTACATTCATAATAAAATTGCATTTTAACATCCATAGAGGGGAAAGTTTTTGTATAAACAAAACAAATGCAGCCAAAATTAGAAAGGAAGCAGAAAAATGGGGAAAAGATTTTTACATTCACAGATTCTGATAAAGACCTCATTTCTAAAATATATTAAGAATTGATTCCAATTTATAATATATATAATTCTCCACTTGATAAATGCTCAAAGAATATGAACAATTTTCAAATAAAAAAATTAAAGACATTTCTAGTCATATTTTAAAAAATCTAAATCACTTATAATTAGAGAAACTCAAGGACACTCTGAGATACCATTTCACACCTCTCAGATTGACCAAAATAACAAGAAAGGATAATGATAAATGTTGGAGGGGATGTGAGAAAATGGGAGACACATACATTGTTGGTGGAGTTGTGAATTGATCTAACCATTCTGAAAAGCAATTTGGAACTGTGTTCAAAAAGCTGTCAAACCATTCATACCCTTTTGATTCAGCAGTGTCTACTGGGCCTGTATCCCAAAGAGATCATCAGCAAAAGAAAGAAAGAAAGAAAGGACCCATATGTACAAAAATGTTTGTAGTAGCCCTTTTTGTAGTGGCAAGGAACTAGAAACTGAGTGGATGACTGAATAAATTCTGATATATGAACATTATGGAGTATTATTTTTTTCTATAAGAAATGATCAGCAGGATAGTTTCAGAAAAGCATGGACTGATGCTAAGTAAGTAGAACCAAGAGAATATTGTACACAGCAAAAACAAGATTATGTGATGATCAGCTGTGATAGATTTGGCTCTTTTCAACAATGAGTGATTCAGGTTAATTCCAATAGACTTTTGATGCAGAGAGTCTCTGCATTCACAAACAGGATCATGGGGACTGAATGTGGATCACAACATAGCTTTTTCACCTATTGTTGTTGTTTGCTTGCTTGTTTTTTCTCTTTCTATAATTTTAATTTATAATTATTTCTATTTTTGTCTCATCTCTGATAATTGTTTAATATTTAAGATTCAATGGGGAAAAATACTGTGATTATTTTGTATAAATAAGTACATATATGGAGGGCTCAAGATATTGTAGAGAAAAGTAAAAGAATATCCCTAAAACTGCAAATTTCATATTAGTGACATGACTATTCCACACTACTTATTAGGAAAAGCTTTTTCTCTGCTCTTCTGATTGATAGGCCATTGAAGCAGTGATATCTTTTTTTTCACATATCTAGCCTTGATAGGGTCTGGAGAATATCTTGTTTCTTTCAATCCTCAGGGTTCATGCTCTCTACTTATGCTGGATTATCAACAGTGTAATACCTCTCTTCCATTCAATATAGCTTTAGGCCACAAGGGTCAGTTCCTTCTGGCATCCTGAATTTGTACCTCTCAGCTCTAATTATGATATGAAACTCAAAAATTCCATTTTTCTGTATGTATGTCATTAACATTTCTGATACAATTTTTTATAAATTATTATCTGACTTCAAGTTTTCTAACTATATCCTATGAAGCCCTGAAAAGTTGCATACAAATAAATTGATCACAGTTTCCTGCAGTCATGATTACTTAATAAACTTCCTCTCTTCAAATATATCCTCTCAATGCATCCATCTGAGAGGCACACTTTGATATTTTATTTGAGTGGTTGGATTTCCTTTTCATATGATTTTATCAGTTACCATACACATTCAAAATTGTCTGCCTCTTTTTAAAAAATTTTATATAGTTCCCCCCCCAGGTGCATGTCAAGAAAAAAATTAGCATTCATCTTTACCATATTCTAATTCCAAATTTTTCATCTTCCTTTTCTCCCTCCTATTCCCTGTTCCAAAGTTGGTAGGCAATTTGATATAGTTTATAAATGCACTAGCATGTAAAACATATTTCCATATTAGTCACAACTGTGAAGGAAGATCAAAAAAAAAAAAAGAAAGATTAAAATAAGTGAAATATATATATACTTCAGTCTACATTCCAAGACTATCAGTTCTTTATCTGGTTATAGATAGCATTTTCCTATGTGAGTCTTTTGTACATGTCTTAGATCATTGTGTTGCTCAGAAAAGCTTGGTCAACCATAGTTGATCATAATACAATGTTGCTGATACTGTATACAGTGTTTTATTGGATCTGCTCACTTCATTTGTATCACTTTCTGCACATCTTTTCAGGTTTTGCTAATTCTGCCTAGTCATCATTTCATATTGCACAATAATATGCCATTGCATTCATATACTACAGCTTGTCTATCCATTCCCCAATTAATGGGCATGTTTTCAATTTCAAACATTTTGCCACTATGAAAAGGGATGCTATAAATATTTTTTTTTAACATCTAGGTCCTTGTTTCTTTTTTTTAAAAAATTCTTTATGAAACAAATCTAGTAGGGGCATTCTGTATCAAAGGAGATGCACGATTTGATTGCTCTTTGGGCATGGACCAAAATTACCTTTCAGATTGGTTGGATCAATTCACAACTCCACTAACTCTATTAATGTCCCAATTTTCCGACATCTTCTCCAACATCTATCAATTACCTTTTTTGTCATATTGGCCAATATAATAGATGTGAGATAGTATCCCAGAATTGGTTTAATTTGTATTTTTCTAATCAAAAGTTATTTAGAGAATTTCTTCCTATGCCTATAAATAACTTTGATTTCTTCAGCTGAAAACTGCCTGTTCATATCCCTTGATCATTTATCAATTGGGGAATGGCTTATATTCTCATAAATTTGATTTTATTATCTACATATTTGAGAAATGAGGCCTTTATAAGAGATACTTACTGTAAAGATTGCTTCCCAGCATTTTATTTTCCTTCTAATCTTGATTGAATTGTTTTTGCTTGTACAAAGACTTTTTAATTTAATATAATCAAGATTAACTATTTTGCATTTTATAATATTATCTCTTGTTTGATCATGAATTTTTGCCCTTCCCATAGATCTCACAGTTACACTTTTCCTTGCTGTGCTAATTTACTTACAACATCATACTTTATGTCTAAATCATGCAGTTATTTTGAATTTATCTTGATATATGGTATGAAATATTGATCTATGCCTAGTGTATGTCCTTATTTGCCAGTCTTCCCAGAAGGTTTTTTTTCAATTAGTGAGTTCTTATCATAGGACCTGGTTTATCAAACCTTAGGTTTATCTCTAGGTTTACCAAATACTAGATTAATTTTGTCACTATTGTGTCTTGTATACCAAATCTATTTCTCTGCTTCACAATTCTGTTTCTTAGCCAGTATCAGATAGTTTTGATGATTACTGTTATATAATATTGTTTGAGATCTGGTATTTCAAGGTCATATTTCTTTATATTTTTTCCATTAATTCCTTTGATATTTTTTACCTTTTGTTCTCCATCTGTTTTTTTTTGTTTTACTTTTTTCTAGCTTTGTAAAATATTTTTGATAGTTTAATTGGTGTGACACTGAATAAATATATTAGTTAAGGCAGAATTGTCATTTGTATTATGTTGACTTGTCCTACCCATGAAAAACTGATATTTTTCCAGTTTTTTATATCTGACATCATTTCTGTCAAGAGTGTTTTGTAATTGTGCTCATAAAGTTCTTAGATTGTCTTGGCAGATAGATTCCCAAATATTTTGTGTTGTTTACAATTATTTTAAATGGAATTTCTCTATCTCTTCTTTCTGGCTTTGTTGGTCAAATAATGAAATGCTAATGATCTGTATGGGGTTATCTTATAATATGCAAATTTGCTAAATATTTCAAGTTGTTTTTTATTTAATTCTCTAGAACTCTCTATTATAATGTCATCTGTAAATAGTGATAGTTTTGTTTCCTCATTGCCAATTCTACTTTCTTCAATTTCTTATTCTACTGTTATTTCAAAGCTAACATCTCTGGTTCTATACTGAATAATAGAGATGATAATGGCCATTCTTGCTTCACCCTGTTCTTAATGGGAAGGCTTATAGTTTATTCCCATTATAGGTAATGATTGCTGATATTTTAAGAGAAATTCTGCTTATCATTTTAAAAAGCATTCCCTTTATTCATATTCTCTCATATTTTAATAAGAATGTGTACTGTATTTTGCCAAAAGCTTTTTTTTTTAGCACCCACTGAAATAATTATATGATTTTTGTTGGGTTTTTTCATTATATCAATGGTTTTCCTAATATTGAACCTTGCATTCCTTATTGTTGTAATCACCTTCCTAGTACTTTGTTCAAAATTTTTGTATCAAAATTCATTAGGGAGAGTTGTCTGTAATTCTCCTCCAGCTCTTTCTGGTTTAAATATCAGCACCATAATTATGACATAAAAGGAGTTTGATAGGGCTATTTGGGGAGGGGGTGCTAATTTTCCAAACAGTTTACATATCATTGGAATTAATTGTTCTTTAAAAGTTTGTTGGAATTTACTTATGAAACCCATTTAGCCCTGAGAATTTTTCTTAGGGAGTTTATTAATGGCTTGTTCAATTTTTTTTCCTAAGATGGAGTTGTTGTTTCCTGACCTGTTAATCTAAATAATTCATATTTTTCCTATTTCCTTACCTGTTAATCTAGGTAATTTATACTTTTACAAATATTTATCGATTTCACTCAGATTGTCAGGTTAATTGGCATATATTTGGGTAAAATATTTACTAATAATTATTTTATCCTCTTCATTGATAGTAATTTCACCATTTTCATTTTTGATACTGGATATTTGGGTTTTTTAATTTAATTTAATCAATGGCTTATCTATTTTTTTTTCATTAAACAGCTCCTAGGTTTATTTATTATCTCAGTGTAGATATTTTTTTCTCTCAATTTTACTAACCTCACCTTTGGTTTTCAGTATTTCTAATTTGGTGTTTGACTGCAGATTTTTAATTTGTTCTTTTTCAAGGTTTTTTAATTGCATGCCTAATTCATTGATCTGTTCTTTTCCTACTTTGTTGATTTAAGAATTTAGATTGATAAATTTTGTCCTAAGTATTGCTTTGATTGCATCCCATAAATTTGGCATGTTTTCACATTGCTGTCATTCTCTTTAGTAAATTTATTGTTTCCATGATTTGTTCTTTGACCCACTTATTTTTTAAAATTAAATTATTTGGTTTTCAATTAATTTTAATCCATTTTTCATTGCATTTTAAATGTAATTTTATTGCATTATGATTTTAGAAGAATACATTTAATATTTCTTCATTTTTCTATTTAATTTTAAGATTGTTTGATCTATTACATAGTCAATTATTCTGTAGGTGCCACATGCTGCTGAGAAAAATGCTGTTCCCATTCAGTTTTTCCAAACATCTATCATATCTAATTTTTTGTAATTTTTTTTTACTTCCTTGGTTTTTTTTTTATTGTTTACTTTTCAGTTAGCTTTATCAAGTTATGAGAGGAACCAATTGATGTCCCCCAGTAGTATAGTTTTGCTGTCTATTTCTTTTTCTAACTCACTTAACTTCTCTAAGAATTTGGATGCTGTACCTCTTGGTATATGTTATGTTATGCTTAACATTGATATTGCTTCATTGTCCATAACATCTTCTAGCAAATTGTTGTTTCATTCCTTGTTTCTTTTAATTAGGTCTATTTTTGCTTTTTCTTTGTCTGAGATTAGGATTGCTAGTCCTGTTTTCTGTCTTTTTTTTAGCAAGCAGAATGTTCATATATGAAAAGGATCAGCTTTATAATCCTGTCTAGAACCTGCTCTCATTTGTACAAAACTTGTTAAATGTTCAAAGTAGTAAGCTTGAAAGTAATGGAAAGAGTATGCCCAATTTTAGTAAAGACATTCTAGAGAGTAGATACTTAGCAAAGCACCACATACTGACTGATTTGGAGTTTGTAATGAAGTTTGCTCTAAAGATAATGGTATAAAGAGTCCATATTATATTGCACTTAATAGTGTGCAAATCCTTTTCTTATAAGAATGCAGTGGTTTTGATAATGTAGACATTATCATTTCCATTTTAGCAATGAGAAAATCACTAATAGGTTTTTTGTTTTTTTTTTTTTTTGGTTTTTTTTTTAGTGATAATCTAGTCAGGGACATTATAATGTTTTATAAACTTACCTTTTGGCAAAATCCCCTCTATTCTTATTGAACCACAGACTATAAGAGCTAGCTGGAGCCTTAGAAATCAGCTATTATCTCTCATTTTATGGATGAGAAGACTGAGGCTTAGGCAGATTAAATGACTTACCACAAGAGCTTAGAAAGGTGGTGGCAAAGCAAATAATAGTACCCAGGTATTAACTTCCATGCTAAAGACTTTTCCATAGGCAGCAAATTTTATTCCAGTCTCAAATCTCTCTTGAGCATGGATAGGGCATGATGTCAGACCTTGGTGGTCTCTAAAATGTCAGCTCTGAGATACAAACAGAAAGTACTAAATCCTGAAGGCTCAGCATTATCAAAAGATTTCATTAGGGCCTCTTGGTTAAGACACATGGGGAGTCACAGCTGCTGATTTGATGACAGCTTTGAATGTACAGTATGCACCATGTTTAATGGTGTCTACTTGAGGTTGCCCACAGATTCCTTAAATTTCCCTCTGGGTGTCTGTGTTTTTTCCTCTGTAAATGACAGATGGAGCTTTTAGCATCTTTTTCTGAGCACATAAACCCAAGGCGTACTTAGGCCAAACCAGACAGTCCTTTCCTCCAATGGACATAAAATATATGTCAACAATACCTGAAGCCCACATTAACATGATTTCAGATCAAAACTATGTGCCTGAGGCAAATGCATGGTAGTGGCAGAGAAATTAAGCAGAATTTTTTCCATGCTCTTCCTTGGATAGCCTTATGTTATAAAAATGGAGGGGGAGAGAGATCTCTGAGTGAGAAAGAAAGTTCATATCAGTTTTGAACCCTGTATAGATTAGCCTGAGCTCATAACAATGCCATGGTTTCAGGACAAACACTTTCATATAGAGTAAATGAATTGACCAAGCACAAACTAAAAATAGCACCAAAAGGAAAAAAAGTCCAGTCTTCTGAATGCTCAGTAAAAGATGATAAAATATACTAATTGACATTTATTAAATACCTACTATACACTAGACATTATTCTAAGGATTGGGGATACAAAAAGAGATGAAAGACAGCCTCTGCTTTCAAGGAGTTTATAATCTTAAATATGCTCAGAAATCAGTTTTATAAACAGACAATAAGGTGGAAAGAACACTGACTAAGTAGGGAGTCAAAGGACCTAGATTTGAATCCTGTCTATATTCCATTTTACTGTATAGTTTATAGATTTCATTTTCTTTATCTTAAAAATAAGGCAATTGAACTAGATACCTGGAGTGTGTTGTCTCAGCCATCAGATTGTTAGGTTCATGAGCACATAATTTATTTTTTGACCTTTTTTGTAGTGCTTTGTTCAATGATTGATACAAAATAGGAGCTTTATAAATGCTTCTCAACTTGATTTTACTTTATTAGATGATTTTTTAATTTCCTTCTAGCCCTTGAAGGCAGAGACTGTATTATTCTCCAATTTGTATGTATAGGACCTATCATGGTTCCTTACATATTTGGGATGAGAAGAGGGTATAATACAGAAGTCTGATTCACCTATACAGGGCATTCTCAGGTGAACAATCTCTACACCAGTGCAAAGTGATCAGAAATTCTGGACATTTCTCTAAGATATATAACTGAAGTTTCAGAATGAAATGGATCAGTAAGAGTTTAAATGATAGCTTGTGGTTTCACAACCAATATGATTCAGTGGCAAGACTTAATTCCGGGTCTTCCTGAATTCAAGATTTGCCTACTCCCTATAATACCACAGAGCCTCTTTCCTTGTACATAGGGAGTATTTAATACATATTTGATGAATTGAAGCCGGAAAGTAACAGTCCACACCAACACACATGAAACACTGACAATAGTGCACTGCGTGCCTAAAGACTGAAAAACAGAGCAGAGTCCAAGGTCCCAATGTTTCATTCTAGGCACCTAAAGTCTGTCCTTCATCTACAAGATGCATCTACACAACCAAAACTAAAGCCTAAACCACACAGATCACAGAGGAACCAGGTGAAATTATAGCTATACCAAAACAAATCTGGATCATAATAGAGAAATCACCTGAAAACATATATCCAAAACTCCAAAGCCTGAGTCTTATCATTAGTACAGTTGTGTTAATACCCTTACATTAGTGAAAGAATGTTATCAATAATCAAGACCACAAAGCATAACAAAGGAATTTCTGCAACATGTAGACAATTGAAATGGAACCTGCCCCAAATCCTGAGCTGACACAATGGAATAGTTCTAAAGTTACTATCAGAATAGCAAATCTACACAAAGGTCTCCACAGTTACAAATATATTTGACAGCATATGTTGCATAAATCAAAAAAATAACATGTGCTCTCAATCTTAGTTGAATATTTATTTAATTGGAACATTCAATCCCAGTTTAGAAGATATATTTCATGTGGAATCAATTTCAATATCCATGTGGCATATTTTGCAAGAAAAAATGGTCAGTCATGGGATTTGTTTAATATACTAGAATCTTATTAAATATCTAATATAGACCATAATTCTGTAGGATTTGAGTGAATCTTGCATCTGGCATCAGCAAATAAAGAACTCAAATGACCTTATAAGAGGTGATTTCATTTATGTGGTATTACATAGAGAATATATGATAGAACATATCAGTTATGTGTGCAAAAGTCTTAATGTAGGTATAAGCTACAAATCTGCAACTAGCAGAAATCCCTGTATCCAATCCAATAATCATTCATTAAGCAGCTACTATACAACAAGAACTGTACTAAATACTAGGGATATAATTTAATTTTTGAAAAAAGACAATCTCTACTTTCAAGGAGCTTGCAATCTAATAAAGAGAGATAACACATAAAAAGAGGCAAGAATGGATGAGAGATAAACAGATGGGGTACTCTCTGAGAAGGATATCTTGTTCAGTAAAGTTGAAATCAGGAAGACTGACACTGCAATGTAGAGTGAGCAGAGTCCATGATAAGCCCTCTATAAAGGAAGACATTGGAAGGAGTTTGATATTCTGCTTCACCTTTCTGATCCTGTCTCCAATCAGAAGGAAAAGAAGGCTAAGAAAGTGGGGGTTAATCAAAGCTTGAGTTAGAAAACTGGTGTTGAGTTTAGAAGTGATGAGCTTAATCGAAGGAAAATCCATCCTATTGTGTTTTGAGTTTTGGGGGGAGAATGGGGGCGACAGAAATTCATCTCTTTGGTTAATAGTATTTTTAAATGTTTCTAGAAGTCATTTAGTGAATCAATTTGATGAATAATTGAATTAGTCAGCATTAGATTTTAAATTAATGAACTAAAAGTATCCCCATGTTTAACTGATTAACAATTCAGTAAAATGAAAAGTAATTATTTAATTGGTGCAGCTGGTGTCACAGTGTATAGAGTGGCAGTGGCAGGTCTGGAGTCAATAATACTAATCTTCTGAGTTCAAATCCTGTTTAATGCACTAGCAGTGTGACCCTGAACAAATCATTTAATCTTGTTTGCCTCAGTTTCCATATCTGTAAAATGATCTAGAGAAGAAAATGGCAGATCACTCCAGTAGCTTTGTCAAAGAATACTCCAAATAGGGTCATGAAAGATCGGACACAATTGAACTACAACAAATTACTTAACTGGTTAAAAAACATAATTTTTTGGTGAGAACAAAGGATGCACTTGAATTTTCCACTAGAATAATTTTAAATTTTCAAATGTAACATTTTCTTTTTCCAAAGCAACTCAAAAGCACATTGACATTTTAAGAATTCACTGTGCTATATTTGAAAATTCAATAATTGAGTTACCTAAACATTTAGGTGCTTTACTACATGCAAGGCAGTGTTAGTAAATGCTGGTGATGTTAAATGAAATATACCACCTTCCATTCTCTCAAGAAGTTAAGAAAGTCTAACACAATGATACAAGATGAAATGTAAAAGGATCAAAAGATGCATGTTTCTGAAAAGTGGAAATAGTAAAGGTATGCCAAAGGAACTTTATAGAACATTATTGAATTAGGATAGTAATCCATCACCTCTCCTAGAACCTGTTGGCCAAGTACCTAAAAAGCAATAGAAGGCTTTGATGAGATATGATAGTAACAGAGAAGAACAAAGCAGTATTTTTTCCAGAGTTGGACATGAGATATGCAGTACTCTCCAGATGTATTTTATTCTGTGACAAAATAAATGGATAGAAAGCTATGTACAAAATAAAAGAAATACTGGGATCTCAATTGTTGAACTTTGCCAAAGGAAACAAAAAGTTCCCTTTCCCTTGCTCATTTTGAGATTGTTGTTCAACTGTCAAGAAAGGAGAAAAAAAATAAAAATTGACTATTTTCCTCAAAAAAAAATTATTTGATTGACAAAGTAATTCCAGTGGTTTGGGAAAACGCCTTAAATTATGCCAAAATCTATTATTTTATCTTTCTGATCAGAAAATTAGGACATTTTTGTCAGAATTCTAAGTGTCTATGCTACGACTCCTTTAAAACGTTGAGTCAGAAGTGACCAACAACCTGAATCCTTTTGAAAGGAACTCATGAACTTTTGCTTACAGAACAGATTGACTCAATAGCAACCCGGCTTTGTAGTATTTCACCCAGCTGATCAGGAGATATGAGTCGAACATATTTGGTTTCTGTTTTTCCCTTTATTTGCTCAACTCAGTTCAGCATTTGCTTGGAAAAAAAAAAAAAAAAAAAAAAAAAAAGAAGTTTCCTTAATTGATAAACTCAGCTCTGCAGATTGTTATTTTGATTTTTAAATCTTAAAACAGATAGTTCAGTTGTATCTGACATTTTGTAATCCCATTTGGGGTTTTCTTGACAAAGATACTGAAATGGTTTGCTTTTCTCCTAGTTGTTTTACACATGAGAAACTGAGACAACAGTGGTTAAATGACCTATTCAATATCATACAGCTAGTAAAATCTTAAATAAAATATTAGCAAAAAGATTATAGAAAATCATCCCCAGGATAATACACTATGACCACGTAGGATTTATACCAGGAATGCAGGGCTGGTTCAATATTAGGAAAACTATTAACATAATTGACTGTATCAATAACCAACCAAACAAAAATCATATGATCATCTCAATAGATGCAGAAAAAGCATTTGATAAAATCCAACAGCCATTCCTAATAAAAACACTTGAGAGCATAGGAATAAAAGGACGTTTCCTTAAAATAGTCAGGAGCATATATTTAAAACCTTCAGTAAGCATCATATGCAATGGGGAAAAACTGGAACCTTTCCCAGTAAGATCTGGAGTGAAGCAAGGTTGCCCACTATCACCATTATTATTCAATATTGTATTAGAAACACTAGCCTCTGCAATAAGAGTCTAGAAAGAGATTAAAGGAATTAGAATAGGTAATGAGGAAACCAAACTATCACTCTTTGCAGATGATATGATGGTATACCTAGAGAACCCCAGAGATTCTACTAAAAAGCTATTAGAAATAATTCATAATTTTAGCAAAGTAGCAGGATACAAAATAAATCCCCATAAATCCTCAGCATTTTTATACACCACCAACAAAATCCAAGAGCAAGAGATACAAAGAGAAATTCCATTCAAAATAACGGTTGATAGCATAAAATATTTGGGAATCTACCTACCAAAGGAAAGTCAGGAATTATTTGAGCAAAATTACAAAAAAGTTTCCACACAAATAAAGTCAGACTTAAATAATTGGAAAAATATTAAGTGCTCTTGGATAGGCCGAGCGAATATAATAAAGATGACAATACTCCCTAAACTAATCTATTTATTTAGTGCTATACCAATCAGACTTCCAAGAAAATATTTTAATGATCTAGAAAAAATAACAACAAAATTCATATGGAACAATAAAAAGTCGAGAATCTCAAGGGAATTAATGAAAAAAAAAATCAAATGAAGGTGGTCTAGCTGTACCTGATCTAAAATTATATTATAAAGCAGCAGTCACCAAAACCATTTGGTATTGGCTAAGAAATAGATTAGTGGATCAGTGGAAAAGGTTAGGTTCACAAGACAGAATAGTTGAGTACAGCAATCTAGTATTTGAAAAACCCAAAGATTCTAACTTTTGGGATAAGAATTCATTATTTGATAAAAACTGCTGGGATAACTGGAAATTAGTATGGCAGAAATTAGGCAAGGACCCACACTTAACACCATATACCAAGATAACATCAAAATGGGTCCATGACTTAGGCATAAAGAACGAGATTATAAATAAATTAGAGGAACATAGGATAGTTTATTTCTCAGACTTGTGGAGGAGAAAGAAATTTGTGACCAAAGATGAACTAGAGACCATTACTGATCACAAAATAGAAAATTTTGATTATATCAAATTAAAAAGCCTTTGTACAAACAGAACGAATGCAAACAAGATTAGTAGGGAAGCAACAAACTGGGAAAACATCTTTACAGTTAAAGGTTCTGATAAAGGCCTCATTTCCAAAATATATAGAGAACTGACTCAAATTTATAAGAAATCAAGCCATTCTCCAATTGATAAATGGTCAAAGGATATGAACAGACAATTTTCAGAGGATGAAATTGAAACTATTACCACTCACATGAAAGAGTGTTCCAAATCACTATTAATCAGAGAAATGCAAATTAAGACAACTCTGAGATATTACTACATACCTGTCAGATTGGCTAAGATGACAGGAAAAAATAATGATGAATGTTGGAGGGGATGCGGGAAAACGGGGACACTGATGCATTGTTGGTGGAGTTGTGAATGAACCCAACAATTCTGGAGAGCAATCTGTAATTATGCCCAAAAAGTTATCAAAATATGCATACCCTTTGATCCAGCAGTGTTTCTATTGGGCTTATACCCCAAAGAGATACTAAAAAAGGGAAAGGGACCTGTATGTGCCAAAATGTTTGTAGCAGCCCTGTTTGTAGTGGTTAGAAACTGGAAAATGAATGGATGCCCATCAATTGGAGAATGGCTGGGTAAATTGTGGTATATGAATGTTATGGAATATTATTGCTCTGTAAGGAATGACCAGCAGGATGAATACAGAGAGGCTTGGAGAGACCTACATGGACTGATGCTAAGTGAGATGAGCAGAACCAGGAGATCATTATACACTTCGACAACGATACTGTATGAGGATTCTGATGGAAGTTGATTTCTATGACAAAGAGACCTAACTGAGTTTCAATGGATAAATGATGGACAGAAACAGCTACACCCAAAGAAGGAACACTGGGAAACGAATGTGAACTATTTGCATTTTTGATTTTCTTCCCGAGTTATTTTTATCTTCTGAATCCAATTCTCCCTGTGCAACAGGAGAACTGTTCGGTTCTGCAAATATGTATTGTATCTAGGATATACTGCAACATATTTAACATTTATAGGACTGTTTGCCATCTTGGAGCGGGGGGGTGGGGGGATGGAGGGAGGGGAAAAAAATCGAAACATAAGCGAGTGCAAGGGATAATGCTGTAAAAAATTACCCTGGCATGGATTCTGTCAATACAAAGTTATTATTAAATAAAATAAAATTTAAATTTAAAATATATATATATATATATATATCATACAGCTAGTAAGTGTATGAAACCAAATTTGAGCTTACAAAGATGATTTCTAACAAAACTAGCACTCTATCCACTGAACCACCTACCTGCCCAAATCTGATAAATGGGTGCTATTATTCTTTCCATTTTAAAGAACAAAATGGAAGATAGGCAAATTGACTTGCTTACCTTAACAGAAGTGGCGAATAACAAAATTTGAACCCATATCTTCCGATTTCAACCTAGGTAGTATAATGAGTAGAGAACTAGTCCTGGATCTTTGAGTTTAATATGGCCTTAGAAAAGTATTTTTATAGCTTTTCATTCAAGTACTCTTTAATCTCTGCCTCTTGTCTTGACCCAGACACAAGAGATGTTTCCTGGCATGCCATCAGCCTTGTTCAAAATAGTCTAATTCATGTCTTAAAGGAATTTTCACTCTTTAAAAAGCATGGCTTATAGCATCCTCAAAGTAAGATGTATAATTCCTAATCTCAAAAAAAAAAAAAAAATACTCAAAGTACAGTAAAGAAGAATTATTCCACAAAGACAAATAGAGAGAAAATGTATTTCCAGATACATCTAAATACTTATAAAGCTTATTTTCTAAATATTTCAGCTTATTTGGTACAGTGGAAATACTACTGGCATGGAAGTAAAGGGACCTGAAATCCAGCCCCAACACTGCCACTAACTAGCTGTAAGATTTTGGAAAAAATGCTTAATCCTGTTAAACCTCAAACTCCTCTTCCATAAAACAAAAGGATTAGACTAGATGATCTCTAAAATTCCTTCCAAATCTAAAAATGTATAATACTATAACTTTAAATATTTTTTAAAATTGCTTTAAAATATTTTAAATAGTTGACATTTTAAAACATTTGCAAAAATTAAAATACATAAACTAATTGAAGTTAAGTTTTATCTTTTTAACTAATCAATTAACCCAACCAAATGTCAAGTAAGCATTTAAATGAGAGAGAATTAATTTGCATACTCATGCCACAGTTAATCTTTGGCCTTGAAATAGTTTTCAAAGATGAATACAACCACAAAACTTGTTTATACACAATGTTCATATTGATACTGCCCACACTAATCACTGTCAACCCATGCTTCTCTCTTCCCTCCAAGGCATCTTGTCCTGCTGCCAGGGATCAGTTGACTAAGATAACATAAGCATCCACATAGAGAAGGTATTTACTCTGGATTGCACTGATAAATATAGAATCCCAAGATAAATAGAAGAGACATTTCCTTTATATTTAATTTCCTGTAAGCCATTCCTGATTTTTACATTCTTGGTGGTCATAAAGACATTTAACCTGAAGTTCAACAAAACATTTCTTTATCACCTAATAAATATAAAGATTACCCTAAGCATAGGAGAGAAGACCTTAAAGATCTAATCAGAGCATCTTCCCACCATCTATGCTCCCCCACCCACCAGGGACTCATTTTACCAATTTTCTTTAGCAATGAGAAATAGTGTCTCTAGAGAATGGCTGATTCCAGGTTCAAGGTGTAAACCAGAAAGCCTGGAGATTTTGTTGTACCCCTGCTCAGGAGACCCCTGGTGTGCTCCTTGTTGATTTCCAGAAAGTCAGATTTGATTACCTTTTAGTAAGTGGTATTTCCTTTTTTTTTTTTAAATAACTTTTTATTGATAGAACTCATGCCAGGGTAATTTTTTACAACATTATCCCTTGCATTCATTTCTGTTCCAATTTTTCCCCTCCCTCCCTCCACCCCCTCCCCCAGATGGCAAGCAATCCTTTACATGTTGAATAGGTTACAGTATATCCTGGATACAATATAAGTGTGCAGAACCGAACAGTTTTCTTGTTGCACAGAGAGAATTGAATTCAGAAGGTATAAATAATCTGGGAAGAAAAACAAAAATGCAAGCAGTTTATATTCATCTCCCAATGTTCTTTCTTGGGGTGTAGCTGTTTCTGCCCATCTTTGATCAATTGAAACTGAATTAGCTCTCTTTATCGAAGAGATGCGTAAGTGGTATTTCCTAAGGTGGTATGAAAACATGAGAATAGTTGGTACATCAATCCTCACAAAATTCTGATATGCTCTCTTACAGTTATACATAGGATCTATGGTAAAAGTAGATTCAAACTAAGAGAGTATAAAGCGCAAAGAATAATTATGGTTACTGTAAATCATTTTCTTCATTGGGAAGCCCTCATGAAGGTCCTTTTTGATATAGCTGGCTCCAAAAGTGAGTACTCTTACTTATTCCTGAAGCAGCCTTTCCTACATATGTCCACTATGAACTCAGCAATCAATCTTTCCTTGGAGTATATGGTGGGACTCTCCCATAAAAATGGCAAACATTCTTAGCAACACTCATCTCCCTGATTTGTGTCTCTCAATGCCTGATGTAAATGCTATTGTAGGAAGATACTTTTCTGGAAGCACTGCTAAAGATGTTTGTAGAAAATCAAAATCTTCACAAGGTAAGTTCTCTAATTAATGAGGATAAGTAGCAAGTTCTCAATTCTACCCTCCACCACCCACCCAGAGCAATTTTGTCAATCCCTTGATAGTGCTTCTGATGAAATACCCTGCTATATTATATATATATATATTATATATATATATATATATATATGTATATATATATATGTATATGTATATATATATATATACACACACACACACACACACACACACACACACACATATGTGGCCCCTGCTTGATATTTTCTGATGTCACTGAGTAATCTTTACTTCTCCCAAAGTGATGAAGGACATTCATACCTAATTTATACCTTTGATGAATTGCCTCATTTGGGGTTTGTGCCTTCTGAGTCCACATTAAATAGGGTTTCTATCATCTGTTTTAATACAATTACAAAAATATGTTATTAAATGCCTGTGTGCAGAATAGTGTGTCAACTGTTAGCCAAATCAGGACATAATGGGATACAGTTTTTGTATTTATGGGGTTTTTATTTAGGAAAATTTGATACACAGATATGCAAATAAATATAATACAAAATAATCTGTGATGAATTCTGTAATAAAATGACACCAAATACTTGATGCATATATTCAAGGAAAGGATTAAAATCTTATTGATGAGGCAGAACTTGAAAAATTATTTAACCATTTCATTGCTATTGGTATTTTTTCCTTCCTCAATGTAAACAACAATTCTCTCACATCTTAGTAGGTATCATTCAGGAATGTCTGTGACCAAAAATATCCATTGCCTAGCATCCAAAAATCCAGGTATAATCTCCTCTGAATTTAGCTCATCTGATTTTCAGATATAATTAACAGTTTGTGTCCATATTTTTCCTTGAATTTTTATAGCTTTGTAGGACCTGTCCAGCTACCTAGAAATAGGAATCTAGTTGAAGTGAATAGCTATACTTCTACAATACTTTAATGGAACCTTGATTTAAATACCCCCCCAATAGTGCAGACATCCACCCATCCAGACATTATTTTGCACAACTCTTGTCCATATACTGTGGTAAATTCCCATAAAAGTTTCATTAAGGTTTTAGCCTTTCTTTCAACTGTCATAACCGTGATTTAATAAAAGGCAAACTGAGAAAGATCCCTGATCATGGTGATATTTATTAGCAAGAGCATTCTGCCCACCAATAAAATGGGTCAATGGGTTGGTTCCATTTATGGAAAAGACTCAGAGCCAAGGGCCAGTCCCCTTTTATAGGTTTATAATAACCCCTATTAAGTTATAGGTTTATAGGTTTTATAGGTAGTACAGTGCAAAGAACAGAGCAGTATAGATCTCATGGGATTAAGGGCAGTATGTTTGATTACAAAGATGAGCGGACATCATAATTGTTTAGAATTTTATTAATGAAAGCTAGCAATGACCCTTCTTTTTCTCTTGTGAGACTAAGAAGTACTTATTTTTTAATACAGGTGGGAGATAGTACAGCCCAGTCTTTTACACCCCTCAAAGGATTGGTTAGTGCTACAAAAATATTAGGCTCAACTTACTTTTTGTTCACACATATTCACAAAGTCAATTCAATTCCTTGAAGCAAGAAGATATCAGTGATTAGCAGAAGCTAATTTCTAAAATGAACTTATTACAAGACAGTTGAATTCTGAACTAAGTTCAGGGACAGGGAATTGTGATTTAATCAATTATAGGACAAAAGCAATTATAGGACAATATCAATTATTTGGAAATAGGATCAATAAGAAAATTGAATTGATAATGAATAAGATAATAAAATAAAGATATATAAAATAAAAATAATGTAATAAAATAATAATTTATCTTAATCTTCTCATAAAATAATGAGAATATGCTTGTCCATTTCAATTTGTCTGTCGGTTGTTATTTCTTGTTTTTAATAAATTATCAGCTCACCATCTTTTCCAACAAAATTTTGTAGATACTTTCACATTATATTTTATATATAATTCTTGCATATTGTATAATATCCTGTCATCAATAATTATGTCTACAATTGCTCTTTGAGTTACTCACAATAGTAATATATATAGCAAGGGCCTCTATGGCTTACTCATCCAACAAGATATTATAGTATAGACAGTAGACAATCTTCATCACTTTATTTTTCTTATGTGGATTGTTAGGTGAATTTTAAGAGGTTTATTCACATCCCAGAATATAGCAAAGCCTCTAAATAAAATCAATAATATTACACAAAACCAAGAATAGCTAAAATTTTTACATTCTTTAAACAATCATTCTTCCCTGAGACTATACACTGAGAATCTCCTATAAAAGTGATAAACATTCTTGGAAACATATGTTTCCTTGATTTGTGCCTGCTTCATATTAATAATCTGAAATTCATTCAATAAAATTTTATGTTATATATCTTTCAAAGAGCATTCTAAAATCTTAAAATATGCATGGGATTTTTTTGGGGGGAGAAGCACTTCTAAGGAAACGTTTTGTTCTAATCACAAATGTTTTTACAGTCTGTAGCCAATAAGAACAGTGGAATCCTAAATTCTCTGAATTTTTCATTTCCCTACGTACTGGAAAAATGTAATCATCTACACAATATCATTTTTAAATAACTATGATTCTTTTTTCATGCCTTCAAGAAAATCTCCAATATACATGAAGATTATTTCAAAACAATTTTGTAGAGGTGAAGGAAAAAGCATTTGGGTTTTTAGTTATTGATGGACTGTTGGTCACCATTTTCAACAATAATAGCATCATTTTTAACAGTATCTTGATTTTCAAAATACATGCAAAGAAGTGTTCAACATTCACCTTTGCAAAATATTGTGTTCCAATTTTTTCTTCCTCCCTTCCTCCCACCCCTTATCCCTAGACAGCAAATAATCCAATGTATATTAAATATGTTCAATTCTTCTATACACATTTCCACAAATATCATGATGCACAAGAAAAATCAGATCAAAGAGGGGGGAAATTAGAAAGAAAAAAAGCAAGTAAACAACAAAAAGGTTAAAATATTATGTTGAGATCTCCATTTAGTCCCCATAGTCCTCTTTCTGGATGCAGATGGCTCTTTCCATCATAAGACTATCAGAACTGACCTGAGTCATCTCATTGTTGAAAAGAGCCACATCCAACAGAGCTGATCATCACATAATCTTATTGTTGCCGTATACAATGTTCTCATGGTTCAAATCACTGCACTTAGCATCAATTCATATAAGTCTCTCCAAGCCTTTCTGAAATCATCCTGAATAGCACCACTTTTTTTTAGTCAATGGGTATGTTCACCTCTATCAGATATCTTGAGCATTTATCCAACAGCACTCTCAAAACTATGTTGTCTCACACTCAGGCTTTTTCTCTGTATAATTGATCTAGGATAAGTCCTCCTTATATTTTTTTCTAATCCCTTTTGAAATATGTGGAGGGATTTCGTATTAAAATGGTGACTCCACTGTCAATGACAAAGAAAATAATTCTTTGTAGAAATATTAATAAATCTCTAAACCCTCTATTTTGTCTACTTGTGATGCTTTTTCAGTAATCTCCTTAAGTAAACTTCATGAGCTGATTTAATTGCATCTCAAGTCAAGCTTTCTACAACTCATTTTCCTCTTACTGCTTTTCACTGTTTTATGTAAATACTGCTCATAATATTCCATCCATCATTGCTCATAATCACCGCCCATCACTATGTTATTTTGAAAATAAGTTTATATTCTAAATCATTGTTGTATCTTATTGTCAGCTCTTTTCATTGCCAAACAGTCTGCTTGCCCCTAAGATAGCTTCTAAACTTCATTTTTTTTCATTGTTGTAGCAAATGCTTTTTCATGGCTTTAAGAAATGAAGAACAGGATTCTTTCAGAATAACCCAAAAAGACTTGCATCAACTGACACAAAGTAAAGTGAGCAGAATCAGAAGAACATTGTACACAATAACAGCAATATTATATGATGGTTTACTGTGTATGATTTAACTATTCTCATGAATAAAAATATTCAAAATAATCTTGAAGGACTTATTATGAAAAATTCTATCTACCTCCAGAGAAAGAACAGATGAAGTTTGAATATTGCACTATCTTTTCATGGTTTTCTTTTATCTGTCTTCTTTCAAAACATGACTAATATGGATAAATATTTTACATAACTACACACACTAAAATACTGTCTTCGGGATGGGGAAAGGATTAGGAAAAAGGGCTAAAGTTTGAAATTCCATTTCTTTTAAAATTTGTTTTTATGAATAATTGGAAAAATATTTTTAATTGTTAATAATAGCTTTTTATTTTTAAAATACATGCAAAGATAATTTTCATCATTCAACCTTGCAAAACCCTTGTGTTCTAAATTTTTCTTCCTCCTTTCCCCCTCCCTTAGGCTCCCCTAGAAAATTCCAATATATGCTCAAAATGTGCAATTCTTCTAACCATATTTTGATATTTCTCATGCTACACATTAAAAATAAGATCAAAAAGGGAAAAAAGTTTAAAAAAAAAAAAAGCAAGCAAGCAACATAAAGAGCTAAAATTCAATCCCCACAGTTCCCCCTCTGGATATAGATGATTCTCTCTATCACAATACTGTAGGAATTGGCCTGAATCACCTCATTGTTGAAAAAAGCCAAGTCCATCACAGTTGATCATTACATAATCATCTTGCTTTAAACAATGTTTTTTTTTTCATTTAGTTTCACTTAATATCAGTTTATATAAGTCTCTTTTGGCCTCTCTGAAATCAGCCTGCTAATCATTTCTTATGGATTCCATTACATTTATATACCATAACTTATTCAGCCATTCCCCAACTGATGGGTATACACTTAGTTTCCAGTTCCTTGCCACTTCAAAAAGTGCCACTACAAACATTTTTGCACATGTGGGTTCTTTTCCCCATTTTTATGATCTATTCAGGATACAGGCCCAGTACAGAATGCTGGATAAAAGAGTGTGCAGTATAATAGCCTTTGGCGCATAATTTCAAATTGCTCTACAGAATGGTTGGATCAGTTCACAACTCCACCAACAATGTATGTGTCCCAGTTTTCCTCACACCTCCTCCAACATTTGTTATTATCTTTTCCTGTCATCTTAGCCAACTGAGAGGTAAGAAGTGGCACCTTAGGGTTGTCTTAATTTTCATTTCTCTAATCAATAGTGATTTGTGATATTTTTCATATGACTAGACATTTCTTTAATTTCTTCATCTGAAAATTGTCTATTCATATCCTTTGACCATTTATCAATTATAAAATGGCTTGTATTCTTATAAATTTGAATCAATTCTCTATATATTTTAGAAATGATGCCTTTATCAGAGCCCTTGGATATAAATTTTTTTCACAGTTTTCTCCTTCTAATCTTGGCTGCATTAGTTTGTACAAAACCTTTCTAATTTAATATAATCAAGATTATCCATTTTGCATTTCATAATGTTCTTTAGTTCTTCTTTGGCCATAAATTCCTTCATTCTCCCCAGATCTGAGAGGTTCTCCTAATTTTCTTATAGTATCATCCTTTATGTCTAAATCGTGAATCCATTTCAACTTTATCTTGGTATAGGATATTAAGTGATGGTCAGTGCCTAGTTTCTGCCATACTATTTTTCAATTTTCCAGCAATTTTTGTCAAATAGTGAGTTCTTATTTCAGAAGCTGGAGTCTTTGGGTTTGTTAAAGACTAGATTATTATTGTATTGTGTCTTGGGAACCTAGCCTATTCCACTGATCAACTATTCTATTTCTTAGGTCTGGTACAGCTAGGCCAACTTAATTTGCAAAAACTAAAATTTTATTCTTGTCCTATAATATTATTTTAAAATATTTAATGCATATAAGAAGTGTTATTAAAATAAAAATAATCATAATTGGCAATGGATAACCTAAGCAAGATAAGCAAGAGTACGTAATGAAGAGTGACACAGGCTGGTCATAAGGCTGGAAAGATGATGAAGAGCTCAATGATAAAGAAGCAATTTGAGGTGGAAATGATTACCAGTCATTCAAGTCAGTTCAAGATATCTAAATAGTGGATAATACAAGAATAGAATTCAGGACAGAAACCAAGGCTGGATAAATAAATAAGGGAATCAAAAAGTTTGAAGTAACTGTCATTTCACAGTCCTTCACCCTAGTTTACATATGTTGATGTTTTCCAAATTTCTCTGTTTCTACATAATTGGTTCACAGATTTTATAGCTGTAATGTAATATCATTAGAGGTCCAGCTTCTTAATTTTTGTCACTTTTCATTTTATTGATGATTTTTTCTTTTATATTACATTCATTTATAGACCATATTATTTTGTGAGATATCCTATAATAAAATAAAACAGCTAAATAAAACTAATAATAGAATTTCTCACTGGAAGTGCATTCAGTATCTCATATCTAGTGTTCAAAAAAGTGACTTTGAAAGCTGTAACAAAATCACATTAGTATATGTCTACTGCTTATCTTTGTTCTCCTAAACAGCCCACTCTACCCATTTGTCTCCCTATCTCATCCCACCTTGCTCAGACCCATGATTGACTCTATTGGTATAGAAAACTATTAAAGCTGTCTTTCATTATTATCCAATGTTTATTGCCTAAATTTTTAAAGGAATTTTAAAAATTAGTTATTACTCATTATCATAACACCAAAAAAGGGCATGCTAGAAGAAAACAACTTGAATTCTATATAATAATAAAGGGTTTAACAGGCCACAGAACTATAACACATATAAGAAAGAAAAAATTGGAAGAATTAAGAAATGCAGTAATTATGGTAAACTGGAAGGAAGTATTAAAATCCATGGAAGAAGCTTGGGTTATGCCATAGAAAACCATAATTATAAGTCCTTTGAAAAACAAAGAGACAAAATATCAACTGTGGCATCAAGAAAAACTGCCTTCTTTTCCTTTTTATTTTCATGAAAGTTTAAAAGAGTATATACCTCCAATTAAGGTCGTGGAAAAATGAGAGATACAAGCAAAATTGGAATTATGTAGTTAAAGTAAAGGAATATATTTCACACAAGAAAGTTTTTAATTTATACATTGGTATTATTTCTTGCATTTGCACCTTCTTGGAGTAATCCTCACTTGGCACTCATAAGTTTGCAAATTAGGTCACCCAGGGGGCAGCTGCTCTCTGTTTTCAAGGTATTCTATGTATTTAGATCTCCCCCCAAAGTCAACTCATCAGCCAAGACCCTTTCAGCCCCCATCAGTGGGATTACTTTGTTTTTTTAATTAAAGCTTTTTATTTTTCAAAACATGTGTGTGGACAATTCTTCCACAATAACCCTTGCAAAACCTTGTATTCCAATTTTCCCTTCCCTCTCTTTCCTCAGGACCTCCCTTAGATGGCAAGTAGTGCAATACATATTATATATATATATGTGTGTGTGTGTGTGTGTGTTTGTGTACATATATATATAATTAATATAACAACATAATTATCATGCTACACAAGAAAAGTTTTTAAAAAGGGGGAAGCAAAATAAAATGCAAGCAAACAGCAACAAAAAGAGTGGAAATGCTATGTTGTGACTCACATTCAATTCCCATGTCCTCTCTCTAGGTGTAAATGGCTCTCTTCATCACTGAGCAATTGGAACTGATTTGAATCATCTCATTGTTGAAGGGAGTCATATCCATCAG
Organism: Antechinus flavipes; assembly: GCF_016432865.1. Lineage (NCBI taxonomy): Eukaryota > Metazoa > Chordata > Mammalia > Dasyuromorphia > Dasyuridae > Antechinus > Antechinus flavipes. The sequence continues at coordinate 362,347,888 of NC_067401.1, forward strand.
AATTAATCGTTGCATAATCTTATTGTTGCCATATATAATGATCTCCTGGTTCTGCTCATTTCATTTAGTGTCAGTTCATGTAAGTCTCTCCAGACCTCTCTGAAATCATCCTGCTGCTCATTTCTAATGGAACAATAATATTCTATAATATTTACATACCATAATTTATTCAGCCATTCTCCAATTGATGGGCATCCATTCAGTTTCCAGTTTCTTGAACTACAAAAAAAGGCTAACACAAACATTTTTGGACATGCAGGTCCCTTTTCCTTCTTTAAGGTCTCTTTAGGATATAAGCTGGATCAAAGGGCATGCGCAGTTTGATAATTTTTTTAGCATAGTTCCAATTTGCTCTCCAGAACGGTTGGATCCATTCACAACTCCACAAATAATGTATTAGTGTCCCACTCTTCCCACTTCCCCTCCAACATTCATCATCATCTTTTCCTGTCATCTTGGGCTTGGTTTTTGATAGCCAGCCAGTAAGCACAAATTAAAATTAAGCCATTTCCAAAGCGGATATACATAGTAAGAAGAGTAACTACAAAACACTTTCTCCATAAATCTGAGGTACATTCTCCCACAAACATGGCTGGAACAAATGAGAAGAGTCAGTCAATATAATGGTAGTTAATAATAATATTATTTATAATAATAGCTAACATTTATATAGCACTTTTAAGTTTGCAAGGCATTTTCCTCATTTGATCCTCAAAACAACTCTGCAAAGTAGGTTCTGTTGTTATTTCCCTTTTTATAGATTACAAAACTGAGTAGACAGAGATTAAGTGATTTGCCCAGGATTACATAGTAGTAAATGTTTGAGGCAGGATTTGAACTTGGGTCCAAGTCCAACATTATGCATAATACCTCCTAGCTGTGAACTTGAAACACAAGGACTCAGGCAACTCCTATTTTTAGTACTGTAGGAACCCAATATTTGTTTGTTTTTGTGTCATTCTCCTATTGTTCCTCTTCAAGTAAGCTGCTACTTATGCTGCATGGGTCTCTTCTCTGTATATGGATTACCAACTTTCAAAGTTGAATTTGATCTTCTTTCTTCTCTGCTTCCAGGGGTAACACTCCAAGCAGCTAGTTCAAAGCTTGAATGTTGCCTGTTTCTGCATCTGTCTGCTTTTTTCTTCAAATAGTGTGATTCTCCAAACTATGTCCTTTTAGATATGATGGCTCCTTCTGGGCATATATCTGTCTCTACAAAGTGCCATGATAATGGAGAAGGGGAAGACTCTCTAGCTTCCCCTCAAAGAAATGGAGTGATATCCTTTCAAGGACTGGGTTCCAGCTCAACTGCTAATTCCTACTTGCACTTCAGAATTGGCAAATTAGCTTTATAAGAGTGGCCAAGGACAATGCCAATCTTCAACTAGCCAATGACAATTGTCCCTGTCAACACAATAAAGAAATTACAAAGAGATTTAGGATGCAATAGATATATATCTTTACATTTTAACTAATTTTAAACTACATTTCATTATCTGGCCTCTTACCCAAATCTAGTTCAGCCCATGGCTACCAGATCACTTTTGGACATCTGCTCCAGAGTGCTCTTCATGCTAGAAATACTTCAACCTTTATAATTTCTGCCTTTGATTGATGAAATTATCTCTGGAATTTCCATTTGAGAAAAAGTATCCATGCTATCTACACTTACTCCAATCCTGGTTCATTCTTCATTCTTCAGATTCCTTCTAGAACTTGCCCCCATGCAAATGCCATACATACTCTTTTTACTTCTTAAATTCCATTTTTGTATCATCTTCCCACATTAGAATATCAGTTCCTTGAGAGCAAGAACTCTTTTAATTTTTATTTGTATTTTATTTGTTTGCACAGTTCCCAGATCATAGAAAAGACTTGTTAATCCATTATCTATTTTTTTTTTTTTTTTTTTTTTTTGCTGAGGCAAAATGGGATTGAGTGATTTGCCCAAGGTCACACAGCTAAGAAGTGTTAATGGTCTGAGACCAGATTTGAATTCAGGTCTTCCTGACTTCGGGGCTGGTGCTTTAGCTACTGTGTCATCTAGCTTTCTATGGCTACATCCTGGGCCCCAGGTTAGTCAAAAACTAACTCCTTTTTGTGTATTGATACACAAATGGTTCTGAGACTCATCAGTTTGCAATTTTCTTCTAATCATGCATAATGATGATCTGGTTCAACTCTGTCATTATACTGATTAGGAAAATGAGACAAATGGTAATTAAGCTACTTCAGATTTGGTATGCCCATTATTTGATCAGGAAGAATATTCCCAATGCTGATAATAACAACACACCTTTTAATTCACTTCCTTGAATAAATTCTCTAGAAAAGGTCTATCACACCTACAATAGGTCTTTCTCTGATTCTTAATATCTCAAGAAATTATGTACTACTTAGACCACCTACCTTGTGTCTTTATTGATCATTATAAGCCCCTTTCCTAGTCCTACACATCCCTGATCAATTATTTTACACTTTTCTGCAAGAAAACAAGTCCTTTTCCCCCTTTGCATTAGTAAGCTATAATCACAAATTAGTACAAGCCAAATGAAAAAAAAATGGAGAGATAAGACCAAACAGACAAAGCAATAAACATAAAGATTTAATAATTTAGGGGATGATGTGGAATAAGGATAGGCCTCCCAGTAAGGCTTGGTACTCAGTCAGAATGGTAGTCTCGTAAAATGATTCCTCTCTTCACCGAAAAAAAAATCTATTCTATGCTCTTCTCTGTAACAAGCACTCTTCAAAATTATTCACTTTACAAAAAAGTTACATAGATGCCACTTTTCATACTTGTGGCAGATTTTCCTCCTTCCCTGCAGGTCAATGAAGAAATATTTCTAATTTCCTTCTACCAAATTGTGCCTATTCAATTAAGCCTAAATTTGAAGTTACAAATAATTTAATTCTTCCAGTTATTTTAAGAACTAAGATTGCACTAATAGAAGCTATTCTACCTTTGATCTTATTTATTGGGATTTTTGGGTATATGAGGAACTCATCCTATTATCTAGAATTCTACAATTTATTTTTAAGAAACTTGCTTAGGGAATTGAGAGATTAAGTGAGTAGCCCAGGATAATATAGCTGGCTTTCAAGACAGTTCTCTATATGTCATGATGATTCTTAAGAGTTTTAAAATAGGAATTAGGTTGAGAAAATTTTGTGATTAATATAAGAAATAATATGAAATATAGATTTGGAAACTACATGTCAGATTGACCCATACCAATTTTAAATTTTTACAATTGATCGAAGAGATAAGTAACTGCTGACCCTTTATATTAGCAACTTTTGTTCTGTTTTGAATGACTAGAAAATAGGGACATAAATCTGGATGGGAATTTAGAGATAATATAATCTAAAGACCTCATTTTTATAGAGGAGAAAACTTGGATGCAAAAGGGGAATTCATGGTACCTAAGATTACACATTTAATTAATAACAATTAAGAGATTAAAATCTAGTCTTCCTGAGGTCCAGTTAGGATAGGACTCAAAAATACAAGAAGCCTCAGGATTTATGTAACTATCATACCAAATTTTCTCTTTTTTCCCTCTTCATCTTAAACAATAACAACTTTGGAATGATAATTTGATTATTTTAAAACATGTTTGCCTATTCACTTACAGTACAGGCATTTCCCTTCTTAACTTAATCCTACCGTTATATTTCCCCTTACTGGGAAATCTGAAACTAACATTAGCAGTTTTGTCAGAAATTTTGAATGGAAGGCAATTCACTGGGTCAAGATAAATTAAATTCCATGTGTCTGCTAATGCTTCATCACCAGGGGCTGTGGAAATGTTAACCCTTAGAACCATGACAGGTCTTAGGTTGCCAGTAAGGAAATGCTTAAGAACATTGTATCCAGACAAACTTTCCTTGTGTTCCCCTATGTTCATTCAACTTTCTGAAAAAAAAAATTATACTTTGGAAATGGAACTTTCCAAGCATGGTCTCCAGACTATGGTCTACTTGGAAAATCTATGCAAAATCCATCCACTCACTTCTGGGTTGTAATACAAGGTACATCTTCATTTTCTGTTTTCAAAATCCAGTGATTTCCCCCCTTTAACTATTCTTTAAATGGTAGGTATTTGGCTTTTGTTTTCCTCCCCAAAGGTGGTGATTTCCACATTGTTATTTTTTAGCCATCAACTTTAAACTCAAAAGACCTTCCTAAAAACTGCTTGAATACATTAAGATTTAGTCTAGTATTAAAGGATAGAGCCTAAAGACAAAACAGTTTGCTTTATAATCCCACTATCAATATCAGATCCCAGACTATCTAATTTGTCCACTTTTAGACATCAGAAGTGAAGGACTTTCACAAAGGCAGTTCATGCAATAGAATCTGAGAATCAAGTCATCAAAACCACAGAATTTCAAAGAGCCAAGAGAGACATGAACAAAAACCTCCCCATGACAGGGACCTCACTATCTCAACAACCTATTCCCATCTATATAGCTCTAATATTTAGGGATTTTTTTTCTCCTGATAGGTGAAATTCAGCTCATCCCTGAGACAAATTTATAAAATATGCTTATATTTAAATCTAGTCATTACCTGGTTTTTTCCAACTTTTCCAGACTTTTTAAATATGAATCTTCTTCATACAACAACTCTATCAACTTTGCCTTGACTATACCCAGTGCTTGGAACTCTCTGTCCTCTCATCCTGCTTTTAAGTTTTCTGAGCTTCCTTTAAGACTCAACTGAAACCCTACTTTCTGAAGAAAGCCTTTCCAATTCCTCCCAACTTCAAGTACTCTCCCTTCTCAAATTACCTATTACCTACTCAATATATGTCTTATATGTATCTAGTTATTTACATGCAGTCTCCCCCATTAGAAGGTAAGCTCCTTGAGAACAAAAATTATTTTGACTTTTCTTTATTTCCTCAGTACTTACCATAAGACTTGGCCTATAGCAAATTACTTGTCCTCTTCTTCATGATAATAACTTGTCATAGAAACAACCTCAAGTTTCCAGTCTAATTTTATCATGATTTTTCCCCTTCTATCTGTACCTTGATCTACTCTAGTTGTGTCTGCATCATCCCACACTCAGTATATAAGTTGATAAAGCATGTTTTTTTTTTTGTTTCTCTTATCTGATATTCTGATTTGCTTTTGCACTACCAAAAATTAAACTGCAACATTTTGTTGAAGAATGCCATTCCTCCAAACTACTTCTCCAGCTAATCTCCATTAAATAATGAAAAGGCTATTCCCTGTCCCTTCCCAGTGAGGCTACCCCTTGCTGGTCTCTGCAAGACCATCAGAAAATTTAACCATTACATAGTTCTTTTCAGCAATGAGATGATTCAGGCTAATTCCAATAGTTTTGTGATGAAGAGAGCCATCTGCACCCAGAGAGAGGACTGTGGGGACTGAGTGTGTTTATTAACATAGTATTTTCACTTTTTTGTTGTTGTTTGCTTGTACTTTATTTTCTTTCTCATTTTTTTCCCTTTTGATCTGATTTTTTCTTGTGCAACATGATAATTGTGGAAATATGTATAAAAGAACTTCACATGTTATATATATATATATATATATATATTGGATTATTTTCCATCTAAGGGAGGGGGAGAGGTAAGGAAGGGAACAATTTGGAACATAAGGTTTTGCAAATTGCAAGTTGAAAATTATCTGTGCATATATTTGAAAATAAAAAGCTTTATTGAAAAAAGAAAAAAAGAAAATTTAGCCATGAGAATTCCTGCCTAATTCAGGCAGATCTGAGGCATCTGTATTTTCTTCTTAGCCAGGTAATTTCAGCCAAATCACATAAATTCTATAGTGTAATTTCTCCTGCTGTTCATTAGGGAATATATATATATATATATACACATACATATATACGTATATATGTATGTATGTGTGTGTGTGTATATATATATATATATATATATATATCCCCAAATTAATATGTATAAGAAAGCTTTGAAGATCATTTAATGCATGCTTATAATTTAATTGTGTGATCAGTGTCATCCTTTATATTACTTTCTCTTCATGGTTGAAAATATTGTAGCCTACTTTTATCCACCTTGAACTTTTTATTCTCTTTTGGCTTATCCACAAACATTATTCTTTTGAGATTATGGTATTCCAGCATTCACAAATGTTCAGCATCTTGAATGGATAGTTGAGTGAACACAAAGAGGTTTTGTGCCAGACTACAATTTGGCATCAGGAAAAAGTTTTAACCAACTCCTGAATACATTGCAGCAAACTTTTTTTTCCTACTTTTTAGGTCTAACTTATAGTTCATCAGTATTTGTAATGGGCTGAGGCTTGAGTTGATGCACTGAGGTCCCAAGCATGTGATGATAAATAGTAATTGGACCATACTCTATTAATATATAAGCTTGGAGAAAGAATGGCCCCCGCCCACTCTTTGTGCAAGTCCTGAGGTGTTGTATAGGAAATGACGTTTTTGGTGGGTGGAGGCAAGGGAGTGGGAAGGGAAGTGGAAGGAGAGACTGCTGGCTGGCGTCTTGACACAGCTGCTCATATTGCCATTGCGACGGCCCTTCATCTCCAATCCCCCTCTGCTAGCTGGCTTCCTGTCGCAGCTGCCCATATTGCTATCGCAATCCTTCTTGCCAATATTGCTATCGCAATCTGTTGTGAGTTCAAATGTTGAAGTTCTTGTTCTTCTCAAAACACAGCTGGTTTAGCTTAGAGCCCTCCGAATGTCTCCAAATCCAAAGGTTCTGTCCTTCAGCCTCCAGAGCCAGCACCACTCTTCATGTCATTCCAGTGAAATCTCATTGAGAGCCTCTGTCTGTTTCTTTTATACAAGAGGGAGGAATTGTGGGATACGAGAGAGAGGGATTATGGGTTTTCTCCCATAGTGCTCTCTAGCCCAAAGAGCTTTAAGGGAAGTGTCAATTCACAAAGGTATAAAGTTTACTTTGTGAATCTGGCAAACTTGTGAACTCTGATGAGTAAAGTTGTAAACACAAGCATTGTACTAATTAGTTCTACTTAGTACCTTGTTTCAAGTTCTGGCCCAAAACATCTTCTTGTAAGATTAGATCTACTCTAATTAGTTAGCAGTTTGTAAGGATTCCAACAGCAATCCTTTTTCACCTCTTCACTTCAATAAAGATTGAAGTTTTTCTCTTAAGCTGAATTCCTGACTCTAACTGATTTTAAATATGCGGTCATCACAAGTACTTCCTATCCCAAACATACTCACTAATATCTCATTTGATTGGTCTTCCAATTATACATCATAGTCTGAATGATAGAAATATTTCAACCATATTTTTCTTTCATAGAATATACAGTGATCTTTCATGTGTAACCATGAATTGCCTTGAGATGTGTAGTATTCAGGGGCTTCATAAAACCAGTTCAATATAATCTTCAGATAGCTCATATCTAAAATATGTAAATAACTTGCCAAATATGAATATGCCATTCCCTGTTTGATAAACAGTCAAAGGATATGAACAGAAGTTTTCCAATGAAAAAGTAAAAATAACATAGTCATGTTAAAAAGTTTCTAAATCAAACATAATCTATTAGAGAAATAAAACAATCTTGAGGTATCATTTTACACCTACCATAATGTCTAAAATAATAGAAGGGAGAAGCAACAAGAATGGAGAAAAATTGAAACTCTAATTCATTGTTGGGGGAATTGTAAAGTGATTCAGACTTTTTGGAGGACAATCTAGAAATATGCCCAAAGAGTTATTAAACTGCCTATATCTTTTGACCAAGCAATACCACTATTTGGTCTATTTCCAAAGATGATTAGGGAAAAAAAGGAAGATACTATATGTTCTAACATGTTTATAGCAGCCATCTTTCTGGTGGCAAAGAACTGGAAATTTCAGGGATATCCATCAATTAGGGAATGCATGAACAAATTGTGGCATAGAAATGATAAACTCTGTGATTTTAGAAAAACATGGAAAGATTTGCATGAAATAGTAAAGAGCAAAATAAGCAGAACCAGGATAATATTATATATAGTAAAATCAATGTTGTTTAAGAATGAACAAATAAGTTATTTTGCTACAATAAATACTGAAATTAACTATAAAGGACATGTGGAGAAAGACACTATCTACATCCAGAGAAAGAATTTATAAATAGAAATATATATAAAATAATTTTACAAAAAATATGCCTATTTATTTCTAATGTAGGTCAGAAAGGAGGAAAGAAAAAAGAAAAAAAGAAATTTACGTGATAATTTTATTGTATATTTGAAAGGAATAGCAAGTTGTACATAGTAGATTTGCAGTTTCATGTACAATCATCTATTTAATGTACTGCTATAGAAATGCTTGTTCTATTCCATAAATTAAAAATAAAATTTTAAAAATAATCATTAGATCCATTATCTGCAGGACATCCCTAACTATGGGGAATCTCTTTTCTAATTGGCCCTTAATACAAAATATCCTTTTCATAGTGTCAATAATGTTTGGTGGGTATTCATTCTACTGTTTTATCCTTTTTTGATATTAATCAGAAATCTCTTGTACAAAGTTGCCTTTGTGAATCATTATGTGTATATTAAGAAATATTAATTGATCTTATGATATGCTTGAGAGTAGAGACTTTTAAGATTTTCATTTGCCCTACTAAGTTAAATGCTTTTTTATGATCAATAAGTAGCAGTATCTATCTTCAATTTTCCCTCAATACTATGATTTTCTAAAGAAATAGAAAATATTTTCTAAAGAAAATATTTTCATCAGAGGTTATTGAGTCAATCATCACCCTATCCTACCCCACTGAAAGTAACTAATATTCTAACAGTGATACTTTTATTAGGTAAGAACATCTCTATTGAGTTAACCAATCATCAAAACTAATGTATGCCCATGACCTGTGAGCCTTCTATAAAATTAAAGGAGCATGTGCCTTCATAGAAAAGAAAGAAATTCCAGCCAAACTCTTCAAAGCAAGTACTAGAGCAGGTGGATAAAAATCTCTCTCTTCAGGGACACCCTATCCCAAAGACAGAGTGAGCAAGAGAGCATAAGATCAAGGGAGAGAGCAAGAGGGAGTTGGGGAGAGGGAGAGAGGGAGAAGGAGAGAAGGAAAGAGAAAGAGAGAGGGAGAAGAGGGGAGAGATGGAAAGAAAGGGAGAGGAGAAAAGAAGAGGAAGAGGGAAAGGAAGACAGAGAGACAGAGAGACAGAGAGAAACAGAGAGAGAGAGAGAGAGAGAGACAGAGAGAGAAGGAGAGGGGGGAGAGGAAGGGAGAGAAGGAGGACAGGGAGAGAAGAAAAGAAAAAGAGGGAGAGAGGGAGACAGAAGGGAAGGGAAAGGGAGAAGGAGAGAAGGAAAGAGAAAGAGGGAGGGAGAAGAGGGGAGAGAGGGAAAGAAATGGAGAGGAGAAAAGAAGAGGAAGAGGGAAAGGAAGAGAGAGACAGAGAGACAAAGAGAAACAGAGAGAGAGAGAGAGACAGAGAGACAGAGAGAGAAGGAGAGGGGGGAGAGGAAGGGAGAGAAGGAGGACAGGGAGAGAAGAAAAGAGAAAGAGGGAGAGACGGAGACAGAAGGGAAGGGAGAGGGAGAGAGGGAGAGGGAATGGGAGAGAAGGAGAAAGAAAGGAAAAGAAGGAGAGGGAGAGGAAAAGAGAGAATGTAAATCACAGAAAATCTAGATTTCTCAAGTTTGCACTGTAGCAATGACCCTAAGAACCAAACCAGCTAACTTCATTGTATTCATCAGGAGATAAGCACAAAATGGACAAATTGAGGGAAGACAGTAACAGAACTCTTCAAGAAGCCCAGAAGAAAAGTGTAGCATATCTCAGAAGCATATCTTTAAGTCTTTAATAAAGGGACTTCCAGAAGCTATGAGTTCTCCCTTTGGCTCTATGGGTTATTTCTTTGAGCACACTTTCTCTTGTACTCCATGTATTTCTGACAGACACTTTAAGAAATATATTTTTGTACCAAACATTTTTACCAACTACCCAACTAAGGTAGGCAAAAAATCATTGAGGAAAACATACAGGTGGAGACTTATTTGCTAAATTGTTAGAAAAATTATTTCTCTGGGCTTCAGAGGGGGAAAATTCCCACCATTCTCGGCAATGCAGATTGCCAATGAGATTAGAACTTTGGGAGAGAAATTCCAATCACAACTATATTATATATGACAAAAATAAGTTATTTTCATTGATTTTATCAAGGCAAAAAAATGTAAACAAGGGTTGGTTAGCTATTAATACTAATCTTGCCTCAATCCGTGTGTCATGAATCTAATCTTCATTTGATATAATAATAATAATAATAATAATAGCAGCATCTATATAGTGTTCTAAGGTTCTCAAAGTGCTTTACATGTTATCCCATTTGATTTTTATAAGAACCCTATTACCCCAATTTGACAGATGAGGTGAGAAAAGTTAGGGGCCCATATCACATATTCAGTGCCTATTTTAACTCAGAATTAAATTCAGATTTTCCTAGTTCTAACTAAATACAACATGAAACTTCTCTATGATGATATGTGTTAACTCATTTAAGAGAAAGAGAAAGCGACAGAGCAGGTTTCTAACTATCATTAAGAAAAAAAAAGTTGTAGCTCAAGTGTCAGACTAAGAGGACTGAATACAGATTTGTATTCAAAAACTTAATTCCTTCATGAAATTAGTGAAACATAAAATATACTCTTAATAATGAACTTGTATTTTTTTCCTTTAAGAAAATGTCCAAAAGAAATTCAGTTTTTATTATATTCTCTTTTTTTAAAATAAAAATTCACACCTGGGTAGAGAATTTGAGTGGCAGACCTTCAGTCTGGAGCTAACTTTATATCCTTCTTACCAATTCATGAAAAGAAGGGGAGAGGGGAAGTGTCAAATGGAAACATTGACAGAGCCTTTAATGAGTGCCCAGATGACTGAGGGACTGTGAATTTAGAAAAAGACTGGCCAACTTTTACTCCATCTTTTTTTAGTCTAGCACCTTCTTTACGCAATTCAAATAAGTCAAATTGTTAAAATTTTTACCTATTTTTTTTAATGTGTTTCAGAGAGATAGGGTTGTCTATGAAGAGGCAGGACCTATCTTTTGTATTTCTTTGTTCCTCTGCCAAAGGTTGTCTGATCTTCCAACTTAGTGTCTTTACAAATAAACTACTTCCAATATTCCTTTCTTTGGGATTACCACCCTTCATTTTTTCTGTGGAAGAAGAGAGGAATGGTGGAAATGTCACTGGAATCTGGAATTTTCTGAATTTCCTTTTCCCCAGGTTGAGTTTAGACTTGATTGTTTCCTAAATGGAGGAGCAAGCAAGGGGCCCCCCAACAAAGTATATAGTATAAAAAGTCTAACTCCAGCCATTGCTGAGCATCCCTAAAGTGAGCTCCAACATCCAGGGCTTAGAATTTCAGCAGAAGGAACAGCAGCAGCAACAGAAACCGGCAGCAGCAGAAGCAGCAGCAAGGATTCAGCCCAAAATGAGACTCTGTTTGTTTTTGAAGCCTGGCCCTCATTCTTCCCTCAGCTGTTTGTTATTAGTGTCTTAGCAGTAGCAGCAAGAATGGCCCAGCTGCCAAGTCTCTGAAATTCTGACAGTCACAACTGAAAACTCAACCCACTGGCCGCAGCCAAAGGGAGGTGGGAAAGTAAAAAAGAAGCAAGGAGAGAAAGAGTTTCCATGTTGTCTTTAATTCTTTCATTTATTAATTAGCATCTTTGGGCCATGTCTCTTTTTGAAAGAGTGAATAATTTAGTTTTTATGTTAAAGGGACAACCCAATTTAATGGTGGAAGCCCGCACAGACTGGCACATCTGGAAGGCAAATCAGACGATGGTTCTGGACCTGGTCTCAGGTCCGAGGCAAAGGGCACAACACAGCCTCAGAGCTCTGTCTGGTGCCTCCCTGTTGGCACACTCCAATTGGAAGAGAGACAAAGAGAAAAATGTTAAAATTTGCCTTTCTTTGGCCACTTTAAGTCAAGAAAGCTGCATGTTCCCTATTTGCAATAACAGCGAAGGATCTTTGGGATCCCTGGGTGCCAAGGGTGATTCTGGCTTAGCTACATCTTGCAGTACTCAGAACTAAAAGTAGCTGCTGGAAACTGACATTGTGGCTTAGCATTCATTCTTAAAAGTCGGTGGTCATATTTATTGGAGTTAACTTGTTTTTTTATCTTTTTGCAGACTTTTTATTTGAAAATGAAGGTTCTCTGGGAAAACATTACATTAGAATTTATGATATGATGCTTTCAAGTCCTTATTTTCCCTGGGTGATATTTCATTACCAAGTTGTTGTTTTTTTTAATGTTATTCATTTTTTAAGAAATAATATTAAAGTGTTATTTATAAGGAAAAATGAAAATTACTTCCCTCGAATTGATTCAGGAGCATTTAATCTTATTTTTATCTTTCTTCATTCAGAATAATATGCTAAGAAAAAAAATGAAAGATGAACTTAGAATATTCATGTAAATCTGATTATTCAATAAGTATTAAGAAAAGTTCCAGTTTTTATGCTTTTAAATCATTCAGGGTATACTAATTAAAGGAATCCTATGGCATATTAAAATGAGAAATATTTATTTGGCACTGATAGTATATAGAACAGAGATAAATACCTATAAAGCTTAGTTGTGACACAATCTCTACTTTTAAGAAGAAGCTCTGTTGCCATAACCAAATCAATTTGTAAAATGGGAAATCTCTTTTAAAAATGAATAATCACCCCTCTCCCCTAATTTTTCAGTTTTGTTAAGCCCTGGTTTCCTATTCAGGAACTCTTCATATTCTCAGATTCATGATTCACAGGTTCAAATATTCAACCCTCTCTCTGCCAACCCACATGCTCTCCACAGGCGCTGACTTTTCATTTTTACCGAGACCCATTTGCAAAGATGGCTGTGCTGGAGTGTTGGGGAAAGAAAGAATTAAAATGCTGATTTTCTGTTTATTCCACTTTCTGGAAAAAGAAGTAAAGCAAACTGAAGGTCAGAAAAGAGAGAGTGGAGTATGTAAGAAGCTTAAGAAGGCTACTATTTTCAGAAATACCTCCCAAACATTCCACCATTGAATTAGTAAGCTTCTGTTTTAAAATGCAGAAGTCCTTAGAAGAGATTCATTTACTTCCTAGTGTGAATTATTTTTATTGGATGTTGACCAATACCTAGCTATGAATAACACTTTTTTAGAGGAATTTTCAAATCAGGGGAAAGAAAGATTGGAAAATTTAGGCTTGCAGTGCAGGCCTATGTAGTAAGTCAAAAATGCATTTATTTAGCTCCTATTATATGCCAGGCTTTATACTCAGTACTAGAGATTAAAAAGTAAAAAGTTTTCTCTCAAAGAACTCAAAATCTTAACTCACAATATGCAATAAATAGACAAACAAGATAAACTGAAAGTAAACTCAGAGGTAAAGAGCTAACATTAAAGGATAGAGCAAGAGGCTCTAACAGACCAAAGATATTGGAAGTATACCTGGCAAGAACTAGGGGATAAGGAAAGGCAAATAGCATGGTGACAAAAGTAAATTTGGTAAACTGTTGCCAAAAGTTCTAATCATAGTTATTAACAATCACTACCAAGGCTTGCTATACCTAGGTTAAGATAGATAGAAGAACTAGTTAAGAAGATTATCCCTGATTTCTATCAGGAAGATCAGGAAGATACCAGGATTATTTTAGAAGAGGAACAATCCCAGGAATTTATTTGTCTGTTATGACAATTCATTTTGCTTTATTAGAAATAGCCTAAGTATACTACATATTCCCATTTGGCATTCTATTATTCTTTTAGCACTATTAAAGGAAACCAAGAACTTGGCCATCACATAATGAGGTTCTTAATAACATAATTTAGGTTTTTCATTGGCATCAGATAGATATTATTTGTACCCTCCTCCATTTTTATCCCTAATATCAAAGAATATGATACTCACTTTTCAAACCATCTCTAAATCCTTCAGCTCTGTATAAACTTACCATTTTATAAATCCAATTTTATTACCTACTAAATTCCCTAAACATTATACTGTCTTATATTGCTGTCCAGTTGATGTCATTCATTTATTCATTCAACAAACATTTGTTAAATATCCCTTATATGTAATGTCATTTCCTAAGCTTACAAGTTGAAGAAAAGGTGACAAACTGTTTTGTTATAGTTCCCCATGGTAAAGTTCAGTTCTGGACATGTGTTCACATAGCCTTTGTCCTCATAGAATTTACAATATAATAAGGGGATTAAAAATATACCCAGGTAAATATAATATGAATTATAATATAAGTGCTAAAAGAAAGACAAAGTGCTTATTATGAGTTACAAAATAAAAATTAAAAAGGAAAAATGATTTCTAGCTGGTCAGATCAGAGAAGACTTCATTAAAGATTTTTAAAGAGCCTCATATTCTGGATAGAATGTATACACACAGGCAGGATTGAAGTTCAAAATAAATAAGCTTCTCATATAAGGGTGCCATATATTAAAAATATTCATGAACTATCTGCTTTAGATCAGCACTTCTTCTTTGACAATGACAAAAAAGTGAAGAGATATATAGACATAGATATTTGAGAGAGAGAGAGAGAGAGAGAGAGAGAGAGAGAGAGAGAGAGATTATTCTCTCTAATTAAAAATTGAATTGGGATACTTTTCCATGGTCACATTCAAAACTGTGACTCTAGTACTGTTTACCACCAAACCTCTCAGTATTCTAAAGCTGATATTGCAATTGGGAATTATGTTTGGGATGCCAACAAGATTTTGACTTCAGCTTTAAAAAGGCATCAAAAACTGACACATTTTCTGAGTCCAGACATATCCATGCCCTTTCTATGCCAGAAAACTGTCTTTCTATGACATGGCAAAAATGCATATTATTTTATTTAACAAACAATTATTTTAAAACATTTTTTTAAATCTCTTGTCACTTTTAGCATTTAACAAAACAAGGCTAGAACAACATGTGTGACAAATGTCATCATACTGCACAAAAGCCTTGGAATGTTATGCATGCAATTAAAATTTCATAAAATAATAAGACACAAAGTACCCTTTGTCATAGCTATTTCTATGTTCTAAAAAGTCAGAATACTTAATTCAATTTAATTTATATTGTCCAGAAATCACATTTCCAGTTTCTTGACACCAGATAATGTAAGTTGATAAAAATGAGCTAAAGAACAGAATAATACTCAGCAAAGCAGTTAAAAAAAGGATGCTAGGATAAGAACCTATGCAAAAAATAGAAGGAAATTCCACAAATACTAAGCCAGAAAACTGACATAGAAAGAAAAGGAAAAGGAAAGGAATCTAACAGTTGTCATTGAACAGGTATGTAATTGCTTCCTACTTCATCTTTCAATGAAGAAATCTCATGCTGTAGTAAGGAAAAATATATCATGAAGCCAAAGCTAAGTGATTATTAAATTTTCATTTAATCAAGTTAGAGTTTGTGATAATTTAGCTGAACTAAACTTTATCTGTGAATAAAAGAGTTTTATAAGTGAATGAATTTAAGTTAAATTGTAGAGATATTGAACCAACACTACAAGTACTAGTTTCCACTTTTAATTGCATTTTAATGTTTATTTGAATTGACATTGAAATATAAATAATTGTTACATAAATATTTTCTATCTATTTGTTAAAGAATATTTTCTATTGGGAAATATTTGGTAGCAAAGTTGGGATGAAAGCCCAAATCCTAATCTAGTGTTCTTTTCACAGCTTGACTTGTTCCAAAGACTTCCATGTCATAAGATCAGGAGTTGGAAGGAAGATCAGAAAGGAAGAAATAGAGATGATCTATTCCAAACCTGTCATGTAGATAATGAAAGTGAAGCTAAGGCAAGTTAAGTACTTTCCCAATGTAAGGTGAGTTAGCCTAGAATCTCCATTAGAATCCAATTGTCCAGTCTCAACAAGACAGTGTTCTTTCTACAGCACCATCTCCAAATGATCATAAATAATAAACTCATTGGATTATTAGTCAATAAATATTTATTAAGTGCTTAGTAAGTGCAAGAGATCTTACAAAGATAAAAATTGACATATCTTGACAACAGATTGGAGATGAGGGCATGAAAAAGGAATTAAAGATGACAAATAGGTTGAGAATCTGGGTGACTGGAAGGATGATGATACTTTGAACAGTGATAGGGAAGTTTAGAAAGAAGAGAGGTCGATGGAGGGGGGAAATTATGAGTTAAGTTTAGGACATGTTGAATTTACAATGACTATGGGACATCCATTTCAATATTCCAATACACAGTTGAATATGATACTCGAGGTTAGCATTAGGGGTGAGAACTAAATAAGAAGACTTGAGAATGCATAGAAATGATCATTGAATTCATAGTGACTAAGAAATACACCAAGTGAAGTAGTATAGAGGAAGAAGAATAAAAGACTCAGAACAGAGTCCTGTCAAACAATCATGGTTACCCAAGCATGACCCTGACAAAAACCTAACAATGGACATAGGAGCAGTCAGATAAATCAAAGGAAAACTAAAAGAGAATAATGTCACAAAAACTTAATGAGAAAACTGGACTAAGAAGGAGATTATTGACTATATCAAAAGCTACAATTAAGTACAGAAACATGCAGATTGAGAAAAGGCCATTAGGTTTGGCGATTACCTTTATCATCAACAACAATTAAATAGTCAACATTTATTCTGATTTACACTTCCATAATAAAGGAAATTTTGCCTGCACATAAAAGCAAAAACAATCTCTATCCTCAAGAAAATTGTATGGCTGAAATGTGATTGGAAGTAGTAAAAGAGAAATTCAATAATTCAAAAACAATGCATTTATACTATCCTTGTAGATGGCCATTTTTGTAATTGTTTCAGAAATACTGTGAAATTAGTATATAGTCGGGGAACTTTACTTGTCATGTCCACTAAAATCTGGATATATGTATGACCATTACAAACATAGGTTCAGTTTGTCTTCACACACATTATTCTTTCACACATTTTAGTATAGTTGTGCCCAACACAACCTCTCCAGAACGCACTCATGACTCTACTCCAGACTGTCTATCTTGAAAGAAATTTCTTCTCTCTGGTAACTCAACTCTATTGAAAGTACCATCCTACATTCTGCCTCTCTTTATGAGTGGTGGCTCCTCCACAAACCTTCATTTTAAGAAAGACATCCAGTCCAAACATGAATCCCTGCACTTCTGATTCTTAGGGTGGACATTCTCTTCCTTCTATTGCTTCCATAAGAACTTTCCTCTCTTTTCCTTCTTCCCTCCCCATTTTCAGCTTCCTTTTATCTTTGATCATCCCTAGTTAGAATGTCATTTTCTGGAAGATTGGAACTGTCTTTCTTTATGCTTGTTTGTATATACCCCTCCCTTACTACAGTGACTGGCATATAGTAAGCACTTGATAAATGCATCTTATTTGACTTGCTCTAACAGATATATTACTACATCAAACTCTGAAACACTAAAAACTTTTTTGATAAACTACATCTCTCTTAGCTTGGCTAAGGAAAAGATAATGATTAATGTTGGAGGTGACATGGGAAAACTGGAACACTTATACGTTGTTAGTGGAATTGTGAACTGATCCAACCATTCTGGAGAACAATGTGGAATTATGTCCAAAGAGCTATCAAACTGTGAATATTCTTTGATCCAGCAGTGTCTCTCCTGAGTCTATATCCCAAAGAGATAATAAAAAGGAGAAAGTCACATGTGTAAAACTGTTTGTGGCAGCCCTTTTTGAGGTAGCAAAGAATTGGAAACTGAGTGGATGCCCATCAGTTGGAGAATGGCTGAATAAGTGATGGTATATAAATGTTATGGAATATTATTGCTCTATAAGAAATGATCAGCAGGATGATTTCAGAGAGTCCTGAAGAGACTTACATAAACTGAAGCTGAGTGAAATGAGTACAACCAGGAGAATATTGTACACAGCAATAGCAAGATTATATGATGGATGTGGAATGCATAGAAATGATGGACATGGCTGTTTTCAACAGAGAAATGATGCAGGCTGGTTCCAATGATCTTGTGATGAAGAGAGACATCTGCACCCAGAGAGAGAACTGTGGAGACTGAATGTGGATCACAAGATAATACTTTCACTCTTTTTGTTGTTGTTTGCTTGCATTTTGTTTTCTTTCTCATTTTTTCTGTTTTGATCTGATTTTTTTTTCTGCAGGAGGAAGAGAAGGAAAAAAATTGGAACACAAAGTTTTGCAAAGGTAAATGTTGAACATTATTTATGCATATGTTTTAAAAATAAAAAGCTTTAATTAAAAAACTTTCTTGGCAAAATCACATACTCAGTGCAATCAGTTCTTTCCTGGTGTGTTTTTGAGGAGATTTCTTGCAGAAATATATTGAACTACATGGCGTTTAATATCCTTGCACCTCTAAAAAATCTTTTATTCTTTGAAACCCACAGAAATTAGAAAAACATTAGAAAATTAGGAAAAAAGCATTACAACAATAAAGTGAATGAAAAATTCTATTGTTCAAACTGTGAGATGCAATCTGAGGGCAATGCAGTCAAAATAATCTATAAAAATGCATATCTTGGACAGACATTGCAAATAGATAATAAACTGGGCCAACAATGGAATAGTGGATTGGATAATATTTTCCAAATTACATAATATTCTCAATGATCACAAACAGCTTGTTACTGTACAACTTCCATTTTTGAATAACAATATTTTCCTAATGATACTATATGACTACAAAAGATGAGTAGTTCATGTAATAAGGAAGAAAAACAAGAGGAAAATTGCCCAAGTGCTATACTGGTACCCCCTCAGACACTAAAATAACTTTTATAAGGTTCCCTGACCTTCAACTATAAAGTCATTGGAAGTTTTAGAATTTTTCAGTCTTCATCAAGTGAAAGATTTCTCATAATGGAGAAAAATAATATAGACTTGCTGGTTTGTAGAACCTAGAATGAGACCTAGAAGGGACTTTGGAAGGCATCATATGTTACATGTTTTCAGCAAAGAATGGAAGAAAATGTGTGCCGTCTAAAAGGACTAGTCCTACAATTAATTCAAGTGATCCATGTGCCAAAAGATGTAAGATCTGTGACCTTGGAGTTGTTTTGACTTTTGAATGATTTCTGAGTTCCTTTAATCATGATGGAAGTATAAAATAACTTTATGACAATTAGATCCAAACCCATTTCAAAGATCCTAATTCTTGACACTTTCTAGTTCTGTGAACTCAAGCAAGTTCTTTAATATGTCTATACTTCTCTTTTTCTCTGTAAAATATTGATAATAATGACCATATTTCTTATTGCACAAGGTTCTATTTGGGATCAAGGTATTATCAAATGCCATAAAGACTATATGCATGCAAATTATTAGCAGATGGAGTATATATGCTAATGGTCTGTACATTCATTAAGTGATGATACCTTTAAAGAAAATATGAGAAACCAAACAGATTTTCACAAATGTTCATCAATAGTAAATTGTATCTTTATAATCACAAATTTGATTTAGAAGTATAGAAGATCAGAGATTTTATTATGTTAATTGTATTCATCATCTGTCACTTATTTAAAAAATGACTCAGTAAAACAAAACTTAAATGTTATAGATCTCTTCTAAAAGGAACCTTCCATGCACATGTTAAAACTATTTATGATTCTATGATGAAAGCCAACACAGACATGGCTTTGTTCAATGACAAAAAGAATTGTTTTAAAGACATTTACAAAGTATGTTTATATGTGCAATAGAAGTTGTCCTAGATACAATGTCATAATAAAAGATCCTACAAATATTCAAGAATCCCTTAAATGTCCCTATTTATAAATAACATTATACTGACTACAACTAGCCAAAGAAACTACAGTTTCCTTAATGAAGATCATGACCAGCCAAAAAAGTCTAACCAGGAAAAAGCAAATAGATGAAACATGTATATTATGATTTGATTACTACCTACTCTTATACAAGACGACCATAGAGATCTAAATTCATTAATGACCCATGTTATGAACAGGTACTATAAATGAATTCCAGATGGACTCAAATTTGGACATCTGCAAACATATGTAACATTTCTAAACTACTCTCCATTGCCAGTTTTCTGGAATAGAGAGCACATGGCTATGAACCATGAGAAACCACAAATTCTAACATTAAAAATGCAGTTTCACCCAAAAGACAATGGAAAGACCTAGGGGAGTGTAAGTAGACTATGGCATATAACCAAGATTAATTTGTATACCAGTACTTGTGAATAAAGATAATATTAATTATATGTATTACTGAAAAAGAAGATGGGCCAGTCATTCATAGAAAGTAATTTTATTTTTAAATTTTATTCATAGAAAGAGATAAATAATCACATAAGGTAAGAAAGATTAAATAGATTACAACCTATACCCTATTGTGTTCTGACTCCATGGGGGAATCACTACATGGATCAGGTAACAGTTCACCAAAGTATCAGAGATTTATAAAAACAAAATTATTTCACTCAATTCTTATAGATTTTTGTACTTCTCTTTCTTTTTATTATTATAGTCATCCTTACTTTGTATTTATGTATCTGCATTTCTACTGGTTCATAATCCCTTTGGAAGTGAGAAATGTACCTTATTTTTTTATGCCTTCTGTAGCCTAACATGCTGTTTCTTGCAATAAGTATCAGCTAATATTTATCAATATTAATTTTATTTGTCAATAATCATCAGTAAAGGGATAACTAGATGGTTCAGTGACTAGAGTGCCATCTCTGGAGACAGGACAACTAATCTTTGTGAGATCAAATCTGGTCACAGACATTTACTAGCTGTATAACCCTGGGCAATAAACTGGAGAAGGAAATGGCAAATCACTCTAGTATTTTTGCCAAGAAAACTCCAAATTGCTCACAAATGATTGAATGTAACTGAAAATGACTAAATAAAAACAACAAAATTGAATATAAATAACAAATATTTGTTTTATGTATATATACTGCCTATGTATGCTAAAAAACAAAGTGTTATAAAAATATTTTTGCTGACTTTTTCCTGAATATAATTTAAAAATTCAATATTTAGCATAATGCCTACCACACAGCAAGCACTTATCAAATGTTTATTAATTGATTAATTGATTAAACTAGTGAATTTCTCCCTTACTACAGGGTGTTTCTGACTTCTTTTAACTATAGCCTGTAGAATTAGAATAGGAAAGGTCTCTTCTATGATAAAAGCTAATCTAAATAAGTGTTTATGAAAAGAAATATGACTAGTCCTTAATTTGAAAAAACAATATTTTCCCTTAAGTCCTTTCAGGCAAAATGGCAGTGGAAAGGAATTTCCAAGAAATTACTATGATTATTTTAAGTAAGAACAGTAAAAATGTGATAACTATTGAAGACAACTGGAAAATCCAACATGTTATGATTTCATGAAGGACAGATCAAATCTATTTTTAAATGAGGAGATTAAAACCCACAAAATAGTTTTCTCCAGGAGTCTCATCAAAGAAGATGGAAGAATGATAAAGAAATTTGACTAAAATTTCAGATTTTGCAACAAATTTTGAGACATGAGAAAAGGAATTGTCTAGCTTGGTTAATTAAGGGCAAATAGTTTACAAAGCCTGTGCTACAAGGATTTAAATTAAAAGTTAGACTTAATTGGTAGAGAACTAGGAGTAGAAATGGTATTGCCAATGATGAAATAAAGATGACTGATGTTGGAAGCACCAATGTTAATTCTGAGAAAAGGAATGTATTTGTGGGATTAAATAAAATTAAAAGTTTTGTAAGTGGATGGTTTGATGCATCCGCTGGATAGAAATAAGAGAAAAGAATAGAGTAAGGATAGAAAAAATGAAGAAATTTTACCAAGGATTGGCTAATAATATCCAAGGATGATGATGGGTGATGGAAGCAATACAGTGTTTCACAATAGTAAACAAAATAAACCAATTAAGGGATACGTAACTTTGGTGAAATACAAAAACTTGATTGCACAAGGAATGGGATGAATTAGAAACACTGCAGTGATATTTTTCAATACCTTACATGTAACCTGCCCAAATTGTTCCCCCCCAAAAAATGTTATTTTTTTATTCATGGGATCTTTTTGGAACCCTTTGGAATGCCTTGGGAACCATTTGTTTCCATTCAAGCCACTTTAAAAAATATCATGGTGGCCAAAGATATTGGAGATCCCACGAATTGTGTAGAACAGGGATTAAAATACCAGTAAATGCTAGCTACACGTAAATGGATCTCTCTATAATAAAATCCAGTCGCTGAAGGAAAATTATCTTTGTTGCTGTCCAAAACATTTTACTGCATATTGTACTTTCCATGATACTTGGACTAAATTCTAAACTGTAAGGCCAAACCAACTGGGAAATTAGAAAATCCAATCTGTATCTTGTGGCATCTTGGATTCTCGGTCCTGGATTGATTTCTTAATGGTTGAAAAAAATGTTTTAAATGAATTTGTTTTGTGCGTTACTTTGTTTTTGTTTTGTTTTGTTTTCTGTTTCTATTACATGGGGGAAAGACCTTAAGTATAAGCAGCATGAACCAAGAGAGGAAAGTGGAGAGAGAAAATTTGGAGGGGGAAAGCCACAGAAAAGTCACAGTAGATTTTCCATATTGTGGATTACTTCTTAATGCACATACAATATAGTCTTTCCCTATATACAGTAACTAAAATTACCACATTTGATTGCAAAAAAGTTTCCAGAAACATAAACTCTAGTGAAATATATGCTTAGTCCAGTTATTTTAAATAATGAATACATAAAGGTTTCGCCTACAGTATGTGAATCAATAATACAATAATCATTTTTTTCTTGATGACATACTTATATTTTAAACAAGTTTGTTTCAGATGTTAATATTAAGAGGGTGTTTTTCATCCCTAAAGAAATTGGCTGTGTTTTCCTTTTGGCAAAACAAAATTATACCCTGAGCCAAGAGTGTGCGCTAGAGCCAACTTACATAGATTCTCAAGAATTAATTGTTAAATTTTGAATGTGTGCATTTATACTTCAAAATTCATAAAATTCACAACTATAGGCTTGATTTATCATTTTATTGATTTTTAGACTTATGAAAGTGAAGAATAAAATGTTATTAATGCACATTAAAATTAAAAGTGTTTTATGCATGCATTTTTTCAGAGAACTGATTGTTAAACATTTTCCATCATGCCCCTACCTGAGCACAATGATTCTGGGTACACATGAACTTGGATCCAAACCTGGAGCACTTGACAACTGAGGGTTGAAATTCTTTTTCTGGTCCTTTCTGCATAGATATACTATAAAACAAAACTCCATGGAAATTTCTAAAAATGTTCAAAAATTACAAAATCCCCTTAATTGACCATAATATATTGGCTTTTCACCTCTTCCTCTATCTTTCCTTTTATAACCCTTCTCTTCAGCCACACCATGATTTCCAGTCCCCTGAGCCCTTAATTCTTCTCCATGCCATTTCCCCTACACTAGCCACTCTCTCCTCTTCTCTCCATCTTAATCCTTGAGTGAATGAAGGTTAATTATATTATCCTCCTCTCTTGAATCTCTAGCCTCTTCATCATATCACCAATTATATCTGACGAAGGCTAACTTGGGTCATTCTCACCACTTGTTGCATTCACTCCTACACACATACTGCTGAATGAAGGTAGAGAAAATCATAATTGTTCTGAGTGAGTCCAGTATAAATTTATATTACATAATCTCAACTAGGCCCACACTGCTATAAGACAATCCTATAATTCCTTATCAATTCATTATCCTACTCTCCATAATGGCTCTTTGAAGTATCTCCTCAAACCTTCCATGGTCCTCTCATCCCCCTCTTTCAGTTGAAAAATCTACCCATATTTAAAGGAAAAATGAGACCATCTGGCTGGATGAAATCCTTTTTTCTCTCCTTTTCCTCATCTACTATAATACTGATGCCTTCAGCTATTTTCTCTTCCTTCATCCCTCTCTAGTTGTTTAAGTGGTCACATTCCATCCTGTCTCCAACACATTACCTTTTTTGTAATACTATTTCACTTATTTTCAATCTCTCCCTGTCTACTGCTTTATTTCCAATCATCTCCAAGCATTCCAATCTCCCTAATCTTGAAAAATTCCTCACTTGATCCTTCCATCTCCCACGAATTATTGTCCGATCTCTTCTGCTCTTTTTTTTAACTAAATTCCTTTTAAAACTCGTTTTATAATAGATGCCCTCTGCTTTCTGTCCTTTCATTCCTATCTTAACTTTTATAATCCAGATTCCAACATTATTTTTCTACTATCTCCAAAATTATTAATGATTTTTAGCCTTTTTTTCAATCCTCATTCTCCTTGATCTTTCTACTTATATACAACCTTTGGCAGTTGATCACCCTCTCTTCTCTGGAATTTCAGGACACCACTCTCCAGCTTCTCCTCCTTGATAACTCTGTTTCCTTTGCTGGATCCTTTTTCACAAGTATGCTCTCTAGCCATGAATTTCCTTAAGGGTTTTGTCCTAAAACTTCATCTCTTCTCCCTTTATGCTGCTTTTTTTATGATCTCATTAGCTCCTATGGATTTTATTACCATTTTTATGATTCTCAAATGTACCTTTCCTCCCCCAAACTCTCTGCTGACCTCCTGTCTTGTTATCTCCAACTGCCTTTCAGACATCTCAAAGTGGATGACCAGTAGACATCTTAAGTTCAGTGTGTTTAAAATGGAAGACATCTTTCCCCCTAAATCCTTCTCCTCACTTTCCCTATTACTGTAGAGAGCAACACAACTGCTGAATCCCCTAGTCCCTAATGCTAAGATTCCTAACTATCTCTCACCACCCACTCATGTCTTCTTTGACCCAGTCATTATTTAGGTTTAAATTATTTAATTTCCTAAGACCAAATGAATTTACAAATGAATGCTATCAAATATTTAAGGAACAATCAATTCCAATATTATATAAATTAGTTGAAAATTGGTTTTAAAAAAGGAGTCTTGTCCAATTGTTTTTATGTGATAAATATAATGCTGATATCCAATTCAGAGAGAGTAAGAACAGAAAAGAAAATTATACGCCAATTTCTCTAGTAAATATTACTGCAAATATTTTAAATAAAATACTATCAAAGAGATCAAATATATATATATATATATATATACATTGTGACCAGAGGGCTGGTTCAATATTAAGAAATCAGTATAATAAATCATAGTAATAATAAAAACAACAGAAATCACATAATTATGCAAATAGATATAGGGAAAGTTTTTGAAAAAAATATAGCATCGCAATAAGAGTTGAGAAAGAGATTAAAAGAATAAGAATAGGCAATGAGGAAACCAAATTATCACTCTTTGCTGATGATATGATGGTATACTTAAAGAACCCCAGAGACTCTACTAAAAAGTTATTAGAAACAATCCACACCTTCAGCAAAGTTGCAGGATACAAAATAAACCCACATAAGTCATCAGCATTCTTATATATCACTAACAAAACCCAACAGTTAGAGTTACAAAAAGAAATTCCATTTAAAGTAACTACTGATTGTATAAAATACTTAGGAATCTATCTGCCAAGGGAAAATTAGAAACTTTATGAGCAAAACTACAAAACACTTTCCACACAAATTAAGTCTTATCTAACCAACTGGAAAAATATTAAATGCTTTTGGATTGGGTGAGCAAATATAATAAAGATGACAATACTACCTAAATTAATCTACTTATTTAGCGCTACACCAATCAGACTCCCAAAAAACTACTTTGATGAACTAGAAAAAATAACAACAAAGTTCATATGGAAAAACAAAAGGTCAAGAATTTCAAGGGAATTAATGGAAAAAAAAAATCAAATGAAGGTGGCCTTGCTGTACCAGATCTAAAATTATATTATAAAGCAGCAGTTACTAAAACCATCTGGTATTGGCTAAGAAATAGACTAGTTGATCAATGGAATAGGTTAGGTTCAAAGGACAAAACGGCCAATAACTTTAATAATCTAGTGTTTGACAAGCCCAAAGACCCCAGTTTCTGGGATAAGAATACACTATTTGACAAAAATTGCTGGGAAAATTGGAAATTAGTATGGCAGAAACTAGGCATTGACCCACACTTAACACCGGACACCAAGATAAGGTCAAAATGGGTTCATGACCTAAGCATAAAGAATGAGATTATAAATAAATTGGAAGAGCATAGGATAGTTTACCTCTCAGACCTGTGGAAGAGGGAAGAATTTATGACCAAAGAAGAACTAGAGATCACTATTGACCACAAAATATAAAATTTTGATTATATCAAATTGAAAAGTTTTTGTACAAACAAAACAAATGCAGACAAGATTAGAAGGGAAACAATAAACTGGGAAAACATTTTTACAATCAAAGGTTCTGATAAAGGCCTCATTTCCAAAATATATAGAGAATTGACTCTAATTTATAAGAAATCAAACCATTCTCCAATTGATAAATGGTCAAAGGATATGAACAGACAATTCTCAGACGAAGAAATTGAAACTATTTATAGACATATGAAAATATGTTCCAAATAATTATTAATCAGAGAAATGCAAATTAAGACAACTCTGAGATACCACTACACACCTATCAGATTGGCTAGAGTGACAGGGAAAGATAATGTGGAACGTTGGAAGGGATGTAGGAAAACAGGGACACTGATACATTGTTGGTGGAATTGTGAACACATCCAGCCATTCTGGAGAGCAATTTGGAACTATGCTCAAAAAGTTATCAAATTGTGCATACCCTTTGATCCAGCAGTGTCTCTACTGGGCTTATACCCCAAAGAGATACTAAAGAAGGGAAAGAGACCTATATGTGCCAAAATGTTTGTGGTAGCCCTGTTTGTAGTGGCTAGAAGCTGGAAAATGAAAGGATGCCCATCAATTGGAGAATGGTTGAGTAAATTGTGGTATATGAACATAATGGAATATTATTATTCTGTAAGGAATGACCAGCGGGATGAATACAGAGAGGACTGGCGAGACTTACGTGAACTGATGCTAAGTGAAATGAGCAGAACCAGGATATCATTATATATCTCAACAATGATACTGTTTGAGGATGTTCTGATGGAAGTGGATCTCTTCGATAAAGAGAGCTAATTCAGTTTTAATTGATCAAAGATGGGCAG
The DNA here is from genome assembly GCF_016432865.1 of Antechinus flavipes. NCBI lineage: Eukaryota > Metazoa > Chordata > Mammalia > Dasyuromorphia > Dasyuridae > Antechinus > Antechinus flavipes. The sequence continues at coordinate 362,375,014 of NC_067401.1, forward strand.
AAGCAGCTACACCCAAAGAAAGAACACTGGGAAATGAATATAAACTGCTTGCATTTTTGTTTTTCTTCCCAGATTATTTATATCTTCTGAATTCAATTCTCCCTGTGCAACAAGAAAACTGTTCAGTTCTGCACACATATATCGCATCTAGGATATACTGTAACCTCTTCAACATGTAAAGGATTGCTTGCCATCTGGAGGAGGGGGTGGAGGGAGGGAGGGGAAAAATCGGAACAGAAGTGAATACAAGGGATAATGCTGTAAAAAATTACCCTGGCATGAGTTCTATCAATAAAAAGTTATTAAAAATAAAATAAAATTAAATTAAATTAAATTTTAAAAAAAAAAAGAAAAAATATAGCACCCATCCCTATTTTAAATACTAGAAAACAGGAATAAAAGGAACCTTTCTTAAATTAATTAATATCTATCTAAAATTGAGTATTATCTATATGTAAATATAAGTATCTCTGTCTCTCTACAGACACACACACACACACACACACACACACACACACACACACACATATACACGTGTAAGAGTATTATCTATAATGGCACTAAACCAGAAGCCTTGACAGTAAGGTGAAGGGTAAAGCAAAGGTGTCCATTATCACAACTATTACTGAATATTGTAGTCTGAAATACTAGTTAAAATAATAAGAAAAAGACAAGAAAAAGAAGTTGGAGAAATAAAAACAAGCAATGAGGAAACAAATCAGTCTCCACAAAAGTTATGATGATATATTTAGGGAATCCTGGAGAATCAGGTAAAAACTAGTTGAAACAACTTTAGCAAAGTTTCAGGAAATAAAATTAACCCATATAAATCATCAGAATTTCTATATATTTCCACACACACACACAAAAAAAAAAAAACAGACGAAAGAGACAGAAAGGAAAAATACAATTTTTCTAGTAGAAGATAATATAAAATACTTGAAAGGCTACTTGCCAGACTAAACCAGGGACTATATGAATACAAAACAAATAAAAAATAAAGAGTATTAGGGGATGTAAAATGGATAGTTTTGATTACATTAAATTTAAAAGGTTTTGCTCACACAAAAGAATGCACCAAAGATTAAAAAAGAAAGAAAACTGGGAGGAAATTTATAGCAAGTTTCTCTGATAAAATAAATTATAACTGAGTTATAATATAAATTATAACTCAAATAAAATTATAACTGAAGCCATTTATAAGAATAAGTCATTCCAAAAATTATAAGTAGTCAAATGATATGAATAATCAAATTCAGAAGAAGAAATCAAAGCTATCTATAGTCATAAAAATGTTCTAAATCACTATTGATTAGAGAAAATAAATTAAACCAACTTTGAAGTATCACTTCATACCTATTGGATTGGCTAATGTGACAAAAGGAAAAATGTTAAATGTCGGAGGGGATATGGAAAAATTGTGATACCAATATACTGCTGGTATGGTTGTATCCTTATCCAACCATTTTGAAGAGCAATTTGGAATCATATCTAAAAGTCTATAAAACTGTGTATGTCCTGTGACCCAACAATGTCACTATCAGTTCTTTATCTGAAAGAGATCAAAATAAGATTTTTTTAATAATCACTTTCAGGTGTTCCATGAGGTAAAAACTATTTTCATAATAATACAAAACTTTGTCTTGTTAAAATACTCCTCCTTTTCCCAATTACCTTTTTGAGACCATATTTTCTTCATATACTTCAATCAAAACAATATATAACAACAGATTGAATTCAGAAGCAGACAGAATTCAGCTGTCTTCTCTGAAGGTAGACATTGAAGAGATTTAGAAAAATATGTAAATGAAAACTACTTTTCTCACTAAATTGTTTATAAATTATAATTATATTTCATATAAATGTATTATGAACACATAATAAGTTTATTTTAAATTAATTAATAATAATTTTTAAAATCAAAAAAGAAAGGCAAAAAACAAATATCTATTTTTCATCTATTTGCTATCCTCATGCCATTTCTATCATTAAATGCTCCCATAAGAAATTTTCTTAATTAGCATTCTAGTCAAGGTTTCTTTAAACTTGATTTTCCTATCCTTAACTGTAATTGTTTGAAAAGATAATGCTGTTCATAGTCTTCTATAATTCTCCGTAAGATTTTCTAAATAAGCTCATATTTTGAACAGTATTGCCCTTGACTATCATAGCTCTCTGAGTGACAAAGAAATCAAATAAAAAAATAACAAAAATTTTAAGTTTTTTAGTCACTTTATTATGGAAATGAATTTATATTGATTAAGCTTTTGTAGGGAAAAAAAATTACAATCAATGTTAATGTTCTTTCCTACATCCATTTCCCATTTCTTGTCCTCAACAGTTTATATCACATTGGCATTATTCAAAATGCATCCTACATCATTTTTGTCATGTTTATTTTTTTCTGGTTTTATATTAATTTTCATCTTTGCTCTAACAAGTCAGTAGTTGGATTGTATGGACAAATACAATGATCACACATCAGTAATGTTTGTTTCCTGTATAATAAAATGTAATTAATTTCATTATCCACGGTGTTATTTGGTGTTTACCTCATCCTATGACTCCCAATCCTTTTCTCTAAGAAGGCAGTCATTGTGAAGTAATGAGAGTCTTCTTTGTAGCTCCAAGAAGCATTTATTAAGAATCAAATATGGATCAGGCATTGTGGAATGCAAAAGCAAAAATGAAACAGTCCTTGCTGCCAAGGAACTTATATCTATCAGGGAGATAACCTATATACATATAATTATAAACAAAATAAACACAAGGTAATGTTTATGGGGAGAATGGGCATAAGGAAAGACTTTATTGGAATATGGCTTTTGAGCTGAGTTTTTAATGAACTTGCAGATTCTACGAGGTGGGAATTAATTTCATACATAATTACATACAGGATCCAACATATACAAAGCATGAAAATGTAGACATCCTATTAAACATCCAAAAGTCCAGTCTGACTGGACCATAAAATGAGCAATAAGCCTAGATGGGTAGGTTTTGACCTTTCATTCCTCAGAAACCATATTTTCTTATATAAATATTATATTTTTGTAATATATGATAATATAATCCTTATCTATGATTGCATTTTCATTGACATCAAGAAGTATCTATTTATATGCCAGTTTAATTGGTTTAATCATTTTAGGCACTGAGTTTTTTGAAATTACACTATATCCTCATTCACTACAACAACTATTGGCATATAAGCTGCAATTATTTCCCTGGTGCTCCCTTTTTGGAAGGAGGGATAAATGCATTTTTATTGATGCTGCAATGTAAGATGTCCCTTGAAATGATATTTGTGGCTGCTTTTGGACATGTCAAAATCAACTCCACCAACTCCTCTAATTGCCTCTTTTAAGAGAACCTATAAAACATCCTTCCATTTGTTGGCACTTTGTTTTGTATTCTAGTTTAATTTATAGCCAATAGTATGATCATTGCTCTCTGGACAAGCATCTCATATCTAGAATACCAATAGATAACAATGTAAACAGATGGCTTTAAATCTATCTGTTTTTTTAGTACTTTTTTACCTTTTTCCCACAACTTTGTCACCATCATTTCAGATGGGAAGGGAAACTGCATAGTACTAGGGGAGATATTGTAATTTTCTTGTTTCATAAGTTGCTTTGACAAAAAAAAATATTACCAAGTAGTCAACTTATTGATAATGAGGCATTCTGTATCTAATAAGTTTGGTCCTGAGATAGCTGACAATTTGTTTCCAAGACCATATAGGCGTTTTTTCAGCATTATACAAAAGTTGTTGTTATTGAATCATTTTAGGTATGTATGACCCTCTGTGACCTATTGGGGGTTTTCCTTTTCCACATTATTGTTATTGTTGTTGCTATTAATATTACTATTATTGTTTTGTAATTGTAATTATTATCATTATTTCTCCTGACTTGCATATGAAAGGTTGAAGGAAGAGGTATTTTTGCTCTCAGTAAAGATGAGAGGGTATCTCTGCCCTCTTCTTGGGGATTAAGAAGGCAGAGATTCATTTTCCTAAAAACTTTGTTTCATATAATTAAAGTTCTAAGCTACTTTTTGCACCATATTATATTTCAGGTTCCTTATGGGTTGGGAAAAAAAAGTTTTATAGATTGACATGAGAATCTAAATACCACATATCACATTGGTTTACAAATGAAGCTCGGGAAAACAAACTATTCGTGACTTAGGAACTGCCTTTATGTTCATGTTCTAATTTTTCATACATAAGCATACTTTTACTATATTCTAGCAATTTTGTGTGATCAGCTGGATGACTATCCATGTGTTTTTCCTTATAAAAGAAATTATAATTGTTAATGTGTCAGGAGAACATTGTGCTGAGTTATTTTTCTAGAAAAGATAGAATTGCCTCTGTGTTGAGTCCTTCATATTATCTTGACTAATCTTTTGCTCTTGAAAAGTGACTGCTGGAGAGAAAGGGTTTAGTATATGTTTGGAGAAGACTGCTTATAAGGGCTGTGGAGCCTGTTTTTGTACTCATTTCTACCTTTAGTGTCTTCCTGATTCACCTAACTATTTCTCACCTATGGCTCCAAGCAACTATACCAAGCACACCCTAGTAAACTATTTCAGTTTATGGGCTAAACCAGGTTGAGGGTAACCAAGAGGTCTTAAAACTTTCAGTAAGTTAGGGGTGTCTACCCCAAATAGATGAAGATTTCCCTGACAGAATGGGTAGATGAAAACAGGTTGTTCCAACAGATAGGAAGATGATTGAAGCAGATACTATGAAGTGCTTAGAGCTTGTTTAGACAGCAAAGATGCCATAGTCATCCACTGCATCCCAAACCATCACCAGATGTCTTTATCTTGCCACTGGACTGTGATGATGTTGATAGAAAAAGGGAAGTCAATGACTTCATGCAACTCTGCCTCACTTAAATCCAATATATCATGATATCCAAATCAAAAGATATCAGCCATATCATCTTACCATTTTTATCTATCTGAAAGTCCTTTAAGTGACAGACAAGTGATGAAGCAGCAAAAGTGGATATAATGAAAGTTGTAGTCCCAACCCTGAACACAAGCAATCCAGATCATTCACTGGAAGCAGCAATGGAATTCAGCAGATACCTGGGTATCTGAGTAAGATATGAAAAAGGGGCTATAAAAAAGGTGTCCAAAAATTCATCTGCTTTACCCAACCCTAGCCAGTTTCCTGAGCTAGGCAAGGATTCCATTCTACCATCAAGACATAAAAAAGTGCAAAAACTTTTGCAAAGATAATTCCATTTGCCACCAACAGTACACGGAATGTTTATTTACTTCTAGTTGACATAATATGCAATAGACCTGAAAAATGAACAGATCTTGGGAGAAAACTCAGCAGTTATCAAAAGTGTCTCTGAGTGAAACAAAGCCAGTAAAAGAAGTCAGCCTATCAAAGCTGAAGCTGGAATTCATTTTTCTGGAGTAGCTTCAGTGAAGGGAAGTGCCATGAAGCTGACATAGGTTTTGCGATCAAAACTAGTCAACAAACTTATTCACCTACCAAAAGGAGTGAGCAATAGACTAAAGACAATGAGATTACCACTTGCAGGAAAGCACCAAGTACCATTATCAATGTATTTGTCTCCACCATAATGAACCTTGATGAAATCAAAGAAAAATTTTGTGAAGGCCTAGAGACCTTCATCATTGTGCTGGAAGAGGACAAATTTATAATTCTAGGTGATTTTAATTCAACTGTAGGCAAAGATTACCAGACATGGCAAGGAGTTCTTGGAAGTAATGGAATTGTAAACAGCAGTAATGATCACTTACTACTAAAGACTTATGTGTCATTATCTTCTCATCACCAACACTGTCTTTCATTTATTTAAAAGCAGTAAGACATTGTAGATGAACTCTTTCAGCAAACACTGGCTTTTAATAGACTGTGCACTGTAAGGAGACAAGACAGACAGAATGTGAGGTAAAGAAGACAATGTGTGCTACAGAGTGCTGGACTAATCATAGACTTATCCTCTCCAAGCTAAATATCCACATTCCACAAAAGTGGTGGACCTAAAAGAAGAGAGTATCAGAAGATTGAATGGCACAGATTAGAGCATTTCTTAATGGGAAAACAATTCCTTGTTAACTTGGAAGGAAAGAGTTGGCAATAGTGAAGCAAAAAAGAAACGAGCAGATTTCAGAGATTTGTTGTACAGCACTACATTTACTCATCTGGGCCAGAACATTTATAAACATCAAGATTTGTTTGACAAAAATGATGGGGAAATTCAGAAGCTGCTAAATGAAAAATAAGAAGCTTATAGCATTTACCATCAGGATAATTCATCAATTTCTAAGGCAGTATTTAACTCCATCAAAATTAAAGTGCAAGAGAAACTTAGAGAGATTAGTGATTCTTGACTCAGTAAAAACGCAGGTAAAATTTGGTTTTATGCTGATAGTAACAATCTAAAGTGCTTTTATGATACCCTGAAGACAATTTATGGGTCAAAGACCTATAGTATATCTCAGCTATTCAGTGCTGATAGAGCCATCTTAGAAATAAGGACATGTAGCTGAAAAAATGGACTGAACATTTCCATGGTATTCTTAGTAGATCATCATAAATCAATGCTAAATCCATTGACTTTATACTTCAGGTTGAAGTCAATCCCTCTCTAGTTGAATTTCCAACTGAAGAAGAGCTTTTGAATGACATTCAGCTCCTCTAATATGACAAAATGCATGGTGCTGATTCTATTCCAGCTAAGATTTGCAAGATGGGAGTCCAGTGACCATGCAAAAATCTGACTAAAAATTTCTGAGTTAAATGGCATAAAGTTATCCTCCAGATCTTTAAGGATGCCTCCTTTATATATATATATATATATATATATTATATATATATATATATATATATATATATATATATATATATATATATATTTGTGTGTGTGTGTGTGTGTGTGTGTGTGTGTGTGTGTGTGTAAAGGTAAAGGGAATAGAGTAACCTGTGACGATTACAAGAGAGTCTCTCTCATAGTCATTGCTGAAAGGGTTCTTGCGAGAATCCTCCTTAAAAGACTGATTCTTCATTTGAAAGATGATCATCTACCTGAAAGCCAGTGGAGCCAGAAAGAGCCAAGGAATAGTTGATATATTATTTGCTACCCAACAACTACAAAAGGCATGCCAGGAGGAGAACAGTGGTCTGTACAAAACATTAATTGATCTGGTTTTCAATATTGTCAGTTGTGAGAGCTTGTGGAAAATTATGTCAAAATTCTGTTGCTGAAGAAGTTCATCTTGTATGTCAATTTCATGATAGCATGCTTGCATGGCATCTGAATGATATATGAAGATTTTGCATTTTTTCCACTCACCAATGTAGTAAAGCAAGGCTATATACTTGTTCCAATGTTTTACAGCATGATGTTTTCAGTCATATTGTCAGACATGTTTAACAAGGATGAACATCACATCAAGGCCAGCTATCTCACTGAAAATACAAGCTGAAACTAAAATAGAGGGAGAGTTAGTACAAGATTTTTTGTTTGCAGGTGATTACATTAAATAAAGCTTCTGAAGCTGAGCTGCAACAAAGGATGAATTGATTCTGTTGCTTGTACTAATTTTAGCCTAATAATTAATGATAGTTAATAATTAATAATTAGCATCAAGAAATTACAGGTTCTTTACCAGCCAGTACCACAGCATCCATACATAAAACCACCAATTATAGTAAATAGAGAAACTTTGAATATTGTGGAGTATATTATTTTGGTTAAGAAATATTGAATATTGTGGCAGTATATTTTCCAAGAATGTACACATAGATAATGAGATTGATGCACACAGTATCAGAGCTAGCTCAGTGTTTGGGATACTCTGAAGGAAAGTGAAAGCGATAAGAGATATTAGACTGGATAAAATAAACAAAGATTTTGGGGAAAAAATTAAGATAAGATACAATACACTGAGGTCCTTTATTAAACTAAACCACCAAACATTCAAACTCTACTACAGAGAGCACAATTCTGATAGACTGGCCATGTTCATATATCCAATGTTTGTTTGCCTACAAATTTATTTTACTGATAACTGCCACAAAAATAAATTATACAGACTACTCTTACCTATTCCAAATTTTCTATGGCATGATAATGTGGTTGGAGGATCATAGATACCCCTCTCTGTTGAATCCTACTTTCCAAAGAAAATCCTGCAAAAACCTAAGAAATGTATATAATCTTTCTGAACTTATTTGATTTTTCCCATTTGGTCTTGGAGAAGAAACAGCAAGGTTGCTCTAAGCAATATTTTGAACTAAGGTCTTTTGGTTTCCCTCCTTATTCTCTCTCTCTCTCTCTCTCTCTCTCTCTCTCTCTTTATATATATATATATATATATTGACAACTACATTAATGTCTTCTAGCAATCCTTAAAATGTCTCCTGACAGCCCCACCTTTCCCATGGCCTAGCATCACACAACTCTTTAGGGCCCAAAACCTCCAAATAACTCATCCAAATCTATATCATTGCCTGATGTTTCCAAATTCTCTTTTCTCTAAACCCTTTTATTCTCCCAATCAAAGCTACCAATTCTTCAGCAAAGTTGATTTCCAGTGAAGTAGATGTTCAGAACAATAAACAATAAACAAAAATCCTGAATGATTCACTAATTTTTGTAATTTTTAGGCATCATGAAGGGTTAGGTAATGGGCAAACTTGATATGTATTCAATAATAATTTTAAAAGAAGAGAATCAGCTTGAAAAACTCAATCAGATCAGCATTTTTATATTTTACCAGCAAATTTCAGCAACAAGAGATACAAAAAGAAATTCCATTTAAAATAACTTATGATAATATAAAATATTTGGGAGTCTACATGCCAAGGCAAAGTTAGAAACTATATGAACACAAGTACAAAACAATTTCCACACAAATAAAGTTAGATCTAATCAATTGGAGAAATATCAAGTGCTCATGGGTAAGCCAAGCTAATATAATAAAAATGACAGTACCTAAATTAATCTACTTATTCAGTTGTACACCAGTCACACTCCTGAGAAATTATTTTACAGATCTAGAAAAATAATAACAAAATTCATCTGGAAGAACAAAAGGTCAAGAATTTCAAGGGAATTAATGAAAAATGCAAATGAAAGTAGTTTAGCTATGCTAGATTTACAACTATATTACAAAGCAATAGTCATCAAAAACATTTGGTACTGAGTAAGAAATAGCATAGTTGATCAGTGGAATAGGTTAAGTTCACAAAAAAAAAAAAAAAATCAATGATTATAGTAATCTAGTATTTGACAAACCCAAAAAGCTCAGCTTTGGGATAAAAACTCAATATTTGACAAAAACTGCTGGAAAAATTAGAAACTAGTATGGACTTCCGGTTAAGATGGCAGAGAGGAGGCACACAGCTGCATAAGCTCCACGCTTTCTCTCACTATCCACTTCATTACAAGCCTCTGAATTAATGCTTGACTGAAAAAAAACCCACAAATAGTTACCAAGAGAAGCCATCCTTGAGATTCGCCAAGAAAGGTCTGTCTTTACTGGAGGGCTGGGACGTTTTTAGATCGGGCGCAGGCAGCGGACAGCGGCAGTGAGAGCACGGGAGCAGACTGGAGAGGGAGTGGGGAGTGATCGCAGCCGTCTCTGCGGGGAGAGCTTCGCTACAGGTTTGGATACTTTGCTCCGGCAGCAAGTCAGCAGCCCAGCAGAGAAGCTAAAAACACCAGGGCTGAAGAATACAACCCCAAACAGCTGGAATCTCTCAGGACCTGGCCCCGCCCCCCTTTGCCCCCCCACAGTGACTCAGCACGCTTTGGGATCTCAGAGCGCAGGCGCACACAGTCCTGCTAGTGCCTCACTGCTGCCCTCTGCAGTCTGTAGAGGAAGCTCGGTAACATACTCAGCCCCCCCACCAAAGAAAGACTCCAGTTTTTTCTGTTTTTCTTTGTTAGTTTGTCTTTGATTATTAGACAGAATGAGCAAGAAGCTGAAGAGAACTTTAACCCTTGACAGCTTCTATACAGATAAAGAGCAGACTCTAAATCCTGAGGAGACTAAAAATAGACAGTCCCCAGGTGAATCCCCAAAGGAGGAGATCATCTGTTCCTCAGCACAGATGAACCTCATAGAAGTGATTTAAAAGGCTCTCACAAGGGAGCTAGAAGAAAAATGGGGAAAGCAGAGTGAGGCTTGGCAAAAGGAGAGGGAAGCTTGGGAAAAGGAGAGGGAAGCTTGGCAAAAAGAGCCTGGAGAAAGTTAAAGAGAGAGTGGATAAAGAAGTAAAATCCTTGAAAAATAGGATTGGTGAACTGGAAAACAAAATTGGCAAAATGGAAAAAAATTCCACAGAACAAAAGAACTCAATGGGACAATTAGAAAAAGATTTTTAAAAAGTGAGTGAAGAAAATACTTCACTGAAAATCAGAATTGAACAAGTGGAATTGAATGACTCGAGGAGACAAGAAGAATCAGTCAAGCAAATCCAAAAAAATCAAACAATGGAAAAGAATGTGAAATACCTTCTGGGGAAGACAACAGACCTGGAAAACAGATCCAGGAGAGACAATCTGAGAATCATTGGACTTCCAGAAAAACATGATGAAAAAAAGAGCCTGGACACTATTTTCCAGGAAATTATCAAAGAGAACTGCCCAGAAGTCATAGGAACAGAGGAAAAAATAAACATTGAAAGGATTCATCGATCACCCACTGAAAGGGATCCTAAAATCAAAACACCAAGGAATATAGTGGCCAAATGCCAGAACCTTCAGACGAAGGAAAAAATATTGCAAGCGGCTAGAAAAACCCAATTCAAGTATCAAGGAGCCACAATAAGGATCACCCAGGATCTGGCAGCATCCACATTAAAAGATCGAAGGGCCTGGAATATGATATTCCGAAAGGCTAAGGAACTTGGTATGCAACCAAAAATAACTTACCCAGCGAGAATGAGCATCTTTTTCCAGGGAAGAAGATGGACATTCAACGAAGTAAGCGAATTTCATCTATTTCTGATGAAAAAGCCAGAACTTAACAAAAAGTTTGATCTACAAATATAGAACTCAAGAGAAATCTAAAAAGGTAAAGATTAATCTTGGGAACTATATTTTGACTATATAGATGTATAAAGAATACATGTATACCTTGTTCTAGAAATTGATGTGGAAAGGACATTGTACCAGAAAAACGGTAAAGTGGGGGTAGTACATCTCATGAAGAGGCATAGGAAACCTATTATATCTGAGAGAAAGAATGGAGGGGGATGAATATAGTGGGTATCTTACTGCCTTCAGAATTGGCTTTAAGTGAAAAATCTTAAGACATATTCAATCTATGGTGAAACTTCTCCCACCTCATTGAAAAGTGAGAAGGGAAAAGTGAAAAGGGAAGGAATAAGCTAAGCAGAAGGGAATACGGTAACTGGGAGGGAAAGGGCTAAGATAGGGGGAGGAACTCTAAGGCGGGGGGAGGGATACTAAAAAGGGAGAGCTGTGAGAAGCAAGTAGTGCTCACAAGCTTAATACTGGGAAGGGGGGAAAGGGGAAAGAAGGGAGAAAAGCATAAACCGGGGTTAACAAGATGGCAAGTAATACAGAATTGGTCATTCTAACCATAAATGTGAATGGGGTAAACTCCCCCATAAAGAGGAAGCGGTTAGCAGAATGGATTAAAAGCCAGAATCCTACAATATGTTGTTTACAGGAAACACACCTGAAGCGGGGAGATACATGCAGGTTAAAGGTAAAAGGTTGGAGCAAAATCTACTATGCTTCAGGTGAAGTCAAAAAAGCAGGGGTCGCCATCCTGATCTCAGATCAAGCTAAAGCAAAAATTGATCTAATTAAAAGAGATAAGGAAGGGCACTATATCTTGCTAAAGGGTAGCATGGATAATGAAGCACTATCCATATTAAACATATATGCACCAAGTGGTGTAGCATCTAAATTCTTAAAAGAGAAATTAAGAGAGCTGCAAGAAGAAATAGACAGTAAAACTATAATAATGGGAGATCTTAACCTTGCACTCTCAGAATTAGATAAATCAAACCACAAAATAAATAAGAAAGAAGTCAAAGAGGTAAATAGAATATTAGAAAAGTTAGATATGATAGATCTCTGGAGAAAATGTAATGGAGACAGAAAGAAATACACTTTCTTTTCAGCAGTTCATGGAACCTACACAAAAATTGACCATATATTAGGACATAAAAACCTCAAACTCAAATGCAGTAAGGCAGAAATAGTAAATGCATCCTTTTCAGACCACGATGCAATGAAAATTACATTCAACAAAAAACCAGGGGGAAGTAGACCAAAAAATAATTGGAAATTAAATAATCTCATACTAAAGAATGATTGGGTGAAACAGCAAATCATAGACATAATTAATAACTTCACCCAAGAAAACGATAATAATGAGACATCATACCAAAATGTATGGGATGCAGCCAAAGCAGTAATAAGGGGAAATTTCATATCTCTAGAGGCCTATTTGTATAAAATAGAGAAAGAGAAGGTCAATGAATTGGGTTTGCAACTAAAAATGCTAGAAAAGGAACAAATTAAAAACCCCCAGTCAAACACTAAACTTGAAATTCTAAAAATAAAAGGAGAGATCAATAAAATTGAAAGTAAAAAAAACTATTGAATTAATTAATAAAACTAAGAGATGGTTCTATGAAAAAAACAACAAAATAGACAAACCCTTAGTAAATCTGATTAAAAAAAGGAAAGAGGAAAATCAAATTGTTAGTCTTAAAAATGAAAAGGGAGAACTCACCACTAACGAAGAGGAAATTAGAGCAATAATTAGGAGTTACTTTGCCCAACTTTATGCCAATAAATTCGACAACTTAAAAGAAATAGAAAAATACCTCCAAAAATATAGCTTGCCCAAACTAACAGAGGAAGAAGTAAATATCCTAAACAGTCCCATCTCAGAAAAAGAAATAGAACAAACTATCAATCAACTCCCTAAGAAAAAATCCCCAGGACCAGATGGATTTACATGTGAATTCTACCAAACATTTAAAGAACAATTAACTCCAATGTTATATAAACTATTTGAAAAAATAGGGATTGAAGGAGTCCTACCAAACTCCTTTTATGACACAGACATGGTACTGATACCTAAACCAGGTAGGCTGAAAACAGAGAAAGAAAATTATAGACCAATCTCCCTAATGAATATTGATCCTAAAATCTTAAATAAAATATTAGCAAAAAGATTACAGAAAATCGTCACCAAGATAATACACTATGACCAAGTAGGATTTATACCAGGAATGCAGGGCTGGTTCAATATTAGGAAAACTATTAGCATAATTGACTATATCAATAACCAAACAAACAAAAACCATATGATCATCTCAATAGATGCAGAAAAAGCATTTGATAAAATCCAACATCCATTCCTAATAAAAACACTTGAGAGCATAGGAATAAATGGACTTTTCCTTAAAATAGTCAGGAGCATATATTTAAAACCATCAGTAAGCATCATATGCAATGGGGAAAAACTGGAACCTTTCCCAGTAAGATCTGGAGTGAAGCAAGGTTGCCCACTATCACCATTATTATTTAATATCGTATTAGAAACACTAGCCTCGGCAATAAGAGTCGAGAAAGATATTAAAGGAATTAGAGTAGGCAATGAGGAAACCAAACTATCACTCTTTGCAGATGATATGATGGTATACCTAGAGAACCCCAGAGATTCTACTAAAAAGCTATTGGAAATAATTCATAATTTTAGCAAAGTAGCTGGCTACAAAATAAATCCCCATAAATCCTCAGCATTTTTATACATCACCAACAAAACCCAACAGCAAGAGATACAAAGAGAAATCCCATTCAGAATAACTGTTGATACCATAAAATATTTGGGAATCTATCTACCAAAGGAAAGTCAGGAATTATATGAGCAAAATTATAAAAAAGTCTCCACACAAACAAAGTCAGACTTAAATAATTGGAAAAATATTAAGTGCTCTTGGATCGGCCGAGCGAACATAATAAAGATGACAATACTCCCTAAACTAATCTATTTATTTAGTGCTAAACCAATCAGACTTCCAAGAAAATATTTTAATGATCTAGAAAAAATAACAACAAAATTCATATGGAATAATAAAAAGTCGAGAATCTCAAGGGAATTAATGAAAAAAAAATCAAATGAAGGTGGCCTAGCTGTACCTGATCTAAAATTATATTATAAAGCAGCAGTCACCAAAACCATTTGGTATTGGCTAAGAAATAGATTAGTGGATCAGTGGAAAAGGCTAGGTTCACAAGACAGAATAGTCAACTATAGCAATCTAGTGTTTGACAAACCCAAAGCCCCTAACTTCTGGGAAAAGAATTCATTATTTGATAAAAACTGCTGGGATAATTGGAAATTAGTATGGCAGAAATTAGGCATGGACCCACACTTAACACCATATACCAAGATAAGATCAAAATGGGTCCATGACCTAGGCATAAAGAACGAGATTATAAATAAATTAGAGGAACATAGAATAGTTTATCTCTCAGACTTGTGGAGGAGAAAGAAATTTGTGACCAAAGATGAACTAGAGACCATTACTGATCACAAAATAGAAAATTTTGATTACATCAAATTAAAAAGCCTTTGTACAAATAAAACTAATGCAAACAAGATTAGAAGGGAAGCAACAAACTGGGAAAACATCTTCACAGTTAAAGGTTCTGATAAAGGCCTCATTTCCAAAATATATAGAGAACTGACTCAAATTTATAAGAAATCAAGCCATTCTCCAATTGATAAATGGTCAAAGGATATGAACAGACAATTTTCAGAGGATGAAATTGAAACTATTAGCACTCATATGAAAGAGCTTTTGGAAAGATATTTCCAAATCATTATTGATCAGAGAAATGCAAATTAAGCCAACTCTGAGATACCACTACACACCTGTCAGATTGGCTAAGATGACAGGAAAAAATAATGATGAATGTTGGAGGGGATGCGGGAAAACTGGGACACTAATGCATTGTTGATGGAGCTGTGAACGAATCCAACCATTCTGGAGAGCAATCTGGAATTATGCCCAAAAAATTATCAAATTGTGCATACCCTTTGATCCAGCAGTGTTTCTATTGGGCTTATATCCCAAAGAAATACTAAAGAAGGGAAAGGGACCTGTATGTGCCAAAATGTTTGTAGCAGCCCTGTTTGTAGTGGCTAGAAACTGGAAAATGAATGGATGCCCATCAATTGGAGAATGGCTGGGTAAATTGTGGTATATGAATGTTATGGAATATTATTGTTCTGTAAGAAATGACCAGCAGGATGAATACAGAGAGGACTGGCGAGACTTACATGAACTGATGCTAAGTGAAATGAGCAGAACCAGGAGATCATTATACACTTCGACAACGATATTGTATGAGGACATATTTTGATGGAAGTGGATTTCTTTGACAAAGAGACCTGAGTTTCAATTGATAAACAATGGACAAAAGCAGCTACACCCAAAGAAAGAACACTGGGAAACGAATGTGAACTATCTGCATTTTTGTTTTTCTTCCCGGGTTATTTATACCTTCTGAATCCAATTCTCCCTATGCAACAAGAGAACTGTTCGGTTCTGCAAACATATATTGTATCTAGGATATACTGCAACATATCCAACATATAAAGGACTGCTTGCCATCTAGGGGAGGGGGTGGAGGGAGGGAGGGAAAAAAATCGGAACAGAAACGAGTGTCAATATAAAGTAATTATTAAATAAAAATTAAAAAAAATAAAGTAATCTATCCCCCCCCAAAAAAAAAAAAGAAAAAAAAAAAAAAAGAAACTTGTATGGCAGAAACTAGGCATTGACCCACACCTAACACTGTATACCAAGATAAGGTCAAAATGGGTTTATGCTTTAGATATAAAGAGTAATATTATAAACAACTTAGAATAAGAAAATATAGCTTATGTCTCAGATCTATGGAGAAGGAATGAATTTGTGGCCAAAGAAGAACTGAAAATCATTATTGAGCAAAAAATAGAAACTTTTGATTATATTAAGTTAAAAAGGTTTTGTACAAACAAAGCTAATACAGAAAAGATTACAAGGGAAACAATAAACTGGGGAAACATTTTTACATTCAAAGGTTATGATAAAGGCCTCATCTCCAAAATATAGAGAGAATTGACTCAAATTTATCATTCAAGCCATTCTCCAAATGATAAATGGTCAAAGGATATGAACAGACAATTTTCAGATGCAGAAATTAAAACCATGTCTAGTCATGTGTAAAGGTGCTCTAAATCACTATTGGTCAGAGAAATGCAAATTAAGATAACTCTAAGTTACCACTATACATATTTCAGATTGGCTAAGACAAAAGGAAAGGATAATGACAAATGTTGGAAGGAAAGTAGGAAAACATTGTTGGTGGAGTTGTGAACTGATCCAAACATTCTGGAGAGTAAGTTAGAACTATGCCCAAAGGGCTATGAAACTGTGAGTATCCTTTGATCCAGCAGAATCTTTACTGGGCTTGTATCCCAAAGAGATCTTAAAGAAGGAACAGGAATCCACATGTGCAAAAATGCTTGTGGCAGTCCTTTTTGTAGTGGCAAGAAACTGGAATCAGAGTAGCTGCCCATCATATTGGAGAATGGCTGAATAAATTATGGTATATGAATGTTATTGGAATATTATTGTTCTGTAAGAAATTATAACAGGATGATTTCAGAGAGGTCTGGAGAGACTTACATGAACTGATGCTAAGTGGAATGAGCAGAACAAGATTATTGTACTTGGCAACAGAAAGATTATATGATGATCAATTCTGATGGATGTGGCACTTCTCAACAGTGAGATGATTCAGAGCAGTTCCCATGATCTTGTGATGAAGAGAGTCATCTACACCCAGAAAGAGGACTGTGGGAACTGAGTGTGGATCACAACATAGCATTCTTATTCTTTTTGTTGTTGTTTGCTTGTATTTTATTTTTTTCTCATTTTTTTCTTTTTTATTTGATTTTTCTTGTGCAGCAAGATAATTGTATAAATATGTATGCATATATTAGACTTAACATATGTTTATATATAGCTATAACCCAGACTATTATGCCCCCATTCCTGAAGATCAGGTAGGTTATATTTTATGTCTTCCCTAGGGTAATCTTAATATGTAATAATCTTATATATAATAGATATAAATATGTCATAATCTTAAAGGGATTAGGATTGTCTAGCCTCTCTGTCATGCCCTAGTTCCCACTGACAAGGTTCCCTCAATTGTAAAGTGTGATTCCCTGAGTATCAATAGTATTTGACTTCCAAAGCAATCCCAATAGACTTTGGACAGAAAATGCCATCTGCACCCAGAAAAAGAATGGAGACTGAACGTAAATCAATAGACTCTATGTTCACTTTTTTCTGTTTTTTTTAATATCTACCATGATTTTTCCCTTTTTCTCTCAATTTTCTCTTCCAACATGATTGATAAGCAATGGGTATTAAAAATAAGTCCTTTTTTTTTTCAAAAAAAAGTATTTGCCTTACTCATGTTTATTCAGGTTATAAGTAGAATGTGCAAGTAACAAAAGTCTTCTCATTTCCAATCTAATTTTTTGCCTGCTACAACATGCTGTGTACTTGTAGTCAATTTACTAGTAAAAATATTCAACTCAATGCAAAAAAAATTTATTAAATGCGTACTATGTGATGGATATTGTACTAGTTGCCAAGTAAACATACACACACACATATATATAATTGTATCACATACATGCCCACCCATATACATAGATATTTCCTGCTTTCAATGAACTTACACTTTCTGTGGATGATACAATATATAAACAGGTATAGATACAATATAATTTGAGGGTAAAGTGCTAAATCACTGGAATCAGAAATGGCTTCCTATAAGAGGAAGCCAGTGAATTGAGCTTTGAAAAAAGCATGCTAAGAGGTAGATGTAAAGAAGAGCCAAAAAGCATGAAGACCTCCAGGAACAAAAGGAGATAACAAATAAATGTGGCTCTTCAGTAAATCCATCAATTAATCAATTATTAAGTGGATAAATCAGAGTAGACAGGGAAGTCACTATTTTCATATGTACCACTGTGTAGTTTGAGCTTTGTTCACCTAAATCTCTGGTGACTTTTTCTCTTATTCTTTCATAGCTGATCAAAAATAGTTTAGGGTCAGCTTCAAAGACACAGTAAGGAATAGTGAAAGTTACTTGAAAAATCAACCTTTGCCCCTTACCTCATAAGATAGTATCTATTGAGGAAAAAAAAATTCTCCATATGTTCTTTCCAAAATATATATGCAATCACTCAAAAAAGCCCAGACGGCAATCTTTCCAACCTCATTGTACATTATTATCTTTTCTAAATTCCACAATGACTGCCCTGTTGCTCACATGTTAATCCTTGCCCTGATTCCATTTCTACTTTTGTACTGACTATATATATTCTCAAAATGCATTTCTCCTCTTCAGTCCTTAAAATCCTTTTCTGCTTTTGGAACCCACTTCAAGACTAATTTCTATGTGAATTCTTTCCTCATCCCCCTAATGTCAAGCCCCCTTTCTGCCAAAATGACTTGTTTTTAACTACTATGTCTTTATTCTTTTTATCCTAAATATGTGTATACTTATAGATGTACTTGTCTTCCCCTTAGCATATAAGCTCTTTAACCAATAATAACTTTTTTTGTATTTATCTTCTCAGACATTTGTTGTTGTCATTCAAATTTTGTCCAAACCTTTATGACTCCATGAACTTGTCTGTGGGGTTTTTCTTGGCAAATAAACTGGAGTGTTTTGCCATTTTCTTCTCCCATGTGTGCCTATTTTACAGATTAGGAACTGATGCAAAAAGGGATTTTGCCCAGTGTCATACAGCTAGAAATTGGTTGAGGCCAAATTTGAACTTAGACCTTTCTGACTTCAGATCCAGTGCTCTATTCACTGCACTACTTAGTAACCTACTTAATTACATGTTGTATGAAATGGGGGGAGAGGAGAGGAAGGGTATTTATTTAAGCAATATTTCACTTAGTGAGCAATTTGTCTAAATCATAGCATTTCTCTAACTTTAAATAAGATCTAATAAGACTGAATGAGGTCAAAAGTAAGCCTAAAATAGACAAATTGTCTCTGCTCCATCTCTGTAAATAATTATGGGAAGGATAAACACTAATTAAAGAAATAAATGCTATCATACATTAAATTTTTATTGACTTTTATGTGTTTTATACTGCTCTGAATTGATATCTTTCTCTTTATATAGAATGTAAAATATCACCTATGACCCTGAACTGAAACTCCAGTTTTAAACAAATCTCATTGAAATTCAGGGCTATCTGGTAGATGGAAATAAGCCAAAGCAAGATTTTGAATTCTGTCAAGGTCCTGTGATCCATGATAAAAAGAAAGAGGACCTTAGCTCCCATTCAATCATTCCAGTCAAAATGACATTAAATAGATTTTGTCTCACCTAACAGAAAACACAAAGGGCTCCACTATGAGTCTATAAACAGTGATTAACAATATTAATTATTTAGACTTACTTGATCCAGGTTGAGAAACCTTCCCCAAAAGTAAAGCACTTTGGATGGATACAGAATGGAACCCTTTCCCCTAGTGAGTTCTACTTTTTTAAGGATCTATATAGTACTATAAAGTAACCATATTACCTAAGAGTAAGAAACTAACAAGTGTACTGAATATTATGGATGGCTAAAAGGAAGTAGGAGATGCAAGAATGAAGATTAGCAGAAAGTTGGGGGCAGAAAAAGCATGCTTGAGAATAATTAGTATAGAAATAGTAATTAAATATATGGTAGCTAATGAGATCACCCAATGAAACTGTACAGAAGTAGAAGAGAAAGCCCTTGATATAACCTTGAAGCATACCTAGGCTTAGCTAACAAGACTTTTTTTTTCTGTATTTATATCTCCAGTGCTTAAGAATGTATGACATATAATAGGTATATAACATCCATTTTATAATTAGAAGTAGTGACTACTTAAATACAGCTGATATAGAATGAGAAAGGCTTTTGGTTTCAATTACAATCACAATATATAGCAAAATATTATTCCTTAGAAAAAAGTCACACAGATTTTCAAAGATATCTAAATCATCTCAATAGTTGCTATTCTCTAAATTATTTGAAATGTTGAGTTGTAATTTAATTTTATTCTAGTTAAAAATAATATTACTTAAATTATTTTCAAATAAATCAATGGTTACTAATGTATAAAAATTTTATAACAAATTATATATAATATAAAATTATATTATGTTACATGCAAAATATAAAATATGTATAATACAGAATAAGGGGAAGCTAAGGTGGAGCAATGAATAGAGCACTAGGCCTGGAGTCAGGAAAAACAATTCAAATATAGCTTCAGACATTTACTAATTGTGTGATTTTGAAAAAGTCATTTAGCCCTATTTGCCTCAGTTTTCTCATCTGTAAAATGAACAGGAGAAGAATATGGCAAACCACTCCAATATCTTTGCCAAGAAAACCCCAGTGGGGTCATAAACCGACATGACTGAAAATTCCTCACTTTTGCTTTCTCAAAGAAAAAAAAAATCACATACATATTAAACAAACTTTGCCTCCTGGATTCAGAATCAAAGGATCTATGCTTGAATACCAGTTTTGCCACTTATTCACTGTGTGACATTGAGCAAGTCACTTCACTTTTATGGGCCTCCATTTCTTCATTTGTAAAATAGGAAAATTATACTAGAGACATAATGGCCTTTCTGGCACTAAACCTGTGATCCTAAAACAAAGCTTCTTAGCCTACAGTCCACACCTCCTTAGATTTTTTTGAGGTAAAAAGTGCTATAAACCTAGGTTGGGGAAAACATTACATCACCATTTTCACTAAATTTGTCATTTTCTTCAATTATTAATTTAGACTAAAATGAATTATTCTGAAATTTATAAAGCTTTCTGCTCTGAAACTTTTCTTAATGTTGCCCTTCTAAAGTAAGAAGAGGAATGTCTCCTAAATTCTTATTCTTCTGTTCTCAGTTTCTAGTTTGAGTAGAAGGGGGATAAAGGATGTTGTTTCTAGAATTGTGAAATTGGGTTAGAAAATTAAGAATGTAAGAATACCAGAGCAGGTGTGTGAGAGACAGGAGAACAAACAAAATGAAAGACATAATCATTCAGATCTAGAGAAAGAAGAATGCCCTTGTCTATAAAAATTCCTGTAAACTACATATCTCCTCTGTGACCTGAGTCCATTAAAAATGATTTATGCTAGTCTCATAAAATTGTACTATGCAAAATGTTCAATCAGAGGACATGAGTTCAAATGACTTTGTTCAGCCTGGCATAAACAAGAGTGTGTTGTGCCAAATGAACATAACCAGGCAGGCCCTTGGACATTCCTGCTGGGACGAGTAATTGTTATCATTCCAGCCTCAGAATTTACACCAACTTTGCCTCTGAAAAATCTTTTTTGTTGTTGTTTTTCTTTGTCCTCCAAGGAATACCAGAAAAAAAAACTGGAGTTTTGCTTCGTGGCAAAAGGAGTGTGTGAGCTAAAACTACAGTGGTGGGAAGTGGAGGGGGGGGGGATGTAAATAGACAAACTAATTTTACCATAAAGCTTTGGATCTCTTCACAACCCAAAGTCCAAGGCAATAAAGCAAAAGGTCTATTTCCTTGGAACAGTAGAACTACTGAGGTCTACCCAACAGTAGCTAACTAAAGGCTGTAGAACAGTTTGGACAATAGTATTAGGGAGGAACTTTTTACTGTTCATTAGTTATAATACATTGTTATGAAACTCTTTGACAGATATGAAAAACTCATATGTTGTTGAATGATAGATCTAGACATAGAAGAAACCTCAGAAGCCCCCTAACCAAACCCCTTCATTTAGTAACTGAAGAAACTGAGGCTCAGGGAAATTATGCAACTGGCACAATTTGAATGTCTTTTCACAAGACCACTGGTTTTTCACTTCCTACTGATTTTTGGCATTAAGGGATATTTCAGAATATCAAAGACTGTTAAAAATTCAAAACAGATACAAATTCCACACCTGTCATTCTATATTGCTAGTGATTAAAAATGTGCTTTCATTCTACTCTTTAAAGAATCTCTGAAACATTATAATTCAAAATGGTAAGAAAAAATATCATTTTTTGTGGTTTTGTGGCTTTGTTTTACTGCTGCCATCTTCCTTTCCCATTTCCACAGTTTATGAATCTTCCTATCTTTCTCTGAGGAGCATGAGTTTGTTTTATTCTTTCAGGCACTTGTATTTATGCCACAAGTTTTCTTTCTAAGATATTCCAAAAAGTCCCAAAATGCCTTCACTTCTTGCACATATCACAGTACTTGGGGATGTAGAATTAGAGAATAGATGATATTAGAGGGATGAGGTTGAGGAGAATGGCCAGAGTTGAGACAGAGGGACTATTCAAATGCTAGAGACCTTGGCCATTTAAAATCTCTTGAATACCAGTGCAAACATGGGTTAATCTATTCTTCATGCTCATTATGTCTATGTATAGATATACACACATACACATATATGTGTGTATCCATGTGTATGTATTATGTATACATATATACATTCATAATACATATATACATTCATAATATAACCATGATTTTTTTTCTCACTATATAATAGATACATTTAAAGAATGAATGATTGATAAAACATATATTAAACATCTGTTATATGTCAGGCATTTAGCAAAGTGCTGTGATAAAAATATAAGCAAACAAGATGGTCAATGCCTTTGAGGAGTTTGAGAGAAAAACAACTAATAAAAGTAAGCTAGGAAGTAGATGATTATATGTATACTGCTTGTTTCATAAATAGACAGACAGTAATGTGGAGGCCAGGTCCCAGGCAAGATGCAAGTCAATCTAATAAATCTAATAAATATTTATTAAATACCTACTATGTGCCAAAAATTATGCTAAGTGCCATGAATGCAATTAATAATAATTTTTTAAAGTTCATCCCTGCCTTTAAAGAGCTTATATTCTAAAGCAGAAAACAGCACATAAAAGGAGGAAGGAAGAAGTAGGGGAATATCAGAGGGTAGCTGGGCCTTCCTTTGTGAATTTGAAAAACCAGAAATGGTATTAGATGCAAAACAAAAATAAAGCAAAAGTTTGCCTATTAGAAAGCAGGGATCTAGAATAATAGTATATATGGTAACAGAAGGATGAAGTTGAGGAGAATGGCCAAAATTGAGGCAGAGGGACTATTCAAATGTTGGAGATGTTGGTAATTTGAAATCTCTCGAATCCCTAAGCAACAATGGGATTATCCATTCTTCATTCTCATAATGTAAATGGTAAATGTTCTTTCCTAGTCATATCTAGAATTATATTATCATATATCATATGATCATAGAATCGCAATAAAGATCTAATCCAAGCCTCACATTTTAAAAATTCCTCTTGTAATTAGACTTTATTCAGAACAGGACTTTTTAAACTTTTTCCACTCATGACCCCTTTTCAACTAAGAAATTTTTGATATAATCCTGAATATATAGATATATAAGATAGTTATAAAAATAAAACATTTACTGATAATAAATCATGCAGAAATTTATTTTAAAACAATTCTTTGGTATACATATAATTTTACCATTCACTAAAGATGAAAACAAATTTTCATAATAATGAGATGGATGTGCTTATTTATTTTTACATAAAGAATTAAATCTTGGCAGAATTTTTGATGCCTTTTAGTGTTGCCAAATTTTTCACAACTCCTACATTCTTTTATGCAATATTATATGAGGTCACGATCTACAATTTAAAAAAACTCTGGCCTACAAAATCCTTCTATGATATTGGTGAATATGTTTGGTAAAAGCATTCCTGCTTCAGATCTTATTGACAATGATCTCCATTTGTGTCATTCATGGAATTGTGAATGAATTGAACATAACATGAGAGACAAAATGTTTGCAGAAGCCTTAGAAATGTATTTTGCTTTACCAAATCAAAAAGGGTTTTGTTTATTTCTTTTTGTATTCAACAACAAGAAGATAGATACAGAGAGGTCTTATATACTAAGTTTTGTGATAGTAATGATAAAATCTTCTTTAGAAAAATATCTGCAAAAGTCTATCTGTTCCCTTCTTATTTTTTTCAATTAATGATATCTTTGAACCATTAGTACAGTATTATGAATAGACCATTATCATTGAGTTTAATTAATTGAGAATTGGTCAATGACTGACATGTTCTTGCTTCCTTTAAAAAAAAATCTAATGCTACCTTTGATCCTTTTCTATTCCTTTAAAATTTTCCATTTTTAACATTTCTTAAAATTTGATATTTGGGTACCTATAAAAGGATACTATTTTCAGGATATATTCTTTCTACATCTGTTGAGTCTGAGAAAAGCTGCTTTTCTCAACTTTATTGTTTTCATTATTTAGCACATTTGCTGAAGTTCAAATTGTTGCCAGTGGATATAGGAACACCATTTCATTTTCATTGTTTCTTATCCTTCTTGACTTCTACACCAATACTCTCAGGGTGATCAAACATAGCTGAATTTCAGATCACTTCATTTTTCCATTCATTGACTATCTTAAGCTCTTTTATGAGGCAATACTGCTTGAGAATGTTAGTCATCTTCGTGTGAGATATTTTGAAAATGAACTTGGATTCTAAATCTTTTTTTTTTTATCATTGACTGCAGTACCTCTCAGTCTGGCAAATAGACTAGGAGTTTGTACCTGAGACATTTCTTAGGTCCTTTGTATTTTTCATTATTACAGCTGTTTTTGCATCAATAAAGTTTCCCAAAGAAATTATTATTGCTTGTATTTTTCTTTTTCCTCTATCATCCATTATGTAGCTGTAATAGTTCATTTTAAAGAGGTCTAGTCTGAGGCACATTAATGATATTCCATGTCTTCTTTTTATCCTTTCTTTTACCTGGAATCAGGGAGACTCATCTTCGTGAATTTAAATCTGATCTCAGATTCTTACTACTTGTGTGATTCTAGACACTTAGACAAGTCACTTAACCTTGCTTGTCTCATTTCATCATATGTAAAATTAACTGAAGCACATAGCAAACAATTCCAGTATCTTTGCCAAGAAAATCCCCAGAAGGAATCGCAAAAAGTCAGTGAAAATTTGTGTGAAGGTCAATAAATGTTAATGTTCCTATACAAACTGATATCATATCTGACTTTTACCGATTCTGAACTTTACTTTTATCAGTTAAGAGTACAGAGAAAACTAATTCTGATACTGAAATGACTTCTAACATGAGCAACATGCTACTTTTTGTCTTTCAAAATATAGTTAATTTCATTTTAATATCCTGTGTTGGATATGGTAAACACAGGATATTAAAATGAAATTAACTATATCCAACACCTTATAATGATTTCACTTCTTAAAGAAATTAGTCATGAAATATTGTTTAGTATCTGGCCTTGTAGGGGGGAAAGTTTACTTGACACACTTTCAAGTTGAATTTCACTTTAAATATAAACGTTATTTTTTCCAACACATTCTTAAATCTTGACAATCAAGAAAACAATATATCACCCCCTGATTTGCAGAATTTATTGATTTCTGAGATGTAGCCATTCACACTAAAAATTTAATAATCATCCTTCAGAGCCTGTCTAAGCTTAAACATACCCCCAATATAGTTATGATTTTTCTGCATAGACTTTAAATACATTATTTCTTTTAAAAATTGATTCCAGACCATGTTTTCCATAGTATATCCCTGTTTCATTTATTCCATCTTTCCATTAAAATCAACAAAAAATTGATTAAAGTTGTAGGATCTTAGCAATTTTTACATGGATTTTCTCTTCTTCACTATCTGATATTGCAATTGTTACCATGGTTATCTGCTTTCTGATGTTCTTTGAACACTGAAAAGCAAAATGGCCATAGTCCATGAAACTATGTTCTTCTTACCATTGCAGCTATAATGAAATCATCTGCATTCACCCTTACAGTAAGATTCTGGGAGCCATCTTTCCCATTAGCTGCATCTTTGTCTTTTTATTGTGCTTTTCAAATAGTTGGAATGTCAAGATATGACTTGGTTTCTGCAGTAGCATATACAGGTGTTGATCTTCAGACAAAGATCAACTAGAATTTGTTCAGTCATTTCAGTGATGTCTAACTCTCTGTGACCCCATTAAGGGATTTTCTTGGCAAAGATACTAATGGTTTGCTATTTCACTTCATTTTATAAATGAGAAATTGAGGTAAACAGGATTAAGTGTCTTTCTTAGGGTCCCAAAGGTAGTAAGAGTCAGAAGTTAGATTTAAACTCAGTAAGATACGTCTTCCTGACTTCCTAACTCCAGTTCTCTTCACCACACCCATTTAGATACCCTGACTAGAATTTTGGATTTCTTCATTTGTCTGAGTTATTTTGTAGTCCAGAATGGATGATTTTATCAGTATAAATGTGAGAATTCTCTGCATTAATTAAATCATCAGCTTTTCTGTAAGCTTCCATAGCCAACTGCCTATGAGAAAACTGAAATCAAAGGTCACTGGAGAAATTTTAAAGTCATCATATCTGAAACTGAACTCAGTATCCCTTTCCTTATCCAAACATTCCTCTTTCTATCTTACCTAATCCAGCTAACAATACCACAATTTCCTCAGCTACCAGGCTTTCAATCTAGACATTAGTCACAAACTCCTAATTCTCTTATTCTCCTATATTCAATTAGTTACAAATGATTATTGACTTAACCTTTGTAACATTTTTTTCTAATATGCCCATTTCTTTCCTCTGACACTGTCACCACTTTGATATATGTCCTTATTATCTCACATTTTGACTATTACAATAGATATTGATTGGTGCCATAAATTTCTCCTCACTCTAGTCTACTCTCCACTCAATTATCAAAGAGATCTTTTAAAAGTATAAATCTTATCATGTTAGCCTCACTTAATAAATTACAGTAAGCTCTGCCAACTCCAGATCAAATGTAAAATCATTTGTTTAGTATTCAAAATCCTTTATCATCTATTATAATTTTAATAATAATTATTATTACTACTATTATTACCACAGAAAAGAGTTCTTTTTTGATATCCTAAGCAGCTAGGTGGCACAATGGATAAAACTCTAGGCCCAGAATCAGAAAATTTGTTATTGTTCAGTTATTTCCGACTCTTCCTGACCCTATTTGGGTTTTTCTTAACAAAGATATTGGAGTAGGTTGTTATTTCCTTCTCCAAGTCATTTTATAGATGAGGAACTGAGGCAAATAAGATTACATTACTTGTCCAGAATTACAGGAGCTAATAAGTATCTGAATACTCATTTGAACTCAAGTTTTCCTGACTCACAGGTGTCTAGGTGGCTGAGTAGATAAAGTGAAGAATCTTTAGTTAACCTGAGTTCTAATTCAGCTTCAGATACTAGCTGTGTGACACCTCGCAAGTCAATTAACTATTATAATCTTCCTCAATTTCCTAAACTGTTAAAAGGGGATAATAATAATAATAGCACCTACCTTCTGGGGTTATTGTGAATTTCAAATGAAAAAATAATTGTAAAGTATTTAGCACATTATAGGCACTTAAAGAAGGCTTATTTTCTTCCTTGCTAATGTTATAAATGTCCTCTCTTGATTGTTGTCATATATAATAATGAATACACATATATATCTTATTTGCATGTAGTTGTCTTATCCATATATTTATATTTTTCACCTGTATGGAAAAATCTAGATTCATCCTTCATATAGAATGTAATCCTACATGCATTTCTCCTTTTTGATATATGTAGATGTAAATTATATATATGTATATGTATATGATAACTATGTATAAATATTTGTGTAGGAGACATATCTTTCACAAATATGTGTGTACATATATTTATCCTATATAGGCATATGGGTGTATATTTTTCTATCTCTATTTTTCTTTCTTTGTAATGTTTCCCTCTCTTCCTATATGTGTGTGTGCATATGTATGTCATGTTTATATATATACTTGTTGTCTCCCCCATTATACAAGAAACTACTTGAGAGCAAGACAGGATCTGTCTTGTGCTTTTCTTTTTATTCCCAGCACTAAGCACAGTGCCTCACATACAGTAAGTGTTTAAAAAATGCTTAGTGACTAACAAAAAAAGTGGCTTGACTAGTACTTAACACTTTCTCAAACACTTTACTCTCATCAGTACTGTGAGGTGACTAGAACAAATATCAGGATACTCACTTTACCAATGGAGAAATAGGGGGTTTAAACACATCCAGTTGTTCAAGGTCAGTTAGTATTAATGACAGAACCATGACTTATAGCTATGCCTTTAGATTTCATATGGAATAATATTCTTTCAACAGTATGAGAAGCCCTCTTATTTTCCAAATGAGGTAACACAGGAAAAATCACTTAACTTCTTTACACCTCAGTTTTCAAATTTGAAAAATGAGATAAAGGAGGCTAGAATTAGGAAGATCTTAGTTCAGAACAAGCTTCAGATATTTATCAGTTGTGAGACCCTAGTCAAGTCACTTAATCTTGCTTGCCTCCATTTCCTCATCTGTAAAATGAGCTGGAGAAGGAATAAATAAACCATTCCAGCATCTTTGCCAATAAAAATACAAGCTGGGTCAGTCATGATTGAAATGACTGAACAACCATCATAAAAAAGCTATGTACAGCCACAACAGAGAGATATTTCTAGTTGGGAATTGAAGGAAGTTATAAAAACTAGGCAGAGATGAAGAGGGAGAGCATGATTCTCCAACCACAGAGGACAGCCTGAGAAAATGGAGAGTGATTTGAGGAATGGCGAGGAAACCAGAGTCTCTGGATTGAAGAGTATGTATTTATGACAAGAGGGAGAGGAGGTGGGAGGGAAGAGAAGCAAGGAGGGGGAGGAGGAAAGGTGCAAGTCCTGGATCTCTGTCCAGTGCTGATTGTTCTACTCTACTCTACTCTACACTATACTACTCTACTTTACTGTTGTTGCACAGTTACAGGGTGTGTGTGTGTGTGTGTGTGTGTGTGTGTGTGTGTGTGTAAATATATATGTTTTTAATAATTTGTATAATTGTATAAATTTTCATGATTTTATTTCATGTTATTTTCATGTATCAATTATTTTATTGTGAGGTCTTTGGAAGCCTTCCTTATAAATCTCCATAGAAATTAAATTAAATTAAACTGTTTTCCTCTAGAGTGGTGCTTTGGAGTAAGACATTGCCCAGATAGGACACTAGAGCACATTCCAGAATTAGGAAGTTCAAAGTTAAATCCTGTTTCATAAACTTAACTGATTATATGATCCTAGGCAAATTGATTAACTGTTCTTAGCATCAGTTTCCTCATCTGTAAAATGGGGATAAAAAATAACACCTACCTCACAGGGATATTGTAAGTATCAAATAAAATAATGCATCTTACAAACCTTAAAATGCTATATGTCAACTTGTGTTTTATAGGGATTTTTTTAATCTATGTTATTATTCTATTTAGATGTCACTTAAAGAAAATTATACAAACTCTTATTGTCTCATTGTAATCAATTGGGTTTTTTTTTAGTATTAGGATATAACAAGTTCTTTCTTATATACATTACATTATCATCTTCTGAAATTCAACTTTAAAATATCTTGCTGTTATCCATTAGTCACATGGTATTCTTCATGTGATTAAGACCTTGGGCCCACACATGAAGATAAATTGAGAGGTACATAGTGAACATATAGACAGAATTAAAGTAAATACAGCACATAGATCACTGCTTATGATTTTTTCTTAATTCATTAATACAAAGGAAAACATAAATGTTGCCATGTATACATTTAAGCATACATGTTAAAAAGGGAAGAGGAGGTTGAAAACTGTGGGACTTGTGGTAATTGTAGATCCCTGGAATGGTTTTAATTACAAACATTTCATCACTCTGTTAAATGTGTGGTCTTTCTCTCCATTTCTCTTATTATTATACAAAGTTTTTCATGCTGGAGCACTTTTTTTTAGCTTTTAAAAAACCTTTAAGGAAAAAAATTTTGGCCTTGTTTTTCAGGGGACAATATTTATAGTCACTAATTCTGGGGCCTTTTGTTATTGTTGTCCATGATGATGATGATGATAACAAAGATGATAATGATGAAGGATGAAGATGGCATTAGTGTTGTGTTTTAAGAATTTAAAAGTATGGTCATATAGTTATCCCATTTGATCTTCACAATAATCTTTACTATTCTTATTTTGTAGAAGAAGAAAGTAGGGCTTCAAAAGGTTAAGCGACATAGCCAGGATCACATAGCTATTACATATGAGGCAGGATTCCACTTTGGGTCTTCCTAATTCAGTGCCCCATTCAATGCACCACCTATGGGTGTATAGAAGATAACAGCTGGATGGTATAGTGAATTGGCCTGAGTTCAAATCCACTTTCATCCTTATAAGCTGTGTGACCTTGGCAAACTCACTTAAACACCATCTCAGTTTTTTCAACTGTAAAATGGAAATAATAATAGCAGCTTTACTTCTCAGAGTTGTTGTGATCAAATGAGATCATATTTGTAAAGCACTTAATACAATCCCCAGCATGTAGTAGGTACTTAATAAATGCTTGTTCCCTTTCCTTTACCAAGAATTGTCTGTAACTTTTGAATGAAATGCAGATGGGTAGAAATGTTGTAGAAGAAAACAAAGTAACATAAGGGCTTCGCACATGGCACATATATCATTAATATCTGTTGAACAAACAAATTAATATCCTAGGAACAATGGGGCTATAGTTTAGTCATAAAATTGGATCATAAAGAATTTGGCAAGAAACTCAAAACATCTTTTTCCATATCCTAAATATAGCTGCTCTGATTGCTACAATTTCACAATATTTCAATAATCTTCCACACAGCCATGATTTATCTCATCAATTTATTTCATTCCTTCCATGGTACCAATAGCAATTAATCCATGCTTTCTCATCCTCAGGAATTCTTTTCATTTCTTTCCATAAATTTCTCATAGTAAGCCTCCCTAAAACAATCACTTTTCTTTAGTTTCTGCAGTTTTCCTACAATTGTTTCTAATATTGAATATTTTCTAGTTGCTGTTGCCTTTTTCTCTAAAGATAATTAATGCTAGGTCATTTC
Organism: Antechinus flavipes; assembly: GCF_016432865.1. NCBI lineage: Eukaryota > Metazoa > Chordata > Mammalia > Dasyuromorphia > Dasyuridae > Antechinus > Antechinus flavipes. Next base: position 362,406,139 of record NC_067401.1, read on the forward strand.
AGTTATATAGTAATCTTTAAGACCCTGCTTGGCCTTTTCTTGTCAAACATATTGGAGTGGTTTGCCATTTACCTTTCCTGGCTCATTTTCAGATGAGGAAACTAAGACAGTTAAATGATTTGTCCAGTGTCACACAACTAATAAGTATCGAAGACCAGATTTGAACTCATAAAGAGGAGTACTCCTGATTTCAGTTCTAGCATTCAATCTACTATGCCACCTAGCTGTCCAAATATATAATACTAAATTTCATCAGTTCTTTCTGTCTCATCTTTGTTAAAGCAATTCTATTTCCACCAGCTCTGTCTCCCTGATTCTTAAACTCCATCCTTCTTATTTGTCTTTTCTTTCCTTAGTTCTGGAGATTTATTTAACTAATTTTTAAATTATTTTTTCTTCTTTTTATCTTGTCATTTAATTACTCCCCTATTTTTTCCAATTATATAATCAAATAAATTCTCTCCTCTCCCCTTCAAATTGTTCAATAAGTTGCTTCTTTCCATTACTTTTTAGGTTACCTAAAACTAAGATTCTTCTGAAATTCTGCTGCTCTTTAATATGCAGCCATATGGCAGCACTGAGAGAATATAAAACTGAGAATCTTTGGTGTTAAGGAGCAACTTTATATCTTTTAAAGGTATACATAATCCCCAAGTAAATTCAAAAATATCATTACTATTATTAAAATGATGCTTCCCTCACTCTACCCTAACCTATGACATCCTCCTGCAATATCACCTGCTTGGTTACTGATTTACAAAATTTGTAAAACTCTACTTATGGAATTAACTGAACCTTATGAGCTTGTTTCATGGGATATTTATTAACAGAAATGGATTATATATAACATTCCTTTCTAACTTTTTGTTTTATTATTTTTAAATAAATACTTAAGTTTAAGCTATATATGTATGCATGTATGTATATACACATGTACATATATATATATATATACACACACACACACACACACACACACACACAAACATCTCTTCACTCAGAAATATTTCCTTGTTTTGACCTCTCAGAGACAAAAAAAGAGTTTTTATCCAAACAAGGACTATTTGCACAGTCTAAAATGAGAAATTAACAAATATTTACTTATCATGATCAATATAAAAAATCCATCAAAGTGGATTTTTCTATCCCTAATTATTCAGCAGAGTGCACCAAATTAAGCTATAAGAAAACATGGGAAGCCCAAGTAGGGCTACTCCAGCTCTAGACGGTATGTTTGGGTTTCAAATGGGTGGTCACATGAAGGAGAAAGGTCTTTCTTGTGAGAATTTTGGGACTAACCCAGCTGCCCTCAAAGTGTTTTTAAGAATACTGGGAACTAGGGCTGACTTCATTCTAGATTACTGAGCAGGAGCTGAAAAATAGTAGTGAATCTCACTCAAAAAAAAAAAAAAAGAAACCTATTAATCTAAGTTTGGTGTCTAGAAGTGTTCCAATCACCCCAAAACAAAAAGAATAAATTGTCTATTAGAACATATCTCTATCAATGGTTTAGTAAGCAGATTAAAGCAAAATCTGTATGCTTCTTTGAGTTGTGGAAACAAGACACACAAATCTTGTTATTAAAATATTCAAATTTTAAAAGTCATCTCAGGATAAATTGCCATAGCCAAGAAACCTTTTTTTATGTATAAACTATTTAAAGGTATGTTAGAAGAGATTATATGGGAACCAAAATGTTTTTACCATCTTAAAATTTTACTCTAACTTTATGGGAATGTAAATACTAATCAAAACTTGAACTTTGGGTTGCAGGATACAAAATAAACCCACATAAGTCATCAGCATTCTTATATATCACTAACCAAACCCAACAGTTAGAGTTACAAAAAGAAATTCCATTTAAAGTAACTACTGATTGTATAAAATATTTAGGAATCTATCTGCCAAAGGAAAATCAGAAACTTTATGAGCAAAACTACAAAACACTTTCCACATAAATTAAGTCTGATCTAACCAACTGGAAAAATATTAAATGCTCTTGGATTAGGCGAGAAAATATAATAAAGATGACAATATTACCTAAATTAATCTATTTATTTAGCACTATACCAATCAGACTCCCAAAAAGCTATTTTGATGACTTAGAAAAAATAACAACAAAGTTCATATGAAAAAACAAGGTCAAGAATTTCAAGGGAATTAATGAAAAAAAGAAATCAAATGAAGGTGGCCTCGCTGTAGCAGATCTAAAATTATATTATAAAGCAGCAGTTACTAAAACCATTTGGTATTGGCTAAGAAATAGACTAGTTGATCAATGGAATAGGTTAGGTTCAAAGGACAAAACGGCCAATAACTTTAATAATATAGTGTTTGACAAACCCAAAGACCCCAGTTTCTGGGATAAGAATGCATTATTTGACAAAAATTGTTGGGAAAATTGGAAATTAGTATGGCAGAAACTAGGCATTGGCCCACACTTAAATCCGTACACCAAGATAAGGTCAAAATGGGTTCATGACCTAGGCATAAAGAATGAGATTATAAATAAGTTGAAAGAGCATAGGATAGTTTACCTCTCAGACCTGTGGAAGAGGAAGGAATTTATGACCAAAGAAGAACTAGAGATCATTATTGATCACAAAACAGAAAATTTTGATTATATCAAATTGAAAAGTTTTTGTACAAACAAAACTAATGCAGACAAGATTAGAAGGGCAGCAATAAACTGGGAAAACATTTTTACAAAGGTTCTGATAAAGGCCTCATTTCCAAAATATATAGAGAATTGACTCTAATTTATAAGAAATTAAGCCATTCTCCAATTGGCAAATGGTCAAAGGATATGAACAGACAATTCTCAGACAAAGAAGTTAAAACTATTTCTAGCCATATGAAAATATGCTCCAAATCATTATTAATCAGAGAAATGCAAATTAAGACAAACTCTGAGATACCACTACATACCTTCAGATTGGCTAGAATGACAGGGAAAGATAATGCAGAATGTTGGAGGGGATGTGGGAAAATAGGGACACTGATACATTGTTGGTGGAATTGTGAACACATCCAGCCATTGTGGAGAACAATTTGGAACTATGCTCAAAAAGTTATCAAACTGTGCTTACCCTTTGATCCAGCAGCGTTTCTACTGGGCTTATACCCCAAAGAAATACTAAAGAAGGGAAAGGGACCTGTATGTGCCAAAATGTTTGCGGCAGCCCTGTTTGTAATGGCTAGAAGCTGGAAAATGAATGGATGCCCATCAATTGGAGAATGGTTGAGTAAATTGTGGTATATGAACATTATGGAATATTATTGTTCTGTAAGAAATGACCAGCAGGATGAATACAGAGAGGACTGGCAAGACTTACATGAACTGATGCTAAGTGAAATGAGCAGAACCAGGAGATCATTATATACCTCAACAACAATACTGTATGAGGATGTATTCTGATGGAAGTGGATCTCTTCGATAAAGAGATCTACTTCAGTTTCAATTGATGAAGGATGGACAGAAGCAGATACACCCAAAGAAAGAACACTGGGAAATGAATATAAACTGCTTGCATTTTTGTTTTTCTACCCGGGTTATTTATACCTTCTGAATCCAATTCTCCCTGTGCAACAAGAGAACTGTTTGGTTCTGCACACATATATTGTATCTAGGATATACTGTAACCTATTTAACATGTAAATTGCTATCTGGGGGAGGGGGTGGAGGGAGGGAGGGGAAAATTGGAACAGAAGTGAGTGCAAGGGATAATGTAAAAAATTACCCTGGTATGGGTTCTGTCAATAAAAAGCTATTAAAAATAAATAAATAAATAAAGCTTGAACTTTGGGAAAGTCAAAGTAAGATATCATTGGCAAAAGTATAACTTCCTGTTTTTAAGTTCCTAGAGAAACTTCTTACCCATTAGCTACTTTAAAAAAAACAATATTTATGCTAAAATTTAAATTACAAAACATATTGATTATATTTTCCATAAAATAGCCACATTTTGCAAATTGGAGAGAAAAAATGCTTGGCAATGCTCTAACTTATTTTTCAAATATTTCAGGTTTAATTAGAAATGTTTGCTGATTCTAAAATATAGTTGGGCCTACCCATCTCAGCTAAAAGTATTTCAACTTCTACACATAGAGACTAGATAAATTATTACCATTGTTAATCCTAGTGAACATTAAGTTTTTGGCCCTCAGAATTTTTAGGGCACAATTTGGTCTTTTCTTTATCATTTTCATGTAATATAATAATTTAAAATACAAAAAAAAAAAACCTTTTAGATTTATGAGTTTTTATCTCTTAAAAATCATTTTGTGTAAAGGCCAGGATACTTAACCCTGGACATTCACTTCATTTGTGGATGCACTAGCATTACTCTGTAGTCCTTTACATTGCCAGTCTCTCCTAATTTCCAGGGCTTCAGAGAATCCTCTAGCCTTTGTAGTATCAACTAACTTTAACCCAACTCACCTCTTCTGAGGCCTTTAGAGGTCTCTGGCTATGGTTTCTTGTATCATAGTTTAATAACCAATAGCACACTCAAGAACAGCCATGTGCAAACTTAAATTCTTTATTTTACTTGCTCACATAATACCCTGACCTGTTAATTCCCACATGAACACCAGGTCTGCAAGAGACCCACATGTTCACTATCAAGCTTGTTACCTCTCTTGGCTATCCATCCACTTGATGCAGCTACCTCAGGATAAAGAGCAAGACCTCCTGCTGCAGGGGGCTTAAGAAGGGTCTGTGAAGTCATACACACAGCCAATCAGAGAGGAGCTGTCTTCTGTACAAAGCTATCTCGATATGACCAGTCCCGCCCATGAGGCAGTCTGTGGCCACAGAAATTACTTCCGGGCAGCTCAACAACCTCCAATTTACACTGGGCTGACTCATTGTAACAAGATCCTAACAATTTTGTATCTACATTATAAAAGTTAAATCTCTGAAAAATTGAGACAGATTCTAACAATGTGCATAACATATTTTATATGCTCCAATTCTGGGATGGTTATGTGGTCTCATCAGTTATTATGGGTATGCTGAACAAGAGTGCAAATCGTGACTTAGAAAAGTCATGCTAGAAAAACAAATGAGATATAGTATGCATAGAAATACCTTGGAAAACTATCAGTTGTTATATAAATGTTCTATCACAATAGGCCAGCTCTGACTCAGACTGACCACATTCATTCACATCATACTGTTTCACTGTGCTCTGCTACTTTACTCTCTGCCTTTCCACTTAAAGCTGAGGAATCTTCCCATTGGGCAGGATTTGTGGCAAAGGCCATCTGTAGACCAAGAGTTATGTATGAAGGGAACTTGGCTTGAGCTACTAGGGGAAAATTCTCAGATATATTCTCAGGCTGGAGTTCTGTATTCAGGTTGTGGAAAACATTTAATAATGGTTTGCCAACACTTCCATGATGCATGAGTCTTCCTTGCTTCTATCTAACATGGCTCCATGATGTTACTGCTATATAAAACTTTGCTTATCAGACCATAGGTTTTACTCCCTCTCAAGAAGTGACATTACTCCATTACTAGTCATTCTCTTCACCTGTTCCTAAGGTAGCTTATTATTTCAGCTTTTGTACTCAAGTATTCTAGAATGGGCCTCTAAAATCCCTTGCAATGATAAGATCTTTCATTTTATGAAATATGGGAGAGATACCAGAGTAGAGAGAACAAGAATAAAATCCCAAAAATGAGTTGTCTCAAAGGAATATTGATTAGAAAAGATAATTGTATGGGTTCATATTGATGATTTTTCTTTTTAACATCAGTCCTTGTCATTTATGTCTAGATAGAAACATTGAACATCAACTTGGACAAATTTAGAGGGACAATAGAAAATAGAAGAGCCAAAGAATCAGACATAACTGATCTTCTAAATAATAAAACCTAAAGTAAATAGGGCACATGCTCACCAGGAACAAATTCTTCAGTATCACAAGGGATCAGACACTTCTCCCATTCATGGTCTTCTTTTCCATTTGGTTTTTAAAATGTTTGCAGATTGGAATAGTACTTTGATTTTCTCTTTATCTTTTTGAAATTTTCTGTGAGTTCTTTTCTACTCTTCCTTTAAATTCTTTTCATTTTTAATCATATTTTCCTCTTTATTCAGACTTGTATCTGAGGAATATAAAGGAAAGATTTCTGTCAAATAATTCTCAAACACCTTTGATGGAAAAATAATTAAATACCAAAAAGGAAAACTGACTTACTTCCCAGAAAGGAATATAAAGTATTTTCAATGATAATTAGAACTCCTAAGAGAAAAAAAATAGATTATAGCCAATAGATTATTATGGCAAGAGAAGTATAGAATCATAAGTGTATATATATATATATATATATATATATATATCGCTGCTGATCATTGCATTGGTAATGCTCAATACATATCAGACTTAATCTTACATTATTCCTTTCCCAAAAATCTCTTTAAAATAAAAAAAACTTCATATTCAGATGTTATTATTGTTCACTCTATATGTTCTAAGACTAATGACATGATGGAGTGATGTTTTGATTTGTGCCTGAATTGGCACAAAGTTGCACAAAGTCATCAGTCTCATTCTCTTCCAAGATCATTGAAGTCCAGTGGCAAGACAAGTCAATATTGCTGGAGACAGCCCAGTATGCAGTGGATGACCTTGGCATGTTCAATGTCTGACCAAGTCAGTGTCTGTGTCAGACATCTTCATAGTCCATTGGAACAAAGTGTGCTCATTTACCTATTTATCCAAGGAAGTCTTCATATGCTTAGATATCCCCTTAATTCACCTATGGGTTTAATGCCATTTGGTTACACTCAATTTTTTAAGGGTCTACTGAGAAGGTTTTACCAAAGTTTAGTCACTGTACATGTACAGCTTCTTGGAGCTACAGGTGAGAATCTTCTGATGTCTTTTGTCATTTGATTTCTGTATAAATTGGATTTAAATGAGACAAAAATCATGAAATCATCAGCCTCATTCTCTTTTCCAGACCCAATTCACAAGGAATTTTTTGCTCATTTTGTCAAAGAATCAAAGACAAACTAGCAAAGAAAAAAAAAGAAAAAACCCCTAAATGAAGTCTGCTTTCTTTGGCGGAGGGGCTGGGTGGTGTTACCGAGCTTCCTCTGTAGACTGCGGGGGCAGCAGCGAGGCACTAGCCAGACTGTGCTGCGCCTGTGCTCTAAGACGCCGAGAGCGTGCTGAGACACTGTGCGGGAAGGGTGGCCAGGTCCCGAGAGACTCCAGCTGTTTGGGGTTGTATTCTTCACCCCCGGTGTTTTTAGCTTCTCTACTGGCTTGCTGCCAGGGCAAAGTATCTATGTTAGTAAAGACTTCTTTGCAATTCCTTCAAGTGTTATGATTCACAGCCATGGAGGCTCTTGGAGCATTGACCTGCCCCTTCAGTTAGGCATGGTCCTTAACACACTAGGAAAAGTTTTTATATGCTTGGGGTATACACCTCTCTAATTTACCACAGGGTTTAAAAGCCTTTAGTTACCCTTAATCTGCTTTAGTCCCTCTGCAAAAACAGTTTACTGTGATGTAGCTGCTGTACATGTTATAGCTTCTTAGAACCACAGGTGAGAGTTAGATGGATCAAGTGAATACTAAAGGTAGAAAACAGCCTTATAGGACACTGGGCACTTATTTATGCTTGCCTTAGATTTCTCATCTATAAAATAAAGATAATAATAGCATCTATTTTGTAAGGTTGTTATGACTATCAAATGTTGTCAATCAATTTGCAAATTTTAAAGTCATTTAATGTTTATTTTATTTACTTATTGTATTACCTCCAATTGCTTATTCTGGACCTTCAAATTTGTGGAATTTTTTATACATACACATTGGCAGAAAAAAAATCTGTTATAAGTACAGTCATTGTAAGTTTTCAGATTCACCAGTTAAGGCAAAAATAAAAACAGACACTTGCTTTATTACATTTATAAAGACCTTTTAAGTATATTCACTTACCCTTGCCAATCTATTGCTTCATTTGATATTTGGTTTCCACATTTCTCAATCTGATAGTGGCTCCAATAAATACAGAATATTGAATAAACAAAGGGCATATTGTTAGAAAGTGGATAAAAGAGACAATGTTTTTCAAACTTGGGGGTCAATATCACTGTAGGTCTTCTGATGAATTCTAGGGGAAAGTCTACACAACCTAAGGTAGTTAATTATTTTTTGCATTTATTGTGCCATCAGATAGATATATGATGGGAAGAGAAGGTTGTTTGATCATGGAGCAAGAGGCACAGATAAATCATGGACAGCTTGCCCCATTCCATTGATATTAACAAAATTTCAAGAAGCCTAACATACTGAGTGGACCTTTATGAAGTGTGTGATATGGACAAAGTCACACAGGATGACATATTTATGGCAAAGATGCACTATAGCAGGGAGTACCCCAACTGATCAGATGGCAGATCCATCAAAGCATCAAAGAATTTCAAAATAGCCTGTAAGCCAAAACATGCTTGAAAGTTCTGAAGAACTTGATCTCAAGATCAACTCCAGGAGGAAAAAAGATGAAAGCTGGTAAGAGCTGTGTTTTTCATCTTGATGTCCCTAATAAGTACACAAATATCTAGCTTTCACATTGTATTTTAGACTCTATTTTCAAATCTGCTGAACTCAATCTCATACCTATACAAAGTTTAGGTATAAATCACTATTTTTCATGGCATTGGCTTCTCCTGGAGATGACTACCCCAGGTTAAATGTACACTTTTCAGTCTGAATTCCTAAAGTTATAACTCAGAACACCCACCATGCATTTATGTTTAATAGGCAATTAGAAATAGCAATTAGTTTATCTAATTAATCTATGAATGGTCATAGTAACAAAACTTTCCCCTCATTAAACACATTTCTCACAGCATCAATGGGAAGAGTGGACACATGTGTAGAATTCATTTTTAGAGAAGCACATATTTAGTAAATACATATATTCCAAGATAATCACATCTTGAGCACTGAAAGAAATTATATCATCACACTTTGTCCTCAAAGAATACTGCCTGAGTGCAGCATCTCATCCAGGCAAATTTCTTGATTGGACTTCCTGGGCCCTGTCTTCCCTGTCTCTTAATAGGAAAAACTCTGTTTCCAAAAAATTATTTTTTTGTGTCTCAATTCATTAGGCCTGTCCCTTGGTAGTCCAGCTTCTCCTGTCAAGGGAGCAACAACACTGTGAGGTAGCATAACTGTTGGCGGATTTGTATAGAAGGAAGAGAGAAGTCCCTCTCTGATTCATCCCAGAAAGGCAAGAGACAATATTCCCTCTAGAACAATGTTCTTCTACCATAACTAGCTCTCTAACTTATCATATATCCATTTATGTCTCCTTCCTGCTCCCTGAAAAGCATATTTTGTCTATGAAAAGGTAATTGAGAGCCTGGCATATTCTTTATCCATCCAGTGGCAAACCACCATTAATTCTATTAAGTTTGATTGAAAACCTCACACTTTATTTAGGGGTTATTGAGTATAAACACTTCTTTGGACTTCAGTCTAAGACGCTAACATTTTATTTACATCAACTAGACTGAGGAAAATCAATTATTAATTATATTCTAAGTAACTCTGCACCCCATCCATCAGCTATTTGTAGCCATATTCTGTCCTCAATTGGTAAGTTCAGTGGGATCAATGGACTTTCACTCTTAAAGCATCATATTCCTCATTTTTCCTGTTTTTCTTATTTTCAGTATTCTCTTTTTTTAACTCACATCCCATCTTTTATCTCAATAAGGTATAAAAGTGACTCTTGGTTTTCTAAGATTTTGTCAGTGGAGTGAAAATTCTGGTACATATCAGCAGTGCTGAAAAGGCATGAAATGCAGGCCCAATAACAGATCATGCCTATTGTCTCAGAATATAATTTTACAATGACTTATCACTGAAAGGCTGGTAAACAGATAATATACCCAACAACTCAAAGAGACAGTCTACTAAAAGAGAAAGCAAGCTTGTCAGGACAAGAATTGTTTTCTTTTTGTCTTTGTATGCCCCAAATATAGCATGATACCTGGCACCAAGAAAGTACTTAATAGATATGCACTGGGTTATTTGTTGGAAATGTAATAATCTGGTTTGGACAAGAAAATATTCAAATCCACAAAATCACATATATTTTTGAATCTTTATAGTAATATTGTCTTTCTTCCTTCCATTCTTCCTTCCTTCATTCCTTCCCTTTTTTATTTTAGGATACAGGTTTCACAAATAGAGTGGCCAATTAATTAAAGCAGGGATTCTTAATCCTTTTTTGGCATTGGATAATCTTTTTTCCATGCTGGTAAAGACTACCAACTTCTCAGAACAATGTTTTTAAATATGTATAATAGAATTATCAAGGAAATGAATTATTTTTAAACAAAATTATCAAAACATCTACAAAATAAGTTCAAAGACTCCTGTTTAAGATTGTTCAATTTAAAGTTATATCCATGATGTGACACTTTCTCCAAATTGTTTAAGCCATTTGCTCCAAAATGTTACCTGGTTATGTGCATACCCTTTGATCCAGCAGTGTTTCTACTGGGCTTATATCCCAAATAAATCTTAAAGAAGGGAAAGGAACCTGTATGTGCACGAATGTTTATGGCAGGTCTCTTTGTAGTGGCCAGAAACTGGAAACTGAGTGGATGCCCATCAATTGGAGAATGGCTGAATAATTTGTGGTATATGAATATTATGGAATATTATTGTTCTGTAAGAAATGACCAGCAGGATGATTTCAGAAAGGCCTGGAGAGACTTACATGAACTGATGCTGAGTGAAATGAGCAGGGCCAGGAGATCATTATATACTTCAACAACAATACTATATAATGATCAATTCTGATGGACATGGCCTTCTTTGTTGTGAGCTTTTTCTTCTCAAAACGCAGCCAGGTGATAAAAGTTCAGATCTTTTATTATCTCCAATATCGCCCTGTTAGCTTAGAGGCCTATCTCTCTGCTTGGTTCCAAGAGCTCTCTCCGAATGTCGCCAAATCCAAAGGTCTGGTCCTTCAGCCTCTGCCTCTGAGAGAGGGCTTCTGGCGTAACTCTATTGAAATCTGACCGAGAGCTTCTGTCTGCTTCTTTTATCCAAGAGGGAGGAATTGTGGGATACGAGAGAGAGGGATTGTGGGTTTTCTCCCATAGTGCTCTCTGGCCCAAAGAGCTTCAAGGGAGGTGTGAACTCATTGAACTCCAATGAGTAAAGGTGTGAACACAAGCCTTGTATTAATTAGTTCTACTTAGTACCTTGTTTCAGGTTCTGCCCAAAATCTTCTTGTAAGATTAGATCAACTCTAATTAGTTAGCAGTTTGTAAGGATTTCAACACTTCTTCAACAATGAAGATGAACCAAATCAGTTCCAATAGAGCAGTAATGAACTGAAGCAACTATACCCAGCGAAAGAACTCTGGGAAATGACTATGAGCCATTACATAGAATTCCCAATCCCTCTATTTTTGTCTACCTGTATTCCCTCACAGGTTAATAGTACACTATTTCAAAGTCCGATTCTTTTTGTTCAACAAAATAACTGTTAGGACATGTATACTTATATTGTATTTAATTTCTACTTTAACATATTTAACATGTATTGATCAACCTGCCATCAGGGGGAGGGGATGGGGGGAAGGAGGGAAAAAATTGGAACAAAAGGTTTGGCAATTGTCAATGATGTAAAATTAACCATGCATATAACTTGTAAATAAAGTTATTTTTAAAATGTTATCTGTTTATAAAATAACTTTTCTGTTTTCATTTTTAAGTTTTTGTTCTACATGAAATAGTTAACTTCTTCAACAAGGATGATTCATTTGGTGATAGACGAACTTCAGATAGATTGACTGCTGGTTTGCCCATTTCTCTGAGGTTCTGTTCTTCTGGGTTACGATCATAAAGTAGACTGGATTCTGTGTTGAAGAAGTCAGCTTTCACTGGACTCAGCACTATGAGAATAAGCAGAAATGGAAAGAGAACACTTTTTTTCTCTTTCAAAATGATTTGAAATTCAAAGTACATTCTTCTGATATTGAGACGTGTAGCTGGCATGTATTCTGAAGCTAATAACAGCTGGAAGTCTGGAGCTAATCAACCATCTATCTCTGAGTACAACTAGTAAGACACTATCAAAACCTAAAGCCAAATAGCGAGAAAAATAGAAACATGAAGAAACAGTTGTATTGGAGAAGTTCTTACTAAGATAGAAAGATAGTATGGGGCTAAGAAAAAATATTTACTATATATGCCAAAAACATAAGCATAGAATGTGATCTTAGAAACTATGAACTTGACAACCCATTGGATGCATCAATGCTGTTTCTGTCTACTCTTCCTTCTCAGAATTTTCTTCATTATGATAAGCTATAGCTATTGTAAGATTAGTAAGGAGCTGACATTTGGCTTAAAGAAAAATCACATCTTGTTTCCTGAGATTTGTTATCAATTGTCCTTTTATTCTTCCTGACCCCAATGAAAACAAATTTGTCTATTCATTCAATTGTTCAAACAATGAATATGCACCCTCTTTTTAAAAAAAAAAATTTGTGTAGGCATTTTACTTATATTAGGATACTCTTTTGTTTTCCTTTCTTTGATAGGCTTCAGACCTGAAAGGATGCAGCCTTAGGTTACTATTTCATTGGCCAAGTACTTGAAAGAACTGAGCAACTTCAAATAGAAGGTTGCACTAGAGATGAAAATAAAAAGCAAAAATAATCCCTGGCCTCTTTATTATCAAAATACATGTAAAAGAGAGCAATGAGAAAGAAAAGCAAACAAGCAACAACAACAAAAAAAAAAAAGGTGAAAATACTATGCTGTGATCCACATTCGGTCCCCGTGGTCCTCTTTCTGGATGCAGATGGCTTTCTCCATTACAGATCTATTGGACTTGACCTAAATCACCTCATTGTTGAAAAGAGCCAAGCCCATCACAGTTCATCATTACAAACCTTGTTGCTAGGTACAATGTCCTCTTTGATTCTACTCATTTCACTTAGCATCAATTCATGTAAGTCTCTCCAAGTCTTTCTGAAATCAGCCAGCTGATTATTTCTTATAGAACAATAATATTCTGTTACATTCATATACCGTAACCTATTCAGCCATTTCCCAAATGATGGGCATTCATTCAGTTTTCAGTTTCTTGCCACCATAAAAAGGGTTGCTACAAATATTTTTGCACATGTGGGTCTTTCCCCCTTTTTTATGATCTCTTTGGGATACAGATCCAGTAGAAACACCATTGTATGAAAAGTGTAAAATGTCAAAAAAAATTCATATTCGATCCTAGAATAATAGGGAACCACTGGAATTTACTGAATAAAGTAGTTTCACAGTCATACCTATACTTTAGAAAAATCATTTTGGCACCCAGAGGAAGAAGGATTGGTGTGAACAGAAAGTTGGGTCAGGGAGATAAACTAGAAAGCTATTGCAATAATCTAAAAAAGAGTTGATTAACATCTGAATTAGGGTGAAAAGAAGAGTTATATGTGAGAAAGATGCTATATAAAAAGATAATACTTGATTGACAATTAGATTCTATCTAGCCAAGAAAATTGAAGCACAGACAGACTAATAATCTGCCTAAAGTCACATAATTCTAGAGTTGTTATTCTTTCTAAGTTACTTTTTTCCTCTTGTTGTGAGTACTCCATTAATATAGGGCATGCCATGCCCTGATAGAGAGTTTCATGAATTATCATGAATCATTTAGGTGAAAAAATACCCATTGCCACCAAAATGATCCAATAAGCATATTTTAAGTAAGATAAAGTGATACACACTAGGAATGTGTATCCAAAACCAAATACAGTTTCTGTCCCCGGGAATTTTACAATTTGTTATATTTTAACTATGATTTGCATGCTTAAATAAAATGAAATATAAATAAAATAAATTTAATTTGAGAAAGAATAGAACATTAAGCAAGTAGGACAATTAGAAAAGATTTCCCATAAGAATTGTCACCTGACAATAGAGAGCTATGAGACGTGTCTTACCTGAAGAGCTCTCTTAAAAATCACTTAGCCATACATGCAATGAAGGAGTGCATTCCAGGCAAGGGATACAACCTGCATCAAGATCCAAAGGTAAGAAACTGAATGTTAGATTAGGGAAATAAAAAGTTGGCCAATTTGGCTGGAATTATGAATGCACATTGACTGGAAAAGGCATCTGAAGCCAGACAGTTAAGAGTTTTAAATTATAAGCTGAGGAATTTGGAATTTTTCCTAGAAGCAATAGGGAACTACTGAAATTCCAGTTTAGACATGTTAAATTTGAGATACTTTAAGGTCATGCAGGTGAAAATGTCCAGCAAATACTTGGTATATAATACTAGAGATCAGGAGAACTAATGAATTTGTATAGATTTTTGAGCCCTATTCATAAAGATAGTGACTGAGCCCCTAAAACAGGTAGAAGTACAATCTTGGGAAGCACCCTTCTTTAGAAATATTAGGATAACCTGACAAAAAAGAGTAAGAAGCAAGGAAATACACAGGATAACACAAGAACAGAGTAATAGCAAATGGAAGAAAAAAAGGCTAGTCAACAGTCTTTTCAAAAGCTGTTGCAGAGAAATCTGGAAGATCGAGACTGATAAAAGACCAATGATAGTATGAACTGAAGAGAGATAAATTTGGAGAGACATATTTTAGTCAAGCATTAAGATTAGCAGTTCCTTTTCAAAGAGTAAAGAAATAAGTATGAGATGAAGAAGTCAATGTTCCTCAATCCTAAATTTAACTACAATGCTTATCAGATTTAACTTCATTGCCAGGCACCTACTTGACTTCTCTCCAGGACATTAAGACCTGCCAGTGAAAGAGAACTGTTAGCACAAATTATGAGAAGCTAGGCTCACTTCTACTCCATGTTGATGGACCAGAATAAGAACTTCCTGGTAACTGAACTAAGATAATAAAATTTTATAAACAGACATTTGGAAGTTTTTTAAATTAATACATAAGCCAATATCAGTCAACTATTTAGTCAACCATTACACCTTTAATAAACAACTACTCTACTTTGTGCCAAATACTGTCCTAGACCCCAGGGATATGATTTAAGTAATAAAGATCTTACTTCTATAGTAAGATCTTTCCTTCTATAGGAAGAGATAGTATGTCCATATATAAATAAATATATACAAAATTAATACAGATGGGTGGAAAGGGAGGCAATAGCAGCTGGCCAATTGTTTTAAAATCTCATTTCCTCCTTCTGAGGTCATGAAATCATAAAATCATTCAGAGTTTTTTTTCAGTCCATCTTCCACCCAAATAGAGATTTCCTCTATAATGTTCCTAACAAGTGTTCTTTCAGGCTACATTTAGATCTCCAGTGAAGACCTAACTATCAATACAGGCAATTAATTCCACCTTTCTATACCATGTGAGTTCAAACACATCTTCCTACAGTTTTTTCCTCTTGCTGGACCAAAGAGAAAAAGTCCAATTCTTCTTTAACAAGAGAGCTCTTCAGGTAAGACATGTCTCATAGCTCTCTATTGTCTTTTTATGCCTAACATCTCACATTGCATTCTCATATAGTGGATGCTTAATAAAAGCTAGTTAAAGAGAATAGAATTGAATGCTACCCTTCAAAATCTTTTCTTCTCCATTCTAATTTTCCCTGCTTCCTTCAATAAATTTGCTAAATTCAAGGTGTTTCAGAAATATTAGAATAATTTTAAGTTTTTCATGCCAGAAAATTGCATAAAGACTTTTGAAATACCTGTAGAGTTGAAAAGAAAGTAAACCATACCTCATATGTGTGCATATGCATGTATGTTTTATGCTTATACATAAATGTGTGTATATATATATTCCATCTTAAGTATTTGAAATATAATTTAAAAAATAAATTTAAGAGGTGAGAGAGAAATATAGTAAGAGAAAAAGAAAGAGAGATGTGGAATAGGGTAAATTATCACACCTAAAAGAGACTTTTACAGTGGAGGAGGAGAGGAGGTAAGCAAAGAGAGGTTGAATTAATATCACTCTCATATGAATTTGATCAAAGACAGAATAACATGCACACTCAATTGGGTGTAGAAATCTATCTTACCCTAAAGGGAAAGCAGAAGAGGAAGGGGTAAAGTATACAGGGGAGGTGAAAGAACAGAGGGCAGATTGAGGAATGGAATAATCAGAAGCAAAACATTTTTTGATGAAACACAGTGAAAGGGAAGAGAGAATAAAATAAATATGGGGAAATACAATTATCAAGAATAATTGTAAAAAAATTTTGAAACAAGTTTTGCTGATAAAAGTCTCATTTCTCAAACATATAGAGAACTAGGTCAAAGTTATAAAAATAAGAGCATACCCCAAATGATAAATGATCAAAAGATTAGGAGCATTGTCAAATATAGTAATCATAATTATCTATAGCTATAAACTAACTATTGATTGGATAAATGCAATTTTAAACAATTCTGAAGTACTATTACATGTCTATTAGATTTGTTAAGAGGACAGAAAAGAAAAATAACAAATGTTGGACAATGTGGAAAAATTAGAGTTAATGCACTATAGAAAGAGTGAACTGATTCAATCTCTTCTGTAGAGCAATTTGGAACTATGTCCAAAGAGCTATAAAACCCTTTGCTAGGTTACTAGCAATCCCACTATTAGATCTGTATCCAAAAAAAAGAGATTAAAAAAAAAGGTAAGAAACTATCTTCACAAAAATATTTATAGCAGCTCCCTTTTCAGGAAAAAGAATCAAATTGAGAGGATGCCCATCAATTGGGTAATGGTGGAATAAACTGTGATAGGCAATTGTGATGCAATACTATCATGTTATTAGAAATGATGATCAGGATGCTCTCAGAAAAATCTGGAAAGACTTCTATGAGCTGATGAAAAGTAAAATGTGTTATGTGCAAAATAACTAATATTGTTAAAATGATCAATTGTAAGTGACATTACTATTCTCAACAATACAATGATCCAAGATAATACTGAAGAACTTATGATGAAAAAGTACTGATGGTGCCTGAATATAAACTGAAGCCTAAGGTGTTTTGTTCTTGTTCTTGTTTGTTTTGTTTTTTTAACTTAATTTTTCTTGAGAGTTTTTTGTGTGTTTTTTTCAATACCATGACTATGACTGAAATGTTTTGCATGACTACACATATTGAATTACTTGCATTCTCAATTGGAAGAAGATAGAGGAGAAGAAAAGAAAGAATCTGGAACTCACAGTTTTTAAAATGAATGTTAAAATTATATTTAAATGTAGCTAGGGAATATAAAATACTAAATAATTTTTTCAAATATTCAAAATATAGTCTGGAACCTTTTAAGAAAAATTAAAAATCAAAATAGTTCTCATGAAGTCCATTCATTTTACACCTAAGGAAAAAAGATTAAAGTCCAATATAGATACCTATTAACTCATATTTTACATTTAATTTTAACAGTCCTGTTATAATTTTCCAGTGCATAGCAGCTCAGAAGGAGAAAATTACAAAGAGTAGTACAAATAGTCAGAATCAGAGATTCTGAAGAAAGTGAAAGATGACAGCTGACAACCAACCAGGAGGTGAGGAAATTGAAAAAATTATAGAAAGCAGATGGAAAAAATTTTAAATGCCTAGGAATCTGGTGCCATTTAGTGTAGGGGGCAAATAGATATCACAACACGGTACATAAGGTTGACTCAGTCATAAAAGGAATATTAAATCATGCTCAATATATTCTGCTTAAGAAGGCAGAAAAGTATATATCACATTTTTAGAAAGATTACCATAAAATTGGTTTCATTCTGTTAAAGGTAAGCTTTCATTATCTGGGCAATCCATTCCTTCTAGATGATGCAAATGAATAAGGCATCTTTATAAAATAATAAATATTTAATAAAATGTGTGATGTCAAAATTTTATTAATAGTAAAAAATAGTATGCTCATGAGAACTTTTTTTTTTATTTCAAAGTAAATGGCATAATCAATTTAACAAATTAAATTGAAATCCCTTCCAGCTCTACATCTTTAATTATTGAAATTTGATTTTTAAAGTGATTTTATGAAATAACTCAAGATTTAGAACTGGAAGTTATTTTAAAGATTATATAGAGCAAAAAATAATAATAATAATGCTCAATCTAATGTGATATGAGAAACCTGAGTTGGCTGCTATCTGAAAATATCCCTTCTATTAACAATTGCTGTGCCCAGAATTCCCCAATTAGACACTTATCCCTTTTGCTTTAAATGTCTTTTTTAGTCTTCAATAGTTTCCTTTTCAAATATAAATATCTCTTCAATCTTCTTGCAGATTTTTACTAGCTTCGACTTTAAGAGTCATAACATGTTGAAAGGAAGAGTCTCTCTAGAAATGGGCCACCAGAAAAGTGATTTAGTGGCAGAAAAATGGGATTAGGAATCAGAGGTTCTGGACTTGAATCCTAGATCTGTGTTGATTATGTGATTCTGGATAAATAGCAATCTCACTAGACCTCTGCTTGATCATCCATATGAGGGAGTTGGAGCAAATAATCTAAAAAGATTATGTCAATTTTTAATCTATCATCCTCTAAGAATTAAGGAAGAAGTAAGGAAACAATTGAGTGAAGAAACAGAGGAAGAGCTGAACATGATGCTGGGAAGACACCAATAATCAATTATACGTGTTTCCTTATTTTACCTAATTCTGATCCTACAAGCAACAGCTAAGGTATGTAAAGAACTGATATATATATGTGTACTAGATCATTGAAATTTTCATTTTTTTATTGATTAATTCTCTAAATTGGCGAAAATTTGTCATCTCTGTTGGGTTCTTTTAAAAAAAAAGCAGCTCAATGGGTCTTAGGTCTAATGATTTAACCTATGTTATTTATATTTATTATCTCCCTAAAGCAGCCAGGACCTGGAAGATAGAGATGTTATCACTAATTATGGTTTATTTTCATTCTATTTAATTCAATAAGCATATGCTAATTCCCTATGACATACAGAAATCACTGTGCAGAAATATTGATCAGATTGAAAGTTGAAATAAGATATGGATCCTGCCCTCATTATATGAGGTAAGGGTAAAGTTATGGAGAAGGAGCAAGGAAATGAACACAAATGTTTCTAATATACAGTATTGCAAAACTACATTATAAAAGTACATAATAAAATGCCATATTTCCTCAGATATCTGAGGGTGGAAACATCATTATAGTTTGGGGAAAGGCTGAAAATTCTCTTGGGAATATTCTAGAAGAGAGCTAAGGTGGCACAATGCAAAAAGAGCTGGACTTGGAGTCAAGAAATTCTGAGTTTGAATCTTGTCTCGGACACTTATTAGCTGTGTAACTCTGAGCAAGTCATTTAATCTCTTTGTGACTCAGTTTCCTCATCTATAAAATAGAGATAATAATAGTACTTTATAAGAACAAATAACTTTGAATGACTAATGAACTCTAATCACATCAATGACTAACCATGATTCCAGAGAACCATTAAGAAGCATATGCCCCCATAAGAGAGAAGAAATACCCTTATCTTAAGATACAAAATGAAACACTTTTAAGATATGTCCTTTGCAGGAATTTGTTTTAATTAATTATGTATATTTATTACAGGGGTTCTTCTATTTCCTGTACCAAAGAAGAAAGGTTAGAGATTTTATTTATATATGTATATGTAAACATATATGTTTGTATAATTAAGTACAAATATAAATTATAATTTAAAAAATAATAAAGTATCCAAGGAAAAAAGTAGGAAAAGAATTTTACTCCAATCTGGGTGCATATTTTGCATGGTTGCTGGAATACTGGGAGTCTTAAAGTAGAAATGACAGGTACCTATGAGTACCCACATGAACCCATATGCAGGGAGAGGCAGGACCAAATACTGAGGAGACCACAAGTCTGCAAGCTTCAATCAGGGCTCTCCTCAACACAAAATTCACTTTTATCATGAGTAAATATCATTACCATTATCATCCTTCATCATCCCCACCTCCCCTTGTCCTCACCAAATGTTTTCTTAATACCCAATATGTGTTAGTAGAATCAAAATATGCACCAGCAATATTTCCATCAGACTCCCTTATATGACCCATCAGCAGTAGTAATTCATCTGCCACTGAATTAAGTTTTTGCCATAACATTGCATTTGCCAAGAACTATGAAGCAAGGGCAACTCTGAGATTCAATATTCCTTTCCATTTCTATTCTCAGCATATCCTGATCTTCCTTAACACACTGATATAATATCTAGGTGTTTATCATCTTTAATAAGCATGTAGATCAGTGTCCTACATATAGAAGATATCTAATAATTGACTTGAGTGGTCAAGTCAACTCCCAGAGCCTATAATTCCAATCAATATGGTCTGCCATGATAGATTGCCAGGACTAAAGGGATATGAATGAATGAAAAACCATTCATCAAGCCCTTACTATATGCACTCAAGTTACAAAAGGAAAAGCAGAGACAGCCACTGATCTCAAGAAATTTACATTGTAATTGGGGAGATATCAGATGCAAAAGTTTTCACTTGTGAGACAAAACAAGAGAAATAGTTGGAACCAAGGCTTCCTCAGTGACCAGGAAGCTCAAAAAGATAAACTTTTAAAAAGAGGTATATTGATACCTTGGAAAAGCCAAGGGGAAAAAACTGAGCCTTAAACAAATTGTATTTGGGTGAGTGAGGAAAAGTATACTGGAAATCCAAGGCTGATTTACTAAACTAAATAAAACTAGACCCCATAACCAGTAAACAAGCAACTTTTGTTTGCCTAAACAGCTGACCTGGAATACTTTGATATCTCAGACTTACTATTGAGGAAGGATTCAGAAGATGAAGAAGAAGCTTATGTTCCCAAGGTCATGCCCAGAGAACAGAGTCCCAAAAACTCAATGGCAGGCGGAATGACAGTGAAAGGGAGAGAAGTCTATGCTTCCTTTTCATAACAACTTATGGCCAAAGAATGACAAGAATGATGGATTTGAATGGAGCCTGGAAATGGATCTTTAAATTATATCAAGCACTAGCTTTGGAGTCAGGCGGACTTGAGTTCAAATTCTGCCTTAGTCATTTATTAGGTATATAACTGGGCAAGTCACTTAATCCTGTTTGCCTCAGTTTCCTCATCTGTAAAATGATCTAGAGAAGGAAATTGCAAACCAATCCAGTATCTTTGCCAAGAAAATCCCAAAGTAGGGGCACACTCAAATATGATTATCAACTGAAGAACAATACTTTGAAACTTAGAAGTTAGGTGATCACATTCAAGCATTGAACCACAACGAGCTTTATTTTCCTCATCTGTGAAATGGGGGTGATAATGTTCATTTTACCTATGTATCTGACAGGATTGAGATGGAGCAGAGCTTTGGAAACTTCACAACAACACACAAAGGTCAGAGACTATGATTAAGCAAAGATGTTGATCAATATTCAATTTTCATTGACACTCCAAATATAATGCTCTTTAAGTAATATGATAATTCAGCAACAAAAGTCAGCTGTTTGGCTGAAATGAAAATAAATTATAATATTCAGAGAATATATCCAAGACCATTAAAGTCTGAATCAAACATATCTATATATTTTCTCTTGAGAATTACATAATCATATTCATGAAACCAGACTAAGCACGCTCTCCTCTAACTGATAAATTATGAGATCCACATTTCAAAAATTTATAGACATATAACTCTGAATTGTTCTCATAGAATTTATACATTTTCATTGTCTTTATTTTACTCACTAAAGGAGTTCATTTTCAGTAAAAAGAGCTTTGAAAAACATCTCCTGAGAAATAAACAAGATCAGAATTTTACATATAAGCAAAATATGTGTGTAATATCTGATCTACCCAAAGCATAACTTAATTAAGGTATATATGTTTAAAGATTGCATACAAGTCATTCAGAAAAAAATTTATTTCTGAAAATTTAACTTTTTGCTAGTATATATGTTCATGTATGAAAATATTTAATCAGTTTTAGAATTTTATATATATATATATATACTTCAAGGCTGACAAAATGTCATCTTTTCAATAATAACAAATGTAGACTTGTCCCAAAAGGATTTAGCTGAATTTCGGAAAATTTTAATTAGCTGTGCATTTGTAAAACAGATGATATTAATTTCATAAAATTATAGGAAAACATTGTGAGAAAATAAAGCATGGTGCCTTGAACATAGTAGCTGTTCATTAAATGTTTGTTGAATAAAAATTAATTGAACTGTGCTTAAATAATGACATTTCAGAATTTGGGGGTTTCTAAGTAAAGATACTTTTAAGTAACTGCAGAGCAATTATCAACTGTGTTGGTGGAAGGATTTTCCTCACTAAGCAACTATTTGCACAGAAAAAAAATCACAAATCCATATTCCTTCCCCAAAAATAAATATAGAGTACCTGGATCACTACTTTGTGTATAGATTTTTGTTCAACAAATGTGTTTTATGTGAATGTATGATCTCATTAGATATAGCTATTAGTAAAATAATTGTAAAAATATTTTAGGTAGTACTTCACACATATGTACTCAATAAATGTGTACTTATTGAATGAAGTAATCTAGACTTACCTTTCATTAATAAAATTTGAATCAAAATATATGAGAAAGATATGCAGTGAAAGAGTGTTTATCTTTTTCTTCCTTTTTTTTAAGCTAAGTATATAATGAAGCCAATAGCAAAAAGCCCAGTCAGAAAAGCCAGATCATTTTTCCTTGTCAAAACCAAATCAAGGGAGTAAGATTATAAAGGGGAGGAATGGAATATAATTCTCTTTATATGTGAGTATGCAGAAAGCTTTTCTTAACTCCTCCTTTATCTACCTTTGAAAACTTAGTAATATGTGTAAGAATATTATTCACCTCAAGATTTCTGGTTCTGGAAGGGAGACCCTCTCTCGTGCTAAATTACAACGTGGAAAATCTGGTCCCCTTATGTTTTTTCCATGTGGTCTGCTGGAGCCCTTTCTGCTCCAAGACTGGGAAGGCCAGGACATCTCCCCTGGCGGTTTTAAAGATTTTATAAAGTGGAAAGTATTTTGCTGGCTTGAATTCTGCAAGCCCAGAATCAATTGATGAAAGATGCTGCTGGGACAGCTGGGGTGCTGCTGGGTTTTTACAGACATAGCACTCCCTCACAGTGGCTAAGAGCTTATGGTATTTACCTGCATGAAATGCTCGTGTATTTATTTAGTTATAGTTTGTTCAATTTCAAACCTATTCCTATTTAAACTAATATATGTCCTTTATTTTTAATTACTTCATCTAAGATTTCAAACATTTTTAACCTCAAAATTGGGGGGGAAAAAACTTGCAAAAAGTCTCCAAAAAAGGGGGAAAAAAAGGAAAAGTGACTTTTTTTCTTTTTTTCCCAAAGAAACAGAAGATTCTTTCTTTCTTTTAAAAAGCATCAGGACTCATATGAATTACAATTTACTATAGTTTTAAAGGTGGCCTATGACTACATCTGCACTCTTTATGAGTAACAAACTAATCTATTTTTAGTCACCTTATCATGTCAACTTTTTTCATTTACATATTATTTTCCCCCAAATATTTCAACTGCATGTCACTGAATAGTTAATAAAATGGTGGATTACACCTTCCCCTCTATTCATTAACCAGAACATTGGCTTGAAATGCAGTTTGAGTATTGGTATGAGGCAGTTTTCAAGTGTCCTTCCAGTTAAAATAAAACTTGGTAGAAAAACTGAAAATGGGTATAAAGTTGAGCCCTTAGTGTTTCTATCATGGATATTCTCAAAAAAAAAAAAAAAAAAGGCAAGAAACCACTCACTCCTTTACTTGACTTAATTGACATAGAGGTTTGCTACAGAGGGATTTTAAATTAAAGAGTTTAGTGTAAATGGAGACCGAGTAAAGTTCAGAATTTTAGATCACTGGAGAAATAGTAGACAACAGAGACTATGTAATTACATAAATCATTGGATTTCAACTCTAAGTAATTATTGTGCAAAGTGCATATATATTTATCTTTGGGGAAGGGTCACCAGGTTAAGAAAGGAAAATGTCAACTTCTGGTTCTCATGGTATTCTTCAAAACTGGAACTTCTTTTTTTTTTTAAGTGATAGTAACAACTTTCAAGTATGGTTAAATGAAGACTAGTAAAGCACAGGAGAATCCAATTATTTGGGGAAATAAGAGTTTTACTCATTCAAGTATATTTCCTCGTTTCAAATAGAATTTATTTGAAATTCCCAAAATGAATTTTTTAAATTGATTTTTCCTGATTATAGATGTACATTAATTTTTAATACACATTTCTTTATGAATCATGTTAGAAGAGAAAAATCAGAACAAAAAGAGAAAAACACAACAGAAAATAAAACAGAAGAAAAATTAAAAAGTAAACATAGCATTTGTTGATTTACATTCAATCATTACAGTTCTCTCTATGGATATAGATAGCATTTTCTCTCCAAAGTTTAGTGGGATTGCCTTGGATCATTGAACCACTGACAGGAACCAAATCTTCCATAATTGATCATTGCACATTCTTGCTATAATCTTGTACAATGTATTCATGATTCTACTTGTTTCATTCAGCATTAGTTCATGTAAATCTTTCCAAATATTTCCAAAATAAAGTTGTTCATCATTTTTAAAGAAAATAATATTCCAGCAGAGGCAGAGCCAAGATGGTAGCAACAACACACATTTCCCTCTGACCTTCTTTACAACCCTCACAATAATTACAATATCCTGCCTCTGAACTAGCTCTGGATGGGCAGAACCCATAGGAGTGCAACAAATTATCAGCAGAAAATAATTTCAAAGATCACCAAAAAAGGTCTGTTTCGATTTGAAACGGGAGGGAGGCAGCCAGGGCAACCAGTACAAACACCAGTGTAGATAGCTCAATGTCCCAGGGCAGAGAATTTGCGGAAGGAAACAGACCAGAAAAGATCTGTTTCAATCAGAAATAGAAGACAGGCAGCAAAGCACAAACAGCTGACCACAAATGCCAGCACAGACAGAGCAAGGCCCCAGGGCAGAACAGTCTCGGTGTGGTGGTGTGAGTTCCTGGGCCAGAGAGTTTGCAGGAGGAAGCAGACTAGAGAAGGTCTGCTTCAATTGGAAATGGGAGAGAGACAGCGAGGCCTGGACAGCTGACCACAAATTCCAGCACAGACAGCTCAGAATCTGGGAGCAGTGCAGTCTCAGGGTGCCTGAGCAGACTCTGACCACAAACAGCATAGAGTCCTTGGGCATTGCTAATGACTCCACATGGCAGAGACAGCACCAGGAGTGAATCAGCACTGACACAGCCCAACTGCCATTGCCTGGAAAATCTCTCCTCCCCTAAAGGTAGACCTTAAGTTATCTTTAAAAAAAAAAAAAAAAAAAAAAAAAGGTAAAAAAGTAAAGAGGACTCTAACAATTGACAGCTTTTATGGCAAAAGAGAAGATACAGATTTCAAACCCTGAGGAAACTAAAGGCAGATTTTCTCCAGATGAAGCTCCAAGGGGTGAAATAGCCTAGTTCCTGTCACACAAGGCTCTCCTAGAAAAACTTAGAAAGGATCTTAAAAGAGAAGTAGAGGAAAAATGGGGAAAGAAAATGAAAGCCTTGCAAGAGAGTCTGGAAAAGGCAACACAAAATAGACATAATGAAATGGCAAAAGCATACAACTCATTAAAAGATAGATTTGATAAAATGGAAAAAGAAAACAACTCCCAGAAAAATAGAATTTGTGAAACAAAAAAAGAAAATAACCCTTAAAAAACAAAATTTGGGAAATGGAAAAAAAAATAATTCCCTAAAAAACAGAATTTGTGAAATGGAAAAAAATTTCATAGAACAAAACAACTCATTCAAAAATTCAATTGGACAAATACAAAAAGAAGTAAAAAAAAAACTAAATGAAGAAAATAACACACTAAAATTCAGAATTGAACAAATGGTTTAAGGCAACAAGAATCAGTCAAGCAAAAGCAAAAAATTTTTTAAAAATGCAAAATACCTAATGGGAAAACAATCAACCAGAAAAATAGATCTAGTAGAGACAATCTGAGGATTATTGGACACCCTGAAATACATGATGAAAAAAAAGAGCCTAGACACTATTTTTCAGGAAATTGTCAAAGAGAACTGCCCAAATGTCATAGAAACAGAAGGTAAAATAGACATTTAAAGAATTTATTGCTCACTTACAGAAAGAGATCCCAAAATTATAACTCCAAGAAATATTGTGGTTAAATTCCAGAACTATCAGACAAAGGAAAAAATACTAAACAGCCAGAAAAGAACAATTCAGATACCAAGGAGCCACAAAAAGGATCACTCTGGATCTAGCAGCTTCCACATTAAAGGACTGAAAGGCCTGGAATCTGATATTCCAAAAGGCAAAAGAACTTGGTATGCAGCCAAGAAGAAACTACCCTGTTAAAATGAGCATTTTCTTCCAGGGAAGAAGATGGACATTCAATGAAATAAATGAATTCCAAATATTCCTGATTAAAAAAACAGAGCTAAACAAAAAGTTTGACTTCCAAATATAGGACTCAAGAGAAGCATAAAGAGGTAAAAAGAGTTCTTGAGAATTGTATTTCTATTATGGGTATACATAAAGAGTACATGTATAATTTGGTTTACTGTTATAATGTAAAAATATAATATTAAATTAAAAAATATAAAATAATAAAAAAAAATCTAGAAGTGGAAAGAAAATTGTACCAGAAAAAGGGAAAAGTGGAGGTAAAAACAGGGAAATTACATCTCACAAAGAGGCAAAGGAAACCTATTATATCTGAAGGAAAGAAGGAAGGGGGATGATCATAGTGTGAATCATAGTGAATTCTCATCAGAATTGACTCAAAGAGAAATTATTAGACATAGATTTATAGAGTTTATAGAGAAACTTCTCCACCTCATTAAAATGTGGGAAGGGAAAAGTGAAAAGAGAAGAGGTAGGACAAATAGAAGGGAATACAGAAATTGAAAGGGAAAGGTTTAAGTAAAGAAGAGGGACTCTAAGTGGGGGAGAGAGAGATCCTAAAGCTTGAGGGCTGCAAGAGGCAAGTGGTGCTCATAAGTTTAATACTGGGGAGGGGAGGAGGGGAAAAGGAAAGAGAAAAGCATAATCTGGGGTTAATAAGATAGCAGGAAATACATAATTAGTAATCTTAACCAAAAATGTGAATGAGGTAAACTTTCCCATAAAGATGAAGCAGATAGCAGACTGAATTAAAAGCTAGAATTCTACTTTATATTGCTTACAGGAAACACACTTGAAGCAGGGCGATACATACAGAGTAAAGGTAAAAAAGTTAGAGCATAATCTACTATGCTTCAAGTGAAGTCAAAAAGCAGGGGTGGTCATTCTGATCTCAGATGTAGCAAAAGCAAAAATTGATCTAATTAAAAGAAATAAGGAAGGGCATTATATCTTGCTAAAGAGCAGCATAGATAATGAAACAATATCAATACTAAACATATGCACCAAGTGATATACCACCTAAATTCCTAAAAGAGAAGTTGAGAGCCACAAGAAGAAATAGACAGCAAAGCTATAATAGTGAGAGAGCTCAACCTTGCATTCTCAGAACTAGATAAATCAAACCACAAAATAAGAAAGAAGTTAAAAAGGTAAATAGAATACTAGAAAAATTAGGTATGATAAATATTTGTAGAAAACTAAATGGAGACAAAAAGGAGTGACACTTTCTTCTTGGCAGTTTATAGAACCTATACAAAAACTGACCATATATTAGGTCATAAAGACATCAAATTCAAATGCAGAAAGGTAGAAATAGTAAATGCATTCTTTTCAGATCATGATGCAATGAAAATTACATTCAATAAAAAGCCAGGAGAAAATAGACTGAAAAGTAATTTGAAATTAAATAATCTCATCCTAAAGAATGAATGGGTGATAAAGATCCCAACTTATGGAATAAGAATTCCTATTTGAGAAAAACTGCTGGGAAAACTGGAAATTAGTATGGCAGAAATTAGGCATGGACTCATATTTAACACTGTACACCAAAATAAGATCAAAATGGATCAATGATTTAGGCATAAAGAATGAAATTATAAATAAATTAGAGAAACAGGATAATTTACCTCTCAGACTTGTGGAGGAGGAAGGAATTGGTGACCAAAGAAAGAACTAGAGATTATTATTGATCACAAAATAGAAATTTTGATTATATCAAATTAAAAAGCCTTTGTACAAACAAAACTAATGCAAGCAAGATTAGAAGGGAAACAATAAACTGGGAAAACATTTTTACAGTTAAAGATTCTGATAAAGACCTCATTTCCAAAATATATAGGGAATTGACTCTAATTTGTAAGAAATCAAGTCATTCTCCAATTGATAAATGGTCAAAGGATATGAACAGACAATTTTCAGATGATGAAATTGAAACTATTTCTACTCATGTGAAAGGGTGTTCCAAATCACTTTTGATCAGAGAAATGCAAATTGAGACAACTCTGAGATACCACTACACACCTGTCAGATTGGCTAAGATGACAAGAAAAAATAAAGATGAATGTTGGATGGGGATGCAGGAAAACTGGGACACTGATGCATTGTTGGTGGTATTGTGTACACATCCAGCCCTGTTGGAGAGCAATTTGGAAATATGCTCAAAAAGTTGTCAAACTGTGCAAACCCTTTGATCCAGCATGTTACTATTGGGCTTATATCCCAAGAGATACTAATGAAGGAAAAGAGACCTGTATGTGCCAAAATGTTTGTGGCTAGAAACTGGAAAATGAATGGATGCTCATAAATTGGAGAATGGTTGGGTAAACTGTGATATAAGAATGTTATGGAATATTATTGTTTTGTAACAAATGACCAGCAGGATGAATACAAAGAGGCTTGGAAAGACTTACATGAACTAATGCTAAGTGAAATGAGCAGAACCAGGAGATCATTATATACTTCAACAACAATACTGTATGAGGATGTATTCTGATGGAAGTGGGTATCTTCAATAAAGAAAAGATCTAATTCAGTTCCAATTGATCAATGATGGACAGAATCAGCTACACCCAGAGAAGGAACACTAGGAAATGAATGTGGACTACTTGCATTTTTGTTATTTTTAACTTCTGAATCCAATTCTTCTTGTACAACAAGAGAACTGTACAGTTCTGCACATGTATGTTGTATCTAGGATATACTATAAAATATTTAACATGTATAAGACTGCCTGCCATCTAGGGGAGGGAGTGAAGAGAGGGAAGGGAAAAGTCAGAACAGAAGTGAGTGCAAGGGATAATGTTGTAAAAAATTACCCATGCATATGTTCTGTCAATAAAAAGTTATAATAAAAAAAATTTTTTTTAAAGAATGAATGAGTGAAACAGCAAATCATACACACAATTAACAATTTCACCCAAGAAAATGAGATAACATACCAAAATGTGTGGGATGCAGCCAAAGCAGTAATAAGGGGAAATTTTATATCTCTAGAGTCCTACTTTCATAAGATAAAGAGAAGAATAATGACTTAGGCTTGCAACTAAAAAAGCTAGAAAAAGAGCAAATTAAAAACTCCCAATCAAAAACTAAACTTGAAACTCTAAAAATAAAAGGAGAGATTAATAAAATTGAAAGTTAAAAAAATATTGAATTAATAAATAAAACTAAGAGTTGGTTCTATGAAAAAATGAACAAATTAGACAAACCCTTGGTAAATTTGATTAGAAAAAGGAAAGAGGAAAATCCAATTGTTAGTCTCAAAAATGAAAAGGGAGAATTCACCATTAATGAAGAGGAAACTAGAGCAATAATTAGGAGTTACTTTGCCCAACTTTATGCCAATAAATTTGATAACTTAAATGAAATGGATGAATACCTTCAAAAATATAGGTTGCCCAGATTAACAGAGGAAGAAGTAAATTGGTTAAATAGTACCATTTTATAAAATGAAATAGAACAAGCTATTAATCAACTCCCTAAGAAAAAAATCCCCAGGACCAGATGGATTTACATGTGAATTCTACCAAACATTTAAACAACAATTACTTCCAATGCTATTTAAACTATTTGAAAAAATAGGGAATGAAGGAGCCCTACCAAAATCGTTTTATGACACAGACATGGTACTGATACCTAAACCAGGTAGGTTGAAAACAGAGAAAGAAAATTATAGACCAATCTCCCTAATGAATATTGATGCAAAAATCTTAAATAAAATAATAGCAAAAAGATGACAGAAAATCATCCCCTGAATAATACACCATGACCAAGTAGGATTTATACTAGGAATGCTGGGCTGGTTCAATATTAGGAAAACTATTAACATAATTGCCTATATCAATAACCAAATTAACAAAAACTAAATGATCATTTCAATAGATGTAGAAAAAGCATTTGATAAAATCCAACACCCATTCCCATTAAACACACTAGAGAGTATAAGAATAAATGGACGGTTCCTTAACATAGTCAGTAGCATCTATTTAAAACCATCAGTAAGCATCATATGTAATGGTGATAAACTGGAACCATTCCCAGTAAAATCAGGAGTGAAACAAGGTTGCCATTGAGTTAGAAATGCTGGCATCAGCAATAAGAGATGAAAAAGAGACTATAGGAATTAGAATAGGTAATAAAGAAACTAAATTATCACTCTTTGCAGATGATATTATGGATTATTAGAAAACCCCAGAGATTCTACTAAAAAGGTATTAGAAATCATCCACAAGTTTAGCAAGGTTTCAGAATACAAAATATATCATCAGCATTTTTATACATCACTAACAAAATCCAACAGCAAGAGATACAAAGAGAAATTCCACTTTAAATTACTGTCAATAGTATAAAATATTTGGGAATCTGTCTACCAAGGGAAATTCAGAAACTATATGAGCAAAACTAAAAAACACTTTACACAAAAATAAAGTCGGATCTAACCAATTGGAAAAATATTACGTGCTCTTGGATAGGTCGAACAAATATAATAAAGATGACCCCCTAAACTAATCTATTTATTTAGTGCTACACTAATCAGACTCCCAAGAAACTATTTTAATGACCTAGAAAAAATAACAACAAAGTTCATATGAAAAAAACAAAAGATCAAGAATCTCTTGGGAACTAATGAAAAAAACAAACAAACAAACAAACAAACAAATGAAGGTGGCCTTGCTGTACCAGATCTAAAATTATATTATAAAGCAGTGGTTACCAAAACCATTTGGTATTGGCCAAGAAATAGACTAGTTGATCAGTGGAATAGATTAGGTTCAAAGGACAAAATAGTCAATAACTTTAATAATCTAGTGTTTGACAAACCCAAAGACCCCAGCTTTTGGGATAAGAACTCACTGTTTGACAAAAATTGCTGGAAAAATTGGAAATTAGTATGGCAGAAACTAGGCTTGGCCCACACTTAACACCGTACACCAAGATATGGTCAAAATGGGTTCATGATGTAAGCATAAAGAATGAGATTATAAATAAATTAGAAGAACATAGGATAGTTTACCTCTCAGACTTGTGGAGGAGGAAGGAATTTATGACCAAAGAAGAACTAGAGATTATTATTGATCATGAAATAGAAAATTTTGATTATATTAAATTGAAAACTTTTTGTACAAATGAAACTAATGCAGACAAGATTAGAAGGGAAGCAATAAACTGGGAAAATATTTTTATAGTCAATGGTTCTGATAAAGGCCTCATTTCCAAAATATATAGGGAATTGATTCTAATTTATAAGAAACCAAGCCATTCTCCAGTTGATAAATGGTCAAAGGATATGAACAGACAATTCTCAGATGAAGAAATTGAAACTATTTCTAGCCATATGAAAAGATGTTCCAAGTCATTAGTAATCAGAGAAATGCAAATCAAGGCAACTCTGAGATACCACTACATGCCTGTCAGATTGACAGGGAAAGATAATGTGGAATGTTGGAAGGGATACAGGAAAATTGGGACACTAATACATTGTTGGTGGAATTGTGAATACATCAGCCATTCTGGAGAGCGATTTGGAACTATGCTCAAAAAGTTATCAAACTGTGTATACCCTTTAATCCAACAGTATTACTACTGGGCTTATAACCCAAAGAGATTTTTAAAAATGGAAAGGGACCTGTATGTGCAAGAATTGGCAGCCCTCTTGGTAGTGGCCAGAAACTGGAAACTGAGTGGATGCCCATCAATTGGAGAATGGCTGAATATATTGTGATATGTGAATGTTATGGAATATTATTGTTCTGTAAGAAATGACTATTAGGATGATTTCAGAAAGTCCTGGAGAGACTTACATGAACTGATGCTGAGTGAAATGAGCAGGATTAGGAGATCATTATGTACTTCAACAACAATACTATGTGATGATCAATTCTGATGGATGTGGCCCTCTTCAACAATGAGATGAACCAAATCAGTTCCAATACAGCAGTAATGAATTGAACCAGCTACACCCAGCAAAGGAACTCTGGGAAATGAATATGAACCACTCCCAATCCCTCTATTTTTGTCCACCTGCATTTTTTAATTCCTTCTCAGGATAATTGTACACTGTTTCAAAGTCCAACTTTTTGTGTGCAGCAAAATAACTGTATGGACATGTATATATATTTAACATATACTTTAACATATTTAACATATATGGTCTACCTGCTATCTGGAGGAGGGGATGGAAGGAGGGGAAAAATTGGAACCAAAGGTTTTGCAATTGTCAATGCTGAAAAATTATACATGCATATATCTTGTAAATAAAAAGCTATAGTAAAAAAAGAAAAAAGATCACTTTCTATCTTTTGGTGGGTTTGTTTTCTTTTTTCCCCTTAGAATGTGTTTAGAAAACCAAAAGATCTTAGAATTTCAGGGGAGCAAAAATAAATTCATCTAGCACTTCATGCTGTGTACCAATTTCCTGGTGATACTTTGGCTTTTCCATTTCAATGAAATTTTGCCTCATTTTGTGCTCAAACACGCTGTTAAGCTTTGAACTTGATATCATTCTAAAGGATGTTGGGTAGGATGAAGCCAGAGCACTATTGTGTACATCTATTACAACAGGAAATCGGGGCCTAGTGAGGTTGAAAGAATTGTTTAAGGTTACACAAGAATTAAATAGAAAAGCTGGGATTTGAACATAAGTCCTCTACATTTCAAAGGAGTTTTCTACTTCTCCACTGCCTTTAAAAGGAACTGGGCTCAAATATGATTTTAGTAATTATTAATACTTCAACCATGGGCAAGTAAACTTCCTAAACCTGAGTTTCCTCAAAAATTGTTAATTGTCTAAAGATGTATTTGAATTCCATTCTTTTTGACTCTAGGCCCAGCACTCTCTCCACCGAACTACTTACCTGCCTTTTCAAGAGTATAATGTGACTTGTTTCATCATAAAAGTCTTGCTAGAAAAGTCCTTTGTAATGTTAAAGTTACTTATAAATGTGAGGTGATACTTCATTGTTAGGATTCAGTTCCATCATTTTATAGTCATGCCCAGATCTTTATAATCCCATTTGGGGTTTTCTTAGCAAAGATATTGAAGTGGTTTGCCATTTCCTTCTCTAACTCATTTTATAGATGAGGAAACTGAGACAAACAGGGCTAAAGTAACAGTCTTAGTCACACATCTGGTAAGTATCTGAGACTAGATTTGAACTGACAAAGATGAATCTTCTTGATTCTAAGTCCAGGACTTTACCTACTATGCCACCTAGCTATATTATTATTATTATCATTAAGATAAATTATTATTTTCTATATTACATTAATAACCAATTATTAAGTTAGGATGAGTTTTTCCTTTATATTTCTTCATTCAGGGACAAGGCTCTCCCTGTAAATTATTCAACCAATCTCTGAAGGACAAGGCTGATACATGAGATTGGTCTTATCCTTGGAGTAGAGATCTTGGGAAGGACCCCATTAAGCTAAAAGACATTACTTTGGTTCAGAATGTGAATAGAATCTAATCTAGAAAAATTCTAGCTCTAAAGCATTAATCCATACTTTTGAGTCCCTTCACTGAAATCTAGAGGAATCATGATTCTTTGTCATGAAGAGGAAGACCAAGCAGAGTGATCTGAGTAAAGATAAATCTTTGTCTAGATTGTTGGAAGCACCAGTGATAAAGACATGTTCTCATCAAGAGGTGCTAAAGACTTTTAACCCCTCTCTTTATTAATTTGTACATCCCTTATTAATTTTTTACCAACCAGGTTTGATTTTCACCTTTTCGAGTTACTCTCTGTTCTAAAAGTATTTAAGCATGTAGAGATCTTCATATTTTGTCTTTGGTTACCAAGAGAAACCACTGACTATCAATTTATTGATTATCAGCTAGCCTGTTTAAGAAATTGATTATTAATTACCCAGAAATTCAGTCTCTCAGCTTTTTCATTTGTCTTATTATAGTTAGAAAACAGTCATTATTGCTTAACATTATTGCTGGGAAAATTTTTGTAATTATTTTTTTCTTCACAGAATCATAAATTAAGACCTGGGAAGAACATTGGCACCTAGTTGGCACAGTAGATAGAGTGCTAGACCTGGAATTGGGAAGACTCATCTTCCTGGGTTCAAATCTGGTCTCAAACACTTTATAACTATGCGACCCCGGCCACATTATTTCTGTTTATCTCAGTTCCATAATCTGTAAAATGGGCAAACCCCTCTAGTATCTTGCCAAGAAAACCCTAAATGGTGTCACAAAGAGTCAGATATGAAGGAAATGATCCCACAACAATAGAAAAAGCAATAGGAGTTGTCTCCTATCCAAGATCAACATTTTACAGATAAAGAAATGAAGATCTGTAGAAATTAGGAGACATATTTAAGTTCATTCAGTTAGAATTGGCCAGAGATAGAAATTGAGTTCCTGTTCTCATAATTCATAGGCTTTATAGTTATATTGTACCACAATGTCACCTTAGGCATCTGTATTTCAAGACTTTCCATAATAAACTATTGAGCTTATATTATACACAGTAGGAGAATATTATACACAGTAACAGCAACATCGTGTGATGATCAAGTATGATAGATTTAGCTCTTCTCAGCAATATAAGTGATCCAAGACAGTTCCAAAAGACTCATGTTGGAAAAATCCATTCACATCCAGAAAAAGAACTATGGAGACTGAATGTAGATACTATTTTCACTTTTTTAAATTTGTTTTTGTTTGTTGTTTGTTGTGATTTTTTTTTCCTTTTTGGTCTCATTCTTATTTCACAACATGATCAATAAGAAAATATGTTTAATATGATTGTACATGTATAGCCTGTATCAGATTGCTTTCTATGTTGGGAGGGGGTGGGAACAGAAGAAGAAAGATAAATTTGAAACTCAAAATCTTACAAAAAATCAATATTAAAAAATATATTTTTACATATAATTGGGAAAAATAAAATACTATTAAGGGCAAAGAAACTGAGCTCTAAATCTTTGCTCATAAAATAGTTTCGTGGTTTACTAAAAATAAAACTACAATGATGGATTTTTTTAAAAAGCTGTTTGCAGGTATCTGATTTTAGAGTCAGAAAGGGTTAAAATAACTAGTCATGACCTTAGATAAAGACTTGTTATTGTCCTCATCTCTAAAACAAGGAGTTTGGGCTTGATCATCTCTAGATTTTTTTAAGAGATCTTATGAAACAACAGCACTTTGTAAAACTGCAAAATAAAATAAATGCACATATCTAATTTTGTTTTGTTTTGCTGAGACAATTAGGATTAAGTGACTTGCCCAGGTTCATACAGGTAAAAAGTGTTAAGTATCTGAGATCAGATTTGAACTCAGGTACTCCTGACTTTAGGGCTGGTGCTCTATCTACTGCACCACCTAGCTGCCCCTCTAAATATGTTTTGTTATACAATCATTCCATTCCTGTCCAACCCTTTGTGATCCCCTTTAAGGTTTTCTTGACAAAGATACTGGAGTAGTTCATTATTTTCTTCTCCATATCATTTTACAGATGAAGAAACTGAGGATTGTGAGTTACCCAGGGTCATACAACTAGTAAGTGTATCAATCCAAATTTTGAACTCATGAAGATGAGTCTTCCTGACTCTAGGCCAAGCATTCTATCTACTATACTGTCTAGTAGCTATAACTATATAATTGAGTGTTACTATGTAACAAAGAAATCATGATTTCATTAACATGGAACCTTTCTCCATCCAGCTATAGAAAAAAACTTAGAGTTATCTGAAATTCAGAGATTTAGTGTTTTGTCCAGAGCCATCTGGTTAATAAATGTCCAAAGCAGGACTTCAACCAACAACATTATCTCCTTATGAATAGAGATTGTTTGATTTTTTTGAACTTGTATACTGAGTACCTAGCACATTGCCTAGAATATTAAAGGTGCTTAATATTTTTCTGATTGATTAATTGATTGAAGTTGAATAAAGTTGAGTAAATATTAAATATTTTGTTAAGGTAACAGAAATCAAAAGATTTAGATGCATCTAGAAAAAGCTTTCAATAATTTAATAAAGAAAAAGGATATTAAATAAGGTATAAAATAGGCTTTCAGAACAGAATATAAATTTATATTGTCTAGATGCATGCAATACCAGCAAACCAGTTTAAGTAACCTGTTAGCATTGTGTTCCAGAATGGCTTTCATTTCTTTATTTTTTTCTGAAAAAGGTGATGCTATAAAGGTCATATACTGGAATATGTCAAGAGACAGGAGGGTCAGTATGCCTTTTACTTTGTCAATATATACATATATCTGTCACTGTCAGTTTTCTTATTATCAAACTCAGGTGATGGAGACATGATAAATCGTATCTTCCCACTTATTTATTTGCCCTTCTCAGAGAATGTCTGCTTGGCATCCTCTGGCTGATTTGTTCTCTCTCTCTGTCCACAGGCACCATAATAGGTGTTAAGTATGAATGTGACCAGAAAATAACCTTTAACATTTTTGCTGCTGATATTCAGCACCTAACATAGTACCTGGAACATGATGGCCATTGAATAAAAACTTTAAGATTAACTGATGATTGTTGCACCTTACCTAGTCTGTACAGATTCTGTAGTCTTCTAAATTCTATCAATATATAATGAGAAAATATTCAAATTCAATAAACTCCATAAGGACCAAGGCCTTGTTTTATAAAAACTTTCTATCTTTATTCTTTTTATGTTATTCCTCTGCTCTTATGATTCTCTTATTGACTCTGTAAATTCTTCCATTTGCCACTTAAAGCTCTTCATAATCTTGTTCAATGACCTCTTTCCAAGTTTATTACAAATGACTTCCCTTCCTACATTCAGCAGTATAGCCACAGTGGGCTTCCTGTTATTCCTCACATATGATATTACTCTTCCCTTCTGCTTATATTTACATTAGCTGTGTCTCATGACAAAAATGTATTTATTGTCTCTGCCTCTTAGAATCTCTCGCTTCCTTCAAAACATATCACATTCTATCTCCTGTATGAGAACCCCAGTTCTTTGAGCCCTATCAAAAATTACCTTGCTTTGAGTGTGTGTGTGTGTGTGCATGTGTGTGTATGTATATGTATATGTATATGTATATATATATATATGCATTAGACATTACACATAGAGGATATACCATATACATATACATATACACATACACACGGAGGTCCCTATATACATGTAGTTTAACCTACTAAATATTGTTCTTCAGGAACAGAACTGTCATTTTTATATTCATAACCCCAGTCTTTAATCCCATGTCTAACATGTAGCAGACATTGAATAAATTTTTATTAATTGGTTAACACCTTCTTCATCAATCCAATCTTACTAACTAACTATTCATCAGTGGTTCATTCTCTGTAGTAGATATCACACAGATTACTAATACTTGGCATTGCCCTTTTGTGCCATTTCCTGCCCTATATTTCATCACTGTCCACATCATGTAGAGAGAAATAATTATTAACCATTTACTAACATGGGTGATCCAGGATGTTTTGGTTTTTTTTTTTTTCCCTTTCTACTTCCTCATTTAATTACTAAGGACAACCTGATGAAATTGGATTGAATCTTGGGTGAGATCCCACCCAACTGAAAGAAAGCTTAGTTCTAATGTTAAAAACATTTCCCATAGGTAGAATTCATACATAATTCCACCATTGTTCTACTCAATTAGGACCCCATGGAAAATAGGTCCTTCTTTCTAGATTTCTGAGGCAGGAGTAGTATGGGTAAAGATGAATCTTTTTGTCCAAGAGTAACCTAATCAAAGGCACGTTCTTCAGCCCCTTATTAGAATAAGCCTACCTCTCATTATAATATTCATTCTTTCATCAATTGTTGATTGGTCTAGTACCCCTCAAAATTTTTCTTTGGTTTCTGAGAGTTCCACTATTAATTAATTTGATGATTATTTTCTAATTATTTTATTAATCATTTATTCATTTTTGTTAGCCAAAAGTAATAAATTGATTATTAATTATTCAAAAATCATATCTCTTGGGCTTTTCATTCATCACAATGTAAAAAACACTTTCTTGACCTGGACCTAGAGGTGTCATTTAGATATGTTATCTTACAAGATTTTGTACCTTTTCATCAATCCAAGTTATAAAATGGAAAAGAAAACTACTTCAGAGCTATAAAGAGAGTTAACAACAATAAACAAATTTAAGATGGTACATATATTCTTCTGTCTATTTGTTCAAGAAATTAATGTATTCTATAAATAAGAGATAATGTAGAGCAAAAAAAGATATTGTCTGTATAAATAAGCACACATTCATATATATGACAAGCATATGTATACACATACATAGATATATATACATATATATATGGCATGTTACAAATCATCATGAAGTTTATGATTTTTTTTAGAAAATATAAAATGTATACAAAAATATAATACAAAGCAGGGCAGGAAAATTTATAAAAGAAACACTAAAAATGGAGGAATCTGGTCATCAACCTCATCCAATTTTTTCCCCTCTCTCTAAGATGGAGTGCTTGTTAAATTGCTATATAAGTGCTTGGAAAGCAAATCAAATAGAAGAGTGAATCAGCATTGTGCCCTTCATAATCTGTATTCCATAAGCTTTAAAGTATTTTAAGTACCTTGAGGATGCTGTGGCATATGGGAGCCATATTCAAATAGAACTGCACATGCTTTGAATCATGGGAAGGAAGGGTAAAAGGAGATCCTTATTAAAGAAAGCATGCAATTGCAGTCAGACTGGCCTCAGTCTGAAAACAAAGAGGAGGAAGGCCATGATGAGCACCATGTCTTGTCACTGTCAATGAAAACAAAGAACATTTCCAAATGACAAATGAAATTATGCATGACTAAAAATACATACTAAACAAATACAATGAACTCCAGGCTCACTATACTGAATTAAGAGGAATAGAAAGAGCTGCTACCCACATAACTGGAATCCCATTGGGAAGTGGGAGGGAATACATAAACAGGAAGAAAGATGCCTAGAATGTTATTATCTGGCACAGCTGAGTCCTAACTCAAAGTGTAAAGAAATATGAGCAGAATGGTTGAGGGCACGCAAAACCATGTGATACAAGGATTATTTGAAGAAACTGAGAGTTTTAGCCTACAGAAATGAATGTGTAGGAAGAATATCATACAATCAAATATTTGCAGGATTAATATTCAAAAGGAGCATTAGCCCTGATCTTGAGTTAACCCCAATTACAAAATTAGAAGTAAGAGATAAAAATTGCAGGGAAATTGGCTCAATATAAATAAAAATACAAAACATCTAGAACATTTAGATTAAGTGGACTGCTTTGAGGAGCAGTGATTTCCTATCACTTAAGATGGTTCTATGTCACCTAGAAAACAGATTGCTGGAAGATGCTGCAAATGAGACAAACAGAAAGTAGGTCTTGAACTGAAAGTTCTCTGGGGCCTCTTCCAATCTGATGAATCTATGAAAATTGTCATAATTAAAACAACTAAGAATAGATGGAAATAAAATTGACAGTGAAATTTCTAACTAATTTGCTTGAAATTTGTGGCAGAATAGATTAGGTTTAGGAGCTCCTGATTCTCTGATGGCTCTTTTGATAAACTTTGGTCTTTCTCTACAGTGACTTTCTGAAAAGGGAATAATAATGAATTTGACATTACTAATAAAATATTTGGGGCTAAGAGGGAAAAACATCAACACAAAGGTATTATATGAATAAGAACAGCATGGTATGGAGAAGTAACACTTTTGTAACATTTAGTGAACAAATATTTAAGTAGTATCTACTATGGACCTAGCACTATGTTAGGTGATAAGATTATAAAGACAATTATGAAGCAATTATTGCCTTCAAAGAGTTTGTATTCTTCAGCTTGAAAAGGGAGATAGATATACATAAAATAGATATTAAAAAAACATAAAGTTGATTTTGAGTGTGTGTGTGCATTAGCAGCTGGGGGAGAGAGATTATGAAAAATCTCATATAGAAGATGACACTAGCTAAGTTGTAAGGGAAACTAGAAATTCAAAGAGGCAGTAGTGAAGATGTAATATGTTCCCTAGCCTATAGGTGCAGTAATATCTATACCTAGAAACCAACATAGCCCACAGATCTCTGAAATGTGAAAATGGCTCCTAAGAACTCATGTTCTAGGCTGGGCTTGATTTAAGGTTCTAGTACCTTATTAGTCTAGTTGTACATAATAAAAGAATAATTCACTCATATTTCATTCAATGATTAACAAAAGGAGATTTATTCAATTATAGCAGAAGAAAAAAGGCTACTCGACTAGGATTGTCATTGAGGACATCTTAAATTGATTCATCTCCTTAGTCCTTGTGCCCATTGTAATTTACTAGTCCAGGACATGAGATGGGGCAATTAATAAAATTTAGGGCCTAGAGACAGGAAAACTCATCTTCCTAATTTCAAAATATGCCTCAGCCATTTACAAGCTATGTGACTCTGAGCAAATTACTTAATCCTGTTAGCCTCAGGTTTCTCAATTATAAAAGGAGAGTAAATGGCAAACTACTTTTGTATCTTTGCCAAGAAAATCACCATCAGGATTATAAAGAGTTGGGCATGACTAAAAAATGACTGAACAACAATTTATCAGTCAAGTACCAAAGAATGCACCTGGAGTTCCTAATGATCTTTTTTTTATACTGAGGGGAGTAGAAAGTGATATCAATACCTTTAGTATCCTAAATCAACCAAAATTAAAGGATAGTCTCAATATCTTTAAAAATAAAAAAACTAGCCTAACTTGCATAGGAAGAAGGGTTAGGATATTGCTGCTGGCTACCATAATTCATTTCATGAAATGGGTTGCCATGGCTGATAATGAATTTTCCAACACTGGCAGCCTATACCAGAAGCATATAGTTGTCTACTTGTCAAGAATTGGAATATATGACTGGAATATACAGAATGTATGACTTCTGATAACCATTCCAAACTCTGCCACATTACAAATAACAGATTTAGCAATGACAACTACTTAAGCAAAGTGATTTTTCTTTGCTTTTCCATACATTATCTCAAGTTCTCAAAAACCCAAACTCAGACATTTAGATTTGTTGTTGATGGTATGGTGATGATAATGGTGATGATGATGATGATGATGATAACTTACATGAAAAATGAAATATCAACCACAATATTTTTAAACAATAGAAGAAAAATAATATTCCTAGGTTAGATATTGAAAATTGTCTATTTAATTATCAGAGAATTACAAGGCTTTGTGCTACTATTTAGAAGGCAGCACGGTAGGATGATGACAATGCTGAAAT
The DNA here is from genome assembly GCF_016432865.1 of Antechinus flavipes. Lineage (NCBI taxonomy): Eukaryota > Metazoa > Chordata > Mammalia > Dasyuromorphia > Dasyuridae > Antechinus > Antechinus flavipes. The sequence continues at coordinate 362,447,826 of NC_067401.1, forward strand.
TTTATTAGGGAAGACCCGATTTTAAATTCTATTTGTCCATGGATAAGTCATTTGAACTCATTAAATTTCAATTTCCACATCTTTAAAATGGGGTTAATAATACCTTTAATACCTTACCTCAAATGATTGCTGTGAGACTCAACTTATAAGCTCTTAGTAGAGTACATTGAAAACTTGAAAATATCATGTAAATGCTAGTTAGTGTTACTAGATCTAAATGTCAGTGATTTTTTAAACATGTCCCAAAAAAATCGCTTCCCTATAAAGAGACACAATACACAAACACACACACACACAAGTACATATACCCACACTCACCTGTTAATATCCACACTGCCATTTGGAAATAATTTGTAAGGCAAAATAGTTGTAAAATGAAGTACAAATCAAGATGAAACCTGTCATTTCACCCATGGGAACAATTTCATCCAACAGAGCCACACAAGTCATAAATTCAATAGACAATTTTTTTAAGCAATATGTTTTTACTAATAGAGATTACAAACAAGAATTTGAGTGAGATTACAAAGGCAGCAAGTCACTAATATGTTACTGGGAGATACATCAGTAGATCACACATTGAAGTCAAGACTTTGGCTGCTTTTGGTATCTACCCATGCAGAGTAGAGGCCAGACAACATTGGAAAGCTCATTGTTGGGAGGTAACAATCTTTTGAGCTCAGGTATTTTACTTTAGGATTATATATGCTCTAGCACAAACAAAATATTTCCTGCCCAATTCTATCATAAGATTTTTTATTTTATAAACTGCAAATTTTTTTTGATTGATAGAGCATGACAAGTTTGGAATTTACCAGAGTTATCTTTAAGTCTAAATGCTTCAATCAACATTTTGTCTTCTTCCTCTTGCAACTAAACATTATAGCTAACCTTGTCCTTTAGGTAAAATCTGATCAACAATGTAGTCATGTGATTGTTCTCATATTGTTAAGATTAGGGAAAGTGGGTAGAAAGAATATGAGTTATTACACATCACAGTTCCCAAGCATTTGTTTATAATTAATGTGAAATCCATAGTCTAGAAAACCTTGGCCTTCATGCAGTGTCCTGATGCTTAGATGTGGTTATGAAGATAGAAGACAGGATATGAAATCTATCTGGTGACATTTTTCAGCCCAGGGCACTCCAGCTAGCATAGTATTACTTGTGAGATATTTACAAAGAAACTAGAAACAGAAAATCTGGTAGAAGGAATAAGAACATATGATTATAAAGGAGAAAGAAGAGTAGTTGGGGTAGAATGCCCTGTTGATGGCAGCATGGTATGGGGGGAAAGTGGTTGAAGGCAAGCCTCTATGGCTTACAGTTAGGCTTTGCAGGAGGAGTGAATCAGATTCCAGTCTAAAACTTTGTGGCAATATAGCTAGCTTTGAGCACAGAAAGCAAAGACAGATAGAAAGATAGAGAAGAGAGGAAGAGAAAGAAAACTGAGAGCCAGAGATATAGGGAGACAGATGCAGAAACAGATAGAAACAGATAGAGAGACAGAGAGTATGGACAGTACTCTTTACAGAAGGAGAAAAAAAGAAGTTTTGAAAAAGAGGAGGGAAAGAGAGAACAAGTTTTGAAGGTAGAACGGCATCCCAATAATGGATCCTTCTTTCAGTGAAAAAAGATGTTCTATGAAGGGAAATGATAGAGAGTTCTTCTGCTGAGTGTAGTTTAAGTTGGTCTTGAAAAAGACAATTCTTCTACCACTGTTGTTGATATTTGTAGTTCTGAATTGTGAATTTACCTAAAAATATGAGTTTTCTTCCCTTATGTAGTTCTTTGCCAGATTTCTATAAGTGTAGGGCCTACTCTTCACCACAGTTATTTAGTTCATTTAGTGGGAGTTCATATGTGTGTTAGACTATATTTTATTATTTATACATTTGTTTGAATTCATTAATATCTAAAATATCTTTATTTAATCATAACTTATCATTAAACAAAAGTTATATTTAAGAACCAAAAAGAAAGAAAGAAAAGATCATTTTTCCTATTTTTGGTGGCGGGGAGAATTCAAATTCCTGAGGGCAACTGGCAGCTGGGGGAATGTGAAGGCATGGACTCATGGTGAAGATTTGGAGGCAAAAGAGGGAAAGATGGTGTTAGGATTCTTACAAGGTGCTAAGTTGGTTGTCTAATTTAGCATGGTACTTAACAGTTCTCTAGTTCAGAGTTCACACCTTTCATACCTTTAGAGTTCACACTTCTAAAAGAGCATATAAAAGAACAAGCACTAGAGACTTGGGGAGATTCACAAGTCAGGATTCAGTGGAGAAGATTGACAAGTCTAAGAGGAGCTCCCTCAGATTCATTCCAACTTTCATCATTGTGCTGGCTGGAAGCTTTGGATGGATTCAGAAGTATAAGAGACTGAAGCTGGCAGAAGCAAAGTATTAGCAACAAGAGCTCTCGGAACCAAGGAAAGCTAACGAGGCTATTTTGAAGGAAACAATAAAGGATTTGGATTTTAACTCCTGGCTGCATTTGAGGTGATTATTACTCTGAACTGAAATGAAGGCTGCCTCCAGCAGCCCCGCAAGAAACCTGCTCCCAGAGAATATTATATTTTAGAGAAAAGAGCATTACAAGATGGAGAAAGGGAAGACTATGTATTAGTAGTAGGCTACAAATGATGCTGGGTGGGGGCATCATCCATGAGACAGTACCTTCTTTCTCATCTGCAGTAATAAACTTTGTTTTAGAAGTAAAGCATGGAGGAAAGCAGAATCCACTGACAAGTCCTACAAGCCTGTGGCAGAAAGTCTAGAGAGAAAAACACAATGGAGACCTCAAATATCTTATTTCCATGAAGAATACAGAAAATAAAGCCTAAATAATTATAAAGGTCATAAACCAAAGAATGTGAATCTAGGGAAGATAGAGAGAAAGGATGGACAATGAAGAAAGTAAGAGAAATCCTTTCTGGAAAGGGGAACAAAAAATAAAATTTACAAAATTATTGAATGGAACAAGTTGAAGGATAGCAGAGAAAGATATAATCTACTTGACTGAGAGGAAAAAAGAGTGTTAAGAATCACATAACAGATAAAAACAAGAAAGAAAAAGACACTAATAAGTAAAACCTCAAAGGAAAAAGCTAACAAATGGGAGGTGGATAAAAGGTGAGGTGAAGAGAGCCAATGGAATTAGAGCCAACTTTTAAAAGAAATTGAAAGAACATAATACTGTGTTTACAGCAAAAGAGGAGGGAAATAACTTTAAAAAAAATTAAAACAAGTGGAAGAAAATATAAGCTTAATTCTCATAACTTTAAATATAAAAGGTTTAAACAATCAAATAAAGCCAAAAAAAAAAAAAAAGTGAAAGTTTGATTAAGAAAATAAAACCCTACTATCTATTGTTTAGGAGAAACATATTTAAAAAACAAAGACATATACCAAAAATAAATAAATAAATAAATAAATAAGAGGATGGGGGAAATTGTTATGTATTAAGTATATTTCAAAAATCAGAGGTTATGCTTTATGGCAAAATAAAAACAAACATTTAAGAAATTAAAAGGGATAATAAAAAAGCATCATTAAATTATGCTGAAAGAAATCATAAACAATAAATCAATTTCAGAAATTAACTTACATGTTCCAAATGTTTTAGCATCCAAATCATAAAGGAAATATTAATTGAGATACAAGATGATATAGACTAACCCAAGAGTGTTAGTTATTATTACTAACAAATAGGGACTTGAATATCCCTTTCTGTGTTTTGGATAAATATAATAAAAAAAAGAAATAAAAAGGGAAAAAAACAAACTGAATGAATTGCTGGAGTAATTGAAGTCAAAGGGCTCTTAACTAGGCCATGACAACATAATAAAAATGACAATGCTACCAATGTAAATTTGCACTTTTAATTAAATTGAAGTAGGGGACATTGTTTTTGCCTTTCTTTGTAATCTTAGCACTTAGGACCATGACTAAAGCTTAAAAAGGAAATGATAAACAAGTACTTGTTTAACTTATTGTAGTACAAAGGTTAAATGCCAGAGGCAGGATTTAACAAGTTTTCTGATTCTGATTTACTCGTCATCCAATATGTCAGACCATCTTTGATCACACTGGTTATTATGATTATTCTATTTTCCTTAGAATGGGATCAATTCATCCAAAGTGTTTAGAAGAACTAGAACAAGTAATTTCCTATGCTAAGAACAAGAAGCTGATCTTTGACCTTTTAGTACACTGAGTTATTTGAATTTTCTTCCCACATCCCATAAATATATACAACTGAGGGTGAAATGTGGACTCCTCTTCATGAAAATTATGGGGGAACTAACTAATGGAAAGTTCATAAATGAGAGAATACATTTATCAAAATGGACACTCACAATTGCTATGCCACAGCTAATGAGAAACATACATAAATTATAGCACCATTCTCATGATTATCAATGTCTGTATTATGGCAGGGACTAAGTGGCTCATTCCATCTTCCTTCTCTTCCTGGAAAAAATGGAAGTTTTTCTTCTGGGATTAGGGCATTGTTAATAGGTGAACTTTCAATCCCTCATCATCATCTTGCTCAATGTCATGAAAAGAGGCTTTGTTAAGTTCTGGGTCCACTAGAGGAGAGTCACATACAAGAAAATCTAAAAAAATTCAAAATATGCAAAGCTTGACCAAGTATGATGATTAAAAGGAGCAAAAATAAAGGAAAAATGTTCAGTCTGAGATTTGCAGTTTAATACTTGAATAAAGATATAGTATACCTGAAGTATTCTCTCTTAGTTTTAATAAATTAGGAGTTAATTTCAGTTTCATTCTTAACTTCCCAATAGTGGAATATTTCTGACTTACATTTAACTTTATTCCCCACTGACAACCAAGATAAATTTCTTCTCTTTCCCTAAAAGGTGGAAATAAAAATTTTAAGTGGTTTAAAGAAAATCAGAATTGTGTTAGAAAATATTGATCATAGGATTAAAAGCTTAACGCTAGAAAGAGCCTTTCTTTTTTTAGATTAGATTAGATTTGGATTAGATAGATATTATCTAATGAAACTGATGAGGTTTGGTGCAGGGGAGAGTTGTGGGAACTCCTTCTGATCAGCATAGGTCCTTTGTAAAAGAATTTACAACCCAGAAAAGTTAGATTGGCAAAAAGAAGTTTCTTCACACTGAGAAGTCATTTTAGGACTGACTAAACTAGACAGCTAACTTCCTCACTGGCAAGATCCTGACAGAAAAGTAAAGCTCTACCAGAGGAATCCTGGCAGAGAGATAAAAGGGGTTAATGCTGAGAAAAGGGTGTCTTTTCATTGGGCAAGAGATCTTCACAGGCAGCCATGCCAAGGAGAGATCCTTAGCCTGGCATGTCCCTGCTTTGGGCCTCTGCAAAGAAATGAGCGCAGAGTTGCTCTTTAAAAGAGATTTGAGACTGAAGTTTTAATTAAATGAGATTACTGCCCCTGAGCCTAGATTTCCAGTTGAAAGAGAACATTTACTGGGAGTGGTCTTGAGGAGCCAATTTTCAGCTCAAGAGAGGGCAATAAAAATATAGATCTCCAGCTAAATGAGACCACTTAAGTTTGAACTAAGCAGTCATGGTCCTGCACTCAACTCAATAGAGGATGTAGCTAGTCCCACCAAGATAACAAAATGAAACCACTTTATCTTGATTCCCTGAGGCAGGCCTCTCCCAGGAGAGTTTCTCCAGAGTTAAAGGAGAGTTTCTCTCTCAAGGAGAGTTTTTCAAGTGTTTACCCCAAAGTCAGGACTGTTTCAGGGTTCCTCCATCAAAACCTCCTAATTTTACAGATAAAGAGCCCATGCTCCAAAAATCTTCCCAATTTCTCAAAAAAGACAGAGCTAGGATTTGAAACAAAGTCCTCTAACAAAAAAAAAAAAAGAAGAAAACTTGTGCTTTTCCCATTGAACCAAAAAAGTATAAATTACTCAGGAGTATAATGCCTGGGTAACTCAGTGGGTTGAGTACCAGTCAGAAGAACTCTTTTTCATTGAGTTTAAAGCCAGCCTCAAATACTTAATAGCTGAGTAATTCTAGGTAAATCATTAAACCCCGTTTGCTTCAGTTTACCCACCTGTAAAATAAGATGGAAATGGCAAATAATTCCAGTTTCTTTACCAAGAAAACCCCAAATAGAGTCATGAAAAACTGGACACACAAAACTGAAAGATTATGAGTGCTTTCTTCAGGAAGAAAACCAGAAGTCAGCAGATGTGGTTTTTATCTGGCTTGGTTTCATCCAGACAGCTGATCATTCCAGAAGATTGCTACTACTTTTTACATAGTGCATTTGACTTTTCTTGAATTCATGGAGGCCTTTCCCTGTTTTTCTGAGAGCATCCAATTTATCCCATAGAACCATAATATTCCATTATAATTACACATCACAATTTACTTAGCCATATTCCAAATGATGGGCATCCACTCAATTTCCAATTATTTGCTCTGAAAAGAGGTGCTGTAACTATTTTTCTATATATAGTCCTTTTCCTTTTAAAAAAAATGTCTTTTGGGATTCATATCTGGTAGTGATATTGTTAGATTAAAAGATATGCTTGAATTTATAATCTTTGGACATAGATAACATGTTGTGATCATTTATCAATTAGGGCATGGCTCTTATTTTTTATAAATTTGACTCAGCTCCCTCTATGTTTGAGCAATGATGCTTTATCAGAAAAATTTGGTTCAAAATTTTCTTTATAATTACTATTGCTAATGACAAGACTATGTGATGATCAACTCTGATGTACATGACTCTTTTCAACAATAAGGTGATTCAGGCCAATTCCAATAGACTTGTGATTGATAGATCCATCTGCATACAGAAAGAGGACTATGGGGACTGAATGAGGATCACAACATGTACTTTTCATTTTTTATGTTGTTTGCTTGGGTTTTTTTTTTTGTCATTTTTTCCCTTTTTGATCTGATTTTTCTTGTGCAACATGATAAATAAAGATAGATTCTTTTCTCACCCCTTAATTTCATTATTTTTCAAAAATAGCATCCCTTCATATTCAACTCAGTCCTGTGCCCTCAGTTTGTATGTATATATGTATAAACTCCTGCCATAATAATGAGAAAGTTCCAATGAATTACAAGTATCACTTTCCCATGTAGGAATATAAACAGATAAACTTTTTAAAGTCACTTATGATATCACTTTCCTGATTACCTTCTATATTTGAAAATCCTATATTTGAAAATCAAAATTTCTATTCAAGCTCTGGCCTTTTCCTCAAACATACTTTAAAAACCTCTATTTCAGGATGACTTCCAGCCAAGATGGCAGAGAGGAGGCACACAGCTGTGTAGCTAAGCATTTTCTCTCACTATCCATTTCATTACAAGTCTCTGAATTAATGCTTGACTGAAAAAAAACCCACAAATAGTTACCAAGAGAAGCCATCCTTGAGATTCGCCAAGAAAGGTCTGTTTTTACTGGAGGGCTGGGACAGTTTTAGATCGGGCACAGGCGGTGGCAGTGAGAGCACGGGAGCAGACTGGAGAGGGGGTGGGGAGTGATCGCAGCCGTCTCTGCGGGGAGAGCTTCGCTACAGGACTGGATACTTTGCTCCAGCAGCAAGTCAGCAGCCCAGCAGAGAAGCTAAAAACACCGGGGGTGAAGAATACAACCCCAAACAGCTGGAGTCTCTTGGGACCAGGCCACCCCTCCCCCACAGTGACTCAGCACGGTCTCGGATCTCAGAGCGCAGGCACAGCACAGTCGGGCTAGTGCCTCACTGCTGCCCCCACAGTCTGTAGAGGAAGCTCGGTAACACCACCCAGCCCCTCCCCCAAAGAAAGACTCCAGTTTTTTCTGTTTTTCTTTGCTAGTTTGTCTTTGATTATTAGACAGAATGAGCAAGAAATTGAAGAGGACTTTAATCCTTGACAGCTTCTATACAGATAGAGAGCAGACTCTAAATCCTGAGGAGACTAAAAACAGACAGTCTCCAGGTGAATCCCCAAAGGAGGAGATCATCTGTTCCTCAGCACAGATGAATCTCATGGAGGAAATTAAAAAGGGTCTCACAAGGGAGCTAGAAGAAAAACGGGAAAAGGAGAGGGAGGCTTGGCAAAAGAGCCTGGAGAAGTCATCCCACTCAGTTAAAGAGAGACTGGATAAAGAAATAAAATCCTTGAAAAATAGGATTGGTGAACTGGAAACAGAAAATAGCTCTCTAAAAAACAAAATTGGTGAAATGGAAAAAAATTCCATAGAACAAAACAACTCAATTGGACAATTAGAAAAAGATTTTTAAAAAGTGAGTGAAGAAAATACTTCACTGAAACTCAGAATTGAACAACTGGAATTGAATGACTCGAGGAGACAAGAAGAAGCAGTAAAGCAAATCCAAAAAAATCAAACAATGGAAAAGAATGTGAAAAACCTTCTGGGGAAGACAACAGACCTGGATAATAGATCCAGGAGAGACAATCTGAGAATCATTGGACTCCCAGAAAAGCATGATGAAAAAAAGAGTCTGGACACTATTTTCCAGGAAATTATCAAAGAGAACTGCCCAGAAGTCACAGGAACAGAGGATAAAATAGACATTGAAAGAATTCATCGATCCCCCACTGAAAGGGATCCTAAAATAAAAACACCAAGGAATATAGTGGCCAAATGCCAGAAGCCTCAGACGAAGGAAAAAATACTGCAAGCAGCTAGAAAAACCCAATTCAAGTATCAAAGAGCCACAATAAGGATCACCCAGGATCTGGCAGCATCCACATTAAAAGATCGAAGGGCCTGGAATATGATATTCCGAAAGGCTAAGGAACTTGGGATGCAACCAAAAATAACTTACCCAGCTAGAATGAGCATCTTTTTCCTGGGAAGAAGATGGACATTCAACAAAGTAAGTGAATTTCACCTATTTTTGATGAAAAAGCCAGAACTTAACAAAAAGTTTGATCTACAAATATAGAACTCAAGAGAAATCTAAAAAGTAAAGATTAATCTTGGGAACTATATTTCGGCTATAAAGATGTATAAAGAATACATGTATACCTTGTTCTAGAAACTGATGTGGAAAGGACATTGTACCAGAAAAAGGGTAAAGTGGGGGTAGTACATCTCATGAAGAGGCATAGGAAACCTATTATATCTGAGAGAAAGAATGGAGGGGGGCGAATATAGTGGGTATCTTACTGCCTGCAGAATTGGCTTTAAGTGAAAAATCTTAAGACATATTCAATCTATGGTGAAACTTCTCCCACCTCATTGAAAAGTGAGAAGGGAAAAGTGAAAAGGGAAGGAATAAGCTAAGCGGAAGGGAATACGGAAACTGGGAGGGAAAGGGGTAAGATAGGGGGAGGAACTCTAAGGTGGGGGGGGGAGGGATACTAAAAAGGGAGGACTGTGAGAAGCAAGTGGTGCTCACAAGCTTAATACTGGGAAGGGGGGTAAAGGGGAAAGAAGGGAGAAAAGCATAAACCGGGGTTAACAAGATGGCAAGTAATACAGAATTGGTCATTCTAACCATAAATGTGAACGGGGTAAACTCCCCCATAAAGAGGAAGCGGTTAGCAGAATGGATTAAAAGCCAGAATCCTACAATATGTTGTTTACAGGAAACACACCTGAAGCGGAGAGATACATGCAGGTTAAAGGTAAAAGGTTGGAGCAAAATCTACTATGCTTCAGGTGAAGTCAAAAAAGCAGAGGTAGCCATCCTGATCTCAGATCAAGCTAAAGCAAAAACTGATCTAATTAAAACAGATAAGGAAGGGCACTATATCTTGCTAAAGGGTAGCATGGATAATGAAGCACTATCTATATTAAATATATATGCACCAAGTGGTGTAGCATCTAAATTCTTAAAAGAGAAATTAAGAGAGCTGCAAGAAGAAATAGACAGTAAAACTATGATAGTGGGAGATCTTAACCTTGCACTCTCAGAATTAGATAAATCAAACCACAAAATAAATAAGAAAGAAGTCAAAGAGGTAAATAGAATATTAGAAAAGTTAGATATGATAGATCTCTGGAGAAAATGTAATGGAGACAAAAAGGAATACACTTTCTTTTCAGCAGTTCATGGAACCTATACAAAAATGGACCATATATTAGGACATAAAAACCTCAAACTCAAATGCAGTAAGGCAGAAATAGTAAATGCATCCTTTTCAGACCACGATGCAATGAAAATCACATTCAACAAAAAGCCAGGGGGAAGTAGACCAAAAAATAATTGGAAACTAAATAATCTCATACTAAAGAATGATTGGGTGAAACAGCAAATCATAGACATAATTAATAACTTCACCCAAGAAAACGATAATAATGAGACATCATACCAAAATGTATGGGATGCAGCCAAAGCGGTAATAAGGGGAAATTTCATATCTCTAGAGGCCTATTTGTATAAAATAGAGAAAGAGAAGGTCAATGAATTGGGTTTGCAACTAAAAATGCTAGAAAAGGAACAAATTAAAAACCCCCAGTCAAACACTAAACTTGAAATTCTAAAAATAAAAGGAGAGATCAATAAAATTGAAAGTAAAAAAACTATTGAATTAATTAATAAAACTAAGAGTTGGTTCTATGAAAAAACCAACAAAATAGACAAACCTTTAGTAAATCTGATTAAAAAAAGGAAAGAGGAAAATCAAATTGTTAGTCTTAAAAATGAAAAGGGAGAACTCGCCACTAACGAAGAGGAAATTAGAGCAATAATTAGGAGTTACTTTGCCCAACTTTATGCCAATAAATTCGACAACTTAAATGAAATAGAAAAATACCTCCAAAAATATAGCTTGCCCAAACAGAGGAAGAAGTAAATATCCTAAACAGTCCCATCTCAGAAAAAAAAAATAGAACAAACTATCAATCAACTCCCTAAGAAAAAATCTCCAGGATCAGATGGATTTACATGTGAATTCTATCAAACATTTAAAGAACAATTAACTCCAATGCTAAATAAACTATTTGAAAAAATAGGGATTGAAGGAGTCCTACCAAACTCCTTTTATGACACAGACATGGTACTGATACCTAAACCAGGTAGGCTGAAAACAGAGAAAGAAAATTATAGACCAATCTCCCTAATGAATATTGATGCCAAAATCTTATATAAAATATTAGCAAAAAGATTACAGAAAATCATCCCCAGGATAATGCACTATGACCAAGTAGGATTTATACCAGGAATGCAGGGCTGGTTCAATATTAGGAAAACTATTAGCATAATTGACTATATCAATAACCAAACAAACAAAAACCATATGATCATCTCAATAGATGCAGAAAAAGCATTTGATAAAATCCAACATCCATTCCTAATAAAAACACTTGAGAGCATAGGAATAAATGGACTTTTCCTTAAAATAGTCAGGAGCATATATTTAAAACCATCAGTAAGCATCATATGCAATGGGGAAAAACTGGAACCTTTCCCAATAAGATCTGGAGTAAAGCAAGGTTGCCCACTATCACCATTATTATTTAATATCGTATTAGAAACACTAGCCTCGGCAATTAGAGTCGAGAAAGATATTAAAGGAATTAGAGTAGGCAATGAGGAAACCAAACTATCACTCTTTGCAGATGATATGATGGTATACCTAGAGAACCCCAGAGATTCTACTAAAAAAGCTATTAGAAATAATTCATAATTTTAACAAAGTAGCTGGCTACAAAATAAATCCCCATAAATCCTCAGCATTTTTATACATCACCAACAAAACCCAACAGCAAGAGATACAAAGAGAAATTCCATTCAGAATAACTGTTGATACCATAAAATATTTGGGAATCTATCTACCAAAGAAAAGTCAGGAATTATATGAGCAAAATTATAAAAAAAGTCTCCACACAAATAAAGTCAGACTTAAATAATTGGAAAAATATTAAGTGCTCTTGGATCGGCCAAGCGAACATAATAAAGATGACAAAACTCCCTAAACTAATCTATTTATTTAATGCTATACCAATCAGACTTCCAAGAAAATATTTTAATGATCTAGAAAAAATAACAACAAAATTCATATGGAACAATAAAAAGTCAAGAATCTCAAGGGAATTAATGAAAAAAAAAAATCAAATGAAGGTGGCCTAGCTGTACCTAATCTAAAATCATATTATAAAGCAGCAGTCACCAAAACCATTTGGTATTGGCTAAGAAATAGATTAGTGGATCAGTGGAAAAGGTTAGGTTCACAAGACAGAATAGTCAACTATAGCAATCAAGTATTTGACAAACCCAAAGACCCTAACTTCTGGGATAAGAATTCATTATTTGACAAAAACTGCTGGGATAATTGGAAATTAGTATGGCAGAAATTAGGCATGGACCCACACTTAACACCATATACCAAGATAAGATCAAAATGGGTCCATGACCTAGGCATAAAGAACAAGATTATAAATAAATTAGAGGAACATAGGATAGTTTATCTCTCAGACTTGTGGAGAAGAAAGAAATTTGTGACCAAAGATGAACTAGAGACCATTACCAATCACAAAATAGAAAATTTTGATTATATCAAATTAAAAAGCCTTTGTACAAATAAAACTAATGCAAACAAGATTAGAAGGGAAGCAACAAACTGGGAAAACATCTTCACAGTTAAAGGTTCTGATAATGGCCTCATTTCCAAAATATATAGAGAACTGACTCAAATTTATAAGAAATCAAGCCATTCTCCTATTGATAAATGGTCAAAGGATATGAACAGACAATTTTCAGAGGATGAAATTGAAACTATTACCACTCATATGAAAGAGTGTTCCAAATCATTATTGATCAGAGAAATGCAAATTACGACAACTCTGAGATACCACTACACACCTATCAGATTGGCTAAGATGACAGGAAAAAATAATGATGAATGTTGGAGGGGATGCGGGAAAACTGGGACACTAATGCATTGTTGGTGGAGTTGTGAACGAATCCAACCATTCTGGAGAGCAATCTGGAATTATGCCCAAAAAGTTATCAAATTACCTTGGCATGGATTCTGTCAATATAAAGTAATTGTTAAATAAAATTTTAAAAAAACAAACCTCTATTTCAGGCTGAGCGAAAATAATAAAGATGACAATACTCCCTAAACTAATCTGTTTATTTAGTGCTATACCAATCAGACTTCCAAGAAAATATTTTAATGATATAGAAAAAATAACAACAAAATTCATATGGAACAACAAAAGATTGAGAATCTCAAGGGAATTAATGGAGAAAAAAATCAAATGAAGGTGGCTTAGCTGTACCTGATCTAAAACTATATTATAAAGCAGCAGTTACCAAAACCATTTGGCATTGGCTAAGAAATAGATTAGTTGATCAGTGGAATAGGTTAGGTTCACAAGACAGAATAGTCAACTATAGCAATCTAGTGTTTGACAAACCCAAAGATCCTAACTTTTGGGATAAGAATTCATTATTTGACAAAAACTGCTGGGATAAGTGGAAATTAGTATGGCAGAAATTAGGCATAGACCCACACTTAACACCGTATACCAAGATAAGATCAGAATGTGTCCATGATTTAGGCATAAAGAACGAGATTATAAATAAATTAGAGGAACATAGGATAATTTATCTCAGACTTGTGGAGGAGGAAGAAATTTGTGACCAAAGATGAACTAGAGACCACTACTGATCACAAAATAGAAAATTTTGATTATATCAAATTATATCAAAGGCTTTTTAAAGCCTTTGTACAAACAAAACTAATGCAAACAAGATTAGAAGGGAAGCAACAAACTGGGAAACCATCTTCACAGTTAAAGGTTCTGATAAAGGCCTCATTTCCAAAATATATAGAGAATTGACTCTGATTTATAAATAATCAAGCCATTCTCCTATTGATAAATGGTCAAAGGATATGAACAGACAATTTTCAGATGATGAAATTGAAACTATCTTCACTTATATGAAAGAGTGTTCCAAATCACTATTGATCATTAAGACAACTCTGAGATACCACTACACACCTGTCAGATTGGCTAAGATGACAGGAAAAAATAATGATGAATGTTGGAGGGGATGAGGGAAAACTGGGACACTGATGCATTGTTGGTGGAGTTGTGAACGAATCCAACCATTCTGGAGAGCAATCAGGAATTATTCCCTAAAAATTATCAAACTGTGCATACCCTTTGATCCAGCAGTGCCACTACTGGGCTTATACCTCAAAGAGATACTAAAGAAGGGAAAGGGACCTGTATGTGCCAAAATGTTTGTGGCAGCCCTGTTTGTAGTGGCTAGAAACTGTAAAATGAATGGATGCCCATCAATTGGAGAACGACTGGGTAAGTTGTGGTATATGAACGTTATGAAATATTATTGTTCTGTAAGAAATGACCAGCAGGATGAATACAGAGAGGCTTGGAGAGACTTACATGAACTGATGCCAAGTAAAATGAGCAGAACCAAGAGATCATTACATACTTCAACAACGATACTGTATGAGGATATATTCTGATGAAGGTGGATTTCTTTGACAAAGAGAGGATCTAACTCAGTTTCAATTGATCAATGATGGACAGAAGCAGCTACACCCAAAGAAAGAACACTGGGAAATGAATGTAAACTGTTTGCATTTTTGTTTTTCTTCCCGGGTTATTTCTACCTTCTGAATCCAATTCTCCCTGTGCCACAAGAGAACTGTTCGGTTCTGCACACATATATTGTATCTATACTGTGACATATTTAACATGTATAGGACTGCTTGCCATCTGGGGGAGGGAGTGGAGGGAGGAAGGGGGGAAATTGGAATAGAAGTGAGTCCAAGGGATAATGTTGTAAAAAATTACCCTCACATGGGTTCTGTCAATAAAAAGTTATTTTTTAAAAACCCTCCATTTCATTGAATTTTGCCTTTTTCAATAAGAGTTATACTCAATCTTGCAGGGTAGGTCATTCTTTTTTTTTTTCCTGAGGATTGGGGTTAAGTAACTTGCTCTGGAGTCATACAGCTAGGAAGTTTTGAGTGTCTGAGGTCACATTTGAACTCAGGTTCTCCTGATTTCAGGGCTGGTGCTCTATCACTATACTATCTAGCTGCACCTGGGTAGGTGATTCTTGGTTGTAATCCTAGCTCCATTTCTTTCTGGAATATTATACTTCAAACCCTCCAATCCTGTCATATAGAAACTGCTAAATCTTGTATTATCCTTACTGCGGCTCGTCTATACTTGAAGTGTTTCTTTTTAGGTGCTTGTAATATCCTCTCCTTGACCTTGGAGTTCTGGAAATTAGCTGTAATGGGAATTTTCATTTGGGGATTTCTTTCAGGAAATGATCAATGGATAATTTCAATTTCTATTTTGCCCTCTAGTTCTAGAATATCTAAAAATGTAATAATTTTTTGAAAGGTGATGTCAAGGATCTTTTTTATCACAACTTTCAGTTAGATCAATGTTTCTTCCTTTTCTTCCCCTTTTTTATTTTTCTTTTTTTCTGGTTATGCATGTACATTAATTTTTTGATACACATTTCTTTATGAATCATATGGAGAGAGAAAAAATATAACAAAAGGGGAAAAAACAGAAGAAAAAGAAAAAAAATTGAACATAGCATGTGTTCATTTACATTCAGTTCCCACAATTCTATCTCTGGATCTAAATGGCATTTTCTATCCAAAGTTTAATGGTATAGCCTTGGATCATTAAACTGTTGAGAAGAATCAAGTCTTTCACAGTTAATCATTGCACAATCTTACTATTTCTGTGTACAATGTATTCCTGGTTCTACTTGTTTCATTTAGCATTAATTTGTGTAAATCTTTTTAAGACCTTTCTTAAATCAGCTTGTTCATCATTTCTTATAGACCAATAATATTCTATTACGTTCATATACCATAACTTATTTAGCCATTCACCAACTGATGAGCATCTATGCATTTTCTAATTCTTTGTCAACATAAAAAGAGCTGCTACAAACAGTTTTGCTCTTCTGTATTCTTTTCCCTCGTTTATGATTTCCTTGGGATACAGATTCAATTTTATAGCCCTTTAAGCATAGTTTTAAATTACTTTCCAGAATGGTTGGATCATTTCTTAATTCTACCAACAATTCATTAGTGTCCCAGTTTTCCTACATTCTTTTCAACATTTATCATTATCTTAATCTGTCATCTTAGTCAATATGAAGGGTATGAAGTGGTACCTCAGAGATGTTTTAATTTACATTTCTCTAGTAAATTGTGATTTAGAGTACTTGTCCACATGACTACAGATAACTTTAATTTGATCATCTGAAAATTGCCTGTTCATATCCTTTCACCATTTATAATTAGAGAATGACTTGTATTCTTATAAATTTGACACAATTCTTTATATATTTTAGAAATAAGACCTTTATTAGAAACACTGGCTATTAAAAAAAAATTCCCAGCTTTGAACTTTTCTTTTAATCTTGTTTGTGTTGGTTTTGTTTGTGCAAAATCTTTTTAATTAACCCAAAGACCCCAGTTTCTGGGATAAGAATGTATTATTTGACAAAAATTGCTGGGAAAATTGGAAATTAGTATGGTAGAAACTAGGCATTGACCCACACTTAACACCGGACACCAAGATAAGGTCAAAATGGGTTCATGACCTAGGCATAAAGAATGAGATTATAAATAAATTGGAAGAGCATAGGATAGTTTACCTTGCAGACCTGTGGAAGAGGGAGGAATTTATGACCAAAGAAGAACTAGAGATCACTATTGACCACAAAATAGAAAATTTTGATTATATCAAATTGAAAAGTTTTTGTACAAACAAAACAAATGCAGACAAGATTAGAAGGGAAACAATAAACTGGGAAAACATTTTTACAATCAAAGGTTCTGATAAAGGCCTCATTTCCAAAATATATAGAGAATTGACTTTAATTTATAAGAAATCAAACCATTCTCCAATGGATAAATGGTCAAAGGATATGAACAGACAATTCTCAAACGAAGAAATTGAAACTATTTATAGACATATGAAAATATGCTCTAAATCACTATTAATCAGAGAAATGCAAATTAAGATAACTCTAAGATACCACTACACACCTGTCAGATTGGCTAGAGTGACAGGGAAAGATAATGTGGAATGTTGGAGGAGATGTGGGAAAACAGGGACACTGATACATTGTTGGTAGAATTGTGAACACATCCAGCCATTCTGGAGAGCAATTTGGAACTATGCTCAAAAAGTTATCAAACTGTGCATGCCCTTTGATCCATCAGTGTTTCTACTGGGCTTATACCCCAAAGGGAAAGGAACCTGTATGTACCAAAATGTTTGGGGCAGCCCTGTTTGTAGTGGCTAGAAGCTGGAAAATGAAAGGATGCCCATCAATTGGAGAATGGTTGAGTAAATTGTGGTTTATGAACATTATGGAATATTATTGTTCTGTAAGGAATGACCAGCGGGATGAATACAGAGAGGACTGGCGAGACTTACATGAACTGATGTTAAGTGAAATGAGCAGAACCAAGAGATCATTATATACCTCAACAATGATACTGTTTGAGGATGTATTCTGATGGAAGTGGATCTCTTTGATAAAGAGAGCTAATTCAGTTTCAATTGATCAAAGACAGATAGAAGCAGCTACACCCAAAGAAAGAACACTGGAAATGAATATAAACTGCTTGCATTTTTGTTTTTCTTGCTGGGTTATTTATACCTTCTGAATTCAATTCTCCCTATGTAACAAGAAAACTGTTCGGTTCTACACACATATATTGTATCTAGGATATACTATAACCTATTCAATATGTAAAGGACTGCTTGCCATCTGGGGGAAGGGGTGGAGGGAGGGAGGGGAAAAATCGGAACAGAAGTGAATGCAAGGGATAATGCTGTAAAAAATTACCCTGGCATGGGTTCTATCAATAAAAAAGTTATTTAAAAAATCTTTTTAATTTAATGTAATCGAAGTTGTCCATTTTGCATTTGATAATGTTCTCTAGTTTATCATAATAAATTCCTTCCTTCTCCAAAGATCTGATAGGAATCTCTTCATCTCCTAATTTTCTTATAGCATTGCCCTTTATGCCCAAATCATGTATCCATTTTGACATATTGTCATATGGATTTGAGATGTAGGTTTATGTTAAGTTTCTAATATATTATTTTCCAGTTTTCCCAGCAATTTTGTGAACAGTGAATTCTTATCCTAGAAGCTGGAATTTGGGGGGGAGGGATATCAAATACTAGATTACTATAGTCATTGATTATTTGTCATGTATTTCTAATCTATTATATTGATCCACCACTAAATTTCTTAGTCAGTACCGAATGATTTTGATGACTACTGATTTATCATAGAGTTTTAGGTCTGGTACTGCTGGGCCACCATCCTTTGTATTTTTTTTTCAATTTCATTTTCTTTTTTTTTTTCATTAATTTCCTTGATAGTCTTGTACTTTTGTTCTTATGAAATTAGTTATTTTTTTCTAGCCCTATAAAATAATTTTTTGGCAGTTTGATTCATATGGTACAAAAGTAGACCAAGTTAGGTAGAATTGTCATTTTTAATTAATTAGGTTGATCTGCCTGTGATCACCACTATCCCTGCCGACTTTTGGTTTGCTGGTTTCCCAAGGCTCTCTCATTCTACTGACAAACCTTTTCTGCCAACCTTCCAACTTGTCATTGGTGTCTCAAGGCTGAAAAATTTAGAAACCTTCAGTGCTGCTGCTAATCCAGAGGTCCTGCTTTGCTGGCACAATGGTTGAGGCTGGGATTGGGGCTGTGCTGGCTAGGATAGCATATTGGATTCCCACCCTGTTGCAACAGACTTTTTCTGCTGAGTTTCCAAGTCCTCTTTGGTGTTTTTGGACCAAGATGTCTGGAAGGCATCAGTACTGCCACTGATTCAGAGGTTCCTAGACCTGTTCTTGCTTTGCTGTTATGCGACCAGGATTGGGGCCAAGGCCAGGGCTATAATGGCGTGGCCTACACTTCAAACTGGATTCCCATCCTAATGCCACAGACCTTTTCTGCTGGCCTTCTAAATTGTCTTTAGATGAAAAATGTTCTACTCTGTCTTTTGGGGTGTTTTCATGCTCTAAAATTTGTTTAGATTATTTTAAAGAATTTGGAGTGGTTCAGGGTAGAGGTTGGATGAGTTTCTGCCTTTACTTTGCCACCTCCCCCATTTGGAGTTTTTTTGGTAGAGATCTTGGAGTTTTTTGGCAGAGATGTGGAAACTGAGGAAAACAGGATTAAGTGACCTGCCCATGCTATAAATTAAAGATCACTTATTTCAATCCCCTTATTTTTCAGGTAAGAAAACCAAGTCCCAGAGCAGAGAAGAGACCTCATCAGTCACACAGGTTGTAATTAGCAGAGCTAAGAATTCAACACAAGTTTCAGAGTTGCAATTATCTCATGGGTTTTTATCCCAAAATTCTCTATGGAAGTGAAAATGGTACTCAAGAAGATCAAGTTGGGAAAAATGTCTCCTGTCCAAATCCCCATAAAACAATTCCAGGCTGAATTTTGCTTTGTGTCTTAATTGAAGTCAGTTGGAATACACGGGAGCCATTTGACAGTGGCTGCTGGAGAGCCAACTCAAACCTATAGAATGTATCTCCTCGTATGAGAGGATGATACAAGGAGACTGAGAGGTATTTGCATTGTCTGACCTCTCTCCTCTTCCTTCTGCCTTCAATTTATTTCATTCCCAGTCTGCAACACCTGTGTCAGCAAAGGCTGCCCTGCAACTCCTTCAGATGTTATGATTCACAGCTGTAGAAGCTCTCAGAGATTTGACCTGTCCCTTAAAGGAAGTCTTTTTTATATTTCTTTTTTTCTGGTTATGCATGTACATTAATTTTTTGATACACATTTCTTTATGAATCATATGGAGAGAGAAAAAATATAACAAAAGGGGAAAAAACAGAAGAAAAAGAAAAAAAATTGAACATAGCATGTGTTCATTTACATTCAGTTCCCACAATTCTATCTCTGGATCTAAATGGCATTTTCTATCCAAAGTTTAATGGTATAGCCTTGGATCATTAAACTGTTGAGAAGAATCAAGTCTTTCACAGTTAATCATTGCACAATCTTACTATTTCTGTGTACAATGTATTCCTGGTTCTACTTGTTTCATTTAGCATTAATTTGTGTAAATCTTTTTTAAGACCTTTCTTAAATCAGCTTGTTCATCATTTCTTATAGACCAATAATATTCTATTACGTTCATATACCATAACTTATTTAGCCATTCACCAACTGATGAGCATCTATGCATTTTCTAATTCTTTGTCAACATAAAAAGAGCTGCTACAAACAGTTTTGCTCTTCTGTATTCTTTTCCCTCGTTTATGATTTCCTTGGGATACAGATTCAATTTTATAGCCCTTTAAGCATAGTTTTAAATTACTTTCCAGAATGGTTGGATCATTTCTTAATTCTACCAACAATTCATTAGTGTCCCAGTTTTCCCACATTCTTTTCAACATTTATCATTATCTTAATCTGTCATCTTAGTCAATATGAAGGGTATGAAGTGGTACCTCAGAGATGTTTTAATTTACATTTCTCTAGTAAATTGTGATTTAGAGTACTTGTCCACATGACTACAGATAACTTTAATTTGATCATCTGAAAATTGCCTGTTCATATCCTTTCACCATTTATAATTAGAGAATGACTTGTATTCTTATAAATTTGACACAATTCTTTATATATTTTAGAAATAAGACCTTTATTAGAAACACTGGCTATTAAAAAAAATTCCCAGCTTTGAACTTTTCTTTTAATCTTGTTTGTGTTGGTTTTGTTTGTGCAAAATCTTTTTAATTAACCCAAAGACCCCAGTTTCTGGGATAAGAATGTATTATTTGACAAAAATTGCTGGGAAAATTGGAAATTAGTATGGTAGAAACTAGGCATTGACCCACACTTAACACCGGACACCAAGATAAGGTCAAAATGGGTTCATGACCTAGGCATAAAGAATGAGATTATAAATAAATTGGAAGAGCATAGGATAGTTTACCTTGCAGACCTGTGGAAGAGGGAGGAATTTATGACCAAAGAAGAACTAGAGATCACTATTGACCACAAAATAGAAAATTTTGATTATATCAAATTGAAAAGTTTTTGTACAAACAAAACAAATGCAGACAAGATTAGAAGGGAAACAATAAACTGGGAAAACATTTTTACAATCAAAGGTTCTGATAAAGGCCTCATTTCCAAAATATATAGAGAATTGACTTTAATTTATAAGAAATCAAACCATTCTCCAATGGATAAATGGTCAAAGGATATGAACAGACTATTCTCAAACGAAGAAATTGAAACTATTTATAGACATATGAAAATATGCTCTAAATCACTATTAATCAGAGAAATGCAAATTAAGATAACTCTAAGATACCACTACACACCTGTCAGATTGGCTAGAGTGACAGGGAAAGATAATGTGGAATGTTGGAGGAGATGTGGGAAAACAGGGACACTGATACATTGTTGGTAGAATTGTGAACACATCCAGCCATTCTGGAGAGCAATTTGGAACTATGCTCAAAAAGTTATCAAACTGTGCATGCCCTTTGATCCATCAGTGTTTCTACTGGGCTTATACCCCAAAGGGAAAGGAACCTGTATGTACCAAAAAGTTTGGGGCAGCCCTGTTTGTAGTGGCTAGAAGCTGGAAAATGAAAGGATGCCCATCAATTGGAGAATGGTTGAGTAAATTGTGGTTTATGAACATTATGGAATATTATTGTTCTGTAAGGAATGACCAGCGGGATGAATACAGAGAGGACTGGCGAGACTTACATGAACTGATGTTAAGTGAAATGAGCAGAACCAAGAGATCATTATATACCTCAACAATGATACTGTTTGAGGATGTATTCTGATGGAAGTGGATCTCTTTGATAAAGAGAGCTAATTCAGTTTCAATTGATCAAAGACAGATAGAAGCAGCTACACCCAAAGAAAGAACACTGGAAATGAATATAAACTGCTTGCATTTTTGTTTTTCTTGCTGGGTTATTTATACCTTCTGAATTCAATTCTCCCTATGTAACAAGAAAACTGTTCGGTTCTACACACATATATTGTATCTAGGATATACTATAACCTATTCAATATGTAAAGGACTGCTTGCCATCTGGGGGAAGGGGTGGAGGGAGGGAGGGGAAAAATCGAAACAGAAGTGAATGCAAGGGATAATGCTGTAAAAAATTACCCTGGCATGGGTTCTATCAATAAAAAAGTTATTTAAAAAATCTTTTTAATTTAATGTAATCGAAGTTGTCCATTTTGCATTTGATAATGTTCTCTAGTTTATCATAATAAATTCCTTCCTTCTCCAAAGATCTGATAGGAATCTCTTCATCTCCTAATTTTCTTATAGCATTGCCCTTTATGCCCAAATCATGTATCCATTTTGACATATTGTCATATGGATTTGAGATGTAGGTTTATGTTAAGTTTCTAATATATTATTTTCCAGTTTTCCCAGCAATTTTGTGAACAGTGAATTCTTATCCTAGAAGCTGGAATTTGGGGGGGAGGGATATCAAATACTAGATTACTATAGTCATTGATTATTTGTCATGTATTTCTAATCTATTATATTGATCCACCACTAAATTTCTTAGTCAGTACCGAATGATTTTGATGACTACTGATTTATCATAGAGTTTTAGGTCTGGTACTGCTGGGCCACCATCCTTTGTATTTTTTTTTCAATTTCATTTTCTTTTTTTTTTTCATTAATTTCCTTGATAGTCTTGTACTTTTGTTCTTATGAAATTAGTTATTTTTTTCTAGCCCTATAAAATAATTTTTTGGCAGTTTGATTCATATGGTACAAAAGTAGACCAAGTTAGGTAGAATTGTCATTTTTAATTAATTAGGTTGATCTGCCTGTGATCACCACTATCCCTGCCGACTTTTGGTTTGCTGGTTTCCCAAGGCTCTCTCATTCTACTGACAAACCTTTTCTGCCAACCTTCCAACTTGTCATTGGTGTCTCAAGGCTGAAAAATTTAGAAACCTTCAGTGCTGCTGCTAATCCAGAGGTCCTGCTTTGCTGGCACAATGGTTGAGGCTGGGATTGGGGCTGTGCTGGCTAGGATAGCATATTGGATTCCCACCCTGTTGCAACAGATTTTTTCTGCTGAGTTTCCAAGTCCTCTTTGGTGTTTTTGGACCAAGATGTCTGGAAGGCATCAGTACTGCCACTGATTCAGAGGTTCCTAGACCTGTTCTTGCTTTGCTGTTATGCAACCAGGATTGGGGCCAAGGCCAGGGCTATAATGGCGTGGCCTACACTTCAAACTGGATTCCCATCCTAATGCCACAGACCTTTTCTGCTGGCCTTCTAAATTGTCTTTAGATGAAAAATGTTCTACTCTGTCTTTTGGGGTGTTTTCATGCTCTAAAATTTCTTTAGATTATTTTAAAGAATTTGGAGTGGTTCAGGGTAGAGGTTGGATGAGTTTCTGCCTTTACTTTGCCACCTCCCCCATTTGGAGTTTTTTTGGTAGAGATCTTGGAGTTTTTTGGCAGAGATGTGGAAACTGAGGAAAACAGGATTAAGTGACCTGCCCATGCTATAAATTAAAGATCACTTATTTCAATCCCCTTATTTTTCAGGTAAGAAAACCAAGTCCCAGAGCAGAGAAGAGACCTCATCAGTCACACAGGTTGTAATTAGCAGAGCTAAGAATTCAACACAAGTTTCAGAGTTGCAATTATCTCATGGGTTTTTATCCCAAAATTCTCTATGGAAGTGAAAATGGTACTCAAGAAGATCAAGTTGGGAAAAATGTCTCCTGTCCAAATCCCCATAAAACAATTCCAGGCTGAATTTTGCTTTGTGTCTTAATTGAAGTCAGTTGGAATACACGGGAGCCATTTGACAGTGGCTGCTGGAGAGCCAACTCAAACCTATAGAATGTATCTCCTCATATGAGAGGATGATACAAGGAGACTGAGAGGTATTTGCATTGTCTGACCTCTCTCCTCTTCCTTCTGCCTTCAATTTATTTCATTCCCAGTCTGCAACACCTGTGTCAGCAAAGGCTGCCCTGCAACTCCTTCAGATGTTATGATTCACAGCTGTAGAAGCTCTCAGAGATTTGACCTGTCCCTTAAAGGAAGTCTTTTTTATATTTCCATAGATTTCCCAGTATTCCTGTTATTTGAGTCATTCCTTAGAAAATAAATTTTTAAAGATGAAAACAAGTAAAAATCAGCATAAGATATATAAGTATGTATGTATTGAAAAGGTCTGAAAATATGTGTAATATGCAATACTTGAGTATCTCTAGCCACCAATAATAAATTTGAAAAGGCAAATAGTGGTACAATGGATAAAGCACTAAGCCTTGAATCAGGAAGACATAAATTCAAATCAGGCCTCAGACATTAAAACATATATCTGGGACAAGTTTGTAACCTTGAGCAAGTAATTTCTGGAGATAAAATAGAACCTACCTCACATATCAAGTGAGGTAATATTTATAAAGCATTAAGCACAGTATTTGGCACATAGCAGTACTTGATAAATGTTTATTCCCTGCCTTTCTCATTTCTGCAAAAGGATAAATAATTTCTCTTCATATCTATTCTTTCTAACCATTTTTGTTCTCTATATTTTCACAATATTCACCTTATATTTTTGTATGCATATATGGTTATCTATCCATTTGTATTATTTACAAAAATAGTGTTTGTTATGGGCCAGAACTTGAAACAAGATATTAAATGGAATTGATTAGACAATGGTTATCTAGTTTAGCATGGTGCTTAATAGTTCTCTGAGTTCAATATGATTAATTTAATCTTACAACAAATAATGGTTTCCTACTGATATAATGATTGGTTTCTACTCAGTGTGGAGCATATAAGCTAGGAACTTCAGCCAAGTTCATAGAGAGAGCTAGAGAAGACAAGGAGAATGGAGGCTGAAGCACAAGCCCTTGGACTCAGATTCATTCATTCCGTCTCACACCACCTTGGTGGCAGGCTCTCCTTTGCTTCTCCACTGAAACCAAGACTCTGGAAGGCCTTTAAGAAAGCTAACAAGGCCCCAGGAAAGGAGACAAAACTTTGAAAGAGATAATAAAGAATTTGGACTTTAACCCTTCACTACTCTTGTGGTGATTAGTGAACTGAAAGGAAGGCTGCTCCCAGAGACCCCCCAAGAAAACCAAACCAGAGAACATTACAGTATTCATTGCTTTCTTGTCTTTACTTGCTTCAATTTGCATCAGTTCAATTAGATCTTTCCATGCATTTCTGTATTCATCATATTCATCATTTCTTATATGCCATAGTAATAGTTCATTGCATTTACCACAATTTGTTTAGCCATTATCAAATCAATGACTATCTACTTTGCTTCCAGTTCTTTGCTATCACCAAAAATGCTACTATAAATATTTTGAAATGTGAAATTCTTATCAGTGACTTTCTTGATATATAAGCTTTGTTATAGAATCTCTGGATCAAGGATACTGAGAACTCTTTCATTTTATTTGTGTAATTTCAAATTGCTTTCCAAAATGGTTGTACTATTTCATAGCTCCACAAAAATGTACTAGTGCTTATCTTTCTATAACCTCTCCAATATTAACTGTGGCTATATTTTCTCACTTTTTCTAGGTTTTGAGGTGAAAACTGAGGGTTATTTTGTTGTGAATTATTAGGAGTCTAGATCATTCCTTGAGTTGATTGTTAAGAGTTTGCTTTTCTTTTTTGAGAAATATTTTTTCATATCTATTGACCATTTATCTATTAGGGAATGGCTTTTGGATGAGAGACAGGTAGATAAGAGAGAAGGAGAGAGAGAGAAAGAGAAAGAGAGACAACATGAATATATAGAATGATAGATGATATGGATAAAAATCCACTGATTGTTACATATCTTAATTTGACTAAAATAGTTTTTCTATTTACTTTCTTTCTTATCCTAAGTTTATTAGTTGTGTAGAAACTCTTCAGTTTTACATGTTTAAAGTTACCTATTTTATTTTTTGTTATACCCTTTGTCTCTTGTTTAATTAAGAGTACATCTCCTATTCATAGCTGTAAGAAGTATATTATCTACTTCTCTTCTGAGTTTTTTATAGTAAATAACAACAGCAATAACAACTTCTCATAACCGAACTCATTGTCTATGTCATCAGGGAAATGAGACAACGACAAAATAAAGAAATGTCAGCCAAGTTGATGTATATGAGAGTTCTCTCTGTGTCCTAACTGGCAGGAACACTGAAATACTGAATAATTGAACTCTACAATAATACTAGTTAGGTTAGAATAAGCCATTCTGATGAAAATGACCTAAATTTCATGAAGAATTATCTCAGGTAGTGTAGGGTTATAGGCTATCAACTCTACATCAGGAAAAAATTAGAAATACCCACACTCCATTCACTGGAAAAGTTTCTATAGATGGTGTTGACCACTAAAGTATGAAAATTACAAGTGTTCATGAAATGAATAGAAAACAAATCCTTTCAGTAATATATCATAATAAAAGGGGAAATTGATTTTACTAGTTATAAGGAAGTGCTTTTTTTGTCAACAGTGCCCTTAGCTTCAAATCACACAGTAAATTGTATTACCAATCAATGAGGAATAATAATAAAAAGAAATTTCTTTAAAAACTTCCATAAAAAGTAATATTCCTAAGCCTAGATTATATTACATAAAAAAGAGATGAAATTCAGCAACCATTAAAATATGAAAAGAAAAAAGTTGAGGACTTTCAGGTTACTAAAAATCTTCATTTAAAACCCAGAGTCCATAAGTTATATAATAATAATAAAACAGATACAATAAAACAGCACAAACATTTCAGAATATTTTGAGAAAGTGAACATGCATAGATTGGCGTTTTAAAATACCTTTTTTCAATTAACAGTTACATCCAATAAGCAAAATAATTATACCAAAAGAGTGGTTTTCAAAACCTATTATTTATAATAATCAACCTGAATAAATGTATTCTCCCACTGTGTTTGACAGAAAGCATTAAATATTTCAGAACCTGCACACATAGGGCAGCTTTTAGCACAACAAAAACCAGAGAAAGAATGAAAAAGTTAAAAATATCCCAAAGGACAATTGTTAAAAATCATCATAGTAAAAATAACTTGAAAGGATCTTTAAAAAGAGACAGGAAGATTATATTAATAAATAGATGATATATGTCACAGAAAAATAGAATGTTATATTTTTAAAAGTACTAGAAGAGAAGCATGTAGAAAGGAATCAAGAAAACAAAGAAATATGAGAAATTCCAGATTTATTTAATCCACAATTGATTATAAAAATAAAAAGGTGAAAAAAAAGAACAATCGAATGGCAATCAAACATTTTATTATAGAGGCTTGAAAAGTAAGGAAATTAAAGGCAAAAGAACTCCCAAATTTGTAATTAGAAGGGAAAGGCTCAATGTAACAAAAATACAATTTTCAGCAAATGAGAGAAAAAACACATGCATCATAAATATAATGAATGACAGAGAAGTTACATCAAAAAAGGTGACTGACATAAAATTCTCTATAAAAATCAGAAATCAGTGGGGATATATAAGCTCCACAGTTATTGACTAAAATGGTTCACAGTGCTACATATATTAACAAAACTCTTTATTAGCTTCTTCTCAGATGCATCTTGATTCCACTTTTCTAACATATCTACTCATCTATTATATATCTTTATTAAGACATAACATCTCTATTACAAAAAGATCAAAACACCTGCAATCCTTCAAAAAAACTGCATCAATAAGTCATTTGTCTCTTTTAAACAATGTATTCACAGTTTATATCATTAGAAATAATTGACAAATATAAGAAAACAATATATTGTCTGAGCCAGTAAAAGAGCATGCCAAGTAATATTAAAAATGTAAAAAACAACTTATTATAAATTTGACAATTATTAAATATAAAAAAATATATGGCATTTATATTGTGTTTGTTGGTTGCTGCAAACCCTTTAACTCAGTTCAGCATTCATTGCTTATTTTTGTATTGTAAATACATAAATTGAACATAAATCTCATAAGAATTCTAGAATATGCTAAATCATTTGAAAGAACTGGTCTTGTTTAGACTAAAAAAGACAAGACTCAGGCAGAATACACTCAAATATTTGAGGGTTGTTCTATAGAAAAGAAAATAGACTTCTTCTGTTAGACTCCAAAAGACAGAATTGGGATTCATTCATGAATTAAAGTTGCAAAGAAGCCAATTTAGGCTTAATGTCAGGAAAATTTTCCTAACAAGTTAGAGCTATCAAGACAATGAAATTGACTGCCTCTTAGGGTGATAAGATCCCCTTTCCTCATAAGGGCTTTTTTCAGAGGCTGGACAACCTCTTGTTACGTATACTATAGTAGTTGATTTTTTGTGTGTATATGGGTTAAAATAAATAGTGATTGAGATCCTTCAAATTCTTAAAATATCTACTTTTGTGGTTATACAAATTGGTGTCCATTTTTCTCTCTTTACAACATCAATAATACATTAATGTGAAAATAAATAAATATAAAATGTGGCCTTATTCAGGAAGATAGAGAGTCCTGTGGATCTGTCCTGCATTATTTATTATATCGCTCCTAAAGAAGTATGACTTCAAAATTAAAGAGGGAGTCAACACAAAATACCTAATTAATCACTTGATAAACATGTATGACAAACTACATGGCTCCACCAAAAAGTACATTAAAAAACTCCTTCATCTCATGGAATCTTTCTCTAATGATATCAGAATGTCATTTGGATATGTTAAGTGCAAAATTCTTAACCTATGCCAAAGAAAGAAAGACTGAAGCTTCCAAACTTGAATCCAGAAGTCATATTCAGTCAGTGGATGAAGGCAATACCTACAAATACATTGATTTTCTTTGGGCAAGTCAGATGATAGCAAAGAAAAGGCTGTGACTAAATATGTTTTTCAAATAGGATATTAATCCTATAATAAAATTTTATGAGAAGAAAAAAAAATTTTAGATAAACACCCACACAATACTCATCCTAATATATGCTTTTGTATTATATAGTATTTGTACTTTTATGTATATAATATATATTTAATATATATATCATATGTAATATATAATATATGTAATTATATATTACACATGTAATATATATGTATGTATATGACACAAATATATTTGTATTCTAATATATAATAAATATAATATATAAAATAAATATATTTGTATTATATAGTGACAAAACACAGCTCTTATCTGTGATGACCATGTTAGCACCTTGGATACTTTAAAATCAGCCGGAGTCAGGATAAGCAAAAATCTTTGATCTTTATTCTTTGTCAAAGGGAGAGGAAAAAGCATGGACACTCAGAATCTCCTTCTTCTTTTACTGCCCAGAGTCACCTTGCTAGTCCTACTCCACCCTTTTTTCCCCTCCTCCAGATCTCTCTACAGGCCAACAGATTGAGCCAGCACAGAATGGTGGGGCTGGCCATTTTCCAAGCAAATGCTAATAGAATATTGTCCAATTAGCAATTAGTCTTAAGTGCTCAGTTATCCAAGTGCATCTGTTCAGAGATTCAGCCCTTTACATCTCCCGCTTTTTTTTTGTTTTAGAACACAGGTAGTCACACCATCCCTGGCTTCTCAGGGAGATGAGAGCCCCCAAAGGGAGGTGATCATGCTCTCCCTGACTTCTCAGAAAAGGAGATGAAAGCATTACAAAGGAGATGATCACACCCTCCCTGACATCTCAGGAAGGGAGATGAAAAGCACCAAGGGGAAGTAGGGATTGCTAGCAGGTTTCTGGGCTGAAGGATCTTATTAGAAATAGGTATGCATAAACCCGTTAGCATGGGAGGTATTACACGAGCATATAGCAATAACACACAGGCTATTAGTGATGACTCTCCCCACAATCAATGCAGGCTCAATGTGGTGTAACAAACATGAATTGTACATGCAAGTAGTGGCATAACAAATAATATGAATCAACATGGTGTTGTAAAAGATTTCCAGAAGTCCTAGAAGGAGGGTATGTAAACAACAGTCACACAAATGCCTTCTTCAGCAGCCAAGTGATAGTCCAAAACCGATCTATTGTCCATTGTTTCACATGTTAGAGAATCCAATGATCCCCACTAGTTTTTGAAGTCCTGCAACAGTCTTTTTATGTGTTAGGGTATCCAATGATTCCAGCAGATTTTGAAGTCCTGCAACAGTCTTATCATATCTCAGAGAATTCAATGATTCCTGAGGGGTTTGAAATCCTATAAAAATCTTATCATGTCTCAGAGAATCCAATGATTCCTGAGGGTGTTGAAGTCCAACAATTTTTGATGTCCATGATTCAAACGCCATAACTGTCATGCTCTTTCAGTGGTGGGCACAGTCAACAATGGAACCACCCAACGATGTTTCTTGGGTCTTCTCCTTTGTTTCAAAGGTCTGCTCTGTCTCTCTCCAATAGACAAGGTGAATACAACTTGTTGGCACCCATCTGATTCTTCCTCCACCTATAAAGATACAAACAAACCCTCTACCCCAAGCAGTTAACCTATCTGGTCCCTTCCATTCACCACTTTTTGGGGCTCTCCACATCACCTGGTGATTATCTAAAGATAGTGGAGCTGCTTGCACTGAACACTGCTTTTCCAGTGGGTTATAAAACCTGTTTGTCGGAGCCAGTGCATCTTTATCAAAAATCAAGAAGTTAATAGTATAAAGAGTTAGATTTAGAAGTTCTCTAGGGTTACCTGTGGTTCCCCCTTTCTTTTGTTTTTGGAGGAGCGTCTTAATGTCTCTGTTTCTCCTCTCTACTATTGCCTGTCCTTGAGAATTAAAGGATATGCCAGTGGTGCTGGTGGCATCACTGCCTCTCCCACTACTCCTCCTCGCTCCATCCTGGAAGGTGGAGTTGATGGGGGAGGGTCAATTATCTGCTCCTTAGGCAGGATTGAAACTGCCTGGTGAGATGGAAAGTCACTACACCCTTGAACCTCACTTAAATCTCCATGCCCTGTGGGGATATGGTCATTAAACTGTTCTTTGTCTTTGTTCTCTTGTTCATCACACTTCATCATCTGACTGTTCTGAAAACTTTTCTTTTTTCTATAACTTGCAGGATTTTTTAAGGCCAATTGTATTATGTTGTATATATATATAATGTTTCTTTGGAAATTGACTCAGAACCATTATCATTATAATATTCACATAGTTGATCTCCTACAAGCTTCCAATTATCTAGCATAATTTCTTCTTCATTGTATCCAGGAATATATTAATCTGCTCCCAAGTTATAAATAAACCCTTTGTCTTTATCAGTCTGAGTATGCTTCTTGCAAATCTCCTTTGGGAAGGGGGTGGGGGTAAGGGTGGCGGTGGGGGTGGGGGAGAATCTTTTCCCAATATCTGCCCCATTCAGCTAGAAAAGGTTACTAGTTTAGCCTTTAACGAAGTAAGTTCCCACTTACAATATTCTATTAAAATACTCACTCTATTTCCTGGTCACCAAGGACTTCTTCAGTGAAAGTGGGATCTGTGGTCCCATTTTCAGGGGGCCAAATGTGATAACCACATTAGCATCCTAGATACTTTAAAATCTGCCAGTCAGGATAAGCAAAAGTCCTTGATCTTTATTCTTTGTCAAAGGGAGAGGAGAGAGCATGGACACCTGGAATCTCCTCCTTCTTCTACCAGCTGGAGTCACCTCACTAGTCCTACTCCACCCTTTTTTCCCTCCTCCAGATCTCTCTATAGGCCAACAGATGGAGCCAGCACAGAATGATGGGGTGGGCCATTTTCCAAGCAAATGCCAATTAGAGTATTGTCCAATTAGCAATTAGTCTTAAGTGCTCAGTTATGCAAATGCATCTGCTCAGAGATTCAGCCCTTTACTTATCCTCCTAACAGATCTCTAAGGAAGTTATAGAAAATTTTAAATTTACTTACTCATAAGAAGAAGAAAAAATTATAGCTCCTATAGCATTTTAAGAATATATATGAAAGAGATTTAAACTCTACATAAATACTTTTGAAAGAAGCAGACATCACTTCATTGAGCAATGATAGCAAAGCCTGATAACAGGTGCATCATTATATCTGTTGAAAATAACCAAAAAGTGGTTTATCTAAGAATGGAATCAAAAGGCTCTCCCTGGGTGATATCCACTTAAAATTGGCCAATAACATATTACTAATGAAATGTTCAACAAAAGACTATGTCAAGGAGATTTTTTGGAATAGTAAGGGGTTATGATGACAATTGAGGACCAGATTATGGAAGCCACAATTTACAGAAGTGTTTCTTAAGAGACCTAGAATTAATAATCAATATAAATTATATGAGGAAATGGTTAAAAAAAAAAAAAACTGTAACATCATTGTAGACTATAAACACTTAGCACTTTAATGCCTGACAAAATGTAACCTGGTGGCTAGAATTATACCTCAGAAGGCTACTATCCATTATTCATTACCCAATGGCAAGGCCCCATACTACATATGTGGAACTTGGAATATGATGGACAACTCAAAGAAGACAGTGTACTAGAACTATTGTTATCACAGAGTGAATTGCTGGCCCCAATGATCCAAATGTAATAATGATTAACAAAAATTTA
The DNA here is from genome assembly GCF_016432865.1 of Antechinus flavipes. Classification (NCBI taxonomy): domain Eukaryota; kingdom Metazoa; phylum Chordata; class Mammalia; order Dasyuromorphia; family Dasyuridae; genus Antechinus; species Antechinus flavipes. The sequence continues at coordinate 362,480,379 of NC_067401.1, forward strand.
ACAATGACTTTCTAAAAGACTCATTTTAAATAATCTTTTTATTATATTTCATTTTGCATTGACTACATTTTTTCCCTGAATCTTTCATCCTCCAATGTTGGAATCCTTACAAACTGTTAAGTCATTAGAGTTGATAGAGACAATAATTATCTGATTTAGCATGGTCCAGTATGATTGATCTGATTCTTACAAGGAGATGTTATGGGCCAGAACTTGAAACAAGGTACTAAGTGGAACTGATAGAAACAATGCTTGTGTTCACGCCTTTAGAGAGCTCATATAAGCAAGAAGCTCTTAGGGCCACAGAGCACTCTGGGACAGACACAGAAGCACTCTGGGACAGACACAGAGGCACTCTGGGACAGACACAGAGCACTCTGGGAGGAAGCTCACAAGCCCACTCTCGGAGGTGGAGTCAGATTCATTCCATTTTCCACCTTTGTGCTGGCTGGAGGCTGAAGGACAAACCTTTGGATTTGGAGACATTTGGAAGAAGAGAAGCCGAAGCGTTTGGAGGGAGCTCTAGGAACCAAGAAGAGAGATAGGCTACCAAGAAAACTAACCGGGCTATTTTGGAGGAAGCAATAAAAGATCTGAACTTTTAACACGTGGCTGCATTTGAGGTGATTATTACTTTTAACTGAAACTAAGGCTGCCTCCAGAAAACCTCCCCAAGAAACCTGCTCCCAGAGAGAACCATCACATTATACAAAAGAAGAGAACACCACTCCACCATCTAAGAAAGGAATCCTTTGTTACAAAGAATATTTTTAAAAAGAATTAAAGGGAAAAAAAATCCAAATCAAGCAACATATTGAAAAGACCTGATATACAATGACATAAACATAGACCCTATCACCACCACCTCTACAAAGGAGCTGGGAACAACTTTTTTTTTTAACTCATTTTGATTTTCATAATTGTTTTTCCCCCATTTACATGGATGCATATATTCTTTTCTTGATTTTGTTTACTTCACTCAGACTTCAAGTCTTTCCATGTTTCTCTGTATTTCATCTCTCACATCACAGTAAGATCCCATTATAGTAATGTGTAGTTCATGCTCTGAAGTCACCTATACTCACACTGAGGAACTGGATCTTCAGAGAAAGTCTGTTTCCTCTACTAAATTTGCTACAGTTAACTCTGAAAGGTTGGAGGGAGAAGTAATTTTTTTTCTTCATGAACATTATTATTTCAACTACACAAAAAGTTATTTTGTTTCCATTCCTCTTTTGAAATGCAAGTTTCTTGCAGTGATTCTTGAACTCCTTCATTAAAGCATTGCTTTGTCTTGTTAGTGTATATTGTCCTGTCCTCCTCCATCTCCTCCTCTGCTCACAATGCCATTCTCTCTCTAAAGCTTTGCATTATCTTCAGCATCTGTCAAATAACTTCATGTGACATCTCCATTCTCATTTGGGTTTTTTTCAATGAGTATCTTAGGTCTTTATAAGTCTGTTATCAGTCTGACCTTTATCACTGGATTCAGGTTGCCAGAAACCCTCCCTTTCTTTAGGCTGATAGTCACCATCAATTGATCTTCCCTCTCCTCCTTTGCAGCAATAGAACCATACCTTATTTCTAACATTCTTCATATTTGTGCAGAGCTTTTGGTAGCACCAGCCCTGGACATGGAGTAGGAAATGTTCTGGAAGCCTGGAAGCCTGTACAGAATGAGTTTGCAGAATATTTGGTGTTCAGAATATATTGAATTCTTGGTGCTGAGTATGATGTGTGATTCAAACTCTTCATAGTTAAAGGTTTGAGTAGTGTGCATCAGCCACTGATACTTTTTAACACTGGTATAGGCCTGGAGGTCTGGCAGTCCAGTGGGTAATTCATGGCCTATCATTCTGCACCTTGCCTATTACTGAACTGGCATTGTGATAACAATTGATACAAAACATCTCTTAAAAATCTGTGACATGTTCTCCTACCAGCAAATGTAGTCCATAAAAAGTGAGTTCAAACTTAGAACATGTGTGGCAAAGAGGTTGTTAAGAGTTCTCAAAAGGTTCCCCTTAGATATGAAATAGTTTTTCCCGTGGGCTCACTGTGGAGACTTGAATATGCTTCCATTCGTTTTTAGTTCCTGATGCAAACAGTATAGTCAGCTCTTCCTAGGATGTTATTTGAATGCTAATTGGAGAATGTGAAGTACAAAATCCTCCAGACATCTTTGAATCTTGGAACTACTCCTCTCTCCAAGGAGGCATGAGAGAGTGAGAACAAAGCTAACACTGAGGATTTTGTTTCATTTTAAAACAATGCCTCACAACAAGATTACAGGTTGATCAATTCCAATGGTCATGGCTCTTGTCAACAATGAGATGATTCAGGCCAGTTTCAGTAGTCTAGTGATGAAGAAAGCCATCTGCACCCAGAGAGAGAGCAGTGGGAACTGAACATGAAAAACTGAAAATGAAATTTTGTTTTCTTTCTCATTTTTTCCTTTTTGATTTGTGCAGCATGATATTTGTGGAAATATGTATAGAAAAATTGCACATGTTTAACATACATTGTTACTTGCTGTCTACAGGAGTGGGTGGGAGGAAGGGAGGGGAAAAACTTAGAACACAAAGTTTTGTAAGGATGAATGTTGAAAATTATACAGATGCTCAAAAGGTTGCCAGGAGAGAAAGGCCTATACAGAGAGAGAGAGAGAGAGAGAGAGAGAGAGAGAGAGAGAGAATAAAAACCTTTAATTTAAAAAGGGGGGAGAAGACAATGCCTCCTCAAAGGAAGAGCAGTAATGTTCTTTCCTCTCAATTTACGTGATTGTATTAGTTTTGAAGGTAGCTTCCTTGTTTTATATGGGCATCAAAGAGCATAACAAAAGTCTTTCTCTTAATACTATTAGACTTCCTATACAAATTCATTATAATCCATCCAAAGGTTTTTTTTCAAAATCATTTCATACTTATGCTAAAATATTTGATTAAATGATTTATTGAGATATATTTTCACCTGATAAATGCATCAGAGCTAAATTGTTCAAATGTTCAAATGATTTCAACTTGAGTCACTAGATAAAACATGTGTAAATATCCCTTTGAATGCCCCCCTGCTATATAGTATACAGCGCAAGTGCCGACTGTGATACTACAGGGCCGGCCGTTGCTACAGTGATGTGGCTGTTCCTGTAGTATCACAGTCGGTAACCAGACTGTATACTAATGCTGACAACCGCTCTACATATGTATACCGACAACCGCTCTCCTCCTCTGCAGGCACTGGTGCGCTACCTAAACCTACTGATATAATAAGTTTTCCCAGATTTTTGGGTTAAAATTAGGGGCCTCGGCTTATATTTGGGTCGGCTTATACTCGAGTATATATGGTACTTTGTTTCCACAAAAAGTGCTGCTAGAAATGTCTTGATGTAAATGGAGACTTACTTTCTGTCAGTGACCTCTTTGAGGTATATACCTAATGATGGAATCTCTGGATCAAAAGGTATGGACATTTTAGTCATTTTATATAATTCCAAATAAGTTCCCAAAGTGGTTGTAGCAGCTCACAGTTCTATCATCAAATGTTTCAGTCTTTCTACAATCCATCCAAAACTGACTATTCACATTTTTTATCATCTTTGCCAATTTGCTGGGTTGGCTGAGGTGAAACCTCAGGGTTGTTTTGATTTGTATTTCTCCTATTAAGTAATTTAGAGCATTCTTTTGTATGGTTGTTAGTAATCTGCATTTTTCTGAAAACTGTTTTTCATAACCATTGAGCATTTATCAATTAATGAAAGGCATTAGAGCTTTGATATTTCTGTTACTAATTTTTGTAGCTTGGATATTCAACCATTGTTTTTTACCCCAAATATTTCACTTTTACTCTTAGACGCACTAACAAAAGCTTTTCAATTTCATGAAATCAAAACTCTTTATTTAATCTTTTGTTGTTTAGTCATTTTTCAGTCGTGTCTGACTCTTTATGACCAAGGGTTTTGTTGGCAAAAATACAGGAGTGGTTTGCAATTTCTTTCTCCAGATCATTTTTAGGTGAGAAAATCAGGCAAATAGGATTAAATGACTTGCATAGGTCCCACAGCTAATAAATGTCTAGAGTCATTTTGAACTCAGAATGTTTGGTTAGAAATTCTTACCCACATCTTTGGGAAGGCCAATGATCTGCTTTACTTCTTATTTTTATGGTATGATATTTAACATTTGAGTCACATAGACCAAAGGTGTTAAGTCTGAGTGCTATAATATTCCTTAATGTAATCTAAACCACATTGAAATGTGATTGGAAAATATTTAATAAAATAAGTAAAAATACAATAAAATCCAAATAATGTTAATGTTCTTTTCTCAATCAATATGCACCTATATGTACAGTTTAGTAGTTCCTGTTATGTTTTTTAGTTTAACAGCACTAATCTACATGATTTTGAATTTAATATAGAAAATGGTATAAGAGGTTGATCTAAGTCTAATTTCTGCCAGTCTGTCCAGTTTTTTCAGGAATTCTTATCAAATAGAAGTTCTTTCCTAATTAATCCATCCATGTTTGCTTGTTTTATAAACAGTGGGCTTCATTATTTCTGATTCTTTTTTGTATTATCTGTACTATTGATCTACTTTTCAATTGTTTAACTAGTACCAAATACTTTCAACAATTACTGCTTTATAGTAGTTTAAGATCTAAAAGAACCATTCATTATTCATTCCTACCATTTAAAATTTATTTTCCTGGATATGGCTGATTTTTTTTTTTTGCTTCCCTAAATGAATATTTTCACTATTTTAGATAGCATCATATAGTAGCATTTCAGAATTTTAATTGATAAAATAATAAATCCTTTAATTAATTTTAATTGTGTTATCATTTTTATTTTACTTACCCAGTATACCCATGAGTACTGAATATTCTATCAGCTATTTGTGTTATTCTTTATTTTCCTAAAAATCATTTTGTAACTGAATCAATATAAGTACCGAGCATTCTTTGGTTTATTGCCTCACTAATTTTTCATGCATTTTGTAATTATGCTGAATTGTATTTTCCTTTTGGCTACAGACTATTGGGAGTTGCTATTATCATATAGAAACACTATTTATGTTTTGGATTTTATTTTGAGGCTTAGAACTTTGCTGAAGCTTTAATTTCCCCCAGATATTTCCTAGGATTGTCTAAATTACTCATTTTCTTATGAGCAAATAGAAGTAGCTTTCATCTCTTTGCTTGTCTTTACACCTTAATTTCTTTCATCTTATTGCCATTTTTTGCATTACAAACTATAAGTCATTATGGCAAAAATCTTTTCATGAATAAGTGAGGAGATAAAACATTTTAATCCTGGGCTAAAGATTCTCAGGATTCTACATACTTTATTCTACTACTCTTTTAAAAACAATTTTTTCATCCAAAACAACACATGAAGACTGTTAGTAAGGTGTGGAAAATAATTGAAGTCTTGTTGAAGGGATGCTAATGCTTTCAGGTACTGAAGTGAAGTATCAACTTGTTTAAATTGTTATGAAGGGAAAGCTGCTAGCAATATCCTTTCTTTATTCATTCTAGCTCCTTCACATTAAAAGGCATAAGAAAAAAAAATAATTTTCTTATAAGGGACAATAAACAAATAGTAATCATTCATATGTTAATGATTTGTTGGTGGCAAGGAAGATTCATTATTGCAGTCTTGCAATTACAAGTATGTAGAGTATGGGCTAGCTCCCTGGAGGGCCTCAGGGTCAGCAGAGTCAGGATAAATTAAAGTCCTCAGTCTTTAGGGGGAAAGGTAAAGGAGGAAGGCAAATTGCCACTAGGCTTGCCAAAGATGTATCCTGGATCCTAGAGTCCAAAGTCATCAGTCTCTCTCCTCCTTGTTATGCCTCCAAGTGACTGGCCTCTATCCCTCAACCCTCCAATCCTTGCCTTTGATTCTTAACACCAAACATTCAGCAAACACCAATGGTGAGAAGATCCATTTATCTAAATATATGCTAATAGAGTCATCATCTCACACTGAAGAGGTAATTAGCCTTAAGTGCTTGATTGTCTGATTCAAGCATATCTTTTTGGAGTTACAGCCCTCTACACAAATACAATTACTATCAATTTTCAAATTTCTGTGCAACTTATAAAAGGCTTCATTGTTAAAAAAAAAAAAAAAAAAAACTATTGAGGCCAAGCATGGTGATATTATTTTGACCAAATGTTTACTTATCTCTCAACCAACATGTCCAGTGAAAGCAGAACTCAGTTCTCCTACTTCTGAAATAAAATTTTCTGTTGCTCAGCTTCTCCAAATACACTGCTATTGGTGCTCCTTTCTTTATATTCTGTTTTCAGGTATTTCTGCATTTCATGATCAAGATCATTTAAGTGTCCAAAAATTTTCAGGACATTGTTTTTATGGCACTCTTTTAATAGGTTAAATAAGATGTTATGTTCTTCAGCATATATGTAGAGAAATAAGTCTGGATGCATCTTTAATTAAAAGTAGGGGACCAAAATAAGTAAATTTTCAACATCAAGACTGCTCAAAAGGTTGCCAGGAGAGAAAGGCCAATTGCCATACCCTGAAAGTTCATCTACCCAGTGGTTGCTGCTTGACTACCAACAAGAGGTTGAGTTCAAGTGGAGAGAATGGACATACTTACTTTACAACTATATTACCTGGGAATTTTTAGTCTATCCCCAAAGATAAAATGAACAATTAATTACTGACTCAATCATTAGTGAATAAGTTATCAAAAGAGACTATTACATTTATAACACTTTCATTGGTTAGAAGGAAGCTATTGATTGCAGTCTATACTCATGATTTCATCATGTATTGCAAATACATATGCACACAAACATATGTATATGTATGTATGTATGTATCCTTTTTTGGTTGTGTGACACCACTACATTATAGTTAAGTTGTAATGTGTTCACCTGTTTCTCATCAAACCCAATACAAGCTCAGAATGTTCTACTACAGATTGCATACAAATAGTCCATGTAAATATTGGGTGTGGATTCTCTAAATCTGCACATTTCATGTTTCTTTTGAGCTACTTCTTTGATGAGAGCACTCCATAATGGGTGGAACTGTGCTAGTGTCTCCCATGTCATACAATGAATTCCAAAGTTCTTCAAGAGACCTTGAAAATTCATTTGCAGTGATTCTTCTGACCACTATGGTGAGTACTTTTCTTACATGAGTTCCCCATAAAATAGTCTTTTAGGCAAGCATATGTTTGGCATTCAAATAATGTGATCAGCTCATCAGAATTTCATTCTCTGCAGTAGAGTTTGAATGGTTGGCAATTTATTTTAGGAAAGGACCCCAGTGACCTCCTACTCAAGTGATCTTCAGAATCTTCCTAAGACATTTCAAATGGAAGTGATTCAGTTTTCTGGCTTGGCACTGGTATACTGCAGACACACAATAATGAAGTCAGCACAAGAGCTCTGTAGACCATCAATTGGGTAAGCAGCCTAATACCTCTACTCTCCCATACTTTCCTTCAGAACCTCACACTAAGACAGCTCTGACAATGCATGTGTAAACCTTATTATCAATGTGTACATCCCTGGAAAGTATACTGCTGAGACAATATTTGAAACATCCACTTTGTATAACTGATGGTACCACATATGGCTGATGAAGCACTTGCTCAGTATTAATGATTAGACCAAAATTAGTACAAGAACAGAGAATCAATACACACTTTTCTGCATCTTAGCCTTAGAGATGGCAATGAGTACATGATCATCTGTGACCAAAATGTCACACACCAGCTTTCTCTCTACTTAATTTTGTCTTGCAGCCTTTTAAAATTGAAGAATTTACCATCAGTGCAGTAGCTAACACTGATGCTGTGTTTGTCTACATTGAAGGTGTCCAACAACATGAATAAAAATATCATGCTAAAAAGCAGAGGAGGAAGCACACAGCCTTATTTCACTTCATTGGTGACTGGGAAAACATGAGAGTATCACCCATTATCCAGAACCAGGATAAATATGCCATCATGAAACTGATATACGATACTAATGAACTTCTTCAACCAAATTTTGACATAATTTTCCCTGCAACAGTAATAAAACAAAGGACCCAACACCCCCAGTGAAGCTATAGAAAGAATAACACTTTCTTACCAAAAAGAAAAGTGACAGTCATTCTCTGATTGTATCATAAATGGGTTAAAAACTTAGAAAAAAAAAACTTTTAGAACAGCTCCATTTCAAAGAGCAAGAATATAGGATAGTTAATTGCCACTGGATTTAGAAAATGTAATCAATATTGATTTGCCTCCAAAGCCCAGGAAGCAAAAGGCACTCCAAGAGTCACATAATTATGACTATAAGAATGATGTGATTACAATCAACACTATGTCAATAATGTCAAACAAATGTTTGTCATGTATATCTGTACACAGAAATGAAGAGGTTTATGATACTGATAAAAGACAAAGTCATTGTTAACAGATATTATATAAAGTTCTTACTCAAAAATTCTGACCTTGCTGACACATGCAGATTTTACAAAGAAACAAAATAAATCATTGTAGGCTGCAAAAATTTAGACCAATTGAATAACTAGAAAAACACGATCAGGTAGCTAGAATTACATACATCAGAAATTTGCTCTCTTTTCTATACTTACAGATAAAGAAAAGCTATGCTACAAATACAAACTTTAAAATATTCTCCAGAACTTAATAATCAAAACAGGAGCTTAAACATCATAAAGGACAAGGATCATATCTAAGGATAATAGGTGCCTCTATTGTACTAATATAACTTAGGAAGGGAGATTTAAAAAACCCATAATTAAAATTCTAAGGATATTAAGAAACATCCAATTTAACCCCTTAATTTAACAGATGAGGAAACTGAACCTTGTAGAAGTCAAATGATCTGCCTAAGGCAATACAAATAGTTTAATGACTGAGAAAGAGATGCATTCCTCTTTTCACTACACTATGCTGATAGATGGTCTTTAAAATCAGGATCTGTGATTAATAAAAATAAACCACTGTTGGTTGGAAGAAGAAAAAAAGACAAAATATATAGCAAGAATCATAATCTGGAGATTACTCAAACCTCCATATTTTCAACTGTCCTGGAGATTAATTGGTTTGCATAACACTATTTCTAGGAACTCTGAGCACACAACATTAATCCAGTATATTTTTAAAAGATTTGTAGGGAATATGAACCTGAAAGTGCTTGCCAGCAGT